>NC_089222.1:84334656-85595660 GCF_963924675.1 Phocoena phocoena
GACAAGGTAAGCCCAGAGAAAGAGCTAGGTAAATCAGCTGCTTTTGTTTCTTTGCAGTTCCCAGATACATTTTCCACAAAGCCCAGCTGTTCTTTATTTCTCATATTTAAATTGTGGGAGTCTTCTCTGTATCCCTACATCATTTTCTTGTACCAGCGATATGGGTCTCTGTTCCCTCCAATGAACAGTGTCCCTGACTATAGCATGACTGCTGTCCAATAGCCACCACAAGCTTAGCTGAGAGAGCAGGTAAAGCCTGATGGTTTGCAGTATATCCATTTCTCCAGACACTGTACAACTCTGCCTCTGGATTAAATGAAGCCAACAGAGCTGCTAACTTGATGGATTTTGTATTACCAACCCCTTTCTAAGCCCTCTAGAGTAGCTTTTTCAACATTGTATCTGTTATGATATCACGAGTCTTTTTTTTTCTTGAGGGACTTTTTAAGAAGCAGCCCTACAGTATGCAGTGCCTCAAACATAAGAATATTGTTGAGGAATTTGTTCCTGATAATGTGGCATCCTTTTTGTAAAAACCCTCAGGAGAAATGTTTTTATAGTCTAAGAAATAAACCTACTCCTCGCTAAGAAAAACTTGTTTCCTAAACCCTTATAGTGTTAGAATTTATATAAATGGATGCTAGAAAGCTTAGAATAGGAATCTGTTCTTGCATTAGTTTCATTTCTGATTCTAATTTATGTCCTGACACAGTGTTTAACTTTTCTCTTTCTCATTTGCTTCTAATTTATCTTATCTTGATGTATGGCATGTATCCTTGAAGCCATCTTAAATCTTTCCTGGAGTAATGCAGATGTAAAATAAAATATCCCTGATACTGATAACCCAGAAAGCAAAAACTGTGATGTTATTTATGATAATACACTTGAAAAAATTCTAATGGTTAAACTCACACAAACTATTGACTAATTTTTAATGTAAGACAAGTGATCTAATGTAACAAGTCCAATAAATTGGTTAGGTTTCAAAACTGTTGTCTATGTCTATAGCAGAGAGTCATCAAAGGTACCACCCAGTACCCAGAGAGTCATTACAGAATAAACTCACGAAGAACATCGAGAACCTAGTGACAATCCATCACAGTTTGTCTCTCATTGATCTGGAATTTTAACATCAGTCTGGGACTCTCATAAAGCATAACAGCATTCAGTAATAAAAAGGAGGCAATGTAGAATTATTTTTATCAATATAGCCTGGCTACAAAGCTGCATTCGCTAATAGAATTGAGTGGATACAGGAAGCCCTGTTAACGGCTAATCTGAGTACCCCTTTCTTTTTCTTTCCTAGTGCTTAAAGGAAGGATCAAGTTGACCTTTCTGAAGGCTCTCTAAATTCACAGCAGAACCAATGCTTTTTATTTCCTGTCAATTTATTGACATCCCTCCCTGCTTTTCCAATTATCCTCTGTAAATAGTTCTCCTCTTTTCTGTCTATCACCATCTTAGAATTATTTAAATTCATGGTACCAGGAGAAGGAACTGTTCCTGGCCTCTAATTTTATTGCTACCTACCCATGGAGGACTGAACAGTAAAGGGAGGGAATCCTCACAGCTAATCCTATATTTTGTATCTGATTAAAGAAAAAAAAATCCTGTTATCCTGTCAATGAAGCTACGTCCAAATTTGAGGCCATCATTCTCCCTGATAAACTCTTTCCTTTCTTTTCCTCTTTTTGATTGGAGACAATGGTAAAGAATGGGGAGGGAGAATCTGGCTAATAAGTTCCTGCGTCCTTTTCAGCCGAAGCAGCTCAAATTATGAGTATGATTTCATGAGAGGAAAAGAGAAAGTGGCCTCAGGGGGTAGATTTTTGAAAACCACAAAGCTATGTATACAATGGCGTGGAAAGAATCAATATGTTACCAATTCATAGAATCATAAAATTTCATGAGTGAGAGATGCCTTAGAGACTATCTAATGTCCTTTTACAGATGAAAATACAAGCTCTAAAACGTATGACTTCTCCCCTCCCCCACCAAATCGCAATTGGTTGGAAACTGAAGAATACTAGGCACGTGGGAAAAGGTCCAACTTCTTCTGCAGAAAGTTCAAGGTATGGACGATCTATGCGCCTATGCCTTTTAAACCTCATTTCTCACTTTCTCCACACATACAGTCTACACACCAGTCTCACAGAATGCAACATGCACATTCAGACTTCTGAGACTTTGCTGATTCTGTTCCTTCAGCCAGGAACACTCTTCCCTCTTATTTCTGCCTATTAAAATCTAGCATCTGATTTAGATCAAATGTCCTCTTTTCTATGAACATGCTCCTGATTCCCCACTAAAATTATTCTGATTAGGGGAATATAGAATGGTAGTTAAGAGCAGATCCTTTCTTGAGAGGAAACAAGATATTTTCATAGTCTCAAAGTACATCTCCCAAGATACTTATCAATTACAAAGGAAAAAAACAGTAATTTTATGGTAGGGAAGTCTAACAGACATCACCTTAGCCAAGTGCTCCAGAGTAACATCACTAGTCATAAGATATATGGACTTTGTGTACCCCCTGAAATGATGTACGGAGAAGGATACACCATCACTTCTGTGATATTCATGTCCAAAAGGCATAACCTCCATTTACTTGTGAGAAAACAATAGACAGGCCAAAATTGAGAGACATTTTACAAAATAACCAAGCAGGACTCTTCAAAAGTGTCAAGTTCATGAAAGAAAAGGAAAGAATGAGAATCTGTCACAGATCGGAGGACACTAAGGAGACACAAAAACTAAAGGCAATATGTGATCCTGCATCCAATACTGGACCAGAAAAAGGACATTAGGGTAAACATTGCTTAAATCCTAATAAAGTCTGTAGTTTAGTTAATAATATTCTACCGACATTCATGTCCCAGTTTTTCATAAGAGCGCTATGGTTATGCAAGATGTTAACATTAGAGCAAGCCAAGAGAAGGGAATATGGAAACTCTTTGTACTATTTCAGCATCTTTTCTGTAGGTCTAAAATTATTTTTAAATGAAAAGGTTTTAAAAATTTTTTTAAGAAGAAAAGCACATCTCCTAGAAGCTGTCTCCCTGTATGACCATGGGCAAGTTATACTTCTGGCTCTTGATTTTCTCATCTTAAAACAGGGGTAGTCATAGTGTTTGCTTCATTGAATGGTTATGAGGATTAAATGAGTTAAAACATATTAGTGTCTTTAAGATTATGCCTAGCAATCAATAAGCTCAATAAGCTTTGGTTGTCTAATCATTTTGAACAGCTATTCCCCGTTGCCACTTTTAGACCATTCTCCTTTCCTTCTCTCTGAAACTCCCCCAACTTTGAATCCCATGACATTAGGTTATAGCCTCCATTACCCTTTACATCTACCAACACCTAAGCCATTTTCCCCTCCTTTCATGAGTGTTTGTACTTTTGGCTCATTGTAACTCTCTCTAATAATATGATTGCCTTTATTCTTCATGATTTCTTAATAAGCAATTTAAAAACTTTTTTTCTTTTATTAAAATTTATTTTATTTTTGGCTGTGTTGGGTCTTCATTGCTGCGTGCAGGCTTTCTCTAGTTGTGGTGAGCGAGGGCTACTCTTCGTTGTGGTGCGCAGGCTTCTCATTGAGGTGGCTTCTCTTGTTGCAGAGCACGGGTTCTAGGCACACAGGCTTCAGTAGTTGTGGTACATGGGCTCAGTAGTTGTGGCTCACAGGCTCTAGAGCGCAGGCTCAGTAGTTGTGGCGCACGGGCTTAGTTGCTCCACGGCACGTGGGATCTTCCCAGACCAGGGCTTAAACCCGTGTCCCCTGCATTGGCAGGTGGATTCTTAACCACTGTGCCACCAAGGAAGTCCCTCTTCATGATTTCTCTATGCACTGAGATGATCCTTCCAATAACCTCACCTCTCAGTTTTTTTTAACTCTCTTCCTCCAAGATATCTTGTTCTTCCCCAACTTCAATCACTTATTCTCCCATTATTTTTCATTACCAATAACTGCAGATCCTCAAGAACCTTATATTCTTGCCTCCCATTCTCTGACCTTCATTTTCTAAATTTCTGGCTGAATTTCCTCTAGTATCCGAATCTGAACAATGCTTTGCTTTGGTGAATCTCCAGATTTTGGATCCTACCACTCTGTTATTGCTTCCTGCCCCCTTGTTACCCTCACTCTTCTCCTTACCCACCTAAGTTCTTTAGCCATTAAAATCACTCTCTTAACTCTCCACTTCTTTTGTTTCCTTGTACATGCTTAGTTAAATTTCATGCTGGAATCTAACTGTGTTTGCTCCAAACTGCACCTGTGCCATTGAACATAACTAGAGAAAAATACACAGCCACACTAACTTTACATTTATGATCTTGAATCTGAAGCGAGCTCTCACCAATAGCAAGCAATCAAACTGTGTGATTCACTTCTTGCTCCCAAGCTCCTCTACAACTATTCAGATTTTTTCTTTTCTTGCCTCCAACATCTCCTTGTCTCACCTGATGACTTATTTCCCACCTCCCTGAAGAAGCTGAAACAGTCAGTGGAAAATATCCAACTACACTATCATCTACCAGCATCCGTACCTACGTACACCTCTTCCCTCCTGTTACAATAGGTGATTCCCATACTCTTATCCAAAGCTAATTTCTGCATTCGTGGATTAGATTCTATTCATTCTTGTCTGTTCAAAAACATTGATCCAGCAAGTTCCCTTTTCTCTCTCCTAATTCATCAAATGTTTGCTCTCCACTTATTTGTTCCTGTAGGCATATAAACATGATGTTCCTACTCCTGTTCAAATTTCCAAAAGAAACAAGGATGAATGGCTGAGTTTGGATTGAATGTCCAGCTATGGTGAAGGGAGCAAGGCCATGTAATAGAAATCTGGCTTCCAGGGGATTAAGAAGAAAGGTCTGGGCTTCCTTGGTGGCGCAGTGGTTGGGAGTCTGCCTGCCGGTGCAGGGGACGCGGGTTTGTGCTCCGGTCCGGGGGGATCCCGCGTGCCACAGAGCGGCTGGGACCGTGGGCCATGGCCGCTGGGCCTGCGCATCCGGGGCCTGTGCTCCGCGGCAGGAGAGGCCACAGTGGTGAGAGGCTCGTGTACCGCAAAAAAAAAAAAAAAAAAAAAAAAAAAAAAAAAAAAAAAAAGAAAGGTCTGCTTAGATTTGACTAATATATGTATTGCATGACTATTTTTCAGGAAAGAATTTGGTAATAAGAGAGCATGGGAAGTTTCAGGAACAGGATGATTAGAAGGAAGCATGGTCTAGGAGGTGCCATGTGACTAGAAATTCAGGTTCCCTAGTCCAGGAAGTCAAGGAGAAGTGTTTAGGAATGATGTATCAACTCGACACTGATTGGCAAGGGTCAGGGTCTATAATGGCTGGGAATAGCCCCCAAATAGAACAAGTGGTAGAATCATATCAGAAATCTTTAATATGATTTCGACAGAATTAAAGACATCTTGAAGAGACTGATAAAAATAAAACTTGAATTCACCAATGTATAAGTGATTTTTAAAAGTAAGTTCCAAATATAGTGACTCTTAGAATCCGAACAATACTTGCTATCAAATGAGACTTCTTCCACAGAGACCTCTGATGTTGGAGAAATTACTACAACAACCTGCCTCAACACTGGTGCACATTATAACTGCAAAACACTTGAAGCCCATAATTCAGCAGGCTCCTCTAATACACAAGATAAGAGAAAAAAAAATTGTTCTGCAGTACAAAACAGTACAAATAGTACAAAACAGGATCCGTGAAAATAGGGGGAAAATGAGTTTCAGCTTGAATCATCTGGGGAAAATATCCAAAGCACTATATACTCAATACGCAGGAGCACATGGAACACTAATGCTAATGAAAGAGACCTTGAGGTGACTGTGGGTGGAAAATTCAATGTCAGCTGGCAGTCAGAAGAGGCTTGGCCCACAGGACACAGGAGGAGAGGGAACAGGGTGACCCTTCCAGTCCACCCAGGGAGGTTGTATCACCCACTGCTAAACCGGGGTCATGGGATTACATCATTAAAATAAGAGAAAAATTGAGTCTTGGTAGAGAGGCAGGGGGTAAGGTGAAGGCACTAGCCAAATGGGAACTGAAGATGGAAGACTTAGTTCAATGGCCCAGAAGTCTTTCAATTTGTTGAATTGGTTTGCCCCTAAGTAGAAGTGAGAGAGGGTTTTTTCCTTCTTCTGAAACAAAACAGAGGACTGCCCTAGTTTTCCTCCCCTGAACTATTTATGTAAAGATCCGATAGATCAGAAGTCGTTTCCTGAAATTCTCTTGGCACTCTCAGATGGAAGAATTGCTGAAAGTTATTCTGTCTTTGAGATGAGGGCAATTATGGAAGTGTAGATAAAAGGAATGGCATTGGAACAAATGGTTAGGAATGTAAGAAAATCAAAGTTGAGGGCCTTTCTGACAGATGGTGTGAGAAATGGCAAGATGTATTTCAGGCCTGGCAAGAAGGCTAATCTGGCTGTCCCTAGGGAATATTTATTAGTCAGGGGCTGTTTTGTTACAAGAAATAGAAATTCTCTCAAGCTAGCTTAAATTAAAGGGTATTTAGTACTAGAGTACCTCATGGACCCCAAGAGCAGGAAGGCTGGCCAAGTCTCATATTTGTGTAGAGCTAAGAGCAGGTATGCCTTCAAGAACCAAGGCATCTACTTTTTTTTTTTGGCATCTACTTTTTAATCTCTCTCTCTCTCTTTCTGGGCCTCTTATTTTTGCTGTTTTCTGGATTTTGTCTCCCTTTACGTGCTTCTCTCTGCAGAGTGCTCCTTTTATCCAGTTCATAGCATCCATGGGCCCCAAGTAGCTGTGGCAAAGTGACAGTCACACACTCTTGCATCCATGTTACCATCTAAGCCCAGTAATATTACAAAACCAACTGAGTTGTTGTGTCGTAAATCCAAATTCTTTGGACAGAGAATCTGATAGGTCTAGTTGGGTCAGTTGTCTACCCCTTGTCCAGTCGTCTGTGGTCAGATGGCTGGAGCCTAGGGCTATTCAGGAATATCTGGCATAGTGAGCTCAAAGAGCTTTTGCATAAGGAAATATAGAGGCAGGTGGGAAATGATGGATCAAAGGAGGGTTAGGAAAAGGTAACTTGGGCCTTTTACATCGAGGGCTGTAAATGCTAGGCTGAAGGGCTTTTTTTATGTGATAAATAATTTAATTCATTTATTTAAGCCAATCATTTAAGCCATTTAAGCAAAAGAGAGTTAAACCAATAATTGCTATTACAAGATTACTGTAGCAGCAGGGGAAATGGAAGAAAAAAATAACTGAATATACAAAGACCAGGATGAAGATGGCAATAAGCTTCGCTTGGCATAATAAGATTTTAAGCTGGGTGATGGCTGTGAGAATAGAAAGAGAAAGAAGGATTTGAGAGAATCCTGATAGAACTTGTTACACCCCAGTTGCAGGAATAGAGATGATGTACTATATGAATTCATGTTAAGAACAGAGAGGAGCTGTATAAATGTAACAATAAATGTATCTGAAAATAAAGACTGAAATGCACGATGATGATATTTTGCTAACAGACACCATGCATCTGAAGGAAATTCATGCCATAAAGTCTGACAAAATCCTGGAAAAGCAGGCCTAGCAAGCTGAGAAGAGAGTACAGGTGGAAGACAGGGACAAAGGACGATCCTCCTGGACTTGATTGTAATAGAAAGGAACTTGGGAGGGTTTCCTTTAAAAGGGCTGGTTGGGAACAAAGGAGCATCTAAGGGGGGTAACATTATTTTTATCTGTTTATAAAATAATTATAAAACTCCTTCCTCTTACTTTCTCTTCTAAAAGAATATAGGATCTCTTTCCTGGCTTGATCATGAGACTTCAGCTCGGAAGCAAAAATCTATCTTGCTGGCCTTAAAGTGATTCCTCTCATCCGCACAAAAGAAAGAATGCGTATGACCTCACATAGCTGCCTTTCATGGTGCTTCGCTAAATTTTTGATTGTGTAATTTCCCTATTGCCAGATGATTATGCATGGCAGACTGATTCAGAGGCCGTTGTCTGTTTTGAAATGAACCCCTAGAGTGCACTAATGGGATTTTATGCCATTAATGCTGAATAGAGTGGGATGAGAAATCGCTTTTCTGATCTGTCTGCTCCTTGGTCTTGGGGCTCAATGAGAACACAAGTGGCTACCATGAGAAAAAGAATTCACTGAGATGTTGGTGCCTCCATCCTCTTCCTAAGCTCCTGCAGTGAATGAATGTGGCTTTACCTTTCTCATCTTTTTATCTTTTCTGGTTTTATTTAGGACACCGAGTCATCAGCTCCAATTTGTCAGGGTGGGTGAGTCATCTATCACCTTCTTTAGAGCCCCACATCATCCAGAATAAAAAGCCTTGTGCTATGGAGACATTTAAAATCAGAGACCGTCAGTTTTGTAGATCAGGCCTTGTAACGTTTTGTTTTTTTTGTTTTTTTTTAGAGAAGAATTTTCTTTGCAGATTTTCCATCTCTGGTCCTTCTAAGTCTTTGAAGAATCCATCATTTTTGTGCCCTGTGGTCAAGGAGGAAGGTGAGCTGAGCCATGGCTGAGCTGTTTATACTTCTTTTGTCTTGCTACCATGAAAATCGCCCTCCAGCTCTATCCTACAAGGAAGAAACCTGAGAGAGGTTGAAGCTCAGAGCAGAGTCTGGATGCCTCTTTCTCTGCAGGACGGCTTTTCAGTTATTAATTTACAACTGGGGCTCAGCCTGCTGCTTCTTTTTTCTGGCAACAATCCAGAGTGCTTGTTTTCAGTACATCCACATTAACAAAATCCCTTTGCAACAAAACAACCACACTGCTTTGGCGTGTTTCTTACAAATTGGTTTTACCTGCATCATCTTTCCCTCTTGCTGTGGGGGACACCTGGAAAAAGTAAAGAGGAGCATCTTCACCAAAACCGTTGGTGAAAACTAGTAATCTATTGGGATCAGCAAGGAGGGGGGAATTGCAGGGCCAGAGGGGTCAGTGCGTGGGAGAGCTTCAGAGACTAGCAGAGGAGAGATTCTGAGCACTGCTAGGACCTGAAGAACCAAGGCTAAGTCCAATGACTATTACTGCTACTTGCAGAGCTCCTGCTTCACTGGCACAAAAGCCATCTCTCTCCCTTGTAGTCCAGCCATACTGAACAGGATGAAGATTCATGTCACCCTCCCTCACATGTCCTAGAGGCGGTGAGAGGCTCTGAACTAACCTCTAGAAGGTGTTAATTTAATCCCAAGGTGTAGGCATTGTTATTACCAATTTACAGATATGAAAACTAAAGCTAAAAAATAGTAACTTGGCTAAGGTCACACAGTTATTAAATGCAAAAGAAGTTTAAAATTCCAAGCTTTTTGTGTCTCATACCCTTTCTACTACACTACACTGATTTCAAGCTTTTTTAAAATTAACGTAAAATGTTATATGTAAAAATTGAAAACTTGAGGAAGAGATAAATTTTAATTATATACAGATAACAAATGCTAATTCATGGAGATCTTTAATTATAGAATTTATACATGTAGTTTTCTGAATTTTATTAAATAATAGCACTCATTAAGCCCTCAATTTTATAGGCAATGATCCACGTGCAGGGGGAATTTGAAATAATACTAATATTAAGACAATTCTATTTTAGGGTGGGAAGGGTCATTGATAAATTGAGGTGGGAAGTAGAAATAAAAACCTGACTCTCTCCTTTTTATGTTTTTCCATATCCAGAGTATGGTAAAACCAAGGAAATATATTTTGTGTCTATAGGAAATTGAATTTAGGAATTTGTACCGCCACAGAGTAAAAATGAAAATCGGACTCAGAATTAATACCCTCACAAAATATAAAACTAAATCTATGTGCTGAACGTCACCTGGAAGGGAACATTTCCACCCCTGTGGACTAAAGCACTGTGGCAGCAGTGGGAGTTTACTCTGCTCTCCACCAGGAAAGTGCAGCCTTCTGCCTGCTCTTCGCTGTCTCCAGACAACTGCTCCAACCATGAGGCTTCCAGATGGCTCTGCATCTGGAAAGGCAGGTGGACAGAAACAAGACACCTCACTCAGCGACATGCCCCTGTAGAAAGATCTGTGGGGGGCGTATGAATACCTGGTAGCTGGGATGATTCTGGGCACATTAGGATAATTTCATAGCAGCCTGGCACAATCTGTGAACACTTTGATAAACATTTCACCCTTGCAAAGTGCGTACGCAGTCGGATGAATATTTTCATGCTACAAATAAATATGTGAATGTCGTGGCCTCCACTCCCACCCCACTCTGCTACCTTTCAACCATTCTACGAGAAGGGGAAAATGTGTATATGTATATGTATGCACGTATGAACGTTTATTATGTATACAAATGTATATGTGTGTATATAGGTATGCATGTATATGTACTGATATATGTATAAATACACGTACACTTGCTCATCCATATAAATATATAGTTTGCTTAGGAAAAAATAAAAGAAGAAGAAAAGACTTTTATATCCTAAAATAGAGGCTTTAAAATAAATCTTTGAAATGATGAGTTCTGGATCCTACCTGTAAACAGGGCAGGCTAACCCCCTGGACATCTCTGTAGTCTTGAATTAGTCTGCTTTGCTGTTAAATGTCAGGGGGACAGGTGATCCATTTCAGACAACTCGGTTGAAACTTCAGCTGTCCCACACAAACATCTGCCAACACCACCATCCCCTCAAATGTTCTACATTGAATCATATTGTCTCTAAACCTCAGAGAGGATGACATCTAGGTAAATAGTAGGCAGTTTAAGCTGTACGACTGTAGCTCAGGAGAGGTGTCTTACCTCAAGATACAGTTTGTTTGTTTTTTAACTCATTGGCACACAGGAAGTAGATGAAGCGATAGACAGGAGGAAATTGTCCAGGGAGGATGTATAGACTGGGAAGAGATAAGAACGGAGGACAAAATCTAGAAACATTAGCATTAAGGAATAGGTGAAGGAAAAGAAGCCTTGAAGAAGACTGAAAGTGAACTTTTTAGAGGTGGAAAACAATCAAAAGAAGCCAAGAAGAGAGAGTTTTGAGAGGGTATACTGGATAGAGGTCAAGTATATTTTTTTAATTCTTCTGAATAATTAATAAAAAGAGAAAGCATCTTAGTGAAAAATGCCAAGGGAAGTACTAATATTTTTGAGTATCCACTGCGTGAGCTAATCACTTTGCATATGTGTTAGAATATGAAAACATTTACTGAACTTGGATTTTATGGATAATAATTCAAAATTTAAGAAATTTTGAAAATGTGGAACTATAAGTACATTTTCTGAGGAATCATGGATCCTAATTTTATTGCTGCCAGAAACTTGCACAATGACCTGGAACAAATCACTTTAACTTTCTGAGATTTTGTTTTCTCAGCCATAAAATAAAAGAGAGGATTTGGAAATATCTCTAAGTTTCTACCCAACTCTACATGTACGCTGATTCTGGTAAGTAGCATTAGAGTACATTGCATGCTACATATAGCAATATACTCTAGAGGCTGAGTCTATCAGCCAAAGATCCAATCCTGACTCCACTGCATTTAGTTACTTATTTGTTGAGGGACCTTTATGGAGATTATTTAACTTTTCTGTGCTTTAGTTTCTTCACGTGTAAAATGCAGATAATAATAATAATAGCTCCTACATTACAAGGCAACTGTAAGAATTGAATAGGTAAGTCAATGCTTATAAGGCCTTAGTACAGTCCCTGCAATATAGTAAGTGTTCAAGAATTGTCTTGTATTTGTTGTTGGTTATATTGTCATAATCATCACAGATAAGATATTTTTGATATCTTTAAATCTGAATATCTTTAAATTCCTATTTCACAATCAAGACGCAGCAGGAAAGAACCAGTCCAGTAGAAGAGCTGTTTCAGACTGTACTTGATTAATTAAAATCACAGCTTTAAAAATGCTTAGTTATCAGACGAGTTGGCAAAAATTTTAAGCATCAACCTGTGTGCTGTGTTCTTTCTCCTCCTATCCTTGCTTATGTTAAGGAATTATATTAATCTAGATTTCAAGTAATAAGGGAAGGTGGTGGTATGGGACTGCACACCACACTGCACACTTTAATTAATCAGTGATAGTGTTGACACTTTAATTAATCAAGGCATCTACTCATGGTGATGTTTGTAGAGTTGGCCATTGTCAACCAGGACTAAAACCACTTAAGGCTATGGCAGGATTGCTCTTTGTTCAAACTAAGACTCCTCAACAAATATGTGCTCCAGTCACAGTTATAGACAATGCACTGTGAAAAATACTCCTAAAATAAGTGCATATTTCTAAAAAATATGTGTAGAATATGTGTAGAATGCCCAATGGTCAAATCATCCAAACTTATGGGAGAATTTACTGTGTTAGCAATTTAAGAAGGATCTGGCCAGATTTCTGCATCCCATGATTCCTTCCAGGCTGCCGATAAATGATGTCAACTGAGCTACAAATCTTCCTGA
This sequence comes from Phocoena phocoena, assembly GCF_963924675.1. Classification (NCBI taxonomy): domain Eukaryota; kingdom Metazoa; phylum Chordata; class Mammalia; order Artiodactyla; family Phocoenidae; genus Phocoena; species Phocoena phocoena. The sequence continues at coordinate 84,347,100 of NC_089222.1, forward strand.
AGAGTAGGTAATTTGGACCATCATAGGGAATGTCAATGACCACATGACACACACCTGTTTTATTTGATTTATTAAAAGTTTTTTCTTATTTAACTGGAAATGGTGCTGCACAGCAGAATTTAGAATTGTGGTTCTCAAACGTGGCTGTACACTAGAGTCACCTGGGGACATTTAAAAAACCCCAGCACCCAGTCCATACAATATAGCAATTAAATTAGAATTTCTGGGGCTGAGACTCAAGCTCAGTTTTCAAGCCTCCCCAGGCGATTCCAGTGTGTGGCCAAGCTTTACAGTCAGAGGCTTTGAACCTTGCCACTCATTCTTGCCAAAATCTGATTCATGAATTTTTATGTGTAAATATGTGTGTTTGTAAACTATTGCATAGTTTTAGCTGTAACATTTTTCCTTTCTAATTCAACTGAAGGAGACTTTGTTTTTAAGTCTGAGATTATAGTTCTATGTCTCTAGCTAGATAGAGATAAGTTCACTCAAAGTGTGGTGTGTATTTTCAAGTTTGAAAAGGGCTGTCTTAGACCATTGGTTCTTACCAGTCATTGAGTCATTTGAGGAGCTTGTTAAACGTGCAAATCCCATGTCCCTTTACTTCTGATTTCTGATTTAGGCCTGAGATAGACCCTAGAAAAGTGCATTTTTTAAGCTAACATCCCAGGTGTGGAATTGGGATATTATAAAGTTGCAGAAGCCTGTGCTCCATCCCTATGTCTTCTGATCCAGACAATCAGGGTAAGGCTTAGGATATCCCTAAGTTCCTGTTTCATAATAAATCATCCCAAAACCTAATAGCTTAAAACAGCAACCATTTACTATTGCTCTGAAGTCTATGGGTGCTTCTTTCGGTCTCAGTTGGCTTCAATCATGCATCTCCAGTCATCTGGGTAAAGGCTCTGCTGAAGATGGATGGATTCCCTCGCCGGTTGGGGGTTGGCTGTTGGCTCTTTGTTGCCTGGTTTAGGACAGCCTTGGTTCTTCTCCATGTTTCTTTGACATCCCTCCTGCAGGGTAGCCCAGGCTTATTCATGGTAAAAGCAGCAGGACAATAGAGAGGGCAAAAGTCTACAAGATGCACCATCTCTTCTGCCACATTCTACTAGTCAAAGCAAGTAGGAGGCTGGCAAGATCCTTGGGGGGATGAGCATTTTCTTTCTGCTCCTGGACCGGGGAGTAAGCCCCTGCCACACATGCACACACCTCCTACGGTGCTGCTTCCTCTCAGCTGTCTCCTCCAAGGTCTCTTCCCTAATGGAGGAGAAGGTGAGCATGAAAGAAACTGCTAAAGGCCCATGAATATTTCAAAGGGAAAAGCCAAGGGACTCCATTAAACCGTGTACACTTTTCTGTAAATGGAGAAGGAGCTGAATAATGAAATGCTCAGAGGTACTAAGGTGATTTCAGAGCAAAACAGGCAGAGACTAAATAAAATGCTTCTCACAGTGACAAAATCTCCATTTCTTCTCTGGCCTTCCCCTCTCTAGTTTCTCTTGGCCAATTCTTTTCAGACATCCAACATCCTTGTGCCTCTCAGCATGAAAAGGCACACAGAAGCCAAATATCAAGTGGTTAAAGATAAATCTTTCTCTTCCTAATTTCTCACATTGACTGGCATCATCTTGAAAGGCATTTTATTTCCACATTAAGATGAAGAAATTCAGGATCAGGGACAGAGTGACACAGCACTGATTTTATTTATTTATTTATTTTTAAAAGATTTTTTTTGATGTGGACCATTTTTTAAAGTCTTTATTGAATTTGTGACAATATTGCTTCTGTTTTATGTTTTGATTTCTTGGCCGCAAGGCACGTGGGATCCCAGCTTCCCGATCAGGAGTCAAACCTGCACCCCCTGTACTGGAAGGCAAAGTCCCAACCACTGGACTGTCAGGGAAGTCCCAACACTCGCTTTAGAATAGTGTGATGAGACTTAAACATGGCAAATCACATGCATCTCAGAGCACAGATTAATCACTTATTAAATGTTCCTTCTTTTTATTATGTATTCCTCTTCCACATTTTTTCCTATATTCGTAGAAACTCTCTTCTTTACCCAACTTCTTTCCAAACCACAGCTGTGCACTGCCTCAGCCCCATCGGTCAAGTCTGCAGCCAGGCCTGGCATCTCCGACAAGCAGTCAATGGTCGGCCTGACAGACGCATATGTCGTAGCTGACCCAGTCCTCTTTCTAATGGCCCTGGGGAAACAGGGCTTTTAAGCCCACACATGCATGCAACAAGCTAGAAAGCCTTTATTAATGTCAGGACCAGTTAATTCAGTAGGCGTATAATAGGGGATACCTTCTGCTTTCTGGTCTGGTGGGAAAATATGCCTCTTTCCCTTTCTTTAGCCCCCTCCATACAATATAAAAATCAATTCTGAGTTGTCAGACCATCCATGTTTGTCATTATCAATTCAGAGCCCAAATGGGTGTCTCTTTTGAACTCTGGCATTACTGGAGTAGGAGAAATGGGAACTCTTTTCCCACTGACGAGCTCTGTGTAAACTCCTCAAGGGTAGAGATGGCCTAGGCACTGACCAAGATGTTTTGGAATCAGTTAATCTGTAAAGTATTCTTCAGATTAAAGAATTTTCTCTGGGCCACTGAAAAGTACTGCAGTTTCTACTTGCAAACTATCCTAGTCAGTTCAGGCTGCTATAACAAGATACCATAGACTGGATGGCTTATGAAAAATGACAATTTATCTCTCACAGTTCTGGAGGCTAAAAGTCCAAGATCAAGGTGCCAGCATGGTCGGTTTCTGGAGAAGACCCTCTTCCGTGTTGCAGACTGCTGACTTCTCCTTGTGTCCTCACATTGTGGAAGGAACTAGAGAGCTCTGTGGGGCCTTTTTTATAAGGGCACTAATCCCATTCTTGAGGGCTCCACCCTCATGGCCTAAGCACCTCTCAAAGGTCCCACTTCCTAATACCATCACATTGGGGACTAGGATTTAAGATACGAATTTTGGGGAGACACAAATTTTCAGTCCACATCACAGACATTATTGCATGACTACTGAATCATCAGCCTCAGCATTATATGCTGGGTGTGCAAAACACACTTGGTCCCTGCCCTTAGTAACCTAGAGTCTAATAGATAACTGAATTTAACATCTAATCAGCAACTCAATGGATAGACAATTAAATGGGTGATTTTAATTTTAATACAGTGGAGTGCTAGCAGAGAAGTTAAGTGCCATGGTAAGAGGAACCTTAAAGCAGATGGGGACAGTCAGGAAAGACCTCTCAGCAGTGGCGGCATCTGAACTGAGTCCTGAAATATGAGTAAGAATTAGCCAATTGTCTGATACAAGACATAATTTGTAGTTTCATCAGAGCAAATTCTTTCAGACAAAATGCTATATACCTGATCTCAAATTTCGTCTTTTTATGAAGACTCCTGCTTTACTCTCCTATTGCAAATTAATCTTACCTGGTTTTGATCTTCTGTAGCTCATTCCCTTATACCTATAATTTAGAACTTAAACAAAGTCAAAGCTTTCATTGCTGCTTTACAACTATTTCAAGTCTTTTCACTCCCATTGAATTTGTAAGCTTCTCAAGAGTAGGAGTTCTATCAATGTGAATTATATATTTCTAATATTTCCTGGGTGGTTTTGTCAAAGGTCAACTATCTGGAAGGCAAAAACCATGGATTCTACTCCCAACTCTGAAAATTTTTGCATAACTTGCTGAAGTTCTCATGGATATTGATTGCCAGTTTTAGTTGCCCCATCTATAAGATGGGGATGATATCCCTCCCTTAGCCATTTCATGGGATTATGTAAGGTTAATGAGAGAACACCTCTAAAATTCTTCTTAAAGAGTAAAGTACTGTAAATTGGGCTTATTGAATATGCCTCCTGCTAATTGCCTTTTATTGACTAGAATGCTAGACATTTTATCCATTACTGCCTCTATCAGTCAGGACAGGTGAGATTAAGCTGCAATAATGAACATCCCCCAAATCTTAGTGAACATCCCCCAAATCAACTAAGGTATATTCTTAACTATTTAACTTGTCCCTCCTAGATTGTGGCTGGGAGGTGGGAGCTCTGCTCTGTAGTCTCTCAGGGACACAAGCCATTGGCCATCTTGAGTACCACCAGTTGCAGAGATGGAAAGAAAGAATTTGAGAGTTTCACACGGACACATATTTGCTTATGTCAGGAAGCCACTACTACTTATAACTCAGTGTCTAGAGCTAGTCACATGACCCAGACACAGCCACAAGGAGAACAAGAAGTACAACCCTAGCATGTGGCCAGAAGACAGAGAGCCATGAAGAGTTGGCGAATAGCGGGAGTATTCTGGTGGTACAGGTATTAATGGTCCACTGCTTTTGAGTATCTCCCAGTGTAGTGAAGAAGATGGAAACATAAAGACAACACAGTGATGGTGAGAAGAGGTGACTTCACAGAGCTAAGGGACACAGTGGACCAATTTATTCATTCAGAAAATATTTATTGGGTGCCTACACTGTGCCTGGAACCAGGGATCCCAAGAATCCAATTCCTGCCTTCAAGGAGCACATGATCTTGACAAGATAAAGAAAGAGACAAGAAGAGCATTAATTAAGTGCCACCTTTGTGCCAAGCTCTGGGATACCTTTTTGATTTGATCTTCACCACCATCCCACAGAATCACTAGTGTCCCCATGTTACACGTAACCTAGTTATCTCTGAGTTCTCTATGTTATAGTGACAGAGCAGGATTGGAACTAGGTCTGTCTATTCCAAAGCAGTGCTCTTTTCACCATGCCATGCTGACTCACTGGTCAAAGAGAGAAAGTATATGAGCAGCAAATTACAGCATGGGAAATATAGCAGCATGACCAGTGCATGCACTGTGTACTCTGTGGGCCCTGGAGAGGCAACTAAATGTCTGGAGAGTGTCTGAAAGGTTTCTCCATGGAGGTGACATTTTAGCTGGGGCTTTTGAAAGATGAGTCAATATTTGCCATGCAAAAATCAATTCAGTCTAAGTAGTCATAAATGCGGCTTAAAGAGGCAAGCAGCCAAGTTGTTTTATCTAATGTCAAATGTCCCTGCGATCACACAGTTCCATATGTCTTCCTTGCCACCAGCATCCTTCTAAATTCTCAGACTCACAACCAAACAGCCACCCTCAATTTCTCTCTCTTTTTCACCCTTTACATCCCGTCGGCAATCTATCACCAACTTCTGATAAATTCTTCCCTGTGTTATTTCTCAGGAGTCCACTACATGACCAAATCCCAAAGAGGGCAGTTTCCTGGAGGAGAGGAATGTTGCCCAGCGTAATCATGGACCCTCCAGTCTGCTTAAGTCACAGAAGTAGACCTGTCAGCAGAGCGGGAGTCGATATTGTGGGAGTAGGGTAAAACTGTTTCTCTCACCCCACTTCAGCACCTGCCACTTTAGCTCTGCTTGGTGCTGGCAAAGAAAGAAGAACGATTGTTTCTGAAGATGTAATGTGAAGCTGGAATAATGGTAAAGGGAACCCTACTTATAATAATTATGCTTCAGCATTTCCCTGCAGATATTTCCTTCTTTTAGCTCCTTACAGAAAAGTAAGAGAAGATTTCTGTCTTTCTAAAAAAATTTCCCCTTTCGTTTGCTAAATAAGCCAACTTAATATGAGAGAGATGAAAAAAGAATCAGCATAGAGTATTAATATAGATTTTGAGGACTCTGGATTTATGCTCTGCTCACTCTCTTAACTATTCAACCTGGTCATACCAATCAGAACATGTTCTTTTCTTTTTTCTAGTCGTCAGCTTTGTGAATTTTACCATCAGCAGAAAATCCAGCTATTCATTCTTTTACTTATGACGAAGTCTAATACAGAGACAAAGCAGTTAGAAATGATCTGGAAATTTTGTCAGTGATGCATGATTCAGCTTGCTCTTACTTTATATAACTTGAGATTGCTCTCAAGGTAAGGGCTTACCCGTGTTAAGGAAGATTTAGCCGGCAGGATGCCAAAGCCAAGGAGGGAGGTGCCATTTTGCAAATGACATTATATTTACTAAAGTTTTCTAAGCAATTTCATGTTAATTGAATATAAAGTAGTTATAATAAACCTGGAAGATGGCTTCTAAACTGGGCTGAAGATGTTTGAAATTGAGATTTTGGGGAGTCTTGAGTAACAGGAGAAAGTGTCAGTTCTGAATCTACATAGGAAATGGAGTGAAAAGGTCCTCTCTAATATATTTGAAAAAGATTTAGGGAGGAACTGAGAGGCAGGAGGTCCCTGAGTGTAGGACAGTCACAACCTGGAAGGTAGACAATTTGAAGATGGGTACAAATTATGTTTTCTGATTCCTAAAATGTGGATTTTTCACATGTTAATATTTCTAAAATGACATTCATCTTCAAGAAATGTATATACCTAATGTGATACTGTTCCTTTATTTATTTAGTTAGTTAGTCAGTTAGAAAAGAAGCTGTTATTTAGAATTATTTTAATGGCTATTTGTATGAAAGCTCTGTTAAAATCTTTTGGTAAGTGTTTCATTGGATCATTTACATATTATATACATTTTATATATCTTATATGTACTTTTACTATTGAGTTGTAAGAATTTTCTTTCAATATTTGTCTCAGTGTGTAGTTTGTCTATTCATTTCCTTTCTACTGTCTTTGAAAGATCAGGTGTTTCAAACCTTAATGAGATTCATTTTATCAAATTTTTTTCTTATAAATCATGATTTTTTTGTCTTATATAAGAAATCATTGCCTATCCCAAGATTACAAAGATTTTCTCTTATATTTTATAGATGTTTTATAATTTTAGCTTTTACATTTAAGTCTATTACACCTAGAGTAACAGACTCTAAGTGTAATAGACAATGTTTGAGTTCAATTTGAGTATGAGTTCAATTTCATATATGATTTGATATAAGGGTTGAGGTTTATTTTATTCCATACAGTTATTCATTGTTCTAGTGCCTTTTATGGAAATAACTATCCTTTTCCCCATTGAATTATCTTGACTCTTTATCAAAAATCAATTGAACAAGGCCTTCTCTGGTGGTGCAGTGGTTAAGACTTCACCTTCCAATGCAGGGGAAGTGGGTTTGATCCCTGGTCGGGGAGCTAAGATCCCACATGCCTTGTGGCCAAAAAACCCAAAACGTAAAAGAGAAATGGGGCTTCCCTGGTGGCGCAGTGGTTGAGAGTCCGCCTTCCAATGCAGGGGACCCGGGTTCGTGCCCCGGTCCGGGAAGATCCCACATGCCGCGGAGCGGCTGGGCCAGTGAGCCATGGCCGCTGAGCCTGCGCGTCCGGAGCCTGTGCTCCGCAACGGGAGAGGCCACAACAGTGGGAGGCCCGCTTACCGCAAAAAAAAAAAAAAAAAGAGAGAAACAATATTGTAACAAATTCAATAAGACTTAAAAAAAATGGTCCACATCAAAAAAAAATCTTAAAAAAAAATCAATTGAACATATTAACTGTGGGCCTACTCCCTAACTTGGTATTCTTTTCCTTTGACATATGGCAATACATATTGTCTTGATTCCTGTAGATTTATAGTAAATTTTATATTTATATTAAATTGTACAAGCTAATTCTTTCCTCAATTTATGTTGCCTATTTTAGGCCTTTTGCCTTTCCAAATAAATTTAAAAATCAGCTTGTCAATTTTTCCCAATAAAGCTTGCTAGGATTTTGATCACTAATCAGTGGAAGACAAATTACAAGCACAGTGACATACCTCTACACACCCACTAAAGTACTAAAATTATAATGACTGACATTATCAGGTACATTGGTGAGGGGCGATTTGGAATAAGTGGAACTATACCGCATTGCTGATTAGAATAAGAAATGGTATAACCACTTGGGAAAACAGTTTGTCAGCTTCCTAAAAAATTAAATATTCACTTACTGTATGATCCAGCAATTTCACTCTTAATTATTTACCCAAGAGAAATAAAAACATGTGTTAGCACAAAGACTTGTATGTAAATGTTAACAGCAATTTAATTCATAATAGCCTCAAACTAGAAACCATCCAAGTATACAACAACAGGTGAGTGCATAAATAGATCATATTGTATTTATACAATAGAATAATATTCAGCAATGCAAAGACATGAACTACTGGTACGTTAAACAAGCCTGATAAATCTCAAAAAGATGCTGCTTGAAAGAAGCCAGACACAAAAGCGTACATACCATATGATTCTTTTTATGTGAGAATCTGGAAGGGACAGTTCACATATATAGTGATAGAAAGAGGATCACTGTTTGCTGGGAGTTGGGGTAGGGTTGGAAATGGACTGGGAAAGGGCAAAAAAGAAAGCTTTGGAGGGGTAATGAAAATATCCTGTATCTTGACTGTAATGAGAGTTACACAGGTGTATACATTTATCAAAGCCTATTGAATGGTATAGTTAAAATACATGCATCTAATTATATGTATATTATACACCAATAAAATAAATTTTATATTTAGTACAGTGAACCCATATTTCCTTCCTTCTTGAAACACTCCTCTTTTTCAAGAATTTTACACTTTCATGGCCTTTCTCCTGACTTTCTTGGTGTTGCCTCTTGGTTTGTTTTATTAGTTCCTCTCTATGAGCTTCCCAGGGCTTAGTCTTCTCTCTTCAGTTTGATTGAAATACTATCTACAGTATTCAACTTTTATAGCTCCAGCTCAGCTCTTTCTTCTATGTTAGAGTTCCATAAATTCATCTTCCTACTCCAATTAAATCATCTCCAATTAAATGTATCATACGCATCTCAAAATTAACATATCCAAGCTGAACTCATTTAATCTTTCAAACCTGTTTCTCCCCCACTCTTTGCTTCCCCAGTGAATAGCACCATTGTATACCTAGTTATTCATGACAAAAGTTTGAGAAACATCCTGTATACCTCCCTTTCTCTCGCACTTCAGATACAGTCTATCAGCAACACTTAACCATACCATATGTATTAGTTAGTGTTCTCCAGAGAAACTGAACCAACAGGTTACGTACATAGAGGAAAAGAGGTTTTATTATAAGGATTGGCTCACATAATTATGGAGGCTGACAAGTCCAAAATCTGCAGGATGAACTGGCAGACTGGAGAAACAGAAGGGCTAATGTTCCAGTTTGAGTTCAGTCTGTCTACTGGAGAACTCTATTTTACTTGGGGAAGGGTTAATCTTTTTATTTTATTCAGGTCTTCAACTGATTGGATGAGGTCCAACCACATATTGAAGGGTGATCTGCTTTATTCGAAACCCTCCAATTTAAATATTAATCTCATCCAAAAACACCCTCACGGAAAACCTAGAATAATGTTTGATCAATTAGCTGGACACCATGGCCCAGCCAAAGAACACATAAAATTAACCATCACATCATATTTAACCTCTCCCCTCCTTCTCTACCATCATTTCCCCAGTCCTAGCCACCATCATCTTTCAGCCTCCCACTTCCATTCTTTTTTGCCTGCAATCCTCACTTTACACTACAATCAGAGTTTACTTTTTTTTTAAGATAAATCAAATCACACTGACTCCCTTGAGTTCTTAAGCAGCTTCCTGTTCTACTTAGGGTAAGGTGCAATCTCCTTATCAAGGCTACCATGACCCAGTGACCTGGCCTATTCTACCCTGGCAGTCTCACACTATCCCACTCTCCCCGCTAATCATCACCTCTAGCCAGACTGCTCTGCTTTTGTTTCCTAGAACACAGCCAGCTCTTGCCCACTTCAGGGCTTTGCGCATGCTGTTTCCACTGCCTCATCTTTGCCTCCTCACTTCTTCCCACAGCTTCCTTCCTCTCACTCTCATTTCCAGTGTTTCTGTTCATTCCCCATCATATCTCACCTAAAGAATAACTTTAGCCTCCTCGCAAGATGCTTCACCTTCGCGACATCTTTGTACTCTGCAGTATTTTCAGTTTTCTTTTTTTTTTTTTTAAATCTTTATTGGAGTATAATTGCTTTAAATGGTGTGTTAGTTTCTGCTTTATAACAAAGTGAATCAGTTATACATATACATATATTCCCATATCTCTTCCCTCTTGCGTCTCCCTCCCTCCCACCCTCCATATCCCACCCCTCCAGGCGGTCACAAACCACCTAGCTGATCTCCCTGTGCTATGCGGCTGCTTCCCACTAGCTATCTATTTTACGTTTGGTAGTGTATATACGTCCATGCCACTCTCTCACTTTGTCCCAGGTTACCCTTAGTTTTCTTTTTAAACCGCAAATCTAGTCTCTAAAATATCTCTAATATAAAGTTCTTAACCTTTTTTGTTCCATAGATCCTTTGGCAGCTGACCAAGAATCAGCACTCATTATTCTCCTTCTCAGACTATTGCCTGAAAATAATCAAATAGTATGCATACAATTGCAGCACAAATTATTGTGAAATAAGTTACTGAATTTTTTTCAAAAATTTGTGATACAGTTATCAATGTGCTTCTTTGTTAATAACACGATGTAGCAGTAGATCTCATCACCAAAATTTTGAAGATGAGATTAGCATAAACATTTTAAGGTATCTGTAACAACTGTAATATGAAATAAAAATACCTAATTTCTTTTGATAACAGGGTCACAGGTATTGCTAGTACTGTAACCAAAAGTGGGGTCCGGCTTCTCACGGCTCAAAAGCCACTAAAGAGGCCAGGTTGGTGGAAAGGAAAGTTTGCTTTATTTTGGATGCTGGCAAATGGGGGCGGGGAGGGTGGATGCCTGCCCAAAGGCCGACTCCCCTCCCGTCAGTCAGTGGTCAAGAGCTTTTATAGACAGAGGGAGGGGGCTACATGCCGAAATAATGCAGTCAGCTCTGACAGTCATCTTGAAATTGGTCATCAGTGGTCTGACCTGCATCATCTTGATTGGTTTAGGTACAGTTAATCTTCAGTTCCGGGGCAGGTTTGTTTCCATTTCTTTGAGGCCAATTCTTGGAATTGTGGCAACTTATGTCATGGCTACAGCCTGGTCATCATGTAGTTAACTTCTTCCACTTGGTGGGGGGTTTCAGTATCTATAAGACAGCTCACGGGATATGGCTCAGAATATTATCTATAGCCCTTAAGGAGGAACTAAAGGTCCTTGACTATGCTTAATGACTAAACTACTATTATTTGGCCTCCTTTGACTGTTTTCCTTTGTTTCTGCATTTTCTCACTTGTCCAATTAAACTTATTCTTTGGCTAAATTTTTTCCACAGACAAAAGGCAGATTGAGGACATGGGGGTGGGGGGTGAGGACCATAGGGTCCTGCTCTGTTTCAGTACCACTATATTTTGTTAGCTACATTCATAATTGAAGGTGTTATGACTCATTGTTTCTTCCCCCCCCCCCGCCCCAAAATTCGTAGACTAAAGCCCTAACTCTCAACATTGCAGTACCAAATGTGAGGCTTTGGGGAGGTAAATAGATTTGGATGAGGTCATGAGGGTGGAGCCCCCATGATGGGATTCGTGCCGTTGTAGGATGAGAAAGACACCAGAGCTCTTTCTCTGTCATGTGACGATACAGCAAGAAGGTGGCAATCTGTAAGCCAGGAAGAAGGTCCACATCAAGAATCAAATCTGCTATCACCTTGATCTTGGATTTCCCAACCTCCAAATCTGTGAGAAATAAATGTCTGTTGTTTAAGCCATTCAGTCTATGTATTTTATTTTAGCAGCCCAAGAAGACAAAGACAGAAGGAAACACTATAATAATTATTATTTTACATAATAATCAGTAAAAATAAAGATGTATTTTATTTTCCATCTAAGTTTACAAACCCTTTGACTCCTATCCCAGATGGATTCTAGTAGCTGAGTCCCTATATACCAACTATTTTTACAATAAAGTTAAAACTCCTTAGTTTTCTAAACAATTTACAAATAATTCCAGCACTTTTTTCCAACCTCATCTGTATACAAAATCACATATCCCCTTATAATCTAATCTCCAGACATACAGACCTCTTGCCATGTCCAATTCTATCAAGTTGTTTTGTGTCTTTAAGTCTAAGGGTGGTCTCTCTGTCTGGAATATCTCTCTCCAACTTCTTCACCCAACAGTCTTCTTCATCACTCAAGACTAAACATTTCTGACTTCTTCCTGTCCTCCAGGAAGCCTTTATTATTCTCTGCACAGTTTAGGTACACGTCTACCTGGTTCTCACAGAACTGTTTATTCCCCTACAGCAGCCCTCACAACCCTGCCCTGCCCTTGTTTCATGTCAGCATCCTTTAACTGTATGGAGCACGTCTTATTGCTTGTGTTATCTCCTGTGTTTAGGGCAGTGCAAGGGTTTAATACATTTCTGTGGAATCAATTGATGTCCTGAAACTGTAGCAGATTCTAGGCTCCTGTGGAGTAGTCAGAAAACAGAGACTGAGCATGTATAACTAGGAGAAGTGAGTCCATCTGAGTTGCCCTGGTAATGGCTTTAAAGTAGCAGGTAAGGATTTGAACTTAATAATATACAACATGACACAATAGCACCAATTTATGCATCGCAAAGACTATTTGGAGAAACGGCCAGCAAAGAGGGGAGGCAAAACATCATGACTTTGCCTGTTCGGGAATATGACAAAGCCCCTTTCCAGAGCAGGCCTGGGGTGCTGGATAATCATCCCTATTTTAAGTGATACCCTGGTTAAATGAGTTCTTCCTATATCCTGATTCCTTTAGAAAAAATCCAGGATAGATACTAGTGACAACTGGTTTTATTACAGCTGTTAAGGTGAGGCTCCAGTGTTTTAGTTTTTATTTTTGTTTTCAATTTTTTATTTCTTACCTCACTTTCTACACCTTATCAAATTATTATATACACATATATATACACACACACTATACACATATTAAATATGTATACATGCATATATACTCATATTTACATATATGTGTGTGTATCATGTATAAATACAAATATAAATAAATAAATATATATATATAGTATCTTTCTCATCTGGCAAAAAAATTATACGAATTTTTATGTTATTAAACACCTGCTCTATTGCAGCATAACAGTAACATACCCAGAGTAAATATTTAAAAATATTTGTTCAACATAATTTGCTAATAGGAAAGGATCCATGTTCATTAAGATGTATGATTACTTTCATACAATATGCTGTTCTGTTGTAGAATAAAGTTTGATATTTAAAGGTGACACCTATGATTTCAAAATTAGATCACATCCAATATCCCACTCTTCTAAATATACAACATGCTTTATGACTTTCACTCCGAGTTTGGGGGTGGGGAAAGTGTCATTGGCATCCCTGAAACTCACTTCCAACCTTGGCTATCATGTTTTTCTCCTCAGTAGCCATAATGGTATCGTCTCTCAGCATTTTCAGTTTGTTAGTTATATCTTGAAAATATCAAATCAACATGTGAAGGAAGAATGAGGATATACTATATACTTTGGACAGCAAATCACCATGCTTATGCCACAGATATTGTGAAAATGTCCAGGGGCCAAGGAACCAGGACCAACTGGGTGGGAGGTTACTGGAGCTGGGGCAAGAAGGAGGGACTGATGTATCAGGAATCTTTTACATTGTACATGGCAGAAGCACCATTCAAACTAGCTCAAGCAAAAACGGGAATTAACACACATAACTGAAAAGTCCAAGAATAGTGCTTGCTTCAGGCATTGTTAGAACTAGGCGACCAAACAGTGTTACCAGGACTGTGTCTCTCTCCATTTTGGGGGTAGGCTCTTTCCATGTGGTGAGAAAACAGTCATCATCTGTGAAATGCATTCACTTGTCTAGAAATGCTACCAGGAAAAAAGTTTTTTTCCTGCTATCTCTGGCAGAAAAATTCCATGGGAGGACTGGCTTAATCCAATCACTGTGTCCAGGAGATGTAGGGTCTGATTGGCCAGGCTTGGTTCTTATATCTATCCTATGTTGAGGAGGAGAGGAAAAGATTCTGAGTCAGCTCCATTAAAACTAAACAGCATAGATTCAACATAAGAAAGAGGTAGTCTATTGCCAGAGGAATGGAAAGAATGTCAGGTGGGCAAGAACAACAGATGTCCACTGCTAAGTAATGTTATGAGACACTGCCCTATGGATAACTCTATTATTTTAAAAGTGATAAGGTCAAAAAGCATGTGCCAAATTTAAATAAAACACTTAAAGTAAAATTTGTGATTACAGTTTTGAGAGAGAGTCATTCATTTCCATTTACTGAGATCCTACTAAATGCCAGGCAGTGTCTTAAGAGCTGGAAACAGAAACAAAAGAGAGAAAGTTCTTAATTTCATGAAGCTTATAGTCTAGCGATCTAGTGATGGAAGATAGGTGAATAAAGCAATTGAGTAAAGGATACAGTATTTTAATGGAGATAAGACATCTCTACTTGAAATACTTTCAGAGGAAAGGGTGATAGAAAATATTGAGCAAGTTGCTCTTGGGAGGCTCTGATGAGAAGGTGATGTTTCAGAAACGACTTGAAAGAAACACGTGGATTTCTAGGGAAGAGCATTCAAGCAGAAGGAATAGAAGGGGCAAAAGTGGCAATGGAGGACCAAGATGCAATGTCAGGAGTGGAGCAAGCAGGGACAATGAGGAGGCTGCAGTGGATGGAATCTCTCAGCCACCATTGAGTGACTGAATCAAGACTTGAGAGAGTCATGTAGCCATTGTTACCCCAAGTTCATCATTGGGTAGATACATGAGAGTGCTACGTTCTCAGGCAAATGCTTCTCTCTCTTCTCGGACAAGGGACCTGAGTTGCAACTTGGAACTCCCATGGGAAGTTTGCAAAACTGAAGGAAGGAGAAAAGAGAGAATGACAGGCAAGAATCAAAGCCCTTGTATTCATTTATTCATTCGTCCATTCGTGCATTCTTGAAGCATTTATTTCGTATCTGCCTGCTATTTTCAGACACTTGGGTAACCAAAGTATAAGACTAAGTAGGACAAAAATTCTACACCTAAGCAGTTTGCAGTCTGGCAGGAATCGTTTATGCAGACAGGGTGGGCTACATCAGGGATGGGAAGGCAGGATTCCTAGGTCCAGGCTGGCAGGAACTTAGAAATTCGGTGACAGCAGCACTGCAGAGCACTGTTGGTGACCCCATTGCTAAGGCAGAGGCTGCCTTCCCTCCTGGGTGGAAGCAATACTTAGAGCCTTCCCTGTCTCTTGCTGCTGTAAGAGCTGAGACCCAGGTGCTGCTTTCCTCACCCTGCCACTGCCTATCCTCCCTTGCTTAATTAACACTCCTGGGCTTCTAGGTGCTACCCTATTCTACTTACTAAAGGAAGAAGGGGGAAGGACCATGAGGGTAGAAAAAAGAAAAAAGACAGACACAAAACTCTTCCTTTTCTTTCTACTCTGCATCATTTTTTCCCTAATATGGTGGGGAATTTTTTAAAAGTATAATTCTTCTCTCCAGGCTTAAAAAAAATTCCAAGGGAGGGAGATACCTTCTTTTTACTTCACTGCATAAAATGAAATATCCATCATCTTCTTATCTAGAGTTTAAAAATAAATTTGTACCAATGGTGTACAATCAATGAGCCCTTCATGAACATGAGTTTTGAACTGACTGAGTCTTGCTTTATAACCGTGCTCTCCCCAGCATAAACACAGCTGGGACGGGTGGTGAAAGCCCACCAGGCATCGCAAACTGGTGGTTTGGTTTGGCAGCCCTAGATTATTCTTGTTATTTTTAATTTATTTTCAGAATGTTAAGGTAGGTCATGAATTCTTTACATTTATTTATTTTCTTTTTCGCTGTGTTGGGTCTTTGTTGCTGCGTGCGGGCTTTCTCTAGTTGAGGGGAGCGGGGGCTACTCTTCATTGCGGTGCACAGGCTTCTCATTGCGGTGGCTTCTTGTTGTGGAGCATGGGTTCTAGGCGCAGGGGTTTCAGTAGTTGTGGCTCACGGGCTCTGGAGCGCAGGCTCAGTAGTTGTGGTGCACAGGCTTAGTTGCTCCGTGGCATGTGGGATCTTCCCGGACCAGGAATCGAACCCGTGTCCCCTGCTTTGGCAGGCGGATTCTCAACCACTGTGCCACGAGGGAAGCCCAGGTCATGAATTCTTCAGTTCGTCCCAGCCCTGACCAACTTGGAACCACTCCATGGTGTCTATATCTGTCGAAAGCAAGGAAACTTTTGGGAATATTAGACATTTAATTCTCAGGTCCTGATGGGCCAACCCACTCTCAAGCCTTATAGTCCCTGGGTATCACCAAGACCTCACATAATCACAGCTACCCAACCATCATTAGAAAATGTTTATCTAGAGAACACAATTCTAGCATTTCCTTTGGGAGCAGCAGGGCCAGGGTTAGGGTGAGGGTAGTGAGGTATATCAAAAAATGAGTGATCAAGATAAATAATATTTAATGCAATATTTTAAAAATCAAAATTAATGTAAAAATATCTATGATAAACAGAATATTAAAATTTCAAATAAAAAATTTTGTTTGTTCTTTGTTTGTTTCATGACCCTATATCATTGCACAATGGCACCATTCCTTCGCCATCAACCCTCAGCTCCCTGGCCAGGCAACACGGCCCATGTCCACCAGCAGGCGGGTTTGTGAGGGCTGACGATGGTGTACCAACTGATCGGGCAATGTGGAGCTTTCTATACAGTTATGTTTTTTATTGTAGAGCTTTTATTAAACTTCCCATTTGGTTCAAAATACAGAATGATATTTTAATAAGTGTATACAGAGTTGCACACTTTTCCTTTTACCTCAGGCTTCACTAAGGCACTGGAAAGCAGACGTGGAAACCACAAGGTCCTCTCTTATTTAGCAGTCTGAATGAAAATGTCTGCAGTGTGGAAAGCAGTTTACAAAATAATATGTACAGCATGAGCCTATTTTAGCTTTAAATATGTATCTATATACACATAAGAATATAGCTTAATAGATAAGTGGGTAATATATGGGAAAGGAGGAAGGCAGAGAAGCACACAGACAGATGTATCTCTAAATGGTTAGATGCTCAGTTCTGGGTGGTAAACTGTAGATTATTTTTAACTTCTTTTTTTAATTTATATTTTCTACCTTTCTACAATGAAAGAGTATTATTTGGGTAATTAAACAATAAAATTATTTTAAGGTTCTAATGACACTCCCATGTGCTTTCATAGCCTGATTATATACAAGGCGATGTTAATTGGCAACATTTTTCTTTGTATGGAGGCATCTCGCTTCATCAAAGATGTACTTAGTAAGGTACCATCTGTGACACTAAATATGCTGTATTTACCAACAAAGATGCATACCTGTAAAAAAACAAACCAGGTAACCAATCTGCTAGAAAATGTACATTTAAAATGTCCTTGCCACTTTAATAAAATTCTCCAAGAACATTTAATGACTCATCATTCTCACAGCTATAATCTTGCCCTCATTCCTTATGACTGTGAATTTCTTTCTAGGAAGGAAGCACAAAATTGCAGTTATATACAAGTAAATATGTAACTGAAAGAGGTGGTGAGTATGGATGCAGCCTTTTCCTACATGATAGGCAGGCATGAGTTTTAATCCCCTAGGGAAAAAAAGTGAGTTTTTTTGAAATAAAGAAAGCCCACAGTTTTTTGCGGTACGCGGGCCTCTCACTGTTGTGGCCTCTCTTGTTGCGGAGCACAGGCTCCGGACGCGCAGGCTCAGCAGCCATGGCTCACGGGCCCAGCCGCTCCGCGGTATAGTGGGATCCTCCTGGACCGGGGAGCGAACCCGCGTCCCCTGCATTGGCAGGCGGACTCTCAACCACTGTGCCACCAGGGAAGCCCCAAAAGCCCACAGTTTTAATGTTCATTAGCTAACATTTAGCTAGAAGGGTCACCAATCATTAAATTATTTTCATAGGCAGCTTAGCAGAAGCTGTTTCCATGACAACAGACAATGTATGGAAGGTAAAAAAAAAAGTGAATGGAGTTTGTGGTGATCTTAATAATGCTCTATGAAAATCATTCATTAATCTGATTTTCCTGTTGCTCAGGATTCCATGCCAACTGCAAAACCAGCTTTCCTGGGACTGGCTGATGTTGGAAATAATGCATTTTTGAGAGCTCCAGTGTGCCTTTCTCTAGGGGAGTTGAGATAGAGAGTTTGGTAATCCCCCCTCGGTCTCTCTTATGAGCTGAATATGGGAAGAGACTACTACTAAAAAAAACAAAAAACAGAAAACCTTAGATCACCTCAAAGTAACTACGGAAAGTGTAGGTTTGGTCAGAACAGCAGGCACAAGTTTTATCCTCATTCTCTTTTGGAATCAACATCAGCAGGTTTGCTCATGAATTAAATGTTATATGAGAAAAAGAGGAATCAGGCTGCTTTCTAGATTTCTGAACTAAGCCACTGGGTGGATGATGGTGGAAAAGATTGAAGGATGAGCAAAGTGTGTGTGGGGCAATGGGAATAAAAGGTTCTATTTTAGAAACCTCTTCATCTTCAAAGAGATCAAATGTATTACGTCATGCCAGAACATTTTAGACCTAAATAACATAGCTTGGTCCAAAGAGTTTACTTCATGCACGAATGGCCATGGTTTTGCTATAAACTGAACATTGGGCCTGGTGCCCAGAATATGATCTTATTACCACCTGAAAGAATCACTTGTCACTGTTGAGAGATTTTTAACTTGTCCTCAACTTAGTTTTTATTTTTTACAGTAATCCAGATGTAGTTGTTTTAGAGTCATCAAATTCTAAACAGAATTTAGAATCTATTTGTTTTTGTATCTTGAATATTTCCCAGTATCACCTGACTTTGTGTGTGTTGTGTATATATTTGAGTCACATTGTCTTGTACCAGTGTGAGGGCTGCAATTTTCCTTGGCATGTCTTTTAGGATCATTACAAGCTTCTCTGATGTGTCTTCCTCCATTTTTATAATTCTATTAAGGAGACAAGTTTTAAAAATCAAATAAAAATAGACATTCATAAGTAAAAACGAAATTCCAACTCTGACACAACTAGTAAGACCACTGAACAGTGTATGTTAATATAGACTTAAAAGGTCATATGCTATTATTTTCTATGAATATGGATTCAGTGGAAGAAGTTTAGAATTATACTTTGAAGGAGTTGAATTGTGTCAGGTCACAGGAATGTTGCTTTGAAGTGTAGATTTGGGAAAGAAATGAAAGCATTTATCCTACTAAAAAACTTTGGGGTAAAACAACTCTTAAAGCAATATCCTGCCAATATGGCTCCAACCCATGGATAACATTTTTCAACACCTTTTCTCACATCTGATGAGACCATAATCCGAACAAGATTGAGTCCCAGATACTTGCAAAGTCTTCTGTGGAAATCATACCAACTCAGAATAAACTCAAAACTCTTTAATTGTTTTAATATGTTATTGATGCTTTCCTTTTGACCTTTTTTGCTTTTCCTTATAGACCTTTTTCCTTGTGATTTCTTCTTCCACTTAGTGTCAGTGATGAGGAAAAACCCCTTGATCCAGTAAGGACTCATCCTTCATATGACATCAGCTTTCTTCAAAGCATTAACTGGGCACCAGCTCCACACAAAGCTGAGGAGAGTTCCCGAGGTGTAGGTTGTATCTCCTAAGATAACTTATTTCCATGATCTTCATTATTTTGAAGGCTTTGACACAATTTTCTCTTCCTTGTTGGGAAATTCTATGTGCAGATGAATGCAGAAAGCTTAAGGGAGTCCATTGGCAATGCTTGTCTATGAGAATCAGGGTCAGGACAGAGTATGACATGTTAAGAATTTGAACCAGGATTGACTTAGGAAATTTAGAGGGAGAAAGAACACCATCAGATGCTTAAAGATTTAGGGACATTGTTTTGTTTCTCATGGGAACTGTTTACCTTTTAGTAGAGGGTATTAGAAAACAGAAACTGGAAGGAAATTTGAAAAGGATAGATGTGCTAAATATAGACCTTTTCTTTGTATACTATCACCATTGGCAGGAACAATGATTATGACTAATCAAGAGTCTGTCAGCTGCCTTGTGTGGGGATAAGTCTAAGAGAAGTTAATAAACTGAAAAAATTAAATGGACCATGTCAATACTTGGGTTAAAAATAAATTATCTAAACAAAAGCCTGGCGGTTTCTAAGAGTTATGCATGTCTTACATTATTTAACTTAGCAAAACCTAGAATAACTTTCCATTGGATACTTCTCCTGAGTCATGAAAATATGCTGAAGTGATTTTAGTAGAAGCAAGTCTTAGTGCCTGATATGGGTTGAATTGCGCCCCTCCTCCCCCAATTCACATGTTGAAATCCTAACCCCAAATACGTTCAGATGAGACCTTATTTGGAGACAGGGATTTGACAGAGGTAATAAAGTTAAGGTGAGGTCATTAGGGTGGGCCCTAATCCAACATGGCAGAAAGGGGAAATCTGGCTATTGAGATACCCAGAGACGATGTGAAGAGATGTAGGAAGAAGATGGCCATTTACAAGCTGAGGAGAGAGGTCTGGGACAGATGCTTCCCTCACAATTCTGAGAAGGAGTCAACCCTGCCAGCACCTTGATTTTGGACTTCAAGCTTCCAGAACCGTTAGCAAATAAATGTCTGTTGTTGTTTAAACCACCCAGTCTGTGGCACTTTGTTACAGCAGCCCTACAAAATAAAATAGCACCCAAGAGCCCCATCAAGGACCTACGCCATTGGTTCTGACTGAAGCCTTATGGTTTCATCCATCTTTTCTTTGTCAGGGTGGTTGGCGTCAGACTGGGAGGCCAGAATAAAGATAAAATGTAAGAATCCCAGTGTGTCAAACCAACTCATGAGAAGATGGAACAGAAACACAGAGCCATTGGGAGTTTGATTACTCTCATGGTTTATTAATATTCAGATTGAAAAAGGAGCCTTAGAGCCGCAAGTTAACGCTAATTGGCACATTTGCTTTATTTCTTTATTTTCAAAACAAACTGGGTTTTGATTTTTTTCCTTTTTGTTCATTCCATCACATTGAAAAGGAGGAAAAGAAAAATGGTTTTGAATTCACTCGATATTTTGGACTCCTCAGATGAACGGAACATTGCACACACACTTGGAACAGAGAGAGATAGAGAGGAAAGTGGACTCCCACAGGGCCACACGCACCAGATCAAAAAACTTGGATACAGTGCAAGAATTTCCCAAAATGATTGGATCATCATTACCAAAAACTTGCCATAACAACACCAAGAAACAAAAAATGTTTAAGCCACACTGTTTGACTTGGGATCTTTCCTGCTTTTTTTTTTTTTTTTTAAATGTTTGCCACACAGAGAGAAAGAGGGCTAGTGGGTGGGAGAGGACAGACTCACAGACGTGAGTAGGACAGGAAGGGAAACTTCAGAGAGGAGTTGAGAAGAGGGTAAGGAGCGACAGGGTTCAGGAGAGGGGAGAGTGGGGATGTGGAAAGCCATTTCTTAAAGTTCAGGCATGTTCTTGGTCCGCCTCGCGTTCTTCTCCTTTACCCTCATCCTGCCGGGCACTTTCCTTAGGTTTGGTTTCGTCTACAGCTTCTGAGGAAGAAAACAGATGGGGTTAGGGCAGGAGAAGCAGAGTTAGTATTTTGTCTCATCTGTTCAGATGATAGTGAATGCATTTCTTCTTTTCATACCACTTCATAAAAGATTTAAGATAAAAAGAGATTATTGCTATCTCAGTAATGTAATTTCCAGGTTCAGAAGAGTTTACCCCCAGGAAATTGTTCAGTGACACATAGGGAAGAGCTCAGGAACAAAGCTGTGATATCGTACGCGAGGAGTTCACTAAAGAGAAACTACTATGGTCTTTAATCTCTCGGCCTTACAGTTAAGGTGTCCACACATGGGGGGTTCACAATGATCTTGTATTTCTTTTGCATTAATGTCAGACTTATCATGACAGATACTTTATGTGGATCATTCAACATCCATTCCAACTCTCTCACCCCTTATTTCTAGTATTATAAAGGCTGGAAAGTGAAATGCTTGCATTTTCAGCTCCCCTTGGAGCTAGGGATGTCCATATCACACAGTGATGGCCAAATCGATAGAGACAGACTTCCCTGGGAAGGCTCCAGAGAAGGTGTTTGCTCTTTATTTTCTCCTATTCTTGATGACTGTGACATCAAACTACCTGGTAGTATAGCAGTCATCTTGTGACCATGAAGATAAAAACTATACACTAAGAATGGTGAAGCAGAAAGAGAGAAAAAAATCTACTTGTGACTGACCATACTACTCCTGGACACTTTTCCTCAGACTTTTTCTTATTAATGTGAGACAAATAACTAAATTCTTTAAGCCACTGTAGTAGTTTTTAGTTTCTGGCAGTCAAAAACATTCCAAATGAGTACACTTATCCGTAGGGCAAGTGTGTTTTGCTTAATAAGAAAGACTTTGTTTCTTTTTAAAGGATCATTTTTGTCCTTAGGAAAGAGGTGATTTTCTAATTACTCTTCTGCCTGGTTTCCTGCTAGAACTCAGTCAACTGATTTCATACTACAGACAGCTTACTAGTATGCCAGCTAATGGAAAGAGAATTTGCCTTGACATCACATCTGTTATTAAACAAAACTCCTGTATCAGGGTCCCCAAGACTCCCCCCAGATTCAGTGATTTGCTAGGAGGACTCAGAAGACTCAGCATATAATCCTACTCATGGCTACCATTTACTACAGTGAAAGGATATAAAACCAATAAAAGCAAAGGGAAAAGTTGTATGGAGTGATATTTGGAGGAAACCAGGCACAAGATTCCATGAGTCCTCTCCTCATGGACTCATACAAGATGTGCTTAATTCCTCCAGCAATGAAATGTGACATGTGTGAGACGTCAGAGACTAGGGAAGCTCACCTGAGCTTACAAGTCCAGGGTTTTTATTAGAGACTGGTTGAGTAGGCACCCTCTACCTAGCATGTACCAAATCCAGACTCCCAGGAGGAAAACAGATGTCCAGCATAAACCACATTGTTGGCGCAAAGAGTTTAGGCGCAGTGAACACTCTTAGTTAGGAAGTGGTGAGAACCCTCTCAAAATTCAAGTTCCCGGATGCCAGCCAAGGGTCAATATTTCACACAAGTATTTCTAAGACTTGAGAGATGTTGAGACTAGAGAAATGGGGAACTTTTAGGAGACCATTAGAAGAGCTCATAAAAATGTATGTTTCTTTGAAATCAGTCAGCTATATATTTATATTCAGATAAAGCTGAACATTTATATCTAAACAAGACCACTGCCGCTAAATATAATTTTTGGGATTCCTTCTTTGGACACCTATCTATTAATATTCTTTTAAGTCTCTTCAGTAGCAGAAAATGCTTATCGTTTTGAAAACAGATGTGTTTTTTTAAGAATCAAATGAGGCTGGTCTGGTAAATAGTAACTATGATAGGTCATTTTATCTTACAATGACTTGTTTTTGACCAAAGTTTTTAAGTCTGATTTATTTTGTGGGATTTGCAACAGACTGTAAGTTACTTTCAAAATGTAGTTATCCTAGTGAGGCTATCTACTACAACTCATAAAGAATTTTTTAAGGCTAGATCCCTCCAAGGTGATTATTATTAACTCTTGAAGAACCAGCACACTGATCACATTTTCTAACAAAAATTTTTGGGTGAAACTAACTCAGTTCTGATCTTCATAATACTCTATGTACCAGCAGTGTTCCTCGTGTATTATAGAACTTTGGTGCGCTAATGGATCATTTAATTTTCTGTCAGAAGAAAGCTTCCATATTTGTTAGATCTTTTTATAGTAATTTTCAATTCTTTCAGATAATTTATTTAGTTCCCTAGCTATGCCTAAATTTTGGAGACTACAGGTATGCCCACAGTGGTTTATCATCTTTACCGGTTCCAAGAAACCACATATTTAGTGTCCTCTTCAAACTGCAAAAGAAACAGAATATTGATTTAAACTGTCTAGAAGAACATAGAAGGATTAGCTACAGGAGCAAGAGAAGACTTCAAACCTCTCTTACTAAAATAAAAACTTGGGAGCTATTATGTATGATTTGAAGGAGATTAGGAAACTCAAGAGAAAAGGTGAAATCAGGCTAGTTAAGGTGAGAACAGAGGTATATTTGTGAAATGAGGGAACACAGTTCAAAAGGAGAAAAAGAAGGAAAAAAGATCCAGATAATTTTAAATAGCCACAGTTTCTGTCCACTTCTGGAGTGGAATCAGGTTAAATCCTTCCAAATTCCCCCACTTTCTCTTGTCATTCTTTGCCTAGGCCCAGGAGAAACAGTGAAACTTGACATGCATCTGTTTATTGTGACAGGAAGTCATTGCTGTCTGTTCCTTATTAAGAGCTTCAATATCTACATATTCTTTCTCTCAAATGCTTCTTTCTCTCAAATGCTTTCAAGTGTTTGAAATATAATTATTTATTCATTTAGTTGTTCTATAAATTGGTATCGAACACCTGCAATGTGCCAGACATTCTTCTAGGTAGTGAGAAGAAAAGTGAGAAAACCAGGAAATACCCTCGCTCTTGTTTAAGCCTTTTGTAATAAACATTTAATAGGCAATGAAATCTATAATTATAGAATATTGGCAGTGAGAGGGACCTCTAAGATCACCCAGTGACTAAACCATAAGTCTTCAAGGGTAATGACAGTATCTACTTTTGTACAACTTTGAATCCCCCATGTCCAGCACAGAACCCCGTGCAGGGAAGGCCTTCAATAAATACTTGCTGAATGAAAGAATGAATGGACATCCTCATTTCATAGAAGAGGAAACTGAAGTTCAGATAAAGAGATTTTCCTCTAAATCATATGGTTTGCTCATGTCAAGCCAGGACTAAAATCTAGGTCTTCTACTTGTCCAGGTTTCCCCATTATATCAGGTAGTCAAATTTGACCAGAGAAGGTCAAGAAGGTCTTTACGGAAAGAACCATAAATTGTAACTTTCCTGACCCCTTGTATAAAGTGTTTAGCTATAGCTACCATATTTGAGTCTTTCCTATATGTTTAGAACAGTTCTAAGTGCACTTGTGTCATCTGATTAATTCTCACAGCTACCTTTATCATCCCAGTTTTATAGGCGGGGAAGCTGATGCACAGCAAGGTAAAGGAACACACTCTCTGTGAATGGCAACAGTGAATTTCAACCTAGGGCAGAGCCATCTAGGTAGCATCTGTTTTACGTTGCTCTCCCAGCTCATCCCTTTGCCCAAGAAGGGTGGATGGGCTCACAGTAGGAGCTATAGCAGGGGGTCCACAGGTATGTAGGCCTGGAGACTATGAAGTCTAAAAATTGGTCTTTGTAAAAGCAGTTCAGAATGGAGGGAAGAATTCTGATTAGTCTTGAATAATATGAAATCTGGTCTTGGCCCTTTCCGGCACTAATTACATAATTTGTAAATGCTAGAGATGAGTTAATATGTATTCTTTTTAGTGTTTTATGCAAAACCTTTGATCATCATGGTGAGTTCAAAGATGGATGAATGGCTGAGGCCATCTGGTCACTCCAGTGATCATGATCCAATTAGCGTAAATAATCACATTCCCCATCTAGAGGCTCAACCTCTCTCTGAGACAGTTGTTGCTTAAGAAGAGGCTGTGGAAGCTAAAGACTGAAAGGGATTTTCAGTACCAAGTGACATAAAGCAAGTGAGGGAAGTAAATGGGCCCGGAGCTGGCGAATGAGGAAAGCCTGATGTGACAGCTGAAATCCAGCAAGTTAAAGAACAGAAAGTGTTCTCCTTATTTCAGTTTAGCTCTGAATAGTACTTTTACTCATATTAAACATGAAAACCTAACATTAATACTGTTATTTTGGTTAAGGTATTACAGGAAAAGAAAGATCACAAAGTGAATCACAGTTGACCCTTGAACAACAACTGGGTTGGGGGCGCCGACCCTCTGTGTAGTTGAAAATAATCCATGTATAATTTATGGTGGGCCCTCCGTATACATGGTTCATCCATATCTGCAGTTCCTCTGTATCCAACATCCCACGTCCATAGATTCAACCAACACGGATCATGTAGTACCGTAGCATTCACTATGAAAATGAATCCACATATAAGTGGACCCGTGCAGTTCAAACCTGTGTTGTTCAAGGGTCGACTGTATATATCTCCTATCTATGTGTATATATCATGTGACTAGCGAGCATCCTCACTAGGAATCATTATTATTCTACCTAGGATGGGTTTCTTCCCGCAAATCAGTCTTCACCCCGGAAATCAACCCTGAAATCCAATTTTATTATGATCTAGACTATGCCCCCAAATAAATAAATAAAACAAAAACTGATGATGTGTTTTAGCAGTTTGGTCTAAAAGGGGGAAAAATTTGTCTCTTAATAAAATAAAATTGAGCAATTTTAATAAATATTATTTGTATTAAATAAATTCTCAAAAATTACAGTCAATTTGAAGAGATAATGTTAGAATCTGATAAAGAGCTATACCCTTCTCCAGCCGTGGCATGTTAGCCTGGACAAAAATATTACTTCTTCTGGGCCCAAAGACCTCTTAGAAATAACTATGTTCACTAGCAGCTGCCATGAATTTTATCATTTCTATGTTACTTTGAAAAGAGAAAGTTAACATCAGGACAGTAAAGCCATGTATTCTTCATGTTCTAGAGTTGAAGGTTGCTTCAAAAGGGAAGAAAGAAATGTGTTCACTAATTCATTTATTTATTCAGTAAAAGGTCCTGGGCCTTTACTACATGCTACACACTGTGCCATGCATTTCTAATAGTTTTTTTTTTTAAATTTTATTTATTTATTTTTGGCTATGTTGAGTCTTCGTTTCTGTGCGAGGGCTTTCTCTAGTTGCGGCGAGCGGGGGCCACTCTTCACCGCAGTGCGCGGGCCTCTCACTGTCGCGGGCTGTCTTGTTGCCGAGCACAAGCTCCAGACGCGCAGGCTCAGTAGTTGCGGCTCACGGGCCTAGTTGCTCCGCGGCACGTGGGATCTTCCCAGACCAGGGCTCGAACCTGTGTCCCCTGCATTGGCAGGCAGACTCTCAACCACTGCGCCACCAGGGAATGTGCCATGCATTTCCAATGCAATGCAGTGCAGTGGTGACACAACAATGAAAACATCAAGCAAAAAGCTCTGCCTCCTTGGAATTCATATGCTAGTAATTATTGTTTGTGGGAGAAGGGGTGATAAAGGAAAAAGTAATATCTAGACAAGAAGAGCTCAGCCCAAAGGGGCATATTTTCTCCTAGGCCACTTCTCTTGGATTTGCAAAGTTGAGCATCTCTAATGAATCTCATAAATTTTGAAATATGGAAAACTCTAGTAGTTTTCTTATTCTTGACCCACAACTACCAGTCCTAAGAAAGATCAAGACCACATTAAGTCAGCAATAAAAATAAAAGTCATTTCTATACCCATTTGGAACCGGGTGGTGGTAGGGGACCCCGGTGGATGATTTCACAGTGGTCCTTGAAATATGTGCCTCTAACTGGCTCTCTGATTCTTGCTGAAATAGATTCTGGAAGCAGCTCTTGTCTTTATGCATTCCATTCATTTCCTCGAAAGGGTGAGAATAGCACGTCTGCACATTCTGTTGGTGAGCAAATACCAGGAGCATATGCAGCAGCGGCTGCTTGTGTGCTCAGCCAGGCAGCCCGGCTGCAGTGCTGCTGGAGAGATGGCGGTGTTCCCAGCTGCCATCGCCTACACTGAGCTCTAATGGCCCTGTTTACTGGCACCGGTCCAGGCCCCTCCACAGCCCTCCATTACTGAAATTAGGTTGAGTGGATTTCCCAGTAAAACATTACCTCTTGGGACCTGCCCAGCTCTCCCCAGCCTTGTCAACATTGATTAAATAGAAGCTGCTATCATCCTGGGGCCATGCCCACAATTACTCTACCAATCACCACTGGGCTGGGCTGTTTGCTTCCTTTCCCTTTTGATTTTCACTTTTCTTGAATATTAAGCATCATTACCTCAAAGGCTCAAAGAAGAGTAATAAAAAAAACATTCTGTAGCTACCTCACATACATCCCTTTGTTACTTACATGGTCTTCCTCTTGAGCTGTGTACCAGATATCAGTCTGGAGCCTGGATCATGGCTTTGGGTGGTCACATTTTGCTATTTTTTGTTTTTCATTTTTATCATGTTTTCCATTTCAAGTCCCTCTCAAAACACTGAGCCAGTATACAGCATTTTGTGTCAGCAGAGTGGTGCAAGTATCACCTATGCTCCCACTCAATGCTTTCTGAGACTTTGAAAGCAACTAATCCTATTGTTTACCACACTACTCACTTGAGGATTTCAAAGAGTAGCAGACAAAAACCTAACCAAGGAGAAAATTCAGAGGTGAAGTCCCAGTGATATCTGAAACATACATATACAAGTCTTCTTCTCTCAAAAGTTTCAGCCTAGGACCAAGCTGATTTCTATCTAGCCTTGCTACCAATTAGTCATCTGACCTCAGAGAAGTTACTTTTCCTTTGCCTCCATTTTCTAATCTATAAGAAGTATGGATAATAATGACTGCCTCACCTTATTGAAGGAAGGTATTTAAAAGCACTTTATAAAATTTAAAGTGCCCCATATAGTATGTTGAGATTTTAATCCAGCCTGTGGGATTCGGAAAAAACATCCATTAAGTTTAACAGTTTCATCCCAGGAGGAAAGAAAGCAATTTCCCACAGGAAAAAAAAAAAAAAATCATCTTTCTCAGATAAACAACTAAGAGGACTTCTCCCCTAGAATGTTCCTATAAAGTCTCTACATAAGAATACAAGTGATTTATTAGTTAAATAGATCTACTCTGTTTCAGAAATTGAGAACGAATCTAGGATTTCTAACCTTTGGAACAAAATTTAGTGTTTTATTCTGAAACACAGATGACCCAGAGACTTTAAAAAATTAAAACAAAAGTCAAAGACGGTACAAGTTGGCCTTGAAAACATCTTAAACATTCTCTCTACAAAATGTCTATCAAACCATCAAAAACGAGTGTCCTACCTTATTCCTCCGTTAGAAACACGCAGAAAGATCAAAAATTGCAATTTATGTGGCTTGCATAGTTGCCGTAAGTCATTTTTGGAACAAGATAGGATAAACATGTAAAGCTGAATGGAGTTAACATGATCTCTTATCATTATTCCAGTGAATAAGCCAACTTCTAAAGGCTGAAAATAAAAATAAAAATTTGGAGGGTATTTCCACTCTAGCATAAAAGTCAAGTACACTCACTCCTTCATCCCTCCCCTCAGCTACATTGTGCTGAGCTGGAAGTTGAATCTGTAGATCTTCCGAGACATTCCTTACGGTTAGGATGCGGGAGGAGTGGAAGAATGGGGAGTCAGTACAAAAAAATCCCATCTGACCAGAGTTCAACTCTGCATCTCCCCTTTCACCTCATAGTATCCCAGGTGAGGAGGATCTAGCTAGGAGAAAATCTTAGCTGCATCGCTCTAAGCCTTTACAAACTCAACTGTCTACGGGGCCAGGCAGCTAATGTGAATGTGAAAATCTAGCCATAGGTAAAATCCAGTGGCGGGGTCAACGGAGGCCTTGTAAGAGCAGGTATTGCCTAAAGTCATTTAAAAATTTTAAAACACTATCACTGGAAAAATAAAAGGGGAAGGAGTGTCTGACATAAGACTCTTAAATTATACCAGGAAGATACATTTCTGGACTCTGACTTCAAAATGGAAGCAGCTCCCTTTAATCAGAATAAAAGATAGTCACACTGTATTTGTCTTCAAGAACTAACTCCAAATCAGGAGTCCTAACTAACAGTGCGAACTTTTCCATTTTGCTAAATTTAAATTACTCACATCTCAAGATTTCTTTTAGTGAATGAAATAAAAAATAAATAATGACTATGGCAGATTTTATAAATGGCCTACTAAAGCAAAAAGAGATACCAAAAAATCCAATTCTCAATATTCTCTCTCCCCTCACTTGCTGTTCAAATATTCTCAACGTCTCTATATCCCTACCTATACCTTCCAGTTGTCCTAGGCTCCTTTTACAGATGTTGTTGGTGAAATCCTCAGATCCCTTTTACCAGGCTCATGTCCCCAGCTCCCAGCTGCTGGAGGGGTTGGCTGCCAATGACCCACACCTGCTCCTTGGGCGGGGGATGTAAACTGAATCACCTCAACCTGAGGTGCCTGAGAGGTCATACCCATTCTGCCCCCTGTGACTCCAGACACAGTCTCTGTCTGTGATGCAACTTGTGCTTCGGCACAAATTGTGGGATTAGGCTGAGACCGTGCTTTTCCTGAACCCATTTTGCTGTCTTCTTCCCCTGGATCATACATACATCTCTTCTTTCTTCATTCCCTTATGGATTTCCACCAATAAAGTATTTGCACAAGAGTCCCTTCTCGGGCTCTGATTCTGGGGAATGGGACCAAAGTTATTCCTTTAACCAAAAATCAAGGACTGGAGATGGGAGGCAGGCCAGTCAATTTCCTTAATCAATGTACATAGCAAGTCTTCAAGGTTTGAATCATTTGGGTTTGCAGCTTAGCCCTCATGACCCAGCTCAATTGTTGTTTCCATACCTCCAAACCTATCCTACATGGAATTAATCACTTCCTACTCTTTATTTGTATAGAAATTATATCCCTTGCATTATATCCTAGTTTGTGGTATCTTTTCTAGTCTTCTTGACTGTGAACTAATTTCTCAAACGAAAAGTCTGATACATCCGCCATAATTTGAACTCCACAGAGGCAGAGATTTTTAATTTTCTTCACTGATGCATCCCAAATGCTTAGGAAAGTGCTGGCAAATATATATAATTCCAAATATGCTTTGTGTCACGTAGATAAAACCTTAATTACCTCAAGCCTAAAAACTGTGGACCTGTATTGTTGTCATGACCAAATAGCAGAGGTGTGCCTGAATTTCAAAATATTGTATTATGAAAAGGAAACGATATTATTCTGATTTATAGGTATCGGGCATGGAAAGAATTATTCCATCATCTTCCTTTTTTTATACTAATTTTAATTTTATGTCTTCTAATTTTATAACAAATTATTCAGATATAAAAAAACCCAAATGTAAAAAATAGATATCTACTATAAGCATCACTATTTTTAGATAGCACAGGGTAGTGGTTAGGACAGCTGGTTCTGGAGCCAGCTATTTGCATTTAAATTCTATCTCTGACACCATGATTTGGAGTGAGTTATTTAACCTCTTATTGCCTCACTTTCCTTATCTGTAATTGGTATTAATATTGGTACCCACCTCATGGGGTTACTAAAACACTCAAATGTGTTAATTATTTAAAGTACTTAATAATGAATGGCATGTTTCAGTAAACTGCTCAGTAAATATTGGCGATTACTATTAAGTGAGTGGGAGGAAACTAACATTGGTTTAATGTTTACTATATGCCAAGCCCAGTGCTAAGGGCTTTCACATACTGGTGTTCCATATATATCATCCGTGCTCTCCTAGTCCTTTGTCAGTAAAGTGGAAGTACTAATATCTACCTCATAGATTTGTGATGAGCAGTAAATGAGAGGAAAAAAAAAGACAACTTAACACGGTGTCACTCCCTTGCTCACCTATGTGCCTAATAAATGAGAATTATCTTCTCTCTCTCTCCACTAATTCATGCGTATCCACTCTTAGACTACAGCCAAAGAGAAACTTTCTTCAAGTATCCCGAGAGAGGGAGAGAGAAGTTTGTTCCTTATAAAGTTTCTGCTTGTAGAGTAAAAAAAAAAAAAAAAATTCTTTGAAAAAAAGGCTTTGAAGTCAAAATCTAAAGTCCAAAAATGATCACCAGGGCAAAGCTGACTGTTGGCCAAACTTGAGAGGCATGATTCCATGATGCAAGAATCAAGGCTGCTAAATAGCAATGTCTCAAAAGGCAAGACCTTCTCTGCTATTGCCTCTACTTCAGAAGAGGACAACCTTCTCTATTTCACACTTAAATAGCAGTCAGTTGATTTCAAAGGAAACCACCTTATCCGTGGGCTTCGTTCCATTGGATTCCCTCCAGTTTGTAGCAAAAGTACATTTACTATACTGACTCAGCAAGAATCGAGGAACCCCTTGCCCTCAGATGTGTCGTAAATCTTGTTCCAGAAGGCAAGGTACAGGGCGGATGGCAATTATCCAGGCTTAAGACAGTACATCCAATTTTAAGAAAAATGCCCTGATTCATTATAATTATTGAACCCAAGACTTGAAAGAAAGCTAGGACTTTTTGTCCCTTAACCTTAAGGAAAATTGATCATTTACAGTGAAAATTTTCAGCTTTATTATGAGAAAGAACTTTCCATTTCCGGAAAGGCTTGCAGTCCTCTGTGGACAAGGCATGTTTGGGGGGGAGAAATCCCTAGGGCTGTGTGGAAGACTGTTCTGAGTGGGTTATTCCTTCTGTCTATGCACCGTACTGTCTCGTTTCTGGGACTTCTCAGGCATGGAATTCCAGCAAACCTTGAAGAGTAAAGAGATTAAAGATGGAGTAGGAAGTGGCCACTTTCTTACAAGAATTACAGGCAAAGAAACGCCATACTTCTTTTGGAATCTTGATCAAACGTATTGAAGTTAGCATTTTTTTTCTCCACTAAAGTTTATTCATAATTCCTCTTCCTGCATTTCAGAGAAAGTTAATAATTTTCTAAAAATCAAACTTCATGTATTTGATGTTAATTGTGTAGGTCCATACTTAGGAGATGAGGAAATGTTGGACAGGCTAATTGTGTTTGTTGGTCATTTTTCATTGAATCTACTCTCTTAGCTATTCTTTCTTGAAGTTTTTCACATCTATCGAAACAAGCTGCTTAGGTATTATACCAGCCATTTCAAACAATTGTGTTTCCTTAGATATTTCTATTACGCTCACTGTTTTCAACGAGTCATCCTAGATCTTATCTAGTTATCAGTTACAAAAGTGCAGTAATTTGTGTTTGTCCGACCTCGAGAAAGTTAGTGAACTATTTTCTAGTTTATACTGGTTTTAAAAATTCAATCAATGATTTGTAATGGTTTAACGTATATTGAGTTAATAGGCCGTATTACAAAAAATATTACAAATATTTTCAACATTTGTCTTTAAAATCAAAAGCAGATCTAGATTTGCCAAATCTCATGATCTGATATTTGATTACATGATTTGATTATCTGACTCCACAGTTAAAATATAGAAACCCAAACTAGAAACAATTCTAACTCTATAAGGGCCTCTCCAGTAGTGACTACAGCGGCCTAAAAAATTTTCCTACGTATGAATATCTATTGATTGGATAACATTTACATTTTAAAAGAGAAGCACTATACTTATGACCCATATTCAGCTCATGCCTTGCCATGTCTCACCATGATGTGTCTGGGTAGTAACTGAGATTAGCTAAACAATTATTTATCTGTGTTGTTTAATTTTCCCTTATGGCTGTATCTACACAGCACAAAGAAAACTAAAGACTTGGCAGTTGTCTTGCTAATTTTATCATTGCAAATGGATAAACCACATAATTCAGGACAAAAATTCAAAATCTGTATATATTGTTACAGAGTGAGCTCCTAATTGTAAAATTACAGAATAATGAAAGCTGAAGGAGATCTTAGAGATTATCTGATCTCAGCCCCTCGCTCCCTCTGAGAAAAACTGAAGGTAGAGCATTTCTGTGACTTGCCCAAAGTCTCACAGCTAATGAGAATTCAGTGATCCTCCCATAACACCATAATGTCTCTCACAACCTTTGGGGATGATGAATTCCACTGCTTGATTTTTAGGGGCATCTCTCTCCCGTAATCCTAAATGCACTGTGTAAGTCTGTTCCTCCCTCCCTCCTTCCCCCTCACTCCCTCCATTCCTTCTCTCCTTTGTGGAATAAAAGGTAAACTCAATATAATTTTACTTTAAGAGCTACCAGAAGTGATTTTAGATACTCCGAAGGCTTGCAGAACCAGGGCTGAGGATGACTGTTGCATCAAACTTCAACACATTATGCACAGCTGGTGAGAGGTGATGTGAATATTCTATATAGAGAGGGGAAAAAATGGGGACCTCTAAAATTGGTGGCTTAGGCTGAATAGTAATCACTGATTATGGCAGGTTTCATAAACACAATGACTAAAGAGTTGCTGGGTAATGAAAGTCCAGAAGTAGCTGAAATTACTACAAACGCTGTCACACCTAGAAATCTCTAAGAGATCAGTACCATGTCCTGATAAGAGCAAATAAAAGTGCATATCATTCCCCCATCTATCACCCCCTCCACCTCCCAATGAAAGCAGAGTGTTCAAAAGCCCACTGAGAAGGTTAACTCAATTTTGAAATTAATTAAAAAATATTATTGTAAAAAGAAAGCCCTATAAAAGTTGTTTGTTGTTATATGCTTGTGTGCAGGTAAATAGATGCAATCCCCATCTCTTGCTGGGACAATTCATTTTGCACTCATTGTGTATTTTGGCTTCCTAGGGCCTGTCAAATTATGGCACTGCCTTTGAATGAAAAATTGCTTTAAGAATCAATAGTACTCACTGGAACACAACCAGAACTATATCGAAAAAGTGATATTCATATTTGTACTGATTTCTCTCTTTTTAGTGAAGATCTCAGAGCTCTTATATTTAGTGGCAAAGAATGTAATAGTCTTGGCTATTTAGAGACATTGGGACAATTAGCAGTTAAAGAATAAAGATTCATGGTGAGTCTATAGCTTACCTTAGATAGAACCATAGAACCATATGTGTCCTGCCCATCCTATAGCACTGCCATTGGAAAAATCATCCTGCTGAAGGCTTTCTATCTTCTCCATCCAGTGTTTTTTCTCCAATAAAACTATTTTCTAAAACATACCTTATGTCTAGAATCTACCTCCTACTCTCTTCTTTCTTTTAAAACCCTATTTATTTGAAAGTAATCAGACTGCATACAGAGACCTTAGAATAGAAAGGGGCTCTGGAGACCCCCCAGCAACAACTCACCTAATACAGGAATCTCCCAGAATCCTCCTAGCAGACAGGCAGACTCTGCTTCAACAGGCCACTCCAGCTCTAACTGTAAATTCTTCCTGATAGTCACCTAACACCTACCTCTCCTAAGTTTTTATGGAGTTCTTTCCTCTAGAATAACACAGAACAAAATATGTCCTCAATATGTTTTCTTTTGTACAAGACAGTCCAAAAATGCAAAGATAACAGCCTCTTTCTTCAAGAAATTTACCAACCTGTTCTTTTCCTCTTCAATCAACAAACTTCATGAAAAAATAAATTCAAATTACACCTTTTCTTCATCTCACCTCTCTTAGTTCTCTAGGAGCTGACTTCAACTCTATCATTTTTCTAACAGTGCTCTCCTCAAATTCACCCCCTCCCTCAAAATTATATCCACATCATAAGGCCTTTTCTCATTTACCATTGCTCTTGATCTTTTTCTGACTGCTCCTTTTGACAGTGTTGACTTTTACTTGAGCTCTATGCTCCAGAAAATAGGGGCAGTTAAGTAATTCTCCCAACCTTTTGTTTTCTGAAGTCTCCCCATCCTTTTATGCTCTAGGAAATGGCTTACTGTAAAATACTCTTCTCCATATGATCTGCTGTCCACTCTCTCTCATGACTCCAGAAGACTCATGGGTGACTTCTTTGTTTACCTGTAACAAGGCCAAACACAGATCTTTCCTCCTTTGCCTTGAACTTTCTATTCTTTGTTTCATGAATGAGGATAGAATTGTTTGTCTCTTTGAAACAAGGTAGACCAGTGATAAATAAACCTTGTTCAGCTAACTGACTAGACTTCCCCTGATTGCAAAATAACCTCATTTGTAAATCACCCCACCTGTAATTTGTCTACTCCTCCTATAAAAGTCTAAGGAAAAGCCACCCTGCCAAGACACTGTGATCTTCGGAGCTGGGGTCCCTATTGCAATAGTTTGAACAAAACCAACTCCTTAATTGTTGGTGTATTTTTGTTTTTGACATCTTCTTAAAATATTCCTTTTTTCTTAACTTTAATGAAGACCATGTTCTGGATCTGTGTTTGCTGTTTCCTCACTTTTCTTTGCCATTCTGGGTCTAGTGTTTGTTCCTTATCCCCTAACAGGACACAATCCAAGATTCAATTCTACATTCTCTTTGCAGGCTCTGCATCAATAACTCATTCTCTCTAATGACTTTGACCCAGACCCCATAACCAGGTAACCACCACATTTATATTATCATTGTCATATCGTTAATCCCTATACATCACTGTAAGCATATTACTTTCTTTAACACAAGCTTTAATGACTCCTGGCCTCATATACATCAAATTCCAATTTCTACTGCCGAATACTTCTCTACATCCTTGATTCTACTCCTGGCTCCAATTCTATATCTCAGTCTATACTGGACATCACACAACCACTATCGCTACAAATATAATGAGATTGGCCTTATCATTCTTTCAGAGATCCAAATTTAAAATCCTCCCTCTCTATGTGCATCTATCTGTGGCTATTGATTCTCCTTTCTCAGCAACACATATTTCCAATTGAGGCCATGAAATGGAAAAAACAATTAAATATAAGTACTGTACTGATATACTAGATGAAAAATGTGCCAAACTCACAGGGAAAAGAGACTAGCAATACTACTACAGCTTGGGCACGGAGCCAGTAGTAGTCAGAGGAAGGAAGGACAGGTGGGTAATAATAACACAGTATCTGAAGTATATATGGTTAAAGGCAATAGTCAAATAGAAGGTCAACAGCAAGGATAGTCAACAGGCGTTGGAAGCTGATAGAACACAGCAGCTAGAAAGAGGCCAGTATAGATAGACCATGGACATGCGGGCAAGTCTCTCAGCCAGCAATAGGGTCCCCTAATCATGGGACCAAGAACAAGATTCCCATCTCTAGGAGACAGGATGAGAATAAGGCAGGGTCTTAGTCTCAAGAGAAATCAGAGTACAAATGAAATGAATGAGACAGGGACCTAGGTAGAGCAAAACCAAGATGAAGTTTAGTTAGTAGAACTGTTCCCAAGTGAGAGACCAATTATTGGTGTTTGGGCACAAGTTGACTTGAGGCTGAGCCAATTGTGTGTAGGGCTCTTTAATTCTTCCTAGTCTAGGAATGAGAATGACATTGATTCCAGAACCAGACATAGAACTCAACTTGGAAAACAGATGGCAAGTGACCTCATTGGTGTGGCCTAAAGGGACACAGGACAGTACGCCAGGCTAGCACTTCAGGGGATGGTGGCAACACTAACGTCTGAGCCAATAGAGCCGCCTCTTAGCACATCTTTCTGCCTCCAAGGTGGCCCTCTTGCATGCTCCTCCGCTGTCGCTGATAGGGGTAACTATAATAGTTATTTAAAGCCTACAGATGATAATGCGAAAAGAGAGGATATAGCTGCTGTCCCAACAAACTATTGTACATCACTGAGTCTAAAAGAGGGGACATGACTTTCCTTGCGATTTAAATGAAGTGTACTAAATAAAATTTTTTGGTCGAAGTCTCACTATAATTTGCTTGGACATGTTTTATGTCTGCTGTCTGACTCTCATGTCTTTGCCATCACTGCTAAGTTCATAGAATTCCCAAAGGCTTTTAAACTCATCCAGGGACCTGGGCCTTCTTGTCCAATGTTGAGACCAAACACAAGAAAATACTAGGGATGGGAAAAATAAAATAGCATTTAATTTTGTTTTCTAGGTTAGATTTTTATGAGATCTTAGAAGGAGAATTGGTGAACTCAGGGAGAGTTAGTAATAAATTTGGTTAGTTAGTAATAAATAAAATATTCCGAAAATGTGGGAGAAAATGACTTTTTTACTGAAGCTAACTTGAGTATAAATTATAATGTAGAAAGAAATTTTATGTGGCAGAGTCTCGCAAAAGACTACTAGAAACATACCCATAGTTGAACACAGCTTGGTCTATTGACACGTCACAGCTAGCGAGAGCACACAACATGGAACCATGAGGCATGGCAGTAAGAGGGGGGTTAGAAAGGACTTATCTGGGCTTGTGCTACAGGATTTGGAGGTAGATTCAAGGAAGCAGAGCTTTGCTCTTTATTGGATGCTATCACAAAATAGGTGTCATTTTATGATTGGGCATTTTTTTTTTGGCATCACTTTTTAAAAATTATTTTTAAATTTATTTATTTTTGGTTGTGTTGGGTCTTCGTTGTTGTGTTCAGGCTTTCTCTAGTTGTGGAGAGTGGGGGCCACTCTTCATTGCGGTGCACGGCCTTCTCACTGCGGTAGCTTCTCTTGTTGCGGAGCACAGGCTCTAGGCATGTGGGCTTCAGTAGTTGTGGCACGCAGGCTCAGTAGTTGTGGCCCACAGGCTTAGTTGCTCCATGGCATGTGGGATCTTCCCAGACCAGGGATCGAGCCCGTGTCCCCTGCATTGGTAGGTGGATTCTTAACCACTGCACTACCAGGGAAGTCCCTATGATTGGTCATCTTAATAAATATTATCTAGAAGGAAGGAAGAATGAGGTAAGCATTATCATTCATACAGCCAGGCTAGGGAAATATTTGGCCATTTTATGGTTTAGACAATGTCCATACTTAGTCCGTGTTCAGACATGATTACAGGGGTCTTGCTTTGTCTGGAACCATCACACAAAGTCCGATGTTGTGTCCTCTGAAACTCTGTATGTTAATAGGAGAAGACTAAAGCCCACCTGTAGCTGCCAGGCCAGATCCTGGCTGTTAGGAGCTGCTTTTCTCTTTCTTGGGAGAAACGGGAGAGATTAAACATAACTTTTCCAGATTTGAGGTGTCAGTGTTCAGGTCTTTCCTTGTAATTGCCTGTATCTCCCTCCAGAGTTCTCCCTCTTGTCATACTTAACGAATGTGTGATCCCCCTGAGCATAGAAAGAGAAATTACATTGATTGCCCAGAGACAGTGAAAAGATTCTACCTCAGTCCAGTGTCACCAGCCGAAGCCCTATCCTGAAAGGTTTTACTGGCTCTTAAAGATGCTGATGGCTCCCAATGGACTAGTGGCACTGTTCCCTAATTTAACATATTTTAATTAAATAAAATCTTTCCTGAGGAAGAAAGAGCGAGCCACATCGGGTCTGTCATTTCAGTTGTTTTCTCACTTCCCTGATATGACGAGACAGCAAGCTCGAGTTTTTCACCCTCTCTCTCTTCCCCTCCTTCCTTTAATGGCCTGTCAAAAGGAAATTCCATCCTGTGTTGGCATTACTGCCTGCTGTAAATAAAGAGGAAATGGGAGGAAAGAGGAGGTGGGAGGGGAAGGGTGTGTGTGATAGAAGCTAGATCCACAGATCAATTGCAAGGCATCTCTCAGAGTGTCTAGACACCAGCTGCTTGGTAACCATGGAAACCCACAACTTTGACTGATGGGCTGAGGAGTAACGACTCTCAGGAGATCCTGTTGGGAGCTTGGTGGCAGCGGGGAGAGGAAGGAAGGTTGGGATAATGGCGAGAGAGTGTGAGTAATAGG
The DNA here is from genome assembly GCF_963924675.1 of Phocoena phocoena. NCBI lineage: Eukaryota > Metazoa > Chordata > Mammalia > Artiodactyla > Phocoenidae > Phocoena > Phocoena phocoena. The sequence continues at coordinate 84,386,374 of NC_089222.1, forward strand.
GGAGAGAGCAAGAGGAAACACAACTCTCTGTGAAATGGGGGCATTACCCCGCTTACCATTTTTCTCATGCACATTCCACAAGTGGTGACAAGATACAAATGTGCCATCCCCAGCAGGTGTCAGGACACAGGTTGCTAAAGATGAAGAGCTGAGCTGCAATGATTACATTCCCATCAACTTCCTCAGTAAACCAAAGCTTTTGACAGTAAACAGACATGATCAACAATTGCCTGAGGCAGCCTTGGGAGTGGGAAATTCCGGTCCCCAAGAACGGTTGTCACTTTTACAAGCACTTAAAGAATACTCACAGCTCTGTACATGAAGTGTCCACCCTTCCTGCTGCTCCCATTTTCCTTCGTCCTAGGAAAGGGTTAGGATGTTGTTTAAATAAAGGAGGTTGGTGGTGGGATTGTTGAGGGAATGAGTAAGAAATGAAGAGATACCAGTTTAGGGCCAAATCATCTGTCATATAAATGTATTTTGTTCTCTTCTTCATAGACAGATGCCTATCATCAGAGGTTTCCAATCCATAGATTTTGAAGTGTTACAGTTGCTTGCTGTAACCCTGGTCCCTTCCCACTACACATCCTTTTTGGATGGAGATTTTCAGGTAGCACTGTCACCCCTCCCCTCCACCCCTCTCAACACCTAATTTTGTACCCCTCCCCACCCCCCACCCAATCTCTCCACTCCACTTCCTTGACCAAGTACCACCACATACAACGCCCCCCCAGACCCTTTCGTGATGCAGAGCAGCCCTTTCTCACCAAAGTTTGTCTACAGCTATACAGACTACATTTATTGTCTGTCTCACAGTGTTTTGCCTTTACTCAGGCAATCTTACCCAGCACAGTTAGAGTCTAACAGAAGACCTGCTAACTTTATTGGTGCTATCTGGGTCACAAAACTGTTTCCTAAATTGTGCAAAGCTAATAGACGGTGTGAGAATTAACCGTTGGACTCTGACTGATCAAAACCAAGAGATGTGTGTGTGTGTGTATATATATATATACACGGTCTGTACATTTGTATGCAGCATTTCTCTGAAGAAATGTTCCTGTATGAAAAAATGTTCCAACCGTATTTAGCTATAAGCAACATGTAGGCAAATTCAACATACTCAGAAAGGGCTACTAATAAGTAAATACTGAGTTAACTATCATTTGTAATAAGTAGAACATTTTAATCCACCAGAGACTCCTTATTAGACATTAAAGCTTTCATGACTTTGATTTGATGACTTAACCTGAGAGAAAGGCAGCTCCCTCTTAAGCAAAAATGTGTTTATGTCATCTATTTTCAGTCAGGGCAGAACTCCCAGTGGTCTGGAATTGCTAAAATGGTCCTCTTTTAGAGATGGATACTTTGCATGGGGAGATGAAACCACTTTCTTCCCTATGATTGTGTTCCATGTAGGGAGTGACTATAACGCAGTGTCTAGGACACAGATCTGGTCCTCTGGTGCCACTGACAGCCGGGTTATAGTCACTGCCCAGCTGCCAACATCTTCCAATCCCTAGGAGGGATGGTATTACATGTAAGAATTATAGGAGTCTCCAAGGAACTTGCAAGGGAAGAGGAAGATGGAGGAATGTCTGTCCAGGAGGCAGAGGAGAAGTTCCTTCAGTGGTGATAAGGAGTAAACCAACTGAGTGTGAGAGGGACTTTGGGTCACCTTTGCCACGTATGCATTGACCATCAGCACTGACTCAGCTACTCTGTTTGACTAAGGAGGCACCTTCATCTTCACACTTCTACTGAGCATTCTGTTCCTATTCTAGTTGCTGGGGTATAGCAGTGTACAAAATAATAATAAAGCAGACAATACCCTGTTCGTGGAGCTTATATTATTCCATAGATTAACAGGTAAAATATATAGCATGTCAGGTGGTGATAAGAGCTATGAAAAACATAGTGTGGGGAAGGACAATAGTGACGGAATGAGGATGGTGTGACAATCTCCGTCAGAGGGAAAGTCTCGTTGAGACGGTGACATGTGAACAGAAGCTGAAGAAGGTTAGAGAGTGGAATCTATGAGGATCTAAAAGGCGGGGGGGTGGGGTGGTTCTAGACAGAGGGACCGGTAGTTCAAACGCCCTGGATGTGAGCACATGTGGTTTGCCGGGGCTGTAGCACAGGCATTATGTTGCTGGAAGGGAGCAAGAGAGGGGCATGGAGAAAGTGGACTTCAAGTGGTGACCTCCACGGGACGCTAATCATGGAGGGCTCTGAGGCCATGTTAAGACCTTGGCTTTAATTGAAATGAGATGGATGCAAGAGAAAGTGAAATTGTGCTCAGATTCTAGATATATTTTGAACGTGGAGCCAACAAGATTTGCTGACAGATTTAATATTGGAAAAGACAAAAGAGTTGGGGATAATTCCAAGATATGTGGCCTGAGGTTCAGGAAAAGGTGAGCTTGCCATTTCCTGAGGTGGGGAGACTCAAGAAGGAGCAGGTTCAGGGAGAAAAGATAGGAGTTTGGTTTTCAAAATGTTTAGCTTGTGGTGTCTATTCGATACACAAGTTGAGTAAGCGGTGGTCTGGAGTGGGGAGAGAGGTCTGGGCTACTGAGGGATCATTGGGATTTATCAGGTTGTAGGCAATACTTGAAGCCATGAACCGGGAGCAATCACCAAAAGAGTAAATGTAGATGGAGAAGAGGAGGTCCAAGGCTGAGCTGTGAGAGACTCCAACAACTAGAAACCAGGAGATGAAGAAGCAAGGACAAGAGAAACTGAAAAGGAATAGCCAATGTGTTAGCAGAAAAACTCAGGAATAGGTAATATGCTGGAAGAAGAGTAACTAAAGTACTTCAAAGAGTAGAAAGCGATCAACTATGAAATGCTATTGGTAGGCCAAAGAAGACGAGCCATGGGATGGACCACTGGATTTTAGCAATGAGGAAGTCATCTGTGCCTCTGGCAAAAGTTTCATTGGAGGACAAGAGGGTAGGTGTGATTGTCATGGATTCAAGGTTGGGAAGAAGCAAATTTGAGCCACTGAATGTAGACAGCTCTGATTAATACAGAGTCAGGAGCTTGACAGCCTGAGTTTGAATTGAGAACCCACCACTTCCCAAATGTGATACTCTGAGCATGTTATATAACCCCTCTGTACCTTGATTTCTTAATCTACTGAATGGGGATAGTACCTACCTCATAGGATTGCTGTAAAGTATGATACATATAAGATGCTTAGTCGATGTGTTCAGTAAGTATTAACTTGAACAGCCCTTATCATCACTTCTCTTAATCCTTAATAAGATATGGTCCTTGTGAACAAGTTCTATTTCTGGTTCTGGAGACTAAAAGCATAAAAAAAATTGTTTGAGCAACTATAATGAAAATTCTGCCAACCTTGATCCACTCTCACAGTGCTCTATGGCAGATTTGGATTGAACCACCTCAAGGGAGTGTCATATTTCATTTTCCACACAGCGTAAGGTTCTGGTTTAATAAAAACTTAGTCTAGGGATCCACAGTGTTTAATGAGTTTGAGGTTTTCCAAGCACTAATATTCTTTAACTCTGAAAGACCCCAAAAGATTTTTTTCTGATCACATGGAGCTTCAGTGGTGGTTCACATAAAGTACTTTGAAATATATAAAGTTCAAAGTGCTAAGGCATTGATATCTCTATGTCACAAAAACAGTTCATCTGTCATGCTGTCAAACAGACATCTTTATCAACTAACACTTCTGCATCACAATAAAAATTGACATTCGTATAATGGTCCTGAAGCATTTTATGACTACGCTTACTATACTTCTAATGTTGTATACATTTTATTACATCCCAAACCTTTCCCAATTGGAAATCCAATAAACACATGATGGCAAATATTAATCAAAACATTTGATTAGCCAGAATGTCCCATTCCCCAATCACACTGGAGAACACAGAATTTACTGTAAATGTGCTGCTCCTTTTCTGTCTTGAGGACACCAAATTAAATAAAAGGGGAGAATAAAAATAATTACATGCAGGGAGCAGAAATGAGACCCTGATGTATTCACACTCACTAGCCATGTGACCTAAGTCGTTTAAGTTCTCTGACTTCTGTAAAAGGGACAATGATACCGCTCATCATAGGGTCATTATGAGGCTTAAGCAAGAAACTCCATGTAGAGCATTTAGCAGAGAGCCTGGCACAAGACAAGTAAGTGTTATTTATATTGTTAGCATCCTCAGTATTACTGTTGCTATTGCAGTTACTCTATAGTGAAGACTTAATAAGCGAACACCAAACCAAAGGCTGAGTAATTCAAAGCTATCTAATATGCATTAGGTTGGCTTCACATGTTAATTAAGGCTTGAGTTAATATTAGTAATATAGAGTCACCACTGTCTTTGTGAGGGAGCCTCAATTAATTATAGGAGCTCAATAAGCATACGGGGCATGTGATATGTTCATATGGATTTATTCCAGAGGGATGGCTTTTGGGGTGGGGCTGGAGAAAACAATCTCCACTTCGATTTCTGCAACAGCGGCCGTTGCCACTCAAGGCTTCAAGAGCCACTCACACAGCCTGCTGTATGGCTGCAGCCCCCTAAGTGACAGGGGGACAAATAGCTGCTGTCTCATCATACATCTCCCCTTCCCATCTCCTCCACCCTCCCGCCAGCCCGCCAGGCACGTGGCAGCAATAAGCTGCCTGCCTCACTGGGATCCTCAGCTCCATTAATAAGCCCTGCAAGGCTGATAATTGGGGATTTGCGGAGCCTGCAGTCTCTCAATAAGCCAGGTTGTTATGGAAACCAGAGGCAGACCTCCGTGTCCAGGCTATTGATCCTAAAAAAATAAAATAAAATAAAAGTGGAGTATTGGAAATGGTCGTTTCAATCTATCCTCTCCTCCCCCATGCCCATCATTTTATTTTAGAAGTTTGCCTCCAATTTCCACACATGAGAATTCACAACTCTTCGCTCTTTTGGGTTCCTTCTCAGCACTCCCCGACCCCTTTCCTAATTATAATTACAACTGATTTTTCTTCCCCTCTAGCAAAAAATCAGCTGAGCAGGGTACTACAGGAACACCAGAGTAGGCACCCTAAATCTAATTTAACACCATGCCATTAATTCTGATGATCTGAGCCAGGAAGTCAGCGATGAATTTCAATGTGCTTTCCCCGCCATTAAAAGAAAACAATAATTGAACAGGATAAAAAAAAAATGGCCTCAGAGTCTCTCCCTGGCCTCTCAAGAGGTATTGTTTGGTAGCAAGATGGCCACCACCCACCATAAGTCATGGTATTGTGTTCAGTAAAAGGAGGGTCCAGCTCTCAAACTGCCGGGGTAAAAGGGGACAGTTTTCTTGGACTATTTTAAAAAACTAGCTGACAATTTCCTTACAGTAAAAATCTGATTACTCCCGGTTAATGAATTTGGGCATGATGCAAGAGCATACCTGACTGGGAAGTCTGTAAATAGCACTAAATGAATCCAGCCTGGAGGCTGCCGTGGGCCCAGAATCACCGACTCAGCCCCTACGGTGCAAAGACCGGGACACCATTGTTTCCTGCTGAACTTCCCATGTCCTCCCAGCAGAGGGCACCAGCGTAATTCCGTTCCCGGCCTGGAAGCCTGGGTGGAAGGCAAAGTCCGGAATCACTCTCCAGGAAGAAAGGGCTTCGGGCAAGTGACAGAGCCATGCAATAGGGTTGGAACCGCCTATTGTGACTGGATTCTATTTTTAAGCTGTCCTGAAATTATTTTTTATTTTTCAGTCCTTCCAAAACGATTGAAAGCTCAGTCTAAAACTGTTCATTGGAGCTCCTTTAACGAATAAGCTAAAATTATTAGTATGTGTAGATTGTGCTATGTGTAGAACTTGTAGAAACATCGGAGTCATTCTTGGAGCAAAAATTATATAATAAAGTAAAAACTTCCACCACCCTCTATTAACTACTACACTGAGGGTGAAGTCCTCTGACCACTTTAAGGCTTCTAATAAGTAGGTTCGGCATATCCCATCCTCCCACACTGACACGAGCTACTGGGCCAGCATCGTCACCAATCCATCATAGAAATGTTCATTTCTTTCCTTAGGACCCTACCCATCATCCCAACCTCAGAATTCCTTCTTTGCAATTACAGACTGCAGCCTGCAAACTGGCACTTCCTTACATTGCTCTTGACTGGTCCTGGATTTGTTTTTCTTTTACACTTACTTTTCTTTCTTAAGCAGACTGTAACTTCCATGATAACAGATATTCACTTTTAAGCATGGATATCCCCCATAGTGCCTAGTGCAGTATGGAAATTATGCATATTAATCAATAAATAGAGTCTCTGCGACTTCTGGGTTTATCTCCTCTATTCTGACCCAAACTCAGTGTGTGACCATGGACAGACCGTGCAAGCTGGATCCCAGAGCATGTTTCATCTTTCATTAAAACACACCACAATACAACATCTCCTGGAGGGTGCCCGAGTCCAGTGGATCTTAATCTTTATGTGTCATGGTCCCAGTTGAATATCTGATAAAAGACAAGGACACCAGAATATCACCCATATTCACACCCAGTATAACATCTTGCAAATAATTTCAGGGGATTAAAGGACCCTTCTGAAGTCCACCCAGTTCCCATGTCTAGGAGATTTTTAAGTTTCCTTTTAGGTGTAAGTTTGTAAGATTGAAATCCAAGATGTGACAGTTTATAGTTGGTATCTACCTAGAAAGAGTTTATTGGTTATTTCCCTTAAGGGACCCCAACATTTTCTGTTGAATCCCTAGACCGCAGTTTCCCAGGGACCAATTACATGGAGCCTAAATTAATCCTAACATCACTACCTGGTGGCCTTGGCTGGCTTCCAAGCTCAATCATTACTGATAATGTAAGGACTTGGTAATCTTGCTGAGCTATAAGGTAGGCCAAATAGAATAGTCTCTGACTCCCAGGAGAGGCTGCAAATCATTGTGTCTCTCCTTTTGGCCATAAAACACGTCCTATTTGCTCATCAATTTCCTTTATAAAACTAGAAGTAGTACCAAGGGAAAAAAAAAAGCTTCCCGGTAGCTTCAATTGAAGGAAACCAGAAGCAATGGTGACTTTCTACCAGACACTTACTATGTGTTCAATAAAATACCATAGTAGGCACCTTACACGTGATCTATTTAGTACTAGCAACTACCAAGTTCAGCAACGAAGATATTATATTATTTCAAAGATGACAAATCTGATGTTGAGCTAGTGGCATAAAGTTGATTAGAGACCAGGCCTTTGATTCAAACATAGGTAGGTCCAATTCTAGCACCTGTGAGCTTTCCCTTGCACTGCAGTCTTCCAGGAAGAGAGCTGGCTAAAGCCACCGCTGTTGCAATTCTCTGTCTACTGTTGCAGCATCCAGTAAGTAATGCATTTTTCTTTTGTAGTACCTGATACTCTTTGAGATATTTTACTTTGGGTCACCAAAAAATAAAAAAAGGTGGTTATTTATTTACTGAATAAAAGAATCTCTTCTACTAATAAATTTACATATGAAAGGATGATAGAAGATCCTTGCTTTCACCCTCTTCAGTTTGAAGATCTGTCCAGAGGATTTCCATATGGGGAGAGGGGAGTATGAGAACTCCTTATTTCAGATTATCAGAAAAAAAGGTAAAGCAAAGTAATGTTCTTTGAAGACCTACCGTGTACCAGGTTCTTTAAATATGTTAAATTATTAAATCCTCACAGCGTCTGTTTGAGGGTGGTGTTATTATCTCCATCTTATAAATAAAGAGGTTGGGGATTAAACAAATCATGAGAGCCACACAGTGAGAACCCAGGATAATACAGTTCCAAAACTGTTTCCCTGTGAGGCATTCTAAGTAAAGAATGTTTCTGATACGTGCCTTGGAGTCCATAACGTATTAGGATGAAAACAGAGCTCCATCTAAACTTGTGGGGCAGTAAAGCTCACCTCCTCTCTTCTTTTCCTGCCTGGAAGCAGGCAGAGGCAGCGTCTCTCGCTTTGCTGAGGCTGCCCTGGCTGCTGAAGCTGCGTTGGCTGCGGACTGATGCTGCAGAAGGGCTGGAACAATAGTGAGCCTTGGGGGTGGGGAGGGGGGGACGGGTCTGTCCTTGGGGAGCCGAGCCCCATCTGCCACTAAGATCTGCTCCGAGACAGAAAATCCATTTGCCAGAGAGCCCTTTAGGGCCTGCTATTTGTGCAGTGGAGAATAGAGAGCGCTAGACAGGAAAGACACCTTCCAAACCATATCCTCTTACCAGAGGGGAAGGTAAATGTGTCCCGCCCATTCCAGAGGGTGTGCTGGCAGCAGAGTTAGAGGGCACCCACAGCTCTCATGCCTCTCCTCTGCTCCGTCCATCACTGCCCCTCCAGTCCTGCTTTCTCCCCTCTCTCCTTTCATCTTCTCTTCTTTCTGTCCCCTCTGATATTTCCACTGCTGGACTTTTCTTCTCCCTTTTTCCTCTGCCATTTTCTACCCCATTCTTGCACCCTTCTACTTCCTCTTTCGTCTTTCTTCAGGGCAGAGTTCCCACCAACACCTCACCTGGTTCTTCCTAGGGGTCCCAACTTCTTTTCACACTCAGACCCATTTCCCTTCTGAGCCAAACACCCTCCTCCAGATGTAGAGTGTCTGCTGCCTGGATGACAAGTCATGGAAAAGAGGATCCTGATTTATAAAGTCTATGAGAGTTTGGCTGTAAGCAGTAAAGTTGGACCCTTGCCTAAAAAATTCTTAGCTTTTTTTGCGGGTCTTCACATTTCAAAAATCAAATGATGTTTTTTCTTTCTCAAGTTGCTTACGAAGAAAAATCTCTCCATAGGTGAAATTCATATTATTAGTCAATCAATGATGTCCATTGAGGGCTGTCTACATGCTGGGGTCCATTCTGAGCACTGGGGATGCTGTGCTAAAGGATGCCACATCCCTGCCTTCAGGGAACGGAAAGTCTAGTGAGAGACAGAGAAGTCATTTTAGGTAGATAAACACAGTCATTTTAGACACTGAGAGTGATAATGAGAACACAAATTGGGTAGAACTGATGGGGCTGGCAGGTGTGGTGCTGTTCTTGTCAAAACAGTCAGGGAAGTCTTCTCTGAGCAAGTAGTATCCAAATGGAGACCTCGGGGCTAAGAAGTAGCTATGGGAAGATTGAGGGAGAAAGCAAACGCGATGGTCCTAAGTAGGAACAAGCTGAGTGTGTGCAAGAGACACTAAGAAATGTGGGATGGCTGGAGAAGAGTGAGGAAGGGCAGAGTAGCACATATGATCAGAGAGAGAAGCAGAAGTCAGATCATATGGCGCCTTGTAGGTCATGGTTATAAGTTAGATTTCATTCCAAAGGTGAACAGTGGAAGGTATTGTGTAGGGTATTTGTATGGATAGGTGTAAGGTATTTGTAGCTTTGTATGAGCGGTCTTCAAGTTGCCTGTTAGAAATTACAAGTCAAAACCCCTCTAACCCTAAGCCTAAGATTATCTTGTCATTATTGGATCTACTCCTTTTCACCCAGCTGGGCTGTTTCACAACATGATGTTAATCATTCAAGTGACATTTAGGATGTTAATCTTCAGAGTTAAATGAGAACCGACTGTTGCACATGGGTATTTCACTCTCGGCATCCTTTTAGACACAGACATCCATTATTCACTGGGATTGAGGAGCAGAAGAAAGAAAGGTGACAGATTTTTTAGAATTCTTGAGACAGATTTTGGGCTTTAGCTTTCTAGAAATCTTATTTTTGTGGATATTTCACAATTACATAGACGGAATTCCTTAAGTGGTATCTCATCAGAGAGAATGTTTTGTTTATACAATTATGTTGCAAATTGGAGTAGAACTAAAAAATATTGTTGCATCATTAGTCTGTTTCCTTTTGTTTAAGACTCAGAAGCTATGGATGTAGTAATCTTATTTAGCCTTGGTAAGTAACCCTGGGTGAGTCATCCAACTTCCATTTTTTAACAATTTGAATAAGAAACAAATTCTTATAGAATCTGAACAATCCGAACAATTCCTATTTGAATTTGAACAATTAGAATTTGAACAAGTCCTGTATCTGGGAAGATCACCTGTTTGTAAAACAAACAATTGAAGCTGAGTATAGAGTGATGCCCGAATTAAAATATGGGTTCCGAATTACATTCAGTTGACTTTTAATCATGCCAAAACTCAAAGACTTTTGAAATGGCCTTAAGTTGACAACAGTAATTTTCAATTATTATTAGTTAAAATGCCAAAGTTTTACTAAGATCCAGAAATAGTCAGTGGAGGAATAGGGGATTGTGGGATGGTAGAGGACGCCGATGCCGACCAACCTGGCCTCTGTGAAACAACTTAATTCCCAGAAACCACTTCTGAGGTCCTACTCTCTGGAACTTCAGGGCTCCAAGGAAAACGATTCAAAATTCACTGAGTTAGGATTTTAAAACAAGGTTTCAGAAAATAAAACTTGGACTTCTTGTTTATAAAATAAATTTGCATAGCTTTAATACTATTTGGAACCAAAAGAAAATAGAACATAGTTTAATGTACCTAACACTGTGCCTGGAGGTTACTCAGACCAATCCTATCTATGACTAAACAGTTGCACTACAATATGGGGTGCAGGGGTAGTTCTCTTCACCTTCTAAATAATATACAGAACCTACTACTTAATCAGTGTGACTGCAGCCATTCATACTCATTTTGAAGACCACTACAGTGAGACTGACAGGTTCAGATCTGACTTGACCATTTTGCTGGACATGTGTAGAAAGTCAGTACCAGAGAAATTCCTTAAATTTATATTTTTCAAACTATACTTCAGAGCCCAGAGAAGGTCCATTTAGACGGGAGGGAGAGAAGCAGAGTGAAAGGAACTCTGGGCCTCTCCAGCCATCGCCATTTCCCCCTCCCATTCTCAACCAGATTAGCTCTGTTTGGGGGATTAGTATATATATTTGAAACTTATTTGAACAAATGATGCCCAGGCCAAAAATGTTGAAAGCTTCACTCTTCAAAAATTACTCCCTAATCTGATCATACCGTCTGTGAATTCACTGTTTCACAATGCTCTGCCTAGAATTCAAAGCATCATCTGTGGTCTTCCCTGGTGGCGCAGTGGTTGGGAGTCCGCCTGCCGATGCAGGGGATGCGGGTTCGTGCCCCGGTACAGAAAGATCCCACATGCCGCAGAGCGGCTGGGCCCGTGAGCCACGGCTGCTGAGCCTGCGCGTCCGGAGCCTGTGCTCCGCAACGGGAGGGGCCACAGCAGTGAGAGGCCCGCGTGCCGCAAAAAAAAAAAAAAAAAAGCATCATCTGCACTAAAAATTACTAGGAGGAAAGGAAAGAAGCAACCCTTGCTGTGCACTAGAAATTAGAAAAGTCAGCCATGGTCACAATTCAATCCAAATGCTGAATTCATCTCTGAAAAGATAAAAGGCCTTTCAATTCATTAAAAAGATGTAGCTCAGATCATTTTTGAGGGCATATATCCATCCATCCCTTCAGTAGTAATTACTGTAATTCTAAACTTTACCCTTTTTCTTAACCTTTAGAATAAGGGTACAATGCACAACAGAATTCACTGCAAATGTTAAAACTAGTTCTCAAGGCCTCACATACATATGCATATAAGTAAGTGAATGTTATAAATTGATATTTGTGTGTTTCCATACTAATACATTGTTTGGGAACTGATAATTATTGTTCCGGTATTTTAGTTACCAAAAGTAAAGCTTATTAAATCATTAAAATATATTGATTTGGGATACGATGGAGTTGGCTCCCACTGGCTACTGAGAGCAAGTTGTCAGCCTCGCTTCCCAACTGTGTGTCCAGTGGCAACACACCGGTAGCCTGAAATCAGCCACAATGGGTGTATTTGCAACAAACACTACAGATCAGGGCTTTTTGAGTTTGGGGTTTTTTGTTTGTTTGTTGTTTTGTTTTGAGAGCCAGTTTACCAACACATTACTGCAGATATCTAATAAAGCCATCAATCATGAATGATTTTTATGTTTTGGGGTTTTTGTTTTTTTTTTTTACATTGCAACATATACCCATGCATAGTCACAATCATCGTGTACCTCAGGGCAGATGGCCAGACAGTGACTAAGAGAAATATAGGGAGAGGAGTGGGAAAGAGAAATATTATTCAGTAGTATCTGAAAGTGTGATAAATGCTCATTCTAACTCATATTTCAAACTAACCTTTTGGTGGAGACTCCTAATGTGATAAACATGTAACCAGAATTCCAGATTAATCTTGAACATGCAAAACAATTTCTTCACTTATTGTACGGCACTCTTACAAAAACCTGCTCTATCAGGATGTTAGGAAAACAGAGAAGGGTTCCTCCTCCCAGGCGTTACATACTTTGACAACTACACCAGCCTTGTATCCAGACCACTCTCCATGTACTACAAATACAATGGTACATCTTAAATGTCTACTTTTCTGCTGGGGTAAAAAGCATACATAAATAGCCAATCAGAAAGTGACAAGGTTTTGCTTCATTTTTTTACCCTCTGTTTTTCCTTTTATAAAAACAGGCTAGGAAAAGGAAACCGGCTTGTATCTTCCAATAGAAGCCAGGTTCTCTTCTCCACCTACTAGAGTTAAGCCACCTGTATTGAAGGAGAAGGAAGGAGGGAGACAAACATCTTTCGTAACTGCTTTTCTTTCTCACAGGATCTGATTATAGCACTGGGGAGAATGCTATAATCACATTGCTAAACCTGGCCTTTCTTAGCCCTTTAAATTGAACTAGAGTAGTTTCACAAAGAGGAGTCCTTTCTGTCTTTTTATCAAATACATGAGAGTTGCTGCAAGGTACAGTTTACATGTGGCGGGGGGAATCTATTCAGCCTCCCAGTCCAATGTCCCCTGTGGTCTGCAGTCTGAACAGCTCACAAGCTGTATGCAAATTATGTTTACACTACTGTGGAAAAGGAGAATCAGCAACGGGAGTGGGAAAGACTGTTTTCTGGTCTCTGTCCCAGCGCTGTTAGTTTGGGAACATATTAACAATTCACCCTATAGCAGGGGCACAGCAGGTTCAGGAGACTCTTAACACCCTGCAAAGATTACTTAAACGTGTCAGATGAGGAAAAGGTGCCAAGGAACCTGGCAGATCATTCCTTCCCTGGGTGTACCTGTCACACACTGGCAAGAGCCACACAGGTCACTCATGGGGCTGGAATGAAATTAATCACCTGCTTTCAGAAGGGAGCAGCTTTGGTTTCCTCTAGTTTTCAATATGTTCCTGAACATAATGCAAAATGCTCACATTGGTCTCTGAAGCCCTAAGTGGTGTGGATTCTGGCTACCTCGAGGATGATGCATGCCCCTGAGTAACAACAGAACTTTCTGGGAAGCTTGTGTATTCAGCTTCCAAAATACAAGAAAGGGGGACAGCGGCACAGCTTTCTGTTTGAGCAAGTGTCTGCGTCCCCTTGTCACTTAGAATCTGCAAATAAGTTGGAATGTGTCATAATGGGCATTGTTGAGCTATCTTAGAAACGGTAGTGATTTGGAAACCCTCTGCCCAACATTTTTGTTTTATGAAAGGGTAAACTCGCACTCGAAGTAATCTGAGTGCTTAAAGTTAGAATTAGGTTAAGGTTAGAATTCAGTCTTTTAGGTCAATTTTAGTACTTTCTCTACTGTGATAACATTGTGCATTCATTCTTTTTTTTTAATGATTTTTTTGATGTGGACCATTTTTAAAGTCTTTATTGAATTTGTTACAATATTGCTTCTGTTTTTTGGCGGCGAGGCATGTGGGATCTTGGCTCCCTGACCAGGGATTGAACCCTCACCCCCTGCACTGGAAGGCGAAGTCTTAACCACTGGACCACCAGAGAAGTCCCTGTTCATTCATTCTTAACTCATTCAGCAAATACTTACTGGTTGCCTTCTATTTCCCATTGTTATAGGTGCAAGAGTTTCAACAATAAACAAAACATATGATGGAGCTACTTTTTCCACTGACGGTTAATCTTCGAAAGCTACTGCTGAATTATGACATGAATTAAGTTATCTGTATTTTTGTGTTAATTTGAATGAAAGGCGGTTGCTCAAGTTTTTTTAAATAAAAGATATCCCTCTTTATTACATACATCTTGTCCTTCAAGATTCAGCTGCAGTAACTCTACACCAAGAAGTCTTCCTGGACTCTCTCTCCCTAATTAGCCTAATCATATACTTTTCATACACTATAAATTTCATCATAGGTAGCCTTAATCCTAATGCCTAGCTCTCCCCATCTCATTGTAGATTCACAAACACGTCTCAATAACACAACCAGCAGAGAAAAGAGCTTTACTCTCCCCACACCCCCTCTAAGAGACAGAGAGATGTGCCTGGAGCCATTTTCCACTTCTTGTTGGCCTGAAGAGTGAAAAAATGTGTAGTTCATTGTTCTTCTAGATTTTCTCTAATGGTCTGAACCCCTGGGCAGGCCTTTCCCTACATATTGAATCTGTGTATGTGTGTGTGTGTGTGTGTGTGTGTTTGTATGTGTATGTATGTGCTTGTGAGTTGGCAGACAATTATGCCATAGTCATGGATACGGTCCTAAAACATATCTAAATTATATTCTTCACTTTTTCATACCCCAAGGCAAAGAGAATATTCTTGTGGATCTATAAAAATGTTCATCTCCACTCTGAGAGACACACAGAAGGGATCATTTAGGTGAATCGTTTCTGGTTTCTATTCCGAATTCCGAAAGATTCTACCAACTCATACTAAAAAAAAATAAAAACAAAAAATTAGCCTCAGGACTTACTTGACCATATATATGCCTCCAGGAAAGAACATTAATATTGAACATGATTCATAAGGAAAGGCAAATAGCCCTCCTAGGGTACTTTCTTTTCCCCTGAAGATACTGCAGTTTCCATTCCAAATAGAATGGTGTGAGATGATCGAACTAAAATATTTTATCTTCCACAGTCTCCTAATTTGTGATTCAAAAAGTGACAATACATATGAGAATTGCTGAGTAAGCATATCTAACTTGTGCATCTTTTCTTGGGATGTACAATAACCCAATTCCAAACACTTGGGCCTGTTAGTCAGTTTCACTGATGGTCGAAGATCCAATTATGTGACTGTACAGTAAATAAAAGAATTGGAGGAAAGTTGTATTAGGCCTATTCCTATCATTCTTATGTTTTAATGAAGGTCTACTGACAAAATCTTTGAAAAGCTTATCAACAACAATTGTCTGTCAAATGCATCCATTGCTCTACACAAGAATCCAAGCCTTTATATACCCTTGAAACTGTTTAAATTACTTTAATGAAATAAGATGGGTATTAAAAAATAAACTAATAATAAATTAAGTCTAAGATGAAAGTGAAACTATTGACAGTAAATTATAGCCACTCGAGCTGTAGTTTTCCATCTCAGGGAGGTTAAAAGCAAGTCTAACCATATCCGAAAACATCATTGTCAACCCTTTATTTTCAATCTCAAGTGTAAGGTGGGTTAGAAAATTCCACTGAGATTTCCTTGCAGTCTCCTGGGCTTTCCAGTGTAACCATAAACTGTCTTAGTGCTGTCTCTTCCTGAAATCTTCGCCCGTCCATCCAGACTTCTTCTACTATCTGCCCTGTCCCCTAAACCCACTATCTAATAGTTTAGAAAATAAGGCACTACAGGGAAGTGAGAATGGTTGAGTAAGAGGCCATATGCCCACTCTTCCAGATGCCTCTTTAGTCTACCACTGCACACTTGCCTTCTGAAGCTAGAAAGCAGAGAAAACCTAGTTGAACCCATTTACTTTGAAGATGTTGAAACCAGGCTCCTCTAGAGGGCAAAAGAGCTGGCCTGAAATCATCAGCAGAATCTGAACAAGAATCCAGGTCTCTTGACTATAGGCAGTCTTTAGTCTATTATGCTGGAAATACAGAGCACTTGCTCTATATACTTCCTACAAGATACTGGATCTATTAAAAAACATGATGTTATTCATCATCCTTGTGAAAACAATTTATGGGCAATTCTTTTAAATAAGCCTCAAAATAAATTATTTGCTTAGAGAGCCAAGCTTTAGTGTTGTGAGATTAACAACTGGCTAAAGACTTTTTGAAGAAAGCAGTGACTCAAATGTTCTTGATGATATGAATTGGTCTGCGGTTCAGCACCTGATTCAGTCATTTTCTTAGGGCACAAAATTAAAACATGACTAAGACGGCTGGCAAAACTTACACATCCTTCCAAACCTTTCCCTCCTCTGTGCATACTGTAAACCGTATAGTCTTGGGAGATCTTCAAGGGCTCCAGTCTTGCAGCTCTAAGCAGCATTATTGGTTTCCTTCTTCCCTTCCTTTTATGCCTGGTTATAGAAAGCTTTTCATTCTTTACTTAATTAAGCTATGACTGTGAGGACAAAATAAGAGTAACGACCACTCAGTGCTTTCTAGTCCATTAGATCGGGTGTTCTGCTCTCTCCCCATGTTCAGCCAAATGGACTGACTATGTAACTCTTGCTACTCTTGGTTCTTCCTCCTTGTAATCCTTTTAGAATTGGGTAGATATGCATGTGTGCGTGTGTGTACGCAGAGAAAAAAGAGGAGAAAATATTTGATAAACATGCATTAGTGTCTGAAAAATATTCTACACTTTAAGAAATATTGTTTGAGTTTCACTTCCAAATATAGTTTCACCACTTTAAAATTGGGGGAGCTACATGCTTTTCTGTTTATTGGCTTTTTAAATAAGGTGATAGTAGTTATTAAATATGAGCTATAAAAGAATGGATAAAAAGCCTCGTAATATGAGTTTCTTGACTCTAAATTACATCTCTTCCTATCTTCTGTCTGCTTACATTTTTTGTTTGAAGAGACAGTGATTGCTCTCCTATCTGTTCTACCTATTAAGTTCTTTATACTATTCTAGCTATAAATATAAAGGTATCGGGGGTCCTTTGGAAATGTGCTTGCCAAAAGGGAGCAACAATATAAACAAGAATTTTGAAAGATACTAATTCTGATAAATTTAGGATAGAAATTGTCTAGAATACATTAAATTGCTTTCATCTGATTGAATTCCGAACATTTCAATTTCTAAATTTCAGCTCTGGCATATTTAATGGAGTCAGCAGTACTCCTGTTAAGAACAATCAATTGTAACTGATCTTACAGCTCTCTGGGGCCTAATCAAACAGTACTTGAAGGATTTTCAAACTAAGAACTCAAGACTCAAAACCAGTTTAATATCCCCAATAACTCTGGGGTGACGGAGCTGTGAGAAAGTTATGACCAAGGAGTGTGGTTAGTTCCTGGATACCCGCCTATAAATGCAATCATTAATGATTCCCAGACAAGAGTCTGGAGTATCCAATTATACAAATGAGGGGGATGGTCTTAGACTAGGACACGATGCCTGGGTTCTTAGACATTCCTCTCGTCTTCACTTCTCCCTGGGTGTCAGGGTTCAATGTATGACCTCAGCAATCAAGCTGCCGGGGTTCAGCTCGTGGTTTAGCTACTTGCCAGCTGTTGATGCTGATGAGATGCCTCAATGTCTCTTAACCTCAGTTTCCACATCTGGAAAAGTGGAAGGGGAAATTGAAGCACTTACACCACAGAACGGTTCTGATGATTAAATAGGATAATCCCCACAGAGCACTTAGCACAGGGTCTGACACTTCATAAATGCTCATTAAGTGCTACCTATTATAGAAACTATATATTTTATTATTTATTTACTTGGCTGATCTTTTTTTTTTTTTGAAGTTTATTTCTTAAATTTTTTTATTTTTGGCTGCATTGGGTCTTTGTTGCTGCGCACGGGCTTTCTCTGGTTGCGGCAAGCGGGGGTTACTATTCGTTGCGGTGCGGTGTCTTCTCTTGTTGAGAAGCACGGGCTCTAGGCGCGCAGGCTTCAGTAGTTGTGGCACGTGAGCTCTAAAGCGCAGGCTCAGTAGAAACTATATATTTTAAACCTTAAAAACCAACTACCTTAACCCCTTCTCTTAATGAAGAGACAACTGAAGCCCAGAGAGAAGCGATGACTTGCCTCATATCACACATCTCATTAGTAAAATTATTGAGGCTATACCCCTGGTCTCCAGCATTCTTTCCTTGGTATATCTTACTGGGCATGGAGGGCACAGAATGTCCAGGGACCTGGCTAGTATTTCCTGACAATAATCAGAAATTGTCACAACTGCTAAGATAAAGAGAAAACGCAGGAATTGAGATAAAACACAGCACCTTAAAAGAGAGGTAAAGAACTGCAAGGCCAAGATTAAGGTGAGGATTTAGGGGGTCTATCAGTTTGACCCCTACTTTGTCACTGTGTCTGTGGGCAGAATATCCATTTACTTTGCCCCTGTTCTCAGAATGTAAAAGCAGAAAGAAAAATATTATCGAATGCCACTGGAGTGTTTTCAAGAAAAGCCAATAAAAATGATTACTAGAGCAATATAAAAGTGCTCTATAAAAGCTTAATAATCAACAGTATTTAGGCAGCGTGCTAGTGAGTAGCTGACAGGGTGCTCCTGTTTTATAGATAGCATTTATGGACTTTCACATCCCAAATTTTCACTCTTTATGAATTGTGTATAAATTTGGGAAGTGGTTGAAACCACATATCAAATCAAAACTGCTTCTGAGGCACTGTGTCAAATAAGTGTAAATATTCTTGGTTAATCTCACATGTAACACAGAGTGTGGTGGGAGTGGGTCTATCCTCTGGAAAGCTAAGAATATTATGGA
Organism: Phocoena phocoena; assembly: GCF_963924675.1. NCBI lineage: Eukaryota > Metazoa > Chordata > Mammalia > Artiodactyla > Phocoenidae > Phocoena > Phocoena phocoena. Next base: position 84,405,046 of record NC_089222.1, read on the forward strand.
TGGTTATCTTGGGCCTTTGGAACATTTTGTTCTGGGGAAAGTAAAGAATTTCTCCAACTCCAAAAATGTGGGTTGGGTATTTCATTTTTTTACACATAATTATCTTTCAGAAACTATAAAATTTGCATTATTCTTTTGCTAATAATTTGGCTATAGAGGCACACATGACATAAAACCTTTTTAGCATGTAGCAAACTGCACGAAGCACTGTTTCATCCATATTTTGTCCCACAGTATATTGGCATATAAAGATACTCCATATCTTTTTGTAGAATTTAACTGAGTTGAGATTATTACTGTGATAGTTTTCAAAACCGCTCCCTGAATTTCATCCCACGCCTACTACCAAATCAGAACTCCTTAAGATCAGCGACCATAACTAATGCATCTTTGTGACGCTAATGCCTAGCATGGTAGAAAGTAAATATAAATGAAAGGGAAAAAGGAAAGAACAAAGGGAGAGAGGAAGAGAGGCAGGGAGGGAAGAAGAAGGAGGAAGAAAAAGAAGGAAGAGAGGTAGGAAGACACTGAGTTTCTATTCAGAGGAATGATGAATAGAACTCCTCTCCTTCCTGGATCATTATTGATGGCCTCAGTTAGAAAAGGGTAAAGAGACCACGAAAATAAAATGCAGCCAAAATCAACATACAGAAAATCTAGGATAACCCAGTTACACTTTCTACTAGTGCTAGTCAAGTACCCTGTGAGAGCTACCCAGTCAACATCTCTGATTTCTAGCCTCCTGGATGTGTTCCCTTGGTAATACGACATCACTGAATATAGCCAGAGCAGAAGTTTTGGAGTCCTCTACTAGGGAAAGTCAGCGGGTTATCATGGAGAAGAAGAGACATAGCAGAGAATTCTTGTACCGTGAGTCCAATGAGCACTGTGATACTATCCAGCAGGAGACACCAAAGACATTATCATTCAAAGAGGCTTGAAAGTCCTCTCCTCATGGCTGAAAGTAGGCAGTACCCTAAAGATACCACAAACACTTCTCCTCCTATAAAGGAATCATCATCAGAAATGCACGGAAGTTTTTTGGCCATAGACATATGCAGAGATGTACAAACAGAGTGGCAAAGCAGAGACAGGAAGATATAGTTGGAAGAGTAAAAAAAAAAAAAAATGAAAAAAAAATTCCAAATGTCCTAATGCAAGTGGCATCCACCTGTAATAAACCCACTAATAGTAAAGGAAGCAAAATAAAGAAAACATTTATAATTTAGAAAGAATTCCCGTTTGTATTAAAGTAGTGATCAGAGTGGTCCAAAATTCTGACCCTCTTACTGACGGCAATTTTTGTCTTGAATCTCTCTTTTGGCTTGTTCTGCCCCCCCAACCCTACTCCACCGTATCAGACTGTCTCTCTACACCCCTCCAGGCAGTCACAGAATCCTAAAGCTACCCAGGGTAGCCATCCATTCCCAAACAGTAGTGCTCAACTGGGAATATTGTTCTTTTAACCAGGATTAGAATGAAATCCAATACGAGATAGACGAAAATGTGGTACAGGGCCCATGGGAATTTGGGCTTGATATGCTGTGATAGATCTCCTTGTCACCTGTAGCTTCTGTGATTCCATAAGACTCATCATATTTGGGTAATTTGTGCTTGTCACCTACAGCAGGCAAGGCTAATAGATACACATCAGTCCAGAAAGAAGCTATAGGCAGCATTTCAAGATCTAACCAAGAGGGCAATACCTACCCAAAGCTCAGAAACAATGTAAAATAAATTGCCCTTTGTGATTACCTTCAAGTTGAACTTCATTTATACTTTTCAATTATCTTTCAATGTATCTATTACGCTCAGACTAACTGAGGCATTTTTTAGTCAGAAATTGTAAGATTTAGGACAGAGCATGATCCCTATTGCTTTTACTGACCAGACACATTTTTAATTAAATAAGTGAATGGAGTAAGCAAGGCTGCACAAAGAATATATGAATGAGTAAACAAATTATTATCTATAAATTGAATCTGTCCAATTTTCATTCATTCATCACTTGACATTTATTGAGCATGTACTACATAAAATATTTCATTGATTCATTGGAATTATCATAACTTGAAAAACAATAAAACTGAATTTCCTTTAAAATATATTATCTTTAGACTTTCCATTGATTCAAGCAGTCTTCCTTTCTATTAATCCAAATCACGAGCATATACCTGAAATCACATTACGTCTTTCTGTCTCTACTTACAATTTCAGAAATCCCAGTTTAAAAATATGATCTGAGTAATGTCAAATATTTTCTATATTTAAAATCATGATTAATTTCTAAGATTTATGAAAATTACCAATAGGTAGTCAGTCGGTCATATGCAAAGTGATTTCTAGCCATTGTATCTAAGGCTGGAACTTAAACCTAAAGAAGAGTGGTTAACAAGGTTTGTTTTGCTGAGTAAATTAAAACCAAAACCATTTTTATCACATGCCTTACCTTTTCCAGGGAAATATTCCCATCTTCTTAACCTCAAGGTCTGGCCCCTGGGGCAGGTATATAGTTAGAATAGAGAGTTAAGATGAGCCACTGGTAGAAAGAGGTGTGTGCTTAATCTGAAGTTAGATAATGCTAATAACAATAATAGTTAATATAATCTGGCTGTTTACTCACAGAATTTGGGGGGTAAAATGAAAGAAGTAGACCAGAAAATATCTAGAATAATCTTCCATTATCCTGCAGTATCTAATGTGGAGAGATGGATATCATGGTAAATATTCAATAATTACTTTCTCAATCTAATGGTCAGATAGCAAGGCATTTCCCAGAGCCTCCTCATGGAGTAGGTGTTTTCCCGAGGGCACAGTGTGGTCCAGTCCAAATTTGGGTCCTTGGACACATAGTGGGTTAAATCACTAAATTCTAAAGGAGTAAACCCAACCTTTTCAACTGGCACAGAAGCAACTTTATCTTTAATGTTTGGGGCTGAAAGGTATTCATGGGTCACACTAGGCTAGAGAAAGACCTTGGAGACCGTTGGCCTCCTTCACCACTATGGATGGGTTGGAGTGGAGGGACAGATCTAGTGCTGAGGGGTGAAGTTCCCTTAAATTTATCTTGTACTGTGAATGCTTTATTCCAATTCTGCACAGGCTCTTTGGGCAATAATAGTGAAAACACTCCAGGTTAGAGCTCTAAACCAAAGAGAATCTAGGAACTTTTTAAAATCACAGTCAACCCTCAATTATGTATGTGTATGGTAGAAGGTAGTGTCTTTGATAATAAAATGATAATTTATGTTTGACTTCACAACGTGTTCTATATTTGGGGTTTTTCTTTTGTTTTTGGCAACATCAACAGACTTATTTTCCTAATTAGTCTGACCCCGATTAAGGTTACAATTAACATTCTCTGAGCGTACATACACATATGCACACTGCTCACCAATTGATGGGGGAGAACGCCCAGAAGCATATTGTGGGCTAGGAATAGGTGGTCTGAGAGTATGTTTTAGCTGCTGGTAATTCACAAACTACATCATCTGAATCAATAGGGAGTTGGCTGCATTTACACCAGGCACTTCCCAGAGCTAAATAATCACATTAGCTAATTCCCATCCATAAAATATATGTAGCCTCAGTAATTACTTATTAAACTATGTCTATCCAGCACACAGAATATTTTTTTCAACCAGGATTACCTAGTTTTACTCTTTATGCCAATCCAGTTAACAAGGTAATTGTCAGACCTGTCTAGTACCAGCTGCTACACAAACCTGCCCAAGTTCTTTCTCAGGCTTGGAGATATTTGGGAACGTAGTGGCCAGAGTTAGCTCTCAGCCCTGCCACTGTGGGGAATTCAGCGCAGCTTCCCTTGATTTCCTGAATACACCTTCTAGAAATGTCCCCTCTCCCTTGAAGGCACAGGGGGCCTGGCCTTCCAAATAAGCCCCCAGGTACGGGTGGCCTGGCCCCCCATGGCGTCTGACCCTGGAGGTCGCTCACCTATCTTCTCCTCCGCTTGGCTGCTCTCCGCAGTCTCCGATGGAGGCTGGGCTGTTGCCTTGGCAGCAGCATCCTCTGCGGCAGGGGTGGTGGCGGCAGCAGCAGCAGTGACAGCAGCAGGCACGTCGGCTTGTTTAGGCTCCTCCTTGGCTGGCGCGTCTTCGGCCTTGGAGGACGGCGAGTTGTCAGTGGAAGCTTTAGTGGCACTTTCTGTCTCAGCAGAGCCGGCCTTCTCCTCCGAGGGGGCAGGAGCCTGGGGCGCTGCCTGCTCTGTGGCAGCCTCGGGGGCGCCCTCCCCCTTCTTCTCCTCGGAAGGAGTTTCGCCCGCTTTGCCGGTCTCTTCCGGCTTGGGGCCGGCGGCTGGGGCCGCTTCAGCGGGAGTGGAACCTTCTCCCTCCTTCTTCTCCGCACCCTCAGCGACGGGGGCTTCATCCTTCTCATTCGCCTCCGCCTCAGCGGTTGGGGCATCACCCTTCTTCTCTCCTTTGAGCTTTTTCCTCGTTATGTGTCCACGGAAGCTAGCCTGAATTTTGGTCGCGGCCTTATGAGCTTTATCTTCTGGTTTGATGCCATCTTGTTCAATCTTTTGGTCCTCATCATTTTTTTCAACCTTTATGGAGAAAAGGGGGGGAAAAAAGGAGAGATGGAGCAATGTTCTTTTCCTTCAAATCACAGCATTCAATAAGTGCATACTGAATGGCTTATTCTGTGCCAGGCTCCATACTTGGAGTTAAGAAATCAGCAATACCCTGGAAATTCAAACCAAGCCCCCTCTCTTTCTGATGAAGAATTTAGGAGAGAACACATTAGTTTCTGGGAAAATTAGGTCCTTCTGGCCTTCCAGAATCACTGGCATTATTTTATATGTCTTTCTTCCCCCAACTGAATGTCTCTCCTTTGCTAAACTTAAATCAGCCTTTTTGTGGATGTACTTTGACAACTCAAGTCCACCCAGCCTAGGTTTTCATCAGTGACCTCTGAAAGATATTGGTTTTTCAGGGTTTCTGAGAGGGTCCCTGTGAAAAACTTATGATTTAAAAAAATATTGTGGAAAAGCCTATTTGTTTCCCCAAGATTTCAGGTCTCATCAGGAAACCAGTAGGTTCGGGGCAAAGAATATGGTTCAGGTTTAAACAGCAAATTCCATCAGGGTCTTGTGCAAAATGCAGATGAGTTCCAGGGCTTTGAGGGGTTTGTTCAGGATGTGACAAGTCAGAATGCTGGTCACAAAATGATGTCTGCTTTCCTCTGTGTGTGGTCCAACATCAGTAATGAACATACCAGGCCTTCAAAATTTGAATTCAGAAAATGGTCATTATTCCTGAGTTTTAAAAAAAGAGTGGAAAACACTGCTTCTGCTTTTGAAAGAGTGGTATATATTCACTAAATCACAATTTCTTATTCCCAAAGCAATTTAAACTTAAAATTAGTTTTATATTATCATCAACAGAGCCATCCTAGCACTGAAGGCAAGAGACTAGAATACAAAATTTTTACCATTTGATCATGTTACAACGTAACATAGGCTGCAAATAACTTTTTTCCACATGGAAATTAAATCACAGGATAGGAATAGAAGGTATAGTCATGAAAAGAAATGCCTAGGCAAGTACTCAGAATTCTATATAGCTCCGTTGCCCACTATGGTGCCCCAGTGTGGTCACTTATAACCCCCATATAGCCATTATATTAGTTTCAGGTATACAACACAGCAATTCAACATTTGTATATATTGCAACAATAAGTCTGGTTAACTTCTGAGAACACTGTCTTAGCAATATGGAAATACAGCAGTGAACAATGCAGCAAAAGACCAATAATTAAAGAATGCTTCTCATGTACCAAGTCCTCTGCTTGGCCCCAGTCTCGACCTTGGCCTGACCTTGGCTTTTGCTCCAGTTTAGGATGCAAGTCACAGCAGGCCAACACAAGGCATGCTTTCCACCTGTCATACAAGCTCTGCCCGAGGGACCCAGATCCTGTTCATCATGATGTAGACCTGTCTGACATTCTTTGGACAAGCATATGGGTCTGTATTGCTTAGGTCCATCAACATGCTAGTGCGTATACAAAGGTATTTTTGAAAATAAGTTGCATGTGAGAGTAAAAGCAGGATTAATAAATTTCCAGTAAAACTCAAGACAAGTTTCTCTTCTTCCTCAGTTAATGGTGCATGTATCCATACAAAAAATGAAGGAGTGCATGAAAGCACTTTGGAAGGGCCCATTCTGCTGCCTCTTTCCAGTGCCATGCTGCCACACTGCTCAGTGCTCTGATACACTACCACCTTCCCGCTCTCCTACTGCTCTTGATGACTCCTACTGCTCTTGATGACTCCTACTGGGGTGCACACAACACGATCTGGGGCACGGGAGCAGCTGTCCCTGCCAGGAGCTCTCTGCTCAGAGATGGAAGCATAACCCTCTGAAATTAATAGTTATGAATGGAGCATGCAGCCAAGATGTTGTTAATTTATTTTACTCTATCTTGCATTTTCTGAATGAGGCACCATCTTACATGATAGGACATCTGCACTTGGGCCTTGATGCCCAGTGGTTCTTTAATACAAATACTGCTCCTTGTGAAGGTAAACAAACCAATTCTTTCAGAGTAGACAAGTGGACAGAAAAAACCCTCTGGTGACTCAAGAAAGCTACATCACCCTTTTCTCTTTAAGAACACAGAGAAAAGGAGATGAAACTTAAAATGCTAGAAAACATAAAAAGAAGGAAGCCAAGAGTCTGAATGACATAAAGAAGATACTTTACAAGGATAAAGGAAGAGTCCCTCTAAGTTCTTTACACCTCCAACTCCAATCTCTCTCTCTCTCTCTCGCTCGCTCGCTCGCTCTCTCTCTCTCTCTCTCTCTCAATTTCTCAGATCATCTGCCACTGTAACTTTCCACATGATCAGGACTTAAGCTTCTGTGCACAGCCTCTATGTTGAAATGACTATTTAGAAAGGCTCAGACTAGACTTGGGTGCCAAGATTGTGGGATCAGTCTCACCTGAAAAATCCAAGAGTATAAGGGACACAAGACAGAAAGGTGTGGGCAGGAAGGGAGAGAATGTGAAAAACCATAGTTAGGAGAGAAGTGAGACAATCCTGCAAGAGCTGGATACCCAAGTAGGTGATCAAAGTACCCCCACAGGCCTGCAGCTTCTCCAGGAGGAATTGCTGGGCCACTTAATATTATTAGAGATTTAGTGGAATTGGATTTTAGAAATTGGTTGAAAATAGACAACTAATACAAATTGTACAGATAGAGGGAAAGAGACAGAGACAAGAGGGAAGGGGAAGAGAAGGGAAGAGAGGGGAAGGAAGGGGAGAAGGGGAGTGGGAAGGAAGGGAAGGGAGGGAGGAAACCAGCCTAAGATGAGGTGATTGAACAGAGGCATCTAGAAATAAGAATATTTTAAGTTAAAACTGGGTCTTAGGCCAGACAATTCTGGATGTGTTTGTGTGTGTCTTTCTTTTATACCTGTAATTAATTCCATAAATACGGCTTAAACTACAGGTTATTTTCTGGTAAAATTCCTTTCACAGTGCTAGAGGTAATTGCATTGGGAGTGTATTTTGCTGAGAGAGGTGACAATAATAAAGAGAACATTTCCTAAGACTGGCTGTGGGGGAACCCCAAGATGTCAGGCTACATAGACCTTTTCCCAGCTGGAAATAGAAGAGCTTGCCTAAAACAAAGAGCATGTGAGCCCAGAGAAACTGGAGATTACTCACTACATTCAGCACAACCCTTTTAGCTTCTAAAAGGGAAAAACTGTGCCCTGAAAAGTTGTCGCTTGTTTCACTTGATAGCATGAGTGAATCAGTCAGTGGCCCCGTTTGTATTTGAACTCAGGTCTTCTCCCCTCCCACCCAACCCCAGGTCCAACTTTATTGCATCCATGACCTAGAACAACTTAGTCTTTCTTGTAGCCAATTGTGCATAAAGCATCGTCAACATCCTGATTCATCTATTCATTTAGCAATACTGAGTGCCTATGCTGGCACCACAGACACACTAGTGAGCAGACAGAGACTGTATCTATCTACACAGGACTCTTTTTTAAATACACTTAAAAAAAAATAAGCTCATAGTATTTAACAATCAATAATTTCCCAGGAATTCAAGGAGACACCCGACATTACACCTGTCTATAAAGCAAGGCCAATAGTCTAAATATGTCAGTTAGAGATGGAGGAAGTCCAGAAAAAAGGGGATCCTGGTACTTAATGGCTAAAAAGAGTTAGTTCATAGTCTCATAAAAATAGATTTATTTTTTAAACTCAGCGTTGCCACAAACAAGCTTTGTGCTGAGCTCTGATAAAATTCTTTCATTTTTACATGGAATTGTTGCTATCCATGAATTAACTAATGTGGACATGCCAATGCAGTTCCTTACGTGTAGGAAGAGGATCATTTTTAGTTGCCATACTTTTTTTTCAGGAATCTTCATTGCTATAGTTTAGAATTTTTACTGATTAATTTGTTCAGGAACTCTGTAATTTATGAAGTCTTAAAGGAAACCAAGTATGGGAAATGTTAACTGTTCAACCAAGGCTAAAACCTTGGATGAATATTGGTTTGAAGAAGATGAAGGGTACCATTCTACTAAGTTGCTGGGATCTGGTCAAATTTTAAAGTCCATTAGGTGAAAGGGCAATACTTTTCATCAACGTTTAAGAATCACAGATAAGAAAGCCAAATGTAAGAAGTACTATTTCATACCCAACATTGTTGCTCTGGTTAGTAGTTTCCTTTTCCTCTTGGGGGAGGAGAGAGTGAACAAATTAGGATTCAGTCTAAGATGTCCAAAATTTGCATTTATTATGTTCCACAAGAGCTTTAGGCAAAAAAATCTATAAATGCCTAACTTTCAGGACTTAAAATAACGTCATCCATTCATCTGGGACACTTCAATTCATTTAACTATTTCTAATTATCATAGGAATACTTCAACCTTCCAAGCACAGAAAAATGTGGCCTGAATCTACTTCTGCTAGGTCTAAACACTACGATGATAATACTTCAAATTTTCTCTGAAACAGGATTGAATTTTAAATGCTTTTAAAAATCATTAGTGTGCACCACTTCTTCTTTCTAAGAACATCTTTAGTAAACCAAAATATTTTCAATTTGATTGAGCAAAGGATATTTCCGAGAAGCAAAATTGAAAGGCCAGGGATATCAGAACCAGAATAAAGTGTGGATGGATATGTATGAATCTAACAAATACCTACTTATGGCTCACTCTAGTTTTTATTAATAATTTAGTGAGGTGAAATTCACATAAGAAAATTTCACTCTATTTTTCAGCTTAGTTGGCTTCGAGCACAGTTGAAAGCATATACTTCAGGAGAAATGTCCAAGTATTAAAGAAGCTCCCAGTGGAGCTTCTGTACCTGCTTTGAATCTAGTCAAAGATCAGAAGTCCAGAGAACGGCCCCTTATGGAGGAGCCAAAGGAGGATGGGCAAACCTTCTCCAGTTCTGTAGCGGAAGTGTCTTCAGGTTTCTGGGCAGTTCTAGGGAAGAAGGTGTCATTTAAAAGATGAATAGGCACAGCTGGGATACAGGGGTCCCTTAACACTCAATGTGGTTTGAAAATCCAACTAACAGTGTGAGGGGATGGGGGGCAGGATGCAAGTAGGTATAATGAAACATGTGTGCATTTGCCAGCAATGGCTACCATTTTTTTAACTCTGATTTTCAGTCCAGTGAAGAGTCTTCTTTTACTTCCTGGGCAGGTGGGAGCACTGACATATGACAACTGAGCAATTCTCCAGGGGAACGTGAGACATCAAGAGTGACTTTGCAAATCCTGGCACAGTGGTAGCGAGGGGATTCTCTTTTCCACTTCAGATGAAGCGTGCAGCAAGATGCTGCAGCTCCACAGTCCTAATTAAGTGGGCAAGAAATGCTCATTGATTGGCTGACTATATAGAAAACCAAATATCCCACATTGGAAACTGGAATAGTAATGTGAACTTTTCTGAAAATAGCTGGTGATCAAAAGATGGGTCTTCAGCTCACTTTCATATATTATTTATTTAACATGTAGAGCCCAGCTACTTCCTAAAGAATATGAAGCGGCATATTCAACCCAGTATAAAGTACTTCTGGTGGAGAACTCAGTTTCCATTCAAAAGACTTATCTTTTATTTTATTTTTTATATGTAGAACTCCAGCTGTCCCACAAAGATGGAGATGAGGCAAAGAGCATATTACCACTGGCACCTTCTAACAGACAGAAGTCAGCAAATGAAACACTTTGTCTATTTCATTCACACCTGAATCTCCAGTTTCTAGAATGGTGTCCGGCATATAGCAGATGCTCAATTAATATTTGTTGAATGAATCCAAAATTTGAACCTCTCAATTAGTGCCATTTCAGAAAGATGATGATAGGCAAATTAATATGGGATTCCATTTTGTCAACTTTTAATACCCTTCATTTCCCAGTGATGGACTTCAAGAGCATCCGTCTAAGACAGGTATATGTTTCCCCAACACCTAACTGAGGAACTGACTTCATGCAGTGAGGTTGAACAAAGAAGCCAATTATGGAAATAAAGGTACAGGGGTCAGACAAGGAGAGAAGGCACAAAATGACATTGATAATAATCATTTTAAAAGCACTTGGAAATAAATCTAAGATATAACACCTGACATTCATTTTCTCCATGGGTTGTCTGGAATCATAGCAATCAAATTATTTTTCAAATATATATCTCTGCTTCTTCATAAGTTAAAGAGGTGAAAATATTCATAGAGGATTGTTGAAGACTCTCTCCTTCCCTCTGTTTAGAGTTGATCTGTATAATGAGCCCCATGTCCTACTAAGGTTGTAGGCTGGAGATGACTAGTCCCTCAGATATTCAAGGAAGGAAGCCCCTCTTTCTCAGATGGGGGCTGGGAAGATGCACATACTTATGAGATGAGGCACATACGTATGCTGGTCTATCTCTCAGGACTCATGCTAGACAGAATAATTTGACTAAACTCTTTCAGAAAAGCTTTAGGTACGGCAAACAGAGATATAAGTCACCTAACTGAACAAAGGGTCAAAGTCAGTGATGCCTAGGCAAATACCTGCTCAGAGTCAACTCTGAAAGGAAGGGGCTCGACCGTTGAGCAGCAAAAGCAGACCCTGTGATGAGAGTTGCTGACTGTAGTTCACTACCTCTGCTAGTGTTCACTACGGTTACTAGTGTTCACTACCTCAACAAGTCGTTCACTACCTCTTAAGTGGCACACTGGAAGGAGGGAGAGGTGGACAAGGTGAGGGGATACTAAACCTTGCTCTGGGAGAGGTCTCGGTGCCTACAGTGGCCACTGAGCTGGGAACAAGATAGAGGGACTCCCTATCAGGCTGCTGAAGAGGCTGGACTCACACACCAGACTATGAGAGGGACTGTGAGGCTTTTGCTAACAACTGGGGAAAGACAAGAGAATAGCAGGCAGCCAGTACATCTGGGAAAAGATAGAAAAGCCACCTAACCAGCAGACAGACCATTGTACCACCATCACAGGTGAATTCCACCCAGTTGAACATTCCCGAGAGCAAACCACACCCCAAGCTGCTGGAGAAGGTGCTCAGAGCCAACCAGCAGGAAGAGAAGGCCCAGCTAACTCTGCCAAAAACTGCCTTCCTTTCAGGTATGATGCCACAAAATGTCTCTGGTTGGATGTTCAGGAATATAAAACATGATGAGATAAATATTTAATTAAATTGCTATTTCTTCCTGCTCTACTGGATAGTGATTATTGATTTACTTTTTCTTAATTAAACCTTTTTCATTATGAAATGCAATTTATTACATTCTAAGTCAGCAGTACCTGATAAATTTTGTTCAGCGAACAAGTGAGTGAGAGAGACATTCCTCATCCGCTCTACTATATGCCTTTCTCCAAATATTGTCACTGTTGGTCTGTTTATCTTGTTTTTCCTTCTCTGTGCTTATGTTCTCCTGACTTACATTTGTATTTCATTTTTCACTGACTCTTCCCCTGGACTATAAACTCTCTGGAAGCAGGACCTTGTCGGTTTTGTACAATCCTCAAAGCCTTGGTGGCTAAAACAGTGCTGGCACATGGCTGATGCTCCAAAAATATTTATTTGGAGTTGTTGTTAAGTAACTATGTGCCGTGTTATGTTAGTGATCAGAGAGCATGTAAATGGGCAGTACACAGCCAACTGGCTGGGTATCAGTGCTTCTCTCTGGGAAACTAATGCTCTGGGCCTTCGTCAAACTGTTCTCCAGCAGCCATAACCCTCTCTCTTACTTTTTTTTTTTTTTTTTTTTTTGCGGTACACGGGCCTCTCACTGTTGTGGGCTCTCCCGTTGCGGAGCACAGGCTCCGGACGCGCAGGCTCAGCGGCCATGGCTCACGGGCCCAGCCGCTCCACGGCATGCGGGATCTTCCCGGACCGGAGCACAAACCCGTGTTCCCTGCATCGGCAGGCGGACTCTCAACCACTGCGCCACCAGGGAAGCCCCCGCCTCTTACTTTTATAATGAGTATACCACATATAAGTTAGTATTTCAGTTCATTTCTCATCATAACAATGTGAGGAACACATCACTGTGCCTGTTTTATAATCGAGGTAAATTAGGAAACAGAAAGGAGCTCAGTGTGATGCAGCTTCTAAAGACCAGGCCTGCCCTCAAGCCCACTCCATGTTTAGTGCTTTTTAAAATAGATTGTAGGAAGCTAATATTCCCTGGTGGGTAAGAACATGGGCTGTAGAGTTAGATATGTATAGGTTCAAATCACAGCTCTGCCACTTAATTACCAGCTCTTGACCTTGGGTAAGATAACTTCAGTTTCTTTATCTGTAAGATGGGGGAGTAACAGGGCTATCTCACTGGATTGTTGTGAGGATTTTATGAGTTAATATATATAAAGTACTTAGCACAGTCCCTGACATATTTTACGTGCTCAAAAAGGGACAGCTAATTTTCTCATCATAATCATTGTCATCATCACCCTCATCTCAGAGTAATTTCTACATTACCATTACTGAGTCCACGAGAACTTATTCATCCTCAGAGAGATAACCAAAAAACCATCTAAAGTATGCCACATACTTAATCTAGTTCTTTCCTATCCTTGGGAAGGGGGCAGATCTGTCTACACTGTCAAGGATAAATCCCACTCTTCTACCACCTAACACACACCAACCCTCTCTAATCTTATCCATGTCTAAACCTCTACCTGGTCCAGCAACTTGGTGATGGAAATTCACTTAGACCAGAAGTCTGTTCATTCTCAAAATATATACCTTTTACCTGACATCCCTCATCCCACAAAAATAAATCTCATATAGCTACTATGTCATATTTCTATCTCACCATCTGGGTATATGCCTTCCACATTCAAGAAAACAACCACCCTGCAGGTTCTGAGAGCTCCTCTATTTACACATCATTGGTAAAAGCTGTGGATGCAGACACCAGACACTTCGTGGGGAATTAGCTTAGAAGCATGTGGCCCTGAGGAAAGAGGGACATCGAGATTTGGGATGTCCAGTTCTACCCAGTGTACCCGCATTGGCTAGTTAGTGAAGCCTCTCCGAGTGTCAGTGTACGTAATATGCAGGGGGGTACATAACATGTCATCAGAGCGCACGTCATCATGAAGCCTAGCTGATGGGAGCTGGAGAACTCGAGACGCTTTAAAAAAAATGACAGTAACTTGAATTTTTATATTCCAGGTTATGAAGTACTTTCCACCTCATAAAAAAGTTCCTCGAGGAATTACAATGAAGTAGGCTGAGCAAGTGTGCTATCCCCTTTGTAAAATGAAGAAACCAAATCCCGGATTGATGGAAGGCCCCACAAATGCTAGAACAGGTCTTAAACCTAGGCCTCCAATCTCCCTACATTTTAAGGAACCTAACAGAGAATTCAGTCTAAGAATTGAACACTAAACACTCAGAAAAAGAAAAAAGAAAAAGAAAAAAGTGTCACTGAATATGTAGCAATCCTAATATCAGTACTGAGACTAGTTGAATTACTTTTTAATGAACAGAATTGGTCTATATTTCTGATCTTATAACAGAGGTGGCTCCAGAATCTCTATATAGGAGGAATTGGGGGCAGGAACATGTTTGAAAAGGGGAACTAGGTGATTTTTCTTGAAATTGCAGTGGCACAGCAAGCATATTTCTTTGTACAATATGCTTATATCTAGGAGGTGGGATGCTTTTGCAGAGACATTGCTATCTGTCAACAATAGTTTGCAGATGCCTTAATGGTCTGTATCAATCACCAGGTAAGTGATTACACATTTAGAACAGTACCTGAGAAATCTAAAGAAAAAAAAGAGCAGGTATGTTTTCTTTCTGATTCTAGAAGATATGTTGTTTTATTCTTCCATGCGTGGAAAAAACAAATGAATGTTTTTGGTGGAAAGAGGTAAGGATGTCAGGTAAATGGTGTACAGTTTCAAGAAAAATAGACTTATTTCTATTTTAGCTGGATTTCGATCCCCAAGCTGTTGGATAGTTGAAGGGCAAATACACAAAACTCTAGAAAAATCTGTAAATCATACCTGAGTCTAAATTTGCTAATGTTATTCTTGTCATTCTTCTTTTCTTGCCTCTCCCTTTGTTTTTGGCATCAAATTCTCTCTAAGTCATCGGGCACTGACATTCTTTGATTACATGGTTTGGCATAACTTTTTGCTCAAACGAGTTCAAATTCTGGTTCAGCCATGGCTCAGATGTGTGACCTGGAATAAATTTCTTAATTTGTTTAGAATTCGGCTTCTTCATCCCTCATACTGGGATACTAATACGTACTGTGCAGAATTTCTTGAGGACGAAAGAAAATAGTATTTTTAAAATGCCTAGTATTTAAGAACTCAACAAATAATTGCCTAGAAGAAGACCATACAAGTGAAGTGAAAATTGCTGCTTTCTGGAGACTAGGGATTGGGTGCATTATTTGATAAATATTTTATGGTTTTCTATCTCTGATAGCTTATGGAGGAATTTTTCAGGACTATGCATATTTCATAAAAATAATAAATGATCTCCTAAAAAAAAAACCTCTTTAAAGGTACTATAAAGTACCCTCAGATCCTTGCAGAAAATAATTCTAATAATAAATTGAAAAATTATATAGTACTATGTGCCAACTACTCTTCTAAGCACTTTATTATATGCTTTATATATATACACACACAAATAGATTTATTAAATTTAATTCTAGTGAAGCTATGCAATGGGTACTATTATTTTACAGGTGAAGGGGCTTAGGCACAGGGACATTAAATAACTAAATCACACAGCTAGTAAGCAGCAGAGCCAGGATTTGAACTCAGGTTGCATGTGAGGTAAGATGACCCTAGGAAGACAGGGCTGGTCTACTCTCTGTAGACATTTTCTCCAGGCTCCCGGGCAGGGTGAAAAGTGGAGTGCAGGCTGGGAGAATCCAGAGCATGACTTTGTCACTGCCAGTGCCTGCCAAGGCTGAGCTAGTTACCAGTGTCTAAAAGACAGCTTCAGAGCTGTCACCCCAATTTCATCTTCCCCTGTCAAAATCTCTTTACATTAGAAAAGTACAAATACATTTTCAAAGCAGAGACTATGGTATCATGACCTCATCGCCCAGGCGATGCTGTGACTCATTTTCCTTGTGAAGATCTTGACAGGGAAGATTCACACTTGAGACGTTGAGAACAGCCTAGAGACCAGGTTTGCTATTAATTCTGAAAGCAGGAGCAAGAAAATATAAGAGAGCAGAGAAAGCAATACTGGGGGAAGTGTGGGGGGAGGGCCTCAGGTCAGGAATCATGACTAATTCAATGAGAAAAGCAGGTGAATAAACTGGAGTCACTCTTATGCTTATCAGAGGGAAGGGGCTGAGCAGGTGGTAAAGATTTATTCCCGAGGCTGAGGATTTAAATCCAGCCGGAGTTCCTGAAGTAAACATTGCCTTTTTCTTAAACCAAGTATCCCTGTTACTTGACTCACAATTGTACCGAGGCAGATAGGGAAATCTATCTAGAACTGTTCCATGGACGTCATACTTGTTGCTCTGACTATATTCTCAAAAAATATCATACTGGGCTTCCCTGGTGGCGCAGTGGTTGAGAGTCCACCTGCCGATGCAGGGGACACGGGTTCGTGCCCCGGTCCGGGAAGATCCCACATGCCGCGGAGCGGCTGGACCCGTGAGCCATGGCCGCTGAGCCTGCGCGTCCGGAGCCTGTGCTCCGCAACGGGAGAGGCCACAGCAGTGAGAGGCCCGCGTACCACAAAAAAAAAAAAAAAAAAAAGCATACTATTTATGCCAAACAGCTCCTTGCAGGAGTTTAGTGATGGTGTTCATCAGGGCACAAAGAACCAGCTTTGTGGTTCTGCAGGGGGAAAACACTGCACCCTTTGAAGCCATCAAAGAGAGAAAATTCCCTCTTATCTGTTTTTGAAACTAGGTAAGCAAATTCTCCAACTTCTGGGTTAATCCAGATGAACTTACCTTCCAAGGATTTATGATAACCTGATCTTTGAGCCAGAACAATTAGGCTGGGTAATTGGGTAAAATTAAGGAGGTATTAAGTCTGATTCTGAGGTCTTAAAGTCAATGAAAATTCCTTTCCTTTCTTCTTGATGCAGAGACAACTATGAGATGTGCCATAACCCTCTGATATGACCCAAAGAGCCACACAGAACACCAAGTACGTGCCCGGCACTGTGAAACTCCAAAAAACGGGGGGCTTTACAGACGTGTAGTAACATGGGGAAGCCCTGTCCTGAACTCCAGAGTTCCAGGAAGGTAGAATGATGCAACCACTCTTCCCACAATTCTGATTTACTGATCGGAAATCAATGATACTCCTACATCAGCTCAGGACTAGACCCAAGACTAAGATTAAAGATTCCCAGGGCTATTCAGTAGCTATCTCTCCCTTTGGCTGGGGCAACTTGATGACTCTAGGTTAGAATAATTCCCTAGCTTCTCCCAAAGCTGAAGTCATAGCAAAAGTCATATCAAACCCTGGTACCTGCCTGGTACCTCTGCAGCCTCTAGTAAGTGGGTGCACATCAGCCTGGCCGTGAAGCCCAGAAACGTACAACAGAAGGTTTAAATCACTGTGGAGAATCAAGGTAATAACGGCATAGCTGGTGGCAGTAGCGGAGTGGGTGTACAGGAAAGGCACAGACAAAGATTCTCCTTTTACCAAATGTCTGAAATTCCACCTTGGAACATTATTCCCTTATTTTAAGGTTTAAAACAGACACTGAAAGCTAACCCTATAGAAGCTCTCTTAATTGGTCTGTCTTCCACTCTACGCTACATACTGTATGAGACTAGGCTAAAATAGAGTTATGGTTTCATCATAATGTGGTCTCCCCCTCCCCCTAAAAAAACCTTTAAATATTCCCACTGTTTAGCAAGCTAAGAAGATATGCATTGCTTCAGCATTCGAGAAATTCATGGAATGGACCCAGGCTGCCTTTCCTGCTTCTCTCATGAGCACACCCGTTACTTTAGCTAAGTAGATCCACACGCTGCTCACTGAACACACTCCTCGCTCCAAAAGTCTGTGGCCTGACTTACAATTTGGCCCTCCACAGACATCTTTCCTTCTTGCATTTCTGCTGAAACCCCGCACACACTTCATCACTCTGTTTGTGAAACTAGGTAAGCAAGTTCTTACCAATCCTTACCTCGTTGGCTGGAGAGTTTTCTTGCATCCTCCTAAATGGGCAGTCCAGAGATCAGCAAACTTTTTCTGCAAACGGCCAGGTAGTAAATATTTTTGGCTTTCTGAGCCATAAGGTTTCGGTCACAACCACTCAAGTCTCACTGTGGCAAAAATAAGCTATAGCTGCTACCTAAATGAATGAGCATGGCTGTGTTCCAATAAAACTTTATTTATGGACAGTGAAATTTAAATTTTACATAATTGTAAGGGATCATGAAATATCATTACTCTTGATTTTCTGTCAACCATTAAAAAATGTAAAAGCCATTCTTAGCCTGAAGGGGTACTTTGCCAATTTCTGGGGCAGGGTTTACCTTTATGTTAAACTCCTCCCGGCGGCTCACTAAAAACTGCTTTTCACTCCTTGAGTTGTGGCTTTTTTGCATGGTCGTAATGGATGTACTTATTCTTCAAACTTTCCATTACTCTGTAAACTCTCTGAGGACAGGAATATTGTCATCTTAATAGAGGCTGTGATATTGTGATTTATAATAAAATAATATATTGATCTTCATCCCTATTTTTGACACAGAGCCCCTAAAGCCCTTGGAATTTCCTTTAATGAGAGCAATAAAGGTGTCTTTTGTTATATTAATGAGGTGACTGGGTGGGAAAACTATCCATGTGATTAGAGTGTTGGAACTTTCAGTCCCACCCTCTGACCTCCTGGGAGAAGAGAAGGGCTGGATGTTGAATCAATAACCAATGGCCAGTGGTTTCATCAATCATGCCTGTGTAATGAAGCCTCCATACAAAACCCAAAACAGGGTTTGGAGAGCTTCCAGGTTGGTGAACATGTGGAGATTTGGGGAGAAAGGCACGCTCAGAGAGAGTGTGGAAGCTCCGCACCCTTTCCCCATACATTGCCCTAAGCATCTCTTCCATCTGGCTGTTCTTGAGTTATATCCTGTTATAATAAACCAGTGAACTAGTGAGTAAATGGGCTTCCTGAGTCCTGTGAGCCGCTCTAGCAAATTAATCAAATCCAAGGAGGGGGTCATGGGAACCTCAGATTTATAGCCAGTCTATCAGAGGTACAGGTAATAACGTGGACTTGCAATTGGCATCCTGAATTGGAGGGGGTCGTTGGAACCTCCAATTTGTAGCCAATCAGTTAGAAGCACAGGGAGCAACAAGGGCTTGTGACTGGTGTCTGAAGTGGAGAGTGTCTTGCGACACTGAGCACTTTACTAGTGGAATCTGCTATCTCTGGGTAGATTGTGGTGGAATTGAGCTGGTGTCTGGAGAATGGCTGATGGTGTGGGACACCTCCCCACCACCCCGCCACGTTGGAATTGGGTTCAGGACCCTAATTTTAGAGGCTAACATTTATTGATCACTTTGCTAAGGCACTGAGCTAAATGTTTTGCGTGGAAAATCTCATAACAAACGCATGAGGTAGGTATTATGATTGTCATAATGTATAAGTGGTATTACTTTTACAGATGATAAAACGAATACTCGGGGAGGTTCCATATTTAATAAGTGTAGAGCTATGATTTAATTATTTAGGCAGTCAGACCCCAGAGCTCACCTTCTCTACCACTCTACAGACTCCCTACCCCTGTTTCACACAGTAAGGCCTTAATAAAAGTCTGGTGAATGTGTGTTATATTTTGGATTAAATCGTTTCTCTCCTGAGAACAGCTGAAGCTGATAGCAAGAAAGAGTGAAAAAAAGCTCACAGAGCAACTTAAAGAGCCACGGCAGAGCACCTCGGAGGCAGGCAAGCATCAGAGAAGTGAGGAGTGGGTGCCACTGAAGCTTGCCTGCCTTCGGAGGGTCTTGCCCTGTCGTTGCTCAGCTGTTTGCTCAACTCAGAGTGCGCACAGAGGCATTCAGACCTGAATCCCGGTATCACGCGCAGCTGAAGAAGAAGTGCAGGACAGGAGCAACCCGTGGGGAAATGCACAGAGACCTGCTGAGCCCCAGGGGCCGGGCCATGGTTGTGAACATGCAGCACGCCAGCTGCATTCCCAGAAGGAGAGAAATGAGCTGCAGCTGGGAGGCCACTTGTGCGAGAGAAAAAAAAAAAAGACTTTTTTAACCATCAGATCTGAGCAAGTTGCTTATGTGTGAAAGGTTTTGTTGGAAGCAAGTTAAATGGTGCTAAGTCACGAGACAAAAGATCACACCCTCCGGCTCAAGATGCCTGTCTCTAGGGACTGTTTCTAACAGTCTCAGGTCTGGGTGAGGACAAAGCAGTGAAAGACATCCAGATTAGCTGAGGGAGCACAGTGACCTGGTAACACGAAAAACAAGGGCTCCTGAAATCCCCAGGGCTGTTCTATCAGTGAGAAAGGAAAGGCAAGGAGGAAAGATGCTGGCCACAGTTTTGCAGCTCAGCACTTATGGAGTGGCTGCATCCGTACCTCCAAGAGCTGGACAGCAATGTGCTCTCACCCCGCCCCAGATCGTCAGGATCTGCATTTTCACAAATCTTTTGCACATCACAGTGTGAAATGTACTGGCCTGCCATGCTCAGACTAAACACACCTGTCCTGGAAGATCCACAGTTCCTTTTGAATATCTCTTCAAAAGAAAGTATGATTTCAGGGGCTTCCCTGGTGGCGCAGTGGTTGAGAGTCCGCCTGCCGATGCAGGGGATGCGGGTTTGTGCCCCGGTCAGGGAGGATCCCACAAGCCGCGGAGCGGCTGGGCCCGTGAGCCATGGCCGCTGCGCCTGCGCGTCCGGAGCCTGTGCTCCGCAACGGGAGAGGCCACGACAGTGAGAGGCCCGCATACCGGAAAAAAAAAAAAAAAAAAAGAAAGAAAGTATGATTTCAGAGGTGCCTGTATTATGAAATTCAGAGAAATAAGAAGCAGCAGGTAAACTAGCCAAAGCCCTGAATTTGCAATCAGGAGATTAGGGTTGTAAATCCAACAGGTCCTATCCCAACTGCAACCTCATGGAAGTCTTTTCGCTTCTCTGGGCCTCAGTTTCTGTGTCTGTACACTGAGGGAGTTGACTAGGAGATTCAAGACTCAGACATTCAAAGTATCAAAGTCCTAATTTTGTGCAAATGTATATATGTTCCATTTTTCTATTTCCCTAAATAAAGAAAGCATCAAAGTTGACTGTGACCTAATCCTACTCTGGTACGGACAGCATCTCTCCCATACACTTTAACCTCTACTGTCACTTACCTTTGAAAATTAGTTATATAGTACATTGAACATATCATGAGACTAAGATCTTTCTCAAATGTGCCAGTCCCCAGAAAGAATCACCAAAGTGAGTGAGCACAGAATTTGTCTGCTGGCCAGAATCCTATATATCAAGACTCTTGATTCTGCATAGTTCAAAATGCCTTTACTTGTATGCTCAGCAAACTAGCAAATGACCCACCTTATTAGGAAAGCAGACACCATCTTCCTTTAAGCACCTAATTCCTCTCAGAATGCAAGAGCACATCATTTATCAGTTAGCAAAAAGCTGTGCACCTTCCCCAAAGCCTTTGTATGAGAGAGCAAAGCCTTCTAAAGGAATGCCTTACTTGACATGTTTTAAAGCCAACTTGTCCGTCTGTATGGAAAATCTGAATAAAACCTACTGTCCTAGTTGGGGAGAAAAATAAAAACCAAGACTGCTAAAAATAAATAAATAAAATATGCAAATCACTCATCCCATGCCACAATTGGCTTCAACCTATTTAAACAAGAAAAAGAGGTCAGAACACAGGGAGAGAAAGCTCTAACTCCCATCAACTCCCTACCCTTATCGCTTGCAAATGGGGTGGATCTTCCTTCCTCCGCATCTCCTCAGTTCTCCCAGGTCAAGATAGAGCCAATCCTGCCCAGGGTGCTAGGTCAACAAACAGAAATTTAGATAATTTTCGTGTCCTTGCAAATGATGCGTTTGACCAGAAACAGTGTAACCAGTCAGCCAATCTGGGCTCTATACTTACTTCTTTGTTCCTTATTCTTTATCCTATAAAAGCATCCTGCCTTCTGCCCCGTTTTGCAGGTGTCTGGGCCCTTGAGACCAGAGACTGCTGGCTTCATGAAGTGTTGAATAAAGTTTGACACCTATAAAGAAGACACCTATACTGTCTTCTTTCATCATTTTTAAACAATATTACTGAATGAACGGAAAATACAGGCTGGTGCCATGTTTCCAGACTAAGAAAAAAAGCTCACCGCGGGGTAAATTTGGCCACACCTACACAAGTCATCTCACTTCCCATCTGCTCCAGTTACCCTCCTTCCCCCCAAGCCACCCAAAAGTAACTCATTTGCAATTGTCCGTGGAGCCTGTATTTCATCGTGGGAAATGGAAAGCTCAAATAAGGAAGCCTGCTTATCTTTTTTTTTTTTCAGTGATGAAGGATCATTGTCCCTGGCGCTGACCTTAGCTGATTTTCTTGCCTTTGTTGTACGCTAAAGACAAGGTATTCCCGTTTAGTTTCCAAAGGTCTTTTCCTGCCGATACATAGAAATCTTCCTGCCCGCTGCTCCGCGTCTCCCCACCGCCTGTCCTAGAGAAACAGGTGCCAACAGCCAGAGCAAGGCTAACGTGCTCTTTGTAGCCCCCAAGCAAGGGAAAACTGGGAGGGACAGGAGTGCGACTTGCGATTGACCCAGCTTTCTCTCCTCTGCCTTCCCACCCGCTGTGTAACCTTGAGGTGACAGGGGGCTCGGTTCCTGGAAGCCCTGCGGCTGTGCCGCTGCCGGCTAGAGGTGGTGACGCCCGCGGACTGACGAGGGCGAAGGAGGGAGCCCGCGAATCACCCCCCGACAGGCCTGGGGCGCCGGCTTATGCTTTTGTTGTCCGAGCCGCTGAAAGAAGCAATTATCTCTCAACTAGAGTTTGTGAATGTTCGTTAAGATAAAACAAAACTCCCCGTGTTCCGGGGGCGCAGGAATTCTCCCCTGAGGTTTGGATCGTCGCAGGAGGGGCTCCCAGGGCGGCTCTCGGGGCGGCGGGTAGGAGCCACGCCTTGCGGTCCCCAGGGTCCCAGCGGCCGGGCCACAGCCGCAGCCGGGGATGAGGGCGTAGGGAGGGGCTGACGGGCGAAACAAAGGGATGAGGTCACCCTAAAGAGAGGCCGGAGGGAACGCCTAAAGGAGGCAGAAAATGAGTCGCGAAGAGGGACTGTGGGACGGAAACTGGAGTCAAAATGCAGGGGGAGGGGCCGGGAGACAAAGGCCGAGCGGCTTGCGGAGGAGAGACCTAGCTGTCAGTCGTCAGCTGTCTGCGCTTGACAGAAACCGGGGAGACACGAATCAGAACCTGTGCTGCTTAGGGTAAATAAGAAAGTTTGCTTAAACCCTTTCCGCTGCTTCCCAGAATGCTGTGCCACAAGCTCCCACGATTTGTGTCAGTTCTGTGAATGAGATAGATAGATAGATAGATAATAGATAGATGATAGGTAGATGATAAGATAGATAGATGATACATAGATACATAGATGATAAGATAGATGATACATAGATACATAGATGATAGATGGATGAGAGACAGATAGATGGTAGATAGATGGATAGATAGATAGATGATACATAGATAGATGATAGATATTAAGGCTGAGATGGTCTAAGAATGGGCTTCAAGGTGTCCCTGAATCTGAAGTAATATGCCTTGTACTTTGTTTACATGATTATTTTGCTGTTGAATGTCCACAGGTTTTCTAAGAATGTCAGAGGTCTCCAATACCCAAAAAAGGTTAAATGTTGCTAGGCTTTGGAAGCACTGTGGAAAAGGAAAAAAACAAAACAAAACAAACAAACAAACAAAACACAAACACCAAAAACCCAACAAGCTTACCTAAAATGCAGATGATATCAGAGGTGAGGAATTCTGTAACACCTCCTCTCTAGGTTAATCCGATTAATACCCGACATCTAGACAAGATAAACATTTTGAAGGCAGGAGGCCAAAGGCTAGTACATTTTTATTTGAGGAAAGACTGAAGCCTGGATCATGAAAGACCAAGGGACGGGTTGGAGGGAAAGCTGGGAGGCAGTCTTCCAGGTGTGGGCAGGTGCGTGGAGAAAAAGAAGTACTGGCTTCATGTATCTTTGGTTTTGTCTGGGCTGACACTGAGGCAAGTCACCAGAGGAGAAAGCCTGTACTTCACTACATAAGAAGAATATTAACTAATACTCTAGGGACATTCTTGTGCCAGTTTAGCTTTCCCCCCCAGTCGTAAGTTCATTGAGGGCAGGGACTTTGTTGGGTTGGCCATGTCAACATCAGTTCCTAACATAGTTCATGGCACAGTGGGCACTCAGTAAATATTTGTGGAATAAATGAATGAATTACCAAGCGATGCACATATTCTTCTCCCTTTTCCCCAATAAACTGACCAGTAGCAAGAGGCCTGGGATCAATTTCGCCATCTGGTGGTAACTATTGAATTGACAAAATCTCTTACCCACTGTTCCTTTCTTCTGCCTGGGGTAGGGGTGGGGATGGGGGAGGGGCGACCATACATCCGACAAGTTCTTCTCCTTAGACCTAAGCAACTCACCTCTCCTGCACTTCCACTCAGGTCTTCACCTGCTCACACAAACCACTCATTTCCTCTTTAATGTCCTTTTTCTCAGTCTACCCCCTGCCCTGAGTTCACCTCCCCACAATGGTACTTCTCCTTTTGCCCAATGGGCATGGGAAATTTCCTTTATATTCATCCCTCTTCTCATTCCTCTTGAGAATCCCAACATGATACAAAGTTACCTCATAAACAATAGTTTTGTTGTAATTTCCATTCTGGCTACTGTTGAATGGGGCTAGCATAACACCTACAGATCAGAAAAGGGAAGTTTTAAGTGTGTTTGTGTTTGTGAAATTAGATATAAAGAACTGGTTCTATTACATTCCCAAACCCGATATCATTATTGTTTTCTCCTATGTTTTCACTGCAAATGTACAGAATTCCAGCTACATTTGGGATCAACCTGAATTTTATAGACAGGTCTGGAAACATTAACACCATTTTATGTTATTTCTGTGGCAGGAGTGTCTTAAGTTTCAAGTTTATTTATTTTTGAAAAACAAGCCATTCGTAACTAAGAAATTGCTTGCTCTTCTAAGAAGCTGTTTTCTAAGAGGCTGTCCTACTAAGGTACTAACACTTTCTGGGAAACAGGAAAGATGAACAATGTTTCCATTATTATAAAACTGAAGTTTAGGGTAGACGAATGATTTTCTCCCAACCAAATGACAGATGAGCAGAAAAAGTGCGCATTCACCTAGACGAAGGATTTCCAACTTCAGCTTGTATATTTTACCACCAGGGTTCTTGTGTAAAGCAGATTCCATGACGCTGACTGAAGAAGTCTGGCGTAGCACTACAGAGGGCCTGAAATGCATTTTAATAAGTACCCTAGTGGGCTTAGACCACAATAAGGATGATAAGCTGAGCCACATTCCTGTTTGGGAATAGTTTCCTTGATTTTACTGAAAATGTTTATATCAAGCAACAGTCAGAATTTTCTATTCCTACCCCATTGCCTCCTGCTTTTAGACAGTTGGAGCTATCCCACACATATGACCAAGACAGTTGGAGCTATCCCACACATATGACCAAGAATTCCTGTCTTAAATTCCAACATGCATAGACTCACTTAGCCCAACATGTGAGGTCTAGGAGAAATCATCAAACCATGTTCTTTCATAGCCATGGAAACCAAGGCCTAGAGAGAGAGTGATGCAACCAGTGATAGAGCTGATGCTAGGCCTCCTCACCTCCTGTGTTTTCCTTTGAGTCCCTAGGGCCACAGAGAAAGAGAAGGCTGAAATTGGGACAATGTAGATAGCTGAATTAGACCATTAGTGTCAAAAGGCACACTTTAGCCTAAGGCACTTGGCAGGTCTCTTTATTATCAGTCCATTCTGGGCCTGAAAGATTCAGATTAGCAGACTAGATTGCTCCTCTGTTACGTTTCAATCATAGACACCCAGTTTGGTGCTACTGGGTAGTTTATATGGTATCATGAAAAGCAGAAAAGCATAGCCTGGAAAAAGAAGATTACACTTTTTTTTGCCCCAGAGGCAAAATTCCAAAGTTAGGCATAATGTCATGGCATATTATTGTAAACAATGTAAATGCAAATTAACTTCCAATGTTTCATCACGATTACCCATTTATAGGATACATATTGTCTTCTGAAAAGTTTTGGTACATGTGAAGGCACAGATAGCCTTGGTTCAGGAGAAATCTCATCCTTTAGGCGCACACTGGACCTCTGTATAACATTCTGCACACGATATATGACATAGATTAGATTTCATCTAATCCTTCTTGTTACATCCAAGGTAACATTGGCATTTAAAATAAGGAACCGGGCTTCCCTGGTGGCGCAGTGGTTGAGAGTCCACCTGCCGATGCAGGGGACGTGGGTTCGTGCCCCAGTCCGGGAAGATCCCACATGCCACGGAGCGGCTAGGCCCATGAGCCATGGCCGCTGAGCCTGTGCGTCCAGAGCCTGTGCTCCACAACGGGAGAGTCCACAACAGTGAGAGGCCCACGTACCGCAAAGAAAAATAAATAAATAAAATAAAATAAAATAAGGAACCATTGAATTCTAGTTTTCAGGAGAGGACCAGTGATCCCTGATCCCTGCCAGACCCTGCAGTGGTGAATTTAAGAATATTTTGGTGTTCACAGGTCAAAGTATGATACCTTGATGCAATTTGACCTCACTGAAGTCTTGTTATAGGTAGGATGCAGAGACCTCAGGGGTGTGTGGAGCATCAGAGTTTTTCTCATTCGATTCTCTTCTCAATAACTATTTCTTGCCCGGAAAACTTTAGAATCAAAGACCTTCTTGGGCTATGGAGATGTGTCCAGTATCACTAGGAATTTTTAAACGCATCAAATGATCTGCATCATTTTCTAGGTGCCCCTGGACTTTTCTGCTAGGTGTCGCACAGAAATCCCATATATTTGAATGCAAGCACATGCAGTTACAGACACTAAAGAGACCTCCGCACAGAATGTTTCAGCCGCATTGCACTGTGTACATTTCTGGAAAGTGGACTTGGCATTATTTTCCTCCAAGAAACCACCAATTTCCACATCTGTTCTTTACATCAACGGATATAATTACCATGATGTTGTTTGTAGACACATGACCCTCTGAAGGGGCACTGGTTAAACATCTGTAAACAGGAATAAACTTCATATTGTGTCTCTTTCTCAAGTAATGGGAGCAATTTTTGCTGGAGGAAAAAGAAAACCATCTTTTGTCCAGTCAACATTCAGCAGTATCGGCCTTTCTGAAAGTGCGACACTGTTGAGATTGCTTTTGCCTCCAGGAAGGTAGATTTTGCTGAAGCATTCTTTTGACTTAGGAACGTAGTGATCAAATAAAATAGGGCTTTTAAAAAAAGACTGTGAGAGAGGTGTGCTGAAGTAGTATTGGGTTTGCCCGTCATTTTCTCAGATCGTCCTGGGAAGAGCTGGGCTCTTCAGTAAGGAGAGTTTATATTTCCTAAGTCTCTTTCTCCAGAGAAGATCTTTTCAGATAAACTCTTGTAATTTGCTGTTTCATCCTCTGTAGGTAGATAAGTAGACAAGTAGGGGAATTGCTTAGGGTCATACTAAAAACGAGTATAATAGTCAGTGTTTGAAAAACTTTATACTTTGCTCTGAGCACCAATTCTGTTTTGTACCTATGGTGGCCAACTGCTTAACTAAACTAAAACCATGGAATACATGAAATATAGACTATTTTACATCAGAGAAGATAACTTCAAGCTAATGAGAGGCAATTGAACTAAGTTTTCCAGTCTTAAGAATGGCAGAATCACTGCAGAAGCAATGCATAAATTCTTATACGCAGTGGATTTGGGGTAGAGGGAGGAATGGACAGGGAGAGATGGAGAGTGATATTTCCTCCCTACTATTGTTCTATATATTCTGAAAACTCTTCTTTAGGACTAATTTTTAAATTTCAAATGTTTAGTGTTTGGAAAGTGAGAAATCAATCTATTTTTTCATGGGAAAGTGTCTACAAAGTGGAAAGTAAATCGTTTTTCATGGGAAAATTTATTAAATATGAACAGGGCAAAAAATGTTATTTTATAATATAATAGCAACATTTCCATTTGGATAGAATTACCCAAACTCCAGGGCCAGTACAAATTCAGGGCTTCAAGGATAAGGCCCAGAGGAAGCAAGTCGCATATCTCTAAACAAGAGGTTTGAACTAGATGGTCTAGTTCTTTCCAGCTCATTAATTCTGAGAATCTGTAAACCTAGTCCTGGGAGATACAAAAGTTTAAGAAGTAGAGGTTACCCTTGGTAAACTAATGGCCTAAAACACAAAGTGAGAGCAGAAACTCTTCCTCAAGTCTTTTTCTAACCTCTAACACTGAAAAAACTTCCTTATGTTTTTGGTCAATAAAAGTTAAGAAAAATGCATATTCCCTGCTGTCAGTATTCTCCCAAATGAGGCGTAGACATCCAGTTTTTGATGTTTAGCTCAGCCTTACCTCTCATTTGGGTATCTGCATAACCTAACCTAACTCTAGATTCTTCCATTTAACTCAAAATTTTTTTGACTTGTAGCTTGCTCTATCAGAGGTTCTGAATAGCAGGACACATTCAGTGCAAACATGTATAAGATTATACAGAACCGACTGTTAACACTGCTAGAGAAAATCTCTTATCAGTAAATTTATTAGCTGCCATTTTGTCTCAAGATGGTGGTCTGAACCACAATTACATCTTCATAGCTACTGATTTTCATCAAAATCTGTCAACTCTTTCAAAAATGACCACAATAAGAGAGGTATATGCAAAATATTAGCAACTTAGTTGAGACATCTTAACAATAAAAATCATTTATTGAATACTGGGTAGCAAGCAGAAATATAGAGATGTAAAAAATGCAACTCTTGCCCTCAAAATATTTATGATTTACGTATGGTAACAAGAAATAAAATTAAAGAATTAAATAAATAACAAAGTAGCATAAATTCAGAGTTAAATGGGTGGTACAGCTAATATGTGCTTTAGAAATTAAGATGAGAAAATCATCACTGAGACTGGAAGAATTAACAGAAAGGGGAGAATTCAAAGGGGAAGATGGATTTTGGAGAAAGGTGATGAACTCAGTTTCAATTACAAACATTTGGAAGGGGGAATCCAACTAGAGATGTAAGAAGCATTTGAGTATAGGAAATACAAACCTGGGAGATATATTTATGGAGAGATGATAGTTGAAGCTATAAAGGTGGATGGGATTTCTGATGAAAATTAGAGGTAAAAGGTCAGAAAGATTAAGATCTTGTTCTGGGAAATATCTGCATTTAGAAGACGAAAACGGAAAGTTGATCTAGTGAAAGCCAGCCTAGACAAGGAGAGTAAGAATTGAAAAGGGCCAGCACAGGAGTCAAGAGAAGAGAGAATCAATGCCAGGAAGGGGTGTCCAGCAGAGTCCAGTTGGGTGAAAATGTTAAGTGAACACCAAGAAAAGGACTTTGGAAATGGAAATGTAGAGGCCACTAGGGACCTCAGAGGGAGCAATTTTAGAACAGTGGGCGGGGGAGGGGGTGGGGGGGGAGGTGTGGGAGTGGGGAGGACCAAGTAGAAGGGCTTAAGAAAAGCATGGCTTGGGTAAAAATGGAGAAAATTACTATACTCTTTTGAATATATCAGTATACTAGAAGAAAGAAATAGAGAAACTAAAACCTCCCATTTCTGCTTTGGTGAATAAAATGTAGAGAAAGGAAAGAAAAATATACAATTTACATATGAAATGAGCTTAGGGTATGCTTACTCTTGTTGACAGGGTCCAGTTTAATGTTGTGGCATTCAATAGTCACCCCTTCTCACCCTAGGCAACTCAGTAATTTTTTTTTCCAAACAAACAAAAATATCAACCAAACGAACAAACAAAAAATTAATGAGATCATTTTCAACACCAAGCCTAACTTTTCAAACAAAATAAAAAGAAACAACAGCTCTTTTGTGTGTATGAGTGTGTATGTGTGTGTGTGCGTGAGAGAGAGAGAGAAACTGAAACTTCACTTAGCAGGAAACGTAATGCTACAATTTACAGAACTCCATCACTTATGCCTATGCTTCCCTATTGTGGGCCTCCTGACATATGAGTCCCAAATAATAAAAGGTACCGCAGTGTGGCAGAATTGGATTTTACTCTCTTCCACACTTTTTATTTCCCTTTACTCTTTATGAGGAGTGAAGCTAGATTAAGAAACAATGACTGTTTTTGATACATAACAATATATCAATGTTGTGCTACAAGAGGTAGTCAAGTTTAGCAAGCAAATGTCAGTTAATCTTCTCCACGTGCAGCTTTTAAAGCTCTAGGGACCAAACATCTGAAGCTTCTAATGCTGACCCTCTAGGACAGAACATGGCACAATGCACAGAACTGTAAAGATCTAACGTCCCATCTGAAGTCTAGGGGGGTAGGGGTGGAGGGGGGACATAAAAGTAGAAAATGTGGGCTGGGGGAAAGAGAAAAGAAAGGGAGCCCAGAGAGAGATGGGGACACCCAGATGCCTACCTGAAGTAAGCTCTTAATGGACTGAATGGAAATTCAGTGGAAAAAATAACTGGTTTATATCAACTAAATTTCATGTGGGCACATGATCAATATTGAGGTTTTCTTTTTGGTTATAGATATACCTTAATGTTTTCCCATTTATTATGGAGCTAACCAAGAACTCATGCAGGTTTATGCTGGTGTGAGTTTTATTCTCTTTCCCATGGAAATACACCTAGTGAAAGGAACACTGTGAGGGATGTGAAGATTAAAATGGCCACAGGATGAGAGACGTTGGAGCTTCTTGCTAGCTTCCTAAATTAGACAGTGTTTTCAAGATAGCTCCACCTCCCAACAAGGCACTGGCTCCCAAATTTGCACGCAAAAGAATCATCAGAGGAGCTTGTAAATGAAGTCTCTCCTCCAGGAACCTTCCTTTTTAAAAGCCTCTCTAGGTGATACACAGTCAGGTGATCCATAAACCACTTGGGAACATGCTGCTTAGTGTTGCTTAGTAAACTCCCCTGAAGGTGTTTGCTTCCCCATTTTTACTCTGAGCATCCGATCAAAGTTCTTCGCCTAGGAAAAAACGGGAGGGGGTTCAGAATTTTGGCAGGATCTCCTGCATATATACCTCCCCAATTCAACAAACCTCTCATCCACTTCTGTTTCCTTTCTATTTCAAAGGGGTATCATTTTTCCACAGGGAACCCTCTTGAAATCTAAGAATTTGAACCCATCCCTTCATTGATGTGACATTTATTTCCTCCTTCAGCCTTTCAGTCTACCCTTCTCTATGCATTCCTCCTTTAAACACAGGTCTCTCCCTAGCTTGAAAAAAACACCCTTTTCCTACAATCTCATTTCTCTTCCTCTCTTCAGTGCCAAAATTTTAAAATGCGTGGTCTCTGCCAATTGTCTGCATTTCTTCCATCTCTATCCCTCCAAAGCCCCTGCTATCTGACTTTCATCCTCACCGCTCTACTAAATTGTCCCCCCAGAGGTTATTAATAGCCATCCTACATTCAGTGGCCTATTCTCCATTCTCATCCTTCTGCATCACTCTGATTTCATAGTGTTCACCATTCTATTTTGAAGCTTTTTCCTTACTGCCTTCTCTGATTCTGATTATATTATGCTAGTTCTACTGATTTTTGTTTCTTTTAATGAAGTATCTTCTGCCATTGAAGGGAGACTAGGCCCTTCCCTCTGCTCTTCTCTTTCTAACTCTCCCTCGACTGAAACCCATGAAGATGAATAAGCTTTCAATCTCCCTTTGAGTCACTTGCACCTGCTATCTCTCCCTCCACTTCTGAATCTTCAGCTGGTCATTTCTGGATGCCTCATTCATACTGATCACGCTGGAACTTAAAACCATCATCTTCCTTACAAACCAGCTCTTCCTTTCAAGTGTATGAATTCTGCCCAGAGTATTTCCACTCCACTATCTAAGCTGGAAATCTTACAGTCATATTTCATTTCTCTACCAAATTGGGGGAAATTGGCCTGGCTTCTAGAGTTCGGTGGGTTTGAAATGGGGTGATGGAGTTCCATGCTAAAGATGGTGTCCAAGACTAGAGAAGAGAGTAGGATTGAGAGTCCAGTGTCCAGAGGATCCCCAATCTCAGAGGCCCAGAAGGAATATTTGATAAGGTCTACCTGAAGGGGTCAGAAGCAGAAAATAAAGGTGGGATATACAGTTAGCAATCCAAGAACTAAGGAAATGAAAATGAAAGCGAATAGGTCTGCAGAAGGGCCCATAGTAATTGCCTAAAACAGGGATTACTTCCACGACGTGCCTTGTCATACTGCCTATACCACATGCCACTTGATCAGAAAAATTAGAAGGGTCACAGACCACAAGTATTGACACAGACATTTCTTCATGCCCCATAGGAACTGAAAACAGTCCATTTTTCTCAAAAGGTCTGCAATTAGTTTTACATTTCAATTCCAGTTGTGAACACCCTAGTTCAGGCTTCTTTTGCTCATTCTTATTTTCTTTAAAAATAACCTTGTAACTTGCTTTCCTGTTTCCAGTCTCCCCATGCAATCCGGCATGCCTATGTACCATAAATATCTCTTTCATCATGTCTCTCCCTTAGTCAAAAGCTGCTCATGGCACAAATTTCTTACCACAGCAGGCCACTTTTGTTTTCCTTTTTTAGCTAAGCCTCATCTCCACTCCTATTTCGCCTCCTAACTCTTACCATCAAACAGTCTTCACATTCTTCAGAACCGTCTCCTCAAGGCTCCACAAGAAGCAGCTGTGCCAGCCCACTTAGCTGGAATACTGTCTCTTCTCCCTCATCTTGAACACTCTCCTACTCTTCCCACCCTTAAAGCCCTCAAGTTCCTCTGCCTCCTCCAACGACCCCTCACTGATCTCTCACAGCGCCCATTTCCTTTAATTGCAGACTGCCTTGTTTTGCTATTTTTAAGAGTATTATTCTTTAGTTTGTGCATATTTCTTAAACATCAGCCTTCTTTCCCCTTCTTGATGGTGGGGTTTATATTCCCCTGTCCATCACAATATGTCTCATAGTACATATTAGTAACAGAGTTAGGTCCATAGTAGGGGTTCAGGACACATGAGTTGGTTGTTTAGTTTCCTGGAAAGAGATACGTAACATATAAAACAGGTTGAGAAAAGGGTTTCTGACACACAATATGGCACCAAATTGCAAATAATTCTCAGTGGAGGGGTCTCTTGTGGTTGAGATCTTTCCTGATTATATCCTCTCTATAAGAAGTGGCAATCTACTAATTTAGGGCACTGCAAATAGTTCTGAGGGTATGTGCTTAATTCAGAATAGCTGCAGAGCTTCCCCTCTTTTGTCTTAGATTATTTCTATTTTCTTCCATTTCTTCAGAATGATTTGAAACATATGTGTGATCGCCCCCTAATGCTCTTTCATTAGACTCTTTCTGAATCTCCACCTATGGTAACCATCCCTGAGTCCTTGCTCCATCATCAAGACACTGTGCAAAATTAAATGCTGTAATTTTCAGGTCTTGCCCTTCCACTTCTATTCTTGACCAAACTCATGGGTTAATTGAGCCTTTCTTGGCAAAGAAAGGAAAATAGAAGGAAGGAAGGAAGGAAGGAAAGAAGGAAGGAAGGGAGGGAGGGAGGAAGAAAGGGAGAGAGAAAGAAAGAAAGAAAGAAAGAAAGAAAGAAAGAAAGAAAGAAAGAAAGGAAGGAAGGAAGGAAGGAAGGAAGAAAGAAAGGAAGAAAGAAAGAAAGAAAAAGAAGAAAGAAGAAAGAAAGAAAGAAAGAAAGAAAAGAAAGAAAGAAAGAAAGAAAGAAAGAAAGAAAAAGAAGAAAGAAGAAAGAAAGAAAGAAAGAAAGAAAGAAAAAAAAGAAAGAAGAAAGAAAGAAGGAAAGAAAGAAAGAAAGAAAGAAAGAAAGAAAGAAAGAAAGAAAGAAAAAAAAGAAAGAAGAAAGAAAGAAGGAAAGAAAGAAAGTCCCAACATAGTAACAGCTAGTTGTATAAGCAAAGCAAACCTGGGAATGACAGCTTTGGAAGTCGCCACTGTGCATATAAACAGTTGGCATAAGCAGAGACGCTTGCAGGAAGAATCTTTATAGGTCACAAATGCTGGACAGATTGGTGGCCTAGGCCATACAATCTGTTTATCTAAGGCTGACTTACCCTTGGCCCTGAGTTTCTGGACCCCGACAGTGAGGGAATATTAGAAGAATCTTAAATCATGGTTTAAGAATAATCTTATCAAGAAGCATAATCTAATATGTTTTGGTTTTAGTAGCACATTTAAAAAACCTTAAGTTGTCCACTGTTCAATCTCTTAAAATTGTTATTAAACCAAAGTTCTGACAAATGACAGCTGATCATCACCTTAGACCCAAACTAGAAATCTCAAAAATTCCTAAAAGTCCATAGTCTGGGTTTTGTGTATATGTGTATATATTTGCATGCCATTTTATTTTTCATTTTGTGGGAACTCTTAATACCTAAATTCTTGCCAAGGCCAAATGCTGAAAAGCCTCAATAAGTGTTTTTCTTGAGATATTTCAAAGCATTTGACAACTGTAGGCATTTCATTTTAACGCTCTAGATTTATTCCAAAGCTTGATTTTTCTGCGCAAACAAAACTAAACTGAGCTGATGAATCTTCCTTCATTAAGAAGCGAAAGTGTTCTGAAATACATTAAGAAGTCTGGGGACACAACAGGGGACTTCCCTGGAGGTCCAGTGGCTAGGGCTCCACACTGCCACTGCAGGGGGTGTGTGGGTTTGATCCCAGGTCAGGGAACAAGGATCCTGCATGCCATGTGGCAAAAAAAAAAAAAAAAAAAAAAAAAAAAGATGTTTGGAGATTTTTTTTGTGGCAACAAGAGAATAGAGCTCATTGGTTACAAATATCCAAATTTGGTATTTAGCTCCCATCTCTGGTTGAGCATGAAGAATGGTGAGGCACAGTGAAGTTTGTCAGGGATCAAGACAAGAAGACAAAGGTGAATGAGTTCACTAAATTAACTGTCCAGAGCTTCACGTATTCAACTTTGACTTCGAGCATTCTGCATCTGACTTTTTGAATGATGGCGGGTAAGCAAAGTTTTGGTTGGGCCCTGCTACCCTTTTAAGTGAGGTTAACCTGCTTTCTCTCTATTGAGGAGTGCTATAAATGAATAGCAACAACACCCAAAATGTTGGAGATATTCCAGTGAAGGCTGAACTCTGACCTCATCATGATGTCATGGAGAGGAATTCATGCACCCTATAGAGGAGACAAGCATATGTGATTCATTTTTTCAGTCTTCATCCTTTAATTTATAGTAGACACTTAATAAATGTTTCCTAATGAATAAATCAATGATTTCATAGACAAGATGACTTCTAAAATCGCTTCTAACTTGAAGATACTATGAAAGTGATAGGTGATCTATTGATAAACCAAGATAATATAGGGGCCAGCCATACATGCACCTTAAAGATGTCTCTCTTTGGGGAAAGAAGAAAGAGTGAATGGTAGCTTTTTTAGGCTCTCTGCCTCAATGAGAATGTCAGAGGGATCCAGGCATGCTGAAGATGCCCCACATTAGCAAAGTTACCACCTCACTTCTGTCCTGGAATGAAGCCTCTGATGAAGATCAGGCTTCGAGAATGCCAGGGGATTAGGTTTTGATTCAAGATCAGGTTATAACCCCAGAACCCAGTGCCTGGCCACTGTGCCACCATTTGCTATTCTGCATTCTATTCTTTAATTCCCACAAATCAACTGTTCTCTTAGAATGTTGGAATGTCTGGAAATTTTTCATTTTTATTTAAATCTCCATCAGATTATAAGTTACTGATGCTGAGAAAACGTAGATGCAGAATTCTAGCTGCAGCTACAGCCATGTGGAATCACGGCACACTCAGTAACCACAAAGGATTTTTCTTTTTGCCTGGCAACTTAAATCTTTTCTAGAAGATCTTGCTAGTTTTATCTTGGAATGTTTTTGCCACGTTGACTCTTTGAAGTGTAACCTGGAATGCAAATAGGACATGCGATGGATGTTCTATCTTATTCAGTGTTTAGAATGCCTCCTGGTGTCTGACTTATTGCTACAGGTTTGTTATCCTTTCTGAACCAGTGTTTGAAATCCTCCCACTCTCACCCATTCATCACGCTGATAGTCCTGTCCAAAGATGATCAGGTAAAATACAATAATCAGTCAAAGCCAGATGGTGCCAGTGGCAAAAGCAAGCATTTCCCCTTACGGCGCCTGCATCAAATAAATAAATAATACCATCATATTTGACAACTTAATGAGTATACATTTACCACAGCAGGAAAATTCTCCCCAAATACTTAAACAGTTAAAATGTAAAAGGAGAGATAAATAAGCATTTTTGTAGTGGTATAATGAAAGAGAATAAAGAAGGAGAGAAAGGAAGTGTAGGGTGGGGTCTGCTTTATATAGGATGATGAGAGAAAGCCTCCTTGATGAGATCTACACAGGTGAGATTTGGGCAGAGCCCTGAGGAAGTAAGGGAGAAAAAGTCACGAGAATAAGTGTGAACAAAGCATTTCAGGCAGAGGAACAGCAAGAGCAGAAGCCCTGAGGCTGCTGCCATAACACGGTGAAAAATATTAGTAGCTTTGGTCTGATTTCTTGAGTACAGGATTGTACCAGTCAGATTCTTGCGTGCAAGCATAGAAACTAGACTGGATTCGGATAATATCAGAGCTCACATTATTGATGGGAAGGCCAGAGAACAAGGCTCAAAAAATAGGCAGGAACCAAGGAAAGCAAGCTGGATCCAGGAAACAGAGTCAAGGTGAGACCCCTGACTGGTTAGGACATCAGTTCGTGGGTACCACAGACACCAGACCCCAAATGCCACCATCTCTGAAAATAATTTATCATTGCCATTGCATCTTTACATCATTCCTTGAAGATTCAGAGTGGCTGAGTCTAGGTCTTGAGATGCTCACATTCCAGTTGCCTGGAAGCGATAAGCCTCTGTACCTTCTAAGTGTGAAGGAAGCTTAAACTTCTATTCTTATTTTATTGACCACATCTGTAAGATAGGCTAATTATGTCTCTGAGTTCCAGACTCCAAGAACCGATATCTATTAGTCCTAAAAACTATTGAGAGCACAGGGTGGGCAAAATTTAAATCAGCAACGTTAGTATCTTATTTCTCAATTAACCAATTGTAAGTTCCTTAAACCTTATACATGTACACACACACACACACACACACACACACACACACACACACACACAAAATCCAGAAACTAGTCCTTGAAGAATTCCTACCAAAAAATACTTGGCATATGATTCCTTTAACATAGACCCCAAAGCAACATCATCAACAACATCAACAATAAAAAGCAATAGCTAACATTAGTGCTCACCATATGCCAAGTATAGTTCCAAGTATTTTACATATATTAACACATTTAATCCTTAAAAAGCCTCTGGCTTTGCAGTATTTAAGTCTTAATACCTATGAATGTTCTCTTATTCACAAAACTCACCCTCCAGGTCTCCAAGGATAGTCACATCTACATGAGAAGAAACACTAGTGCATTCCTACAGTGGAAAACATCCCTGAACAATTAGGAAAATACACCTGAGATTAATAAAATTATCCAGGAGCACATTGTAGAATACACACTTTGAAATAGACATAGAGAGGTCTACCACACTATACTGTGAGCTACTTGAGGGTAGAGAGTGTTCCTTTTTTAAGAAAAGTATTTCTATATTTCCAGTATTCTGCATAATTTCTGGCTTAGTAGATGGTTAATAAATGTTTATTGAATGAATAAGTGACTTTCATATAACATTTGAGGAAAATATTTTCTCACAAAGTTAGTCCTGATAAAAAAAGACTAATTGAAAATAAGATAAATGAGTCAAAAGGTGGAAAACACAAAAACTTCTAGTCTTCATTTGTGAAAGAACCCTGCCCATTTATGAACCACATAAATGCTGACTTCATAAATTTATAATACTTAGGGATATGTACATCCAGAAATTGAAAGCATCATCCTCTTTTTATCCCTCTGAAAGAAGTGGCACCGACATAGGAAGAAATTCCAGCTCAGCCCTTTCTGAGCCGAATACCTTAACTTCCCAACATCCACACCATGAAGGATTGGACATAGATCAGTGTTTCCCAAATTCTGCTCCCTAGGCTTCCTCAGAGGGGCCTCAGAGCAGAGAGGAGGGGACTGACAGGACAGAAGGCTGGGCCACCAAACTCTGCTCTGGCCAAATAGCACCTGTTACCTATTTTATGTCTTTGGATTCTGAGAAATATCTGGGATCAAAAGTTCTGTGGCTCAAAAGAAGTTTAAAAAAAAACAACTAGATAATCTCTAAGATCCCTTTAGCTCTACTAATCAATGATAATTATTACCATCAGGTATATAGTGAAAAAGAAGGACAACTTTTCCCTGGGAGATTAAATAAAAAGGTAGTTAGTAGGAAGCCTTGAACAGTGCCTTGTGAAATCTGGAACAGTGGTGAACCCAGGAATGAAACTTAAGCAGTGTCTAGGGGAAACAGAAAAGGACAGTAAGTACAAAACATATAAATGCTCTTTCTCTTCTCTCTTTTCTCTCTCTCTCTCTCTCTGTGTGTATACATATATATGTGCAACATATACACACACACATAAACTATATGGGGGGAGAAGACTTACTAGGGAGGTTACTATAGGGATTGCAGCATGGATCCAGATGGAGAATGAGGAAAGGTCTGGAATGATTTTATAAAAGAGGTGATTTTTCAACAGAATTTTTGGAGGCAAAACATAGTTTGGCAGATGGAGGAAAGAAAGCATTTCAGGTGGTGAAGATAGCACCACTTAATGTTAGGAGGAAATAAAAGCTTATATGGATAGAGTGCCTAGTAGAGTTTGTTATCCTCTAGTCTATTTAGTCTATTCTCTAATCTTTTTGTACCATCTTAGGCCTGACCTGTTGACCACCCACTGGAATCCAAGGAAAACTCCCTTCTTAGTTCCAGAGAATTAGGCTGAAATTTTGTTTAATCAGAACAACCCAGATTTATTGGCTATTCCTGGAGTATGATAAGGTCATTGGCAACTTAAAATTTACATCTTCTAGAAATGGCTCCAAGGGTTCCACCCATGTCCAGTGGGTCTTTTAAAGTTCTACCATATCCCACCAATCCAACTTGTCCAACATTGAATACTTGCTTCTGTCATCTACTTTCTCAGCAACCCAAACTACTCATGTATCTTCTCCACCTCCCCTATAATTACTGAAATAAAAAATGTACAACTGAGAAAAGTGACTCATTTTTTTCAGCTGAAGTCTGCTTCAGCTTGCCTTCCTTATGCTCATCCATTCCCTAAACTGGAAAATTATATTCTTTTGGTTCTTCCCAAATTTGATTTTGGAGTGAGCATTACCCCAACCTATAAATGAGATTTGTTTCCAAAGTTTGTTTTGCAAGTTAGCAGCTTGAAACTTAGAATATCATTTCCGGAAGAAAGAAATCTAAAAGAGTGTTTAAGTTTCCAGCCAGACCCAAAAAAGTATTTTTAATCTCTATGTTATATAGCTTTAGTTCAAAGGGACCTAGCTACCTAATGACCATGAAACATTCTTCTGTTTTCTTGATTCTCATATATATTCTTAAAAAGGAAACAGACTACACTGAAGATTATTTCTCCCTCTCCAGAATTCCAAGGGAGAATCCATTCCTCCTCATCTCCACTCCCCAGAACAAATATTTTTGTAAGAGACATATGCTAGACGTTGTTAAGTCAATGGTTACCTGGCCATTTGTTTCTTCCTTCCCCTGTAGGAAAATCTTTCATTTTGTTTATCAGTTTGGGCATAAACAATATCAGACAGGTGGATGCTTCCATAGCACATAGACAGTCACCAGAAAAAACAACAATTAAGCATCATAGTGCATATTTTTTTTCTAATTTGAAATTAAAGAGAGTAAAAGGAGTAAGAGAATGTGTGCATGCAACTACAAGTCATATCATTAACAAAGAGGAAGGGTGTGAAACTTCACCAGGATTCCTCTGGGAGGGGTTTCAGAAGTCAGCAGTTTTAGATATTATGAAAAGGTTGAAGGTTTAGCACCTAGCTTGGAAGGCATATTAATGGGTTAAAAATATATAACTTTAAACTGCTATTCATCCTTAGCCCAAATCATAAGAAGTTTATACTGTCAAGTATGGCTATATTTCCATGTTGAAGTATCTCTCTACAAAATGGGGACTGTCATTTGCTGAAGCAACCAGCTGGTACCACTTGGGTGAAATCCAAGTCTGTGCGGTCTTAGCTCTGTGTGAGATATCTATCAGGTGCCTAATTATAAAGTGTGCCAGAGTGGGCAGTTTCCATGATTAATTGGTGGGAAGTGGGTAATGTTTGCCTTAGACTTAACCAAATTTTGCCATCACATACAACTCATTAGACACTGATATTTGGTCATATGTGTGGGCTTCATTTACTCAACTTCTATTTAATGGGAGCCTATTATGTGCAAAGCATTGAACTAAGGCTATATACATAAGACAATAAACGAAACATGATTCCTACGCGAAGGGAGATTTTAGAATAGCAAAAGAGACAGACATGTAAATTAATATTTATAATAAAGTGTGGAATGTTGTAGTATAGGCATGTACTAGACACAATGATGGCACAAAGGAAAGATCAACATATCTGCTTGGAGGATCAGGGAGTCTCCACAAAGAAAAAAACAACTCTAGCCACATTATGGAAACACATTAGAAAGGTGTTATGTAGAAAAGAAGGGAAAGGAAGGTATTCCAGGCAAAAGGAATAGTATTTAGAAAGGCGGAAAGGATGAAGTAACATGGGTTGTTCCATGATATTGTACAATTACAGCGGAGTGTGGGATGTGAAGAGGGGTAGATTTTGAAGTTTGAAGAGATAGGCAGGGACCAGAAAATTAGCAAGTAAATTTTTTAAAAATCAGATTGAGAACAATTCTTAAAGAAAACAAAAGAAGTGGGGTGATGTGTTAGAAAGTAACCTGGACACCACTCAGATGGATTTGTCACAGAAGACCTCTCAAGTAAAGAATAAGAGAAAGAGCATTCTGGGTAGAGAGAGTAACACACGCAAAGGCTTTGAAGAGGGAATGTGCTTGGTGTGTTTTAAAAACTAAAAGGAGGCCAGTAGACTTGGTGAGCAAGAAGTGTTTGGTTATAAGAAAAATTCAGAGGAAGGGACAAGTCCTGGATTATGTAGACTTTTACAGGCCTTAGCAGTAATGAGTTTGGCTTTGGTTCTATGTGGA
Source organism: Phocoena phocoena (assembly GCF_963924675.1). Classification (NCBI taxonomy): domain Eukaryota; kingdom Metazoa; phylum Chordata; class Mammalia; order Artiodactyla; family Phocoenidae; genus Phocoena; species Phocoena phocoena. The sequence goes on from NC_089222.1 coordinate 84,445,958, forward strand.
ATAGGAAGCTATCAAAGGTTTTTAAATAGTGGAAACACATGATCTGATAGAAACTTTTTAAAAGACCATTCTTTCTACTGAGGGGAGAATGATTATAAAAGGTTGAGGGTGAAAGACAGGAGATTAGATGGGAAGGCTGTTGTGTCAGTCTCCATGAGAGACAACTGGGTTAGAGATGATAGTGGAGATGATGAAAAAGGGACAGAGATGACGTATTTTTGAGGTAGAGGGTGATGGCAAAGGAAGAACGAATGGCTATTTTGTTGTTATCTACTTATAGAAACTAGAAAAAGTAGTAGCATCTAACAATAAAAGGAAGACTGGGGGAATTAATCAGGGTTCCATTTCCATTTAGATGACTGGATGTGAATGGGGAAGAGATTCGGGAAAAAGAGATGAAGACTTACTTTTAGGACATGTGGAGATTGGGCTCCTGTGGGTCATCAGGACAAGATTTCTAGTGGACAGTTATATACAAAGCTCCAGAGCCCGGGAAGTAGACTTGGCTAGAGAGCCTGGAGAATTTGAGACCCATTCGTCATGTAGGAGTTGTGGGCACAGATTAGATTAGTCTTGGAACTTCTGTTGACTAAGAACTTGCAAGAATAAGGACAAAAGCCTGCATAACAAAACTTTTCAGGGGCGGAGAGAGAAAGAGAGCCAAGGGAGAAAAAAAAGAATGTGAAGCCAAGGATAGAGAAGAGAAAAAACAGCAGAAATAGGTGTTATGGAGCCAAGAAAGTAAAGAGAAGGCATGTTTCATGGTTTCAAATGTCCCAGAGAGGTCATGCAAGATAGCTCCACTTGTCTTTCTGAGAGTTTACAGATCCATCTATTTGTCCTGTAAACTCCCTCAGAGACAATCAAATGTGTTTCTTGAGCCAGGCTCTGAACTCGATACCTTACCTTCAAAGAGTTTGCAAACTAGCTCAGGAAGATCAGGTACATACAAATACCAATGGATAATCAAGTAGGGCTCTGTTTAGTGAAGGCTGAATAAACAGGACCCGTAGCATGTGATACTGAAGATCTAAGAGGGGAAGAAGTCACTGGCCATCAGGAAAGCCTTCACAAATGAGATAACTCATGATTCAGGCCTCAGAGTGTGGGTGAAATTGAACTCGGTACCAAGGGAACTCTCCAAGTAGTGGAAATGACAATAAACAAAAGTATAGGGACACTAATACTTAAATTCATGCTAAGTGTGGCTAAGACAAAGTGCCACAGTGGAGGAGGAGCTTTGCTATAGAACATGCTATTCTATAAGTTGGAAAGCCTTAGAGACAATTTAGTTCAATACTTTTATTTTATATAGAGGGAAATGATAGCCCAGAGAGATTAAATTTGTTTAAATTCACAAGTCTAGTCAATGGCAGAACCAGTAGGAGGTGAGGCAAGAATAGGAGATTGGTACCAGATTCTGATAAGCCTTGAAAAACAATTATAAATAAATAAATTAGAATTGATGCTCTAAACAAAGAAAATCCATGGAAATTTTGAGAAAAAGGGGGTTGAAAAGTAAGGTTAACCAGCAGGCAGTGTGCAAAGATGATGCCAAGAAAGCAGGGAATTTTGGTGACTATCCAGCCTTTCTTACCTGGGGTTTCTCATGTGAACCACAGAACCCTTAAAAAAATGATTTGAGTGCTGCCTCCATTCTGCAAAGTATGGTGTGTAACTAGTACTGGTCTAGATGTACAGGAAAGAGATTAATTCATTACCTACAATTACGGTCTTTAGGGCCTTAGGGTGTTAGGGCTTGGTTCTCTTCTAGAATGCTGGTTAAGAAAGGCTGGCAAAAGAAGGAAAAAGACATAAAAGACATTGCAAATAGAATTTGGTAACTGATAGTACAGCTTTCATGAGGGAAGATAGAGTAATTATTTCCATATTATGAGCTGCATAACTGGGAATGTCTGGTGTCTCCAAAAAGATATTGTCAAGAGTAGGGGAGTCAGAGGTCTAATCTAGGGAGAAGATAATTAGCTTAACATGATAGTTTGTGAGGTGGTAACAAAAAAATAAAAGAAAAAATAATAATGTTTTTAATATCTGGAAATCTCGGATTATGGGAAAGTTAATTTTTCTATTGGTTTTCCTGTGGTTCTCATAGTTTGGTCCTTTATGGATGGATTTTTACAATATACCTAAGTTCAGTAAAAGTAGCGGTTTTGATAAGACATACTTAAAATAAATTTCAGCTTATACATGAGCCAATCAGTTTCCACTGACACTAGAATGAGAACATAGAATTATAGAGGCTACAGGAAAACCCATAATTACTGAAAGATACATAGTCTTTTTTTTCACCAAGAATCACGTTTCTTTTCACTTAAGTGAGGATAAAAACTGAATTGGGTCCTAAGTATGCTTAAGTATACTTAAGTAGACTAGTGCCCACACTTCTTGGATTCTTTCCTAAATACTCTTATTCTTGGGCTTACTGTATCGTCCAGATGATGTTCAGAAGTGAAGTCTGAGCCATCTGTGGTCTTACGTTCCCATGACAGTTTTCACTGGAGGGCAATGGCCCAATTCCAAACGGTAATTCTATTTTATAACTTCTCCTCCCTTTTCAAGAATAGTCCTCTTCATTTCTTCTTCTATACTGGTTTCACTCCAAAGGGGTAAGGTATGAAGTTCAAGATGAAAGAAAGTATGCAAGAAACTAGATCTTGTTGATGTTTTCTATACAGCTCTCCAGTTAACTGTCCATAAGTATGGAACACAAATCTGGCTGAGTTATCTAAAGCTATCACTCCGTATTCTCAGTCAAAGGCAATCAAAGACATGAAGAGCCCTGAATTTAGATTAGCATGAAAGATTTATTCAAATGAATACTAAATACAAACCCGATTTCTCCAGAGTAGCTTTCCAAGGCCATAAAGAAAACAGAATCGCCTTCTCTTTCATTGGAGTAAAAAAGTCCTTGGAATGCTGTGGTTAAGGAAGATTGCAAATGGTGCTTACTCTTCAGAAAAAACTAAATAAATGACCAAAACTGAATAAATCAAACCCCCAAATCAGATTCACCTAAAGAAAGAGCCAATATTTTTTAAGTGAGATAATATTTTCTCTTTCCTTTTGAAAATCTCAGAAATTTTTAGAAATATTAATCCAGTAAAACTTTGGAAGAAAAATTCTCCAGATGCCTAGCTGAAGATGAAATGGGGGATGTTTAAGGTGGGTGACTTATAGAGTCTCATTATTCCTTTACATCTCTCAAATAAAGATTTAAAGAAAGGGGCTTTGAAAGGCAATGCCCACCCTAAATATACTCAATGCTTATTTCCCTTCCCCCATTAGAACCCCACAAGAGTCTGTATAGCCAAAGTGGGGCTGCCCTTAATACAATATGGATCTAGAAATCTAATTGCAAGTTAGGTATTTAGAAACCAATAATTTCTCTTTAAAGAAATCCTGCCTTGCTTTTTGTGTGTGTGTGTGTATAAATATGAGACAGTTGCTGCCTCTACTGGGGTTTGAGTAGAACGGTACAATGCATCTTTTAGACTAGCTGTTGAGGATCTAGTTTGGCTATTAAGAATAGCTTTGACCTCTCAGTTTATACTCCAAACTGGTAAATTGGTTTCTGAACCAAAAAGCAAGTAGGAGTGGGAAGAGGATTTGCATTTTAACAGCTCCTAGTCTAGGTGAGTTCCTAGGCTGGTTGTGCTAAGAGGTTCTGAAGCCATTTAGGAAAGCAGCCAATTCCTGAGTTTGCTTAACCTTTGGAGATCATTTCATTTATTTTTTCTTTACTTCATCTAGCTCTTTTATGTAGTCATTAATGGGAAGACATTAAGGTCTTTTAAATTTTCATTTAAAAATAACATTTTGAATAGTTATTGGAACCGGGATTACAAATAATGGATGTAAAGCTAATTACCAAAATTCTACATTCAGAGCAAACTGGTGCATATGGAGACAACAGCTCAATGTTTTAGAAAGTGCCAATTTGCTAAAAATAGATAAATATGATGATTACTGCTGGAATTAATTTAAGGGCATTCAAAATGAGATGACTAATATCAAGGAGTAGCATTTCTCTGATATAAATTCAAGGGAGATGTTTTACACCCGTTATTGCCCAATCCTTTTGCAGAGACGAATCCCACAAACCAAAAAGGAGAAGTTAGATCAAAGTTATACCATGCCAAATTAGCAAGAGCATATGATAGTCGATATTCCTCTTAGTCAGGTGGAACCTGCCAGAGTCCAGCTTCTGGAAAAAAGTGAAAACGATGCTTGTCAACTCTAGCTGTGGAGATTTGCCCTAACTTTTCTTTTTTAGGTATAAAACCTCATGAGATCAGTTATCCGTGTGGTTACTGCTTCCTTTCCGAGTCATCGGTGGTGATAACCCTACCAATAATAAGAATATATAATACAGGCTAAATGAAAACAGCCAAAGGGAAAATAGTGATCTACTGCATTTGAGGTAAATCCCTCCTAATCCGGTAAGCTTCCCTATTATGGACGTACAGGAGACTCTTTCTCAGCCAGTTTACTCTCTCCCTAGATTCACAGGTGTGAGTTTCCAGAAATTGTCTAAATCACGTGATCTGGCCCTTCATCCATTTAGAGATGATGGTTCTATTGGTAACTAGCTGAACTGAGAAGGACCAGTCAGATTCATTCTGTCTCATTCTTCCTCTCATATTCCCTCTCTCTTTTTCTCTCTCTCTGTATATGTGTATATACATAGATACATTTCTGTTTCTTAGCTAGAATTCCTAATTGAGAGCCAGAGAAGCTGAGGTTATTAGTAACTGACTCTTTTAAATGCAGGGCTCCAGAAAGAAAGTCTATGAATTCCTTATGTTGAAGTTCCCAGATCTACTCTGGTTCCCATAAGCTTGGCTGTTCAACTTCTTAATTTCATGTGATATCTAGTTTCCTTTCAATAGATCTCCTTTCTAGACCATTAAAAGTGGTGTCTGTTACTTGTACCCAACAAAAAGAGACATAAATAATACAAGTATGTGTGTGTGTGTGTGTGTGTGTGTGGACAGAGACAGACAGACACACACGCACACACAGAGGCAGAGGCAGAGCGAGACAGAGAGAAGTGGCTAGAGTGAAAGATTAAAGGTGATCATTAACCAACTGTAAATATAATCCAAAAAATAATTGCTTCCCTCTGGACACCTGCATATTTGCAAATTTCTAGTTAATGTATCTTTCTATCAAACTCTATATAAGCCCCCTTTATAAAAGTATTTTTCAAAATATCCATGATATTAATTTTTCTATGTTAAACTTCTGGCTTCTAGGAAAAGCAAATCTCTTAGACAAACTTGATCCCATTGTTATGCTTAAAAATATTTTCAAATATTATCCATACATTAAGAAATCAGATCCTTTGGGTTGCAAGAATTTATTGCTTGTATGAGAATTGGATAAATTTTGTATTATTAAATAGATAACATCCCAATTAACCAGGGAGGCAGGAGAACTGAAATGCCCTTTGTAGAGATCCTGAAAGTTTAGATTATTTATGGTATTAGAGTTGAGTTGGAAAAGGCTCAGGACTGTATACCACTTCTGATCAAGGTTAATTCCTGATGCAATGAGAAACCCTGAGGTTGTATGAAAATTGTGCTCAGATGATCATCTTTGAACAGTGCTTTCCCCAACCAGGCTCCATCCCCATTTTCAATCTCCCAATCAGCCCCATATTCCCTCTCTACTATTCTGCCTGACTGGGTTCTCATGTGATTGATGCGAGCACAGCATGCCTGGTAATCTTAGTGCTGAGAACCCAGTTTAGAAGTGAGGTGAGGTGGGGGGGAGGATGGGGATAGGGGAGAAGCAGCCAATTTAGCAAGTGGGAAGAGAAATCTAAATGTGCAGAACAGACTAAAACAGAAAAAGATAAAAAGAAAAATAGTGCATATTTCTAATGCCTTTGAACTGATCGTTGGGGTCGCAGGACAATTTGAATATTTGCTTATTTAAGTTCTGTCACTGAAGTTTTCGAAGGAAATGATAAAGATATGCCATGCTCCCATCCATTAGCACGTTTAGGTTAATATTTACTCTGTAGAGAATAGGAGAGGAGGGGTAGGAATGGGAAATGTATGTATATTCTATGCAGAGAGCAAGGGTACTTCTTGGCATAGAACTGTGAGTACTTTAGGTTTCAATATGTGGAATTCCTCAGTTAATAATACTTTACACTTGAAAAACACATCGTTTGCAAAGCACTTTTATTTTTACCACTTTATGTGAGCCTCACACCAGCCTAGTAGAAAAGGCAGGTTTGGATCTGGAGTATATTCTTTTTATGTGCCCACTTATATAGATGAATAAACTGAGGCTCAGAAAGATGATGTTACTTACCCAAGGTCACACGACAAGCAATTGGCAGAGCCGGGTCTAGAACCCAGGGTAGGGTTTATTCCACTACAAAGACATGAAACAGGACATTAAACAAACAACATCTAAGAAAATAAGATCTGTAAATAATTAAGGATAGGGAATCTGGAGGGTCACACTCCCATTCTACAACCTGAACTCACTGCAAGGGTATCACTCTGTTCTAAGCAGACAGGAGCTGGAATTGTAACTTTGACCACCACCACCTTGAGAGGACCAACAGAGCTGAGTGTGTATTTACACAGAGCTACCTCTCAACAGGTAGATAGCCATGATCTTCTGTACCAAAACATATCCCCTAATGGCCCATAATGATGATCCCTCCCTTCCTACATTTATTCCCTCAATAAATATTTTTTGTTGAGAGGCTACTATGTGTCAGACATACCTTAATGTACCTGTTTTGCCTAAAACACCTATTTGGAAAGTTGGAAGGGACACACTTTTTCTTAAAAGTCTCCTGTTACGGTCTCGCCCACTGAACACTAGAATGAGCTGGCATTACTTAATTAGACAAACTCCACTTGGACCAGAGGGGAGGAGAAAAAAAATAGGACAACTCAAAGAAAGAGATCGAAAGAGACTGAGAGCCATGAGCAAGATATAAAATAAGGGTGTGGAGACCGCGAAACACTATTCAAATTCACCAATAGATCATTTTGTCTTACTGTTCTCAAGGCCATGCCAATTTAGTCAGAGAAAATCCACCACTTAGGGTCTGGCAACGAGTATTTTCAGGTAAAGCTGTAGCCACAGTGTGCCCCATATTGGCCACAAGAGGCCTACCTCAGAATCCAAATTCCTTCAGCCAATTCAAACCTAAGAAAGATAAACCTGACCAGATTCTCATTCATTTAACAGACATTTGAAGGACTACTTATCATTCAACCTCCCTTTACCTTCATGCAAGATTTCACTTTGTGGAATATTATTATGTGGCTAGTTTGGTGGGCAGAAAAGATACCCAAATGAAACTGAAATTAATCCTTGGACGTGGGCCCCTGAGCACAGGCCAACACTACAAGCATTTTTTAAAGTTTGTGTGATCAATGAAATAACTAAGAGTAGTGAGGGATTGAGTCAGGGACTATTCGGAATAGCTGTGCAACAAAGCAATAGTTCTAAGCACTTGGGGCCCAAAAGGAAGGGCACAAGAAGATCCAAGACGATGATAACCGTGTGTCTAACCTGGGACTCTCCTACCCTCAGAGGGTGGGGCTGGTACACTGGTTGGTGGACATCAAATGGAGGTTTTCAGATAGCATCAGTTATAATAGTTTGGAGCAACACAGTATATTTGGGCTCATTTTGTATTTTGTGTCTGCTTTCATTAAAAACTGATGGTTTTCCTGCTGTATAGCTCCGGGAACTCCACTTCGCTGTGCAGTAGAAACCAACACAACATTGTGAAACAACTATACCTCAATTAAAAAAAGAAAACTGATGGTTTTCATGTCTATAGGTCAATAACAAGAATCAATGATGATTAGCTCCACTTCAAAATTTGATGCCAATAGATTAAAAAAATATCTAGTAGTGGTCCATCCATTTAGACATGCCACAACTTATGGAAAGACTGGAAACCTAGTTCTGTATTCATTTAGCAAACAGAATATCCACAGTTAAAATCCGTTACTTTATGTGCCAAGCATTGTGGTAGGCACTGGCGATAGAAAAATAATCAAGATTTCACCCTTCCCCTTAAGCAGCTCACAGTATGGACACCAGTATGTGAAAAGACAATTGTATAGTGTAACAAGTGATATAATAGTGATTGTACAAACTACCTTGTGGTCACAAAGAAGGTAGAAGAAAACTTAACATCAGGGAGGACAAGAATGGCTTAAAAGAGCTAACTCTCATGGGGGGAGTGGCAATTTTCTCTTCTGAGAAGGAAATGAAATTTTCTAGGCATAGAGCAAAGACATCAAGGCAGGCCTGAAATACTGATGTAGTGTCGTTGAGAGAAGAGGTGCTTGAAGATGGCACTGGAAAGATAGTCAAGACGAGATCATGCCGGAAATCCCTGGCAGTCCAGTGGTTAGGACTCCATGCTTCCACTTCCAGGGGCACGGGTTCAATCCCTGGTCAGGGAACTAAGATCCCGCATGCCTCTTAGCATGGCCAAATTAAAGAAAAAAAAAAAAAAAAGGAAGACTAGATCATGCAATCCATGCTGAGGAGTTTGTATTTAGCTTACTGTTAACAGGGAACCATTAGAAGATTGTCAGGAGGGAAATAATCTGATCAGACTTGTGTTAGGTAAAGATAAGAGCAATGCTATTTGCAAGAGCGGAAGGAGAGGAAGATGGAGGCAGGGAGTCCATGTAAGAAACTATTGTCTTTGTCCAGATGGGAGGTAATGAAAGTCAGAATCAACTTATTTGTGGTGGAGATGAAAAAGCAGAGGATGAATTCAAAATCTTTTTAACTCTTTTTAAAGAATTTCATAACTAGATTTGGGGACTGAAAGAAAAGAATACTTTTAGGATCACTCCCATTTTCCTAGAGTTTGGAAGCTGGATAGATGGAGTTACAGCAATAAGGGTGGGAATTTGGAGGAAGACTAAGTGGTACAGAATGGGAGACACTGAGTTTGACTTTGTTCATGAGGAACATAGGTGTCTCTGAAATATCTAGACAGAGATATCTATGGATCAGAATTCGGGTGAGAGATCCAGTCTACAGATTTGGAAATCACACAGGTGGTTACAAACTCTGGAGGTGGATGAGATCACCTAGAATTAGAGTGTTGAATAAGAAGAGAAAGGCATCAAGATAAATAACCAGGAGATAATTGATATTTGGGGAGGGAGAGAGTGAAAGAAGCCAGCAAAGAAGAATGGAGAAGGACCTATCTGAGAGGGAGAAGAAAGAGGGAACTATGATGGGGCCAAAGGAGGAGACAGTTTCAGGAAGAGGAATGGGCAACAAAACAAAACACCAAAGACATGTCAAATGAGATGTGAACTAAAGAGTCACTGGATATGGTGTCTTTTTCAGAATATGTTTCAAGGGAATTCTGGGAACAGAAGCCTTATTAAAGTAAATGGTATAGTGAATGGGGAGTGATGAAGAGGAGGAATCAACAACGAGCAGAAGGAACTACTCTCTAACAGGAAAAGGAAGCGTAGTAGGCACTTGACAATCCTGAAGGACTGGCAGTTTCTAAGCCAAGACTCATGTTGCAAACCTCAGAGAGAAAATTTTCTTACATTTGTATTGACCTTTGTTTTCATATCAGTTTTGTTTGGTCCCTACAAAAACCTTTAAAGTAAGCATGCTGGGTTTTTTGTTTGTTCGTTTTCTTTCTTTTTTTTTTTTTTTTTTAAGTCTCCATACTATAGGGAAATTGAAGCCCTAGATTATGTGATTCAGTCAAGGGTCACAGAATCAGTAAGTGGTATAAACTGAGGCCTCTCAGTACAGTGCTCTTCCCAGTACCACAGAGAACGTTCTGAAGATTAACACAATGGTGCAGGGGCAACCAGACCACACTTCAGAAATTCAGAAGGGAGAATTCCTGCCCACAGTCACTTCTTTGATTGACAACAGACATGATTGGTTGCCTAAATGCCTCTATGACAGCTAATAGGGAAGTGATTAGGTAAATGCTGTATCTTCTCTTTTGATGACCTGAGTATGTGCATCCTTTGAAATGCCCCTTTAATATTAGAGGAAGATTTCAGACTTGTCTTACTTTATCAATATGAGCAAGGGAAACATTTGGTTAATATATATACCTACCATTGGCTCAAAGACACCCCCCCCCCTTTTCCTTGTGGAGCCAGGTAAAACTGAAGTATGTAGATTCATCAGCCCCAGTTTCACTATGATGGAGGCGAAGGAGACCCTAAGCTACTCTTCCTCTCAGTGAACAGGAGTGCTGCCCTTTAGCATAAAGCATGAATGGTTTTCTGTAGTTTTGCCAGCTCAGCAAGAGAGAAAGTTAACCCTATATTTTCTTATCCCAATTGCCTCAGCATGGGTGGGAAAGGAAGGGAGCAGAGTTACGGGCTGTCAGCATGAGAGAGCAGGGGTCATTGTGTACGCACCTTGGCATGGGTTAGAAGGCATTATAGAGTCACCAGATATTAATGCATTTCTAGATTCACCATTAATTCTCTAAGATTCTCTGCGAGTCTAGATAATTTGGCAGAAAAAAAAAGCCCTTTAAATGATTTCTTCTTCTGTTTAAATTTGGAAATGTGTGATAGAAATCACCATTTAAAAAAGAAAAAAAAGAACAGTTTCAATTAGAGTAAGTACGATGCTTCCATTTAATTAATTCACTTAGTCCCTGGGTGACACTGGGTGTGGCTCGGTGAGATTTAGGAGGAATCCAGTTTATCACTAGGAGGAATCTGCACCAAGCAGCAAGGCAGCATCCTTCCACACCTTTCCAACACTGCAAGGGAAAAGCGCAGCCAGGTGGAATTCTGAACCACAGATCCCGCTAAGATGAGAATTATTTGTTGTATGTGGAAAAATGCAGATGTTGATGGGGGTTGAAGGCGTGAGGGCTAGAAGGGCTTCTTGCTTGCGCTGGTGTTTTTTTACTTCGATTACAAATTAAAGTCTTTATTTTTAAACAAAAGAAACACCTCGCAGTTTTCTTGCTTTGTGGACACAGATCTTGCAAGTTTTTCATCATCTGTAAAATGCATGGTAATTAAGCTATTTAAAGTTAGCCTCAAGACATTTGAAAAATGAGAAGCCAATAAAATGTCAGGGATTCTTTTATCTTATTCCTCCTTTGACCACTCCTTTACCGTCTTCTCCTCTCCACCCCACTCTCATTCTCTTCTTTCTGCTATAATAGTCTATAGTGGTCATTAGTGGCTAATAAAGATCATTTATGCTTTCTTCTCAGCCATTCGCAATGTATTACAACTTGGAAATCCAGGACGGCTTCTTTATGCAGCTCAAGTGGAAGAGGAAGGAAGTGCAATCTCTCCAGCCCCCTCCCACGTTTCTGCTGGATTTCATGGGTGTGGCAGAGTTTAGACCTTTGCAGGTTTTTGCCCTGGTTTTATTCCCTATTAAGGGCTAGGGTTATGAATAGATGGCAGAAAAAAGATAAACACAGTCGGATTCTGCCATGAATGATATAGGATCATTTCACCCACAAGCACAAAACCTGTGTGAGATCTAAGTACTCAGGCTCTAGAAACGCCAGTCAGTGTAGTGTGAGCCCACGCCCTGAATACACCATTTCCTTTAGTCTGACTTAATGGCATCCTAAATACTGACTTATGTGAATGATACACAGCAGTGGTCAGTAGGGGACATGACCATTTCACACAGAAGTACACATGTATAAAATGTATGGGAAAATAGGATTATTTCTATAGCTTTCAATTTTCTGTCTTGAATATGAATTATGCAAAAATACATGCCGGCATATGGAAACCACACAGAGTACACACATGACTGTTGTACGTAAAGTATGTGGATACTGTACACATTTACATGTGAATTTCTACAACTCCCTAAACACACAATTTCGGCTTCATCACTTTGCACATATCCTAGTGAATACTTGGGGCTGTCAGTAAGGGGACCCAAGTGAAGGCAGCTGTCCCCTTTTGGGGAAGGGAATTTCTTTAGCCTCAATTCCCTTTCGAAAAATCATGCTTGGTTTCCTTTGTCAGAGGGGGCAAATGTATGCATAGGGTGGCAAAAAGTTGTAAACCAGCATATTTTTTTCTTCCCCCAAATTAAAGCTTTTTTAATGAATAGCATTGTCTTCCTTAGGGCTCCACCTTCCTAAATTTTATTTCTGCAGCTCACCAGGTGGGCAACCTCAGAACATTTCCTTGACAGTGCGCTTAACCCAGCCACCTGTATCTACTGCATTTATGCATTAGAATGGAGGAAGGCAAGGAGAGGAAATGTCCTGGTTTGAAAAATGAGCCAGCGGAAGCATCAATCTCCAGAATCATATAGCAGTTTAGGGAAGTGCCACATGTAAGACTCTCATGCTCTTCCCCAAACACCCTTACACAAACCACTCACAAAACCCCAGGTGCCTGATACTTTATCTATCTATCATCTATCTATCTCCCTAACTATCTATCATCTATCTGTCTATTTATTTTTGCCCTGCCTCTCCACCATCTCCACTCACTGCTCTGAGATTCTGCTTCTGTCTCCCTTCCCCTTCCTCTTCCTTCTTCATCCTCACTACCCCGCCCCCTGCCCTCCACCCCCAGCCCCGCTTCCAGGGCGCTGGCTAAATGTGCAAAGCTGGCAGCCTGTTTCTTCTCCACTTCTCCCTCCACCCCCTTCGAATTCAGCGAGTGTATTACAAATTGCCCCCTATGCAATACCTGCACAGGAATAATGTCCAAATCCTATCTCTTGCACCCCACCCCGAAGGCAATCAACGTGCAAAGGTCTTTTTTGACCAAGACCGCCTCGCCTCGCAGGGAGACGCACACACACGTACAAGCACACACTCACCCAAATCTCACACCCATTTTTCTCCTTAACCTTCGCCAATATCACTCAAACGTGTTCCGGTCAATGTTTGAAAGCTCCCTTTGCAGAATGCCGCGGCACTGTCGGTTGCTGCGGAATACCGTACTAGTCATTCTTCCCCACCCTCACCCCAATCAAGTTTCTAAAACGTCTTTCAAGAAATAAGTGAGCAATTTGAAATGGAAGAAAAACCTGAGCAGTGGGGGAGAGGGGGAGGGGACTCTGATTCTTGCTTATCTTGTTTGTGTCCTTCTTCCTGATGAAAATGAGTCACCATGCTTATTATCCGGAATGTTAGTCCGTCTTTGGTCACTACAATTCCAGGTAGGATGCAAAGGAAGGGCAGAAGAGACCTGATTTCCAACAGGTAATACTCGGCTCGTCTTTCCCATCCCATCGGAGCTCGAATCTCCTAGGGGCGTGGTCCACCCTCTCCTCGGACCAGCTGGTGCACAATCGGCTGCTGGTCTTGGGAAGGGGATTTTCCCCTTCTACTCGGCCAGTTTCTCCCCCTCAGCCCCAGTTATCTCTAGATTCTCTTAAAAAAAAAAAAAAAACTCCCAAATTACAGTTTCATTCATTCATTGAAAAATAAATAAATTAATTAAACCTTCACATGTGTTTCCATTAATACCTGCACCCACGTGAAGCTCATGCATGTAGGAAATAAGGCTTCTTCCGCAGCACATGTGAAAAAATTGTACGATAGAACAAGCAATACTCATAACTGAATATTATTCTTTCAACCCTGCTTTTTGCAAATAATATAAAGGATTGCCTCCCCATCTTGTAGGTAGAGCTCACATCTTCTCCTCCACACCCATTTCCATATCCACATCCGCAAAACCAGAGACCTAAAACGCTGAACATTTACTAATAGCCAAAAAAATCTTTTTTTTTTTCTAGCCAAACAGGCGTATTTTTTCTAACCTCATCCTAATTAGTAGCAGCATTCCAAAAGCAGACTGTGAAAGAATAGAATAAAAGCTGGGATGCAAGCATCAGTTACCATATGCTAAGGAAACGCAAGCACCATGGCCAGAGCAGAAGCGTTTCAAATATTTTTTCTACCTTTACAGGGAAATATTGCACTCTGGTAAATTCACAACAGCAAGAAGTAAAAATCTTTAGGTCTACCTGTTTGGTTCTTCTCATACAGCACAGCATGGTCGTATCGTCCCTCGCCTTCTTCCTGCCTTCTCTCCTTTCCTCCTCTCTTTCTTATTCCCCCCCTCTCCACCTCTTTTCTGCTCGCTTGCTCACTCGCTCTCTCGCGCTAGCGCACTCTCTCTCCCTCCCTCTCCCTCCCTCTCCCTCTCTCTCTCCCTCTCTCTCTCTCTCTCTCTCTCTCTCTCACACACACACACACACACACACACACACACACACACACACACCAGGGCAGTTAGCAGCAACTGTAAGGTCCACAGCTATTGCTCACCGCACAGGCTCTCTCTCTCTTCTCTTCCCTCTCTTCCTCTTTTCTCTTCTCTCCACCCACTCGTTGCCTATCCCTCTTTTTCCTCCGTCTCTCGATCTCTTTCTCAGAATTGTTCACTAGCTTTCAATGACTAATCACTTCCCCCGGCCCCACCCCCATTCTAGACAGTCACCCCCTTCCAGTCCCCTGCCAGCCTCATGAATATTTAAACATCTCCAATCTGGACCCAATTACCCACCGACTTTCCCACTGCATCGAGAGGGTGATGGGGTAGCTGCAGAGAAGGATATTCCAGACCGTTCAGGAGCGTATATGGAATATGTTTTAGAGAAGAGGGGCTTGAGGAATGCTTCTGTTTCTTTACTAACTCTTTTCTCTTCCCAATATCATAAAAGCCAAGAACGGCTGTTCTGAATGAGTAGTCAGACCTATACAGTATGTTACATCTGCTATTTAGATTTTATGCACAGTTAATAATTGTGAGGGTTAAGCTCTCTCAAAAAATGAAATAACATGTGACTATCATACCCTGTATGTACACTGTACTCAGTACTCATATAACTTAAAATAAATACATATGTATGAAACTTAGATATGCACAAGCATGTCTCATATAGGCTCCAAAATACTTGAAAAATCCGCACGAATGTACTGCATTTTAAACATTCTAAGCACCTGGGTGCAGAAATAATAACTAATGTTTAGGAATTAGCATCCATATCTAAAATCACATGGTAGTTGTTTTCTTAATGCACATATACCTGTTTGAAAATTGGAGTTTCTTCTAATTTTACTGAAAAAGCTGAGCACATTTGAACAATAAATCTGTGTAATATGAATGATGCCAGTTGACTGAAATAAAAACGTACAGTGTGAGAGCTCCGAGTTTCAGTTTTACTTGGGGACTTACTGGGAACTATAGCCTGGAGACATCCTCCCAGATAGCTCCGAGGAGCTGCTTCAAAGAGGTAAGGGGGAGGTCTGCACCTATGTGATTTTGGAGAAGGGGGTGAGTGCAACCAGCACTTACCCCCTTGGTAGGAGATTACTGCTAGTCACAAGCAGCAAATATCTTGGTAAATGGTTTTAGTGCTTTTCTAGGTATGGGAAGATGCAAGAATCCAAGTTCTTTAAAAATTTCTCCTGAAAATATCTATCTGAAGGTCTGTCCTGCCAGTTTGCCCAGAGCACAGAGTGCCTCATTCCTGTTTTCCACCCTGAACTCCTTTCAGGGTGTATTAAAGTTCAGCGACCGCAGTGGCTAAGGATGTAATCCTCACAGAGCTGGATGGCTAGTGACATTTCTTTAGTTGGCATGCCTAACATGATATCTTACAGTTTGGGCAAGAAGAATAAAGTAAATTCACCTGTTATGAGAAGAAAAAAATATATCATGAAGCTTATTTCGTCAATTCTTTCTATGGTTCTTCATAATTTGGGTACAGGAAAATGTGACTTTAAAAAAGTGTACATAACATAATTTTTAGATTTATAGTACTGTGTGATCTTGGGAATGTTACTGAATCTCTCTGCCCTAGTTTTCTAATCTGTAAAATAGGGATAATAATATCAACCTTGCCAACATGTTGTGAGGACCAAACAATATAATGTATGCAAAGCACAATGAAATCATTCTCAGTACATAGTAGCTTTACCTCAGATACGGTACTTATCTGAAATTTTGGTGGTATTTTCAAGTAAATATCTCAAAGAACTTTTCAAACACTTTCTTGTTGTTCATTAGTGATGACAAGCATCCCCAATTAAATAGCACATATTCTTTCTAGTCCGTCCCAGATATGAGCCTGTTTAATACCTGTCAACCAGACTGCTTATTATCATACTTATTATCAAGGTCACTGAGCTTAATAGGTGCTCTATACATTTTGACAAAATTCAAGGTACATCTACCTCAGAATGGACTATCTCAGACAGATACCCAGGGGGTAATGGGTTTTAAATTATCCTCCGAGGTCTTCCTAAGCATGAACTGCTTCAGATCCAGCCTTACTCTGTCTTTTACTCCTCTCCGCTTGCTTCTTAGTTTTCATATTTAATGATAAAAATAAGTTGTGAATTTAATTTTTTTCTTTTTTCGGTACGCGGGCCTCTCCCTGTTGTGGCCTCTCCCATTGCAGAGCACAGGCTCCGGATGCACAGGCTCAGCGGCCATGGCTCACGGGCCCAGGGGCTCAGGGGCTCAGGGGCTCCGCGGCATGAGGGATCCTCCCGGACTGGGGCGCAAACCCGTGTCCCCTGCATCGGCAGGTGGACTCTCAACCACTGCGCCACCAGGGAAGCCCTAAGTTTAATACTTTTTTAATGCTGTAATGAGCCCAGTCCGAGCCAAGCTTTCAAAAATAGCCGTCTATGTACTTAAGCGATAGAAGAAAGCAAAGAATGGGTAAGAAATTGCTTCCTCAGAGCCATTCCTGCTGTGGATTAGGATCCTCCTACCTAGCCTGCTGGGGGCTGGAGAGGGATAAAGGGAGGAAGCAGAGGGGATGAGAACTGGAAGCAAGAGAGAAAAAAATTGCTTATTTGGGTATTTAAACAGATTCATAGATAAGGTCACTTCATCAACTCTGTGGCCTAACTTAAGGAACATAGCTGGCTATGGAAAGGGGCCAACTCCTTTCCCTTTCAATGCACTCCCCTCAGCCCCCATTTATATCTTCTTTATCCCTTTATTTGTTGGGAGGAAACTTGGAAACAATGTGGCATAATTAAATCAGAGTCTAGAGCTCAAAACCAGGCATAGGCCTGGAACTTTGTGACTTAAACCACCCCTGTTAACATCAGTTTCCTCAACAGTTTACATATACTATTTCACCTAATATTCACAGTGAGACAGGTGCAGTCATTATTTTCACTTTGATGGGAATACGAAAGCTAAGTAAATTAAGTACTTAGACTGGGACACACAGATAATAAGAGGTAAAGTCACAACTCCAAACCCTGTTAACTACTAAAATATGTTGACACTCAACAGCCTTCTACATCTCATTACTTCGGTCCTTAAGAGTTTAGACTCTGCAGTGGAAGTTTTCATATTGAAATGAAATCAGCATTCTGAAAGGTCCACCTATTAGGCCCAGCCCTTACCCTCAAGAGCCACGAAGAATACGCTGATACCTGCATCCAATAGTGAGCCCTTTGTATATATATTTCTGACCAAACATTAGCTATTTCAACCACCCTCAGGTGCCTCAGTGTTTAGAGTCCTCACAATTTTGGATGCTTCCCTCTGGACATACCGCATTCTGTCAATGAGCCTCTAAAAACTGCTTCCCAGAAGGGAGATCAAGATTCCAAATTTAATTTGAATAATATGGAATAAATTCTAATATATTATTTTTCCTCTGAGCACGGAAGGTTATAGGATGGCAAAAGCATGAGGAAGGAGAAAAGCACACACTGATATGATCTTGGCAAAAATATATATATATATAAAATAAAAATAAATTAAATAACCAGTATTGCCCTGATCCCCACCAGCTAACTCTTCAATGGATTCACTAATCTGTATACCCTTATAACTAATCCCAGAAAATGCCTAAATTTAGACCCTCAAAGAATTTTAAATTAATGATTAATTCATGAGAACATCAGGTAACTTCCTGACTATAGGTTAGGTAATAACATCATTCTAGACGAAGGTGAAGAGAGGTGAAGGCCAAGTCCCAGTTCCATTCTCAGAGCTCTTTGAATTTCATACTAAAGTGATGCTGCTTTTTATAACAAACCCAGAAGTTGCTAGGCTCTACAAATGGTTCTGTCACATAACCTACCATTTTATGACTGGAACTTGAGAAAAGAGTGTCATCCGATCAGGTAGAGAATATGTTCATCTTTTCTCTCCCCCTTGCAGGAAGTTATTCATTTATTTTTTAACTCTTAGTCTTAGCCTTTCACCTGCTGTATTAGCATGGTATGGCTGCCATAACAAAATACCACAGACTAGGTGGCTTAAACAAAAGAAATTTATTTGATCACAGTTCTGGAGGCTGGAAGACCAAGATCAAAGTGTTAGCAGTGTTGGTTTCCCCTGAGGGCCATAAGGGAAGGGTCTGTTCCAGGCCTCCTGTCCTTGGCTTGCAGACGGCTGCCCTCTCGCTGCCTCTTCCCCTCTGTACACTTGCACCCCTGGTGTCTCTCTGTATCCAAATTTCCTCTTATTAAAGGACATCAGGCCAACTGGATTAGAGCTTACCCATATGAACTTATTTAAACTTACTTACCTCTTTAATGGCCCTGGCTCCAAATACAGTCATGTTCTGAGGTACTGGAGGTTAGGGCTTCAACATATGACTTTTGAGGAGACAATTCAGCCCATAACACCTGTGTTCTCTATCAGTACTTTCTGACTTCATTCACTTATCCAACATTTTCTATATTGCAAAAACATCTCAAGGACATACACACACGTGAAAAGTAAAACAAGTGCCTTTTGAAGAAAACAGAATTCAATGTCAAATGCGTGTTTTAAGAATTCAGAATAGGAGAGAAATCACTGTGGACTTGGGTACGTCTTTCATTTCATAATTAGGAGTTGAACAAGTAGAGAAGACACAGTGAATTTCAGAAAAGGATTAAGGATTATGTCAGAAAAGACAAAATGGACAAATAACCATCACATGATCACAGGACTGTCAATATGCAGAGGAAGGGGAGTTGTAAAGGAGAGTAGTAAGAGAGAACCTTGGAAGGATTGGCTACACCCAGACTAAGAAGGACCCAAGGACCAGGCGAAAGGAGTGTATTAGTGTCCTAGGGCTGCCATAAAAAATTTCCACAAACTCAGGTGCTTAAAATACTAGAAATTTATTCTCTCACCTTTTTTAGGTCTGAGTTTAAAGTATTGGTTGGATTAGTTCCTTCTGGAGGCTCTGAGGGAGAATCCATTCCATACCTTTATCTCTAGTTTCTGGTGATGGTGGGCAATCCTTGCTACTCCTCAGTTTGAAGATACGTCACTCCAATCTCTGCCTCCATCTTCACATGGTCTTCCCTTCTTCTTATAAGAACACCTGTCATCGACTCTAGGGCCCACTCTAAATCCAGGAGGATCTCATCTTCCTTAAACTAATCACATCTTCAAAGACCCTTTTTCCATGCCAGGTCACATTCATATCCTGGGGGTTAGGACTTGGATACAGCTTTTTGAGGAACACAAGTCAATTAGCTGCAGGGGATTAGACATAAGGCTTGTGAGTAGGAACACTGTAGAGCATGCCTATGGTGACGTTGTATAGTATGGAATGGAGAGAGAGAAACAGTGGGGCTCAGTGAGAGGAGCATGGAACTGTTCTAATGCTCAGAGCAGGAAGAGATGGTGGAAGAGAAAGTGAACTGTCACTTGTTGAGTGCCTAGTATGTTTCAGGTATCACATATTTTATGCTTTACATATTCTGTTTCATTTATCTATACCTCACAGAAGAATATCAAGAGGGAAGAGAAAAATGGAAGAACAAAAAGTGGCTTGGAGATTGAACTTGGGCAGCCTGGAGAATGAGAATACAAAGCTCAGATGTGAGAAGGTCCAGAAAGGGACCTGGTATTGTAAGGGAGGTGATGAGTCAGTTTTGAAAGTGTTCATTTTATGGAAGCATTAAAAAGTTCAAGTGCAACACAGGATCAGATTGTAAGAAAGAAGACTCAGAAGTTGTCTGAGCCTGCCAAAGTCTTCCAGGCAGACAGGCTACATCTGGTTCCAAGGAAAGGTGAGCATCTATGATGTGATGTCACCATATTAATTAGGCTGATAGCATTTCAGTATGGCCTCATCGCCAGAATTCATCCTGTTTCCCGCAGTCAGACAAGAGTCCGAAGCCAAGACCTGGATCATTTTTAGGACCCTCTAAATCTTCGTCTGTCTTTCCAGACTTGCTGCCAATCCTCTCAGAGTTTCTCCTTCCAGCACACTCTGGAGGCCATCTGAATCTCTGAGTAGCCAGTATCCCAGAATGAGGATATCTTAGGAAGGGAAGCATGTGCCGGCAGCAGAGGAAGAGAAGATGAAAGACATGTAGCCTATAAGCTAAGACTCAATAGCCACACGGCAACTAAGTTTGAGATTGCCTGCATGAACAGATTGAACTTAGTGGCTTACTGAGTGTATTAAGCAGCTGAGGTGAAAAATTCCATCAAATTATACAAACCTCTGCCACTGACACATCATAAGAGGCTGAAATTAGAGCACTTCATCTAATTTGATCATTAAAGGAGCCACAGAATTTTTCACACACCTCTATTCTATTCCCTTCAAACTATTCACTTCCCTCCTCCCTGGAATGTACATTTGTGCATGGCAAGCACCATTTCTTAATTTGTTTAAAAAAATTGTTCTGGTGTTTCCTTCAGGGGCATATATGGGTTTTATGGGACTTAAAGCTTATATGATTTGGGGAAGCCTTCTTTAAGAGAAAGAATACAAGTTAAATATGAAAGGGAACATTTATTTGAAATAAGAAATCATAAGTGATATATTTCAAAGATTGATGTATACCACATCACAAAAGTCAGAAAAATAAATATATTTTTAAAGAATTGATACATCTCTATAATTCTTTTTTTTTTTGACTGCATGTTCTTTGTTCATCTCTTTGTATGACAATGACTTTGTATATAATATTCTAAAGGAGAATGGAAAGGATAATCTAGTTTAACACAGTTGATTGGATTCGTTTTTATTATTGATAGCTGGAGGATTAAAACATGAGATTTGGGACTTCCCTGGCGGTCCAGTGGTTAAGACTTCGCCTTCCAATGCAGGGGGTGCAGGTACAATCCTTGGTCAGGGAGCTAAGATCCCACATGCCTCGCAGCCAAAAAACCAAAAACATAAAGCAGAAACAATACTGTAACAAATTCAAAAAATGGTCCACATCAAAAAAAAATCTTTAAAAAAAAAGTGAGATTTCACATACAGATTTATTTTCAGTGTAGGGCACTAGCAGTAATACAAAAACACAGGAATTCTGTGAAATTCTATTTCAAATAATTGCTATGGAAAGAAAAAAATATGTACTATACATTTATAATTGAATTATGTGCCATTATCAAATTTTTTCCTGACAGAAAAGAACTTCAGTTTTGGTCAGACTTTGGTAAGAACTTAATCTCCCACTTAAAAATGAGCATAGCTGATGATTGGAAGATTGTCCCACAGACTAGCTTCTGACCTCATATATTTCCAACCTTGTTTCTCATCTTTACCACATGACTGAGGTGCCACATGATATAGGCCAGGTGTTGTTTATATTATAATTCAGCCTCTGGTTCTGCCCTTCAGGTTGCCATGTCTGGTGAGTTGGCACACGGTATTCCTTGGGGCCATGGATGGTTAGCATTAACTTAACTCTACACGAATAAATATAAAATATATAAATATATCCCATTAAACCCAATAGAAATGTAACACCAATGCAACCTCATCTTACTTGGTTCCCAAAATTGCCCACAGCCATTCAACACAACCTGATATGAGGGGAAGTGTTGCAGAGGGAGAATTTGAGTGGAAAGAGGTAGTAGTCTTAATGGATTGCTATTAAAATATCTTGCTATTTCAAATTATATAGAAACACACAAACATGTAGCACGTGGCCCATGCAAGTGAGGAAACCTGGAGGAATTAGCATCTTGGTAAATTTGCTTCTGGTTTCCAGTATTGAGTATAGTAGAGCCATTGAGTCTTGAAGACATAATTGTTAAAGAAGAGTAGGAGGGTGGGAGAGAAGGAGAGAAGAAGGGAAAAAGGGAGGGAGGAAGGTTGTTCGAACTAAACATTGATTTTCAGGATCCCCAATGGTTTTAATCTGCAGTTATTATTTTCTACACAGACGTGGTTATGTTTCTCATCATTTCCACTCATATTGTGATTTTGTCCCATTCTAATTTCCTTCTGGAATGTACAGGGTTGGAGAAATGACAAAATGCAGCTTCCTGGTGGTCTCCAAACATGAAGCTCCCCATTTGGGTTCCATTAAATGTAAACTGCTATCATGTGGGGAATTAGGCAAGTGTCCTTCTCCAAAGACAATATCCCTAATCTAATCATGTTTTATGTTCTCCCATGTCTTATGATACCTCTTTTACTATGATACTTTACTACCTCCTTCTAAAATGCACTGTTTTCTATAGACCAGGGCAGTGTTGGGAGGTTTTGTATACTATACATTTTTAGTCGGATAGTAAAAGAAATTTCAGATATATAGCTTCATATTACTTTATTTACTCATCTTGGCTTGAAATCTTGACAGGTTTTAATTAAACATTATTGATTTCAATTCTCAAAGAGGGCATAATTCAACTCTTTGTGTTATTTTTCCCCCTTTTCCTTTTCTTCAGTCCACCATCATTCTATCAAACCTAGAACTGAGTGTTTTTGCTTAACAAACTTGGTCATTCTTTGTCTAAAATCCAAGTCTACTTTTCTTTACATTAAACTCATTCACAGTGAAGCCATCCAAAACACACCTACAGTGTCTAATGTACTCTGTTCACAGAATTTTCTTGAACATTCTCTGTCCTTAAGGTTCTGGAATATGTATTCCCAATAATCCTCATCTGATCTTCCTTTAAATCCCTCCTAGTACCTGCAAGATCCTCCCAAACTTTTTGCTGATTATTTAGTTTTCTACTTCCAAGTTCTTTATTTCTTCCTTCATTTCAAAATCCCAAACTTCTCTAAAATTCAACAAAAAAATTCCATCATTTAGGCTTCTCAAGATTCTTTGTTGATTAAAATCTCTCTGAATTTCCCAGACAAGATTAGCATGTAATAATTCTCCCAGGTTATCCACAAGTGCACTATACCCTAGATCACACCATGGTCTAGATCACACCATGGTCTCTCTAATCCACGTATAAATGTTGAACACTAGAAGGTAATATTATATTATTTCATATTTTTTAATCCAATTCTTTAGATTATACAGCATTGAAAGATTGGAATTATAGAAATTGGAGCTCAAAAATGTTATCTTGTCTATCTCCCTGATACTAACTAATCAAAGTTTTATTTGCTTTTTTTTTAATGGAAGAAATCTCTGTAAGGTTTTGTCATCCTCATTCCTAACATCTGATGTATTAGGAGTCTCTTTCCCTCACATTAGCAGATTGTCATCTTCTGCACCTTCATCAGAGTAGATGTTTTTAATGGTCTGATGGACAACGAGGATATATGCTCCCTCTTAATAAGTCTTCAAATAATTAGCTTCACAGAAGTCAGGCCCTGCACACCTTCAGTCATTTGCATTGCCTGCCCCTGAACTTCAAAGATCCCATGAGGTTGGATGACACCAATGTCATCTCGCCCAAGCTCTCCATTTGCTGTTTCCAAATGTTAAAACATCCTGTGCTTGAAGGAAAGCATGTTACTTCCAAAGCTTTACATTTTTAACTTTTGACAACTGTTGGGATGGTCTTCCCTATAGAAACTGATATTTGTCTCCCTCTAAGGGCCCCCTGATAGTCCTGTTTGTATTCCCTGGGGACACCACAAATATCTCTTTCACATATTATTCCAGCAAATGTTGAAAAACCATTCATCCATCCTCCCTGATTCTTCTGCACACTTTGGTTATGCTCTTACCTCCTCAACTCACTACAATTTATTTATATTCCTTAAAATGTAGCATCCCTAAATGGTAATTACGCTTGAGGTGAGAAAGGAATAAATCACTGCTGTAATTTTAGATGTTAAGTACCAATTAATACATCACAGGACCCTAAGAGCTGTGTGTGTGTGTGTATGCGCGTGTGTCACACCACCATATCGAGAAACTGTGAACCTATTCACTAGTGTGCTGGTATATGTTTAACAATTGGCTCTCCAGGGGCTAGGGTTGGGGAGACGTGATTTGTAGTATTTGCCAACTTTCAAACTGCAAATGTGGCATCACTGAATGCAGAGGCGGGGAGAGCTGCACAGCAAAATAACATGGTATAGTACTTTCACCAGATAGATACAATAGACATAAATAATCTCAAGAGCATAGATAATAGTAAAATCTTTAAAATTAGGAAGGGATTCATTTTGAATATTTATTATTTGTTTTTAATATAATTTATTTAATTTTTAGGTTGAAATTAGTTGAATTTTTAATAGTGCTGTGTTTAACTACTGGCTTACAAAATTCCTGAAAATTTAAGTTAGTTTGCAAAAGCTCATCCAGCCATATCTAGCACATCACTTACTTACTCCAATTTGAAACCTTTGTTTATGTGTGACCCTGGTAAACCAAGTACCCTTCACGCCTTCCTGAAGTTGTCTGGTTCTGCTGTTAACTTTTGTTTTATTTTTTCATCTGGATAAATTATTGTATATGTATTCTTGTTTATTTTCATCTTGTTAAAGTCAACCAATCATCTCACCCTGTCAATAATTCTTTAGATCCTAATTCTGTCATCCCACATTTCTGTCATCTTTATCCTTTCTGGCTTCATGTCATCTACACATTTGACGAGCAAGCCTTATGTATCTCTAGCTGAGGCACTGAATTAAAAAAAACACCCAACAGGACAGGGCCAAGGACAGAATCCTTGGCCATGCAAATACAATTCTCCCTCCACAAAAGCATTAAACCATTCATCAGCATTGCTTCAATGAGGTATTTGTCTACTGAATCACCTTTGCATCCAGTCCAAATTTCTCTACCATGTCTCTAAGACTCTCAAGAGATTACTTATGAAGCACATGACTAAAGACCAGAAACCCTCACCTTCTTTCTTTCCCACGTCAGAGAAAAAGACTATACTCCTCCTATGCAAAGCAGATGACTTTCTCCAGGATTCCTTAATTATGCTTACTTTCTTTTGTCTTTTCAATCTCTCTTCTTCTACCTCCACCCCACTAGCATATAAACATAGCACAGAAGCAGTGCTGGAGAATCTTTGTTTCTCCACTCTGCCCTTTTCCCATTTGGAAGATTGCATATTTCATTTTTTTCCACTTATTGGGGCTTATTATTCCATCTCTCCCCTTTATTCTCAGCATGAACAATACCATGTCTTTGCTCTCACTTTGAAAGTAGATGCATTCAGGCAGGGACTCCACCCATCGGCTGTTTTGCCACCTTCAGACTTACGTGCACCCAAACCTGGCAAAGTGGAGAGGAAAGTTTCCCCTGCATGTTTGGAAGACCATCTCATAATTCCTCAGAGAACTTAGTCCTCCTATTCCTTCTCCTCTAACATCATTTTCTTCCTCTCAACTGAATCTTTAGCTTCATCATTTAAAAGACTTTAGCTTCTTCCACCTCTTCATAAATAAAATACTCTCCTTTAACCCTACCTCTGCATCTCATTGTGTCCCTCTGCCTACCATCTTCACTTCTTCACCTCCTCTCAAATTCTCAGTTCTTGGCGATTAGCCTTTTGTGTTCACCAAGCCATTGGCTTTAATTAGGTCACCAGGAACCTCATAGCTGTTCTCTCTCTCTCTCTCTCTCTCTCTCTCTCTCTCTCTCTCTCTCTCTCTCTCACACACACACACACACACATACACACGCCTTCTTATTTCTTACCTTATAAGGCTTCTCTGCAGCTTCAAGACTAACCACTCTTGTTTAGTTTTTTCTTTCATTTCTTTTTATCTTTGTTTCAGTGACACTTCACTCGCCTAATTCCCCTTCTCCATCTCTAAATTCCTTCTCTTTCTTCTTGTTAGATTTCTCTTCCCCGGTCACCACTTGCCTGGGCATCCTCAGCACGGCCCACAGCTTTCACCACCACCACATCTTTCTGTACGACTCCCAGTTCTGTATTTTCAGCTGAGAACTTGTTGCAATTGTGCTTCAAATGCAGATCTCCATGTGCATGATTCACTCTCCCAAAATGAACATCTATCTTCCCCCCACATCTTCTTACCGAAATATGCACCTCCTCCTGTAATCCCTATTCTGGTTTATAGGAGTAGCCACTCACCCACTTGCTTAGGCCAAAAATGTGCTGGAAACCTCTCTCTTCCTCTTCTCCCACATTCAGTATGTCATGAAATCCTCTAGATATTAATAATTTAGGTTCTTGTTTCTTGCTTGATTTTTTGGTGTGCATGATAGATTTCTAACTTCTATTTCCCCTGTCTGCAGTCTTACTTCTTTAATCGATCCTCTACCCACCGCCAGAGTCATCTTTCTAAAACAACTTTCCCAGATCATGAACCTCATCTGCTTACTCTCCCACAGTAACTCCCAGTTAACTGCAGGAAAAGGTCCAAATGCCTCACCATCACCTACCTACCTACCTCTCCAATGACATCCCTAAACACCTAATACACTGCATTTTCCAAAGAGGTCTATGCCTTAATTATCTCCACGCCTTCACATGTGCTGACTACAATTCACAGAAATTTTCCCCATGGTTTAGTGAAGTAATTCCCATTCTTCCAAGTAGCAGCTAAAATAAATTATTTTCTGTGAAACATGACCACTCTCCTTACGCTACCTTTTCTTATATGTTACTATTCTTTCTCATTCAGGCCCTTGAGAAGCACTTATCACACATTGTTGACAGTATTTACTTACCTGCCTATTTCCATCATTATACAGAAATTAAGAAACCAACACATTTCTTAAAGAAAGGAATTGAATTTTATTTATCTTTGAATCCCCACTTCTTAGCACACAGCCCAGCACATCCTAGGTAACTCAGTAAATTTTCCAGAATGAGTAACTTCTTTCTTTAATACTTTATATCTCAGTCAAAGAGAGTAATGTGGAAACCAGCATGAATTTCTCTTGGTGAATTAATGCTGGCTTTCGGAGTTCAGTACTTTTACATCGATATTCTCAACCCAGACTTTCAATATTCAACTCTAGATAAATACACCAATATTACACTCATTAATTCATGGGATAAACATTTTTCTCATTTTAATTTTTGAAAGCAGAAATAAAATATTACCAAATCCAACTCTCCTGTCCCAGAAATGGTACTATAGACACAATTTTGTCACTTACATAAGAGTCATTATTGTTAGGTAAAAGTTTTTGGAGTGGATGTATATGTGTGCTAATACAAAACCAGGAACAAAATGGGTGTATTAAAAAGGCTTTAGAGCTATAAGTAGCTAACCAAATTTAATTAATTATGACTTAAAAGAGTTGAGCTGTATTCTATACCAAGAAATGTGCTGGTAGGCGACTGTTTGCATTCACTCATCACATGGGTGGATCGTTAGAGATCCGGGCTCTTTCTTCGTCTCTGCCCCTTTAACTGCTTCCTGCCACCCCACCTCCAATTCCATGTGTGGCCTCTGGTAGTAAAATAGCTGCTGCAGCTCCAAGTATTACAGATACTTGCCAGGCAGGTATGAGGGGGAAGGGGCAGCGCTGATATCTGTCCCTTTTGTAAGAAAGTAATAGCTTTCCCAGAATCCTCCCTGCAGATTTTGCCCTATGAGTCACTAGTCAGAACTCAGTTGAACTATCATACCTGAAAAAGTAAATATCTTGGAGGGAGATTAGAAAAGTAAATATCTTGCTTTTCTTTTTAGATTCCATAGTGGGAGAAAAGTAAGGAAAATGGGGGTTGGAAATCAAGTCCTGTCTACCTTAGTGGGTGAAATTAGATGGGATTGTCTGATCACTACTCTGTTTCCTAATTTGCATTAGTTTTTATCTTACATTACTCCATTGCTTTCTTCATTCAAAAAATACACCAAACTTGTCTCTGGATAGTTTGGACAATGTTTATACTGCCTTTCCCACACACACAGCATCTATTTTGAATAATTTTTCTCCCTTGATGTATTTGATGGCATTTTTGTAGGCAAAAATCTAATATTTTTTATTCATATTTTTAACCTCTTTAGGCCCATTCATATTATTTTCTCTTCACCAGTGCTAATAACTCAAATTTTAATATAATTTGCAATTTTCACTATCATTCTGCTTATTCCCTTTTCTAGATCATAAATATAATACTAAACAGAACCAAAGCAGAAGGTATAATATTAACCTTTGAGTCATCCTAATAGAAACATTTCTCACCAACGGTACACATGATCATTTTATAATTTCTTCATATCTCTAAACCAAATCTTAAGCCTTTTCATAGAGTTAAAGAAGATCAGATCTAAAATGAGATTCCAGCATTGTGTGTTCCAACCCCCTACGTTGTGGAGGTCAGATAACCAAGACCCAGAAGGTCAAAATGACGGTGTTTAGGCCAATGCTAGAAACACTGGTTTCTTGGCCCCCAGCTTGATGCTTCCTTCACTAGGTTGAGGTGTGAGTGGGTTTTGCAGGGGAAACATGCTAAATATTAGAAGCATTGGGCCAGTGGAGGAGGAGCCAAGGAGATGGACTATAGAGTTGGTCCAAGAAAGGGCAAGGACAAAGCCCAGCTGGAAATTGTAGAGCAAGCTCAGGCACGATTCAAGCAATCTTGGGCACCAAGTTCAATCTGGTAGCACAGGGCACAGCAGTGGGTGAGCCCTTGGGAGCCAGGCAGGTGGCACTCATGAATCTGGGAGATGTGCCCATATGTTGTAGAATCCCCACCAGAAGGCTATGTTTGGGCAAGGCTCCAGTTCCTGGAGAGCTGACAGGTGCCAGGTGGGTCCAGGTCCTAGAGAGATGTACAGCAGTTGAGAGTGGGGCTCTGGTCGTAGCAAGCAAGCAGATGACTGTCTCTGGATGACTGGTTGCAAACCAAGGAGGAGGAAGTTAAACAGAAATAAGATAAGGTGGCCAGGTCTAATACCAGGGGTAGTACTATACCACAGGCTACACAGACATCCAGGACTCAGCCAGGAATTCCAGCATTTGGAGCTGAGGGACAGCAAAGGATGTTTGGAAAACATGAAGAAAACCGAAGAGCCACAGTTGAATGTTCAGGCCTCAGGTCTAGAGATCAGGATTTAATTGAATGTCTCAGCAGCCTCAGTCAGCGGTGGCTCAGGCTGGGACACAGAACCAAGCCTGTAGGTTTGCAGCACTAAAGAATGCAGTCAGGTGATCTGGGCACCACACCCTGCAGTTGCTAGACTCCAATTTACACTTAATGTATGAGCTAAAATTATATTGGGGTGGGGCATGAAAGAAGGCATGTCAGGATCTACAAACCTTAATTTAATAAATTCTACAGGAAAAGTTTATCTTGCAGCTTTTAAAAAAAGCATCTCAGTAGTAGGTGGTGTTCACGAATTCATTATCTAAAATATGTTTACAGATTTGTCTATCTTAATATAGTTACGTTGCTGGTTTGTGTTAATTTTAGATCTCCTTTAGCGGCTCCTTATTTCTCTGAGACTTTAAAAAAACACAGACAGTATGGAAACAGCTCTAAGGACAGTATATGGATTATAAGAATATATCAGTTGGAGATGGAGAGAATACACGGTGGTCAGGTTTCTGCACAGTCAATACAACTGGGTCATTAAGGTGACCAAGACCACCAGACCATGAAACACTTGGTCCAATCACTTCATCCATCTTAATGGCCAAATCCAACCAACTGCACAATAATACAATCAATTGCTCAGTAACTATCCATTATGATGGCAGAAAACAAAACAAAACAAATTGGCAGTGTTTTGGTCAGTTCAGTAAAGCTACACAGCAAAGGTTGCCAAGCATATGCTGGCTCCTAGATTTTATGCCTTTGTGGTTCAGATGCATTTCTTTCATTCTGATTACTTAGGAATACCAGCTTGCTTTTTGCCATTAGTTTCTATCTACTGTCTTCAATTTATCTTGTTTAATGACAGATTTTTAAAGCACTTGGTACTTTTTAGTCATCATTCTTTTTATATCCCTACTTATTTATTACATCTTATTAGAAAACCTGTTTTGTTCTGTGTTTCAGTTTTTTCTGCTACATATTTATGAGCCTTCCAATTGGCTTTTTCTTTGAAAGCATTAAACAGAATATTGGTATAAACTATATTTTACATACAAGCAAAAATAAAATAGTTGCATGTGTACTTTTTTAACATTTACATAGACAGATATTTAGCTTACATTTATCTCTACCTATGCATTTTTAGATTAGCTATAATCCACATCCAAATATTTAGACCATCTGTTCTCATTTCTTGAAAATGGATTGATCTATATTTTTCCCTACTGGAATCCTACTTTACTATATATCCAGCTTTAATTTTCATATCTTTCTATAGTGGTCAGATTCTACTAAGTTTTACCATTATATTGTACTCCTTAGCTTTTCTAGGCTGGGACTACACAACACTGCCTTAAACAGAGTTAAATATTTGATAATCTACTAGTTGTTTTGTGTGTATTTCTTTAATGAAATTATCAGAATTGACTAACTGCTTTGGTACACGTAGGCACAGAAAATAATTTTGTAAAACTTTTATTTCCTGAAAGAACTTTTGACTAAAGAGGAAACACTATATTAAAAGTTTAAAGAAAAGAGGGAAAAGATCAGAACTACCTCCCTTTTCCAAGAATTAGCTTTACAACAGTCTGATCATTGGCTTTGAGTGCGGAGCTGTTTGTGTATATGTGTGAATGCATGTTATTTTTTTTTTCTTGGCAGTTATCATCGTTAAATGGTAGTGGTGGGGGACTCACTGCAGTAACTGAATTATAGATACAGTATGCATGTGCCTCAGGCTTGGCTGCAGGAACAGATGGTATTTGAGGTCAGGTAGGTTCAGATCCAACCAACTGGAGCAGGGAACTGATTATAAGGATTGATGGTGGGCAGGTGATGGTGTGAGGGGGTCAGGGTAGGCAGGTGCTGTTGGGGGTACTTGAAGTCAGAGAGACAAAGTTTCAGGATAGGCACTCAGGGGTGGGGTGGGCTCTGGGTTTGTAAGAAGGGCACTTCATACAGAAAACTGTGAAGGGTCTGAGCAGGTCTCTTCAAGTAGATTTAACAAACTTGAAGGTCCAGAGAGGCCTTTTATTCTCAAAGTCTCAAACTTCTAACATTGCCTCTTCTAGATAGAACTTCAGTTAGTATAGCTGACTTAAACCTTTGTCCCATTTATAGATTTCCTCCTATTCCTATGTAAGCAGAAAGGTTAGAGGGTCCCTGGACAAAGAGAACCAGGCATGGTTTTCTTAACATAAGAGAAGCCAGTTTTGGTCTAAGCCACCTTGGGACCTAAGCCTGGCCACAATGTTTACCCTTGAACAGGTCTCAGGAATTAATGATCTTAAGGTATCAAAGAAATGCAGAAACAAACTGTTATCAGGCAAGAGAAGTAACAATAACAAAGATAATATAAATTGTAGAGACTCCCAGTTCTGTTTCAATGGTAAAGATTAGCCTGAAGTGCTCAACCACCAGATCGACTGGAACATAAGGGATGATGATGTTGACCTTTTCTGACCTTCATGAATATACACATACCCTTAGCTTAAAACTTCCCCAGTTCTCCTGTTCATGGAGACACTGCTTTGGTGTCCTACTTACTTGCTGCAAGTAATATTAAGTCCTTCCTTCTCCGGACATTTGGTTTGGTTGTGTCTTTTGGCTCCACACCCACCAAGAGGTGTAACGTTTTTTGGGTAACACTTAGTCTATATGAACTCAGACAATCATTCCATAATCTAAAGAGCTGTTGATCTCCATGTCAGATGGAAATACCTTTTTTTTTCTGCCTTGAACTAGGCTATTCAGAGATGTCAAAGATTCTGAAAGATTTGACAAGCTGACGTCGGGGAGACTTTCATTCTTCATAAATAGATGAATCCATCTTTCAGGGAATCCATCTCTCTGAGTAGATTGACCCAGGTTGAGGGCTTTTGCACCCATCTGCCTGGAAGGAACCTGGACTTTATGGATAATTTGCGGTGGAAATGTCAGATGGGGTCTATGAGACTTTTATCAACTAGCACTCAAGGATTATCTGCAGACTTTAACATTCGGCTACCATTACTTCCTCTAACAGGTGTAAGGGTTGACAATTTTATGAACTTCATACTCATCTCCTTAACTGCTTGGGAAAGTACTCTATGGATTTTGTGTGTATGCCATTGTTATGGTTAGCTAGAGGAAGAAAAAGGAATGAGGGTTGTGGTATAATAGGAAATTTGTTTATTCTTTTCCTGTTTTCTGGCACTGAGCTCCAGAAACCCTTGGAATTTCCTGAGTGATAGGAGTAAATAAAGCCCTTTTTCAAAGCACCTGAGTTTATGCAAAGGAGGTGATTTAGGATGGGGCCCTTAGGTAGCCTCTGGATAGAGGCTGGTCCCCAGAAAGACGACACAAGTGATTAGAGGGTGGGGCTACTCAGCTCCCTCCTCCCCTCCCCCAACTCTGGGCTGAGAAGTGGGTTATAAAAACTCTTGAACAGTGAGATTCAGAGAGCTTCTGGGTTGGTGAACACACCCAGTAGCTGGGAGGGTGGCGTGCTCAGAGAGGGCGTAGAAGCTCTGTGCCCCTGCTCCCCTTACCTTGCCCAGTGCATTGCTTCCATTTGGCCATTCTGAGTTTTGTTCTTTGTAATAAACTGGTAAACATAAATAGTTTTCCTGGGTTTCGTGAGCCATTTTAACAAATTATCAAACCTGAGGAAGGAGTTGTGGGAACCCCCAACTTAGAGCTGGTTGGTCAGAAATACTGTTGGCCCAGGACTTGCAACAGGTGTCTGAAGTGGGGGCAGTCTTGTGGGACTGAGCTTTTAACCTGTAGAGTCTGGGCTAACTCCACTTAGTCAATGTTAGAACTGAATTGAATTATTGGACACTGAGTTGGTGTCAAATTAGAGAATTGGTTGGTCTCAGAAGACCCACCCCAGAAGGGAAAATTAGTTAGAAGGTCATTGTGGAATTCAATCAGTCAATTCATAGGTTAAAAAAAAGATAAAACAGACACAAGGTTTTCGTTTTAATGGCACCATAGATCTTTCCATACTAAAACTTACAAAAGTCTTTCATCTATCTTCTTAGTGGATTAAAAGGAATATGCAATTTAAGGGAAAGTTATGATACATTAGTTTAAGCAGTCTAATGTAATTTTGCTAGTAATTAAGTCTAATTTCTATTTCTCACGCCCAAGAAGCCTAAATAGCAGAAGAATGCATTTATTCTTTATCATTTACAACACGATGAGTAGAGACAGCTTGATCAACACTAAATTATAGCTCAGGAAAAAAGGAGAGTGGTTCTCATGTTGTAGCTCAACTCTTCACCCTTTAATCTGCCAGCTTTTTGAAGATAGGACTGGATTCCTAAGAAAAGGTAAGGATGCTATCTGATTGGTTATGATTTATTGCTGCTGTAAATAACAGAAACCTGAAAAATAGTGGTATAAATAGAGAAGGGATTCATTTTTCTCACATAACAAAAAGTATGCAGGTGGATAGCCCAAGACCCTTGTGACCATTCAGAGATGCTCTTGGGGACCTAGGTTCATTCTGTCTTCCTGCTTCACCATCCTTATCTCAGGGCTTCGATTTTCCTGGTTATGATATGCTGATTATGATTATGTAAATCACATCCAAGGTCTAGGCAGGAGAATGAGCAAAAGGACAAAAGCAAAAGGCAAAAGGAAGCAAAAGCCCCCTAAGCTGTCTGTCTTTCTAAAAGGTTTATCATGAAGTCCCTACCAGTGATTTCTGCTTACATCTCATTGGCTAGAACTGAGCCATGTGATGGTATAAATTGTATTCCTCCAAACTCATATATTGAAAACCTAATTCCAATGTGATTGTATTAGGAGGTGGAGCCTTTGGCAGGTGATTAGTCGTCATGCTGGTGTCCCCATAAGTGGAATTCTTGTCCTTATGAAAGAGGCCTGAGAAAACTCCTTTGCCCTTCCACCATGTGTGGTTACAGCTGGAAGGCACCTTCTATGAACCAGAAAGTTCTGGTTCATAGCAAGTTCTGCTGGTGCCTTGATCTTGGGACTTCCCAGCTTCCAGAACCATAAGAAATTAAGTTTTGTTGTTTCTAAGCCACCCAGTTTATGGTATTTTGTTATAACGGCCCCCAAGTGACTAAGACACATGACTACTCCTTGCTGAAGGTAGTCTGGGGTCATTAATATTTTAGCTGAGCATATTACACACTTAATAAGAATCACAGTTCTGAGGCACTGATTAAGGGAAAATGAATGTTGTTCTGACATCTAGCACTGATGCTTTCACTCATTGTAATATAAATAGCGACCATCTACAAAATAAAAAGACTTCATAGCTGTGAACCAAAAAATTCCAGTGTTCAAACAGTACTCTTGACTATAATACTCACTCCACAGGAAACCTGTTCCTCTTCTTCTTTTCTCTCCCTTTCCTCTATCCTTCCCTTTTTTTTTTTTTTTTTTGCGTACGCAGGCCTTTCACTGTTGTGGCCTCTTCTGTTGTGGAGCACAGGCTCCGGATGCGCAGGCTCAGCGGCCATGGCTCACGGGCCCAGCCGCTCCGTGGCATGTGGGATCTTCCCAGACCAGGGCACGAACCCGTGTCCCCTGCATCGGCAGGCGGACACTCAACCACTGCGCCACCAGGGGAGCCCCCATTTTTTTTTTTTTTTAATCAAATCTCCTCCCTGCATCTTATCTCCCTCTCTGGACATTCTGTCATCTCCTCTCTCTTTACTTCTCTTTGTCCATTGTCTTCTCCTGTTGTAACATATACTTACTTTTAGTGCAAATTTACACTTTTCTCTAGTTTCATTAGATAAAACACCTGTTTTATTAATCTCCTGCTGCATAATAAACCACTGCTGAAGTTAGTAGCTTAAAACAGGGGTCAGAAAAATTTCCTGTTCAGACTGTATGGTAAACATTTCAGCTTTAGGGGCCATATGATCTCTGCCATTGTACAGCAAAAGTAGCCACACAGACGATATGTAAACAAATGGGTGTGACTGTGTCTCAATAAAACTTTATTGACAAACAGGTGGTGGGCCAATCTTGGTCTGCAGGCTGTAACTGATCATTCCTTGGCTTAAAAGAAAAATGATTTATCATTTCTCATGATTCTCTGAGTTGACTGACTCAGCAGGACAGTGTTTCTCTTCCACACAGTGTAACTGAGGTCACTCATGTGGCTGTATTGAACAGATAGTTTAACAGAAGATGGAACATCCAAAGTGGCTTCTCATCCTCCAAGGCTTCTCTCCACATAGCTTTTTATTATGCAGCAATCTAGTCTGCGCTCTTTCACAGCATGGAATATGGCTTCCAAGAGAAAGTGGGCCAAGAGGTCAGGCTCCAGGGTACAAGTGCTCATCAAGCCTCTGCTTGCATCGTTTTGCTAAAATCTCATTGGCCAACACAAGTCACGTGGCCAATCCCAGAGACAGTATAGGAGAGGCTACACAGGGGTGTCACTACCCAGAGACATGGATCACTGGAGGCCACCAATGTAAGAGAACACCACAGTCTGCCTTCTGGTCCTCAGTGATTCATGTCTCTCCTGCATTCAAAATAAAGTTGCCTTCTTCCCAGGACCCACACGATATCATCCCATTTCAGCATTAGATTCAGACTTGGTATCTGGCATCTTGCATATGAATCAATTTCAGGTATAGATGAGATCCCTCGAGTGTGGTTCCACAGGTTAAGAGAGCTATGGACTAAAACAAGTTATCTGCCTCACACATCCAACATTCAATGATGAAAACAAGAAAGGATAACCTCAATAGACATTCTCTTTCCACAAATGACAGCACATAGAGGAGTAGAGGGTATATAGTTATTGCTCGACAGGAGTTCTGTCATCCATCTGAGCACATGTCACTAGGGGGAAGGGAATGTTTGTTGTATTGAATACTCCTTAGGAGTAGTTCCTTAATCCATTGCTCTTCTCCACTCTGTGATCTTCTGAGTTCGTGGCTCCACTTTCTGAGATGGCCTTCCTTTCTATAAATAATGGCTATGCTCATAGCTGAGTACTCTTAGATGACTTCCTATCATTATTAATTTGGCGGTTCAGAGATGTCTTTTCATTTGGGCCTATTCCTCTGAGTCTAAGCTGGTACAACTCCTTTAAAAATGTTAGGGACTTTCTAGATATCAAAATTTAAATCCATTCCATTAGACAAAAGCCCACACCCACAAATTTAATGACAAAGTTCTCTCCTTAGCTTGAACTGAGAGTGAGTGTGTTGTGGTAAAATACACTCAAGATTCTCAGAAGTGATTTTGTCTAGGTGAGAGGATCCACGAAGCATTGCCTTAAATCTTTCAGAGGTCTAAACAAGGGATCAGACATCTGCAACCTTGATTGGATATCTACCCTCAGGCCTCATTTTACTGACAACATCTTGGAGTTGATCTTTATCCCTGAGGAAAACTCTTTAGAATGTTTAACCCACCGAAGAGACTGAAAGTAAGAAATATTTATATTGTATAATCATCCAAAAAGTCCGGAGTTGGAAATATTTCCTCTAAATTCTGCTTGAAAGCTGAATAGTACTTTCTTTAGCTTCTTTTTTTTTTTTTTTGCAATACTTTGCCATAAGTGGCTTAAAGCACTAATTGGCACATTCAATATTCTGCCTGTAAATCTCTTTGGCTGAACTCTCAACTTTATGAGGTATCTAATTTTTCTATCTTTTAAGGTACCACAGGTGACAATTTCCTTCATTCATCTATTAATTTATTATACAGGTCCATTTTTCTCCAGCCTTCAATAGAAATTTTAGTGTTCTTCCAGCCTCCACTACCAGTTTCCTCACTTTGCAGGCCTCCATTTTCCATGCAGTCCCAAATCCTGTATTAATCATGTTTACTTTTTATTTCCTGTATTTTATGATGCTTTGACATATTGGGGCCTTGCTGACCTAGAAGAGACTGCCCGCTCTGAGGGCTAGCAAATTCCTATAGCTAGCAAATGACTACCCTGCAAGTATACCTTTTATATGCAAAATAACTAATTAAGAGCCCATACCCACAAACTACTCCCTTAATGAGCTCTCACACATCACTCATTGCCCTAATCAAGCCAGGGCCAGGTATCACACAACTCAAAACAGTCTCTACACCCCAGAGCCTGCTGATACTATTCAAGGTAACCAATCCTAAACCTGCTTAGCCTGATTACCTGTTTTACCTATTCCTCCCCATGAAAACCACAGTAAAGGCTCTTGTCCATGTATTTCCCTCATTCCTGTTTCCTGACGACCCTGGTGTTTTCCCATGTGGCCCTGCATAATGTAGCAAGTCTCTTCCTCTTGAAACTGTGAGGAAACAAACTATCTTTTCAATGGCTGTCATCTCCCGATCTGTTGACCTCACCATACCTGAATAAAAACAAAATCCTAGGTATATTTTAAAGCCATCCAATGTCATATGCTTTAGGTTTTATAACAGCACCCTACTTCTAGGTACCAATTTCTATATTAACTATTTGTTGTTACATAACAGCCACCCTCAAACCCAGTGGCTTCAAATGTCTTTTATTTCTCACAATTCTGTGGGTTGTTGACTCAGCTGAGCGTTATTCTGCTCCATGTGGTGGAGCTGAGATCACTCAAGTGACTGCATTCAACTGGGAGCTCAGCTGGGGGTGGAACAGCCAAGACGGTTCTCCAGGGCCTCTTTCTATTTGTTTTTTCATTATTCAGTAGTCAAGACAGCTTCTTTATAACACGGCAGCTCACTTCTAAAAGTGAACATTCCGAAAGACAATCCCCAATGTGCAAATATTTATTAAGCTTCTGCTTGAGTCATGCTTCTTAATATCCCATTGACCAAACCATCCTCTAGCTCATACTGTATGTGGGAGGGGACTACCCAAGGGCTGAAAACCAAGAGGTATGGGTCTTCTGGGGCCACCAGTGTAACAGTCTACTACACTATTACAATGCCTTTCTAAGTTTCTTTTTATTACTTTGGGGGATTGCCCATGGAGTATAGCAGAAAATGTACACATGTTGGGATGTGGTGGGGACAAAAGGTCTGCAAAACATGGATGTAGACAAGACTCTTCTGATGGATTTGATTTTTCACTACTCAACTAGCCATGTTGGCATTCTAGAAATGCAAACTTTCATTTTTCTAGAATACCTTTTAATTTAGGATTAAATGTCATTACACTACCAGTAAGTTTTTATTTGATATCCCCATCACTATTAAAGAAGTCTACTGTGGCTAATTCTATTGGGGACTGTGAGATTTTCTTTCTATTTAAACTTCTTTTTGTTGCCATTATTGTTTCTGTTTCTTCTTCCTCCATAGATTCCTTTGGTTACATGGCCATTCTGAGAAGAGATAGTCCTCAGCAATTATCCACATGGAAACATGTGCTACTTATGGCAGTCTGCTCTTGCTTGTTTCCTGCCTTGCTAATTTTGTGAAATTATTTGTGAATAGTTATTTGATTACAGAAATAACTTCCTTAAGCCTAGAATTGTAAAGACTTAGACGATTAAGGTCATCTACATGGTTCTGAATCACTGAGATTAAAAAGGGAAGATCCAGGTTACCATCTGACTATGAAATATCTCTACATTGGGGAATATCTTTGTGCTTTTAGGTCACTGATAGTTGTTTTATTGAGAGGTTGAAAAAATAGCAGGACCTCTGTCCATCAGATCACTCATTCCAAATACCATCTTGAGTCAGGAGTCTCCCAAATATAATTACTACGACACTCTGCACATTTACCTCTTCTTATACCTATTTATGACGCACGCTGCTTCTGTGTCCTGGATTCATTTAGACAACCTCTGCTTTGCCACCTTCTGCAGATTTCAAAGTAGAATCCACCTATAGCAGTCATCAAAAAGTACTTGAAGTGCCATTTTAAAATATAGATCCTTGGGCCTTGCCTCAGATGTACTACGTCAGAGTTTCTCAAGTTTGAATCCAGGAATCTGGCTTCTTTTTGACAGGTCTCCATGTTTGCTTCATGTACTCTAAAGTTCAAGAATCATTGCTAGGGAAAGACAAAAATAAGGTCTGAGTCTCAACCTAGGTTAAGTAACATTCATGTTTGGTTTCTGAGAAGAAGAATAAGATCTGATTTTAGCAAAAATCAGAACTAAGCTTTGTTTTTGGAGACCTTCTTATCTCCCTTTCATCTCTGCTCCCTCTCATTCTTCAATAATTAAGCAGTAATTGTCATTTGTCCAGCCAACTCTGTGAACTAGGCACTGGGCCTTGAGCCTCAGAAAATCCTATAGTCTAAGTAACAGTATCATCCTCATCTACAGGTGAGGATATTGAGGTTGATTGAGGTTATGGAATTTGTCCAGAGCAGAAGCTAAGGAAAGGTAAAGCTAGCATTTGAGCTCACATCTGCTCTCTAGTCACTTGGCTGAGAAACTAATTCATACTGTGGTATTAAGGGTGTTATGTTTCAGATACTCAAATGTCTCTGAATCTTCCTGTGGCTGTCCCCTGTTTTTCAGAACCTTCAGTACCAGCACACCTCAGAAGCACCTTTCTCTTTCCGTTTTAATTGACTCTTTAGTTTCCTTTTTGTGGATATTTCTCCCAATTTTTTGCAACGAAGAGTGGAAGGTTGATGGCCAGTATCCTCCCACCTCAGCCGTCTCTAGAATGTTTGTTTAATAGGCAAAATGCAGCCATTTTGATTACACAACTAGCCAGATGTCTTCCAGAAAAAAAAAATGAGTAGCGGAGACCTTACTGCAGAAGCCCTTTCTTCTTCATAAATGACTCCACTGGGGGTACACACCCCATGTCTCTGTTTCTCTCACTGGGCTCCAATATTTAGAAGAGTGCCTGGTGCTCCATGTTCATATTCACTAAATGTCAGCTGAATAAATGAATGAGCAAACTGCATCTTTTCCCCAGTTTTACTGAGAAATAATTGACATACAACACTGTATAAGTCATATAGCTTGATGGTTTGATATACATTGACTGTGAAACAGTTACCACAATAGTTTTGGCCAACATCCGTCTTTTCATATAGACATAAATAGAAAAGCAAGGAAAAAAGAGAAAAGAAAAAACTTTTCCTTGTGATGAGAACTCTTGGAATTTACTCTCTTAACCTCCCTACGTATCACACACCAGTGTTAGCCATTATGTTGTACATTACATCCCTAGTACTTGAACATTTGTACTTTTTGACCACCTTCCTCCAATTCCCCCTCCCCCCAGCCCCCACCTTTAGTAACCACAAGTCTGATCTCTTTCTATGTTTTATTTTTTTTTAATCCCACATATAAGTGAGATCATACTGTATTTGTCTTTCTCTGTTTGACTTATCTCAATTAGCATAATGCCTTTAAGGTCCATCCATGCTGTTGCAAATGGTAGGATTTCATCATTTTTTACGGCTGAATAATGTTCATTGTACAGACAGTTGACCCTTTGTATTCTCGGGTTCTTCATCCATGAATTCAACCAATCACAGATTAAAAATAATTTTAAAAATTTCAGAAAGTTCTAGAAAGCAAAGTTTGAATTTGCCACACGCTGGCAACTATCTACATAACATTTACATTGTATTTATAGCTATTTACATAGCATTTACACTGTGTTAATCTAGAGATGATTTTAAGTATACGGGAGGATGTGCATAGGTTACATGCAAATACTACACCATCTTAGATAAGGGATTTGAGCAGCTATGGAATTTGGTATCTGAGAGGGGTCCTGGAACCAATCCCATGTGGATACCTAGGGATGACTATATACACCACAACTTCTTTTTCCATTCATCCATCAATGGATACCTAGGTTGTTTCCATGTCTTGGTTACTGTAAATAATGCTGCCATGAACATGGCAGTACAGATATTTTTTTGAGTTAGGGTTTTCATTTCCTTTGACTATATTCCCAGAGGTGGAATTGCTGGATCATAGTTCTATTTTTACTTTTTTAGGATTTTTCCATTCTGTTCTCCATAGTGGCTGTACCAGTTTACAGTCCTACCAATAGTACAATGATTCCCTTTTCTTCACATCCTTGACAGCATTTGTTCTCTCTTGTCTTTTTGATGATGGCCATTCTAACAGGCATGTGGTGATATCTCACTGTGGTTTTAATTTGCATTTCCCTGTTGACTAGCGATGTTGATCATCTTTTCATGCACCTGTTGGCCTTTCATATATCTTCTTTGAAGAAATGTCTATTCGGGTCCTTTGCTCATTTTGCAATTGTGTTATTTGGTTGTTTTGTGTTTGTTTCTGTTTAACTGTTGATTTGCGTGAATTATTTATATATTTTTGGATATTAACCCCTTATCAGATATATGGGGTTGTTTCCCATTCCATACGTTGTCTTTTCTTTCTTTGTGTTTTTTTTCTTCAGCTGCACCGCATGGCTTGCGGGATCTTAGTTCCCCAACCAGAGATTGAACCCAGGCCCCTGGCAGTGAAAACGCCGAGTCGTAACCACTAGACTGTCAGGGAATTCCCCATAGGTTGTCTTTTCAAAGCACATTTTAACATTATGGTTCTTATCACAGATTCAGAAGGTAGGATAGCTAAGATCTTGGTTAAAATTTCCAGGAAGGGAAAGTTGATCTTCTAGATAGGTCACTGCCTGTCCTGTGCATTTACTTGAGTAAGCAACATAGTTGCAACTGTGTCCCAATGTGTGGCACGCATTCCAGGAATGGGAATTTCAGGTGCTTCACTAGGAATATTTGGCCAAATGCCAATGGGTGTCTCTAGGTATTAAAGCTAAGCTATATACTTTCTGATAAACCTGTATACTCAGTATTTATTGAGCACTTACTATGTACAGGTACAGTTCTAGGTACTGGGAATATAGCAGTTGACAAAATTACCAAAAGTTCTGGTCCTAATAGAGTTTGTTATGTTCTGTTTGGGGAGGAGGGGTTGCTTCTTAACAGAAGAGAACAGGCGAACACAAACATTCAGACCAACATCAAAGGCACATGCATTGAAGGAGAGAGGAGAGACCAGCTAAGCATGATACATAAGAAATTTGCACCGCATGTGGCCTTCTCTGCGTCGGGCTATAGGTCTAAAAAAGGGCTGCATTAGGGATGCGCTGGGACTGGGGGAAAAATGATGCCATGAAGGATGTTACCAGGGTGATATTCTAGTTACCCCCAAACCTCCATGCTATTCCTCCTTCTCCTTTGGAGCCTGTATTTCTACACTAAATGTGAGCGAGTAGAAAAGATGTTTCCTATTCACTATGAAACTTGTAGTACAGGTTCTGCTGCTTGGTTGCCACAGAAACTCTGAGTTTGTGCATCAGGGCTGCCATGGAATGAGTGACACGTGCACAGAGAGAGGCTGAGCCTGCCTCCCTGGGCTAACGGGCAGCATGGAGTGGCATCGCCAGGGAGATCTTGTGCTTCTCCTTGTTCACTCTCCTGGCCCAGCCCCGCCTGGCCTGGTCCACAGCAACACACGGAGATACTTGCTCCTTAGGATGTGGGAGCATTCTCCTTTTTGAGACCCCAAATGTGCTTATTTGGACAATCTCAAACAGGATCAGGCCGGTCTCTCTTCCCTCCTCCAATGCAGGTACCTCTGATGTTAGTCTGCTTGTGAGCTTTTGTGTTTGCCCATTCTGTGCCAGGGGTGAGATTCATGGTCCCCCAAATATCGTTTTCCCTTCTCCCAGAAAATGTCTGGACCCACTCCTGCTTGAAGGACTGGTGCATTTTTATCAGGGTCTCACTCTATTTTCACTTAAAATGCAAATATTCAGGGGAGAGTTAAATTACTAAATAACATGTGCGTGTAAATTAATTTCTCAGGCAGGTGACAAGAGAACTGAGAATAAGAAAACTGGCAAGGTGGGCAAAAGGAGTATATGGGGTGCAGAGAGGTGGGGGTCTGGGAGGAAGAGACAGAAAAGAGAATAAAAATGAGCGCAGGTACCTATACCTACCATACACAGAGGCACACACACGTGCACACAACCTGAGGTCACCAGAGCCAAAATTCTCCTTTGTTATCCTTCTTTGGGACATCCTCAAGGTGTGGCAGTTCGGCAGCAAGTCGTGGGGGGAAGTGCCCAAGCTCTGGAGTTGGACAAAATGGGTTCTAACCCCAATTTCATTTCCATGTGTCTGTATGACCTCCTGCGAGTTACTGCCTCTCTCTGAGCCTTAATTTCCTCATCTGTAAGGAAAAGAAGCAGGGTGGGGGGCAGAGATAATAACACCTATCTCTTAGGAGCATTGTGAGGGTTACATAAGATGATGAATGCTGAGTGATTGGCACAGAGCCTGACACATAACAAACCAAAGGGTAGTGAGATTCAGGGTACGTTTGGAAGGATACCCGGCTTACAGGAGGGACGTCAGAGGAGCCCAAGTGGCTTCCATCGCCTCTGTTGTCTTATTCCTCCAGAAG
Organism: Phocoena phocoena; assembly: GCF_963924675.1. Taxonomy (NCBI): domain Eukaryota; kingdom Metazoa; phylum Chordata; class Mammalia; order Artiodactyla; family Phocoenidae; genus Phocoena; species Phocoena phocoena. The sequence goes on from NC_089222.1 coordinate 84,489,453, forward strand.
GGATCAGGAAGGGAAAGGCAGAGCAGCATAGTTGATGGTTTTTGCTGTTCATTCTAGCCTGGCCAGGATCTGCAGAGATTTCTCTTCCAAACTGGACAGCATTGAAGCATTTATTTTATTACACAGTGACTTTCATCTCTAGCTACTGCTTCTTCTGCCAGCACACAATTCCATGTGATTGCTAGTTCCTATTGGGGCCTGGAACAAGAGGAGGTGTTACAGGTGAGGATGGAGAAGCATCGTGAGCGAGAAGCTTTCTTGGTGCCAACCAGGCTCCATCAGAGCCAGAAATGCTACCACTCACTCTAACAACAAAGACAAAGCCCACTCCACAGTCGGCCTTGGGTCTCTCCTCCTCTCCTTCCTGCTTCCGCACGATGCACACAGGCACAAGAACATTTTCTCTGGGCTTCTGTTCGCAAACCGCATCTCACCTTTTGCTCTCAGCCTCAGGCTTTTGCTAAGAACATAGTGGAGAGCTGGAGAAACATTCTGATTCACCTTTAAACAGAAGCCAAGGTCCCCCAAATCAGCTGCCATTTTCCCAGTCACTTGGGGGGCTTCCATTCAACCATAGCTACGAAGAGAACATGGAGCAGCCCCACTGGGCTTCCGAGCAGGAAGAGAGCAGTTGAAGCAATAATTTCTCAGCTTGTTACCAAGCACAACTAAAAGATTAATCAGCGCCTTTGTTGTAAGCCTTGAATATTAGTTTGATATTAGCTTGGTTAAATATCCAGGGCTGGAGTGTGCATGCCTGTGCATACATAAGGCAAAGGGATTTAGTGAGTCTCCGGAGAAATGCTCTTTTCCCCAAGACTTGCCTTCTCCACGCACTCTCGGCTCCCCAGCACGGTGCTTGATTTTATCCCCATGCTGACCCCAAACATAGACCTGGACGCCACTGAGAGAGTGAGCAGGTTTTGTTCCTGCCCTGCTGTACACAGTGGTCACACATCCATTTTGGCTGCTCCCATAATAATTGAGAGTTGGTAAGAAGAGTAATTATGTGGGGACTCTTGAATCAGGTCGCCCGAGACTAAAACCTCTCTGGGGCACTTACCCTTACACCATTAATCGCTGTAAACCTCAGTTTCTTCCTCTCAAACGTTGATAATAGTACCTGCCTCTGAGGGTTGCAGAAGGGTTAACTGAGGTGATGAATATAAAGTGTCAGCACAATGCCTGGCACATAATAAGTACTAGATAAATGTCAGATGTAATTAACAATTCTCTACATTCTTATAGCACTTAGTTATTTTCCAAGTACTTTCATATCATTTTGTATGATTCTCCTAATCCACCCACCAGGTATAAGATGCAAAACATGTAGTTTTATCCTCATTTGCTCAATTAGAAAATCGAGTTTCTAAATGATTAAATGTCATAGTTGTAATTGATGAGAACCCATTCTGGCATTTGTCCCCTCCCCCTCCCCACCCCACCCCCAACTGCTTTAAGAAGCTAGACTACGCAAAATTTTCTATTCAAATCAGAAAAAGCAGGAAACTTGAATTATTTTATGTGCTTCTTATCAACGAACAACTTCTCTGAGTTTGGTTTTCACAATTGTAGTATTACAGAGCTTCTGTGGTCTTTGGCTTTTCCTTAGCAATAGGGCTGGGTCCCACCGCAGCAAGGAGAGATGGTCCCACTTCTCACTGGTCCTCGTCCTCTACCACTCCCATGACCCTTGGAATATATTGCCTAGATCGTACCTACTTCTGTAGAGTTGAGCTCCAGGAGCACAGAGGAACTATTTTAGCTGTGTTTCTCCTAGAGCAGCTAGCAGATACTTCCCACATAGTACTAAATAACTACTTGTGGATTGATGATCTTGTAATTTTGCGTTCTCTAATTCAGGCCTAATGAATGCCTATGTCAAGGTCAGCCTCATTAGCCTATCAAGTATTTTGATATTCTCGTAAGTCTAGACAGTCAGATAAGAAAACTGCAGCTTTAAATGGTTTTACCAAGAGGGTAGGAGGGAAACACATTTCTATAACCTTACGTACTGTTAAAAAAAAAAAAGTTCTTCAAAGTTTCCAGAGATTCCCAAGGTACACACCATAGTCATTAGCTATCAAGAAGAACCAGAAGGAAAGTCTTTCTGTATATACCAGCATTGGTCTTTCAAGATCTTAGTTAAAAGTAAGCGTGACACTGAGACATGTACTAGAGAAAGCAAGACATGTACTAGACATCAATGGCATTTCCTCCCTGTTTTGTAGATTTGGATTCCAAAACAAACCATTTTGCAACTTTCATACAAATCACGTAACTTTCTCTTAGAAAATGATGGTATATTTGTAAGGTTCCATGGAGTGTGATCATGAGTAATTGACGGCCTAGACCATAGGGCATGCTATAGCCAACTTTGCCTTTCCTTTAAAATTAAACTGTATCATGAGATCACAATTAAACTGCGAACTAACCAGAAGATTATATACAAAAAAATGACAGTATATAAAAAATTAACCAGAAGATAGTATAATAGAAATGATAGGCTACTTGGAGGAATATAAGTGCATTTCTGTTAAAGGAATATAAATACATGATATAAGATACCAGTGTATAATTCTTAACTGTTATCATTGCTTGCTTAATTTAATTCTGGTTCTAGCTTGGGAAGATTATAAAACAATTCTTACAGAATTTTTTCTTAGTGACAAATACATTCCAGGATTCACACTCTGCTTTTGAGCATATTGGCTTATCATCAAATGTCCTTACAAGGAACTTTACCCCATTCTGCTTGGCAATTATACCATCTAACATTTTAATTATTTTGCTTACTTTTTAAATTCTTTAAATTTCAAAGTGGTTATTTCTTTTTGTTTTATACCAAAAGCAGATAATAAGAACAGTCATACAATAAGAATTCAAGGCCCTATATAAAATCGTCTTTCCAAATAGATTTTCCTTCATCTAACAACTTTTCTTTCCAAGAACCTCTTTTGAAACCTGGGGCTGACCATTAACTTACACATCAAGTTTATTTATTTACTACTTTTTTACTACAAATTTCCAGCCTCTATCAAAAGATCCATTGACACAAATGCTTCAAAATTTACTTTAAAAAATACATTCAAATAGAATACAAATGGATTAAAAATTTTTAACCTACTTTTTAGCTATTTTAATTATTTTGAAATAACTTTTAATTTGTAGAAGTTTCAAGAATAATAAAAATAACTCCTGTATTCTCTTAATCCAAATTTACCAATTGTTAACACTTTGCTAATTTGTTTTCTGCATGTGATATATGTTACTATGCTGAACCATTTGAAATTATTTGTAATCATGTCTCTTTACCCCTAAATAGTTCAATTTTTCTTTGAAAAGAAACAAGGGCATGCTCCTACATAAACAATATAGTTATTTAATCGGGAACATTTAATATTCGTACAGCACTATTATCTAACAGAAGGTTCATTGTCGAATTTACCAATTGTCCCAGTAATGTCCATTATAGCCATCCTCCCCAACCCCATGCCCAATTCAGAATCCAATACAAGATAACACATTTCCTTCAGTTATCATGTTTCTTTAGTTTTTTTTAATATGGGACAGTTTCTCAGGCTTTCACTGTCTTTTATGACACTGATATTTTAAAAAGAGTACAGACCAACTGTTTGGAGTTTGTCTGATATTTCCTCATGTTTCCATGCCGCTTATCTATTGGCAGCAGGGGTGGTGTGTAAAAAATGCTGTGTGCTTCTTTGTGTGTCCCATCAGGAGACACAGGATGTCTCGCTGTCCCACTGTTGGTGATATTAACTTTGATCATGGTTGAAGTACTCTGTGTCAGGTTTCTCCATTGGAAGGTTACCATTTTTCCCCTTGATATTAACAAGAAATCTGTGGAAAGATACTTTGAGACTATATAAATAACCTGTTTCTCATCAAACTTGGACCAATCCTTATAGCATCCCATGAAGATATACTTAACAGAATACTGTGGATGACTGCAAAATGGTGATTTTAAAATTCTATCATTCTTTCTAATTTATGATGTAACATTCTATTGTAAGAAGAGCTTCCCCTTCTCACTTGTTATTTATTTATGTATTAAGTTATTATCAATTTGGACTTATGGGTTCTTATTTTATTCAATGAGTTATAATAAATTACTGTAATTATCCATTTCAAAGCACAAATTGTCACATATTCGATTAGTGGAACTTATGTGGAGCCTTTTCAAGTTGGCTCTTGTATCCATTTGACATGTCCTCATCATTTTGTGATCATTATTTTGTAGCACAGCAAGATGTTCTAAGCTCATCCTGGATTTTCTCTGTCCTAGTCCTGGAATCAACTGTAGTCTCTTTTAGTGGAAGAATGGTATTTAGAATCCTAAATGTAGGCATACAATTATATTTTTAAACATAAGCTTTAAAAGATATTCAGTGCTTTTTCCATTATGTCTAAAGTGCCAGCTTGGGCAAAGCCAACTGTGTCCACAGAGCAAGACAGTGGGCATTCTATATTGACTGACCTAGTGTTATAAATCTTAACAAGAATGTAAAGTACTATATACTTCTTCTATTGTAAGATTCTAAGATACACCATAGTTTTAATAACAGTTTCTTGGAGGGTGGAAGGAGGACAAAGAATTCTACATTAAGTGTTCACATTGATTATAAGGCATCTACTAATTTCAAAAACATCAAGATGTGAAAAACCTTTGCATCTTAGAATCAAGAAAACAAGCAATTTATCTCAAAGAAGAGCATATCATTATGACTTCATGCAGAATCATTCAAATGATTTAGGGAAAACATTAAATAATGTTATAAACTGTTTTGTTTATATTTCTTGTCTCTTTTGTTATACTTAACTGTACATTCTTTTCATTGGTTGCAATAAAAGTACAGGGAAGGGCTTCCCTGGTGGCACAGGGGTTGAGAGTCCGCCTGCCGATGCAGGGGACACGGGTTCGTGCCCCGGTCCGGGAAGATCCCACGTGCCGCGGAGCAGCTGGGCCCGTAAGCCATGGCCGCTGAGCCTGCGCGTCCAGAGCCTGTGCTCCGCAACGGGAGAGGCCACAACAGTGAGAGGCCCGCGTATAGCAAAAAAAAAAAAAAAAAAAAAGTACAGGGGATAGGTCAAATGGATCTATTTTAATTTTTACAGATGCATGGAAAATGAGAAGAAATCACAGCCAGATCTTCTATTCCTCAATGATTGAGCTTAAAGAAGATATATCATCACTAGAAATGTTACTTGTTCTACATTTTCGCACATGCTTATTTTAATAGGTCAATTATACCATCTCAATGAATCAGAAAACTAAATGGATTTTGATAATAATTACACAAATATTTTATGTAAGGATATGACTTTACTGTTAACAAACTTTGCAAAGGCAAAATCTCAAGGGTAGTGAAGTGTATCAACTGACTAGGAGATCCTGCTGGGGTCTGACTGCCCCAGGTACGAGTCCTGTCTTTCTGCTACTTACTAGGTTTTCACCCTTAGGCAAATTACTTAACCTCTCTAGGCTTCAGTTTTCTCTATTCATCAAAGGAAGATAATCAGAGTACCTACCTCAAAAAGTCATCATGAGGATGAAACGAGAGAATTCAGGGAAAGTGCACAGACCAATGCTTGGTACCCAGAAAATTTTAGCTGATAAAAAAGTAGATCAAAGACAGAAGTCAGCATCATTCTAGTATCTCAGATGGATACATTTTCTTTGTACATTCCTTGTAAAGCAATTTAGTATTTTTTCCCTACTTAAGAACCTAAGTGGATTCAACAGAAAAAAATCTCCTTAAGTTCTAAGTCAGAGACAAGAGTTAGGAATCTGCACCGCAGGAGAATATGTGCACTTGCTTATGGTGGTTTAGTTAGCAAGCTAAACCCATCCTCCTTTTTCTTGTCTACTACCCTACCACCCATAGGAAAACCATGGTTCTGGTGAGCTATTGGGTCCAAAAAACGACCAAAAAATTTTCAACCCGAGGTAAGCAGCAAAAAAGAGAAAAGAGTACACAGCCAGCGGATTTGGATTGCCCTGTCCCTTTCGGATTGTGTCTGCTGGATGACTCACTCTTTGCCACAATGCTGGTCATAAGCGGTGCTGAGGGTTCTTATCCTGGGACAATACCTCACAGATGATTAATGCTTTAAAGAGAGAAGACATCCTTCATTTTCAAAATAAGGGATTCACCATTTCCCTTTGAATTCTTTAATTGGCCTTTCTAATTAGAGGGATTTGCTGCTTTATTTGGCAGTAGTTGGCTGTGATCTGTGTGGTTTCTGCAGGACTGGGCCAGATTGTTTGCATCTTAAAGGAATTCTGGGGAAGCCCTACCTCTTTCTAGGGTTTCTTTCATGCTATTTGAGGGTTTTAGAGAACTGAGGTCAAGGATGCTCCATTAGCATCGTTGTGCAGAGGAAGGAAGCTGGGACTCTACCGCCTATTTCAGAGTAATTACATCACCCACTCTGGCTCAGCTCCTACAACACTGTGTGAAGCCGTGGATGAAGCAATATGCAAGATCAGACTGTCACAGGTCCCCTGCCATTTGCACAGCTCTTGTCCTGCGAAGTTTTAGCATCTACACTACTCATTCTTGGGAAAACCTCCTATGTTGTTCCCACTAAGTTGGTTTGTCTGAAGGTTCCGCCTAACTAAAAGCTGGAAAAGAAGGGAATTCTTTATTTGAAAAATATTAAAGCCTGCGGGGACGTGTGTGATAATAGCCAGCTCTGAATATAAGTCACTGAGGGTTACCCTACAATGTAGCTTAAACAAATAACATTAGAACAGAAAATTTAATTATATGGTCATAGCAAGAAGCAATTTGTAACAATTAACTTTTCAGGGAGGCCTGTTTTCACCTTGCCCTGTAGAAACCTCAGGTGTTTGTTCAAAGGAACCAGACCCACAGATTGTGCAAGTTCTTTTAAACGAGGGAGCCACAGCCCAAGTTCTGTGCTTTACTGCTCGGGCAGCTCTTCTGCTCCACTGACATCCTCCATGGGTCTCTCCACACCCACCACCCAAGGTTCACTAAAGGTAGACTCAGAAGTGTCCCAAGTTCCCATCTTCTCTCCTGCTCTGGATAGAGACCTAACGCTTTCTAGAAGCTGGATGCATGGATGCCTTGTACCTTCTAGCTACCAGTTTACTTCTCATGATCTGTCCTCTGACCTTTAGCTATCAGTGTATATCTCCCCAGCCTCAGGGTTTTTCATGGTTATTCCTGGTCTACGATTTTCCTCCTTGAGTTCAGTGGCTTACCAGAGACCTAATTCAGCAGCCTGTTTGCCTCTGACTCTTTAATTAGCTCCCTAGAGGCTTTTCTTAAAAGTCTTCCTGGATCATTTTGAAAGGGGCATTTTTTGTATTTAAAGCTCCCTCCTCATCAGGAGGTAGAGCTTAAAGCTTGCCTTACCGCCCCTACACACAGTCTACCAAGGCCTCTGATTATAAAAACATGCTACTAGAAGGATCAAGGATGAAATAATTCCTTTATTCATGTCTTCATTTACTCAACAGATGTTAATTTGGCCACCTATTATATTCAATACACTGAAAAGGCTACAGCGATGAATGTATTTCCATTCCTGTTCCAGAGGACTTACAGTTCGGAGCAATAGTTCTTAAACTTCATTGTGCATAAAAATCTCCTGGGGAGCTTATTAAAAACCAGATACCCAGACCTCACAGCTCAGAGATTATTATGATTCTATAGGTGTAGAGTGGGGCCTGAGAATCTGTTTTTTTAACAACCAATCCCCTCATACAGCAAAAACTGAGTCAGGGACCCTGCGGATACCTTAAGAAGCACTACTGTAGGAGAAGAGATACCCCAAGTCTATATCACCTCCTATCTGGGACACAGTTCTGGAAACCAGTGAAAGTAGGCAAAGCATGGCTTATATGTTTGGTTTACCTAAATAAAATGTGAAGCTCCTATTGTATCCGTAATTTTTATTTTTACCAAGGTGCTCGAATTGCTTTATCTTCCTTTCCTTTGACATAGGAGGGAGCATGCTGTACTTTGGTTTTAGAGATGAAGATGTTAAAAACAATCACTCATTTTCCACACATTACGCAGCAAGATCGTAGCAGGTGCGGGTCTCCGGCAAGTAGAGTCACCACCTTCACGACATAATGAGGCAGCTTCTTTTTCATATTCTGAAAATTCAACAGCTTCTCCAAGCTCCTACGTGCTCTGGTGACTCAATGATGCACAAGTAAGAAACAACTTGACTTTCTCAAGTTCACCGAGCCATGGGTGGAGCCCAGGAGTCTGAAATTTTTTGAAAGTTCTCCAGATACTTATGCCACTGGGAATGTGGAGAAAGTATGGACAAGGGTGGCGTGAATCTCCTTGCCGGCCCCTCCCCCAACCCTGCTCAGATTGAGTCCATTGAACTTTGTGCTCTCTCTGTGTTTATTCTCTTCTAGCTCCCCTCGCCCATATCTTATCTTTTCTTTCTCTTTGGAAAAATACTCAGGGTACCATTTCATCTGTTTGGAGCAGCAGTTGCTCTCTTTCCGTATGTGGTTGTCTAAGTCCATTCATCTCCAAAGTGAAGCCTCTGGATTCTCTGGTGAATCCGATTGATGCTGCTGTTGAGAGGCCTCCTGGCGATTACAGGTAAGATAAATATACATATATGAAATAGATACTATGTTATATATAAAATGTTAGATATTTACATATATGTATAATAGATACATATTTCAAAAATCTTAAAAGTACATTGGCCATTAGTCCTTTTCTTTCAACTTCATCTGTTACTTTCAACTTCCAATATTATATGATGCTTATATCAAAACTATTTCTAATGGAAACTGCAAGGACTTTATTTGCTGGCTCTCTGTCAGAGAAATGCTTTGGAGATGACCATGTCAGAGTCTTGTCAGGTATCCTAAAACTCTGGAGAGAGGCAGTGAAAGAAAATCCATCGTATTCTAGTCTACATAATCTCAACTGGTTCATAGTAAAACCACGAAGAACACCAATGTTTGACTGGGCTCCAGTTTCTTTTCTTTTTTTCAGATTTACAAATATTTCCTTGTTAATTGCTCTCCTGGTCTAACTTGAACATCAGTATCCACAACTTTGAAGAAAGTTGGTTATTTTTGTTTTTGTAAATACTTAAATACTTTTTTCATTATTTTTTTCTAAAGTATAAATGACCACTTTGAAGAGAATTGGAAAGTTCTTGATGCAGTGTAACAAGTGAGGTTTTGGGGTCTACAGACCTTCATTCAAACCCTGTTCTTCCCCTTATAGCTCTTTTACTTTAGACAAGTTGTGTGACCTCGCTGAGCCTCAGTTTCCTCAGCTATAAAATGGAGATAATAATAGTGCCTCGCTCAAAGCAATGTTGTGATGAGCAAACGAGAAGAGGCACACAAAATGCTTAGCATAGCATGGGTCCATGATAAGCATTCATTAAAGGTTAAATTTTATTGTTATTATTGTTAAATTTTATTATTATTATTAGTCAAGGAAACATTTATATGTTCTTTTTTCTTTTTTTTTAATTTTTGGCCACACCACAAGGCATGCGGGATCTTATGGGGATCTTCCCCAACCGGGATTCGAACCCGTGCCCCCTGCAGTGGAATGATGGATTCTTAACCACTGGACTGCCAGGGAAGTCCCCCATTTGTATTTTCATAGGTATCAGAACTTCAGGAAAAGAAATAAAACTCCTCATTAAGTATATCAGCAAGCAAATGGATAAGGATTTGTGGAGGGCTCAATAAACGTTCTTGCCTGAAAGAATATCACTAGCTTTTAAATACACTTATTTATTCAGCAAAACTGTATTGTACATATGCTATGTGAATTATATCTCAATAAATTAAACACACACACATAACACACAAACACAGCTACATTGTGCACTGTCTACACAGGGCACTGGGAGATGCGTGCAGGGAATACTAAGAAATACAAGGTACACTTCCTGCCTCTAGAGTATGAATAGGAGCTAATCAGAACTTAGTTCAGTGTCCCGGCTCACTATCTAACACATCCTTAGAGCAGATGTCAGCTATCAAAGGAGTACATGCTTAAATGAGTCAGTGTCAAGAATGGTACACTAGGTTCCCCTCTCTGAATCACCTGAGAGCCCTTCTAGCCACTATGGGACCAGGAGAGGTCCTTTTTTTGCCCAGCCTGATGTCAAGGTGGTCCCTGTCAAGAGTCTTCTTAAGAAGGGACTGGAAAGTGGTATTCATGGTGATGGAGAAGGTAAAAATCAGACTTTTAAAATGAAATGTCTACATTTGCTATGGTAGGTTGGAGGAGTAGCATGAAAAGTGGGGAAAATAACTTTCCTGTCACTTTGGATTGAAACTTTGCACAATGTAAGTTCTCCTTTACCACAGGGCTATAGAAAGCTCTGGCTAACACCACCATCTTGCCATTATAAATCTACTTCTATTTTTTTTTTTTTTCCTTCAGGGCTTAGCAGTGCTGAAGTATGTGTAGAAGTTTTCCATCACTTGCTTTACTTTTTTCTGGGAGGGAGGGACGGGCGTTGGGAGGGAAGAGAGAGAAAATGTTAATTTCCAGGAAAAGACCAAAGGAGTACAGTTTTGGGTAAAGCAGCTGGGCCAGCAAAGATTAATTTTAGACCAAATATCATTCTCACTCCAATAAACTGATATTTCAAAAAAAAAAAAAAAGAAAGAAAGGATTTAAAAAGTAGGCCCTTAAAAATGATTCTTCAGCCAGGGTGAGATGTATTTGTTCAACAGCCATGGAAAGGCCCTGCAATATGGTGGAGGAGTCCTGAGCTAGAGGTTGAGAAACGGGTTCTCATCCAGGTTCGCACTGGTCTCTGTGATCTAAGACAAGTTTTACAACTTTCTGGCCTCAGTCTCATCATCTGAAAAATAAAACTATGTGATGCTTAAAGCTTCTTCCATCTCAGACACACCATCAGTGCATAAAGTATAGGAATGTAACATTACATCTCATGAAGCCATTTGGATTATTAAATGGATTTTCTTCCCAAGTTTCAAAATCTAAAAATCCAACAGTTTTTTTCCTCAAGAAGCCCATAAACTTGTGTTTGAGAATGACAAGTAAACAGTCATACAGAATGTTGGAGGGAGATATAATCATGAGAGATCCAAGACGTTTTCTTCTTATGGAAAATGATGGGAAGCTAATTTTGGGAGCCTCTGTCTTAAACTTTTGTGTTTTGTGAGTAACCGTCTCACATGTGATAAATATTGGGCTTCTTAAGCCTGCAAGTATGTGTGAGATTACAGTAACCCTCCCATCCCCCATACTTCCTGGCAACCACTATCTCTACTCTGTCTCTAGAGATTTGCTCATTTTTGACATTTCACATAAATGAAAACATACAATATGTGGTCTTATGTGGCTGGCTTATTTCACTTAGTATAATATTTTCAAGGTTCATCCATGTTGTAGCATGTATCAGAACTTCATTCTTTTTTATTGCCAAATTAGATTCCACTGGATGGCTATACCACATTTTGTTTATTCATTCATTAGCTAATGAACACCTTGATTGTTTCCACTTTGGGGCTATTATGAATTATGCAGCTATGAAACTTCACATACAAGATTTCATGTGGCCATATGCTTTAATTTTTCTTCAATATATACCTAGTAGTGGAGTTACTGGTAACTCTGTTTGTCAGTTTCAATTATTCAAAATATAGGTCATCAAGAACACAGTCTAGGTAGAATTTCCACTGATTTGGTATAATTAGTTATCTTCTTGAAATGGTTTTACTGTGGGAAGGGAAAATCCAAACTGTAGTTCTTCTTAGGCTTCTAGGACTCAGCTCAATGACTGAAGGATCCAAGAAAACACACACACACACACACACACACACATTCACATACACACACATTTACCAGCACTATAAGCAAGAATTTATAGGCACAATGTAGTCTAAATCCCTATAGAGAAGATAAATATCCTCCTTACTCCCATCCCAGCCTGGCCCCAAAGCAACCTCATTTGATGCAATATTTTTCTGGCCAGAACTACATCATAATTCACATCACCAAGCTGAACCCTTGGTTTCTCCCAGAGAAGTTTATCTTCCATTGCACTTTATTATTTTTTTTAAAGAAAAATGCATAGATTCTTGTTTTGTATTTCTGTAACTGCAGGGTTATTTAGGTGGGTTTTGTAGAACAAGGGACCAGTTCGCCCTAAAGGAGCAATTCCTTTCCTCTTATAAGACAGAAAACTCCCTCAACTCTACTTCTATTAAGGTTTAGAAATATATATATATATATATATATACACATATATATATGGCTTGATTTTTCAGCTTGAACATAATATAAAAATGCCAAAACACACAAATTTTGCTGAATAGATTTAAAGTCTAATGTAGTGCCCCAAAGGACTAAACTCCACTCAAAGGATTAAATAAAGAGTTGACATATGTAAAAATACAAAAAAAAAAATTCACAGGTGATTAAACTGTTCCAGGCACCCCCCAAACCAAACACTTTGCAGCTTTTTTGCTCTATGATTTCCCATTAATTGAGGGCTCAGGGGTTTGCCTTCGGGACCACGTCCTACCCTTTACTTCCCTTCGACTTCCATCATGGAGTCCCTTCCACACAGGACATGCTTACCCAGCCATATGAGCTGTAAAGTCAATGGAAGGAAATAAAGTCTATGAATTAATAAGTAAACCCTGAGGAAGGTTAACTATGTAGTCATGTGTTTCCCAGGCCTTATAACACGTACCCACTGTGCCTGGTTCACTCCTATAATTTCTCTTTACCCCTGCTTCCCTCAGTCCCTGTTAGCTGTGGCCCAGGGTGCCCCAGCAGCTTAAGTCAGGGTGCTCTCCTCAGAGCCACCTGAACATGGCCCATATTGCCTCCCTGCAATTCTGGTTACCAAGTACCTCTCCCCGCAGAGACTTTCCCTTGGATAGAAAAATACAAGTTTGAAAATATAGTGGACATTTTGAGGTATTTTTACCCAGAAGTAGAGAGAATCTTGGAGAAAAGAAGAACAAAAATTCCCTTCACAGCAATGATGTCTAAAAACAACCTGTCCATTTTAGACATGCATTCCAAAGCTGCAGCTTCAAATTTCTTAGAAGTCATTGGGTGGATGCCATCTGATCTTGGTGATTTACCTGAATTTAACTCATCAAACAAGTTTTGGGTTGGCGCCGTCTTGAGCTGTGACCTCTTCTTTCCTTCTTTCCAGTCAGGTGACTGACATCTCTCCTGGAACTTACCAGTTCTAGACTGCTCACATGATGGATTTCTTTCCCAGCTAAAATCTCTAAGAAATTCATTGGTGAAACAGAACCCACAGCAGAACCAAGAGACAAATCGTTCCCTGGTTGTTGGGTTTATTCTTGATGTTCCTCCTTGTCTACTAGGCTTCCTGACCCACTTCTGAGCCTGCTCCTCTTGTGGGTTCCTTAGCCTTGCTTGTCTGCCTGGACTTCTGGTTTTGATCCACTTGATGCTCAAGCTATCCTTATGCTCCTTCCTTTCCGTTAGGAAGAGGCCAGTCTCCCTCATCACCCAACAGTTGGTTGTGTCCATTTCTATCCTCTTGTAGAATCATCACCGCTTTTTGGTCTGTTCACTTTCCCATGGGCTCCGCTTTGCTCTCCTGGTTCAAACATCCTGTTTTATCTTCATGTTCTACTGCTGCTGATGGCGCCAGCATGACCTAGAACATTTTACCCCATTTTATCAAGTAGTTGACCTCTGCTCTACATTAAAAGATACTTGGCCAAGATGAATTTAATTCCATTCCTTTTTCATTTCAAAAATATCCATATAGATTACAGAGAGAAAAAGAGAGAGAGGGAGAGAGAGGAAAGAAAGAGAAAGAATATCAGAGGCAGCATTTTAAAATGATTTGAAAATTATCAGTGAATCTGTATAATGTATCATCATTTGATTTAAAAGATAGAGCTTCTCTAAATCTAGCATAACTTAAATTCACTGAATTAAGTAAATTCAAATACTGTTTTTAGAAGGGAAATATCCAAAGGAAGATAGAAGAAAAATAATTTGTCTCTCATTATCTAATATTTTAATATTAATAAATTGACTGATTTTGAAGGCATTAGCAAGCCCAGTTGTGCATATAAAGGTAGAATCAGAGGTACTATCAGATAAAGAATTGGAAATGAGATATTTACTTCAACATAGCTACCCCATCCAGATGTTAAAATTAAGAGTGAATTTGGGTTTCACAGTTAGTTTGATTAGTCAAGTATGTTGACCGTCCTAAAAAATAATAGCTAAGTTTTTCTTCATGTGTCAAAAACTGTGTGAAAAGCTCTACACGCATTTTCTGATTTAATCCAAGATAGGCTTTTTAGGTAGATATTATTTTTATGATCAACATTTTAGAGATAGAAATGCTGATGCCTGGAAAAATGAATTACCTCCTTCAACGTCATCCAGCTGTTAAAAGCTGGATTAGTGATTCCAACGTAGCACAGGCTACCCGACTCTAAAGCCAGTGCAATAATTAACCACTAAGCACATCAGTTAAGAGAATTCTCTGACTGCTCTTTCTTTTTATACTTCATTTTCCTACACTATGTGCTCTGCCTTAGCATGAAGGAAAACTACGGTGTTGATTCATTTGGCTGTACTGGAGGGAGCAAAAGGTCAGGCCAGTGAGCATGTTCTTTAAAAACACTACTATACGACATGCCTTTTCCCAAGACCTTTATTCCTTACTCTTTGAATGGACTACCAGCACTGGGAGGACAAAAAGCAAGTTACCTGCACAGTTTTCTAGACTTCGAAAGGAACTCATCACCTAGAATATTCAGAAGCCTAGAATATTCACGTATGCAATGAAAAGTCTATAGTTTTTATAATACTTCTTAGCATGCTTCATAGTAACTATTACCTAGTTAGTACGTGTTTACTAAATATGTTTGTTATATGTTTAGTGTATATTTTTCTTCAGTTTAGTTGCCCATATTAGGTATTTTCTTTCCTTTGACAGTTCATGACCAGTATTCTTGTCCACCTGACTTCGTCTTTTCCTTTTCCTATTTCTCCTTTACATCATCTCAACTACCTGTCTCTCAGTGAGCACCCAGTTCCCACACTCACTATATATTCTCAGCATTCTTTTCCTCTGCATTAATCTTCAGGTTAAACACCTTCTCTTTCTGGTTTTCTTTTTCTCTGGATCTATTCCCAACATAAATTCAGCAGCTGGTAGGATTCAGTTATTTAAAGAGTAAACCAATTCCATTCTAAACTTTTTTTTTAATTGAATTCAATTGTCATTTTTCTCTTGTCTAAATCCATCTTCTCTGCTCACATGTTGCACTAAGCGTATGGCTTTTTACTGGGTCTCCCTCTGTTTATCATGTTTCCATAAAGCCTTCATTCATTCTCCTTCAGCATCTAGGCCATTCTCTCTTTGGTTGTAGGTCCACATATATCCCTACATCCTTATCCATCTGCAACTTCAATAGCCATCTCTGTCTGTCCCTCTGGCCGTCTTAAGCTGTGCTCCCATCCCAGCTGACCTTTCTCCTCTACTTGCTCCCTTTCCCTTGTCTTCTAGAGGAGAACACCGACAGATGATATCCATTTACAGTCTGTCCACACTTTCTCTGCAAATCACAGGCATAATTTGTTTCAGGCAAGGGATGGAGAGTGCCTGTTGGATGTGGCTGCCCAAGTAGGACCATATGCCTGACATAAATCCAGAGGAGAGGAACCTGACCCCTGATCCCTTGCCCCTTTCTCTCAGACTTTATATTAACACACAACAATTGCTTGTAATATATTACTCTGACACTGAATTGATGTATACGGTTATCTGAAACTTCTACATTTCAAGAGCTCAGTATTAAGTTTTATGGGCAAAGGTAAGCTATTTTAAAAAGCAGGATGAATATTTTCCTCACTGATAGTCATGCCAAAAATTATACTGTAAAACCATTCTCCTATTAGGTTGATCTCTTTATGTGTATATAGCAGGACTGGAATGAAAAGATTTTGTCAAGTTCAGTATCCATCACAGATATTACCAGTGGTTTGCAAATTGCCCACACCAGTATCTCCAGGGAGACAGTGGATTTCAGCTGCTGCCTCACCAACCTGTTGCCAAGGAAACAAGAGAGGGCAAAAAAATCCTTAATGACATTCAATTTCAAGGCAGTCAAGACACCCCTGAAAAGAATTTCAACGGTCCTATGAAGGAAGCTGAAATAGGCTTCTGATTATAAATTCTAAGCCATCTCTTCTTACTCCAGGTTATACTGTCTGCTTAGATCTCAGTTTTTCAGCCATTCTGTTTACCAAGGAATATGTTCCAGATGTCAAAAGAGCCAGAGTGCTTTCCTGCAAGGAAGAGGAGGCAAGGGAAGAAAAGAGAGAAGAAGAGAGAGGGTCTAGAAGAAAAAATGAATAGTGGTGAAGTAGTTAAACATATAACACACTTCCAAGGCAAATGAAGTCATAAGTCCTAACCTAGTAGAGCTGGCATGAATTCCAGTCCAAATTTGTCAGATTTTAAATACATTTATAAATGTATTTGTGTCAGAGCATGTTACAGATTCTATACACATGCCTACATTAGAAAATATGAGGTTTTATTCAGCATTTATGTTTCTGATGTTATATTCAGATACAAAATATTCAGGGCAGGACTTCTGAGTAACTGCTTTGAGTGGAAGGGTTGTGTCACCCTGCCCCCCGCCAGGATACAGAAAACACTTCTAATTCATCAGTGCTTAAAACTTTCAAGTATGTGAAGGGTTAGCTACAATATTATGTTTGGGGACACATAAGTAATCATGTGGAAGAGTGTAGACACATGTAACATAGATCTTCGTGAGGACACTGATGAGTTGGTTGTGTGGAAGCTGGTGGGTATTGATGCCCTGTCCAGAAAGCCCCATTAGCCCACCCATAGTGATGTACCTTGGGCTTCCAATCAGTTTCTTTCTCTCCAGCAGTGCTTCCCATGCCCACCAGCCTCCTACACAGGCTTTCCTCCTAGTGGGATTTAAAGTTCTTTCAAATCTCTGGGACTCAGAACAATGTTCTCTGAGAGGAGTACCTATTAAATGTCCTAGACCAGTACTTTTCAAACCTTCATGTACATACGAATCAGCCCTGATTCACTTGGCGTGGGTCTCCAGGAACTTCCCCAGTGCTGCTGAGGTTCCTGATTCAAGATCCTAGACTACAAATTCCCTAAAGGCAGCAGCTGATTCTGATTAATATATAATATAATGACTGGCGGGATGTAAGTATTTAATATATCTTTTTTGAATAAAAGTAACCTTATGATACTTCCCACCCTACCCTACTTCTATTCCCACTCCTGGCAAGGACTTCAAAAGCTTTGTACAACTTCGGAAACTCATGGTCCAACAGCACTCTGGACTTACCTCTTGTGGTAGAGTCTGGTCAGCTGATCAGCACATCTGATTCCTCTTCTTCCCCAGCATAGAGCATGGCAACATTTCCCAGTTTCCCTTGCAGTTAAGCATGGCCATTTGACTGCCTTATAGCCGATGGAATGTGAGCAGAGTGATGTGTGTGCCCCTTTCCTTTCTGCTGGTAATTACGAGACCTAGGAGATGGTGTAGCCTAGGAGAAGGAAGGAGCCAGGTCCCCTGAACCATCTCTTCAAGGCGAATTCACCCTCTGATCAGTCACCCATTTCAGACTTTATATGAATGAGAACTGTTTATCATATTTGAACAATTATGCACGTTTTCTTGTGACAGCAGCTACAATTAGCTTAATTATATATTTCCCTTTTACATCTTATCACATTGTATTATATTTATCTGACTCTCCCACTGGAATGTGAGCTTTCAAAGGTACATAACTTTTTGTTTTGGCCACCTCGTGCATATTACAGCGACCGACACACAGTCGGAGACCAACTGTGCCCTAT
Organism: Phocoena phocoena; assembly: GCF_963924675.1. NCBI lineage: Eukaryota > Metazoa > Chordata > Mammalia > Artiodactyla > Phocoenidae > Phocoena > Phocoena phocoena. The sequence goes on from NC_089222.1 coordinate 84,507,360, forward strand.
GAATTAGTAAGTGAAGATGGTGTTTTTTTTTGGTCATTCACCTATTTAATTTATAGAGCACCTACTATAAGCATAATTTCATTCTCATGCCCCATAAAAAAGAGAAGTAGAGAAAGAAAAATCAAGCTACTTTAGTTATGCTTAGACTTTGTTTCTTTCTTGGGGGCACAGATGGCAATGAGTAGGGGGAGGAGGAACGATACTGCTACATAGGCTTCTTTACCTTCATTCATGGCATGTGTGACCTTTCCATGACAGATCTGATTGTACAGAATGAAAAGGGGTAAAGAAAAGGGTGTGGAAAAGTGAATAGAGGACTCATTGAAAGTGAGTGGGCACTGAGCACAACCGAATGGAAAATTATAGCATAGATAAAGTGGTTAAGAGGAAAAATATACATGTATACATATATATGAAGCATATATTTTATGTAACTATATATGGCTACATAATCTACCTTTTATTTGGGCTTACTCCTTGTGTAGTACTGTGCTAGGCTTTGCATACATTATCCATAATCTTTACAATAATTCTATAAAGTAAGTATTACCTTCATTTTTCCAACCTGGAAATTAAGTTTTCAGAGAGGATTGGTAAATTATCTGATGATTTGAACACATCCACCTGGTTTCAAAGGTCAATTATTCCCCACTTGATTACACTGAGCAAAAAACGTACTTAGGGAGACTTTGTGACAGAATATTTGAAAGCAGAATTATCCTGGAAAATTCAGGACTCATGGTTGTTGTAGGTACTTTGTGAGGCTTTATAAGTAACCATGCCAGAGAGACGTGTCATCTCAATTTCCAAGCTCCATGAGAGGCAGTCATGCTGGATGTATGAAATTCTCTTGGGATGGCATGGAGGGGTGAAGGACGTGGCCTGGGGATAATCATATGCTTGCTGAGACAGTGGCAGAAATGAAATCATTTGTTCTCTTACCAGAAAAGGAAGTGAGGACTGTGGTGTTCATTATCACATGATAACTTGGGCAAGGTATTGAGAAGCGAAACCCCAGGTCTTCTGATCTCTAAACCTCTCTCTTTCCAATAGACTGGCCCTTACTACACCTGGAGATGTGGATCAGACATCTTCAAAGCCCCTATAAAGGAATGGGCTATTGGCCCTTTTACATTCCATTGGGTTGCTCTTTTAAACTATAATTTGGACACAGGTCTCTCTTCCAGTTTATTTTCTAATGTATCTAACTGCATATTTTCTTATAAAGAAACTCAATGGCTTCCAAATTTCTAAATCTTTATTTTTCTTCCTTCATTTGTTAAACTATCCTCTTGAAAATGCTTCCTTCCTAAAGACTACCATGAATATGCCTTGCATTTTTCTTTTTTAAAAGATCAATTAATTAATTAATTAATATATTTTTGGCTGCACTGGATCTTCGTTGCTGCTCGCAGGTTTTCTCTAGTTGCTGCGAGCGGGGGCTACTCTTCGTTGCGGTGCTCAGGCTTTTCATTGCGGTGGCTTCTCTTGTTGTGGAGCATGGGCTGTAGGCACGTGGGCTGTAGAGTGCAGGCTCAGTAGTTGTGGCACATAGGCTTAGTTGCTCCGCAGCTTGTGGGATCTTCCCGGACCAGGGCTTGAACCCGTGTCCCCTGCATTGGCAGGCGGATTCTTAACCACTGCATCACCAGGGAAGTCCTGCCTTGCATTTTTCAATAGCCATCCCAGGTTTCATCCTGAAACCTAATCTAAATAGTACTTGAAGAACATTTTCCCTCTTCTAATTGCAATACCGTTTGTAATTCACATAATACAATTTATTATTTGTATTATTCCCAAACTATTTTGTGTACATACATCTTATTGGCTTAACTGGGTTATAAGAGCTGGGAACCTTCTTGCCACTATATGTAAACTCCTTGAGGGTAGCACCTACACCTTTGTAAACCCTTGTAGTTCCTACAGCACTTACTTGTGTTCTAGTTGCTTATAAATATTGGGCAAAATGAATTACACTTCTCTGGCAGTCCTATATTAGCTGGTACAGTGCTGGGCCCATAGCAAAGTATCTATGTACCTGGAAACATACATACAGTGGTATAGTCTGAATTATTCATAGCTGTGTCCTTAGCTCCTAGCACAGGGAATGGCCTATATAAGATACTCAAAAATTACATGTTGAATAAATGAAAGAATGTTATGAATGTTTATTGTGTGATTTCCCTATATTGCTCTTCCATTATTCTACATCTACTAAAGAAATCACATAGATCAAAGCTTCTCAATTTCTAATGTGCATATGAATCCCCTGGAGACCCTGTTCAAATGCACGTTCTGTTTCAGTAGATCTGGGGTGGGGCCTGTTCCATTTAGTGTGGGTGGGGTGTCTCTAACTGGATCCCAGATGATACCCAGGCAGTCTACATATCACATTTTCAGAAGCAAGGACATAGACAAGCTCATTAAAAAAAAACAAACAGGACTTCCACACTTGAATTGAAACTTACCACTGAACATCAGCATGGCTTTCCCAAAATGTGTTTAAAGATCCTTTGCTTTCCAGCCTCTTAGGAAAGAGGTCCTGGGGCACTAAGTGTGTATGTACCAACATGAGTATTACACATCTACTAAAACAGCACCACCAATATCTGATCATCAGATCTACTAAATAACTATCGATCAGACCTAATTCTGCTTCAGCATTCAGTCTGACGAGAGACTCTGCCGTTTAAAGATCAAACTAATAGTGTTGTCACAAAGTTTCTGTGTATGACAAAGAGGCAATAACGTTAATGTCAGGAGGCATTTTTCAGGAAGATTTCCAATGGGAATGAAGATATCTGGCTACTGGAAAATGATTAAAAAAAAAAAACTTTCAGTGCTGTGTGAGAGATCAGCTCATTATTCATTCCCGAATTTGTCTTAATGCTAATAGCGAAGAATGTCAATTAACCAAATTGAGTTAAAGTCTTGGGATCAAGGAGAAGTGGAAAGTAAACTTCAGCTATAATCATGCTATAGGGTAGATAACATTTAAAAATATATATCTTGTTTTTTTCTATATTTTATTTCACATGCAAAGTTCTATAACCCACCATACCTAGCATTTAGAGAAGTATATTTATAAGATGTCATTGGATCACCTCTTATAAAGGTGATCTTATAAAGGTCTTCTTATAAAGTAAACTTTTGCAATTAGGGTCACTGTCTATACCTTAAACATGTAAAAATGCTAATTGGCAAGCTCCGTGCTATGCAAACCATGGGAAAGGTAGATAATAATAGGTTTTACTGATTATTAAGCAGTGTTGTGCTGTAGGCAAAAGTCTAAAGGCTCAATTCAGTCATGAAAGGAACTGATTTTTCATTTGTTGTTACTGCAGTAGATGCCATACTAATCATCATTATTGCTGCCATTCTGTAGGAAGGTATCTATTTTAGAAGCCCTGGGTACATTTTCAGAATGTGAAATCAAATTTACTCTTCCCATTTGCACTCTTCATAGAGCATTTTGTATCTATTCAGGTAATCCTTTGATATTGAGCTTCAGGCATGCAACTTTACACCATGTCCAAGATGTAAATACACCATGACCACGCCTGAAAGAGCTTAGTGGATAGTTGAGTCGAATAGATTTTAGGAGATGATACAAATTAGATAGGTCAACCCCATTTTCTTTTCATATTCCTTAACTCTGGCCCTAACCTTCTTTCTGGTCTAATCTTCCTAAAATTCACCCTCCCATTAGTAACTCTTGAGATATGGGCAGAAGAAGTATAGAGAAGAGACAGAGCGTTGGAAAGTTAGGAGAGGTGGTGCCAGAAAAGAAGGTTAAAAAACAAGCACACAAAACCCAAGAGGTGGGGAAGCTAAGGGTCAGAGAGAGGGACATCTTGTCCCTGGAGAAGCAGGGTAGGGAAAAGAAAGGACCTGGTTAAAGAGAAGAAATAAAGCCTGCTAGTGTGCTTCTAACATTTCAAGGCAGATTTAGACTTACAGGAGAAACAAAAGCAGAATGGCAGCTTTCATTCTCTTCTACCCACTTTAACCTCCAAAACAAGTTTTTTGGAGAGTTTAGTTCTTGGAATACTGTCATTATCCTCCACATTATTCCTGTCATAATTCTTGACATAATTCTTAATATCCACCTAGACAATCCTTCTAATTCCCTCATCTTGGTTCCCTGATTGACCCCCTTTCATTTCACTCTCAGACCCCTGTCACTATCACTTTTATCTTTGCAGCCCACTGCCTCTAGAACCTGACTATAGCAAGCCTTGGCCATCACTAGATCATGTCACTTTTTTACTGTCTCTCACCCCTCTCGAATCTGGACTTCCCTCCTTACACAGCTTAAATTCTATAGTTCAGCATTAGAATGCATACATTTGCTTGTATCCTCAACCCATTTGCCGCTCTTCCTTTGTCATAACAGCAACTTAACAAAATTGCATTGCCAGTTCATTCTGACTCTCCATTGCCTCCTTATCTGCACTCCTGCGGCTGAATATGACTGGAGAAAGACACATAAAATGCTTGATCACTGTCCTCAAGTTAAGTTAAGCTACCCCTATTTCCCTGCTCTGTTCACTCTCTCACTCTCCAAGATGGTTATTTCATACCTTTTCTCTTCCTGAAGTCTCTATCACCTTCTCCCCCAACCTCAGTCTCATCTTGTGACCCGCTTCCCAGTTCACTGAAAAAATAGAAATAACGAGAACTTCCACAAGATTCTACCACCATGTTGAACCAACTACTAAAACCTGCGCCCATACAGAGTGTATACTCTGCTTTTGTTTGTTGTTTTTGTTACTGTGGTTCATGTTCCCAAGGTTAACCTTCCATTTGGTATGTTAACTATGGCAATTTTTTCTGTCTCTCTATTGGAGGATAAAATTTACTCTTGCTATTAGATTACTCCTACCAGCTTATAAAACTGACGTTATTCCTCCCATCTTAAAAACAAAAAAACAAAAACATGTCTCTCGGCCTCACTCTTCCTCTCTGGCTACCTTCTCTTCAAATTCATTCTAGGTAGGTTTTTCTCCACTTTTGCACAGAGGTCACTCTCATCAAAGTTGTCGGTGACTTCCATGTTATTGACCTCTTTGAAATACTTTTCTCAATTGGTTTTCAGAGCACCATATTTTCCTAGTTTCCTTCCAATCTTACTAGCCACACATTCTCTACTTCCTTTGTTGGTTTCATCTCACATCACCAAACTCTTAAATTTTGAGAGCCTCCAGATTCAGGTCTTGGACCTCTTCATTTTTCCATCTATACTCACTCCCCTGTTGGTAATTCCACTGAGTCTGCTGGCTTTAAATACCATCTATATACTGATGATTCCTGAAGTTCTATCTCCAGCCTGGACCTTTCCTCAGAATCCCAGACTTGTGTATCTGTTTGCCTACTCAACCTCTCCACTGGGATGTCTAATAGGCATTTCAAAATTATCATTTCCAAAACTAAAATTCTAGTTATTTTCCCCATGCTTGAGTGTCCATAGAATTCTCCACCTGAATAAATGACAACACAATTCTTCTATCTGCTCATACTCAAATCCTTGGAGTCATTGTGACTCCTTTTCACTCCACAACTAATCCATCAGCAAATCCTCTTGGCTCTACCTTTGGAATATATTCAGAATCTGACCATTTCTCACCACTTCCCACTCTGGTCTTTACTCCATTGATTTTCATTTGGATTACTGCAATAATCTCTTAACTCTGACCTCCCTGCTTCAGCTCTGTACCAACTATGGTTTATTCTCAGCACAACGGCCAAGTAATCATTTGAAAATATGTCAGATCATATCGCTCTACTCATAATCCTCCAATTGCTTCTTATATTACTCCAAATAAAAGAAAGTGTTTAGAATGGTTACAAAGTCCTTCGGTGCCTCTTTGATCTTCTCTTACTCTCTTCCCATTGCTTCACGGGACTAATCCTTGAATATTCCAGTCACGTTCCACCTCAGGACATTTGTGCTATTGTTTCCTCTGCCTGGAATAGTCTTCCCTCTAGATATCAGCATGGTTTACTTCTTCACCTCCTTTTGTTTTTATCTCCCATGCCACCTTCTTAGGTCTTCCCTGACTCCTGAATCCTCTCAGATTGCAACCTGTGACTTCCCCATTGCCCTCTCCTGCTTTATTTCATTTTTTTCCTAGTACTTATCATTATCTCTTGCTATTTATTATTATTTGTTTTACTATCTCCCCACTAGAAACTAAGTTCCATGAGAGCTTAAATTTTGTTGCTTGTTCACTATTGCAAAATCTCATTACCCAGGGCTAACATTCTAGGTCTCTGTTAGTATTTATTTAATGACTAACTGAATGGATGAATGAATGAAGTGTGGTGTTTTTCTTTGTGAATAGCATACAGTTAAGGAAAATCTCAACCCCAGATATTTTTTTCAAGAAGACTCCGAGGTTATTAATCTAGCACAATACTAAAACTTCGAATTAAATGGAGGAATATCTATGGTTATCCAGATGTTTTAACTGCTTAAAAAGTATCCAAGTAGTCAACCATTTCTAATATCTTCCTTTAATAACTAGACTGGCTTTAGGATAATTGGATCCCAAGTGACCGAGTCTGTGTCACTATTTTATTAGTCATGCTGATAAACCTCTAGAACAAATCTTTCATTAAAAAACAGAAAACAGTGGAAATGGGACTCAATAAGAAAATTCACTTTCCATCAACTGTACAGTAATCAATCAATTATATATCAGTCACTATACACAGCAGTCATTAAAAACACAAATATGTTCAGTCCTTCAGGGCAAGAAATACCTATGTGCTCAACTTCCTTTTGAATCTGACTTTATTTTACATAAACTTTAGAATAAAATACAGTTGACCCTTTAACAACACGGGTTTGAACTGCAGAGGTCCACTCACCTGCAGATTTTTAAAAATAACAAATACTACAGTACTACACAATCTGCAGTAGGTTGAATCCAGGGATGTGGAACCATGGATATGGAGGAAGAGTGGATGTGGAGGGCTGACTATAAATTATACTCAGATTTTTGACTGTGTGGAGGGCTGGCACCCCTAACCCCTGGTTGTTCAAGGGTCAAGTGTATTCACATTGCATTTTACGTTAAAACAATACATGGAAAATATGAGTGTACCTAACATGTTGCCAGGAATTTAGTAGGTTATTTTTCCTCCTTCCTTGGGTGTTTTAATTTTTTGCAATGATTTTAATGCTATTTGTGGGGGAAAGTTGTGTTTCCCATTAAAGGAGTTTCAGGCAATGACTACCAGGTGGGAGACTTTTCATTGTGGTCTTTTCAGTGAGAGCTTTCTTCTTGCCTCTACACCTGTAATTTCACTTTCTTCTTAGTAGCAGGAGTAATGGTTAAAAAATGAGTCAGATTATATTAATCTTTTGCTTAAAATAATTCAGTATTTTCCAACTCTATCTAGAATAAAATCCAAATTCATTTTTAGAACTTCAAGATCTTGCATATTCTAGCTATTGTGTTTCTCTCCAAACTAATCTCACACCACTCTCTCCTGTGTTCATTTTCATCCAGTGACAAAGGTCAGCAAGATCTTCCCACCTTAGCTCATGCTCTTCCCTTTGCCTGGAATGGTCTTCCTCTGAAGACTCTCAGAAGGCTTGCTCCTTTTCATCATTCTGTTTCTGCCAAATGTCACTTCCTCAGAGCTCACCCTGACTATCCTATCTCATAGTAGGTCTCCCATATTCTTATTCTCTGCTCCTTGCTTGTTTCTTTCACGAAAATTGTCATAATGCTGCGGTTATTTTTATTCGTTTGTTTCTTTACTTGCTTTTTGTCTGTCTTCTCCCTAATCAGTGGGACTAGTCTCAGAACTGGCAGATTACTACAAAATATAATTTACTCATTTTTATAAATTAGACTATGCCCCCAAAGACTCTAACTTTTCCTTCATTCATTTTTCTCAAGCTTTCCTGAGAAACAGGTCTATTTTTTATTTTCTGAATTCAGTAGAGAAATATGAAATTGGCTTTTTCACGTTTTTGGTGGTTGACTCTTTGATAGTACTTCTGAGTATATTTTTCACTTGGTCTTCTTATTACATCTAAAATTGAAGAGTTTTAAACAGTCTCATGTTTACATATTTCTTGATATTGTGAAAATTGCTCTATGCCAACTAGACTAAGGTGTTTTGGGATGTAAAGGTGGGGAGGGTGGAGACAAGCAGATGGTGTGAGGAAATGTTGGGTTAAATGACTGGGAAAGGAGAATGTATGAGAAATTTGGGGAACATTTTGGAGGGAGAAATAACTGCCTATGTGGGTACATGTACATAGAGCTTAAATTTTTTAAGACTAAAAATGTACACATCTGAATTTTCTTATAACAGGTGTGTGTCATATATTTAGATGTCAAAAGAAAACTATCACTGCAAATGGCATGAGAGCCAAAAGAATTCAATATCAGAACATCAGTTTATCAAGACTGTCTAGTAGAAGAGGCATATGTTCTGAGTACTCTCCATTGATTGGCCAGCTGATGTTTCCATGGCAATCGATGTACAGCTCAGACATCTTTTCTCGCCTATCCTACACTACCTCCATTACACAGCAAATACAACAGCAAGTAATAAACAGACACACTTGGTAAATGCAATTTGGTACTGCAGCTGTCAAGTTGTGGATGATTATTCTAATTGAAGAGTAACTACAGTCTCTATTATACCCCCAAGCACTGGCAGAGCAGCAAAGAAACCTTATATTTTGTCTTATAGTTGGGAAAAATGAGATTTATCTAGATAATTTCTTGACCATACCACAGAGGTTGAAGAAAATAATGGCATTAAGTTGGAAAAAGTGAATCTACTAGGGTTTCTTTAAATTTCTTTTTTTACATATATATTTTAATTTTGAAGGTAAATGAGTACATTTATCTTAGGTGTGTCTAGCATCTGAACAATTCTTTTAGACTAAAACCAGTACTCTGTACTGTAAATGTGAAAATGAATAATCACTACTCCTTAGAAGCTGGAACCAGAAAGATATTTTTCTTCCAGAAAATTTGTTGCCACTCTTCCCTTCTCAAAACGCACCCCAAATTTCTGAGTCCTCATTGTAGTAGAATTTGCTGCTGTAGTGGAATTAACTCTCTGCTTTCCATTCACTCTGCTTTTGACAACAGTACCTGGTTTGTCTTTGGGGAGTGATTCCATCCCCACTTTCAGGCATGCACTGCAGTGTAGGTGATTCTCTTCCCAGCTCCAGGGCTGGGTCGGGGTTTAGCTTAGGTGTGGCCAATCAGGGCCTCACATTCCCCTGGTGACGGGATTAAGGATGAGAATGGGGCCAAGGTCAAACCAGGAGTCTGGGTCCAGAGTCAATTCTGGAATTTTTGCCTGAGCAACCAGAAAAGAGGCACGATTCATCCTATGGACTTGGGTCTGAGAGGATGCGAATCTATCTGGAGCAGCTGGAGAGAGAGAGTAAACCTGCCTGGAGATGCAGCCATATGGAGGGGAGCAGAGGCAAGAGATAGGAAAGTAGGAAAACAGGAATCACAATGTTACTTCCCTACTGAATGCTGTGAGTAATATGTGTAATATTAAGTACTTAAACAGTGCCTGATATATAGGAAATGCTCAATAATTGTTAACTATTATTAGTAGCAACAATGTTTGAACCCTCTTTTAAAGTTGGTTTTAATTGATTTTCTGTTACTTGTAACTTGAAAAAGTCTCTTGCTCTCTAAATATATAAATACACACACACATATATATATGTATATAAAATCTCAAAAGTAATATATAGTAATCTAGATATTGTACTCTTTACCCAGTTATTTTATTTATAGGCATATATCTGAAATGTGGATACAGTTTATGCACAAATTCAATCATTATAGCATTATTTATAATAAAAAAATTGGAAACATCTTAATTGTCCAAAAAACCAAAAAATGTTGAATACCTTAAGGTCTGTCCATCTAGCCATATATAATGCTGTCATTAAAACAATGCCCATTAAGCATTTTTAATGTAGTGGTTTATATTAAATAAAAAAGACATAGCATATACTTATAGTATACATGCATACAAAATGATCTCAAGTACATTAAATCATTCTATAAAAAGAAGACTGGAAAGACACAAAGATAATATTAGCAGCTGTTTTCTCTGAGTCTTGGTACTATGAGTTACTTGAACTTTTTTCTTTTGTTTTTCTATGTTTTGTAAATTCTATTTAAGAAGGACTTAGTAGTTTAAATATTATTTTTCATTATCTATACATTTGTAGAATTTTATATACTCTAAAAAATAAATTTGCTATTATTTTAGACATATACTTAGAAAAGGGAATTTGGAAAAATGCAGAAATATAAAGATCTTAGAAATGGTCTCTGATTCCACCATTCTTACAGATTTTATAGGAAGCTGAGGCTGGGAAGTTGTAACTTACTCAACATCTCACGGTATTTAGTAGATATTTTAAGACTCAGAAGACATAGATGTGAGTCATACTTCAGTTTTTTCATTTCTATTATACCACATTTTTTTTCTATACGCAGCAAAGAGTGGATGCAGAGATCTAAATTTGCCTCTGGTTTCCATAGTAACTGCTTTTCAGCTTTTAACGTTAGGTACCACCTGTTGTTCTGTGGCCAAACCACCAAATAACACCACAGATTATAGAGAGGAAAAAAGGGTGCATACATCTTTCTACAAATAGTACTTCCCTAATTACTATTTCTCACTGCTATTTAACCTCACACTATCATATACCTAAGATAACCTCTTTACCATGTTGGCACATACAGCAGTTCTGTTTCCTGAATTTAAAAACTGGAAATCTATACTTTCATACACTGCTATAGCCATATGGAGCTGACAGCCAGGCATAATTGAGCATTACATGTAGAACTATAGAACTGTGCTGTGTATTTCATGTGATATTTGAAGATCCTGTAAATTACTACATGGTTAAAACTCTCACACAAGCTCCCTGGTTTTCTACATTTGCACAAGAACACGTACACACAGAGTCACACTTCTAAATATATCAAGTTATTTTAGAAATTGTGCAAATCCTTTTTCTCTGATTCATTTTTAGGCTTTCTTACTTGCAAGCAAACCAGCTGTTAGGGAAGACATAGGGATTTTCCTTAATTAAAATGATTTCTCATCGCTCTGATTTAAAGACCCTAAATTATGATAACAAGAGTCTCCCTCCTTGGCAAGATTCCTTTGCAAAGAGCAAAAGAATTTTCAGAAACTAGCTTAGTTAAGTTTTATCATCCCTTGGATATATGTGATTAAACCCTTAAGGTAAGTGAAAAAAACAAACAAACTCAAATGCATTTTGAAAAGAGAATATGATTAGCTGCTCAAAATGGTTGATAGGATATATTGTGAGAGAGTGTAGCTCACGGTCTAAAACAATTGAAATAGGAGCATTCCTGTCAGTCAAATGAGCATATGTATTGTTTGTGTATCTGTCTGTTTGCTACTTGACATCTAGTGTTTCCTATCAGGGAGTTAACCCAGCCTCCTGTCAACCCAACAGCATCTAAGTCAGCAATTTTGAGCAGCAGATCAGGTTCCATCCATAAATCTCAACTTCTGGGATCCATGTTGCTTTTGGAAAGCATGATTTCCTCTCTTCTATGCCTTTCTCTCCCTTTTCCTCTCTTTTTCATTGTGAGGCAGTGGAAGGAGGGTTAGCTTTGAAGGGTAACCTGCTTACCCTTCAAAGTTAGAATCCCAGCTCCATGTGCGTTAGCCAGGGGACCTGTCTGACTCTCAGGTCTCTGCAGAGAGAGGTAATAACACCCATCTCACATAGTAAAGTGAAGATGAAATGTAGTAAAGTAGACATTACTAAGTATGCTACTCAGTGGGCACTCCGTGATCCTTCTCCACTTCCAAGGTTTTCCAGGATCCTCTATTGGCGGTTAGAGTGGTCACCTCCTGGTAGCACTCAGAAGCCCAAATGCTCCTCCCACCCAGACAGCTGCTGCTGGCCTCATCCTTAGCTCCACGTTCTCACTGACCGTAAGAGTAGCTGCAGCAGCAGTAACCTCAAGGCTTTAGGGAAATAAAAAGCACCGCCTCCTCAGAGACGGCTATGACCTGCTACTCCAAAACCATGGGAAAGCAGAAGATGACTTCCAGATCCATGAAAAGATGAAATCAAAATAGGATTAAACATATCTGCAAAGTGCTTAGCGTAGTGCCCAGCACACAGTAAGTGCTCAGTAAATGTTACCCATTCCCATAAATTATTTTCGGAATGAATGGCTAAACAGGTCAGTAAGGGCTCCACTGGATGTTTAGTTGAACAGTATTAAATGAACTGATAACATGAAACCATTTCTGGTTAAGTAAGAGTTTGCCGAGATGATATTTCAGATGAAACATGAAAGGTAGGATATCATACTTCTCTCAAGACAGAGTAGTAGGTTAAATTACATTGAGATACAAACCACAGTACAGACATTAACTTCACTCTCAGCTGGAGTCAGCACAGAATGACTCCCCCAAATCTTTTACCTCGGATTTTAGAAATATTATTCTGGGACATAATAATCTCTAATGTGAACAAGAGTGAGAGATGAAGTTGTTTTGAGCTTTCCATGATAGCTCTAAACTCTGTCAACTTTACCATTAAAATAGGAAAGTAAACAGATCAAAAAGAAAATGTTATATTGCTGGTCTGAAAGCTACAAAATGAAAGTCGCTCATTCCACCCCCAAATCCTCCCACTGCAGTCTGAAGGAATATTGGTGATGAGTAAAATGTCTTGTTCAGAACGATAATATTTTAGAGGTCAGAAACATCATAAAGATCATCCAGATCAGAGATTAACCTGGAGTCCATGGGATAAACTGGGGGCAGGGGTGGAGGATCTGTGAACCCTCTGAAATTATGTGCCAAATTGTGTGTGTGTGTGTGAGTGTTTTCTGAAACGCGGGAAAGCTGGAGGTGGAAATCAGGGCATTGACTATGATTTCTCCTAACTTAGGTAAGGATGTGGTCAAGCTGATGACACATAACTCAAGAATTAAGGACAAGTTCTTTGTAAAATTTTCATTGACTGGAAGCTCACAGGATTTTGGTGTAAGTTCACCAATGGTGAAGCAAGCCCTCAGCATAAAAGCAAAGTGGGACAGCAAGCATTCCCCTTCTTTGATCAGGTAAGATCCCGTTTTGCATAAATAGTGTCACCAGCCCCCTTTTAGAAGGCTAGACCCAAGAGAACCTACACTGGGGTCAACTGCAGCTGCTCTGAGTAGCAGCTCATTTCCCGAATATTTTGTGTTTTTGGGTAAATACATGAGAAATCCAATCTAAGTTTTAGAGGATGTCTTCAAGTGTGTGTTTACTTCTTGCTAATCTTTAATACTGTAACACACATGATCTGAGGAGATGAACTGTGACTTTTATCAGATTCTCAAAGGGTCCTTGACCCAAAGGACTTAAGAACCAACTAGCAGCTAGATGAATAAAATAATTTTACACATATGGGAAGTGAAGTATTCAAGAAGTTAGGAGATTTACCCAAGGACAATTAGCAGAACCACAACTAGGAAATGGCTCTAGTCATCACCAGTTCACTGCTTTTGCCACTAAACCCAGTAGAAACTAAATACTTTAGGGTCTTTCTCAGTCAATTCAGACTATAGCAGAACACCATAGGCTGGGTGGCTTAATCAAACATTTACTTCTCACAGTTCTGGAGGCTGGAAGTATGAGTTCAGGGTTCCAGCACAGTCAGGCTCTTGGTGAGGTCCTCTTCCTGGCTTATAGATGGCCATCTTCTCCTTGTATCCTCAGATGGCAGACAGAAATCTCTCTCTCATACCTCTTCTTCTTCTTTTTATTGAAGAATTTTTAAAAATGTTTTATTTATTTTATTTAATTTATTTTTTTTGGCTGTGTTGGGTCTTCGTTGCTGCACGTGGGCTTTCTTCTAGTTGTGGTGAGTGGGGGCTGCTCTTCGTTGCGGTATGTGGGTTCCTCATTGCGGTGGATTCTCTTGTTGCAGAGCATGGGCTCTAGGCACACAGACTTCAGTATTCGTGGTATGCGAGCTCAGCAGTTGTGGCTCACGGGGTCTAGAGTGCAGGCTCAGTAGTTGTGGGCACGGGCTTAGTTGCTCCGTGGCATGTGGGATCTTCTCGGACCAGGGCTTGAACCCGTGTCCCCTGCATTGGCAGGCAGATTCTTAACCACTGCACCAGCAGGGAAGCCCTCATACCTCTTCTTCTAAAGGCACTTATCCCATTCATGAGGACTTCACCCTCATGACCTAATTAATTACCTCCCAAAGTCCCCACCTCCTAATACTATCACATTAGGTGTTAGGATTTCAATATATGATTTTAGGGCAGACACAAACATTCAGTCCATAACAACGGCCTCTCGGATGATCAGGTGAGCTAGTGTCAACATCACACCACTTTAAATCAGGATCCAGAAGTAATTCCATGTTTTGTGTTTCTCTATTCTCTTAATCTTCATCTCAGAGAGAACATGATAAACTAGGCTAACCAGATAACCAGACAATAGGTTCAAGGAAGTGGATGGACTACAGATGCAAAAACTAACATTTGTTTCTATCAGCAAGATGCTTTCCCAGAAAAAACATTGTTCCACATACCATGGAGGTAGCAGCCATCAGTAGCTTACGTATATCTCTCTCGCTTTAGCTGCACGTGGAATGGCCTTGGCAGTCAAAACTCTTCTGATGGATTTGTGCCTCTATCTCCAACAGCCTTCTTATTTTTACCTCTAATAAGATTGACCCATGCGACTGCTTCTGGGATTATTCCAGGGAAAGGCCACTTATCACACTGACAGAACCATTTCACTAAACACTGTCCCAACCCAATTGTTCTTTCGGGTCTTTCCTCATTTCCTGCCTTTGGTCTTGGTTCCCTCTATATCTGTTTTTCCTCCTCTGATCTCACTACCTTTTTCTGTTTGGGTCCATCTTTCTTGCTTTTTTTGGTTGCCTATTTTCCTTCATAGGTTAATGAGTATCTAACTAGGGGAGAAACTACACAGTTTGATAAAGAACTTCTCGAGCTATTCATCAGTATGGCAACAAAAAGGGCTTTTCTGGATGCAAGGATATAAGACATGCTATTCTAAAGTCAGATGAATGGCCCACTTTGTATAGTGTTCATGTCTTACAAAGTAACATCAGAATGTTTATAGAAACACATGGCAGCTCTCTATGAAATCAGATTCTAGTGGGCCAAGTGTTCTAAACATTGTCAACTTCCCCTTAACCCATTCCATTGGAAAAAACATATACTATTTATTGACTATATACTATGTGGCAGGCATTATGAAAAGTTCTTTGAGTACATTTTAACATTTAAATAGCACAATTAAATATCACAAGTGTCATTACCATCTCCATTTTGCTGATGTGAAAACAGGTTCAGAGAATTTAGGCAGGTAGTAAGCAGTAGAGCTAAATTTTACGCAGCCCCGCCTGCCTCCATAGCCCATTAAATGACTGTGCATAACCCATGCATACATTTAAAACCCTTAAAATATACATATCAACAGTTTCAGTTTTAACCACTTATTGGTGTTAGCAAATTCCATATTATCACTATAAGATACTCTGTTTTGGTATGCCTCTCACAAAAGGGGTATTTTCAAATTTAATAATGCACAATGTAACTCATCTAAGTTAGCATTTGGTGAATGAATCCACATTCATTTTACCACACTGGGAGATCCAAAATCTAATTAGTAGGAGTCCCAGAAAAAGAGAAAAGGAGGTGATGAGAAATAATTTCTCAAAGAAGTAATGCAAGAATGTCTTTCAGAACCAAAAGACATGAATCTTAAGCCCACTGAATCCCCAGCACAGTAACTGAAAAAAAAAAAAAGATATTCCTATCATGGAAATTCTTAACATTAGGAGGAAAAACAAGATCCTCAAAACTTGCAGACAGTAAAAGAGGTCACGTAGCAAAGAGCAGCTTCAGACTTCTCAGTAGCTGCACACAAGAATCTGGAAGATAATGGGGACCTACTCCAAAGTACTGCAAATGTGAGTGAAACATATTTACCTGGAATTCTTTACCCAGATAAACTAGGCATCAAGTGTGAAGAGAGAACAAAACTTTCTTCATGAAGCTACTAAAGGGTGTACTCCACCAAAGTGAGAGACAAAACCAAGAATGAGGAAGATACAGGGGATGCAACAGTACAGAGCCAAAGGCAATCTCCAGGTAACTGGGAAGGGAAGGCCCAGGATTTTGTAGCAGAGCAACAATGATTAGAATAGGAAGACAGAGGACTGGGAGGCAGATCACCAGAGAAAACAAATGTGAACTTCTGGTATACCTGACAGGTTTGAACATGTGGAATACTGAGAGAAGTTTCACAGAGCCATAGGAGAATGTGGGAAGACTTAGAGGACATTTTAGCATATAGAAAAATATATGAGGCAATTGATAGCTCCAGAAAAACAAAAAGAGTTATGTCAGGATGAAAATGTGATAATAACTTATTATTTATCTCAACAGTGAACCATATTCACATAATCATAATGGTAAAAACACTAAATGTGGATTTAACTAAAATAAAATTAAGAAATGTGCAAGATCTGAATGATAAAGCAAAAGAACTTTATTGATAGAATGAAAGAAGGCTTGAGTAAAAGGAAAGATGTACATGTACCTTGATAAAAATATTCAGTTTTATAAAGATGGCAAATTTCCCAAATTTATACCAAAATACAAGATGCAACATTTTAAATATAATATTCTGGCCAAATGGTTCTAAAGTTCCGAAGGGCAAATATGTGTGAATTGTAAATACATTTAGACTGTCTTTTTTTCCAGATATAGAAATTTACCATAAAGTTTCAGTGATTCTGGCATGAGCCAAAAACAGATCCAGATCAGAGACAGGAATTAAAGGTCTGATAATTAAGGTGTTTAAAAGCAGTGGGGATGTAATAAATTAGAAAAAACCAAAAGAGTTTTTGCAACAGACTGCTAATGATGAATAACTAGCTACTGCTAGTGTGGAGAAACAGACATTGTCACCCTTGCTGGTTGCAGCGCAAGGTGATGCAACTTGGCAATACCTATCAAAATTCCATATAATTACCTCTTGACCTTATAATCCTATCTCTTGGTATTATTGCTACAAAATATAATATGTATAGAAATATTTGTTGCAAGATTTTTTATTACAGCAAAAGTTAAGTGTGTATATATATATATTTATATAAATTATTTATTTAAATATATATATATATATATATATATATATATATATATATATTTAACTTCTTTCTAAGTAACCCTGATAACATTAGATCCTTCAGCAAAGGGAATAGATGACTGGATAGCTGGGTGACAAGTGTGAGATAGGAACTTTTCTCACATGCCCCTTGTGGCTTTTGAATCTTGACCCATGTAGCCATAATGCTGTAAATAAATTTTAAAAACTTTAATATTAAAGTAAATCAGTGTAAGATGGACTTTTCATAATTGGCTTTGGGACTATCTGAGTTGGCTAATTCTTTAATATTTGAGTTAAATATTGCCAGTACAAAGCATTCTCTGACATAGCTGTCAGGCAGAGCTAGTATGTCCTCTGGCACTTTGGCTATCATTCTGTTACAGCATTTATCACATCGTATTATAGTTAGCTATGTATATTTCTGTCTTGTCTACTAAAGTGTGAGGACCTCTGTGGAGCAGGGAGAGAGAGATATTTATAGATTCATTTATTCATTCACTCATTAACTAACCAATAGACAGATGTTTATTCAACCTCGTATCTTTTATGCCTGGCCTGGCAACTGACATATAAGAACTCAGCGTACTGCTCTTGAATGGAAGCATGAATAAATGAATAAGGTGAATTCAGCAATTCATCATAGGATTCAGGATGATAGTTTTTAAAATTGGTATTGTCCATTATCCTGAGGACTTCCATCTTTTCTTGCCTCAGAAGTTAAGCTGCAATCATGTTGAATATACATTCCAAATCTTGTATGAAGAAATTCTTAACCCATTTGCAGAATGCTTAAACATATTCATTCAGAAACAAAGGAGACTCTAAAGTCCTCCAAATACTATTTTATAACTTTTCTTCCTGGTATATTTGCACATTTGCAGATATCATAATTGTATCAAATAGAATAGACAGACAAAAGAAATTAGTATTTTTAGTGAAAATGTTTCCTAATTACAAAGCATCACGCATCATGCATCACTTGGGCAAAATTTTTCCCACAATAGCCCTGGGGAGTAGGAGATTTTGTTAGAGATCAGTAGATAAAAGCAGCATGAAGAAATGACTTCTACCAAGTTATAGGACAAGTCAGTAGCATAATTATATTTCACTCTAACAAATCTATGCTCAGGTCATTGTTTCATCTATCTCCTCTCTCAAATTAAAAAGCATATTTAGGCTGAGAGTGAAGAGGTCATAGATGCATACTGGTAAACTAATCCAACAGCTCTGATAGGAGGGGGTGTGATATTAGCAGAAATGAGTCATATCCTAGCTGGGGACTGACTACCTGTGTGTGGATGGGTATTTTACTTGAAATAGATGATTGCAGGTGGTTTTTCATGAATTTCTGGCATCTATGAAAAAGATTTGTCAAAACCCAGACTCTCTAAGGGAGTCAAATTGTTTCACAGCTCCCTTTGCACACCTGTATGTTAGCCATGCTATCTTACTGCATTTTAATGGATTTACATCTTCGTTCCCTGCCTGCTTCCCCCACCCCAGCCCCTTGTGAGTGCTTCCCAAGAAGGAGCTACATCATCATTTTTTGTTTTTAATCCCCAGGGCTTAGCCTAATGCTAGGCTTATAGTAGTACTTAATAAATATGCAGACCAAAGAACACAGTTCTGGTTCACAGTCAGTATGATATAGCAGAAAGTGGTTCTATCCTGGGCTTTGCACTTGAGTAGCAGATTCAACCAAGAAATGTACTAATAAACCAAATTTCAGGTTATTCTTCTTAAAAAAATGAATGGGTCACAAGGTGACTTGTAATAACATTTTCAGTTCTAAAGTTCTATGATTTTATGTAAGTATAAATATTGGAGCAGAAGGAAATAGGTAGGGTTATAACAAACAAGGAAGAAATAAAACATAAAATACAACAGTAAGCATGTATTAAACCCTTACCATGCACCAGAATCCATGCTGAGAAGGGACTTTACGTTCATTTTCTTTTAATTCTTGAAGCAACCCTATGATCTAGGAACTATTGCTGTCCACATTTCACAAATGGAGAAACTGAGGTGCAGAGAGGTGAGTAACTTGGACAAGTTCACAGAGCTAGTCTGACTATGGAGTTTGTGCTTTTCAGTCACAAACCTATCTGGACTCTACATAATCACAGTCCCAGAAAGATGGCTATGTTTAACAGCAAACCGAAAATGGAGATTTAGCCCATAGCATGTACATACTTATGATAGATTAATAACATGATTTATTTCTTATGAGAAAATCTAATTTGTGTAACTATATAATATCCTTCCCTTCCCTTTTTCCTGGACTTTGGGAGGGCATAAATATTTGATCCTCTAGTTCTTTTTACCAGACTCACTGCATGCTGAGATATGGGTGAGTCTGGGTAGAGTTAGTCAGCTCTAAGTAGGTCTGCAACCAGGATGGATGAGTTAAACATAATCCTTTCCATTAATACGCAACTTTCATTTAAAATTACCAAGAGTGTTTGACACAACACAGCTTTCCTAAACTTTATTTGTGACAAAATTTTATGTTGTCTTCGAATCATCGCAGCATTTATGGGTTCTTCCATTCTGTCAATCTACCGCTATTGCAAAGCCCAACTAACTTAGGTGTTGTAAAGGATACCAAGAGGGTCGTGGTCTCTGCCTTCCACAAACTTACTTCCTGCAATGGCTTGCCCTTGAGTATGCGCTCAACACATGAACGTTGGTTGAAGAGGGAGATTATTTTGTAAAATGGCAGTGCTGGAACTCAAATATAGAGCTCTCTGTGGCTGAAGCTTGGACTCTTAGCAACTACACTATATCCAGCTTGCGAGGTGACAAGTTTCTTGATATCAAGGACTGGATTATGTGCTTTGTTATAAAGTCATATTACCATATATCGAGCAGAACTTAGTCAGTGTTGCTCATGATAGTATGGAATAAAGAGTCAAATTAAACAGAGATATTAAAGAAAATATTCCCTTATGTGATGCACTGAGAAAAGCATAGCATCATTTGTGTGGTATTCTTGCAAAGAAGCACGACTTGTGACTGGTCATGAGGAAACATTAAGGATAGCCAGGTTGAAAGTCATTCTGAAGACCAGAAGTGTCCAACAGAACTTACTGCGGTGATGGCAATGTCTTTGAGCTGTGCTGTCAATGGGGTAGCCATAAGCCACGTGTGGCCATTTAACACTTGAAATGTGGCTAGTGTGACTGAGACGTGAAATTATTAATTTTATTTAATTTTAATGAATTCTAATTTAAATAACTACACGTGGCTAGTGGTTACCATGTTAAACTATCCAGCTATTGACCCTCCACTATCTGTTGAGAACATGAAAGACAGGGAAAGGATGAAGCCCTATACCCAGATTTGGAAGAGACTAAAGAGACATGACGACTAAATGCAGTGAGTTCCTGGATGCCATCCTGGACCAGAAGACAAAAGAGTCATTGTTGGGACAGTTTGCAAAACTGAATACAGTATCTGCTTTGGACAGAAGTGTGGTATCGTTACTGATATCCTGATTTAAAGGCCTGTACAATGGTTATGTAGGAGAATGTCCCTGTTTTTGACAAGTTCGAATATTTAGGGATGATGGGGAATACTGTTTTCAGCTTGCTCTCAAATGGTTAAAAAATGAGTAATGATAATGAAATATAACATATATGTGTATATATATGTAAATATATGTGTAGATGATATAAATGTATATGTATATATGTGTAGATGATACAAATGTATATGTACATACAGAGAGAGAGGGAGAGAGTTCCTGAAGGAGGGAGAAAGAGAGAGATGGAGCAAATACAATGAAATGTTAACAGTGAGAAATCTGGGTAAGGGGAATATGGGTGCTCTTTGAATTGTAGTTCAAATCTGAAATAATTTCAAAATAGTTTAAAGAAGAATTAAAATTAATAAAAATACTTTGGATGTTTGCCTTTGTGTGTCTTTAATCAACATTCATTCAGCAAGCACTTACTAAGTATCTAGATTGTACAAAGCACTTTAAGGGATACCCACCTATGAGAGGTGATAAAACATATTCATAGCCACTACATTGAAATAATGTGAAAAAATTACAAGAAAAGTGCAATATATACAAAATGAATTTATATTACCCAAAGAGTGGTTCTATACTACCTACAAAGCTTATTTGGAGGATTTTTTTTCTTTTTTTTTTGCGCTATGCGGGCCTCTCACTGTTGTGGCCTCTCCCGTTGTGGAGCACAGGCTCTGGACGCGCAGGCTCAGCGGCCATGGCTCACGGGCCCAGCCGCTCCGCAGCATGTGGGATCCTCCCGGACCGGGGCATGAACCCGTGTCCCCTGCATCGGCAGGCGGACTCTCAACCACTGCGCCACCAGGGAAGCCCCTATTTGGAGGATTTTTACCTTTGTCTCAAAGGATAGGAAAGATTTTTAAAAGTGAAGATGGTATAAGAGGTTACTCCTGTCAGTAAAAATAGCCTCCCTAAAGAAACTTCAGGAACCTAAGCCAAAAATAGTGGTAAAGTTCAAATCCCTTCTATAGCAACCCCACAGATAGTCATGCATCCTGAGCTTGAATACTTCCAGAGACAGAAATCATTACTCTATCTGAGGCAGCTCATTCTGTCACTAGACAGACTTGACGCTTAGAAAATTCTTTCTTATTCCATACCAAAATCTGTCTACATATATCTCCCATCCTAACCCCGTTGGTCCTATTTCTTCCCTTTGGGGTTGTAAAGAACACGTCTGATTCCCTTTCCTCTTGCACATGACAATTCTCTGCATATTTTAAAACAACTGACTCTTCTTTTCTCCAAACTAAATGTCATAAATTCCCACTTTTTTGGAGTCTCTTCATGATATCATAGTTCTTGGAACAGGCAAAGACCTTTCTATATCTTTCTTAAAGTGTGATAAGCCTAAATAATCTCAACATTCTTTGTGTCATAGACGCAGTAGCGAGAATGGTGGGACCGTTGGCTCCTGCTTTAAGAGAGGCATGTGTCCACGAATGGACCCTGAGACATAGTTGCCTTGGGGGAAGCCACGGTATGCTGCTGACTCACATGGAGTGAATGGAGAGCTAAAAGCTCTCTTGCTTGGGCTATCCCCCATATTATTGTAGGGGCTTGGTTTCTTAGGACCCAAGTGTGGATCTTACATTTTATCACGGTTATATGGATTTTCTTAGAGTCCAATAATCACTCTAGTTTGTTGGAACCGTTTTGGTTCCTGGCTTGACATCCAAAATGTTTTACATCCCTCCCAGCTTTATGTCATTTTTAATTGTAATGAGATTAATTGCTATGTGGTTATTATTAAAATTTAATCATAATAATTACTGTAAAATAAATTAGAAAATGATTTATGTTAAGAGATAAATCATGAAAGAAATTAACATACAGAATTATAAAAATGACTGAAAAGATATGGGTATGTACAGAGAGAGAGAAAGAGATAGAACATGCTGAAGAGAGAATCATAAACTAAGCAATTTGTAAAATACAGGAGAACAGGAATTTTACCCATGTTATCAAAAGTATTACTCCAGAGAGAGGCACAAGCATAATTATACCTGAATTCTAAGGCATTTAGTAACAACATCTATTTTACATGAGTCCACTTGCTAAAATATCGGAACATGCCATCCAAAGTTGATGAGCTTGAGCTATTGTAAATAAGGTCTTAAATCTGCTGCCTAGGGACTTCACCGGTGGCACAGTGGTTAAGAATTCACCTGCCAATGCAGGGGACACGGGTTCGAGCCATGGTCCGGGAAGATCCCACATGCCACGGAGCAATTAAGCCCGTGTACCACAACTACTGAGCCTGTGCTCTAGAGCCTGTGTGCCACAACTACTGAAGCCCGCACACCTAGAGCCCGTGCTCTGCAACAAAGAGAAGCCACCACAATGAGAAGCCCGTGCACTGCAACAAAGAGTAGCCCCCCGCCCACTACAACTAGAGAAAGCCCCCACGCTGCAATGAAGACCCAACACAGCCAAAAAATCTCTGCCTAAAATTATCAGTATCCCTCCATCACCTAAAGAGAGAATCCATGGTATGATAGAAAATACTCTACATCTGGCCCAGGTCTTAACATTTTGCCACCCTTCTCTGCATGGAGAAATCAAACATACATACACTAGATTCCAAATGTTAAGAGTGACTTGCAGTTCCCAGGACGCATCAAACTCCACTTGCCTCCACACCTTTGCACGTGTTGCTCCTTCTGTCTGGGCACCCTTCCTTCCTCCTTGATAAGGCCTTGGCTTAAGGTTTAGTTAAGGCACCATTTACTTTCAAAATATCTATGTTCCCTCCCCTCAGTCTCTGTTTATTTGCCGTATCTATCTATTTTGCACATAGTTCTGACAGAGGATTTGTCTTCTTAAATTATAATTGCCTATTTGTCTCTCTTTATACGTCCCTGCAGGGAGGCTAACAGAGTCTCTGGCATCTGGTAGATGCTCAATCAATGTGTGTTGAATGAATGAAGGAAGGAATATAGAGTATCAGTCTGGAATCAGATTATTGTACGAGTTAGGAATCTTGATTGCCAGTATGAGACACCAACTCAAGTTAGTTTAACTTTAAAAACATGGGAAGGGGAGGAAGAGGAGTGCCTCTCAGAGAATCCAGGAAAGGGAGGGAGCCCGGCCCCTGGAAGGTCTGAAACCAGGAACTGAAAGGCATCAGAACACTTTTATTCTCTTTTATGTCTTTTTTCAAATCATCTGCTTTTTTCCTTCTTTCGGGCTGCAGAATAGCTTTTTGCATTCCCTTAACAGCTCTTGCTATTTACATCTTAGACCTCCAGCGGCATGTCACGCCTGGCTCAGAGTCACTCTATTCCAATTCCAAATGTCTGAGGAGGAAGGTGATTGACCCAGGTTGAGGCAGGTATCACTTACTGTCCAATCAGTCAAGATCAGGAAGGAGAGGGTAACATGGTTCTCAGATAAGGGGACACGGTTCTAGAACAGAGTGGACACCCAAACATTGTCAGCTATCAGCTATCAAATCTGCCAAAGAAGGCAGTGAATTGCTGCAAATAGGGAAGTTTGGGTTAACAATCTTGGATTTTAGAAAAAGGAATTCTTTGACAGTTTTATGTTGAAATAGCAACAAAAGACTCTTTTTTAACCACAGCTGGTCTAGAGCAGGCCTATCTAAACCATCCGCTCTCTAACTCAGATGATGATGAATTACGCATGGAGGAGTGTAGAACACAAAGGTGTGTGCAAGTGGGAGAAGCATCCTGGGGTGGAATCTCTTGAAAATCTGCATTTTCTGTCCATTGATGATTTGTTCTGCATTTTTCATTACAAAAGATTCAACTAATATTTTGGGGATAGTATATTCGAAGAAGAGTGTGTACTGGCTCATAGAATATGTGGAGAGAGAATCAGGACAGAAAAGTTCTGAAGTTAGTTTTGAGAGCTAAGTTAAGACTCTTTAGTTTATTTGAAGGAAATTTGCAAGTGCTGAAAATTGTTGAGTGGAGAAATGGCATGATTAGAAGTATATTTTAAGATAACTATGACAGTGGTACAAAGAATGAAACAAATTAGAAGACTGTAAGAGACTGTTGTATTGGGGCAGAAAGTATTAAAAACCTACAACTACAAGGTAGCAGAAGAAATAGGAGTAAAGGGATGATTGTGGTATACCATGTATCTGAGTTGATACATTTAAGAATTTATGAAAATTATGGCCTTTTCCCCATATAATATTAGATAGTTCATAGACCTCTTAAAGGCCATGATCCTGTGGTAAGAACTTCTGGATTAGAGAGACATTGAAAGTTAAAAAAAAAAAATAGGTAGAACTTTGAAAGAGATTGGATGTGGAGGTGAGGACATTTGAGTCAAAAATGATGTGATGCTTTCAAGCCTTGATGACTTGAAAAGGTGTGTTGCCATAAACAGAAATGGGGAAGAAATTGGAAGTCAAATCGGTAAGTAAGTCTTAGCAAGTGAGGAAGTGTGGAGAAGACGATGTTCCTGGTTTTAAATATTTTTTCTCTAAGATTCTTGCGGGACAGTCGTGTGGATGTGGGGTGGACACCTACATGTTTTGAGCATCTCCTATTTCCCCAGTAGTTAATGTTTTTTAATTCACTGATCATTCAAACCCTAGGATGAAGTTCTAGGCATCTTCTTTATTTTACACGTGAAACTTTGAGACCATGTAAACTGATCAAGGTTATATAGATCATTAAATAGCAGAGCGCAACTTTGAATCTAGGTGAGCTGGACTACAAACTGGTCGTCCTTTACTGCCCTGCAGGGCCTCCCTGCAGGTGGCTATAAAGGCCAGGCTAAAGCTTAAAATTGCCATTCGAATCGGTGCCAAACAGTTCAGAGTTGAATTGTTCTGTAAAGGCTTTTTGTGTTTGTCTGGTCTCCACATAAATTCTTTAAGGGTAGAGAGGGCATCATACATTTCTCTTGCCTTCTTTCAGCACACCTCATGCAGTTCTGGACACAGAAGAAGCCTCACTGAATACTTAGATTGATCAGTGATTCTGATCCCTGGTGGTAATTGCATAGCATATCCTCACGTTGAGGTTGTAATCCTCATGAGTCATTAATTTGGAAGCCTCCTTCTCCTTGGCTACAGTAGCAGGTAGAACATACGAGAGGAAGATGGAGCATGTAGAAACAGTAGCAAAACAATCAGTTTCAATCCCCAACCTTACCACCTCCCAGCCTCTGAACCTTTGTCCTTTTCTGTGTCCTACAGAGGCATTATCAGAATGCCGAGGACAGTGCTTGGCCATGCTTGCTGGAGGCTGGTGGCCTCCTTATGCTACGTTCTCAGTGCCCCCACCACAGATCTCCACCATTCTTTTCTGTAAAATTCATTAAATAACCCAGCCATGACTGAGCTGCATTGTAACATTTGAGCCATCAACTCAAGTCTGCTGACCTCATGCCTCTGTCCAGAAGCAACTGGTGACTGCTACCTGAGGTAAGGAATTAGAGAAGTGATTTGCAGGATCATCTAACACACAAGAGAGGTACTGAGGCCTGAGCATCCTCTTACAGGAATAATAGCAAGTTAAAATTATCACCTGGACCAATTTCCCCCCCATGATTTCTTAAAGGGCGTAATCCTACCATTATTAATAGCTACCATTTAATTGTCTTATATACTATTTTGGGAGCTTACTATGTTGATTTATTTAAGACCAAAGCCAGTTTCCTCAGGAAGATGAATCTCTGGGTTACTGTAAAGTCTGTGCAATGAAACACAAAGGAATGCAAAGGAGGCAGGATAGAGGCCACCTCTCCAGCTTAGAGATGGAGCTGCTCAAAAGCCCCTTGATAATCCACACATCCCTGAAACGTTTTATTTTATGGGACCCAGGGCTCTGTGTTAACAATATCATAAATAACTAGTACTGTATCTATCTTGTTTACTATCGTATCCCCAGTGCCTGAAATATATTAGTACTCAAAAATATGTTGAATGTAAAAATAAATGAATCATTGAACAAATGATTACATGCAAGGTGTTCTTTATTTTTTTGCATTTTATTTTATTTTTTTATACAGCAGGTTCTTATTAGTTGTCTATTTTATACATATTAGTATATATATGTCAATCCCAATCTCCCAATTCATCCCTTCCACCCACCCACTTTCCCCCCTTGGTGTCCATACGTTTGTTCTCTACATCTGTTTCTCAAGGTCTTTTGATATGTAGAAAATATGGGTGATATCCTAAGCTACTGATCTAATAGTAATGAAGAACAGTGACTTTTGCCCCAAAATGACATACTGTCCACTTTCCACATTGTCTGCATCCCATCACTACAGGGTGTCTCTTTCTAAATGCTAAATATCTCTCTACTAGCAAAGGCATATTAGACTCTTGGCAATCATTAGGAACTTAGGGAGGCTCTTGTTATCAAATCCCTTTCTGCCCAGACTGCTAGGTGAGACATGACTGTGGTCAGAGTTGAAAAGGAAAGGGGGAGATAGGCCTGTGATTCTATGATTCCAAGAAGAATCAAAGACAGATACTCTGCCTGTGCTTTTCTTTTGTTATTAATTAAAGTAGGGCCCCAAGTTGTAGCTGGTCTTGGGAGACTCTAAAGACCTAGAGGCCATGAGTTGGCCCTCAAGAGGCAGAGCTGAAAGCGTAATCCTTTTCCACTGCTGAGGGATCTCAAGACAAGTGGGGGTGAGCTAAAAGGAACTGCCAAGAGCAGCCACGGGGCGTTCACCGTAAACTAGAGAAAATTAAAGATGGTTGATCAACTGCAATTCTCCTCCCCAATAGACAATGACAATTACCTGCTGAATAAGTTAGTGAAGACAGGGACAGAAAAATCATATGTATAATGATTTATTTGGAACTCTACTCATATTCCAATATCTTTAGTGTGTGGCAAGAAGTAGGTAGAGGCTACAAAATACCTAAGATAGACATTGCTAACTGTTCCCCAAATTTTCATTTTCTTCTTATCTTTGGCCCATAGGTAGACTAAATTTCTTAGCCTCTCTTGCATTAGTTCTCCCAAACAGAATATGAATGGGAGGCAGATGTGCCAACTCAGGGTCAAGGCATTATAAGAAGTAGATGTGCTTCTTGTTACTCTCTCTCCTATCTGAATTCAGCCAATCGAAAATGACAAAGCCCTAGAGGATGGCAGAACCATGATACTGAAGAAGACTCGGTTCCTGAATTACCACATGGAGAAAGTCAGGTGCTGACAAGAAATACTGATCTTGGGCTGTTGATAAATAAGAAATAAGCTTTTGCTGTGTGGAGCCATTATTCAGTTTGGGTCTGTTTGTTATAACAGCCTAACTCATCTTAACTAATTCATGCCTCAAAATATATCCCCCAGACTTTGAGTGAGCAAAGTTCAGGAGGAAGACAGGATCCCTTGGTGAGGAAGGCCCAGCCTCTATGATTACATTTAATAGGATCGTACATGCTACGGAAGGGAGTCATCATCAACAAGAGGCATTGTCATGTGATTTCACTTATATGAATCTAAAAAACAAAACAAACAAAGCAGAAACAGACTCATAGATACAAAATGGTGGTCACCAGAGGGACTGTCCCCTGGAAGGGGGTTTTGGGCAAAATAGGTAAAGAGGATAAAGAGGTACAAACTTCCAGTTGTAAAATCAGTAAGTCATGAGGATGTAATGTGCATAGGGAATATAGTCAATAATATTGTAATAACTTTGTATGGTAAACAGATGCTTACTAGTTTTATTATGGTGATCAATTCATAACATATATAAATGTCAAATTACTACGTTGGACACTTGAAACTAATATATTGGGTTGGCCAAAAAGTTCATTCAGTTAGTGACTACGTTGTTCAATAAAGTTCTTTGTGAAAATGAAAAATACTTAAAACCAAACGGAAGGAGTACATCCCAGAACTTCTGCTGCCAGTGTCCTTGTCCTCATGGTGAGACAGAGCCACCCCCCACCTCTGCAGGAGACCCCCCAACACTAGCAGATATAAGAAGTACTATAAGAAGAAATAGTAAGAAATGGCCACTATGCTACCGAACGCAAGTCTGTGTGCCTGACGCACAGTGAGGCCAAACAAGATCAAAACATCAGAGTTTGGAGCAGAAAAAGATACACCAGAAATACATCTACACGTGGAACAACTCCTACAGAACACCTACTGAATGCTGGCAGGAGACCTCAGACCACCCAAAAGGTGCGCGAGGAGAGGGGATTAAGAGCGCTGCTTAAAGGAGCTCCAGAGACGGTCACGAGACGCTAAGGTTGCTGCTGCCGCCACCAAGAAGCCTGTTGCGAGCACAGGTCACTATCCACACCTCCCCTCCCGGGAGCCTGGGCAGCCCGCCACTGCCAGGGTTCCGTGATCCAGGGACAACTTCCCCAGGAGAACGCACGGCGCGCCTCAGGCTGGTGCAACGTTCCGCTGGCCTCTGCCGCAGCAGGCTCGCCCCGCATCCGCACCCCTCCCTCCCCCCGGCCTGAGTGAGCCAGAGCCCCCGAATCAGCGGCTCCTTTAACCCCATCCTGTCTGAGTGAAGAACAGACGCCCTCCGGTGACCTACACGCAGAGGCGGGGCCAAATCCAAAGCTGAGCCCCAGGAGCTGTGCGAACAATGAAAAGAAAGGGAAATCTCTCCCAGCAGCCTCAGGAGCAGCGAATTAAAGCTCCACAATCAACTTGATGTACCCTGCATCTGTGGAATACATGAATAGACAACGAATCATCCCAAATTGAGGAGGTGGACTTTGAGAGCAAGATTTATGATTTTTTCCCTTTTTCCTCTTTTTGTGAGTGTATTCTTCTGTGTGAGATATTGTCTGTATAGCTTTGCTTTCACCATTTGTCTTAGGGCTCTATCCATCCGTTTTTTGTTTGTTTTTTTTAATGTAAAAACAATTTTTTTTCTTAATAATTATTTTTTATTTTAATTATTTTATCTTATTTTATTTTGTCGTCTTTCTTTCTTTCTCTCTCTCTCCCTTTCTTTCTTTCTTCCTTCCTTCCTTCCTTCTTCCTCCCTCCCTCCCTCCCTCCCTCCCTCCCTCCCTCCCTCTCTCTCTCTCTCTCTCTCTCTCTCTTTCTTTCTTTCTTTCTTTCTTTCTTTCTCTTTTTCTCCCTTTTATTCTGAGCCGTGTGGATGAAAGGCTCTTGGTGCTGCAGCCAGGAGTCAGTGCTGTGCCTCTGAGGTGGGAGAGCCAACTTCAGGACACTGGTCCACAAGAGACTTCCCAGCTCCACATAATATCAAAGAGTGAAAATCTCACAGATCTCCATCTCAACACCAGCACCCAGCTTCACTCAACAACCAGAAAGCTACAGTGCTGAACACCCTATGCCAAACAACTAGCAAGACAGGAACACAACCCCACCCATTAGCAGAGAGGCTGCCTAAAATCATAATAAGTCCACAGACACCCCAAAACACACCACCAGACGTGGACCTGCCCACCAGAAAGACAAGATCCAGCCTCATCCACCAGAACACAGGCACTAGTTCCCTCCACCAGGAAGCCTACACAACCCACTGAACCAAAAAACACACAAAAAACAACAGGAAATACAAACGTGCAGCCTGCAAAAAGGAGACCCCAAACACAGTAAGATAAGCAAAATGAGAAGACAGAGAAATACACAGCAGATGAAGGAGCAAGGCAACAACCCACCAGAACTAACAAATGAAGAGGAAATAGTCAGTCTACCTGAAAAAGAATTCAGAATAATGATAGTAAAGATAATCCAAAATCTTGGAAATAGAATAGAGAAAATGCAAGAGACATTTAACAAGGAACTAGAAGAACTGAAGATGAAACAAGCAGCGAAGAACAACACAATAAATGAAATTAAAAATACTCTAGAAGGGATCAATAGCAGAATAACTGAGGCAGAAGAACGGATAAGCAACCTGGAAGATAAAATAGTGGAAATAACTACTGCAGAGCAGAATAAAGAAAAAAGAATGAAAAGAACTGAGGACAGTCTCAGAGACTTCTGGGACAACATTAAACGCACCAACATTTGAATTATAGGGGTTCCAAAGAAGAAGAGAAAAAGAAAGGGACTGAGAAAATATGTGAAGAGATTATAGTTGAAAACTTCCCTAATATGGGAAAGGAAATAGTTAATCAAGTCCAGGAAGCACAGAGAGTCCCATACAGGATAAATCCAAGCAGAAACACGCCAAGACACATATTAATCAAACTGTCAAAAATTAAATACAAAGAAAACATATTAAAAGCAGCAAGGGTAAAACAACAAATAACACACAAGGGAATCCACAAAAGGCTAACAGCTGATCTTTCAGCAGAAACTCTGCAAGCCAGAAAGGACTAGCAGGGCATATTTAAAGTGATGAAGGAGAAAAACCCACAACCAAGATTACTCTACCCAGCTAGGATCTCATTCAGATTTGATGGAGAAATTAAAACCTTTACAGACAAGCAAAAGCTGAGAGAGTTCAGCACCACTAAACCAGCTTTCCAACAAATGCTAAAGGATCTTCTCTAGGCAAGAAACACAAGAGAAGGAAAAGACCTATAATAACAAACCCAAAACAATTAAGAAAATGGGAATGGGAACATACATATTGATAATTACCTTAAATGTAAATGGATTAAATGCTCCCACCAAAATACAGACTGGCTGAATGGAGAGTAAAACAAGACCCATATATATGCTGTCTACTAGAGACGCACTTCAGACCTAGGGACACGTACAGACTGAAAGTGAAGGGATGGAAAAAGATATTCCATGCAAATGGAAACCAAAAGAAAGCTGGAGTAGCAACTCTCATATCAGACAAAATAGACTTTAAAATAAAGACTATTAGAAGAGACAAAGAAGGACACTACATAATGATCAAGGGATCAATCCAAGAAGAAGATATAACAATTGTAAATATTTATGCACCCAACATAGGAGCACCTCAATACATAAGGCAAATACTAACAGCCATAAAAGGGGAAATTGACAGTAACACATTCATACTAGGGGACTTTAACACCCCATTTTAACCAATGGACAGATTATCCAAAATGAAAATAAATAAGGAAACACAACCTTTAAATGATACATTAAACAAGATGGACTTATTGATATTTATAAGACATTCCATCCCAAAACAACAGAATACACATTCTTCTCAAGTGCTCATGGAACATTCTCCAGGATAGAGCATATCCTGGGTCACAAATCAAGCCTTGGTAAATTTAAGAAAATTGAAATTGTATCAAGTATCTTTTCTGAACACAATGCTATGAGACTAGATATCAATTACAGGAAAAGATCTGTAAAAAATACAAACACATGGAGGCTAAACAATACACTACTTAATAATGAAGTGATCACTGAAGAAATCAAAGAGGAAATAAAAAAATACCTAGAAACAAATGACAATGGAGACCCGACGACCCAAAACCTATGGGATGCAGCAAAAGTAGTTCTAAGACGGAAGTTTATAGCAATACAATCCTACCTTAAGAAACAGGAAAAATCTCTAATACCTTACCTTGCACCTAAAGCAATTAGAGAAAGAAGAACAAAAAACCCCCAAAGTTAGCAGAAGGAAAGAAATCATAAAGATCAGATCAGAAATAAATGAAAAAGAAATGAAGGAAACGATAGCAAAGATTAATAAAACTAAAAGCTGGTTCTTTGAGAGGATAAACAAAATTGATAAACCATTAGCCAGACTCATCAAGAAAAAAAGGGAGAAGACTCAAATCAATAGAATTAGAAATGAAAAAGGAGAAGTAACAACTGACACTGCAGAAATACAAAAGGTCATGAGAGATTACTACAAGCAACTCTTTGCCAATAAAATGGACAACCTGGAAGAAATGGACAAATTCTTAGAAATGCACAACCTGCCAAGACTGAATCAGGAAGAAATAGAAAATATGAACAGACCAATCACAAGCACTGAAATTGAAACTGTGATTAAAAATCTTCCAACAAACAAAAGCCCAGGACCAGATGGCTTCACAGGCGAATTCTATCAAACATCTAGAGAAGAGCTAACACCTATCGTTCTCAAACTCTTCCAAAATATAGCAGAGGGAAGAACACTCCCAAACTCATTCTACGAGTCCACCATAACCCTGATACCAAAACCAGACAACGATGTCACAAAGAAGGAAAACTACAGGCCAATATCACTGATGAACATAGATGCAAAAATCCTCAACAAAATACTAGCAAACAGAATCCAATAGCACACTAAAAGGATCATACACCATGATCAAGTGGGGTTTATTATAGGAATGCAAGGATTCTTCTTCAATATACGGAAATCAATCAACGTGATACATCATATTAAGAAATTGAAGGAGAAAAACCATATGGTCATCACAATAGATGCAGAGAAAGCTTTCGAAAAAATTCAACACCCATTTATGATAAAAACCCTGCAGAAAGTAGGCATAGAGGGAACTTTCCTCAACATAATAAAGGCCATATATGACAAACCCACAGCCAACATCGTCCTCAATGGTGAAAAACTGAAAGCATTTCCACTAAGATCAGGAACAAGACAAGGTTGCCCACTCTCATCACTCTTATTCAACATAGTTTTGGAAGTTTTAGCCGCAGCAATCAGAGAAGAAAAGGAAATAAAAGGAATCCAAATCGGAAAAGAAGAAGTAAAGCTGTCACTGTTTGCAGATGACGTGATACTATACATAGAGAATACTAAAGATGTTACCAGAAAACTACTAGAGCTAATCAATGAATCTGGTAAAGTAGCAGGATACAAAATTAATGCACAGAAATCTCTGGAATTCCTATACACTAATGATGAAAAATCTGAAAGTGAAATCAAGAAAACACTCCCATTTATCATAGCAACAAAAAGAATAAAATATCTAGGAATAAACCCACTTAAGGAGACAAAAGACCTGTATGCAGAAAATTATAAGACACTGATGAAAGAAATTAAAGATGATACATACAAATAGATGGAGAGATATATCATGTTCTTGCATTGGAAGAATCAAAACTGTGAAAATGACTCTACTACCCAAAGCAATCTACAGATTCAACGCAATCCCTATCAAACTACCACTGGCATTTTTCACAGAACTAGAACAAAAAATTTCACAATTTGTATGGAAACACAAAAGACCCCGAATAGCCAAAGCAATCATGAGAATGAGAAATGGAGGTGGAGGAATCAGGCTCCCTGACTTCAGACTATACTACAAAGCTACAGTAATCAAGACAGTATGGTACTGGCACCAAAACAGAAAGATAGATCAATGGAACAGGATAGAAAGCCCAGAAATAAACCCACGCACATATGGTCACCTTATCTTTGATAAAGGATGCAGGAATGTACAATGGAGAAAGGACAGCCTCTTCAATAAGTGGTACTGGGAAAACTGGACAGGTACATGTTCAAGTATGAAATTAGATCACTCCCTAACACCATACACAAAAATAAGCTCAAAATGGATTAAAGACCTAAATGTAAGACCAGAAACTATCAAACTCTTAGAGGAAAACATAGGCAGAACCCTCTATGACATAAATCACAGCAAGATCCTTTTTGACCCACCTCCTAGAGAAATGGAAATAAAAACAAAAATAAACAAATGGGACCTAATGAAACTTCAAAGCTTTTGCGCAGCAAAGGAAACCATAAACAAGACCAAAAGACAACCCTCAGAACGGGAGAAAATATTTGTAAATGAAGCAACTGACAAAGGATTAATCTCCAAAATTTACAAGCAGCTCATGCAGCTCAATAACAAAAAAAGAAACAACCCAATCCAAAAATAAGCAGAAGACCTAAATAGACATTTCTCCGAAGAAGATATACAGATTGCCAACAAACACATGAAAGAATGCTCAACATCATTAATCATTAGAGAAATGCAAATCAAAACTACAATGAGATATCATCTCACACAAGTCAGAATGGCCAACATCAAAAAATCTAGAAACAATAAATGCTGGAGAGGGTGTGAAGAAAAGGGAACACTCTTGCACTGCTGGTGGGAATGTGAATTGGTACAGCCACTATGGAGAACAGTATGGAGGTTCCTTAAAAAACTACAAATAGAACTACCATATGACCCAGCAATCCCACTACTGGGCATATACCTTCAGAAAACCATAATTCAAAAAAAGTCATGTACCAAAATGTTCATTGCAGCTCTATTTACAATAGCCAGGAGATGGAAACACCCTAAGCGCCCATCATCGGATGAATGGATAAAGAAGATGTGGCACATATATACAACGGAATATTACTCAGCCATAAAAAGAAATGAAACTGAGCTATTTGTAATGAGCTGGATGGACCTAGAATCTGTCATACAGAGTGAAGTAAGTCAGAAAGAGAAAGACAACTACCATATGCTAACATATATATATGGAATCTAAGGGGGGAAAAAAAAGGTCATGAAGAACCTAGGGGTAAGACGGGAATAAAGACACAGACCTGCTAGAGAATGGACTTGAGGATATGGGGAGGGGGAAGGGTAAGCTGTGACAAAGTGAGAGAGTGGCATGGACATATATACAGTACCAAACGTAAAACAGATAGCTAGTGGGAAGCAGCCGCATAGCACAGGGAGATCAGCTCGCTGCTTTGTGACCACCTGGATGGGTGGGATAGGGAGGGTGGGAGGGAGGGAGACGCAAGAGGGAAGAGATATGGGAACATATGTATATGTATAACTGATTCACTTTGCTATAAAACAGAAACTAACACACCATTGTAAAGCAATTATACTCCAATAAATGTGTAAAAAAAAAAAAACCAAACGAACTTTCAGGCCAACCCAATAATATTGTCTATCAACTATACTTCAATTTTGAAGAAAGGGAAAAAAATGTAAGAATAAAAAGGGCAAGGGCTTCCCTGGTGGCGCAGTGGTTGAGAGTCCACCTGCCGATGCAGGGGACACAGGATCGTGCCCCGGTCCGGGAAGATCCCACATGCCGCGGAGCGGCTGGGCCCGTGAGCCATGGCTGCTGAGCCTGCGCGTCTGGAGCCTGTGCTCCGCAACGGGAGAGGCCACAACAGTGAGAGGCCCACGTACCGCAAAAAAAATAAAAATAAATTAAAAAAAAAAAAAAAGGGCAAATCTCTTTGTGTGTTTTTTTTTTTTTTTTTTTTTTTTTTGCGGTACGCGGGCCTCTCACTGTTGTGGCCTCTCCCGTTGCGGAGCACAGGCTCCAGACGCGCAGGCTCAGCAGCCATGGCTCACGGGCCCAGCCGCTCCACAGCCCAGACCGGGGCACGAACCCGTGTCCCCTGCATCGGCAGGCGGACTCTCAACCACTGTGCCACCAGGGAAGCCCAGGACAAATCTCTTAACAACAGATTCTGATTTGAAGTCAAACTGCTCCTCACATAGACAGGGGTGGCACCACCTGGGTTATTTATTTAATCATGATTCTATAGCACAATTCCAGGAAACCAATTGATTCATCATAAATACTGGAAAAATATACAAGCTGAAAAAAAAAACAAAAAAAACAGACATTATCTAAAGTAAACCTCCCCTTCCTAAGACTGACAATAAAGACCTCTTGCTGGTGTCATTAGGGTGTTGGGAGTAGGTGCAATGAAGGAAACACTCAGGGCAAGGTAAGAGCGTGTAACAGGGGATGTAATGAAATGTACCAAAACATAACTGTCCAAGGAAGAGCTGAAAAACCGTGTCTAAGTCCTCAAACCTGAGATTCAGACCCAAGGGTTTAAATGGAGAGCAAAATTATGGGGAGCTTTAGTATAGTCGAGCTATACCTTCCCGCCCACCTCATTGCTTCTAGCTCCTTGTTTAGATGGTAGAGAAGAGGGTATTACATCAGGAAAATTCATTGTTAGCTGTGTGTCAACTTCCAGGCCATCCATGTATGTTAGTTAGGGGTATCAAATTCCTTTAAATATCCAAAAAGATCAAATTCTATCTGTAAAACCCAAAGGTAATTTGCCTTAGAGTTGTGGAATATGCTGCTACAGACTGGGCTTCCAGGAATTAGTAAAGTTATCACAACAAAATTATTATAACATCTAAGGAGCTGCTCCCAACTTGGGATTCCCAGAATCACAACAATTCCTCAAAATCATGAACAGATGGGGGATAATTAGCTATTTTCAGAATTTCAGGAAGCCCTAGTAGAACCTATATATTTATCGAAGACCATGTTGCATTGACTATTTAAAACACTTATGTTCATTGATTCGACTGGAAATATATCGTCTAGCATGACAGCAATGCTTGTTATCTTGTGTTGATCAGAAACCTCCGATTAACCATTTTAGATGTTTTAAATTAAAATATACTAGAAAAAAAGTTAATTATTGTTAGACTAAACCTTTTACATGGAGCTATTATTAAAAGAATAATAACAAAAGGGTCTTTTGTTGGGAAAAAGGTAAACCAGAGTCAAAAGGATAGGACTGAGGCATTTACCCCTCACTTTAGATCCAAAGGAAATAAATGAATGCCCTCAGCAGAGACAACCCTGATCACCCCATTCTATTCATCTCTGAAATGGAGGCAATAATTCTCTTGACGTCTGTCTTTATTATAGGCATTCTAAGATTTTGGTAAGAAAGCCTATTAAGTATAGATATCAAGAGGTAAACAGGAAGGGTGGTAGGGAGAGGAGAGGGAAGGAGAACATGTGTGTATACTTATGTAACAATAAGAGACAGAACTATTACAGGTGTGCTCCTCTTCCACTGTGGAAATAAACAAAGACCACCCAAATGAGAACAAACAGGCTTTTATTCAGTGTGTGCTACATGCAAGGGATTCAGCCACCATCACTTAAGTTTGGTAGAGACTCAGGGCAGGCAGGGTAGTGGGAAAGTTTTATAGGGAAAGAAATGAAAGACTTGAGGTATGCTCTGATTGAAGGCTGTTGGCACAGGGAGGCTAGAGGCAGACGAACTAGAAGCAGGGCATCCTGTGTGATTGTTCTGGGAAGCATATTTGACTTTCTCTCTCATTGGTCCTAAACTGGAAGCTGGAGGTGGGGGGGACAAAAATTAGGGAAGTTGACAGTCATTGGTAAGTCCCAAACTTTCTGGACTGGTTGCTACAGAGATTGCAGTTTGGCTTCCTGTACTGGTAGCTGCAGAGGGTGTAGATCAGAATTGTATTATCATATGTGATCTGGACATTTTCCATTTGTATATTATCTCTTGCCACTCTGTTCCCGACACACACCCACACGAGGACCCAGTTTTAGGCCAAGGATTTCACTTTTTTCTCCTTTTTCCACCACCTCCTATTTCTACCCCTCCCTGTCTTATGCCACCAGCCTTTTAAGTACAATTCCCCCAGCCTAGCTAGTCCCACACCTTGACCTTACCTGTAAACACTATCCTCATGTCAGGGCAGCTTAAGCCCCATTACCAGTCACTAAGTTTTCTTGGATAATGCTTGCTTTGAGTAGCTCCTGCTGCATTTAGAATTTCTGCCATATCATCAAACACTTGATTATAAAATGATTTTAATTGATTTTCATTAATTTGCTCATGTTATCTCCTCAACCAGATTATAAATCTGAAAGCTGGTATCATAGCTTATACTTTCTCTTATATTTCACAATACTTTGCACTCTTGAGTACATGTAGTAAATTCTCAGTAGATAATTGCTAATTGAATATTTTTCTATACACACTATTCAGCTGAAGGGGTTAAGGGGAACCGACTCATCTTTTTATCCAACAGCATTCCAGATGCTGATTTCAGCCTCAATCATCCCAACTTTCTTGCACCTGGAAGATTTTGCACACTAAAGTTCAAGGACCCAGCAGAAGGGCTTCTCTCGCATCAAGTGAAAGGAGAAAATTCTCCATTGATTTTTTTCAACTTATGAGCCTTGTATAGCAGTGAACCTTCTAAACAATTCATGAGGTACATATTGGGTTTTTCAACAAGAGGGATGTGGGGGTCCAGAGGTCAGAAGGAAAGAAAAGAAAAGGCAAATGTCTTCTTGAATCTGTGGCAGAAGAAATGGAAATTCATGTGAAGAGCTGAATGAGTACAGGTTGAGTAGGAACATTTTGCTAATGAGAATTCTTGACATAGTTCTGAGAGGACTTCAAATAAATTCTGAATAGCAGCTGGAGTAGAATTAAAAAAAGAAAAGAAGTTGTAAATATCTTCTCATCCAAAACCCAAACAAGGATATACATGCTACATATTTGGCGTGTAGACAATCCAGCTTTGTGTGTGTGCATGAGAGTCTACTCGTTGGTGCAGCTCTTTCTAGCTGGGGGAGAACGAGTGGTGTGCTGGAGTGGCTCATACCAGCTCGAGGGAGCCAGCTGTTCGATTTTCAGAACTTTTGCTGGCTAATTATTAAATCATTAATGGCTTGAGATCAGCCATGTTGTAAATACACCATGGAAGCTAGCAAACTACAAATCAGGGCTTTTCTCTTCCAAGAGACGAGAGGTAGAAGAGTTGGATCATCCATCTTCCTTTCCAGGGAGCACCATTAGGAAAGGATGGGGGTGAGCTGACAAATCCTACATTTTCTCACTTCCATAAAGAGTACCCTAGAGTCAGAAGTATACAGTGTTAGAGTTGGATGAGACCTTAGAGGTCCAGAGTGAGAAGTGACTTGCCCAATATCATGTAGCTGGCCCGATCACACAGGGAATCTGAGGAAACACCCAGTTTTCTTATCCTCACCCATTACTTTCTGGAAATGCATGTAGTGCCTGATTATTCAGGATGGTATATTTTCTTCTCTTCTTCCTCTCACATCAAGGAAAGCTCCTACTGGTAAGGTCAGATCACTCTCTTGTGTCACAGCCCAGCTCATAAAATGCTATTAAGTGAATTACTGATGACCTAATTCCCAGCTGCGGGACACATTCCATTAGAGGCAGGCTGGCTGCCAAGTAGTGTCAGCGGTGACTGGATGGCAGGAGTGATTGAAACCATCCTGCCTTGGATGGCTGCGCCTCGGAGGGTGCAGTTCCTGGCGGGGAGGAGGTGCTCCTTTGGCCCAACATCAGTCCTAGGTCTTTTTCTGGGAACTAAATTTCTCAGCTTCAGAGAGAACTTTCTTGAAATACCAAGGATCACCATTACAGAAACAACTAAGGTAGTGCTTCCCCTATCATAACTATCTAGAACCATCAGCAGATTTAACCACTGTCATCCATAGTACCAACCTGCAAATATTGTTTTGCCATCCACATCATTACTTCTTTCTTGCTTGTCCTTACTGTCAGGCTGTCTATCCTTCTACTTTTATATGTTTCATTTTCTCAAAGCACAATGAGTTCTTAGTTTTGTGATATGGTGGGGAAGAGTAGAAACTATATGGTCTATCTTTTTTTTTGTTTTGTTTATTTTGTTTTTGTTTTTGTTTTGCATTACGCGGGCCTCTCACTGTTGTGGCCTCTCCCGTTGCGGCGCACAGGCTCCAGACGCCCAGGCTCAGCGGCCATGGCTCACGGGCCTAGCCGCTCCGCGGCACGTGGGATCTTCCCGGACCGGGGCACGAACCCGCATCCCCTGTATCGGCAGGCGGACTCTCAACCACTGCGCTACCAGGGAAGCCCAATATGGTCTATCTTTAACTTACCTCAGTACTCCACACATAAGAGTTGGGTAAGCTATAAAGCAACATAATAAATGTAAAAATGTTGTTAGAAGTTAAAGGAAAAATGGGGAAGTATTTAAATTTCAAAGGAACTTTGGATTCAGTTGTTAGCCTTTGTAAGTGTGGGAAATGATATAGCAGAACTAACACTGGACCAGGCGTCAGGAAACCCGGGTGCTAATGTTGGCTTCATGTCTAATCAATTCTGATATTAGATAAGTCATTCATCTCCTCTTGACTCTTACTTCCTCATCTGTGAAATGGACAAGTAGACTGAATGATCACTAGATCCTTTCTAGCGCTGAACTTTCCATCTTTAAATCAAGATGACAGTAAATTGGAAAATTCACTCATTCACTATTCATATCCTAACCTATTCATTAAATGCTTAAGACACCCCATTCTACTTAGCTTTTTCCCTTAATGTCTTCTTTTTCCACCTTTTCCCCTCCTCATCTTTTTATTATTTATGACTCATGTTTTCCTTTACGATTATTATTTTGTCTCCACTACCTCTGCTTCCAGCTCTCAGTGGTATCAAGTGGGCCCTCCTTAAATTACCAAACTCCTTTCTAGGAACTGTCAGGCCACATTCCACCACCACCAAAATGTCCGTATAAGTGCATTTCACTATGTTAAGATGAATGAGGCGTCCATGTGCCTGTGGGTGTTTATTTGAAGTGAAGAAGGCAGAGGGTTTTATCAATTACACAGAAGCTTGGCAGAGTGGCCTTAAAGGAAGTAAACTAGGAGTCCAAAGATTCTGTGGTAAACCATGTAACTGAGAATGAAAAAATAGAAAGAGTAAAAACAAGCAGACTCTTGCCATCCTGTGCTTTTACTTTTTTTTTTTTTTATCTAAAAATTGCTAATATTCTGCTACATGCCAGAGCTCTGGAGAGATGTTTTTCTTACAGGTATGCTCCTTAATCAACTGAGAGTAGGACCTAGAAAACAAACCCTTAGCAACCAATATCTCAACGACACAGAAACTATGACTAGTTTGAGCACATATGGCTTTCTTTTTCTCTCCTTTCTGAGAAATAACCGGCCTCCTTTAATCCCATTAACTTCTGATATCTTCCATCCGAAGGCTTACAGCGAAAAATCACAGCTTTCGGCTTCCTTGTCCTTTAATGTATTTCTGAACTTTTCCTAATTTTAGAATGAAAACTAGAAGGCTCATGACTGAACAATATGCACTAAACTCAGACCATAATTTCAAAAATTTCTCCAGCATTTGCGATGTTATTACTTATCTCTTCATTCCTACATACCATGACTCTGAGAAGGAGCTCCAACTGGCACAGATTCCTCCTTTATTTCAGTCCTATCTCAACTAAACAAGTTTCTTAATGCCCTTCACATTCATATAGTTCTTACTCAGTCTGAACCCATACGTATAATAAAGCTTTCTTTCTCACAGTTCTAGCCTCTGGGTCTATTTTAAAATTAAACCATTAAACCTTCTGAACCTCTGATACCAAAATATTGTGGTTTAGTGAATGATAAAAATGAAATAGAGGCTAAGCTAGGACCAACAAAAAGTCCCTTATAAATTCCAGCCATAGAAATAATAAGTCATCAGAGCAGAGAAAAATGTGGAAAATTAGCCCACTATGTCACTTGACAATTTTGCAGACGTGGCATTTTATATCAGGCAATTTGTAAAACTTTTTTCTATTCTATCCCTACAGAAGTTTTCCCTGTATTTCTCTCTTCTGTGTATGTAAAAGGCTAGACCTCAGAGGCATTTAACATAAATTGCTCTTTTCTTTCCTTATTATAATTAATTTCACCTTCCCTAGACTTCCCATGGTATTGATTACCTGCTGCCTGGCACTATTGGTCATTTGTAAGCGTATCTGTCACCCCAGTCAGAGTGTATGCCCCTTGAAGGGCATATCTCACTCACTCTGCACCCACTGGGCTCATAGTAGACCTCAGAAAGTGTTTATTAAATTGAATTGCTTTCTCTTTGTAAGACTGGCAGGCACTCTGGTGGCTTATAATGGCTTTTTCTTTTTTCAAACACTCCCTTTTTTGGTGCAAACTCCACGTGACCCACAGTTATCTAGGGCAGCAAGTAATGTTTAAGTGATTATAGCAGAAAGCTGAGATTCCACCAGCGCTCTGGGAGTTGCAGCCAGAGATCAGCAGAGCCACCTGCTTAATATTTTAAAGAAGCGGCATGGTCCTTTCGTAAAGGTTTCTGCCATGGATCCCCTCTGAGGATTTATCACTCAGCCACATTTAACATTCAGTAGGTCAGACCTTTATTCAAGATGACATCATCTGAGCCCTCGTGCAATTCAATCTTAGCATATATTCTGCCCAACCACCAACTCTTCCTCCTCCCCCAACCTTTCACTAGGGATTCAGCCAATAAATAGCAGGTAATCCAGAGCCCAGAGCTTTTTACTTAGTAACATTGTAGGGGGAAGGGCGGAGAGTGAAAGATAATGGTGTGTCCCCTCCTAGAGCAGCAGTGAACCTTTAAGACTCAGGGACTCCAGGCAGAGTGAAGTCTCCCTTGCTTCAAGGAAATGAAACTGAGCAGCACTATCAGCCCAGAGCCCAGACAAGGACGGGGGATTCCCAGTTGCCCGGGTAATTCTGTCCCTTACAACCTGAAATCAGGAATGAGTCTTTAGAAGATATTTCTCATGCGTGAAATAAACACCCCTCTGCCCCCTGCTGCTTTCGCTTTGATTTCTTCTGCAAGCGTGAGGTGACTCAGTAACGGGATTTTTCTTTTTCCCATTTGAGTCCATGAACACCCACATACTGACCTCCACCATCTTCCCTACTCAGGTTTCCTTCCTTCCTTCTTTTACGTCCCCTTCCCCCACTTTGCCTCGTTTAAATACAAACGCTCAAGTTTCCCTCCTGCTTGGGAGCCGCCAGAGACATCGAGCAAGGTCTCCATGGAAACCAGGAGGTGCATACCGCAGCCCCAGTAAGGAATGCCTGTAGAGGCTTGGCAGGGTCTGGGGGAGCTGCAAGGAGACCCTCTATATATTAAGGTGAACCTGGTGAGGAATAAAGTGCATTCAGGCATAGGGTATAAGATGAGGTAGAAACAGAAAGGGCTAAGAGCCGAGATTCTCTCTCAATTTTGGTTTCAGCCTAGAAACCCTCAAAGGAGAAAACAGTCGGAGAAATCCCACGGTCCCCCCGACTGGTCAATTTCTTATGTACCCGGAAGAGCTCAGCCTAGTGTGGAGATTATTTAGGGGAGTCAGTCTCTGTGTTTAATTACAATGAAGCAGCTGTCACACCCTACTCAAGCACTTAAAATGGAAGGGAGCCAAGACCACTGCACTCCTCCAGTGTGCCTGGATATTCTACGTATACCCACTCATCTTATCCTCAGGAAGGTGGCATCATGACCCCTATTTTATAGACAAGGGAACCGGCTCAGACAGGCTGCTCTTTGAAGTTGATAGTTATTAAGGACAGAGATTTGAACCCAGGTCTGTGATCATCGAAGTCCAGATTCTTCTCCAGTTACAGTCTAAACTTCCTGGCCTCATATTTTCGTTCATAAAGAATTTACCGTAAGTGAATCTCTCTCACTTCTTCACTGGATAGAAGAAGGTCGTGACAACTGTTCACCAAGAGATGAGTGGACATGCAAGAAAACTGGGTTGCATCTGTGAAGCTCTAGAAGTGACTGAGTTCGGGACAGCTGCAGTGGTGTTACCTGTTCAGGACAGTGCCAAGAGAGGGTCTGATGATGCAGACTTTCGGAGAAGCTCTTGGCTTAATGTACGTGAGAAGGTGGTAGATAGTTATTCTGTCCATAGCTTCACACCTTATGTAAAGTCTTGTAGAAAACTGGACCTCCAGATTAGCTATTGACCCTTTGCGATCCTCTCAGATACATGAGTCTCCCCCTCACCACCACCCCCATATCCCCCATCTCTTGAAGTGAAGGGCTTTGCTTCAGGCTTCCCCTGAGTCTCAAAAGGCTGGCTCAAGAGTTAATGATCAAGAAAATGTGAACAAGTGATACCAAAGAATAGCTGTGGTGCCAGGAAACTGCTAACAATTTAAACAATAGATCAGCCACATAGCAGAGTCACAGGACATTTAGTTCCTCCCTGAAGGACACAGATAGCAATGTCTGATGCACATTCCTAAGTTGTTTTACAGAAATCAGACTCCCACCAGATGGAAACTGCTGACCACAAACATGTGGACCTGAGGCTGTTTGGGACCAGCAGGATGATGATGTTCAGTCCTGAAACATCATCCCGTTACCTCACCACCAACCAATCAGAAGAACGTCCATGAGGTGGTCAAGCACCCTGCAGCCCACATCCCTAATGTTGCCTTCTTTAAGAGCCCTTCCCTGAAAGCAATTGAAGAGTTTGGGTCTTTTGAGCATGAGCTGCCCATTCATCTTGCTTGGGGCCCTGCAGTAAATGCCATCCGTTCTTTCTCCACAACCTGATGTCAGCAGATTGGCTTTGGTGTGTGTCGGGTCAGTGGACCCAAGTCCAGGTTAGGTAACAGCTATATCTTGCTGTATCTCTACTTCCCCTTCTCTTG
Organism: Phocoena phocoena; assembly: GCF_963924675.1. NCBI lineage: Eukaryota > Metazoa > Chordata > Mammalia > Artiodactyla > Phocoenidae > Phocoena > Phocoena phocoena. The sequence continues at coordinate 84,552,192 of NC_089222.1, forward strand.
TCTGAGATAACGCATCCCAATTCTCCTTTGGTTCTTTTCTTTAGTATATTAAGGGTCCTTTTATTAGTTTCCTAGGGCTGCTGTAACAAATTACCACAAAGTTGTTGGCTTAAAACAACATAAATTTATTAGCTTACAGTTCTGGACCTCAGAAGTCTTACTGCACTAAAATCGAGGTATTGACAGTGCTCTATTCCTTCTGGAGGCTCTAAAGGGAGAACCCATTCCTTGCCTTTTCTGGCTTTTAGAGGCTGCCCACATTCCTTGGCTATTTCCTCTTCAAAACCAGCATTAGCATCACTCCCACCTCTATTGTCACAACTCTTCCTCTGGCTCTGACCCTACTGCCTTCTTTTAACCTTTGTGATTAATTGGGCCACCTGGATAATCCAGGATAATTTCTCCATCTCAAGAACTTTAATTTAATCATAACTTAAAGTTTCTTTTGTCATCTAAGGTAATATATTCATGGGTCTGGGGATTAGGATAGGAATGTCTTTTGGGGGGGCATTATTTGTTTTACCACAACAGTATGTCTTTTATATCTTAAAAATGATGATACTTTTTCAACATTTTGTTACTCTTAATATATCACCCAATTGGTCTCTTTCCCATAATAGTCAAGTTTTTGTTTTGGTTTTTACAAAAACTAGTTCATACTTGCTATCTTTATTTCCTCACCTACCATTTATATAGCTCTCTGCTACTACTGGCCTCTGTTCCCTTCCCCTTCATGATACAAAAACTGTCCTGTCCAAATTCAAAATTACCTTAAGTTACCCATTTTAGTTGACATTTACCAGTCTATTCTTAAGTGTACTTGACAGCAGCCTTTGACTTTGTTGAATATTTTCTTCTTCATGAAACCCTGTCTTCTACTGGATACTAAGAAAACACTCCTTTTTCCTCCATTCTCTTCCTACATCTTTGACTTCTACTCAGTCCTTTTTGTGGACTTCTTGTCATCTGCCTGTCTTTAAGCACTAGTGTTTTCTAGAGCCTTGCTACTCAAAATGTGGTCTCATACCTGCAGAATAAGCATCACCTAGTAGCTTTTTAGAAATTATATCAGGCCCACTCCAAAGCTACTGAATCAAATTTTGTACTTTAATAAGATCTCCACGTGACTTGTACACACACTAAAGCTTGAGAAACACCAGTCTAGAATTTTGTATTCAGTCTTTCAGAAGAGCTGACCTGCTACTCCATCTCTAGCCATAAGCCCCATATTTATATTTTCAGCCTGTATCACTCTTTGTATATAGAGCTATCTATCAGACATTTTTCTCTACACATTCCACAGACATTTCAAACTCACCCCATTCAAAACTAACTCTTCATCTCCAACCCCCCAGTTCCCTGTTTTGGTGAACAACAACTTCTTCACCCAAGTACTCAAGCCATAAAACCCCTTCCTTTCCTCATCCCCACATGCACATAGTCATCTTGCCATGTCAATTCGCAGAAATATCTTCTCACATCTCCAACCCCCTACCACTGATATAGGTCATGATTGTATCATCTATTACTTCTTAACTGGTCTCCCTGTCTGCAATCATACCAGAGCCCCTTGACTACTACCATTCCAAAGTTTGAGAGGTTTCTGAGACACACACACACACAGGCTTGTACACATACACACCAAACACACACACACACGCACACACACAACTTGATAAAAGCACTCTCTGGTTTTAAAACTTCCCTATCATATACAGAATAATGTCCCAACTCTTTAGCATGATGACAAAGCCCTCCTTGATTTGTCTCTTTCTCACCAGTGTCCCCTCCCTGCACAAATATTATGGACTATTGGTATCACATAGCTTCACCCTTCTTTAGCTTGTATAATTTCTGCTCTCCTCAACATTTTTCAACTGATACATTTTTACAAAATCCTTGACACCATTTCTTTCCCCTGACTCTGGTGTCTCCCTACCCCAAGTAGAGAGGAGTGTTAGCTCCTTTATATATACATTTACTTTTTTATATAGACATATACTTCTCTGATGATTATAACACGTGTCACAATATTTTGAAACTATAACTGCCTTGATATATTGAAAGCTCACTAAGATGGTGATTTTTTATAATTATCTCTATATCTTTACCACTTAGCATAGTCCTTAGCACATAATAGGCACTCAATAAATGTTTTATGAATTAATTGATCAAATAAATAGTCGGTTGATCAAGTGATTAAACAGCAGCCCCCAGGTCTTAGATTACAGTGGTGTAAAGATAGGGATCCCTGGACACTTTCAGCCCACTCAGTACTCCACTAGCAACTTAAATTGGAAGGTATATTTAAGCCAATGCTTTTAAGGGTGCCTGGATACCCCCCAAAAATGCCACAGTGTAATGATACTTTCTCTGGTTTTTGGATTATCTCCTAAATTAGCTGGAAGACTAAAAGACTTAAATATTAATCAGACTGCTGCAACATGATTGTAATTCATCTGCTTGACTTTACATGTAAAAATGTTTGAACTGTAAGAGTGTGGTTGATTTATAGTTACATATTTTTAAGAAATTGGTGGGTTTCTTTTGTTTGGTATCCTAGTCACTGAATGCCTAGTCACACTCTGTAGGAATGTGCTGCTTGCTGCATCGATAAAGAGGGCCCCTCTTTATGGCTATTTCTCTGGATCAGGAGTACATTCCCTAGTCCTTGAAGCTACCATAGCCTCTGCTGAGACTTGCTGAAGAAAGATGTTATTCCTCCCATGGCTAGACAAGGAAGGTCTTTGTTTCTGAGGGGAGCTTCAGGCTGCCATGGCAACTCCCAATTTTTCCTCCACTTTCTTTGTATGCTATTCTACCAGGAGAGGTGGAAAGCTGTCATCTTTTCTCCTTTCCTCTCCCTCTCCCTTTTCTTCTCCACTGGGGCTAGGATGGAGAGGCTAGCACCAAGTCCTACTTGTGATTTTCCACACCTTGTGAGACTTGGTGCAAGTCCCCCCGATAGAAACAAAACCCACCTGGATTCTAGTTCTTATCTCTGGAGTGACATTATTAACCCTTAATCAGAAAACAAACAATCCTAACCATGGCTTCTCTATTCTCTGTAGAGTCAAAATGCAGAGTGGGAAGAAACAGAGGCTAGGTTACAGTTGAGAGAAATTAACTAGGCAAAAACCGGGTAGTAGGATGAGCTGACAGGTATGCATAACCATTTCAATTCAAAATTGGTGGAGTTGTAGAAGATTCTCAAACATGCCTGCATTAGAACACATGCCAGGGGCTTTTAGGAACACAGATGCCCTGCCCCAGACTGCACTAGAATCAAACAGGTGGCCCTGCTGCATGGTCAGCACCAGGAAAACCAGAGCAGAACATGAAAATAAGATGCTTGGAATAAAATTCTGTAAGGGATAAAAGCCAAATCAAGGACTTTTTATAGGAGCAAAAGGCTGGTAGGAAAAGCCAAAGTAAGGTGTCAGGACAGGGAAAAAAAAGGAATGGATGATTGTACCATATGGTAAAATCAAGGTCTAAGCAGCCAGAAGCAAAATAAAAGTGGATGAGGCGCCCACACATTGAGTTGGGATATAAATATTGGTGTTGTACATACCCTCTACCCCAATCCTTAGGCTCGGTTACCCTTCTCTGGGCTTCTGCAGAGTTTTTTGGTGTTTTTTTTTTAACATCTTTTTTGGAGTATAATTGCTTTACAATGGTGTGTTAGTTTCTGCTTTATAACAAAGTGAATCAGCTATACATAAACATATATCTCCATATCTCCTCCTCCTTGTGTCTCCCTCCCACCCTCCCTATCCCACCCTTCTAGGTGTTCACAATGCACCGAGCTGATCTCCCTGTGCTATGCAGCTGCTTCCCACTAGCTATCTATTTTACATTTGGTCTTGTATGTAAGTCCATGCCACTCTCTCACTTCATCCCAGCTTACCCTTCTCCCTCCCTGTGTCCTCAAGTCCATTCTCTATGTCTTCTGGAGAGTTTTTAATTGTATTATTATTCGCTATTACTGTTACTATGTAGTATTATTTACTACTTTTTGAATTATAATTTACCCATTTACATGTTTAAATCCCAAGGGCCTAGTACTTCTTACGAAGAAAAGATGCTCAAAAGAAAATGTTGAATGAGGTACTCAAGAACCAATATTTATGGTACTGTACATGATACTGTGGTCAAGGCCAGAGGGTCAAAAACATTCTCTGAGAAGGACAAAGCTCTAACTCTACCCTGGACAGGTGGGAATGAGATGACGTCATACATTCTTAACAAAACCAGTGCATCCAGTTCTGGGAGATATCGACTAGACTGGGTTGCTGTTTGGACCTAAAATCAGTGTTGACTTTCCTCCATTCTATCCAGAAGCACGGTAGCAACTGGAGGTACAAACTGGAGATTTGATAGTAAATAATGTACAATTCTTTCCCTAGTTTTCTATTCAATCATTGAACAAACTATTATTTGAGCAAGGAACTGTGCTCAACATTTGGGGATACAGTGATAATTGTGTTTGTGTGTGTTGTGGGTATACTGTGGTTTTACAACCTTATTTTTTTAAAGAAAGAGGTGTCATATATGATACGTATACACACGGATACTTACAGATATTAATTTATGATAAACTATATGTCATAATTTAAATTATAATTACTTAGGAGGTACTATATGTCAAGAACGGTGAATGATCCAAGATTTTGCCCAACTTGCAAGCTAGCGAATTAGCCTGCCATAGTTTTATGAATGCTGGCAGAAGATACGAGACTTCTGGGTCAGAGACAAAGAACTTTATTACTCACAGCACAGCAAGTAGCATGAGATTTATGTTTGTGCCAGTTCCCTGTGTCCTCTAAGACCCCCAAAGGTGACACAGGTAGGCATAGATAAGTGCTGTGGAGTGGACACAGTTGTTTTTGTCACAGCTGAGAAATCCTGAGCTTGGGAAGCTCCAGTCTTTTATAGTGGGTGGCAAGCAAACCCACCCAACCTTTACCCTGGAGGAAGACATTATCTTTATTTATACTGGACAGCAAACAAGCCTTCTCCCTCCTCTGGAACAAGATACTATCTCTATCTTCCAAGGTGGTTTGGTATATACATCCTTGAAAAGACAGTTTAGAACAAAAAATTGTCAGTGCTTCTGCTCACAAGTTGTGCAGAAACACAAGGGATTCGTGGAGAACTGTCTCCCAGTAGTATAATGGTACTAGTTAGTGTTCGGTTGGATATATAAAGAAGAGGGAGATATAAAGGAGGAGTAAATTGACAAAAGCAGATACCGAAAAATGAAGCCAACACAGAATATATCCTAGGTCTAATTAAGAGAAGAGCTAGAGAAAAGTAGGTAGAAAGGTTGACATATGCTTGAATCATGGAGAGAGAATAACTCAAAGGATTTGAGTGAGGAATAGAGAATCTAAGGAGCTTCTCAGGGAATATAGAGGTCATCAAAAGAGCATCTTCAGGTTGCAGTGCCAGCTTGAAAGGACCTTTTTCCTTCTCATGTTGCTAAGAAACAGTACCTAGGGAATCTGGGAGTAAAATAGGATAAAGATAAAAAGAAAAGCCAACTTTATCTATGTAGCTATTACAAAGATATATACTAAAACTGCCACACTCTTCTTGTAATGCATTGACTTACAGTAAATCGGGTTGGTGGATGTTCACCACTGCCCCAGCTTTTTGGAGAAGTCTCAAGCTGGTTCCTTTTAATCCTACCCAGTATGAGGACCCAGGTTCTTTCCTCTCTACATCATCACAGCCCTCCTGTTTCAGGGGCTAATGAGTGTCTTAGGCTATTGGAAGTGGGGAGGGATTGTCATATTACAGTAATTACTTATAAACAACTCGAAAACCATATAGGGGTTTAATTCAATACATTCGCTCTCTCATTCACAAAATCCATTCCTAGCATTCCTGATCAGGTGGTATATTAGTCAGCTTTGCTGCATTCACAAATGACCCCGAAATCTTAGCGGCTTTCAACAACAGAGCACCTTATAATTGGTGGCTGCAGCTCAGCTGCAGGAGCTTGTGTCTCTGCTTGATTCCATTTGGCTCTGCTCCATGTGTCTTTTTATTCCTTGGACCCAAGCTAAAGAAGAAATCTCTGAGTGGGATGGGCCATTTCATGGCAGGAGGCAGAAGCAAAAGAACTGGCAGAAACTCACAATGCCTCCTAGGGCTTCGGGAAGGTAGTAGCATATACCAGGTATGCTCACATGCCTGTACTTCAAGTATATCACACAGCTGAGTTTAATAGCCATAGGCGGAAGTTCTTACAAGGAAGTAAAAGTACTCGTAAACCATAATATAGTTTACGATGAGAAGTTTTCTTGGGAATATTTTTCACGGTCACTCAGGGATCTTTCCTCCATCTTGGGGTAGCACCATTGTCTAGGGTCTCTCTGAGATGGAGGGAAAAGTAACCGGCATGAAACCTGCTAGAAAGCAATAGTCAAGAGATGTGCATACGGGGATGGGAGGTTTCTAATCCAAAAGCGAGTTCACAAAAAGACATCAAGGGAGGGAAGTGGTGCAGGTCAAAGACATGGCTTAGCAGCTGCTGACCGGGAAGGTGGTGCCCTGTGTGTTGGGTCATTCAGGACACTCAGAGGAGTCTCCCTGAAAATCAGACAGGGAAGAGGTACCAACAAGTTGTTTTTCTATCCCTAGCAGTTCACTGGCTGCCCCAGGCAAAGATGAGTAGACAGATTCTCTTTCCTTTTGTCCCAGCCATCCTGCAGGGATCACCTAGCTGGTGTATTCCTGAAGCTCAGCATTCTGGTTCCCGCAACTGCTCGAGCAGCTACACCTGTTTCCTTCACTTTGTAATCATGAGTATTTCTGCTCTTAAGTAAGCTTTTATCTTTATATTCACTACAAGGCTCGATTGCCACAGGGGAAGTAGAAAAGTAAGGAAATGCAGTGAACCAGGGAATCATCTTTGTTGAAGAAAGAACTTCCTTTTTATCCTTGGGTAGAGGCAATAGAAAAGTGAGATTGAGAGCAAGCAATGGGCAGAATGCGAGGTTACTCTTGCCCTCGCCTGGAGTACTGCGTTCTGATTCATCACTTGGGTAAATAAGAGGGCTGTGTATCTAGATTAAGATTCAAATATGCAACAGGACCTTGTGGAAATTCTTTGCTCACCAGTATTCCTGTTTTATGTGTCCCCCAGTCCCCACCCAACTTCCAGTCACCCACGACTACACTCAAGATATACAGAGATTATTCGTCTATTTATTTGTTTAATAACCTCGCTTCAACAACTCAGCTTTAAATTGAGAGCCCAAAGCTGTTTAAATTGCCCCATTATTCTAGTTAAACCCCAGAGCTTGCTTTCAGGAACCATAGGGACCTGGCACTTTAGTTGAAATTACACGTGCACATTAATGAAAAGAAGAATGCCGTGATGACTAAAAGTTTGCTCATCATGTCCCCTCAATTCTTTATACCTTTTCTCCAAAAAATTGCTCTGTTGATTCCTCGGCTATTTAAATGTCATTACTATTCTAGCCACAAGTGAGTTTTTGCCATTTTGAATGAACAGTTTGCTTGCGTGCCCAAAACAGGAGGAGAGATGTCAAGAAAGTGCTCCTTGAGAGTGACAGAGGACATCGGAGGACATGGTATGTGAGACCATTTGAGTCATTTTTGTGAAAGACTTGGAAGCTGCAGCTGTATCTCTCCTGCAAAGGATAAACTCCCAAACGTTAGTGGCTTCATCAAATGACATATGAAACCCAAATGTCTGGCGGGAGGGAGTGTTCTTGCTGGTCGGCCACCTCATGAGTAGATCATTTACACACCCAGACCCTATCTATTTTGGGGCACCTCCTTCCTCTGGAGGCTCAGATTCCTCTCCACTCAGGCTGTGAATGAGGAATGAGACTGTAATGGGACGATGAGCCAGGCCTGGCAAATGGCATCAATCACTTCAGCCCATATTCCACTGGCCAGAACTCACCACATGACCCCATTAATTGGAGGTGGAGGAAGGGAAGGGTGGGTAATGTAATATAGCCAAATGCTGAGTCAGAAAGATCAGGACAGGAATTTAATGAATAACCAGTCAGTTTTTGCAACAGGCTAGTCCTGAAATTAAGAATGCACTTAAAGCCTCCTCACTTTTTTTTTTTTTTTTTTGCGGTATGCGGGCCTCTCACTGCTGTGGCCTCTCCCGTTGCGGAGCACAGGCTCTGGACGCGCAGGCTCAGCGGCCATGGCTCACGGGCCCAGCCGCTCGGTGGCATGTGGGATCTTCCCGGACCGGGGCATGAACCCGTGTCCCCTGCATCGGCAGGCGGACTCTCAACCACTGTGCCACCAGGGAAGCCCAAGCCTCCTTACTTTGCATCCCCAGTGTTCACAAATTAGTGCTGAACACTTTTCCTCTGTCTTTCTGGGTGATGCTGCTGCTTCAGAAGCCGCTGCAATGCTTAGGAACCCTGCCAGCCAGGCCTCCCTCCCACTCAGCTACCCCCAGCCCCACCCTCTGCTCCATATGGTGAAGGTATTGCTGGTGAGAGTGAAGTGCTGTTTAAGGTTGGGGGGAGTAACAGACCTGTTACAGAATATTGCTTGGGACACTGAATTTATAATTTTACCACAGTCCCCTTTCCCAGCTTCCTCCGTATCCACAGTAGTCTAGAGATAATTTCTTCCTGTTTTCTTAGGCTACAGCCTGAGCTTATTTTAAACACTAGTGCCCACCCTCAGGGTTTCCTGACACTCATCCTATGGGCAGGACCGCATGCCAACTTAAGGACATGAAACAGATTTAAAAATAGTATTTCTGTCCCCACCCATAACTTTCAAGAGAATAGGTATAGAGATATTCTTGTGTGAGATAAAACTGGTACCTATGCCCTGCCCCCAGCTTCCACTTCATTTTTAATTACTTCCTTCCTCCTACTATTTTCCACACTATCTGAAATGTATCAGCCCCAGGATATGGGAAAGTGGGTTCCACCGGATGGCCATTGTCAGTCAGGAAATAGCTACCATCAAACACTGTTTGCTAATGATCATATTTGATGTGATAAAATGGATGTGAATATTAAGTTTGAACCATCTCGGCACCATCGCAGATTTAAAAAAAATAGGCATGAGAACTGACACCTTTGCATAAACCATTTTCTTTCTATTTTCTGTAATTCTGATATATTCACATTTCACTAAATAAGAGTGAACACCACTACCCACCCACTCACCAGGCGTTCAGTTTATATATAGCTATAGAAATTCAATGCGAAACAAAGCAAAGAAGGATTCATGTAACATAGAATTTGTGGTGGGGTTCTGAAGAGAGCTGGGGCTAAAATTTTTATATTTAATTTCTGGTCCTGGTTGTTCTACAAAATGCTGATGGTTAAGGCACTGCACATCCTTGTGCTTCATCTGCTTGTTTATTATTCATTCATTCATTCAATATTTTTCTGTATGCCCTGAACACCTGAGACTATGCCAGGTTCTGGGAACACAGAGTAGAATGATATTCTTCTTGCATGGGAGCTCACAGCCACATGGGTGTGATTATAGACATACATATGTAATAATAACTGCTATATCTGGGGAAAGGGGAGCGTAAGAAAGGCTTCATAAGTCTTGGTGGTTCTTCAAAGATGAAGTATTATCCAGACAGAACTTTATCTTACATACCTTTGTGCTGAGTGCTCACCATGGGCCGGGCACTGTTTGGGGAACAACAAACGTGATAAGACCTAAGGCTGCAGAGGGTTTAGACTTTAGAAGGCCTTACGTACTGTGTGTGGATTTGGACTTCACACCTGAAGACTCTGTAAGTAGAGAGTCATAGGATCAGTTTCTCAGACCTGCTTTCTTATTCACCGTCATTGTGGGAAACAAAAGGATTGCATAGGTTCAAAGGTTATGCCACTATTTGGCAACTCTTTTATTTATTCACTCTCAAATCTTTAACTTCATAAAATGAGCTATTTCTGGACCTTTTTCAAAAGGTCAGGGTCATTCAGTTCTGTTTGTGTTCTCACCCTGAACACATTCCATATTTCAATCATGGTGAGAAAAAACATTACTCTTGGCTTAAAGTTCCTTTCTCCATTTCTTTCCACTCCTCGGGTATTGGGAAGTCCCTGAAATCAAAGTTCTTGGAGCTTAACTCGAGGGGTCTGGGAGGTACAACTCCTAGAAAAGAGTAGGGTGTCATAGTGTGTGCCTTCGATTCTCTGTAGGCATCTAAACACAGAATGTGAACAGGAAAAACATGGAAGGCCTTCAAGTTTGCATGCTTCTGGAAGTGTGGGCCTAGCATTATTCTAAACTGCTTATACTCAGTTCCAGTTAACAGTGAGGCTCCCTGCTGGCTTTCAAGTTCTGGCTACAATTCATTGACTTTAACCACTGACCACCTACAGCTCTCATTTCAAGAAATTCTGGCTCAACAGGCCTGGGTAAGGTTATCCTTCAGGATACATATTTTAATTTTTTTCATGGAACAATTTGATTACAATGATCTCTTGTGACCCACTAAGAAAGCCCACTTTCTTCTGCCTGCCTGGTCACCTCCACTCAGAGGCCCCAGCAGTCCTGGGAGAAATTTAAGCTTGAAAGACAGCCTAGCCTGGACTTCTTCTGAAGTTGTCCAGGAAGGGCTCATGCTCTGCCCCCATTCCCCATCTTCCCCCTGAGATACTGGGCCTGGAGTACCTTCCTTATTACAGTCCCTCTGTGGGTGTTCTTAACCATGCCAGAGAGAACAGGCTGAGCGAGTTCCCTCTTGGTGGGATATTGAGATCCACTCGCCTCAGCATGTGTCTGATAGCCTGTAGCCGAGTATACCAGCAGCTGACTCCCAGGAAGTCCAGACAGCTGTGTTTGAGGGGTTCAGCTATTTTTGTTGTTTTCCTCTACATCAGCTCCTGGGGGTGGGTGAGTGCAGTAAAACTTTTCGCAGGAAGTAGCCACACTTTCTTTGCCCCTGCCTGCCACCCCACCCACCAACAAATATTTATCAGCTTTGGGGAGAGAGTTCAGTTTTTAGGAGGCTGAGTGTAAAATGAAAAGTTCACTGAGAACTTTACAGAGTTCTCTGACAGAACTTTACACAGATTGGGCACACATCAGTCTCAGGTGGACCTAATTAACACTCCCTGTGTTTAAGTTTCCCTTAGCTAGTGTTCTCTGAACCAGGCCTCCCGCAACATGGTAAATGCAAACCCCTTTTTCTTAACCTCACAGGCATTCAGGAGAGTAACTTGCCCAGCTTTTCTGTTCTTACCTTGTCCAAAGGGTTGCTCACCAATGCTTAGGCATTAAGAACAAAGATTGAAGGGTTAATCAGTTTGGAGATGCTGATAACCTCAACACAGGGGGGTGGGAGGGAGCTTCTGGGACATGTGCCTTCAGCATTCTGGGGGCTCATGTGCCTGGTATTTTTGAAGCGTCATAGTGGTATTCCCTAGTTACCATTTACAAAACTCCCTCACTAGCACTAGAAAAGCACTTCCCCCAACCTCAACTTTCAATAATTATTTTTTTCAGAAACAAGGGGAAGACTTTTCTTAAGAGTAGTGGAGGAGGACTATTCCTAATTGCAAATAGAGCTCTTCTCCCTGACCATATTTATATGCTGTCCAGGGGTCTCCCGTTAGAAATGGGGTCATCCTTGTTTTAAGAAAGCTGAATCAAAGAAGGATGGATTTGTGGATCATATTTCATGACTCTCTTGGGGAAATGAATTAGAGTCAACAGACTGGAGCACCTTATAAAAATCACATCAGAATCACTACCCTGCTGGTAATACTAGCCACTAGAAGCTTAGGTCTTCAGTGATTCTAATTCAGCTCTTATGATGCCTGCTACGTTCCAGTCTTAATCATGGCTTGCAGGTTACTCTACTATCCCAAGAATTTAGGAAAGGTTTCTTTCTGTCTCACTAAACCACTGTGTTGCTGATAGAGTCCCATCTAGAATTAAGTAAAAATGATGTGAGAAAAATGCTTAGGACTAGTGTTTGTGTGCTATGATGCCTGTGATGTAATTTAAGCTGCAATCAGACTAATATTCTAACACTATCACAAATTGTACCCGCATGTATTCATCCCTTACCAACCCAGCTCAGACTACTGACAGCCACCCCCAAACCAAAGCTTCCTGTGCCTTCCCTGACTGATGTTCAGGGGAAGCTCTTGGAGTTTCAGCACCAAAGAAAAGTTCTTGGTGCACATGAAGAGATGTTCTACTCTTTGATAGACCATACCACCGAAGGGCTCATGTCCTACGTGTGGAAAACCTGAGAGTCCCTCTCACGGGAAGACAGTGATTACTTAGAGAGAATTCTGACTCAACAAGGTTCTTGGAAGCTTCCACAGTGCCTTTCATAGCAACCCAGCAACCTCAAGGCCCTTTTATCCCTTTATACCAATATTTATCCTTTTTTTTCAACAAATGATTATTCAGTACCCACTATTTGGTAGACATCATTCTAGGCCAGTATTCCTCAGACTTTAGCTTGCATCAGAATTGCCTGAAGAGCTTTAAAAACACATATTAGCAGCATCCCATGGTCAGAATTTCGAGTTCAGTAGATCTGGGGTAAGAGCCAAGAATTTGTGCTTCTGACCAGTTCCCAGGTGATAATTAAGCTGCTGGTCTAGGGACCACACCTTGAGAACCTCTGTTCTACTCACTAGAAAAAAACAAAACAAAACAGTACACAAAGAAAAAGATCTCTATTATCCTGAAAATTATATTATTTTCTTTTCTGTCAAAAGAGAAACCTCAGTGACCCATTAAAACTGGAGTTCAATAGTTCAAACTATTAGCATGAAGAAAGTTGGCTTCTCTTTTCCTCAGTGCAGGATGGACTGTGTCTTCAAAATCATAATTGCTTGCTCTCTGTTCCCTGGGAGATGAAACAGTCTTACCCTCTCCCACAAAATGGGTCAAATCACTCTTCATAATGGAGTAAAGAATAAGACAAAATAAGTTTAATCTCCATTTTAAAATATGTAAACATTCATTTCCTTTTACTTGAGTTTTGGGAAAAATTCTCTTGTGAAGGATAGATTGGAAGAAGCAAGTTAAGAGACAATTATAATAAACGTGGCCAATAAAAGATCAAATTCTGAAATAATACAACAGCAGTGGAGGTAAATAATAGGAGGCAGGGAAGATGAGAGAGGTTATAGAAGTAGAAGCAACTGGGCTTAAAAACTGGAGTGTGAAGTGAAAGTGAGGGTGATATCAAGAGTGAGACCTAGATTTCTGTTGGAAGTCATTCCTGTGTTGGAAGTCATTCACTAAATTACTATTCATTAATTCCTAAAATTAGTAAAACTTGAAGGAAAACAAGATTGTGGAAAAGTAAATGAGCTCAATTTTAGGGGTTCCTTAGGCCATCCAGATGGGAAAGTTCTATTAGACAGCCGCGTCTAAAGAAGTAGAGATCAGGGGTGAGTTCTAGGCTGCAGATAAAGATTTCTGAGCCACTGCTTATACACAGCAGTATCAGAGGATAGTAATAGAGGAAACACCCAGGATTACAAAGTTTAAGTCATAATTTGTGACACACCAATACTAAATGAGTGGACAAAAGACAAGAAGCCCATGGAGAAGACTGGAAAAGATTATCAAAGGAGAGCGAGAAGGAAACAATATTTCAGAAGCCAAAGGAGATGTTCCTTTTAAGAGAGAAGTATACATTATGCCTACTGCCATAGAGAAATGCAACAAGATGAGGCTTCAAAAGAGTTCATTAGATTTGGCAGTTAGTTCATCAGAGAGCTTTGTTGAAGTGTGTGGGACAGACATTTAATTTCAGTAGGATGAGACTGAGAGGAACTGAGACAAGAAAGTAGGTAAGTGTACAATATTCCTTTGAGTAGCTTGTCTATGAAGTGAAAGACACAGAAGTTGTGGTTTTTAGAGAGAAGTATTTTTTCATGAGAGGCTTAAATATGTTGATATGTTAAGGGGGAGAATCTAAATGAAGGACGTGAAAAAGTTGAAATACAGAAGAGAGAGACAGAGAGAGACACAGAGAATGAGAGAAATGGAGAGAAGGAATGAGACTGACCAAGAACACTGATTTGTGAATTCTCTTTGAGCAGGAGCTATATATCACTTCCTTGAGACTTGAAGGAAAGGAAATAAGGCTACATGCACTTATTGATCCATCTGTAGGAAGGTGAGGAAGTCTACAATTGACAGCCTCTAGCTTTTCAATGTGATAAGAGGAAAGGTTGTTTCCTGAGATGGAAAAGAGACCCAATAAATAGTTTGTGGAGGGAGAAGTTTGGAGGAATCACAGTGTGAAGAACAGAAAAGTCAACACATGAAAAAAATCAGATGATGTGGAGAACCTAAGTAAGGTACCAGACCATGAATCTGTAATGATACCATTTTTCTCAGTAGCATTCAATAGTCCAAGTGAGGAGTAGAGAAGGAAGAAGGAAGGATGACTCAATGGGTAGTTTGCTTCATCAGAACGACAACAGGGCTACAAAATCAAGGACACTGGTAAGAGAAGGACTAAGTGATGGACAATGGAGTCTAGTACACAGACTTCTGGAAGTAAGCAAAACTGTGAATGGAATGATGAACTCAGCGAAAAGGTAGGGTTCAAAGTGTTGGAGAATGAGAAGGTAAAAGTTTAAGAGATAGGAGGAAAAATGTTCAGTAGCTGGTGTATTTATTATTTTACATTAATGTAACACTATGACCTAAGTATTGTTTAATAGTAATTTATTGAATCCATATAATAATGTTAAGAACCATTATTATGGTTATGGCCCCCAATATACAGATACGGAGTCACAGAGAAATATACTTGCCTGTGATCACAAAGATACGAAGTGGTAGAGCTGGAATTTAAACCTAGGCAATTTGGCTACATAAGTTGTACTTGTAATCAATATTTTATGCAGCCTCCCCTTTGACCTTTTAGATTTCAGAGTTGCTCTAGACCAATAGCTTTCAATCTCGGTTGCACCTTAGATTCAGCGAGGCCACACCTCAAACTCAGAATCTCTGGGTGTGGGATCCAGAGATTTGTGTTTTATAAAGCTCCTCAGGTGACTGCAACATGCAGACCAGGGTGAGAAGCATTGATCTAGACCTACATGAAGAAGCAGCAGAAGTCAGTATGATCATATTGATAGTCGAAGTGGAGGAAACCAGAGTCAAAACACTAACAAGAAAATGCTGCCACCCAGGTGGGATCTAGTTCAGAATCTCTAAGGACAATGAGATGGTATACAGATTAAGAATGGGAAGAAAGACAAAAATCCAGATGATAATCTCTCTAGAGAATAGTGATGAAACTAAATGCCTAATTTCCAACTCCTGTCCCTGAGTAAAATAGAAGCGTTTATCTTCAGGCTCAAAACTACATTAAAAAATGAATGATCTTCCTGGGAAAAGCCAGGCTCTTATGTGTGAGTGCCACACCCCAGAGTAAATTTGGTACTAGGGTATGTGGGGAGGGGCACACGTACCTGTCTGCTTCTTCCACTTGTGCAGCTTTAAATGAAGTGTGCCAACCAAAAAACTCACACAACTACCTAGAACACAAATGCCCTTAGAGGCAACAAGCCTAAATAACTGCATAAGAAAACCATGCCAGTTGACCTAACCCTTATGAATGTTAACAACCAACTGCAGATGACCAAATCATTTGTTTCCTTTCAACTAAGATGATATTAATTGTAGAACACATTATTTTATATATCACAAAAGAAAAAAAAGCACGGCCAATTGAACTATAACATTCTATTGATTCTAAGACGCATCCTGATTACAGAGCTATTAAAAAATTGAAAAAAAGAATGACCATCTTAAAACTGATTTCATTCAGAATTTTAGGAAAACTAGTAGCACAAAAAAAGAAAAAGAAAAACCACTGACCTCAAAATAAGCAAGAATTATTCAGAGCTTGAAAGTATTGTATATGCTCAGAAAGATTTAAGAAAATATTGATTCCAAAAAATAAAAATATGCTGCTAAATAAAAATAAAGAAATCTGAGTATAAGGAAGAGGTTTTAGAAATTTAGACTGTGATTAACCAAATTTTTTTAAATTGGGAAAAAAGCTGTAATACAGTTGAAGAAATTTCCTGGAATGTAAATCAATATAGAAAAGGATAGAAAATTTAATGGAAAACTTGAAGGTTAGAAAATCATTGCAGGATATCCATCACATATCTAACGCCTGTTCTACAAAGAAGGAGCAGAGAAAATGAAAGAGAGGAATAAGATTTTAAATAATGGAGTATATTGTTTAGAGTTGAAGTAGTACCCAAGTTTTCAGATTCAGGGCTGGTAGAATGCCAAGCAGGATGAATGAAAAATTCAAATTTCAAAGATAAAGGGAAAAAAATCCCAAAAGCTTTCAAGAAAAAATTGGGAAGAGTGTTAATAAACAGATTAACAGAATAATAAATAGATTGCCATCCATCGTCTAATCAGTATCATAGGATACCAAAAGGGAATGCAGCAAATGTCTTCAAACGTACACACATACACACACATACGAACACCATATAAACATGAAATACTATACTCAGCCAAAATATCAGCAAAACATGAGGCAAAGGCACAATATTCTTAGGCATGATTATACTTCTTATCTGTAACCCACTATTTCTGGAAAATATTTCTTGTGGAAGTACTAGAGCAAACTTCATGTTTATATGGCATTTGTAAGTGTGTGTGTGTGTGTGTGTGTGTGTGTGTGTGTGTAATTTTGGACAACTAATGGAGAGTAAAAAGGGTTTTCACGAGAGACATTCTTCTTCAAGAAGGTAAAATATGTATTACCTTCTCCACAGGTATGTTCACACTGCTTCATCTTAAATGAATAATATTTATAGAATTTATTGAATTTCAATTCTTACAATCAACCCCATGAACAAAACACAGAAATATAACAGCCACTAATACGGCTGAGTCAAGAAATAGTATCTACAGTAGAGAGAGAGAGAGAGTGTGTGTGTGTGTATATATATATATATATATATATATATATATGTATATATACATATATATAGCTATATATATATAGCTTTAAATCTACTGTTTGAAGTTATAAAGGTAGTGATAGAAGTGCTAACATAATCTAAAATGAGCATGAAAAGAGGAGAGATCATATACATGGGCTATATTCTTCATTTTTATCTTTCAGAGTTGATAGGTAAGAGATAACTGTTTAGAGTTGTTAAATAAAACAGTAGAGATATACTATTTAGAGTAATGGAGCTCATCAATAGGAGATCTAAAAATATTATTGTTCAAAATGCATTACTTCTTAGGAGTGGGACTGTGGGAGAGGCAGAGAGAGAATTTGTTTTTATTTCACACTTATATATGATGCTTAGGTTTTTATTACCACTGCTTTTATGAAAAAAATAAAATTAACAGTAAAGATGATAGCAAATATAGTTGGCTACAGAAGTGAACATTCTTTTCTACATAGGCAATTCCCAGTTTCCCACATCTATAAAATAAACCTCAATAACTGATGTGCAGATAATCTGTAAGCCTACATTATAACCAGTAGCTTCCACATCTTCTGCATTGTCACAATAGCTTATTTTGTTATCCACTACCACAAAATAGACAGAATTGATTTTTTACTTCTTTTTCTCTGGCCCCCTACTGCAAGTTCTAATGAGCAGTGAAATGACCAAAAGGACAGCTACTATAGGAAGGAAAAGAAGAACATTCTAAAGACCTTACTGATCCTCTGACTTGAAAATGAGTCCCTGAATAATTGGGAGCTGACTGCTTCACAGAGTGCATGACCACCAGAATTCAGAGCCCTTTCACACATTTGGAAAGATGGATTTCTTTATGGATCTGCTAGCAATTTAATATGGCCTATAGCATAACGAAGCTGATTTTGAGGTCAGAATTGGGTATATCTATTGTAAAATTGCATTTGCTCTAATAAATTTTCAATAGCCAAGTCAGGGGCAAAACTTAGGAGGTGAGCTATGGATACACTGCATCACAGGTGGGGCTCAACCATACTTTCCTGACTGAGGTGCAAGTAAATTCAAACCATGTTTTCTTCTAACTCTTGCATAATCGCTGATGCAGATCCTTGTATTAAAGTACTAAATGCCTCTCACGTTGTTTCTGACTGTTTAGTGATCAACTGAGTGGAATGTTACGGGAAAGAACAAGAAATCCTACTGGCTAATATAAGAGTGCAGACGGGAAAAGCTTACCTTCCCATCTGCTGCCTCTGGCACTCATTAGTCACAGTGGTTTTCAGGAAATGGCAGGCGGGTGCAAAAGCTGGTGGGAAATGGAAGCTATAGAAAAGGAAGAAATGGGAAAGTGAGTATTTTGCCTAAATAATCATGATGTGTGCTATTGACGACTACTCCACAAACAAGTATATATTTGTGTTCACCAAGCTCCTGCCTCCATCCCAGACCCAGAGGAGGCAAGTGTATGGAAATCTGAGAATAACTTTTTATTGCTGTTTTTAGCCATTAATAATTCATAAGTTTTGAGGTCTAATCTCAGAATAACCTACTATGAGATCAAAAAAATCTGCTTCTTAACAGGTTTTACAGCAAGGCTAGTCACATCTGGTTTTAATTTTCTATTACCTGATAAAGTAACAAAACACCAGACTGTTTGATTCAGTACCAGACGCCTGAAAATCTTACTACAGGCTAGAATAGTGAAGTCTTTCTGTATTAATTATTGGAATTTGTACAATTTAATACTATAGGGAAAAGAAATGCTAGTGTACTGGTGACAAAAGGAGTTAGTAAATATAAGCATTAAATTTGGAGTCAGGTGACTTTTTGTTGAATCTCAGTACTGACACTTTCTTGTAATTATTATCTCTGAGTCTGAATTTTCTCATCTTTTTTTTTTTAACATCTTTATTGGAGTATAACTGCTTTACTATGGTGTGTTAGTTTCTGCTTTATAACAAAGTGAATCAGCTATACATATATCCCCATATCTCTTCCCTCTTGCATCCCTCTCCCTCCCACCATCCCTATCCCACCCCTCTAGGTGGTCACAAAGCACTGAGCTGATCTCCCTGTGCTATGCGACTGCTTCCCACTAGCTATCCATTTTACATTTGGTAGTGTATATAAGTCTATGCCACTCTCTCACTTTGCCCCAGCTTACCCTTCCCCCTCCCTGTGTCCTCAAGTCCATTCTCTAGAAGGTCTGTGTCTTTATTCCCATCCTGCCCCTAGGTTCTCCATCACCATTTTTTTTTTTTTTAGATTCCATATATATGTATTAGCATACGGTATTTGTTTTTCTCTTTCTGACTTACTTCACTCTGTATGACAGACTCTAGGTCCATCCACCTCACTACAAATAACTCAATTTCGTTTCGTTTTATGGCTGAGTAATATTCCATTGTATATATGTGCCACATCTTCTTTATCCATTCATCTGTCAATGGACACTTAGATTGATTCCATGTCCTGGCTATTGTAAATAGAGCTGCAATGAACATTGTGGTACATGACTCTTTTTGAATTATGGTTTTCTCAGGGTATATGCCCAGTAGTGGGATTGCTGGGTCCTATGGTACTTCTATTTTTAGTTTTTTAAGGAACCTCCATCCTGTTCTCCATAGTGGCTGTATCAATTTACATTTCCAACAACAGTGCAAGAGAGTTCCCTTTTCTCCACACCCTCTCCAGCATTTATTGTTTGTAGATTTTTGATAAAAACCCTCCAGAAAGTAGGCATAGAGGGAACTTACCTCAACATAATAAAGGCCATATATGACAAACCCACAGCCAACATCATCCTCAATGGTGAAAAACTAAAACCATTTATACTAAGATCAGGAACAAGACAAGTTTGCCCAGTCTCACTACTATTATTCAACATTGTTTTGGAAGTTTTAGCCACAGCAATCAGAGAAGAAAAAGAAATAAAAAGAATCCAAATTGGAAAAGAAGCAGTAAAGCTGTCATCCCTTTTTATATTTAAAGAGATGTCTAGACAATCTCTCCTTTACACATCTAAGATTATATAGTACTATGTGTATTTTGAAGGATCATTTCTTAAATTTCTTAATACAGAGAGCCAAATGGTTGGAAATGTGGAGTAAAAGTAGATTCACAATAAAGTTATTTATTGAACAAAACAGAGAGGAGGGCATGGTTATGACTAGATATTTAGCTTGCAAAGCTCAGGAGACAGACTTAGTAATTGGATAATGTATAACTATAACTTATTTGATTCAATTATAGTTTCATCCCTCAGATTCCCCTGCACTGAAGTAAAATAGTCATGTCATGTCCAATAAAATAGAATATATCATACTATAGAAGATTACACAAGATACTGATATCTGAAGAGAAAAAGAGAGAAAGACCTTCAGTCCTAGTCTCAAATTCTTTGGAGGAGAAATTAACACAGAATAGAAAGTAGTGACAATAGGAACTTACTTCAAGAATCAGAGAACTTTCTTTTTGGTGGGGTTGATGGAAAAAGGGGAGGAGAAAAAGGGAAGAAGAGGCTATTTCATCTTAATTAATTAGTAAAAGAGAGCAAGGAGATGGGATGAACCAGAGCTCAAAAATCATTGACTAAAAGGAAAAAATATCCTCCCCATTCCACCACTAACATCACTATCATTTCTAAAAAACTTAGATTCAGTCTTCCAAGGCAACAGAAATAAAAGCAAAAATAAACAAATGGGACCTAATCAAACTTATAAGCTTTTGCACAGCAAAGGAAACCATAAACAAAATGAAAAGATAACCTATGTACTGGGAGAAAATATTTGCAAATGATGTGACCGACAAGGGCTTAATTTCCAAATTATACAAACTGCTCAATCAACTCAGTAACAAAAAAACAAACCCAATTAAAAATGGGCAGGGGATCTAAACAGACATTTCTCCAAAGAAGACATACAGATGGCCAACAGGTAATGAGAAGATGCTCAACATAACTAATTATTAGAGAAATGCAAATCAAAACTACAATGAGGTTTAACCTCACATTGGTCAGAAGGGCCATCATTAAACAGTCTACCAATAAAAAATGCTGGAGAAGGTGTGGAGAAAAGGGAACCCTCCTACACTGTTGGTAGGACTGTAAGTTGGTGCAGCCACTATAGAAAACAGTATGGAGGTTCCTTAAAAAAAGAGTTGCCGAGGGGGACCTTGAAGATGGCGGAAGAGTAAGACGCGGAGATCGCCTTCCTCCCCACGGATACACCAGAAATACATCCACACGTGGAACAACTCCTACAGAACTCCTACTGAAGGCTGGCAGAAGACCTCAGACCTCCCAAAAGGCAAGAAACTCCCCACGTAACTGGGTAGGGCAAAAGAAAAAACAGAGACAAAAGAATAAGGACGGCACCTGCACCAGTGGGAGGGAGCTGTGAAGGAGGAAAAGTTTCCACACACTAGGAAGCCCCTCCGCGGGCGGAGACTGCGGGAGGCAGAAGGGGGAGTTTCGGGACCGCGGAGTAGTGCACAGCGACGGGTGCGGAAGGCAAAGCGGGGAGATTCCTGCACAGACGATCGGTGCTGACCGGCACTCACCAGCCCGAGTGGCTTGTCTGCTCACCCACCGGGGCGGGCGGGGCTGCGAGCTGAGGCTCGGGTTTTGGTTTTGGACGGAGCTCAGGGAGAGGACTGGGGTTGGCGGCTTGAACATAGCCTGAAGGGGTTAGTGCACCACGACTAGCCGGGAGGGAGTTCGGGGAAAAGCCTGCACCGGCCGAAGAGGCAAGAGACTTTTTCTTCCCTCTTTGTTTCTTGGTGCGCGAGGAGAGGGGTTTAAGAGCGCTGCTTAAAGGAACTCCAGAGACGGGCGCGAGCCGCGGCTAAAAGCGCGAGCCCCAGAGACGGGCGGGAGACGCTAAGACTGCTGCTGCCGCCACCAAGGGGCCTGTGTGCGAGCACAGGTCACTCTCCACACCCCTCTTCCGCGGAGCCTGTGCAGCCCGCCACTGCCAGGTTCCCGGGATCCAGGGACAACTTCCCCGGGACAGCGCACGGCGGGCCTCAGGCTGGTGCAACGACACGCCGGCCTCTGCCGCAACGTCACGCTGCCTCTGCCGCCGCAGGCCCGCCCCGCACGCAGTGCCCCTCCTTCCCCCATCCCCCAACCCCCGGCCTGAGTGAGCCGGAGGCCCCGAATCAGCGGCTCCTTTAACCCCGTCCTGTCTGAGCGAAAAAACAGACGCCCTCCAGCGACCTACACGCAGAGGCAGGGCCAAATCCAAAGCTGAGCTCCTGTGAGCTGTGAGAACAGAGAAGAGAAAGGGAAATCTCTCCCAGCAGCCACAGAAGCAGCGGATTAAAGCTCCACAATCAACTTGATATACTCTGCATCTGTGGAATACCTGAATAGACAAGGAATGATCCCAAATTGAAGAGGTGGAATTTAGGAGCGAGATCTATGATTTTTTTCCCTTTTCCTCTTTTTGTGAATGTGTACGTGTATGCTTCTGTGTGAGATCTGGTCTGTATACTCTTGCTTCCACCATTTGTCCTAGGGCTCTATCCGTCCATGACTTTTTTTTAAAAATTCTTTTTCTTAATAATTAAGTTTAATTGTAATAACTTTATTATACTTTACCTTCGTTCTTTCTTTCTTTCCTTCCTTCCTTCCCTCCTTTAGACAACGAATCACCCCAAATTGAGGAGGTGGTCTCAGGGAGCAGGATTTATGATTTTTCCCCCTTTACCTCTTTTTGTGAAGGTGTATGTGTATGCTTCTGTGTAAGATTTTCTCTGTATAGCTTTGCTTCCAACATTTGTCCTAAGGTTCTATCCGTCCCTTTTTTTTTTTTTTCTAAATATTTTTTAATTCAATAACTATATTATACTTTATTTTATTTTTACTGTTTCATCTTTCTTTCTGTCTTTTTTCCTTCTTTCCCTCCTTCCTTCCTTCCTCCCTCCCTCCCTCCCTCCTTTCTTTCCTTCTTTGCTTCTTCCTTCCTTCCTTTCCTCCTTTCCTTCTTTCTTTACTCATACTTCTACTAATTCTCCCTACTTTTTCTCCCTTTTATTCTGAGCTGTGTGGATGAAAGGCTCTTGGTGCTCCAGCCAGGAGTCAGGGCTCTGCCTCTGAGGTAGGAGAGCCAACTTCAGGACACTGGTCAACAAGAGACCTCCCAGCTCCACATAATATTAAACGGTGGAAATATCCCAGAGACCTCCATCTTAACACCAGCACCCAGCTTCACTCAACGACCAGCAAGCCACAGTGCTGGACAACCTATGCCAAACAACTAGCAAAACAGGAACACAACCCCACCCATTAGCAGAGAGGCTGCCTAAAATCATAATAAGGCCACAGACACCCCAAAACACACCACCAGACGTGAACCTGCCCACTAGAGAGACAAGACCCAGCCTCATCCAGCACAACACAGGCACTAGTCCCCTCCACCAGGAAGCCTACACAACCCACTGAAACAACCTTAGCCACTGGAGACAGACATCAAAAACAACGGGAACTACGAAAGTGCAGCCTGCAAAAAGGAGACCCCAAACACAGTAAGATAAGCAAAATGAGAAGACAGAAAAACACACAGCAGATGAAGGAGCAAGATAAAAACCCACCAGACCTAACAAATGAAGAGGAAATAGGCAATCTACCTGAAAAAGAATTCAGAATAATGATAGTAAGGATGATCCGAAATCTTGGAAGTAGAATGGACAAAATGCAAGAAACAGTTAACAAGGACCTACAAGAACTAAAGATGAAACAAGCAACGATGAACAATGCAATAAATGAAATTAAAATAACTCTAGATAGGATCAATAGCAGAATAACTGAGGCAGAAGAACGGATAAGTGACCTGGAAGATAAAGTAGTGGAAATAACTACTGCAGAGCAGAATAAAGAAAAAAGAATGAAAAGAACTGAGGACAGTCTCAGAGACCTCTGGGACAACATGAAACGCACCAACATTCGAATTATAGGGGTTCCAGAAGAAGAAGAAAGAAAGAAAGGGACTGAGAAAATATTTGAAGAGATTATAGTTGAAAACTTCCCTAATATGGGAAAGGAAATAGTTAATCAAGTCCAGGAAGCACAGAGGGTCCCATACAGGATAAATACAAGGAGAAACACGCCAAGACACATATTAATCAAACTGTCAAAAATTAAATACAAAGAAAGCATATTAAAAGCAGCAAGGGAAAAACAACAAATAACACACAAGGGAATCCCCATAAGGTTAACAGCTGATCTCTCAGCAGAAACCCTACAAGCCAGAAGGGAGTGGCAGGACATACTGAAAGTGATGAAGGAGAATAGCCTGCAACCAAGACTACTCTACCCAGCAAGGATCTCATTCACATTTGATGGAGAAATTAAAACCTTTACAGACAAGCAAAAGCTGAGAGAGTTCAGCACCACCAAACCAGCTTTACAACAAATGCTAAAGGAACTTCTCTAGACAAGAAACACAAGAGAAGGAAATGACCTATAGTAGCGAACCCAAAACAATATATAAAATGGAAATAGGAACATACATATCGATAATTACCTTAAATGTAAATGGACTAAATGCTCCCACCAAGAGACACAGATTGGCTGAATGGATACAAAAACAAGACCCTTATATATGCTGTCTACAAGAGACCCACTTCAGAACTAGAGACACATACAGACTGAAAGTAAGGGGATGGAAAAAGATATTCCATGCAAATGGAAACCAAAAGAAAGCTGGAGTAGCAATTCTCATATCAGACAAAATAGACTTTAAAATAAGGACTATTAAAAGGGACAAAGAAGGACACTACATAATGATCAAGGGATCGATCCAAGAAGAAGATATAACAATTGTAAATATTTATGCACCCAACATAGGAGCACCTCAATACATAAGGCAAATACTAACAACCATAAAAGGGGAGATCAACAGTAACACATTCATAGTAGGGGACTTTAACACCCCACTTTCACCCATGGACAGATCATCCAAAATGAAAATAAATAAGGAAACACAAGCTTTAAATGATACATTAAACAAGATGGACTTAATTGATATTTATAGGACACTCCATCCAAAAACAACAGAATACACATTTTTCTCAAGTGCTCATGGAACATTCTCCAGGATAGATCATATCTTGGGTCACAAATCAAGCCTTGGTAAATTTAAGAAAACTGAAATTGTATCAAGTATCTTTTCCGACCACAATGCCATGAGACTAGATATCAATTACAGGAAAAGATCTGTAAAAAATACAAACACATGGAGGCTAAACAATACACTACTTAATAATGAAGTGATCACTGAAGAAATCAAAGAGGAAATAAAAAAATACCTAGAAACAAATGACAATGGAGACACAACGACCCAAAACCTATGGGATGCAGCAAAAGCAGTTCTAAGGGGGAAGTTTATAGCAATACAAGCCCACCTTAAGAAGCAGGAAACATCTCGAATAAACAACCTAACCTTGCACCTCAAGCAATTAGAGAAAGAAGAACAAAAATACCCCAAAGCTAGCAGAAGGAAAGAAATCATAAAAATCAGATCAGAAATAAATGAAAAAGAAATGAAGGAAACAATAGCAAAGATCAATAAAATTAAAAGCTGGTTCTTTGAGAAGATAAACAAAATAGATAAACCACTAGCCAGACTCATCAAGAAAAAAAGGGAGAAGACTCAAATCAATAGAATTAGAAATGAAAAAGGAGAAGTAACAACTGACACTGCAGAAATAAAAAAAATCATGAGAGATTACTACAAGCAACTCTATGCCAATAAAATGGACAATCTGGAAGAAATGGACAAATTCTTAGAAATGCACAACCTGCCAAGACTGAATCAGGAAGAAATAGAAAATATGAACAGACCAATCACAAGCACTGAAATTGAAACTGTGATTAAAAACCTTCCAACAAACAAAAGCCCAGGACCAGATGGCTTCACAGGTGAATTCTATCAAACGTTTAGAGAAGAGCTAACACCTATCCTTCTCAAACTCTTCCAAAATATAGCAGAGGGAGGAACACTCCCAAATTCCTTCTACGAAGCCACCATCACCTTGATACCAAAACCAGACAAGGATGTCACAAAGAAAGAAAACTACAGGCCAATATCACTGATGAACATAGATGCAAAAATCCTCAACAAAATACTAGCAAACAGAATCCAACAGCACATTAAAAGGATCATACACCATGATCAAGTGGGGTTTATTCCAGGAATGCAAGGATTCTTCAATATATGCAAAGCTATCAATGTGATACACCATATTAACAAATTGAAGGAGAAAAACCATATGATCATCTCAATAGATGCAGAGAAAGCTTTCGACAAAATTCAACACCCATTTATGATAAAAACCCTCCAGAAAGTAGGCATAGAGGGAACTTTCCTAAACATAATAAAAGCCATATATGACAAGCCCACAGCAAACATCATCCTCAATGGTGAAAAACTGAAAGCATTTCCACTAAGATCAGGAACAAGACAAGGTTGCCCACTCTCACCACTCTTATTCAACATAGTTTTGGAAGTTTTAGCCACAGCAATCAGAGAAGAAAAGGAAATAAAAGGAATCCAAATCGGAAAAGAAGAAGTAAAGCTGTCACTGTTTGCAGATGACATGATACTATACATAGAGAATCCTAAAGATGCTACCAGAAAACTACTAGAGCTAATCAATGAATTTGGTAAAGTAGCAGGATACCAAATTAATGCACAGAAATCTCTGGCATTCCTATATACTAATGATGAAAAATCTGAAAGTGAAATCAAGAAAACACTCCCATTTACCATTGCAACAAAAAGAATAAAATATCTAGGAATAAACCTACCTAAGGATACGAAAGACCTGTATGCAGAAAATTATAAGACACTGATGAAAGAAATTAAAGATGATACAAATAGATGGAGAGATATACCATGTTCTTGGATGGGAAGAATCAACATTGTGAAAATGACTCTACTACCCAAAGCAATCTACAGATTCAATGCAATCCCTATCAAACTACCACTGGCATTTTTCACAGAACTAGAACAAAAAATTTCGCAATTTGTATGGAAACACAAAAGACCCCGAATAGCCAAAGCAATCTTGAGAACGAAAAAAGGAGCTGGAGGAATAAGGCTCCCTGACTTCAGACTATATTACAAAGCAACAGTAATCAAGACAGTATGGTACTGGCACAAAAACAGAAAGATAGATCAGTGGAACAGGATAGAAAGCCCAGAGATAAACCCACGCACATATGGACACCTTATCTTTGATAAAGGAGGCAGGAATGTACAGTGGAGAAAGGACAGCCTCTTCAATAAATGGTGCTGGGAAAACTGGACAGGTACATGTAAAAGTATGAGATTAGATCACTCCCTAACACCATACACAAAAATAAGCTCAAAATGGATTAAAGACCTAAATGTAAGGCCAGAAACTATCAAACTCTTAGAAGAAAACATAGGAAGAACACTCTATGACATAAATCACAGCAAGATCCTTTCTGACCCACCTCCTAGAGTAATGGAAATAAAAACAAAAATAAACAAATGGGACCTAATGAAACTTCAAAGCTTTTGCACAGCAAAGGAAACCATAACCAAGACCAAAAGACAACCCTCAGAATGGGAGAAAACATTTGCAAATGAAGCAACTGACAAAGGATTAATCTCCAAAATTTACAAGCAGCTCATGCAGCTCAATAACAAAAAAACAAACAACCCCATCCAAAAATGGGCAGAAGATCTAAATAGACATTTCTCCAAAGAAGATATACAGAATGCCAACAAACACATGAAAGAATGCTCAACATCATTAATCATTAGAGAAATGCAAATCAAAACTACAATGAGATATCATCTCACACCAGTCAGAATGGCCATCATCAAAAAATCTAGAAACAATAAATGCTGGAGAGGGTGTGGAGAAAAGGGGACACTCTTGCACTGCTGGTGGGAATGTGAATTGGTTCAGCCACTGTGGAGAACAGTATGGAGGTTCCTTAAAAAACTACAAATAGAATTACCATATGACCCAGCAATCCCACTACTTGGCATATACCCTGAGAAAACCAAAATTCAAAAAGAGTCATGTACCAGAATGTTCATTGCAGCTCTATTTACAATAGCCAGGACATGGAAACAACCTAAGCGCCCATCATCAGATGAATGGATAAAGAAGATGTGGCACATATACACAATGGAATATTACTCAGCCTTAATAAGAAATGAAATTGAGCTATTTGTAATGAGATGGATAGACCTAGAGTCTGTCATACAGAGTGAAGTAAGTCAGAAAGAAAAAGACAAATACCGTATGCTAACACATATATATGGAATTTAAGGGAAAAAAATGTCATGAAGAAGCTAGGGGTAAGATAGGAATAAAGACGCAGACCTACTGGAGAACGGACTTGAGGGTATGGGGAGGGGGAGGGGTGAGTTTTGACAGGGCGAGAGAGAGTCATGGACATATACACACTAACAAACGTAGTAAGGTAGATAGCTGGGGGGAAGCAGCCGCAAGGCACAGGGATATTAGCTCGGTGCTTTGTGACAGCCTGGAAGGGTGGGATGGGGAGAGTGGGAGGGAGGGAGACACAAGAGGGAAGACATATGGGAACATATGTATATGTATAGCTGATTCACTTTGTTATAAAGCAGAAACTAACACACCATTGTAAAGCAATTATACCCCAATAAAGATGTTTAAAAAAAAAAAAAAAAGAGTTGCCATATGATCCAGCAATCCCACTCCTGGGCAGATATTCATAGAAAACTCTAATTCAAAAAGATACATGCACCCCAATGCTCATAGCAGCACTATTTACAATAGCCAAGACATGGAAGCAACCTAAATGTCCATCAACAGATGAATGGATAAAGAAGATATACAGTGAAATACTACTCAGCCATAAAAAAGAATAAAATAACGCCATTTGCAGCAACATGGATGGACCTAGAGATTATCATACTAAGTGAAGTAAGCCAGACAAAGGCAAATACCATATGATATCACTCACATATGGAATCCAAAATATGATACAAATGAACTTATTTCCAAAACAGAAACAGACTCACAGAAATAGAAAACAAACTTATGGTTACCAAAGGGGAAATGGGATGGGGGAGGGATAAATCAGGAGTTTGGGATTAGCAGATACAAACTATAAAATAGTTAAACAACAAGGTCTTACTGTATAGCACAGGGAACTATATTCAATATCCTATAATAAACCACAATGGAAAAAAATATGAAAAAAAAACCTTAGATTCAACCTGTAATCCACAAAAATTAGAAAATTTCAACTGAAGTATTTTCTTCCTGTTTCTCCTATATTAGTCAGATTTTCCTAGCTCTTCTTGTCACATGAACCAAAAGAGACCTTGCATCTGAGAAGCTAATGGTATCCTTAACAATGCATAGATTATGATTTAACTTACCAAAATGTGTATTGTAGTGTATCTCAAGGAATGTCCCACATAAGAAATGTCACCAAAATACCTAACTTAAGAGAAAGCTACGTTGAACTATCAAAATGGATGTTCTGCAGGTTTTAAAGAATGTATATGGGACTCTCCTCCATATAACAATCTATGGGGTGGATTGAGTAGCTTCCTCTGAAAAGGACAGATTGTTTAATTAATTATTTTGGCATTTGGTAATATACTCTCTTGAGCCATTGTTTTTAGCAATCTCTTCAACTGATTTAAATATTTTTAACTAAATATTTTTAGTTAAATCTCACATGTTTATACCTTACTTCCCATATCTAAGCTCATTGAGAGCAAAGACCACTTCTTATAAGTATTTGTATTGCACAACGAGTCCTGTACCTAGCATAATAGGTGTTCAATCACCAATTGGGTGCTTGGATTGGCTGACCAATAATTTATCTAACAACACAGAAATTCTGATTTCATCACTCTGGTTATTCCTGTATTTGATTTGTTCCTTTATTATTATGTCTGAAAATCAGATTCCTGGAACTGTTTTAATGAACAAGTGAGAATCATATCTAATAAACATTTTCTATTTGTATGTAAACAGACAATAGCAAAGGCCTTGAAAATACTTTATCTTCTATAATATTGTCTGCTTTATAAAAACGTTTAGCAAACATATTTTGTAGACATTATTAACATAAACCTAAATCCATGTGTTTAAATTAATAGGTTATAAATGCAATACCAGAATTAACTATTTTTACTAAAATATAAATAATTAATTTAATCTCAAGCCCAGAGTGTTATAATACAAATGATTTTTAAAAGTGTTTATTCTACTTTTGATGTAGATCAATAATTTTCAAAAAATTTTGAGAGCAGTGGGAACTTTTCAAAATAAAATTTATACAAATATCTTTAAGCAAAATTGATAAATATGTATTATTATAGTGAAATTATTTCATAATAATATAATTGAAACAACTTATAAATTCCATTATTGAGAACAAGTCTTTTTATGAATACAAAAAAATTTAATTAGTAACTGCAAAATCTTGGTCTCAACGATAGTTTTCACTTCCAGATTTTATTTTAGTATGAGGCAGAAAAAAATCTGACAAGGCTAACAAGTAACAAAGAACAATAGTTGAATTTTATTTTTAGAGATTACTGTAAAAAAAACACTTTAGGATATTTCTCAATTAAGCCATCCAGAAACTTAAAAGCAGATGAATGGAAGATCTTTTATACTGAAGTATAAACACTAAAATTATCAAAACAATAGAACTGTCCTAAAATGATCTGAATAATTATCCAGTCTTAATAATCATACTATTGTAACAATTTAAAAAAATTTGCTATAACGTCTGGCACATATTGATGGTGTGATTCTCAATTGACTCATCAGTGAGCAGGGCCCAATCAAACATAATTGAATTAGATAACCCAAATTAGTAATAGTTGAATAAAAAATTACTCTCTCAGAGGCAGTGGAAACTACTTGCATTTCTTGCAACAAAAGTCGTTTACTGACTTGTGGAGTGGAGATAGTTCTTGTGCCAACTAAGAGGTAGGCACACTAAAGAAAACTAGAGCAAGAAGAAGCACACAACATGCTTTGTCCGATCTTTTCCCAAGGACTTTTACATCATTCTCTCCTCTAGTTTCTGCCAAGTATAACCAATGTAAATGGTTTTGGTGCACTCCAATACACAGAAGAAGAATTTCTCAAAAAATAGATATTCCATTAAAAATATTGCATGATACTTTTTATAAGGATTAAGGAAATGAATGTACATTACTAATTCTGATTTTTGGCAGGAGAACTGACAGGCAGAAGAATCTGTTGTATTCCCACTATTTACTGTTTAAAATCTAAGATATTGTACAAAGTTTTCTGTTTTCAAAACATCCCATGAGGTGGGGTGGATGTGAAAATACAACCATTGTTTCATATGTTTTCTAACCAATTTACATGATTTACCTATTTAAATAACAGGTTTTCTAAGGCACATATGTTTTGTAAAAGTCAGTCATTTATTATATTACTGTATGTCTCATATTATCTCATGAGTTAAAAAGTCATTAGCTCCAATACCCATTCATGATAAAAACTCTCAGTAAACTAGGAATAATGGGAAATTTCCTCAACTTAATAAAGAATATCTACAAAAAACAAACAGCTAACATCATATTTAATGATTAGAAACTCGATGCTTTCCCATTAAGATCAAGAAGAAGGCAAAGTTATCACCTCTCACCACTGATTTTCAACATGACACTAGAAGTCCTAATAATACAATAAGACAAGAAAAAGAAATGAAAGGTACACAGATTGGGAAGGGAGAAATAAAACTGTCTTTATTCACAGATGACATGATCATTTATGTCGAAAATCTGAAAGAATCAATTAAAAACTCCTGGAACTAATAAGTAATTATAGTAAGGTCACAGGATACAAGGTTAATACACAAAAGTCAATTGCTTTCTCATACACCAGCAATGAACAAGCGGAATTTTGAATTTAAAAAATTACCATTTATGTTAGCATCTCCCTACAAAATGAAATGCTTAGGTATAAATCTAACAAAATATGTACAGGATCTATATGAGGAAAACTATAAAACTCTGACATACAAAATCAAAGAACTAAATAAATGGGGAGATATTCCATGTTCATGGATAGGAACACTCAATACTGTCAAGATGTCAGTTCTTCCCAACTTGTCTATAGATTCAACGAAATCCCAATCAAGATCTCAGCTAGTTATTTTGTGCATATCAACAAACTGAATCTAAAATTTATATGGAGAGGCAAAAGACCCAGAATAGCCAACACAATATTGAAGGAAAAAACAAAGTTAGAGGACTGACAGTACTTGATTTCAAGATTTACTAAAAAGCTGTAGTAATCAAGACAGCATGATATTTGTAAAATAGACATATAAATCAATGGAACAGAATAGAGAGTCCAGAAATAGATCCACATAAATACTGTCTACTGATGTTTGACAAAGGAGCAAAGGCAATACAATAGAGAATGATAGTCTTTTCAACAAATGGTGCCAGAAAAACTGCTGGACATTCACATGCAAAATAACAATAACCACAACAACGATAATAATAATGGAATCTAAACACAGGCGTTACACCCTTCATAAAAATTAACTCAAAATATCAATAGATCATAAACCTAAGTGTAAAATACAAACTATGAAAATACTAGAAGATAACATAGGAGAAAATCTAGATCATCTTGGGTTTGGTGAAGACTTTTTAGATACAACACCATAGCACAATCTGTGAACAAATAATTGATAAACTGGACTTCCTTAAAATTAAAAATTTCTGCTCCATGGAATATCATACTAAGTGAAGTGACTCAGACAGAAAAGACAAATATTACATGACATCACTTATATGTGGAATATAAAAAAGAATACAAATGAATCTATATACAAAACAGATACAGACTCATAGACATAGAAAATAAACTTATGGTTACCAAAAGGGAAAGGGAGGAAGAGATAACTTAGGAGTATGGGATTAACAGATACGAACTACTATACATAAAATAGATAAGCAACAAGGATTTACTGTATAACACAGGGAACTGTATTCAATATCTTGTAAAAACCTATAATAGAAAATAATCTGAAAAAATATATATAACTGAATCACTTTGCTTTACACCTGAACCTAACACAATACTGTAAAAAACTATACTTCAATTAAAAAAAAAATCTGCTCTATGAATGACACTGTCAAGAAAATGAGAAGACAAACCACAGACTGGGAGAAAATGTCTGCAAAGGACATATCTGATAAAGGACTGTTACATACAAAGAATTCCTAAAACCCAACAATAAGAAAAAAAGAAATCCAATATAAAAAAATGGACAAAGACCTTAACAGACACCTCATCAAAGAAGATATACAGATGACAGATAAGCATATTGAAAGATGTTCCACATCATATGTCATCAGGGAAATGCAAGCTAAAACAATAACAAGATACTACTACACGTCTATTAGAGTGGCCAAAATCCAGAATACTGACAAGAAATCTAATGATGGCAAGGATGTGGGGCAGCAGACACTCTCATTCATTGCTGGTGGGAATACAAAATGGCACAGCCACTTTGGAAGACAGTTTGGTGGTTTCTCATAAAACTAAACATACTCTTACCATTTGATCCAGCAACCACACTCCTCGATATTTAACCAAAGTAGTTGAGAACTTATGTCCACACAAAAACCTGCACAGAGATGTTTATGGAAACCTTATTCATAATTGCCAAAACTTGAAAGCAACCAAGATGTTCTTCAGTAGGTGAATGGATAAATAAACTGGGGTACATCCGGACAACAGAATATTATTCAAAGCTAAAAAGAAGTAAATATCAAGCCATGAAAAAACATGAAGGAGACATAAATGCAATTATTAAGTGAAAGAAGGCAATCTTTAAAGGATATATACTGTCTGATTCCAACTATGTGACATTCTAGAAAAGGAAAAATTGTGGAGACGGTAAAAAAAAAAAGCAGTGCTTGCCAGGGATTGGTAGAAGGGAAGGATGACTGGGCAGAGCACAGAGGACTTTTAGGACAATGAAACTACTCTGTATACTGATACTATGATGGTGGATGCACATCATTATAAATTTATCCAAACCCTTAGAATGTACAATACCAAGATTGAAATTTAATTTAATCTATGGACTTCAGGCGATAATGATAAGTCGATGTAACTTCATCAATTATAATAAATGTACCACTCTGGTGGGGGATATTGATAATGAGGAAGGCTTTGCATGTGTGGGGCAGGGAGTAAGTGGGAAATTGCTCAATACTGCTGTGAACCTAAACTTGCTCTAAAATAAAGCCTATTTTTAAAAAGTACTTATCCCCTTAAAAAAATAAACATTAGCTATGATTCCTGGATCCTTTGGAGGAAGAGGTGTGTGTGTGTGTGTGTGTGTGTGTGTGTGTGTGTGTGTGTGTGTAGCATGGTTGTATAGAAAAGGTGTTACTGTACTGGTACCCTTGTAACCTGCCCCAGGTTTCATCTAGCTGTGGTAGTTTAGTGCTGGCTCCTCTCATCAGGTGCTTTGTGGATTGCTCAGACACCCCCTCTTCTCAATTTCCAGGGATCTCCCCCTGAAGCTCCCTCTATAGTACAAATGCATCTCCCCAAGCTGGCAACTTTATTCCTCCATTAGCCTCAGGCCTGTTGGCTGAGATCTCCTAGCTCTTCCAAACAACCCTCTCAAGGTGCATCAAAGACTACTCCAAGCAAACTCCTCTAGAGAGTCCACACTAGATCCATGGGAAACATTCACAGATCTTTAGCTCATCAAACTCTGGGCATGCAGTCTGTCCCTGCCACAGCTACTTCCCTTTTTGCTTCTTATGCAAGCAAGAAGCTTCAGACATGGCCTCCTGCTCAATCCTCAAGTCTGTGTCAGACAGAAGTTCACTGTTCCTCAAACTACAGGAAAGTTACTTAAACTCTCTGATTGGTCCCAGTGAAGTTCCTCACACTAGTAAAGGGAGGATGAAGCCCCGCCCTTCCTACCCTCCACTTTTGGCAGGGTGAAGGTGGTGAATACACATGACTCGATTTGAGCATCTCTCTAGGGAAAGCCTTTTCAAATTCCCAACTTTCCTTCTCTAGGCCTCTGTGTCCCCCTTTATAGGCTAAAGGTATATGATCAGTCAAGGGTCATAAAACCAGTATTTTCAAGTCTCCTTTGCAAATCCTAGGAAGACGGTTCATCATCTCACTTTGAACTATTAATTCAGAATTTGCCACCATTCTTTTGTCCCTGACATTTTGGGAACTCAGCTTAAACAATGAGTTTCAAAGAACTTCATTTTAACATCTTGCTGTATATAAAGGCCTTTTTTCTAATGATTTCCAAATCTACCAGTAATACATAGCATTTCCCATATTCATGTGTTTTTGCATATGAGTGACTTCTGAAGCTGGAGCAGAGCATGAACCAAACAGATGTGCTTGAGGCTGCTTGGGTTTTAAATGAGCTCTGTAGACATGTGCTGCAGAGATGTGCAGGTGTGAATTTAAAAAAAAAAAAGAAAGAAAGAAACTAATGTGGAATTAAGAGTTTTTTCTAATCTATGACATGTTACACTAAGCTTACATAGATGCAGTGATGACAGAAAAAGCATTATTCTGAGGATTGCACAAAACCCTGTTCACCTGACAATAATAAACAACAGGTGTGGTCGTCAAGATATTAACGTACATAACATATTTGAGTGTCTATAGTATTATTTACCATAAATGGCAGTTTTGAGAGTTAAAATACATTTAAAGAATAAAATTAAAATCAGACATTTGTACAGCGAGATAAAGAGGCAAGAAGTCAATGGCTCTTGGTTATTTTTATTTAACTATTATTTAAAAACCTGCTATGCTCTTTTGTGCATTTCTATCAGTATAAATAAAGAATATTTATTAAACATGTATGATAAACTTCCTACCATCTTTAAAAGTTGTGCTCTGTAATGTGTGAGTAAATTAATAGCCAGATCTTGGTATTAAAAAGGAAATTCTCCATTTTTGGATTTGTGATTTGCCTATATGAAAATGTGCCTACCCCTACAATTGTTTCTAAGTCCAATGGGATACAGAAATATTTACCAGGCTCAAAAAGGTGAGCATATTCCAAAGATGGTTCATTAAATGGGAGGGGTAGAGGTAGGAAGAGACCAGAACTTTGGGAAAAGCCTTCCCTCCAAACACCTATTCTAGATTCAGACCATCAATTAGTATTTCATTTAGATTATAAAAGTAGAAACTCAGGAAGCATTAAATTCCATTTTTTATAATTTCATGTGAATTAATTCAGTTGAATACCTACATAAATGAAATGTACTGCATTCTGAATCTGGGTGTTAGTTGTAATGAACTCTGAAAGGAAGAGGTCATTTGGAGCTTTGGGCATTGGCAGAGGATGGCAGGGGACCTGGATGAGGTACCCCAAGAGGGACCTATAGCAGATGAAAAGTACACAAGAGTTTTGGGAAAATAAAGAGAAAATCAGAAAAAATGAGGTAAAAGAGATGCACAAAAATTTCTCTTTTGAAAAAAAGAAAATTAAGACCCTAAAGAAGCTTCAGAAAGTTGCTTGGCTTATGTGCTCAAGGTTCCTAATGACCCATAGATACCAGGACTAGAGTAGACGATTGGGATTTTGGTCTCTCCTTCTCACATCTCTTCTCCCAGGCTTCTTCCAATGTTCAGTCTTTCTCCACTCAGGGTAAAAGTAAAGGGAGAAAGAAGGGGAGACGCTGATATGCATATGTACCTGCCAGAGTTTAGACGTCCACCTCCTCTTCACCTCACACCCTCCTCAGCAACCGCTCTCACTTGTTATTTTGGCTCATCGTTATATTCCCAGACTTCACTCTTCACTATATTCGCTAAAAAAATTCTCCCAAAGTACTCCTGTATTTTTCCCCTTTCCAAGATGTTATGCGTCCTCCCCACTGGACTAGAGTGAGAGGAGAAAACAACTTATTCAAAATGATGGATCATTTTGAATGTTGCTGTTACATTCCTCGAGATAATTTAGCAGCCATCTATCCTCTCAGCTCAGGAGTGCAGTTTCAAGTCTTCTCCCTCCTAGGGGAAAAAAAAGACTAGACTTCACCAAGATTTGCAGCCATCATGAGACTAGAAATGTGAGATTGTGGTGAGCTAGTATGTATGGTGACATTAGCTTCCTTCAAGGCTGATTATAGCCTCCCTGCCCTCTGCCAACACATACACAACAATCAAAACTTTTTCTCAAGCTTTCATCTATTCAATCATATAAGTAGCCTTGAAAATAAATTAACATGCTGATTTAGCAAGAGTATAAAAGAAATCGAGTGTAAAATAATCTTTGTAAATCTACAGATAGATGTGCATATGTGTGTCTGAGTGTGTACGTGGTGATGATAGGGGTGGTGTCATGTATATGTTGCTTTTTTTCACTCAACGTGGAAACATTAAGGGAATAGAGGAAAGCAAATTTAACTCCTGAGAAAGGAAGTAACCTGGCAAGATATGAGTGAGACATATGTAAACATGATAGGCCAAATAGATTTTTCCTGGTTTAATGATTTTCGAAGACCATATAAAAGGCTGATGTAGTACTTTTGTCTTGAGAGCCCCTTCAGAGGCTCTGTCTTCAAACAGATAATGCAGGATAAGCCTATTGAAAGAAAGAGGCCCAATTCCGGATTTCCACCTTTAAAGAATGGAAATGGCAGGATGTATATTATTTATTGCCCAGGTATATTTTTTATTGCTGAAGAGCTTAGGCAAAAATAGAAAGCTAGTGAGTGGATTCGGGGGTAAGAGGGAGAAGGGCCTGGCTTGTTTTAAGTGCCTATAGTGTACCTGTTACTGCATTGGCATTTTGCATACATGATATCCTTCATCCTGGAAATACTAGGCTGATAAAGAGCGTGAATGATTCCACAAACTATGTATTAGCAATAACAATCAAATGTGACATTAGCCATGAAGGCCTTTATGATTCTAACATTTAACATCCAGGGAAGATCCTATGTGGCTAGTTAACAATGAGGTCATTCTGATAGTGAGTGGGCAAGTACCTTCTCTGAGCTCATTTGGATTATCCTAGGCCATATATGCTCTCTCACACCACACATTAAATCTTTGCAGGAGCACATAATTTCCACCTTTGAAACCTTTACATGTATTTAAGTTCAACAAAAAATATTGCTTCTCTCAAAGGAGTCAATCTTAAACCTACTTCAATCTTACTCCTACACCTTCTAGTATTTGGGTAGAAGGTCTACTATCTTTTTTGTTATGTGCTGTTAGGCATCAGATTAAGAATTTAATCACACTTGAGCTTTAATCACACTTAAATTCTGGCTAGAACAGCAGAGTTTATATTAAGACACTGAACATAGTATAGTATTCTCAGAGGTATGGAACAGGGCTGACTCTTGAGAAAGCTGATTATAGCAAAACGGGATGCAGAAAGTATACTCAGATGGTTTAAATCAAGGAAAAGCCTTTAACCTGACAAACTAGGATTCTTTTCCCAATAGAAAAGTATGACACAATGTGGTATTTCAACTGAGTAGTAGAGATATGTAAGAAATTGTATTTCAACCTAATAAAATGATAGATGGGAAAATAAATTTGAGGAATTATGGGAATAAGGCAAGACTTCCTGTTAGTCTCTCAGTGCCAATGTGGCCATTTATTTCTCCATGTCAGTTCATGCTAAATGTAAAAAAAAATAGAAAATAAAAAATGAGATTTGGAGAATGCAGCTAAGACTGATTGTAG
The DNA here is from genome assembly GCF_963924675.1 of Phocoena phocoena. NCBI lineage: Eukaryota > Metazoa > Chordata > Mammalia > Artiodactyla > Phocoenidae > Phocoena > Phocoena phocoena. The sequence continues at coordinate 84,590,900 of NC_089222.1, forward strand.
TGCTGGGAGCTGACCGCACTAATAATAACAGAAAGGGATGCACGTGTTGGAAAGGTGGAAACAAAGTCCACCGGTGCAGAGTGCAAAGTCAAAGAGGGGTCAGAGAGGAGAAATGCAATTATCCTGAAGATGTTAATTTGGTGGCTATGCCAGAGAGATGTTATTTTATTTGATTTTATTTTATCTTATATTTTCTTTTATTTAAATTTTTGCATAGACTCTAGAGAAGAAGATGGGGTGGGGGAGGGGGGGTTGAAAAAAATCATCTCTGAATGATGGAATCTTAGAGTCAGGAAAAATCTGGAAGGAATCATTCTTCTAAGACATGACACTGCAATGTTGGCATTCCTTCTCCAGGAGCTGATAAATGGGCAGCTCCTACCTGGGCACTTCCAGAGACCACCACATAGTTGCAGTTATTAGCAAGGTCTCCACAAACTGAGTTACAATCTTTCTTCCTCTCACTTCCTGCAATTAATCTTCATTCTGTTTTCTGGAGTTACACAGAATAATCACAATTCTTCTTTTCCAGGGAACAACATCTCCAAACAACCTTGGAGAGAGAAGTCAGGAGAAATAGCAAAGTGATGGGACTTCTCATTATGAGAAAATAATTTCTCAGGTACATCTAACTTTGAAAGGGAAAATGGGAACGATGTTCAAATGGAAGAGAAGGCTGAATTTCCAAATTAAGAGAAATTACAATAAAGCACAGAAACAAAGTGGTACACTTATAAATATAACTTGGAAAAAAGAAGCTGTTGATAACATGAAGGATGTAGAAAAAAGAAAATATGTACTTATAATCCAATTGAAGAGACAAGAAAATATGCAATAAGCATAATGAATACAATGCATTAAAGTAAGATCAAGCTATAGTACATCACTGTCATTAAACCATGATTCGTATGGTAAGTATTCTAAATTTAAGTTTCAGAGTTTAAGAAGATATTCTGAACTGCATTTAGTGAGGTCAAGAATCTTTCATGTTCTTACTGGCCATTTGTATATCTTCTTTGGAGAAATGTCTTTAAATCCTTTGCCCATTTTTGAATTGAGTTGAATTGTTGCTGAGTTTTATGAATTCCCTGGTACTTCATTTATTTTATTGTAGGATAGTATTCCATTGTATAGCTACATCACATTTTGTTTTTCCATTTCCAACCATTTAAAACTAAAAGGCTTTTTATAGTATTGGTTTGGCCAAAAGTTTCGTTCATTTTTTTCCATAAGATGGCTCTAGTAGCACTTAGTTGTCTTTAACTTCATTCAAAACAATTTGTTAGATGGTATTGTGACAGCCATCATATCAGTGTGCACTTAGAAAATACTTATCAAAATTGGTGAATTTTTGTGTAGCCATTTTAATATTGAAGATGGAAGAAAAAAAGCAACATTTTTGGCATATTATGCTTTATTACTTCAGGAAAGGTAAAAAAGCAACTGAAATACAAAAAGATTTGTGCAGTGTATGGAGAAGGTGCTGTGACTGATCAAATGTGTCAAAAATGGTGTGCAAAATTTCATGCTGGAGATTTCTCGCTGGACGATGCTCCACGGTCAGGTAGACCAGCTAAAGTTGATAACGATCCAATTGAGACATTAATTGAGAACAAGCAACGTTATACCACGTGGGAGATTGGCAACATACTCAAAATATCCAAATCAAGTGTTGAAAAGCATTTGTACCAGCTTGGTTACGTTAATCGCTTTGATGTTTGGGTTCCACAAAAGTTAAGAGAAAAAAACCTTCTTGACTGTATTTCCGCATGTGATTCTCTACTTAAACATAATCGGGGCTTCCCTGGTGGCTCAGTGGTTGAGAGTCTGCCTGCCAATGCAGGGGACACGGGTTCGTGCCCCGGTCCGGGAAGATCCCACATGCCGCGGAGCGGCTGGGCCCGTGAGCCATGGCCACTGCGCCTGCGTGTGTGGAGCCTGTGCTCCACAACGGGAGAGGCCACAGCAGTGAGAGGCCCGCATACCACAGAAAGAAAAAAAAAAAGTAATGAAAATATTCTGTTTTTAAAACAAATTGTGACATGCAATGGCAAGTGGATACTGTACAATAACATGGAGTGGAAGAGATTGTGGGGCAAGTGAAATGAACCAACTCCAACCACACCAAAGGCTGGTCTTCACCCAAAGGTGGTGGTTTGTTATGTATAGTGTGGGATTGGAAGGGAGTCCTCTGTTACGAGCTCCTTCTAGAAAACCAAACGATTAATTCCAACAAGTACTGCTCCCAATTAGACCAAATGAAAGCAGCATTAGATGAAAAGTGTCTGGAATTAGTCAACAGAAAATGCATAATCTTCCATCAGGATAATGCAATACCTCATGTTTCTTTGATAATGAGGTGAAAACTGTTACAGCTTGGCTGGGAAGTTCTGATTCATCCGCCATATTCACCAGACATTGCACCTTCGAATTTCCATTTATTTCGGTCTTTACAAAATTCTCTTAATGGAAAATATTTCAATTCCCTGGAAGACTGTAAAAGGCACCTGGAACAGTTCTTTGCTCAAAAAGATAAAAAATTTTGTGAAGATGGAATTATGACATTGCCTGAAAAATGGCAGAAGGTAGTGGAGCAAAAATGTAAATACGTTGTTCAAGACACCTTCAAGATGACAGAGGAGTAAGACGTGGATATCACCTTCCTCCCCACAAACATCAGAAATACATCTACATGAGGAACAACTCCTACAGAACACTTACTGAATGCTGGCAGAAGACCTCAGATTTCCCAAAAGTTAAGATACTCCCCACGTACCTGGGTAGGGCAAAAGAAAACAGAAAAAACAGAGATAAAAGAACAGGGACAGGACATGCCCCTCTGGGAAGGGGCAGAGAAGGAGGAAAAGTTTCCACACACTAGGAAGTCCCTTCACTGATGGAGACAGAGGGTGGAGGAGGGGGAAGCTTTGGAGCCACGGAGGAGAGCACAGCAACAGGGGTGCAGAGGGCAAAGTGGAGAGATTCCCGCACAGAGGACTGGTGCCAACCAGCACTCACCAGACTGAGACACTTGTCTGCTCACCTGCTGCAATGGGTGGGGGCTGGGAGCTGAGGCTCAGGCTTCGGAGGTCAGATCCCAGGGAGAGGACTGGGGTTGGCTGCATGAACACAGCCTGAAGGGGGCTAGTGCGCCACAGCTAGCTGGGAAGGAGTCTGGGAAAAAGTCTGGAACTGCCTAAGAGGCAAGAGACCATTGTTTCAGGGTGTGTGAGGAGAGGGGATTCAGAGCACTGCCTAAAGGAGCTCCAGAGATGGGTGTGAGCCATGGCTATAGGCGCGAACAACAGAGACGGGCATGAGATGCTAAGGCTGCTGCTGCAGCCACCAAGAAGCTTGTGTGCGAGCACAGGTCACTATCAACACCTCCCCTCCTGGGAGTCCGGGCAGCCTGCCACTGCCAGGGTCCTGTGATCCAGGGATAACTTCCCTGGGAGAGCACACAGCCCCCCTCAGGCACAACGTTGGTGCAACGTCATGCCAGCCTCTGCCACCACAGGTTCACCCCTCATTCCATACCCCTTCCTCTGGCCTGAGTGAGCCAGAGCCCTTGAATCAGCTGCTCCTTTAACCCCCTCCTGTCTGGACAGGGAACAGATGCCCTCGAATCATCCCAAAATTGAGGTGGTAGACTTTGGGAGCAACTGTAGACTTGGGGTTTGCCTTCTGCATCTAATTTGTTTCTGGTTTTCTGTTTATCTTAGTTTAGTATTTAGAGTTTATTATCATTTGTAGATTTGTTTATTGATTTGGTTGCTCTCTTCCTTGGTTTTTTTATACATAGATTTTTTTTCCTTTTTCTCTTTTTGTGAGTGTGTATGTGTATGCTTCGTTGTGTGATTTTGTCTGTATAGCTTAGATTTACCGTTTGTCCTAGGGTTCTATCTGTCCTTTTTTTTTTTTAGTATAGTTTTTAGCACTTATTATCATTGGTGGATTTGTTTTTTGGTTTCGTCGCTCTCTTCTTTCTTTTTCTTACTATTTTTTATTTTTTTATTTTTAATAATTATCTTTTATTTTAATAACTTTCTTTTCTTTCCTTTTCTTTCTTTCTTTCTTCCTTTCTTCCTCTTTCTTTCTTTCTTTATTCCTTCCTTCCTTCCTTCCTTTCTTTCCTTCTTCCTTTCTTTCTTTCTTCTTACTCCCTTTTCTTCTGAGCCATGTGGCTGACAGGATCTTGGTGTTCCGGCCGAGTATCAGGCCTGTGCCTCTGAGGTGGGAGAGCCGAGTTCAGGACATTGATGCACCAGAGAACTCCTGACCCCACATAATATAAAACAGCGAAAGCTCTTCCAGAGATCTCCATCTCAATGTTAAGACCCAGCTCCACTAAACGAACAGCAAGTTACAGTGCTGGACAACCTATGCCAAACAACTAGCAAGACAGGAACACAACCCCACCCATTAGCAGAGAGGCTGCCTAATATCATAACAAGGTCACAGACACTCCAAAACACACCACTGGATGCGGTCCTGCCCACCGGAAAGAAAAGATCCAGCCTCATCAACCAGAACACAGGCACAGGTCCCCTCCACCAGGAAGCCTACACAACCCACTGAACCAACCTTAGCCACTGGGGGCAGACACCACAAACAATAGGAATTATGAACCTGCAGCTTGCAAAAAGGAGACCCCAAATACAGTAAGTTAGGCAAAATAAGAAGACAGAAAAACACACAGCAGATGAAGGAGCAAGGCAAAACCCATCAGACCAAACAAATGAAGAGGAAATAGGCAGTCTACCTAAAAAAGAACTCAGAGTAATGAAACTAAAGATGATCCAAAATCTTGGAAATAGAATGGAGAAAATATAAGAAAGGTTTAACAAGGACCTAGAAGAACTAAAGAGCAAACAAACAATGATGAACAACAAAATAAATGAAACTAAAAATACTCTAGAAGGAATCAATAGCAGAATAACTGAGGCAGAAGAACAGATAACTGACCTGGAAGATAAAACAGTAGAAATAACTACCACAGAGCAGAATGAAGAAAAAAGAATGAAAAGAATTGAGGACAGTCTCACAGACTGCTCGGACAACATTAAATGCACCAACATTCGAATTATAGGGGTCCCAGAAGAAGAAGAGAAAAAGAAAGTGTCTGAGAAAATATTTGTAGAAATAATAGTTGAAAACTTCCATAATATGTGAAAGGAAATAGTCAATCAACACCAGGAAGTGCTGAGAGTCCCACACAGGATAAATCCAAGGAGAAACAGACCACGACACATATTAATCAAAAAATCAAAAATTAAATACAAAGAATAAATATTAAAAGCAGCAAGGGAAAAACAACAAATAACACACAAGGGAATCCCCATAAGTTAACAGCTGATCTTTCAGCAGAAATTTCTGCAAGCCAGAAGGGAGCGGCAGGACATATTTAAAGTGATGAAGGAGAAAAACCTACAACCAAGATTACTCGACCCAGCAGGGATCTTATTCAGATTTGATGGAGAAATTGAAACCTTAACAGACAAGCAAAAGTTAAGAGAATTCAGCACCACCAAATCAGCTTTACAACAAATGCTAAAGGAACTTCTCTAGGCAGGAAACACAAGAGAAGGAAAAGACCTACAATAACAAACCCAAAACAATTAAGAAAATGGTATTAGGAACATATATATCAATAATTACCTTAAATGTAAATGGATTAAATGCTCCAACCAAAAGACACAGACTGGCTGAATAGATACAAAAACAAGACCCGTACATATGCTATCTACAAGAGACCCACTTCAGACCTAGGGACACATACAGACTGAAAATGAGGGGATGGAAAAAGATATTCCATGCAAATGGAAATCAAAAGAAAGTTTGAGTAGCAATTTTCATATCAGACAAAATAGACTTTAACATAAAGACTATTACAAGAGACAAAGAAGGACACTACATAATAATCAAGGGATCAATCCAAGAAGAAGATATAACGATTGTAAATATTTGTACACCAAATACAGGAGTACCTCAAACCTAAGGCAAATGCTAACAGTCATGAAAGGAGAAATTGACAGTAACACAAGCATAGTAGGGGAGTTTAACACCCCACATTCACCAATGGACAGATCACCCAAAATGAAAATAAATATGGAAACACAAGCTTCAAATGATACATTAAACAAGATGGACTTAATTGATATTTATAAGACATTCCATCCAAAAACAACACAATACATTTTCTTCTCAAGTGCTTATGGAACATTCTCCAGGACAGATCATATCCTGAGTCACAAATCAAGACTTGGTAAACTTAAGAAAATGGAAATCATATCAAGTATCTCTTGATACTATGAGACTAGATGTCAATTACAGGAAAAAGTCTGTAAAAAAATACAAAGACATGGAGGCTAAACAATACACTACTTAATAACCAAGAGATCACTGAAGAAATCAAAGGGGAAATTAAAAAATACCTGGAAACAAATGACAATGAAAACACGACAACTCAAAACCTATGGGATGCAGCAAAAGCAGTTCTAAGAGGAAAGTTTATGGCAATACAATCCTACCTCAAGAAACAAGAAACATCTTAAATAACCAACCTAACCTTACACCTAAAGCAATTAGAGAAAGAACAAAAAAAACCCAAAGTTAGCAGAAGGAAAGAAATCATAAACAACAGATCAGAAATAAATGAAAAAGAATTGAAGGAAACAATAGCAAACATCAATCAAACTAAAAGGCGGTCCTTTGAGAAGATAAGCAAAATTGATAAACCATTAGCCAGACTCATCAAGAAAAAAAGGGAGAAGACTCAAATCTGCAGAATTATAAATGAAAAAGGAGAAGTAATGACTGACACTGCAGAAATACAAAGGATCATGAGAGATTACTACAAGCAACTCTATGCCAATAAAATGGACAACCTGGAAGAAATGGACAAATTCTTAGAAAAGCACACCCTTCTGAGACTGAACCAGGAAGAAATAGAAAATATGAATAGACCAATCACAAGCACTGAAATTGAGACTGTGATTAAAAATCTTCCGACAAACAAAAGCCCCAGATCAGATGGCTTCACAGGTGAATTCTGTCAAACATTTAGAGAAGAGCTAACACCCATCGTTCTCAAACTCTTCCAAAATATAGAAGAGAGAGGAACACTCCAAAATAATTCTATGAGGCCATGATAACCCTGTTACCAAAACCACACAAAGATGTCACAAAGAAAGAAAGCTACAGGCCAATATCACTGATGAACAAAAATCCTCAACAAAATACTAGCAAACAGAATGCAACAGAACATTAAAAGGATCATGCACCATGATCAAGTGGGGTTTATTCCAGGAATGCAAGGATTCTTCAATATATGCAAGTTAATCAATGTGATAAACCATATTAACAAATTAAAGGATAAAAACCATATGATCATCTCAATAGATGCAGAAAGAGCTTTTGACAAAATTCAATATCCATTTATGATAAAAACACTCCAGAAAGTAGGCATAGAGGGAACTTACCTCTACATAATAAAGGCCATATATGACAAACCCACAGTCCATATTGTTCCCAATGGTGAAATACTGAAACCATTACCACTAAGATCAGGAGCAAGACAAAGTTGCCCACTCTCACCACTATTATTCAACATAGATTTGGACGTTTTAGCCACGGCAATCCGAGAAGAAAAAGAAATAAAAGGAATCCAAATCAGAAAAGATGAACTAAAGCTGTCACTGTTTGCAGATGACATGATACTATACACAGAGAATCCTAACGACTCTACCAGAAAACTACTAGAGCTACTCAAGGAATTTGGTAAGTTGCAGGATATAAAATTAATGCACAGAAGTCTCTTGCATTCCTATATACTAAGGATGAAAAATCTGAAAGAGAAATTAGGGAAACACTGATTTAACACTGCAGCAAAAAGAATAAAATACCTAGGAATAAACCTACCTAAGGAGACAAAAGACCTGTATGCAGAAAATTATGAGACACTGATGAAAGAAATTAAAGATGATACAAATAGATGGAGAGATATACCATGTTCTTGGACTGGAAGGATCAACACTGTGAAAATGACTCTACTACCCAAAGCAATCTACAGATTCAATGCAATCCCTATCAAACTACCACTGGCATTTTTCACAGAACTAGAACAAAAAATTTCACAATTTGTATGGAAACACAAAAGACACCAAACAGCCAAAGCAATCTTGAGAATAAAAACAGCTAGAGGAATCAGGCTCTCACACTTCAGACTAAACTACAAAGCTACAGTAATCAAGAGAGTATGGTCCTGGCACAAAGCCAGAAATATATATCAATGGAACAGGACAGAAAGCCCAGAGATAAACCCATGCACATATGGTCACCTTATCTTTGATAAAGGAGGCAAGAATATACAATGGAGAAAAGACTGCCTCTTCACCAAGTGGTGCTGGGAAAACTGGAGAGCTACATGTAAAAGAATGAAATTAGAACACTCCCTAACACCATACACAAAAATAAACTCAAAATGGATTAAAGACCCAAATGTAAGGCCAGACACTATCAAACTCTTAGAGGAAAACATAGGCAGAACACCCTATGACATAAATCACAGCAAGATCCTTTTTGACCCACCTCCTAGAGAAAGGGAAATAAAAACAAAAATTAACAAATGGGACCTAATGAAAGTTAAAAGCTTTTGCACAACAAAGGAAACCATAAACAAGATGAAAAGACAACCCTAAGAATGGGAGAAAATATCTGCAAATAAAGCAAGTGACAATGGATTAATCTGCAATATTTACAAGCAGCTCATGAAGCTCAATATCAAAAAAACAAACAAGCCAATCCAAAAATGGGCAGAAGACCTAAATAGACATTTCTCCAAGGAAGATATACAGATTGCCATAAAACACATGAAAGGATGCTCAACATCAGTAATCATCAGAGAAATGCAAATCAAAACTACAATGAGATATCATCTCACACCAGTCAGAATGGTCATCATCAAAAAATCTACAAACAATAAATGCTGGAGAGGCTGTGGAGAAAAGGGAACCCTCTTGCACTGTTGGTGGGAATATAAATTGATACAGCCACTATGGAGAACAGTATGGAAGTTCCTTAAAAAACTAAAAATAGAACTACTATATGACCCAGCAATCCCACTACTGGCCATATACCCTCAGAACCATAATTCAAAAAAAGTCAGGTACCACAATGTTCACTGCAGCTCTGTCTACAATAGCCAGGACGTGGAAGCAACCTAAGTGTCCATTGACAGATGAATGGATAAAGAAGATGTGGTGCATATATACAATGGAATATTACTCAGTTACATAAAGAAACAAAATTGAGTTATTTGTAGTGAGGTGGATGGACGTAGAGTCTGTCATACAGAGTGAAGTAAGTCAGAAAGAGAAAAGCAAATACCATACGCTAGCACATATATATGGAATATATATATTTAAAAAAAGGTTCTGAAGAACATAGGGGCAGGACAGGAATAAAGCCACAGACATAGAGAATGGACTTGAGGACATGGGGAGGGGGAAGGGTAAGCTGGGACAAAGTGAGAGAGTGGCATGGACATATATACACTACCAAATATAAAGTAGATAGCTAGTGGGAAGCAGCCACATAGCACAAGATCAGCACTGTGCTTTGTGACCACCTAGAGGGGTGGGATAGGGAGGGTGGGCAGGAAACACAAGAGGGAGAAGATATGGGGATATATGTATATGTACAGCTGATTCACTTTGTTATAAAGCAGAAACTAACACACCATTGTAAAGCAATTATGCTCCAATAAAGATGTTAAGAAAAAAAGGGTTAATACATTGTTCTATAAAGTTCTTGGTGAAAATGAAAAATGTGTCTTTTATTTTTACTTAAAACCTAAGTCACTTTTTGGCCAACCCTATATTAACAAGAGTACAAATGGATAGTCACTGGACAGCCTCACATGTGGAATAAGAAAGAATACATTTCAGTTGTAAAACATGTGAAGTACTATGAAAGATAAAGAAGAGATATAAAATATTGAAATAATTTCCTCAGTAGACAAGTCAGGTGGAAGCAGACTACTATGAACAAAACCTTCTCACTATTCAGGAAGAATGTGCAATCCCTTTCTGATGACATCATGCAATTAGTTTCAGAAAATCCAAATATAATAAACTCCAAAAGTAATATAGTTATAGATATTGTAATACTATCTTCTACAAGACAAGAAAGTAAATTAATAAAACACGGAACTTCTCTGTCTAATAAAATATTAAGCTATACCAAAAGCCAAAAACAAAACAAAGAAAAAAGTATAAAGTAGAAACAGGAAAAAAATTCTGCAAAACTAAGAACATGGCCACATAAAAATAAATAAATAAATAACAAAAACAAAAAAATTAACACTTTAGGAGCCTATTAAGGTAATCAAAAACAATAGATCTTCTTTTCTTTCCATCACCCTCCATACACATCATATTGAGTCTGTCTCTAGACTAAATATTATATCTTTCTACTTTTTATCTCTTCTTTTTTACCTGAGTCCAAGACTTGACCAGTGCTCACTTGGATTGCAGCAACAGCTTTCTAACCATCTCTGTCCTTCTACTGTTTCTGTTCCCTCACATTTCATTTCAGCAGTTGCAAGAGATACCTTCTTAAAATGTAATTCAGATCATATAGATCCTCTGCTTTAAATTTTTCTATGGCCTTGTATTTCAGACTTTTTCCAAGGCTCTGTATCACCTGGCTCATGCCTATGGCTCCAATCTCATCTTTTGTCCATTTTGCCCTTGCTTACCTTGCTCACCAGACTCCAACTCTGCAACTCTGCTGGCCTTTTTTCAACACTTCAACACCTCCCACCTCGAGTTTTTAGCATATTCTGTTCCTTCAGCCTGTAGTGCTTGCCTCTCCCCCAACCCCTTTCCTATGATTGCATCTTGTAGATCTCACTTCCTCAGAGAGGCCTTTCCAAAATACTCTGAAGTGGCACCTGAATACTCAATTATTTTTAATATTAGCACGATGTTGCTCTCCTTCTTGACATTTATCCCAGTTTACACTTATTCTTATTCACTTGATTGTTAATTTATTTATCATATGGAATATTCTACTAGACTATATGATCCATAACACTACATCTTTATCATTTACCATTGGATTCCCAGAGCCTAGCAAAATGCTGGCATATAAGAAACATGCAACAATTACTTATTAAATGAATATTTGATGGTGACTATGATATCTAGGTTTACCTACAATCAATATTGTACAGATTATACATTTCAATTACCTATATAGGTCAATACTATAACCAAAGTTTTCATGATGTCTGAATCAGATAGTGTGTTGTTCTAACACATTTATATTGAATAATCCAGATAAAACCAACACATTTGGAGAATCTGTGTCTTTGTTGACAACCAAATTATTTGTGTTTCATAAGGTCTTTACTTCCTATTATTCTGTACTTGAATGCATATGGCTGAATATTTATTTGTCCCAAGAATTTAAACTCAATAACATAAAACTATGGAATATTAGAGTTAGCTGAAAGACATTAAGTCATCTGGTCAAGTTTGTTGCTCAGTATTGGCATCTCTACATCTCTGGCAAAAATCATCAAGCTTGAACATTTGCTGGATTAAAGAGTTCATTAACATACAAGGCAGCCCAAGGTCTAACTCCTAGAAAATTTTTCATTTACTCGGTGACAATTGGCACCATTTTTCCATCTTCTGACTTATCACAGTAGATTCCCTGTTTGACATCATGACAGCTTGGTTATTTGAAAACAGCTTTTATTTAAATAATGATAGCACTAAGATCACATTTACCTGGATTTCCAAAGAAATGTCACTTTTAGAACTTGTGACACAAACGCAGCACATCTTAGAGGTACTGGTCCAAAAGAGCGGAGTAAGATTTAGCATAAGTCTCCACACAAAGCAATCTCTGTTTCTTCTGCTGCATATCTACCTTCCAGTTTTCCATCTCAGTTAACCCTTTGAAGAACTAATCAAGTTCATGGTACTACCTGAAATTAAGAAAAATATATTGGATAATTGAGAAATGTTGACTTTTCAGAACTCAGTAAGGTGATATAATAAAGCATGGACAGAAGAAGTAGCTAGTTACTGACTCCAGAAAGAGACGGACTTTTCTATACTGCAAGGGTTTTAATCAATGAATTCATTCTTTTTTTTTCCTAACTCTTTTTCTGTGAATGACTTACCAGCCTACTAAGAGATGTTCATTAGCTTAATTCACTTTATAATTCTATTTGTAATAAAAATTGAAAATCTACAAAAATAAACTCAACTAGTGAATTTGTAATTCTTGTCAAAAATAACTTTTCCTCTTAAAGTATTATGCTAAAAATATTTTAGGAGCTAACCAAGGTGTGTGTGTGTGTTTGTGTGTATATGTGTGTGGGTATATATCTATATCTATATCTATCTTATGTACACAAACAGATATATACTATACATTTCACTGTCAGTAAGGGACAGTGAAAAAAGCTACAAAAGGAACCGTGCAATACAAATTTCTCCAAATTTCAATATTTTCCCAAAGCTAGGCATATTTCATTAAACACATGGCTCCAGGATTTTCACATATATCTCAACTTGTCATCATTGGCAATTGAGATTTTTACCCTACTACCAGTGAAACCTTCATTTCCTTGGAATTGAAGGAATTATAGAGTGGAATTATAGTGGAATCATAGAGTGACTTCATCCTGTGCAATTACAGAGTGACTTCCAGATATAAAAGATGGAGAAGAGAAGTTCATTTTTTTGTTAAAACAAAAAACAGTAAACTTACTGATGCAGAGTGTCTGGAGGAAGGAGAACATTAATTAACATACATTTGTGGATTATAACATAAAAGAAACTAAGTTTTACTGCTTTTACTTGTCCAGAATAGCTCAAATTTGAGAACATATTGCCAAGTACTAGCCCTACTGAAATAAATTAGGACTAAAGAATGATTTATTATTAATATAGCAAATGACAGCAGAGCAGTGTTGGTTCTCTTTATGTCACAGTTATACTTGTCTATATGTTGGCTGCTTCCTCAGTTCTCATAAATAGGCAAATCATTCCCTCAGTTAGCTGTTTACTCTTTTCACTTTACTTACCAGCGTAACCTCCTCACAAAGAACAAAGCAAAATTTTCTAGCTGCACTTCTGTTAGTAGGGAGTTGGAGTTAGTGTTTTCTAAGATTCCTCCTAATGCTGAGACATTTTAGGTATGGAGTGACACAGCATAAATAAATTTATTTCTACTAAGAACCTGAATTAAAACATTCTTCTATATTTTCTATGACTCAAAATTCTTTAGTACTTCTTTGTACCCTTTAGAGCAGGGACTGGCTTTTTTTTTTTTTTAAAATAAAGGGCCAGAGAGTAAATATTTCAGGCTTTGTGGGCCAAACAGTCTCTGCCCAACTACTCAACTCAGCTGGTGTGGTAGGAAAGCAGCCGTAGAAAAGACATAAAGAAATGTTGTTTCTGTGTTCCAATAAAACTTTATTTACAGCACTCCCTCTTGTGATAACACCAGAATCACAACTAGCTGCTGGACAATGATCGACAGGAAGACACTGGAACTCACCAAAAAAGATACCCCACATCCAAAGACAAAGGAGAAGCCACAATGAGATGGTAGGAGAGGCGCAATCACAGTAAAATCAAATCTCATAACTGCTGCGTGGGTGACTCACAGACTGGGGAACACTTAGACCACAGAAGTCCACCAACTGGAGTGAAGGTTCTGAGCCCCATGTCAGGCTTCCCAACCTCGGGGTCCGGCAACAGGAGGAGGAATTACTAGAGAATCAGACTTTGAAGGCTATGGGGATTTGATTGCAGGACTTCGACAGAACTGGAGGAAAACAGAGACTCCACTCTCAGAGGGCACACAAAGTAGTGTGCGTATTGGGACCCAGGGGAAGAAGCAGTAACCCCAGGGGAGACTGAACCAGACCTACCTACTAGTGTTGGGGGGGTCTCCTGCAGAGGTGGGGGGTGGCTGTGGCTCACCATGGGGACAAGGACACTGGCAGCAGAAATTCTGGGAAGTACTCCTTGGTGTGAGCCCTCCCAGAGTCTGACATTAGCCCCACCAAAGAGCCCAGGTAGGCTCCAGTGTTGGGTTGCCTCAGGCCAAACAACCAACAGGGAGGGAACCCAGCCCCACCCATCAGGAGTCAAGCAGATTAGAGTTTTACTGAGCTCTGCCCACCAGAGCAACAGTCAGCTCTACCTACCACCAGTCCCTCCCAACAGGAAACTTGCATAGGCCTTTTAGATAGCCTCCTCCACCAGAGGGCAGACAGCAGAAACAAGAAGTACAATCCTGCAGCCTGTGGAACAAAAGACATATTCACAGAAAGATAGACAAGATGAAAAGGCAGAGGGCTACATACCAGATGAAGGAACAAGATAAAACCCCAGGAAAACAACTAAATGAAGTGGAGATAGGCAACCTTCCAGATAAAGAATTCAGAATAATGATAGTGAAGATAATACAGGACCTCGGAAAAAGAATGGAGGGAAACATCGAGAAGATGCAAGAAATGTTTAACAAAGACCTAGAAGAATTAAAGAACAAACCAACAGAGATGAACAATACAATAACTGAAATGAAAACTACACTAGAAGGAATCAACAGCAGAATAACTGAGGCAGAAGAACGGATAAGTGACCTGGAAGACAGAATGGTGGAATTCACTGCTATGGAACAGAATAAAGAAAAAAGAATGAAAAGAAATGAAGACAGCCTAAGAGACCTCTGGGACATTAAACACAACAACATTCGCATTATAGGGGTCCCAGAAGGAGAAGAGAGAGAGAAAGGACCAGAGAAAATATTTGAAGAGATTATAGTCGAAAACTTCCCTAACATGGGAAAGGAAATAGCCACCCAAGTCCAGGAAGCGCAGAGTCCCATACAGGATAAACCCAAGGAGAAACACTCTGAGACACATAGTAATCAAACTGGCAAAAAATTAAAGACAAAGAAAAACTATTGGAAGTAACAAGGGAAAAATGAAAAATAACATACAAGGGAACTCCCATAAGGTTAACAGCTGATTTGTCAGCAGAAACTGTACAGGCCAGAAGGGAGTGGCATGATATACTTAAAGTGATGAAAGGGAAGCACCTCCAACCAAGATTACTGTACCTGGCAAGGATCTCATTCAGATTCCACAGAGAAATCAAAAGCTTTACAGACAAGCAAAAGCTGAGAGAATTCAGCACCACCAAACCAGCCCTACAACAAATGCTAAAGGAACTTCTCTAAGTGGGAAACACAACAGAACAAAAGGACCTACAAAAACAAACCCAAAACAATTATGAAAATGGTCATAGGAACATACATATCGATAATTACCTTAAACATGAATGGATTAAATGCTCCCACCAAAAGACACAGGCTTGCTAACTGGATACAAAAACAAGACCCATATATATGCTGTCTACAAGAGACCCACTTCAGACCTAGGAACACATTCAAACTGAAAGTGAGGGGATGGAAAAAGATATTCCATGCAAATAGAAATCAAAAGAAAGCTGGAGTAGCAATACTCATATCAGATAAAATAGACTTTAAAATAAAGAATGTTACAAGAGACAAGGAAGGACACTACATAATGATCAAGGGATCAATCCAAGAAGAAGATATAACAATTATAAATATATATGCACCCAACATAGGAGCACCTCAATACATAAGGCAGCTGCTTACAGCTATAACAGAGGAAATCGACAGTAACAAAATAATAGTGGGGGACTTTAACACCTCACTGACACCAATGGACAGATCATCCAAAATGAAAATAAATAAGGAAACAGAAGCTTTAAATGACACAATAGACCAGAGAGATTTAGTTGATAGTTATAGGACATTCCATCCAAAAACAGCAGATTACCCTTGCTTCTCAAGTGCGCTCGGAACATTCTCCAGGATAGATCACTTCCTGGGTCACAAATCAAGCCTCAGTAAATTTAAGAAAATTGAAATCATATCAAGCATCTTTTCTGACCACAATGCTATGAGATTAGAACTGAATTACAGGGAAAAAAACATTAAAAACACAAACACATGGACGCTAAACAGTACATTACTAAATAACCAAGAGATCAGTGAAGAAATCCAAGAGAAAATAAAAAAATACCTAGAGACAAATGACAATGAAAACATGATGATCCAAAGCCTATGAGATGCAGCAAGAGCAGTTCTAAGAGGGAAGTTTATAGCTATACAAGCTTACCTCAGTAAACAACAAAAATCTCAAATAAACAATCTAAACTTACACCTAAAGGAAATAGAGAAAGAAGAACAAACAAAACCCAAAGTTAGCAAAAGGAAAGAAATCATAAAGATTAGAGCAGAAATAAATGAAATAGAAACAAAGAAAACAATAGCAAAGATCAATAAAACTACAAGCTGGTCTTTGAGAAGATAAACAAAATTGATAAGCCATTAGCCAGACTCATCAAGAAAAAGAGGGAGAGGACTCAAATCAATAAAATTCGAAATGAAGAAGTTACAACAGACTCTGCAGAAATACAAAGCATCCTAAGAGACTACTATAAGCAACTCTATGCCAATAAAATGGACAACCTGGAAGAAATGGACAGATCCCTAGAAAGGTATAACCTTCCAAGACTGAACCAGGAAGAAACAGAAAATATGAACAGACCAATCACAAGGAATGAAAGTGTGATTAAAAATCTTCCAACAAACAAAAATCTGGGACCAGATGGCTTCACAGGTGAATTCTGTCAAACATTTAGAGAAGAGCTAACACCCATCCTTCTCAAACTCTCCCAAGAAATTTTGGAGGAAGGAACACTCCCAAACTCATTCTATGAGGCCACCATCACCCTGATACCAAAACCAGACAAAGATACTACAAAAAAAGAAAATTACAGACCAATATCACTGATGAATATAGATGCAAAAATCCTCAACAAAATACTAGCAAACAGAATCTAACAACACATTAAAAGAATCATACACCATGATCAACTGGGCTTTATCCCAGGGATGCAAGGATTCTTCAATATATGCAAATCAATCAATGTGATAAACCATATTAACAAATTGAAGAATAAAAACCATATGATCAACTCAATAGATGCAGAAAAAGCTTTTGACAAAATACAACAGCCATTTATGATAAAAACTCTCCAGAAAGTAGGCATAGAGGAAACCTACCTCAATATAATAAAGGCCATATATGACAAACCCACAGCAAACATCATTCTCAATGGTGAAAAACTGAAGGCATTTCCTCTAACATTAGGAACAAGACAAGGATGTCCACTCTTGCCACTACTATTCAACATAGTTTTGGAAGTCCTAGCCATGGCAATCAGAGAAGAAAAAGAAATAAAAGGGATACAAATTGGAAAAGAAGAAGTAAAAGTGTCACTGTTTGCAGATGACATGATACATACATATAGAATCCTAACGACTCTACCAGAAAACTACTAGAGCTAATCAATGAATTTGGTAAAGTTGCAGGATACAAAATTAATGCACAGAAATCTCTTGCATTCCTATACACTGATGAAAAGTCTGAAAGAGAAATTAAGGAAACACTCCGATTTACCATTGCAACAAAAAGAATAAAATCCCTAGGAATAAACCTACCTAGGGAGACAAGAGACCTGTATGCAGAAAACTATAAGACACTGATGAAAGAAATTACAGATGATACCAACAGATGGAGAGATATACCATGTTCTTGGATTGGAAGAATCAATTTTTTGAAAATGACTATACTACCGAAAGCAATCTACAGGTTCAATGCAATCCCTATCAAATTACCAATGGCATTTTCTACAGAACTAGAACAAAAAATCTTAAAATTCATATGGAGACACAAAAGACCCCAAATAGCCAAAGCAGTCTTGAGGGAAAAAAATGGAGCTGGAGGAATCAGACTCCCTGACTTCAGACTATACTATAAAGCTATAGTAATCAAGACAGTACAGTACTGGCACAAAAACAGAAACATAGATCAATGGAAGAAGATAGAATGCCCAGAGATAAACTCACGCACCTATGGTCAACTAATCTATGACAAAGGAGGCAAGGATATACAATGGAGAAAAGACAGTCTCTTCAATAAGTGGTGCTGGGAAAACTGGACAGCTACATGTAAAAGAATGAAATTAGAACACTCTCTAACACCATACACAAAAATAAACTCAAAATGGATTAGAGACCTAAATGTAAGACCAGACACTATAAATGTCTTAGAGGAAAACATAGGAAGGGCACTCTTTAACATAAATCACAGCAAGATCTTTTTTGATCCACCTCCTAGAGTAATGGAAATAAAAACAAAAATAAACAAATGGGACCTAAAGAAACTTAAAAGCTTTTGCACAGCAAAGGAAACCATAAACAAGACGAAAAGGCAACCCTCAGAATGGGAGAAAGTATTTGCAAATGAATCAATGGACAAAGGGTTAATCTTCAAAATATATAAACAGCTCATGCAACTCAATATTAAAAAAACAAACAAGCCAATTCAAAAATGGGCAGAAGACCTAAATAAACATTTCTCCAAAGAAGACATACAGATGGCCAAGAAGCACATGAAAAGCTTCTCAACATCACTAATTATTAGAGAAATGCAAATCAAAACTACCATGAGGTATCACCTCACACCAGTTAGAATGGACATCACCAGACAATCTACAAACAACAAATGCTGGAGAGGGGGTGGAGAAAAGGGAACCCTCTTGCACTGTTGGTGGAATGTAAATTAATACAGCCACTATGGAGTTTCCTTAAAAAACTAAAAATAGAATTACCATATAATCCAGCAATCCCACTCCTGGGCATATACACAGAGAAAACCATAATTCAAAAAGACACATGCACCCCAAAGTTCATTGCAGCATTATATACAATAGCCAGGTTATGGAAGCAACCTAAGTGCCCATCGACATACGAATGGATAAAGAAGATGTGGTACATATATACAATGGAATATTACTCAGCCATAAAAAGGAACGAAATTGGGTTATTTGTAGAGAGGTGGATGAATCTAGAGACTGTCATACAGAGTGAAGTAAGTCAGAAAGAGAAAAACAAATATCGTATATTAACGCATATATGTGGAACCTAGAAAAATGGTACAGATGAACCAGTTTGCAGGGCAGAAATTGAGACACAGATGTAGAGAACAAACGTATGGACACCAAGAGGGGAAAGCAGCGGGGGGATGGTGGTGGTAGTGTGATTAATTGGGAGATTAGGATTGACATGTATACAGTGATGTGTATAAAATTGATGACTAATAAGAACCTGCTGTATAAAAAATAAATTAAATTAAATTCAAAAATTAAAAAGAAAAAGGATCCAGTTACATTTTAAAGATTTATATTAGTTGTGACTTTACAATGTAATAGTAGAATTTTGAGACATTTTATAATTAGCTTGCTTTTGAATGCTACTTATGCATGTAAGTGCTTCGTGTATTTGATTTTGACCTAGTTTTACTGTTTTTTTATTGCATCTTTTCCTACTGGGTCAAAAGTTAATTGGTGCCTCAGTTAACACCATTTGGATTAAATTTTCTGAATAGTAATAAAAATCAAAACAAAAAACAAACAAAAAAACCCCCTTTATTGACAAAAATATGTGGCAGACTGGATTTGCCTGGCAGGTCATAGTTTGCCAATTTCTACATTAAAGGTATAATCTATGTAGGATGGAGAATGCTTTTTTGGAAATGCAAGGGCTAACTTAGTCGGCACTAACCTAAGCAGTTAGAGTACATCATTATAACTTAGTCCCTGTGGAGATATGGTCTTTTCATCTTTCAGTGGAAACTGCTCCTGAAGTCACTTCAGGCCTATACAATGTTTCTTCTGATCACCTTACCTATAAATATGTGTCAATATGTGTAGCCTGCAAGACTACAGAGATGTTTATGAGCCCTTCGTAATGTCAAAGTTCTCCTAACAATTCCTAAATGCTTGCTGTCCTTTACCCTTTGTTTTTGATCATTTCCTTGAAGGTGACAACTACAACCTCTGTAAAACCCATATGCTACAATTCAGTTCAATGGCATTAGAGTTGTCACAAAGGAAGACCATCGAGTCAAAGGTTTCATCAGCTATAAGAGTCTAAACTACTCCCCAGAAAGCAAAATAATGGCAGAGGGAGAGGCCACAGTTGAGAAACGGCCATATTTAAAAAAAAATTCACCTTATGGGAGTTCCCTGGCAGTCCAGTGGTTAGGATTCCATGCTTCCACTGCAGGGGGCATGGGTTCGATCCCCTGGTTGGACATCTCACATGCCTGACACTTGGTACAGCCAAAAAACAAAAAATTCACTTTAAGATAATATGGAAGAGCCCTCATATATTGAGAATATTTGCAAAACAATGTGCTACTTTAGTAGCCAAGAGTTCACAGTTCAAGGCTGCTGTGGTAGCTCTTAGTGGTCATGAAGAAGTCAACCATAAAAGCCTATATGTATATATAAATACATGCAATGTACTGAATGCACTGTTACATATGCATCCAATTTTTAAGGAAGTCATTTCAGAGACCTTTAGTGTTATATCAATTCAGTACTGTGCAGAGATAAAAGCAACACATATTTATCACACCTTGGGGAATTTGTCTAGTAGAAACCAAAATCCTTATAGTTGTGGAACTTGTAATACAGTAACTTTAAAAGGGGGAGAATATACTTAAATATATATTAAAATGTATTTAATATCTCAGAAGTTTGTGGTCAGGCTGAATGAAACCGTTTTAGAAAGAACCAGGTAAAATGTACATTGGTTTTCAGTAACTGGGCTAGAGTTGACAGGTGATGTGAAGCACATTGATGGATTTTGTCCAAGTTTCATATGAGGTTACTTAGGTGAGGCAGGTCAGAGATCAATATGCTTCCCCTGGAATCCTGAGACACTGTTCAAGAGAAGCAATTAAAGAGCTATGAACTATAGTGGGCATTTCTGAAGGTAGAAAGGAGGGAGAAAGGAATGGATGGAGGGATGGATCCAGTGAGTTATTTCTCACTGAGACATACCAAAAGCACAAAAAGAGTGGGGTGACTTGAATGTACAAGGAGCCGGAAGAGCTCACCATAATAAAATAATAGCTGATTCCAAAAATAAACCATCAGAGGTGTTAAAATGCAATATCTTGCGTTTTGAATGTCAAACGGCTTCCTCCTGCAGCACCTTGTGCAACGACACACTGAGGTTCCAAAGTCGGCCTCTAAAATGCAGTCATTCCTTCACACATTAAGAAGAAACCTCAAAGATCCCAAAGGAAACTAAAACTTTATTTCAAAAATTTGCTTTGAACTTTGAAAATAAAATAAGATGTATTATTGCAAACTCTGAAAGAACTGATCTAAACTGCTAGAAATCTAGTCCTGATTTTAAAGGATGGTGCCAAGCAGGCACACCTATTTTGGTGCACCTAACCAGGCAAAGAACAGTGGATGAGTAAAAAGGGCAACAGATTACCAACCAGCACAATCATCTCGGAATGTAGAGATGATTTGTCAGGCCTTCTTTTCCATTGCTCTGCCATCCTCCCTCTCTCTTAGCTCTTTATGCGGTTCTGGGAATACAGGAAGTGCTCAATGAATACATACCCCTTTCTTCCTCTCCCTTTCTCTCTCACCCTCATTTTCCTTAAGTTTCTTCTTTATATCCCCTTCACTCCATTTTTATCGCTTTCTTCTCTTTTTCCGCCTCCCTTGCCCTTCTCTGTATGTCTCTCTTTTTTCCTAACTTTGTTACACCACAAAACTGAAATATATTTCTAATTATTCCTTGCAATCACTGAATTAATTGTCTGAACTCTAACCTTAATGTAAATGATAATGTTGTGTATGTGTATACACACATACACTATGTTATATTGTTCTTTAGGAACAAAAACAATAAAATGTAGTTGATTTTACGTGGGGCATTCTTCCGTGGTTTTTTTTCCCTTGTTTCATCCTGTGGTTACTTAGCATTTTGGCTATTCAGAAGTAGTACCTTGAACTATGAATCTGCTGCTGACCTTTCAAAAGATCAATATATCTCCACATCAGACTTTTTGTAATCCTTTGAAATGAATGGAGACTGATGCCAAACTTTCCCCTTGCAAGCGTAAGCATTTTTGGAAGGTGAGAGGAAAGGACCTGTTCAGTTTTATATTTTACACAATTAAACAACGTGCCATCTTGGCACAGCACTCAGGGAAAATACATCATGCCTCTGAAAGATTGGAAAGATTCTTTTCTAAGGTCATTATCTACTCCAGCCATACAGCGTCTACCTTCCCCCTCCATCAGGAGAGTCCAGGCCCCCTTGCAGTGTAGCGCTCTATTACATTATACCACTTCTTATCTCACAACCTACTTCAGGACTCATTTATATGCATGCAAAAGTGGGTTTCTGTCCCCTGGAGAGCTGGCGGGCACCCTGCGGTCTGATTCCTCTTGTCCTTGAACATTAGACACTCTGTTGCCAATGAAAAGTCAGGAGAGAAATCATGTACGTGGACAGTCTTGAAAATTTCACTTTTATCTCAGTAGATTAGCATGTTTTTTTTTTTTCTCCTACTGCCAGCACAGAAGATGACAAGTTAAGGAAAATGTAAAGTTAATGCTGATGGAAAGGCAACATAGAAATAGAGAATTGTGTTTTTCACTATTCATTATTAAAAAGACAAATTTCTACCACTGTCTTTTCTGCCACAAGAAAACAATAGAGGCTCCAGCAAATGCAGCTAGCAAGTGAAGTTCTCTTAGATGAATCTCACTTTTCTATTGTCTTTTATTATGAAATCAAGGGTGTGTTATGCTGGAATAGTTCAATTTCTCTCTTTTTTAGTGCCAAAGTTCTCAAGCTAGGACTCATGTTAATTGCCTTCACTCACATACCTGCCTAAGTATTCCCTGAAATCTGTTCCTACCTTTTCTACCTTATTGAATTCTTTCTCAAGTGTCACCATTGATCTCCAATCTCTCCTCAGGTTTCATCCTCCTGAATGTTTTTTTCAGCCTCTTTATGACTTTTGACACTGTCCAGTACCTGCTCCTTCATTCTTGGCCTTCTCTTGGTTTCCAGGACATTGTACCCCTTTGTTCTCCAACCTTAATGAATGATTCTTCTTTGTTTCCTTTGTTGGCTTTTCTCCCTCCTCCCATGACCAAACTGTGGGTTTCTATCAAAGCTATTATCTTGGCCGCCTGCTCTTCTTCACTGACACTTATTCCATCTTCTCCTCTTCAATGAACATCCCTATATATAGACTGCAATTGCCAATCCCATTGCTGCTCAGTGAAAAAACAATATCTTAATTCAAACTGTCTATGGAGCATATTTACTTGGATAACCAGCCAATGACATCTTAAATTTACTTTAATTTCAATATACTTAAAGTTTACCTACTCATTTTCCCTTCTCTCCTCCCACTAGGATGTACTTTCTATCTCCGCCAAACACCATGCCTCAGAACCAAACTACAGAGCAATTTTAGTCAACTCCAATGCATCCTGTAAGCTACTGCATTAGTTTAAGAACTTCCATAACACTACATTGTCTGCTGCATTAAATTCAAACTCCTGTAAATGGCTTTCAAGATTTTTCACATACGGCATTGATCTACCTGATTTTGGTTTCCATGACTCCAATGTGGAGTCACTGCTGGCCAAGAAAGTCTCTTCATTGCAAACATGCTACTCTACCAACACCCATACCAGTTCTACCTCTCCAGGCTTTGCTCTTTCCTTCTAGGTGGAATTACTTTGCCTAGTCAATGTATCTATTGGCTGATTCTAACCTTCTTATAAGATAGACAGTTGTATGATAACCAATTATTATCTGGCAATAATCGGTGGTTTATAGAAAGATGTTATATCTCAGTATTTAAGAACTCAGACTTGAGAGAGTCAAGAGTTGTGTTGAAACACAGCTCACTTATGATGTGACCTCGGGCAAGTTACTTAACTTCTCTAAGCTGCTGTTTCTTCATTTATAAAATAGAAAAATATACTACCTACCACATAAAGTTGTTGAGAGGAATATATGAAATAATGCAGGCGAACTTAGCACTTAGCATAGGGCCTGCCCCTTAATAAGTGCTCTTTAAAGTTAGTTGTTATTATAAAAGGTATCTGTCTTCACTCTGATGAACCCAATTTCATAATTTCTTAATTTATTAGATCAATCCTAGGTGGGAATGAAGATAACAATAAGCATGCATTAAAGACTGAACACATACTAATGCTGGATATTAATGAGTTACGGGAGACTGGAGGGTCACGCGCACATTAGATGGCAGGTAGATGATGGTACCATGAGGGTAAGCTCTGTCCCATTTTGCTTGCCATTTTATCTAAACTAGAGCACAGTGAAGACAAAATAGTTGGTTCTTCATACATATGTATTGAACGTACTACAGAGAATCCCCAAATTTGGAACTTGAATCTAAGACAATGAATTTCTCAAGTAATTCCAATTAATAAGTTTCACTAAGCTGAGGAGAGCACTTTGAGAAACTCATCTAGATCTCCTCCTTGTGGTGGATCACAAGGAACTCCTCCCAATGGGTGGCTGAGAGGACAGGAGTCAGTGGGCTTATGGTTTATCTTAATTCACCAGCTTGGCCTCCATCTGCATTCATATTGCTAAGAGATTCTCCTTGAAGATAGTGCCACAGTATTGCTTTATAAATGATTATTAGTCTCAAGTAATCCCTTAGGAAAGGACATGATGCAACCACAGAAAAAGTATTAGGAAATATCTGTATATGATAAAACTTAAATGATTCCACATACAACTTGCCTATTAAAGTATCTTCAACATCAAAATTAATGTAATAATATCTCCCTACTGATTTCCTAATTATATGCAGGCCCCATAACATAGGTACATAAGGAGATCTGGTCCTTAGATAAAATTGTGAAATGAAACAAGTTTCCTTGGTGTCCTCCACATCTTCTCCCACACTTTCTCCCACATCTTCAAGTTAACTATTTTTCCTCTTTCTTACTCTTAGGGGACAGTTCTCAGGCTGACAAAAGTAAAAATTCACCCAATGGAGTGGCACACACAGTGTCACCCTCTTCCAAAGTTTTTCAGGATCCAAGATCACATTTTCTTTTTTTACCATCTATTCTTCCTTTGCTTATACCAGCCATTCCCTGCAACAGCTAAACAAAAAGCAATCTGATTATCATGGTGAAAACCATGCATATTGGGCATGAATGACTGAGAAACTTAGTATTCTCAGAGATGTACCTGCTTTTTAAAATATGAGCTAATTAACACACTTGAACCTCTGATTTTTGAGCTGTCAGTATCTTAGATTTGGATACCTCATATAAATCCTCAATTGACTCTTCAAAACCTAATCACAGGGGCAAAGCGGAGAGATTTCCCCACAGAGGATCAGGGCCGACCGGCACTCACCAGCCCGAGAGGCTTGTCTGCTCACCCGCCGGGGCGGGCGGGGCTGGGAGTTGAGGCTCGGGCTTAGGTCGGAGCGCCGGGAGAGGACGGGGGATGGCGGCGTGAACACAGCCTGCAGGGGGTTAGTGCGCCACGGCTAGCCAGGAGGGAGTCCGGGGAAAAGTCTGGACCTGCCGAAGAGGCAAGAGACTTTTTCTTACCTCTTTGTTTCCTGGCGCGCGAGAAGAGGGGATTAAGAGCGCTGCTTAAAGGAGCTCCAGAGACGGGCGCGAGCCGCGGCTAAAAGCACGGACTCCAGAGACAGGCATGAGACGCTAAGGCTGCCGCTGCCGCCACCAAGAAGCCTGTGTGCGAGCACAGATCACTATCCACACTCCCCTTCCGGGGAGCCTGTGCAGCCCGCCACTGCCAGGGTCCCGGGATACAGGGACAACTTCCCCGGGAGAACGCACGGCGCGCCTCAGGCTGGTGCAACGTCACGCCGGCCTCTGCCGCCGCAGGCCCGCCCCGCACGCCGTGCCCCTCCCTCCGCCAGCCTGAGTGAGCCTGAGCCCCCGAATCAGCGGCTCCTTTAACCCCGTCCTGTCTGAGCAAAAAACAGACACCCTCCGGCCACCTACACGCAGAGGCGGGGCCAAATCCAAAGCTGAGCCCCTGTGAGCTGTGAGAACAAAGAAGAGAAAGGGAAATCTCTCCCAGCAGCCACAGGAGCAGCGGATTAAAGCTCCACAATCAACTTGATGTACCCTGCATCTGTGGAATACCTGAATAGAAAACGAATCAACCCAAATTAAGGAGGTGGACTTTGAGAGCAAGATTTATGATTTTTTCCCCTTTTCCTCTTTTTGTGAGTGTGTATTTGTATGCTTCTGTGTGAGATTTTGTCTGTATAGCTTTGCTTCCACCATTTGTCCTACGGTTCTATCCGCCCGTTTTTTAAAAAAAATTTTTTCTTAATAATTATTTTTTATTTTAATAACGTTATTTTACTTTATCTTCTTTCTTTCCTTCCTTCCCTCCTTTAGACAACGAATCATCCCAAATTGAGGAGGTGGACTTTGAGAGCAAGATTTATGATTTTTTTCCCCTTTTCCTCTTTTTGTGAGTGTGTATGTGTATGGTTCTGTGTGAGATTTTGTCTGTATAACTTTGCTTCCACCATTTGTCCTAGGGTTCTATCTGTCCGTTTTTTTGTTTGTTTGCTTTTTACATTTTTTCTCTTAATAATTTTTTTTTTTTTTTTTTTTTTTTTTTTTTTTTATGCGTTACGCGGGCCTCTCACTGTTGTGGCCTCTCCCGTTGCGGAGGACAGGCTCCGGACGCGCAGGCTCAGCGGCCATGGCTCACGGGCCCAGCCGCTCCGCGGCATGTGGGATCCTCCCAGACCGGGGCACGAACCCGCGTCCCCTGCATCGGCAGGCGGACTCTCAACCACTGCGCCACCAGGGAAGCCCTATTTTTTTATTTTAATAACTTTATTATATTTTATATTACTTTATTTTATTTTACTTTATCTCTTTCTTTTTTTCCTTCCTTCCCTCCTTCCTACCTTGCTCCCTCCCTCCCTCCCTCCTTTCTTTCTTTCTCTTTCTCTCTTTCTACTTCTACCAATTCTTTCTTTCTACTTTTTCTCCCTTTTATTCTAAGCCATGTGGATTAAAGGCTCTTGGTGCAGCAGCCAGGAGTCAGTGCTCTGCCTCTGAGGAGGGAGAGCAAACTTCAGGACACTGGTCCACAAGAGACCTCCCAGCTCCACATAATATCAAACAGTGAAAATCTCCCAGAGATCTCCATCTCAACACCGGCACCCAGCTTCACAAAACGACCAGCAAGCTACAGTGCTGGCATTCTATGCCAAACAACTAGCAAGACAGGAACACAGCCACACCCATTAGCAAAGAGGCTGCCTAAAATCATAATAAGTCCACAGACACTCCAAAATATACCACCAGACGTGGACCTGCCCACCAGAAAGACAAGATCCAGCCTCATCCACCAGAACACAGGCACTAGTCCCCTCCACCAGGAAGCCTACACAACCCACTGAACCAACCTTAGCCACTGGGGACAGACACCAAAAACAACGGGAACTACGAACCTGCAGCCTGCAAAAAGGAGACCCCAAACACAGTAAGATAAGCAAAATGAGAAGACAGAAAAACACACAGCAGATGAAGGAGCAAGATAAAAACCCACCAGACCTAACAAATGAAGAGGAAATAGGCAGTCTACCTGAAAAAGAAGTCAGAATAATGAGAGTAAAGATGATCCAAAATCTTGGAAATAGAATAGAGAAAATGCAAGAAATATTTAAAAAGGACCTAGGAGAACTAAAGATGAAACAAACAATGATGAACAACACAATAAATGAAATTAAAAATACTCTAGATGGGATCAATAGCAGAATAACTGAGGCAGAAGAATGGATAAGGGACCTGGAAGATATAATAGTGGAAATAATTACTGCAGAGCAGAATAAAGAAAAAAGAATGAAAAGAACTGAGGACAGTCTCAGAGACCTCTGGGACAACATTAAGCACACCAACATTCGAATTATAGGGGTTCCAGAAGAAGAAGAGAAAAAGAAAGGGACTGAGAAAATATTTGAAGAGATTATAGTTGAAAACTTCCCTAATATGGGAAAGGAAAGAGTTAATCAAGTCCAGGAAGCACAAAGAGTCCCATACAGGATAAATCCAAGGAGAAATACACCAAGACACATATTAATCAAACTGTCAAAAATTAAATACAAAGAAAACATATTAAAAGCAGCAAGGGAAAAACAACAAATAACACACAAGGGAATCCACATAAGGTTAACAGCTGATCTTTCAGCAGAAACTCTGCAAGCCAGAAGGGACTGGCAGGACATATTTAAAGTGATGAAGGAGAAAAACCTGCAACCAAGATTACTCGACCCAGCAAGGATCTCATTCAGATTTGATGGAGAAATTAAAACCTTTACAGACAAGCAAAAGCTGAGAGAGTTCAGCACCACCAAACCAGCTTTACAACGACTGCTAAAGGAACTTCTCTAGGCAAGAAACACAAGAGGAGGAAAAGACCTACAATAATGAACCCAAAACAATTAAGAAAATGGGAATGGGAACATACATATCGAAAATTACCTTAAATGTAAATGGACTAAATGCTCCTGCCAAAAGAAACAGATTGGCTGAATGGATACAAAAGCAAGACCCATATATTTGCTGTCTACAAGAGACCCACTTCAGACCCAGAGACATATACAGACTGAAAGTGAGGGGATAGAAAAAGATATTCCATGCAAATGGAAACCAAAAGAAAGGTGGAGTAACAATTCTCATATCAGACAAAAGAGACTTTAAAATAAAGACTATTAGAAGAGACAAAGAAGGACACTACATAATGATCAAGGGATCAATCCAAGAAGAAGATATAACAATTGTAAATATTTATGCACCCAACATAGGAACACCTCAACACATAAGGCAAATACTAACAGCCATAAAAGGGGAAATCAACAGTAACACATTCATACTAGGGGACTTTAACACCCCACTTTCACCAATGGACAAATCATCCAAAATGAAAATAAATAAGGAGACACAAGCTTTAAATGATACATTAAACAAGATGGACTTAATTGATATTTATAGGACATTCCATTCAAAACCAACAGAATACACATTTTTCTCAAGTGCTCATGGAACATTCTCCAGGATAGATCATATCTTGGGTCACAAATCAAGCCTTGGTAAATTTAAGAAAATTGAAATTGTATCAAGTATCTTTTCTGACCACAACGCTGAGACTAGGAATCAATTACAGGAAAAGATCTGTAAAAAATACAAACACATGGAGGCTAAACAATACACTACTTAATAACGAAGTGATCACTGAAGAAATCAAAGAGGAAATAAAAAAATACCTAGAAACATATGACAATGGAGACACGACAACCCAAAACCTATGGGATGCAGCAAAAGCAGTTCTAAGAGGGAAGTTTATAGCAATAAAATCCTACCTTAAGAAACAGGAAACATCTCGAATAAACAACCTAACCTTGCACCTAAAGCAATTAGAGAAAGAACAAAAAAGCCCCAAAGTTAGCAGAAGGAAAGAAATCATAAAGAACAGATCAGAAATAAATGAAAAAGAAATGAAGGAAACGATAGCAAAGATCAATAAAACTAAAAGCTGGTTCTTTGAGAAGATAAACAAAATTGATAAACCATTAGCCAGACTCATCAAGAAGAAAAGGGAGAAGACTTAAATCAACAGAATTATAAATGAAAAAGGAGAAGTAACAACTGACACTGCAGAAATACAAAAGGTCCTGAGAGATTACTACAAGCAACTCTCTGCCAATAAAATGGACAACCTGGAAGAAATGGACAAATTCTTAGAAATGCACAACCTGCCAAGATTGAATCAGGAAGAAACAGAAAATATGAACAGACCAATCACAAGTACTGAAATTGAAACTGTGATTAAAAATCTTCCAACAAACAAAAGCCCAGGACCAGATGGCTTCACAGGCGAATTCTATCAAACATTTAGAGAAGAGCTAACACCTATCCTTCTCAAACTCTTCCAAAATATAGCAGAGGGAAGAACACTCCCAAATTCCTTCTACGAGGCCACCATCACCCTGATACCAAAACCAGACAACGATGTCACAAAGAAAGAAAACTACAGGCCAATATCACTGATGAACATAGATGCAAAAATCCTCAACAAAATACTAGCAAACAGAATCCAAAAGCGCATAAAATGGATCATACACCATGATCAAGTGGGGTTTATTCCAGGAATGCAAGGATTCTTCAATATACTCAAATCAATCAACGTGATACACCATATTAACAAATTGAAGGAGAAAAACCATATGATCATCTTAATAGATGCAGAGAAAGCTTTCGACAAAATTCAACACCCATTTATGATAAAAACCCTGCAGAAAGTAGGCATAGAGGGAACTTTCCTCAACGTAACATAGACCATATATGACAAACCCACAGCCAACATTGTCCTCAATGGTGAAAAACTGAAAGCATTTCCACTAAGATCAGGAACAAGACAAGGTTGCCCACTCTCACCACTCTTATTCAACATAGTTTTCAAAGTTTTAGCCACAGCAATCAGAAAAGAAAAGGAAATAAAAGGAATCCAAATTGGAAAAGAAGTAAAGCTATCACTGTTTGCAGATGACATGATGCTATACATAGAGAATCCTAAAGATGCTACCAGAAAACTACTAGAGCTAATCAATGAATTTGCTAATGTAGCAGGATACCAAATTAATGCACAGAAATCTCTGGCATTCCTATACACTAATGATGAAAAATCTGAAAGTGAAATCAAGAAAACACTCCCATTTATCATTGCAACAAAAAGAATAATATATCTAGGAATAAACCTACCTAAGGAGACAAAAGAGATGTATGCATAAAATTATGAGACACTGATGAAAGAAATTAAAGGTGATACAAATAGATGGAGAGATATACCATGTTCTTGGATTGGAAGAATCAATATTGTGAAAATGACTCTATTACCCAAAGCAATCTACAGATTCAATGCAATACCTATCAAACTACCACTGGCATTTTTCACAGAACTAGAACAAAAACTTTCACAATTTGTATGGAAACACAAAAGACCCCGAATAGCCAAAGCAATCTTGACAACGAAAAACAGAGCGGGAGGAATCAGGCTCCCTGACTCCAGACTATACTACAAAGCTACAGTAATCAAGACAGTATAGTACTGGCACAAAAACAGAAAGATAGATCAATGGAACAGGATAGAAAGCCCAGAGATAAACCCACACACATATGGTCACCTTATCTTTGATAAAGGAGGCAGGAATATACAGTGGAGAAAGGACTGCCTCTTCAATAAGTGGTGCTGGGAAAACTGGACAGGTACATGTAAAAGCATGAGATTAGATCACTCCCTAACACCATACACAAAAATAAGCTCAAAATGGATTAAAGATCTAAATGTAAGGCCAGAAACTATCAAACTCTTAGAGGAAAACATAGGCAGAACACTCTATGACATAAATCACAGCAAGATCCTTTTTGACCCACCTCCTAGAGAAATGGAAATAAAAACAAAAATAAACAAATGGGACCTAATGAAACTTCAAAGCTTTTGCACAGCAAAGGAAACCATAAACAAGACCAAAGGACAACCCTCAGAATGGGATAAAATATTTGCAAACGAAGCAACTGACAAAGGATTAATCTCCAAAATTT
Source organism: Phocoena phocoena (assembly GCF_963924675.1). NCBI lineage: Eukaryota > Metazoa > Chordata > Mammalia > Artiodactyla > Phocoenidae > Phocoena > Phocoena phocoena. The sequence goes on from NC_089222.1 coordinate 84,622,576, forward strand.
ACAAGCAGCTCATGCAGCTCAATAACAAAAAAACAAACAACCCAATCAAAAATGGGCAGAAGACCTAAGTAGACATTTCTCCAAAGAAGATATACAGACTGCCGACAAACACATGGAAGAATGCTCAACATCATTAATCATTAGAGAAATGCAAATCAAAACTACAATGAGATATCATCTTACACCAGTCAGCATGACCATCATCAAAAAATCTAGGAACAATAAATGCTGGAGAGGGTGTGGAGAAAAGGAACCCTCTGTTGGTGGGAATGTAAATTGATACAGCCACTGTGGAGAACAGTATGGAGGTTCCTTAAAAAACTACAAATAGAGCTACCATATGACCCAGCAATCCCACTACTGGGCATATCCCCTGAGAAAACCATAATTCAAAAAGAGTCATGTACCAAAATGTTCATTGCAGCTCTATTTACAGTAGCCCAGAGATAGAGGCACATGTATACAGTGGAGTATTACTCAGCCATGGAGGGAAACGAAATTGGGCTGTTTGTGGTGAGGTGGATGGACTTGGAGTCTGTCGTGCAGGGTGAAGTGGGTCAGAGGGAGAAAGACGGGTACCGTGTGCTAGCACATGTGTATGGAAGTTAAGGGGAAAAAATGTCATGAGGAGCCTGCGGGTAGGACGGGAATAGAGACGCAGACCTACTGGAGAGTGAACTTGCGGATATGGGGAGGGGGAGGGGTGGGCTGTGACGGCGAGGGGGAGGGGCATGGATATGTATACACTACTGGGCGTGGGGTAGGTGGCTGGTGAGAGGCAGCCGCGTAGCACAGGGGGATCGGCTTGGTGCTTTGTGGCAGCCTGGAGGGGTGGGGTGGGGAGGGTGGGAGGGAGGAAGACGTAGGATGGAGGAGATATGGGAACGTGTGTGTATGTGTAGCTGATCCGCTTTGTTGTAAAGCAGAAACTAACACACCATTGTGGGGCAATTGTACTCCAGTAAAGATGTAAAAAAAAAAAACTAATCACAAGGAAGAGGTTCATCAATTCCCCTTCACCTTACTATGCCTTGAAGGGCAATCAGATAGCAGTGTTAATTGTCTTCAGTCACTGTAGTCATCATTTAGTGATGGTTGGTCACTATCATTAAGCTACTCCTCCATCTGCCATTATTAGGGTTGGATATCAATGCCTTCCATGTTTCTACTTTCAGAGAATTTTTCTAAGTACTATTATACATGATTATTAAAAAATATATAATAACAAATGGTCCCTTCCCCAAAGAAGGGTTAGTCAGTTTTCCTCTTCCATTGTTCTCAGATGGGGATTAATAAACATTTTTGAAAAAGTCCAGATAATAAATATTTCAGGCTTTGTTGACCAAGAGGCAAAATCAAGACTATTATGTAGGTACTCATATGACATGAAAGAGAACAAATTTCCACACATATTTTATTCATGAAATTAAAGACATTATTTATAAACACTGAAAGCTGAATTACATATGATTTTTATGTAACACAAAATATTCTTTTAATTTTTTCCCTCAACCATTTAAAAATGTAAAAACCGTTCTTTCTTGTGGTCCTACAAAAACAGACTAGGAGGGGTGCTTGAGAGAAGGGGGGCAGGAGTGGTAGATTTGGCTGTAGTTTGTCAAAATCTGTTTTAGTAAATACCTAACATGGAATCCACTAATCGAAGTTCCTAACTTTGAAAGGAAATAAATGGGCTTCCCTGGTGGCGCAGTGGTTGAGAGTCCTCCTGCCGATGCAGGGCACATGGGTTCGTGCCCGGGTCCGGGAAGATCCCACATGCCGTGGAGCGGCTGAGCCTGTGAGCCATGGCCGCTGAGCCTGCGCGTCCGGAGCCTGTGCTCTTCAATGGGAGAGGCCACAGCAGTGAGAGGCCCGCGTACCGCAAAAAAAAAAAAAAAAAAGGAAATAAAGTTTACTATCAAATATCTCTGAATCGGGTATCCATGATCTGCGAGATGCAATAGATAATGTACAGAGTATTTTTAACAGGACTCTCTGGAATGGTTGCAAGGTATAAAAGGCTAAATTAAGGAGATGTGCTACAGGCTAAGATAAGAGAATCCATGGTAGAGGGTTGAAGCGATGAGAGAAATAGGTGAAGGAGATTAAGAGGTAGAAACCTCCAGTTATAAAATAAATAAGTCACGAGGACATAATGTACAGCATAGCGAATATTGTGAATAGTATTGTAATAACTTTGTATGGTGACAGATGGTAACTAGACTTACATGGTGTCATTTTGTAATGTATAGCAATATCAAATCACTATGTTTGTGCATCAGGAACTAGCACAGTGTTGTAGGTCAATTATGCTTCAAAAACAAACTCATAGAAAAAGAGATCAGATTCGTGGTTACCAGAGGTTGGGAGTTGTGGGGAGGGGGGAATGGTTCCAAATAAATAAGTACTAAAGATGTAATGTACAACATGATAATACAATTATATCTGCTGTTGTTTTAAGACAGTTGTTCAGAGTAAATCCTAAGAGTTCTCATCACAAGGAAAACAGGTTGTTTTTCTTTTTCTTTTATTTTGTATCTATATGAGATGGTGGATGTTCACTAAATATCGTGTTAATCATTTCATGATATATGTAAGTCAAATCATTATGCTGTACCCCTCAAACACTGTTCCAGTCAATAAAACTGGAAGGAAAAAAAAGAGGACCCCTAGTAGGACTGATATTAGAGACGGTTTTAAGTAGAACTTGAAACACTATTAGGATTTTCTATACTCATCTTCTCTCTGCTTTCCTGTAAGTGCAGAGTCCATTCTCAGCTACTGCGGAAGGGTCTTCTCCAGCAGGTGGAGAACATACCTACAGGCAGCATTAGGCTCATGTGCCAGCTTGCCTATCTCAAAGGATGATTTCTCTATCACTGGTTCAGTATATACAATCCCAGGAAGGACCCCTGTAACAGATGCTGTCAGAACTTCACCCATATCCTCTCAGGGTCAGGACTATTTTTTATGCACATGTCTCCCAGTGGGCTGTCACTCTCAACAGCCAACACCTGCATCTCTTTGTTGGAGGACTTGCCCTCAGACAGCTGGAACCAGCTTGGCCTGCCCACACAGATTGCTAGAAGTGTCTGGAAATTTATGTCTTTAGTTCCTTTACCCAAAAGTCAGGTGTAGCCTACACAGTTTTCAGAGCTTTCCTACGGGATTGAACCAAAGGTATCTGTGTAGGAAAGAGTTAACATATCAAGGACTGAAATTGCTAACCTTAAAAAGTCCACTTGTAAGGTTGGCCCTTGGTTGGCATCTGGGAACTTGGATTTCAGAAGGGTTTCCACCATTCTCTGATAAGAGTCACTGTACCTAAGCTGTACAAACAATATGGTTCATGCTGAACACCAGCTTTCCTTCTGGGAGTTTGGAACTTTGATAAGTGCCAGACTGAGGATGCCTATGTGACAAGACCCCAACAAAAGCCTTGGGCACTGAACCTCTAATGAACTTCCCTGGTTAGCAACATTTCATATGTGTTGTCACAACTCATTTACGGGGGAAATTGAGTGTCTTGTGTGACTCCAGTAGAAGAGGATTCAAGAAAGCTTATGCCTGGTTTCCTCTGAGCCTCACCCTACACACCCTTTTTCTTTGCTCATTTTGCTTTGTATCCTTTCACTGTAATAAATCATAGACATGAGCACGATTATATGCTGAGTCCTGTGAATCCTCCTAGTGAATCATCAAACCTGGGAGTGGTCTTGGGGGCCCCTGACACAATATCCTTCGTAGGACCTTGCTTGACATCACAGTCTTGCTTGGTGTTCTTCCTTTCCAATATCACTCCCTTCCTCTCTAACTTTTCTCTAGATGTCTCTTGGACTACTTCCTAATAAATCATTTCATAGCACTCCTCGTCTCAGGGTCTACTCCTGGGGGACCCAATCTAAGACAGATTCTGACTGTTTCAAGCCTTAAGTAATGACTGTGATCAGGAAAGAAAAAGGTGTTCTGATCAACTGTCCAAATCTTGAGCACGTGCTCACACGTGCTGTCAGGGAGAAAAGGACCTTTCGCTGGAAGTAGGTGGAAGGGAAGGGAGGTGCTACACAAACACAGATAATATGGCCTTTTCCTATATCTAAAGGCTTGTACACTAACATAACATGAGGTTCTTGAGTGAATACCCACATCTAAAATTGCCTTTCTTTTCCTTTACTGGTCATTTTTTCACAAAGGGAGATTTTATTACTTTACAGGTAAGTGGTACAGTATAGCTGCAGGATATGCAATTAGAAAAAAAAAAAATCAAAGCCTTGTTGAAATGAAGATCCTTGCCCATTTGTAAACTTTGCTCCTAGCTAAATGACTTGCATCCCACAAATCAGCTTTTCAGCACCTAACTCAAGTTTATGCCTTGGAAAAATGAAAAATTACTTTACATCATAAAGTTTCAATGGAAACGCTAAACATTAAATCCATAAAATCCAAAGATATATTGTACCTAATTTATTAAGCTAAAATTCCATCATGAATTTGCTGACCTTTTAAAAAATGATGCTAACTAGATGGAGTGTCACACCTGCCAGATGCATCCCATATCTATAAGCATTTTCTCAAAAAGTATTTTTCTCCTACCTTTCAAATATATATTCTTGGAGCATCTCCCCTTTTAGGTTTTTTGTTTTTCTTAACTAGGGTTTCTTTTATCCATTTGTTTAAAAGTTTGATTATAAAAGAAATACATTCACATTCAAAACATTTCAAAAGTTACAGATATGTGCATAGTGAAAGTACAAGTCATTAATAATATTAACCTACCAGAGATAAGCATTGTTAAGGCTTTTTGATGAATAAAGATGTGCCTGCTTACTAAAAAAAAGGTTCTTATGATTAATACCATCTTGTCATTCCCTTTTTTGCACTTAAGAAAATGTCACAGGCATGTTCCTAGGTCACAATAATTGCACAGGAATCTACCTCATTTTTTCTAATGGCCACAAATACTCTATGTTATGACCATCACCACTTATTTAACTATTTCTCTATTAATAGTGGCATTTAGGTTGCTTCTAATTTTGCATTACCTGAACAATTGTGCAGTAAAATACTATGGTACGCATTTCTTTAATAACTTTTGGTAGCATTACTGCAGGATGAATTCCTACAAGTTGACTTTGAAACAAAATATATGCACATTTAAATTTTTGGAAATAATTTTGAAATTGGCTCAAAAAGGCTAGTCCCATTTTAATCCCTTCACTAGTGTACAAAAGTACTGATTTCCCTGTATCTTCATCAACATTAAGTATTTTAGGTCTCCAAAAACTTTTCCAATGTGAAAAGAGAAAATATCTTATACTTTTAATTTGCATGTTTTGGTAATTAGTGACTTTGAGTACCTTTTCAACTGTCTGTTAATTATTTATATATCTACATTAATATATTAACTTTTCAAAAAATTTTTGTTTTATAAATTGACATAACTTTTTTTCTAATAGGAGCACTTATAAATTTTTGATATTAATCATTTATCAGTCATATGTAATAAAATGCTTTTCCTATTTTCGTTTCTCCTTTAGTATTTTTAAGGCAAATGACCTTTTAAATTCCAGGCTCAAATTTTTCTGTTATCCAATTTGTTCATTTTACTCTTATGGTTTCTCACTTTTTTGTCTTATTAACAAATTAACGTATTTACTCCCACCTCCATATTTCAAAAATATTTCCCTGTATTTATAATAAACTGGTACAATGCATGTATCTTTCTCTTTGCATCTGTTTATTTCTACTTTGAAGCTTCACCTTTAAAATATGTGTCCCTTATCATCAAATTCCACTTAATCATCACTTAGCCTAGCCAAGTACATTTCTTTCCTTTCATCTTTGCTAAAGCCAATCTTCCATTCTCATAAATTCCTTATCTGAATTTCACCCAATTTACCTAATTGGTTCTTCTCCATCCATCTAAGGCTTAAAAGAGTGAGCATGCTTTTTCAAGTGCAGATTCATCAGTTACATGCAGAGGATGAGTTCTGCCCTTTTCACATAATGCTTTCCTTTCCAGCTAAATTAATGGGAGCCATGTTTCTTGCTCTATCACACAAAAAGTCCAATTTGCACTCATGTCTCTACATTTCTCTTTTAATGACTCAAATATGCCTAAAATGAAAACACTGTCCCCTGTCTCTACTTTTGTCTTCCCCTCAGTTGGGTTCCCCCTCTTGGCTTTCTTAGTTGGCACCTAGTTACTAGTATATTAGCTTCCTAAAACTAAGTACCATAAACTGGATGGATTAAACAACAGAAACTTATTCTGTCATAGTTCTGGAGACTAGGAGTCCAAAATCAATGTGCTGGTGAGCAGGGTTAGTCCCTTCTAAGGGCTATGAAGGAGAAACCTGTTCCATGCCTCTCTCCTGGCTTCTGGTGGGTTACTAATGATATTTAGCTTTCCTTGGTTTATAATAGCATCACCCTAATCTCCGCCTTCATCTTTACATGGTGTACTCCCTGTGTGTCGTCTGTGTCCAAATTTCCCCTTTTTATAAGGATATCAATCATATTGCTTTAGAGGCCCACCCTCAGTATGACCTCATCTTAACTACAAGGTTGTGTTACTGTGTAGGTCAATGCTTTGGACAACTGGGGCTGATCCAACTGTCTTGGGGAATCTCTGAGGATCCATGGAGAATAGGTCTCAGAAATGCCTGCCTGACAGGGAAGAGATAGGTATTTACTCATAAGCTCCCAGTTTTCTATCCCCTATTAGTCAAAGTTTGTCCCACTTCTCTGTGTGTGTGTCAGAATGGCTGAGCAGGTTCTGCAGGTAGCCCCGTGGGCCTAGGAGCCCCAGATCAGGAAATAAGAAATGTGGTGGAGCTGACCCGAGATGCTGTTAGCTTATACCTTTGTGCAGCTGGTTACTGTAGCAATGGCTGGAGTAAATGTGTGGGGCAATGTGATGTGAGGTGGGGCATTAGGGGTCCAATATAAGTGGGAAGAAATACAGGCTTTGTCTTAAAATCAGTTAGGTATCTCTAAAGCTCATGTTCATAATCTCAGCGGGGAGACCAAGAAGTAGCCTGAAGAGCGGTCCTCTCCAGCACGGAAAAGAGATGGCCAGTTTCCTGGTACAACGTTTGAAAGTTTTATTGGCTACAATTAACACACAGACTTTATATCACTGATGCTGGTGGGGTCTTTATAAGAAATAGGGAGCACAGGACAAGGGTGAGATGTGTGTAATGAGATAAGGGGAAAAAAAGATATGTTCTGTATGGGGGATGTTGAGTTAGAAGTGTCAAGGGCAGTGCAGATGGCAATGTTTATCACACAGTCAAGGATTAGAGTTTAGGGGCTTAGGTATAGCCTGGAACTGAAAATTAGGAAGCCATCTATAAAAGTGTCTTAATAAAAAAAAAATCAGAAACATGGTTGAAATTATCAGTGGAAATTAGAGAGGAAAAAAAGAAAGAAGCTAAATAAAATAAGGTAACATTTATATTTAGAGTTTGGAAAGATGAAGTATCAGAGAATGAGTCATAAGACATATGAAATAACTAGGGGAATCAAAAGAAGACTGGTCAAAGAAGTTAAGAAAAAAGAGAATTTTGAGGAAGAAGAGGCCAAAAATGTCAAATGCTGCCGAACTTCAAAGCAGTTAAAGGAACTGAGAGTAAATAAGTCTGCAGTTGTGTGTTGTCTATGCTGGTAAACCAAGGGGAATTGTTGGAGCAAATATCTAGATGATTCCATAAAATGTTTACTGAATGCCTGTTAAGTATTCAGTACTGTGATACCTGACACTTCATGTGTCACCTCAAGAAGCTTATAGTTGGGAATGTAAGTATAGAACATATAAAGTTAGATAACAATACAATAAAATTAAAGTTAGGTCTACTTAACATTTTAAGGGCTTAGAGAGAGAACTGTCTGTGTAGTATGCATATCTATACATACTACACAGACACACACACATATGTATATGTTCCATGATTTTTTAAGGAAACTTTTATTCTGAGATATTTGGAGAGTTAAAGGAAGTTGCAAGAAATAATATAGAGAGATCCTGTGTGCCCTTTGCCCAGTTTTCCTTGATTCTAACATCTTGCAAAACTATGGTACAATATTACAACCAGGATACTGATACAGAATATTTCCATTCCTTTATATTGTTGAGTAGTATTCCATGGTATGGCTTTACCACAGTTTGTTTAACCATTCACCGTCTGGGTTGTTTCCAGTTCGGGCTATTACAAATAAAGCCACAATACACATTGGTGTACAGGTTTTTATGTGAACATGTCTTTACTTCTCTGAGATAAACACCCAAGTGGGCAATTTCTGGGTCACAAAGTAGTTGCATGTTTAGCTTTTACAGGAACTGCCAAACTGAGTGACTATAGCATTTTATATTCCCACCAGCAATGCATGAATGATCCGGGTTTTTCACATCCTTGCTAGCGTTTGGTTTTGCCACCATATTTGACTTTAGCTATTCTAATAGATATGTAGTGATACCTCACCGTGGTTTTAATTTGCATTTCCATAATGGCTAACAATGCTGAACATCTTTTTATGTGCTTATCTGCCACCATCTGAAAACCTTGGTAAAATGTCCTTTCATGTCTTTTGCCCATGTTCTAATTGAACTGTTTACTTTCAGAGTGTTCAAATTTGAGAATTCCCTGTGTATTCTAGATACTACACGACAAAATGTGATTTGCAAATATTTTCTTCCACTCTGTAATATGTCTTTTCATCCACTTAACAGTCTCTTGCAGAGCAAAAATTTTGTTGAAGTATAACTTATTGATTCTTCTGTCCTTTTATGGTTCATGCCTTAGTGTCAAGTCCAGGAACTCTGCCTAGCCCTAGATCTTGAAGATTTTCAGGATGTTTATTCTTAAAGATTTACAGCTTTGCATCTAACATTTAAGTCTGGGATGTCTTTTTTTTTTTTTTTTTTTTGCAGTACGCGGGCCTCTCACTGTTGTGGTCTCTCCCGTTGCGGAGCACAGGCTCCAGACGCCCAGGGTCAGCGGCCATGGCTCACGGGCCCAGCCGCTCCGTGGCATGTGGGATCTTCCCGGACTGGGGCACGAACCCGTGTCCCCTGCATCGGCAGGCGGACTCTCAACCACTGTACAACCAGGGAAGCCCCTGGGATGTCTTTTAGTTAAATTTTTCATAAGGTGTGAGACTTATATTAGGTTTTCTGGGGTTTTTTTGTTGTTGTTTTATTTTGCTTTTTGGCTACAGATGTCCAGTTGCTCCAGCACATTTGTTGAAAAGGCCATCTTTCTTGCTTTAAATTGCTTTTGTACTATTGTCAAAAATTATGTGGGCTTAGTTTTGTAGGTATATTTGGGTTTTCTATTGTCCATTGATCTGTGTATCTATCCTTCTACCAATGTCACACAGTTTTGATTACTGTTGCTATATAATAAATCTTGAAATTGGTAGACTGATTCCTCCTTCTTTCTTCTTTTATCTATTCTACTGCTTTTGTTTTTCCATGTAAATCTTTGAGTACTCTTGTCTCTATCCCCAAAAAGTGTAACTGAGGTTCTGATAAAAATTACATTAAACCTGTAAATCAGTTGGGGGAAGAATTGACATCTTTGCTATATTAAGTTTTCCAATCCATGAACAGGTATGTCTCTCCATTTATTTAATCTTCTTTCATTTCTTTCACAAAGGTTTCATCATATATGTCCTATTCATGTTTTCATAGATTTGCACCACAAGAATACTGGTTTTTGAGCAATTATAAATGATGTTGCATTTTAAATTTCAGTGTCCACATGTTCATTGCTAACATACAGAAATACAATTGATTTAACATATTTTTCTGTTTTCTGCGACCTTGCTGAACTCACTTAGAGCTAGAGTTTTGTTTGTTTGTTTGTTTTTTGATAGATTCCTTGGGATTTTCTACATAGATAATTATGCCATCTGCAAATAGGGGCAGTTTTATCTCTTCCTTTCTGATCTGTATTCCCTTTATTTACTTTTATTGTCATAATGCCCTGGATAGAACTTCTAGCACTTGAATTAAGAGTGGTGAAAGTGGACATCCTTACCTTGTTCTTGATCTTAGGGGGAAGACATTCAGTCTTTCACCATTAGATATAATGGTAGCTGTGGGCTTTTTCTGTAAATGCTCTTTATTAAGTTGAGGAAGTTCCTCTCTATCCTTATTTTTCTAAGAGGTTTTATCATGAATGGATGTTGAATACATTTCTTAAGTTAAAATATCATTTAGTTAGTCACATACTTGGGCTCTTTTCAATTTTACACTATTACAAAAATATTTGAAAAAAGCCTCAAGGCAAAGGAGAGACCTAAGGATAGATGGCCGGAAGAAATGAATACACCCAAGTGAGAGGAAAACTATGAGCAGTGACTCAGGAAAAACAAATCATTGAGGGGGAGAAAAGAGAGGAAATTTTATTCCTAAATTGTTTAGGTTGACTGTGTATGCATCTAATTGACTGTCTGTAAGATGTCACTATATTTAGCCTGCTTTGTCTTCAGAGCTTCTGCAAACCATATGACCTCAGATGAGTCAATGAAACAGAATGATCTAATAGAAAAACAATGGAATGGGGACCCAAAAGACAAAGGATGGGCATCATTACTGCCATTTACCGGGTGGTACCTTGGTTCTCTCTTATCCACTGCTTCAATATCTGAGAGACAGTGCAACAATAAAACACTCATTCTGCAGGATTCTTGAGAATATCAATTGAGGCACTTTAATTAAACACAGACTATGTCTTCAAAACATTTTATCAATTATTTGGCCATTTTCAAAAATATTTGATATTACGCTGAATCTTTTATATTTAAAAAAGAAGTGTTCAGTTTTAAATTTATGTGTTTTTTCTAATTCAAAACATACAAACTGAGTCTTTTAAATTATATTGTGGTATAATTAACTTACAAAAATTTGCACATATTTAATGTATATATCTTGATGAGTTTAGATATACACATACACCATGATACCAAGGTACTAAAACACAATCAAGGTACTAAACATGTCCATCACCTCCAGACATTTCCTTGGATTTGTGTGTGTGTGTTGGGAGGGGGGATATGGTAAGAACACTTAACATGAGGTCTATTCTCTTAACATATTTTAAAGTATACAACTACACAACACTGTATTGTTAACTATAGGTACTCTGCTATACAGCAAATCTCTAGAACTTATTCATCTTGCATAACTGAAACCTTACACACTTTGAGCAACAATTCCTCATTTTCCCCCTCCTTCCAGCCCCTGCTACAAAATAGAGTTTTGAAAATAATAGAAAAGGCATATTGCTTATTCTATATTCTTTCCCCAGTGTCTTATTATCTTATTTTGGCTTCTTTAACATTTTCAGTATTTTATTTTTGGAGAATTTGGATTTGCTCCCCTGCATTTAATGTTACATGCTATTATCATGAAATGAAGCTAAGTCTCTTTTAAGAAAACTTCTTTAATTTGGACTGTATGAGATATAGACTCTTTCAGAAGCCACTTTCTTCAAAAACACTCTTAATGAAGCAATTTGTAAAAGAAACAAGAGAAAAAAGTAAGTACTCTCCATATAAAATAAATTGTAACAGCTTCCAAATATAGAGGTAGCACTGGGGCAGGGGTTGTTTTGTTCTTTGTTAGAATAAGTATTTTCATCTTCTGATTAGAGACAATCTGGCCCTGGGACAAGTCATATTCTCTGTATAGACATTATACCTTGCCCTTTCTTCTGTCCTTCCTCTCTCTCTCCCTCCTCCCCTCGCTTCTTTCTTTCTTTCTCCTTTTTTTTCTGCTTTTGCTTTGTGGAAGGAAGGCATAGGCAATCTGAGAGAGGGAGTTGAAAGCCACGTATAAGTACATTGGCAGTAGGCTATAATAAAAGAATGACTTAAGCTAATATACGAATATCTTGAAATAGAGAAGTGTCAAGTGCTTCTCTATAATCTGAATTTTCACATCTAGCTACCATCCCCAGGTATAGCTCTATCTTTAGTTCCTCAACATATACAACAGTGCCTGGCAAATGGTAGGCTTTTGAGGAATATTTGTGAAATGAATTAAATAATCAATAAATGAGACAAAAAAGTAAAGATTAGCTAGATATAGGTATTTTAATAAAAATCTAGAAATTATATTCCAGTTCTATTAAGCTACGGTTGATAATAAGTATACTGATATATAAGGGTATACTATATGTATATTACCTGAGTAATTACAAGGGCATAAAAAATGGAAAGAAGAATAAGGTCTTTCTTGACCACTCTTGTTTTAATTTCTTCATAAAATTTATCACTTTCTGACATTACATTATATATTCATTTATTTATGTTTATTAGCAGTATCTCTCAGAATTCTAGAAGACCTATAAAGGTAGGAACTTTGTCTTGCTCACTCCTACATTCCTAGCACCTAGAACAGTGCTGGCATATGACAGGTGCACAGTAAATATTTGTCAAATGAAAGAGCAGTTGAGGGAGACTTGTATCCAATTACATAGAAATATTTTGAAAATATTAAAACAAAATAAAACCTTTCTTAATAGGTGAGTGGGAAGCAAGCTGTGGTCAAAGAGATATTTTCACATTTTAATCTATATGCCTGTGCATTGCTTAAAGTTTTGAAAACAAGAATGTAAGTGAATATTTGTTTAGCAATATTAAAAATTATTTTTCTAAAAAATTATCGAGTTTTAACCTTGTATACTTGTTTTTTAATTGAAATCGCACAAAATAGGTTTTGAATGTAATAGAGAACCATGGTTATTCCACATTCTTTTTTCCCATGTCTTCTAACTTTTATACTAATAAGCAACTTTTGAGAAATTGGAAAATTTTGTTCAGCTGTATGTAAACCTGGTTTATTTTATCTGTAAATTCAGTCATTCAATAAACACTAACATAATACACTGCTGGAGTCTTTCAGGGATACAAAAATGGAGTAGAGTTCATACATAAGCTTGGAAGAGCTTGGAAACTGTCATTTCCATCCCTAGAGCATAAAAAAAAAAACTGAAAAAAATTAAAAGTGCTAACTTGTCTTGGGCAGGTCTATCAAAGTCACAGGGCAAACACTCACCCTGAAATCTAGAGATACAAGCAAATATGGAGAATAACATATCATCTTACCTGGAGTAGGAGCCCCTGGAGTCAGTTGATGATACAAATGCTCAAAGGGTAATTTTGATGAATTGCTGGAGGCTGAGTGTGGACTATCAAAAGAGTGAGAAACTCCTGGAAGCTACAGTTTTAGGAGTAGGGGGGCATATTTTAATGGGTTTGCACCTCAAGGAAACCCACCAGGTTTTCAAGGTAAAGAAACAAGAAAAAAATCACTTCATTTCTCTGGCAAGGGGAAGAGAAAAGTGACAATTTGGAAATATGTCCAGAGCATTTTCTATAACAAAGGCCTGCTCTACAGTGAAAAAAGAAGCCATATTTCAGCCAGGGGAGGGACATTTCCCCAACTCCCTCTACTCTTCCTGTCTTATATAAAGGTGGGGTGGGGAAGGTAAGAAGGTTTGGAGGGGTAAAGGTGAAGAAATACTTGTGAAAGCCACAGCCCATTGACACAAGCCCACTAAAAGTCTGAAATTTAATTATAAGATTATAGAATAATTCTCCTCCTCCACTCCATATTACCACATACACAGGGCTTCAGTGTAATAACAGTGGATTAAAGCTGAAAGAGCTGCAAGGCTCAGACTACATTTTTAAAAAAAGTTGGTCTAGTACATCAATTAAAGATAGGGATCATCAGAGCAGATAAAAAACAAGCCCCAACTATACATGTTCTCTACAAGAAATCCACTTTAAATATAAAGACACAAGTAAGTTAAAAGTAAAGGGATGAAGAAAGAATAAGAAGGTGGGAGTAGCTATATTAATTTCAGATAAATTAGACTTTAAGCAAAGGAAAATTATCAGTGATAAATAGAAGCATTATATAATGATAAAGGGGTCAATTCTTCAAGAAGACATAACAATCATTAAGGTGTATGCAACTAACAGAGTGTCAAAATTACAAGGAAATTTGACAGAACTAGAAGGAGGAATGACAAGTTCATGATTCTAGCTAGAGAGTCAACCCCTCTCTTTCAGAGGCAGATAATCAGTAAGGAGAGAGTTGACTCAAACAGCACTGTCAATCAACTTGATCTAATTGACATTTATGGAATTCTCGATCCAACAACATCATAATACACATTCTTCTTGAGTTTATATGGAAAATTCACCAAGACAGAATACATTTGGGGCCATAATGCACACCTTAACAAGTGTAAAAGCCTAGAAATCACACTAAGTATGTTCTCAGATCTTAACTGAATTAACATAGAAATCAATAACAGAAAGATATCTGGAAAATCCCCAAATATTTGGAGATTAAACAACACACTGCTAAATAACACATAGGTCAAAGAAGAAATCTCAAGAGAAATTTAAACATATTTTTAACTAAATGAAAATATAACTTATCTAAATGTGTGGAATGCAGTGAAAGCAGTAAATAGAGGGAAATTTATAGCATTAAAATCTTATGTTTGAAAAGAAAAAGATCACAAATTATTAGTCCATGTTTCCACCTTATGAAACTAAGAAAAAGAAGTGAATTTCAACAAATAGTGTTGAACAATTGGATGTTTATTTGCAAAAAAAAAAAAAAATTAACCTAGACACAGACCTTACACTTTCATAAAAAATTAACTCAAAATGATCATACACTTAAATGTAATATTCAGAACTATAAAATTTCTAGAAAAACACATAAGAGAAAATCTAGGTGACATCGGGTTTGGTGATGAGTTTTTAGATACAACAACAAAAGCAGGATCCATTAAAGAAAAAAATAATAAGCTGGATTTTATAGAAATTTTAAAACTTCTGCTCTGTGAAAGATATTGTTAAGAGAATGAAAAGACAAGTCACAGGGGCTTCCCTGGTGGCGCAGTGGTTAAGAGTCTGCCTGCTGATGCAGGGGACATGGGTTCGTGCCCCGCTCCGGGAAGATCCCACATACCATGGAGCGGCTGGGCCCGTGAGCCATGGCCGCTGAGCCTGTGCGTCTGGAGCCTGTGCTCCGCAACGGGAGAGGCCACAGCAGTGAGAGGCACACGTACCGAAAAAAAAAAAAAAAAAAAAGACAAGTCACAGACTAGCATGAAATGTTCATAAAACACATATCTAGTAAAGATCTTGTATCCAAAATATAAAAAGAATTCTTAAAATTCAGCAATAAGAAAACAAACAACCCAATTTAAAAATGGGCAAAAGATCTGAATAGGCACCTTACCAAATAAGGTATACAGATGGAAAATAAGCATATAAAAATATACTCAACATTATATGTCATCAAGGAATTGCAAATTAAAACAACAGTGAGATACCATTACACACATGCTAAAATGGCTAAAATCTAAAACACTGACAACACCAAATGTCAGTGAGGATTTGGAGAAACAGGAACTCTCATTTCTTGCTGGTGAGAATACAAAATGGTACAGCTACTTTGGAAGACAGTTTGGCAGTTTTTTATGAAGCTAAATGCAGTCTTACCATATGATTCAGCAATCACATTCCAAGATATTTACCCTCATTTAAAAATTTACATTCACACAAAAACCAGTATGCAAATGTTTATAGCAGCTTTATTCATAATAAGCCAAAAAACAGAAATAACCAAGGTGTCCTTCAATAGGTGAAAGGATAAACAAAACTGTGGTATATTCATAAAATAGAACATTGTTCAAGAATAAAGAAATGAGCTATCAAGCCAAGGAAATATATGGGGAAACCTTAAATGTAAATGGCTAAGTGAAGACAGCCAGTCTGAGAAAGCTACATGTGATTCCAATTATGTGACATTCTAGAAAAGGCAAAACTACAGAGACAGTAGAAACTTCAGTGGTTGCCGGTCATTTGGGGGGAAGGGGTGAAGGGTTGAATAGATGAAGCATAGGAAATTTTTATGGCAGTGAAACTATTTTATATACTAGGCATTATGTCTTTTTTTTTTAAAACCTATAGAACTTCAGAGCACAAAGAATGAACATTAATGAAAGCAAATTTTAAAAAACAATTTAGAAGTTCAGAAAAGCTCATAAAGGAATGTAGATTGTGACGAGTGAGCCTAACTGTTTTATAAATGTATGAAAGAAGCCTACTGAAGAGGATGGGTGAAAAAGTGCTGACTTTTTCAAAAGTGCAACTTTGAAAATGAGGGGAGTCTGTAAGACTAGAGGCAAAAGAATTGCACATAAGCACTGTACTCTGGTTGATAAAGTTGTGTCCCATAGCAATGTGGGTTAACAATTCTGAAACCATATAATGGAATCGAATAGTTAAGTAAGTGGATGGTTGTTGGTGGGAACCAGGTTTCTCATCACTGGAATAGGAAGTTATAAACAAGAGGATGAGGCTAGAATAATCCATGTGGTACTGGACTGAAGTTGGAGACATCAGTATGAACACACATTTACCTTAATATAGATACAGATGATTACATATAAAATATTTATAGATATGTGTATATACATGGGTTAAGATACAAACATATTTCTTTGCTATGTCAGATGACAGGGTCTAGAAGCAATGACATACCAGTAACAATGATCATACTTAGCATCCACATCTTGTATTCTAACACCATTTTCCAGTAAGAAGAACCAGGGTTCCTTGGAGAAGTGGCTGATTCTAGTACTGAGGCAGGAAATATACAAGATGTGTCTGAAGCATCTTATAGTACCAGAAAGTAAGAGAATGCTCAAAAAACAAACAACAACCCTACATTGATGGAAACATATTGAAGAGACACAGGAGCCAACTGAAAGAACCCCCAATTTGAGGAAATAAAAAAAGTGCTTTTGGACTATAACACAAAATATAAAGTAAATATCCATACTAATATAAATAAATGATTGACTAAATTAATAAATGGGGAGAATAGACAAATCTCTCTCACAAAAAATTTCCAAATAGTGTATGTAGATAATCTGCCCTCGAGTAGAGTCCATAAATCCCTATTCCCTAACTGTAGGCTGTAGACAGTGACTTCCTTCTGAATAAAACTTTGGGAAAGGGGAAGAAAGGCAGTAACTTTACAGTGGAGAAACCTGAAAAACAATACTTCATCTGAATGAACAAGGTCATATCAACAGTGATAGATCACGCTGATAGTATGTACCTTTTTTGGGGTTTTTTTGTGCCTAAAGTTTTATTTTTTATTTTTTTTTACATCTTTATTGGAGTATAATTGATTTACAATGGTGTGTTAGTTTCTGCTTTATAACAAAGTGAATCAGTTATACATATACATATATTCCCATATCTCTTCCCTCTTGTGTCACCCTTCCTCCCATCCCCCCTATCCCACTCCTCTAGGTGGTCACAGAGCACCGAGCTGATCTCCCTGTGCTACACGGCTGCTTCCCACTAGCTATCCATTTCACGTTTGGTAGTGTATATATGTCCATGCCACTCTCTCACTTTGTCAGAGCTTACCCTCCCCCCTCCCCATAGCCTCAAGTCCATTCTCTACTAGGTCTGTGTCTTTATTCCTGTCTCACCCCTAGGTTCTTCATGACATTTTTTTTTCCTTAAATTACATATATATGTGTTAGCATACGGTATTTGTCTTTCTCTTTCTGACTTACTTCACTCTGTATGACAGATTCTAGGTCCATCCACCTCATTACAAATAGCTCAGTTTCGTTTCTTTTTATGGATGAGTAATATTCCATTGCATATATGTGCCACATCTTCTTTATCAATTCTTCCGATGATGGACACTTAGGGTGTTTCCATCTCCTGGCTATTGTAAATACAGCTACAAAGAACATTTTGGTACATGACTCTTTTTGAATTATGGTTTTCTCAGGGTATATGCCCAGTAGTGGGTTGCTGGGTCATATGGTAGTTCTATTTGTAGTTATCTAAGGAACCTCCATACTGTTCTCCATAGTGGCTGTACCAATTCACATTCCCACCAGCAGTGCAAGAGTGTTCCCTTTACTCCACACTCTCTCCAGCATCTATCGTTTCTAGATTTTTTGATGATGGCCATTCTGACTGGTGTAAGATGATATCTCATTGTAGTTTTAATTTGCATTTCTCTAATGATTAATGATATTGAGCATTCTTTCATGTGTTTGTTGGCAGTCTGTATATCTTCTTTGGAGAAGTGTCTATTTAGGTCGTCTGCCCATTTTTGGATTGGGTTGTTTGTTTTTTTGTTATTGAGCTGCTTGTAAATTTTGGAGATTAATCCTTTGTCAGTTGCTTCATTTGCAAATATTTTCTCCCATTCTGAGGGTTGTCTTTTGGTCTTGTTTATGATTTCCTTTGCTGTGCAAAAGTTCTGAAGTTTCATTAGGTCCCATTTATTTTTGTTTTTATTTCCATTTCTCTAGGAGGTGGGTCAAAAAGGATCTTGCTGTGATTTATGTCACAGAGGGTTCTGCCTATGTTTTCCTCTAAGAGTTTGATAGTGTCTGGACTTATATTTAGATCTTTAATCCACTTTGAGCTTATTTTTGTGTATGGTGTTAGGGAGTGATCTAATCTCATACTTTTACATGTAGCTGTCCAGTTTTCCCAGCACCAGTTATTGAAGAGGCTGTCCTTTCTCCACTGTACATTCCTGCCTCCTTTATCAAAGATAAGGTGACCATATGTTCGTGGGTTTATCTCTGGGCTTTCTATCCTGTTCGATTGTTCTATCTTTCTGTTTTTGTGCCACTACCATACTGTCTTGATTACTGTAGCTTTGTAGTATAGTCTGAAGTCAGGGAGCCTGATTCCTCCAGCTCCATTTTTCTTTCTAAAGATTGCTTTTGCTATTCGGGGTCTTTTGTGTTTCCATACAATTTGTGAAATTTTTTGTTGTAGTTCTGTGAAAAATGCCAGTGGTAGTTTGATAGGGATTGCGTTGAATCTGTAGATTGCTTTGGGTAGTAGAATCATTTTCATAATGTTGATTCTCCGAATCCAAGGATATGGTATATCTCTCCATCTATTTGTATCACCTTTAATTTCTTTCATCAGTGTCTCATAATTTTATGCATACAGGTCTTTTGTCTCCTTAGGTAGGTTTATTCCTAGATAATTTATTTTCTTTGTTGCAATGGTAACTGGGAGTGTTTTCTTGATTTCACTTTCAGATTTTTCATCATTAGTGTATAGGAATGCCAGAGATTTCTGTGCATTAATTTGGTATCCTGCTACTTTACCAAATTCACTGATTAGCTCTAGTAGTTTTCTGGTAGCATCTTTAAGATTCTCTATGTATAGTATCATGTCATCCGCAAACAGTGACAGCTTTACTTCTTCTTTTCCGATTTGGATTCCTTTTATTTCCTTTTCTTCTCTGATTGCTGTGGCTAAAACTTCCAAAACTATGTTGAATAAGAGTGACGAGAGTGGGCAACCTTGTCTTGTTCCTGATCTTAGTGGAAATGCTTTCAGTTTTTCACCATTGAGGATGATGCTGGCTGTGGGTTTGTCATATATGGCCTTTACTATGTTGAGGAAAGTTCCCTCTATGCCTACTTTCTGGAGCTTTTTTATCATAAATGGGTGTTGAATTTTTTCGAAAGCTTTCTCTGCATCTATTGAGATGACCATACGGTTTTTCTCCTTCAATTTGTCAATATGGTGTATCACGTTGATTGATTTGTGTATATTGAAGAATCCTTGCATTCCTGGAATAAACCCCACTTGATCATGGTGTATGATCCGTTTTATGTGCTTTTGTATTCTGTTTGCTAATATTTTGTTGAGGATTTTTGCATCTATGTTCATCAGTGATATTGGCCTGTAGTTTTCTTTATTTGTGGCATCCTTGTCTGGTTTTAATATCAGTGTGATGGTGGCCTCGTAGAATGAGTTTGGGAGTGTTCCTCCCTCTCCGATATTTTGGAAGAGTTTGAGAAGGATAGGTGTTAGCTCTTCTCTAAATGTTTGATAGAATTCGCCTGTGAAGCCATCTGGTCCTGGGCTTTTCTTTGTTGGAAGATTTTTAATCACAGTTTTAATTTCAGTGCTTATGATTGGTCTGTTCATATTTTCTATTTCTTCCTGATTCAGTCTTGGCAGGTTGTGCATTTCTAAGAATTTGTCCATTTCTTCCAGGTTGTCCATTTTATTGGCATAGAGTTGCTTGTAGTAATCTCTCATGACCTTTTGTATTTCTGCAGTGTCAGTTGTTACTTCTCCTTTTTCATTTATAATTCTGTTGATTTGAGTCTTCTCCCTTTTTTTCTTGATGAGCCTGGCTAATGGTTTATCAATTTCGTTTATCTTCTCAAAGAACCAGCTTTTAGTTTTATTGATCTTTGCTATCATTTCCTTCATTTCTTTTTCATTTATTTCTGATCTGTTCTTTATGATTTGTTTCCTTCTGCTAACTTTGGGGTATTTTTGTTCTTTTTCCTCTAATTGCTTTAGGTGCAAGATTAGGTTGTTTATTGGAGATGTTTCCTGTTTCTTAAGGTAGGATTGTATTGCTATAAACTTCCCTCTGAGAACTGCTTTTGCTGCATCCCATAGGTTTGGGGTAGTCGTGAATTGCTTTTGCTGCATCCTATAGATTTGGGGTCATCGTGTCTCCATTGTCATTTGTTTCTAGGTATTTTTTGATTTCCTCTTTGATCTCTTCAGTGATCACTTCCTTATTAAGTAGTGTATTGTTTTGCCCCCATGTGTTTGTATTTTTTACAGATCTTTTCCTGTAATTGATATCTAGTCTCATAGAATTGTGGTTGGAAAAGATACTTGATACAATTTCAATTTTCTTACATTTACCAAGGCTTGATTTTTGACCCAAGATATGATCCTGGAGCATGTTCCATGAGCACTTGAGAAAAATGTGTATTCTGCTGTTTTTGGATGGAATGTCCTATAAATATCAATTAAGTCCACCTTGTTCAATGTATCATTTAAAGCTTGTGTTTCCTTATTCATTTTCATTTTGGATCATGTGTCCATTGGTGAAAGTGGGGGATTAAAGTCCCCTACTATGTATGTGTTACTGTCGATTTCCCCTTTTATGGCTGTTAGTATTTGCCTTATGTATTGAGGTGCTCCTATGTTGGGTGCATAAATATTTACAATTGTTATATCTTCTTCTTGGATCGATCCCTTGATCATTATGTAGTGTCCTTTTTTGTCTCTTCTAATAGTCTTTATTTTAAAGTCTATTTTGTCTGATATGAGAATTGCTACTCCAGCTTTCTTTTGGTTTCCATTTGCATGGAATATCTTTTTCCATCTCCTCACTTTCAGTCTGTATGTTTCCCTAGGTCTGAAGTGGGTATCTTGTAGACAGCATATATATGGGTCTTGTTTTTGTATCCATTCAGCCAGTCTGTGTCTTTTGGTAGGAGCATTTAGTCCATTTACATTTAAGGTAATTATCGATATGTATGTTTCTATTCCCATTTTCTTAATTGTTTTGGGTTCGTTATTATATATCTTTTCCTTCTCTTGTGTTTCTTGCCTAGAGAAGATCATTTAGCATTTGTTGTAAAGTTGGTTTGGTGGTGCTGAACTCTCTCAGCTTTTGCTTGTCTGTAAAGGTTTTAATTTCTCCATCGAATCTGAATGAGATCCTTGCTAGGTAGAGTAATCTTGGTTGCAGGTTCTTCTCCTTCATCACTTTAAATATGTCCTGCCAGTTCCTTCTGGCTTGCAGAGTTTCTGCTGAAAGATCAGCTGTTAACCTTATGTGGATTCCCTTGTGTGTTATTTGTTGTTTTTCCCTTGCTGCTTTTAATATGTTTTCTTTGTATTTAATTTTTGACAGTTTGATTAATATGTGTCTTGGCGTGTTTCTCTTTGGATTATTCTGTATGGGACTCTCTGTGCTTCCTGGACTTGACTAACTATTTCCTTTCCCATATTAGGGAAGTTTTCAACTATTATCTCTTCAAATATTTTCTCAGTCCCTTTCTTTTTCTCTTCTTTTTCTGGAAGCCCTAAAATTTGAATGTTGGTGCATTTAATGTTGTCCCAGACGTCTCTGAGACTGTCCTCAGTTCTTTTCATTCTTTTTTCTTTATTCTTCTCTACAGTAGTTATTTCCACTATTTTATCTTCCAGGTCACTTATCTGTTCTTCTGCCTCAGTTATTCTGCTATTGATCCCTTCTAGAGTATTTTTAATTTCATTTACTGTGTTGTTCATCATTGCTTGTTTCATCTTTAGTTCTTCTAGGTCCTTGTTAAGTGTTTCTTGCATTTTCTCTTTTCTATTTCCAAGATTTTGGGTCATCTTTACTATCATTATTCTGACTTTCAGGTAGACTGCCTATTTCCTCTTCATTTGTTAGGTCTGGTGGGTTTTGCCTTGCTCCTTCATCTGCTGTGTGTTTTTCTGTCTTATCATTTTGCTTATCTTACTGTGTTTGGGGGTCTCCTTTTTGCAGGCTGCAGGTTCTTAGTTCCCGTTGTTTTTGGTGTCTGTCCCCAGTGGCTAAATTTGGTTCAGTGGGTTGTGTCGGCCTCCTGGTGGAGGGGACTAGTACCTGTGCTCTGGTGGATGAGGCTGGATCTTGTCTTTCTGGTGGGCAGGTCCACGTCTGGTGGTGTGCTTTGGGGTGTCTGTTGACTTATTATGATTTTAGGCAGCCTCTCTGCTAATGGGTGGGGTTGTGTTCCTGTCTTGCTAGTTGTTTGGCATAGGGTGTCCAGCACTGTAGCTTGCTGGTCATTGAGTGAATCTGCGTGTTGGTGTTGAGATGGAGATCTCTGGGAGATTTTTGCCATTTGATATTATGTGGAGCTGGGAGGTCTGGGAGGTCTCTTGTGGACCAGTGTCCTGAAGTTGGCCCTCCCACCTCAGAGGCACAGCACTGACTCCTGGCTGCAGCACCAAGAGTCTTTCATTTACATGGTTTCACCTGACCAGGCAGCAAATCCACAGCCATTCTTTCCTTCTTAATTTTCCTGAAATAAATTTGCTCTTTTGTTTATCTCAGATAATGAGAACTCTAGAAGTGAGCAGTACAGGGTCAATATGGCAGCTCCATAATGTCATCAGAGTCCAGCCTCTTTCTGTTTTTGACTTTATGGGCTACGTCCTGTAGTGGTTGCACAAAGGAGACATCAAGGCTGTGTAACCATGCTTCCCGCTTTTGTGAGGAGCATCAGTCTCTCTGCTAGAGTTGGAAGGTCTCCTGCAGAGGTGGGGTGAGGCTGTGGCACACCGTGGGGACAAAGACACTGGCAGCAGAATTTCTGGGAAGTACTCCTTCAGTATGTACCTTTGATATGTTGTGATGAAAATGGCACTTTGTCTCCGTGGTTTTTCTCCCCCACAAAATGCATAACCCCAGTCTAATCATCAGAAAAACAGACAAATTCTAGTAGAGGGGAATTCGATAAAACACTTGACTAGTGCTCTTCAAAACTGCCAAGGTCATCAAAATCAAGGAAAGCCTGAAAACCTAACATAGCCAATATCATAGCCTAAGGAGACAGGAAAACTGTGATACGGCATTGTTATGGGAAAAAGACATTTGGTAAAAGCTAAGGGAATCTGGATAAACTGAGGACTTTCTAAATACTAACATATCATTAATTGTGGCAAATGTACCACATTAAGGTAAGATGTTATTAGGGGAAATTGAGTGTGAGGTAGATGGGAATTCTCAGTATTATCTTGTCTATTTTTCTGTAAATCTAAAACTGTTTTTAAAAATAAAGTCTGATCTGAGAACTAAGTGACATATAGTCAAAAAATTTTTAATTGAAACATTTTTTAGGGAGAAAAAAACGAGCAAACCTCACTTTGATGTTTAGACAAATAACTATAGAACAAAATAGTTCCATATAGAGAGAGTCAAAACAGTACAAGATTTGAAGACTGTAAGGGCATTAACAAAAGAAAAGACATTCCAAATGGAAGAAAACACAGAAAACTACCAGTTTAGCTGAAGAATAAAAAACCAAATAAAAAATGAATAATAAAAAAAACAGAAATGGATTTAGACCCAGTTGTGCAAATCTTTGAGTGCCTAATTTAAAAGTTTGGTAATTTATTAAGTATTACAGTATTTATGCTGCTTATCAATGCTGTTTAAGACCAATAGTTTACATAAAACATATTATTTTTTACTCAAACTTGGGACATCTAGAAGAACATTACGAGCAGAGAGTTACACCTTGGTTAGACAAGATAAATGAAGTATTTTGGAATAGGTTGCAGAGATTTCTTCTACCTTTAAAGTTGTAGGGAAAAAATTGCTTCTAAATTCTAGAAATAAAGATTAAATTTTGCAGGCTAATATAAAGTCCATGAGTAATGTTTGATTATTATTATTTCTCTTGTTTATGTAATCGCTACTCTGCTGCACAAGTATAATGTCTTTTTAATAAAAGATCAAGCATAGCAAGGTGTTATCCAGATTTCTCTTACTGAAGCAACCCCCAAAATTAAAAAAAAAAAATCAAACAAGTTTCAAATGTTTACATAAAATCTTAAAAAACAGTTACCTTGGAAGAGACTATATAGTGACTCAAAGCAGGACTTTTAAAATTACATTTGGTTAAAGCACAGATTTGGAGTCAAACAGAGCTGAGTTTTAAACCTGGCTCCACCATCTACAACCTATGTGACCTTCAGTGAGTTACTTCACCTATTTGAACCCCATTTTTCCTCTTCCGTAAATTGGGGACAATAGTTTTTTCCCTAGTTTTCTTACGAAATTTAAATGAGAAAATATGTATGTATCTCAACTTCTGGCACATATTAAGCCCCAATAAATGTCAGGTATTTTAAAATAATAATTAACAGGCATTTCATAAATGCTCTAAAATAGTATTCTTTGTTTTGTTCCATGCCTTTCCATGTGTGAATATAAATAACTGTCTTGTAAAGGGCATGGGTGAAGACACCTCTACATTTTATAAACCTCACTTGGCAAAGCTCTGAACTTCTAAAGACTTTAGCCACCATTCTCAGATGGTCTCCTTTTCAGTTGGTCTTTATGATAAATAAAGGAACACAAGGCTATTCTCTCCCATCTCACCCCGAAGCTAAGATGCTGTTGCTACCTCTGCTTTGCAGGATATTGTGTGGAGTAAAGTGCAGTTAATTAAGGAAAGGTTAAGTGCACTTTGATACCAAGAATATAGGGTGATAATTCAAGCCCAAACTTGTTTTCAAAATGCAGCATCTCAGAAATAATGAAATAGTGAATGGTGTGAATGAAAGGAGATATCACACCAGATATTCTCCACAGTCTTTTTTTTTAAGTAGATCTTATTTTTTTTTCCTCTTTATTATTATTATTTTTAACACCTTTATTGGGGTATAATTGCTTTACAATGGTGTGTTAGTTTCTGCTGTATAACAAAGTGAGTCAGCTACATGTATACATATATCCCCATATTCCCTCATTGCCATTTTTATATCCAGGGAAAGATCAGTTTTCCAGAACCTGTGAACAGTATTGGCTAATCAATAAGCAGAGCATCTACGGAACCAGAGGTTTATCTAAGCACTGTCCCCCACCCTTTTTTTGAGCATTTGAAATTCAGAGTCTATTTATTGAATACCCAGAAGCTTTTCTTCTATATAAAGCAATTACAAAGTCTGGGTGAGCATTAATGGAAGTGGACATTTCATATTTTCAGTTGCAGACTAACAGCCATAAATTAATCTCACAAATTTATGAGGGCATGGCTACATAGGTGGTGGTTCCAGAACACAAACATGGAATAGGAAGAAACTTAGGTATAATGAAACAACAGTTTGTATGTTAACTAAAGAAGAAGAGAACAGAAAGAAACAGAAACATAGAGAAAAAATGTAAACTTATGATAGAATTATCTTTAAAGAGGTAATTAAGGAGTTGTAACAAAAATAAGAGTATGTAACAGAAGGCTTGACATTGTCTATGGCTGGTCACTTATATGTTACGTTTGAGACATAAAATACCAAAGAGAAAAAAGAGCAAAAGAAGAGAGCACATGTGTGAAGGGACACTACACTCTTAAAATTGAAGTAATAAATTATACCTGGAATCTCCCCAGAGACCTGTAAATAGGAAATTGAAAGCATTTCCTTCTGTTTATTTTATAAGTACAATAAACTTCATCAGCTTTTAGTATTGGAAACTTGTGCATTATTTATAGGCTGCTTACTTTCAATGTTATTCAGGAGATAGCATCAGGAGGCTAATGAAAAAGAAAATTGGGGTGGGGTTAGGGGTCTTTTATGTTCCTATCCAGGATTGAGATTAATCATAAAGATTTATCATTTTGCTTCCTGGCCCATTCACCAGAGCCAATAGAAAATGCTGTTTAGCCTGTGATATAATTGGGTGGCCATAGGCACACAGCTTCCGGGCTCTATAGAAGGTCATTACAGATAGACTCCTTGCACCAACACAATAACAGCTGTGTTTGAGGCCTCCAATGAAGAGACATTAATAGAGGAAAGACTGAGCAGAGCAGAAAAGAGAGTTGAAGTAGCTCTGTGTCACATGGCCAGATCAATAAAGAAATGTTCGTTGCAAAGCCACTATCTCACAGAAGTCTTCAACCACTAGTCAGTGGCAACAGTTGATGTGTGCACTGGACCTTTGGTTTAGACTTAAGAAGACTTAGAAGTGGTAAAGGACAGTTCATCTGGGACTTAAATCTCTTTATAAATGCAAATTTCAAGTTGTGGATCAAGGATTGTACATTTAAAACCTAGGCACTCTCAAATAACCTTTACAAAACTTCCCAGTATCCCTACATTTCTGGTGTGTCATAACGTTCTTGCCAGGTACCACGTATTTATGTGGTCTTCATAGATTCCCCAGATTTTCAGGGGCTATATAGGTAGTGGCTGCTTCCACCCCGGAATCTTTATAGAAGGTTGTACACATCAGTTAGCTGTCTTCACCTTTTCATACCATTGGCACTGTCTTGCCGTTGCTGTGCATACAGCAACATCTCTCACAGATTTGTCTCAAGCTGTTTCTAAATCTCTCTAAATATACCAATTGCTCATATTTTAATAAAGATCAGTGTTCTAATAAATTTAGGAAATTCAACCCCCCCTCAAAAAAAAAACCAAATTTTGCCTAAATATTTTATGTCACTACTAGGAATTTTAAAAGCAATTCAAAAAGTACTTTAAAACCTCAAATTCTTTGACAGTCTGCTTTGCAGAGAATTAAAATTAAACATAAAAATAGAGAGAAGAAACTTGTGTCAGCACGAGTAATGAACATGTTCTATGAATCCAATCAGGAGGCAACTGCAGAGGGTAGTCTAGACAGAAGCCTTACTTGGTGTTATTATGGAAACTTCTGGCAAGGCTACCGTGTACCAGAAACTTACAGCCAATGGTCAACTTCGGGTCAGTTGATCTGTGCAGGAACAAATACTGCACATGGGAATTGTGGAAGTCAGTGTATTTCATACCCATATCTCTTTACAGTTTTTCAAGTCTCACATCCTAGAGTAGAGTTGGGCTATACTGTCAGCCAAACTAATAGTTCCTAAGATCCTAGACAGGAAGAATACAGTCTCTGCACTACTCTGATACTGCACCCTAGAACCACAAGGAGAAATATATTTAATGGAGTTATTTTGATCTTTTTTTTTGTTGCTTTTTATTTCACTTCAAATGGACAACTGCACACACTCCTGATGGTCCACTTCACTAAAACAACCTGAGTAACAGTGAAAGAGAATGGAAGACTATATTATGTCCTCCGCCCTTCTGGTCCTTTTAAGACAAAGCCCCAAATCTCTGGTCCATTCCAGAGTCTCTAAACTCCAGAAAATGAGGATATGTGCTGGAATTTGGATCAGCAATTTTGGAGGGTTTTTTTTGCAGTTGGTGGGGAATCCTGTTCAGGCCTCTGCAGGTTCCAGTCTGTCCTAGGAAGCTGGCGGCATCTGATTTCATCCAAATTCCCACTAGGACGAATCCTGCAGGAGGGCGGGGGATTGTATGCTTTGTTCAGGATGCTGTATGACCAGTATCTTGTGTTCAGTAAATATCTGTTGAATGAATGAATAAGCCCCATGAACTTTCTGGGAGTTTATAAGAAGATTTCATTACATCTCAGGTTTCCTGGGAATTGTGAGAAGGCCTGGAGGCCATGGGGATGGCTGGTTTGGGAAGCAATGTTGGCAGGTGCAGCACTATTTGATGGAGTCAGCCGCAGGCATTATTAAGAATACTGTAACTATAGTACAGGTCCTTGGAACTAATCAACTGCATATATTTAATATATTATTAAGTTTGGTCCATTTTACATTTTTGTTCTTTTTATTGCTAGGTCAGAGAACAAAGAGGGTAAAATTTAGTAGATAATGAGAGATAACAAGGCATATGAAAATCAGTTCCCTTATGTTTTAAATTTGGCAAGTATTTGAAGATCTAAACAGTAGAGATGGTTTCAACGAAGCATCTTTTTGAGTGTTTGACAAAGCTTCCCCTGTAAAGATTTTTTTAACCATATGTTAGAGACCACTTTTACTAAAATTACAACAGGTTAGGTCAAGTTCAAACAAAATAAATTCAACCATATGTCACAAACACAGACTGTACAGATATGTAACTGAACAGAGAAAACTGTTGTTTGGGACTGATTTTTCTAATGGAACCATTATTATAAAGCCCTTAGCCATTTCATCTATCTGATGGGCTGTTTCTATTGAAATGGCAGCTATTAGTTGAATTCTTCTTAATGTTACCTGGTAGCTGTTCTCACCTCAGAGGCTGTCATGTTTTTCTTTTCACCTGGGAACAGATGTGCTATTCCAATGAGAAATCTTCAATCATCGATGCACCACATGTGAAGAATATTAAAACACCGCCAGAACAACCTTTGTGACCTGAAATATGGTAGTTCATAGTAATCTAGCAGAGTGACACCAAAACACTGTATTAAAGCATCAACCATCACAAGCTTGGAGAACATTCTCCCTTTAAGGAGAACTCCTCCAGACATTTGCTTTTTCTAGCATAACCTGTGACTCATGCAGGTTCCATAGAACTGGTGCCATCACAGTGGAAAATGAACCCTCAGGAATATGTAGGTCTGCAGCATGCTCTCCTGTGTCAGTTTCAAATATTATGTAACAAACTTGGAGTTGGTGGCAGTCTAAATGCCTTCTTGTCATATCCATGTGCACAAAGTTCTGTGTCATCGTTACTGAAGGTCTGTACATCTAAATTTTATTTATACAAATTACACAAATTAAAAGTGTGTATAATAGGGTTACAGGCTTTATGATCTTCATAATCAACATTGTATCACATTAAATCTAAATGTTACTTGATGATATAATTTAAAAACATAATTTTAAAAGTCTACTGTTTATGTATCTATTTGGTCAAAGGATATGAGTTAATATATGGATACAAACATGTTTAAGTCTACAGAGCTTAGATGATAAGTATAGTCAAATATCCAGCAATATAAAAAAAGGGCAAATAAAGAATGAGTCCCAATATGAACAGTGTTTAATTGGAGTGAGATTCCCTAACTGAATAAAACTGATAAATTTAGTGAGAAAGTTAAATTCTTGGCTATTTGATGCCAAACAGCACTTTAGAAGCAACTAGGTATTTGTCTAAATTTTTCCTAGTAACTTGAAATTTTCATCTATTAATCCAAACACTTGGCTTTCTGACTACATATTAATATTATAATAGCTATGGCTATTACATACACACATGGCTAGCCTTGTATGAAAGCAGTATAAGCAAGAGTGACAGCTCCAAAACAACCATACCTTTGAGGCCAACATTAAGGCAGAGGAAATTGACAAGCAGGGTGTGTGTTCGCTTAGGCTTGCCCTGCCTACTTCAGGTGCCTTTGGTGCAGTTCTGCCCACCAGAGCTTCTAAGCCACATGTAGTGGCTTATTATGTAGCTTCTAAGCCTGTAGTGTTTTCAGCATTAATATTCCAATCTCAGGAAATTACATTAGATGAGATCCTATGGAGGACTCGGGAGTCCTTTTGGCTGAGAGAACTGCAAATGTAGCTCCCAAATCACATTCCAGAGCCAGCTGTGTGTAACTCAGTCCATTTCATTAAGCAGAATTTCCCTTTCATCCTAATTGATTAAATAAGAACCCAAACAGCTGTACCCTTCTCGGGCCCAGATAAAGAGCCATATTTCTTTATACTCAATCTGTACAGTCCCAGGAAATCACTTCACCTAATCATTGATTCTGTTTACTCTCATTCAGCCTTTTTAAAATGTTGGCTAGAACAGCCAAACTAACTTTTTCAATTACTCTAAGAAGTATTTGCCATATTCACTAGCAAAAGAAATGAAAGATGTGTTTTAGAAGCCAGTGAGTAAATCTTGCAGGCTCAGACAGTCATCACCATTTTTTATTTGTTATTTGTGAGATAGCAGCTCTCATTGCAGGGGTAGACCTAGAAAAAGGCATAGATAGATCTTAGTCAAGAAACCAATGACCTATTTCAGACAGACAGCAATTTAGCCATAAAATACATCTGCAAAAAGGTGGATCTTAAAACTCAGGTTGGAGTGGTGCCTTGGATTCTTTTCAATTTGGAAGGGGTAGTGGAGGAAAACTTTTAATGATGGAGAATCAGTGAGGCTATTCAACAAAACGAGGAACTGAGTTATCCAGAAGGATCAGAAACTCTTTCATGACTTTATGCATTTATTTCATTCCCAGAATTTATAACATCTTGCTCAATAACATGCTGATTATATCATATCTCCCTACCCTGTTTCAGGGTACACACAAAATATGTTGATTTTCAACTCAGAGGGGCCAGTTCTTATTCTTATTAGAGTATATGGTATATTGTATATCTCAGTAAATGCTTGTTGAATGAATAAATGAACTAGAGTTTAGTCTTTCAAGGATAACATGTACTCTGAAGGACAAAATAAGTCCTGAAAAATTTTTTTTTTTTTTAATGTGGTAAGAGGACAGGCTTGAGCAAGCAGAGACAGCCTGCGGACAAAAAGCTAGCAAACAGGGATTCCCTGGTGGCGCAGTGGTTGAGAGTCTGCCTGCCGATGCAGGGGACACGGGTTCGTGCCCCGGTCTGGGAAGATCCCACATGCCGCGGGGCGGCTGGGCCCATGAGCCATGGCCGCTGAGCCTGCGCATCCGGAGCCTGTACTCCGCAATGGGAGAGGCCACAACAGTGAGAGGCCCGCGTACCACAAAAAAAAAAAAAAAAAAAAAAAAAAAAGCTAGCAAACAGAGTCTCAGCAAGGCACGGGGTGTGGGGATGTTGTTCTATGCTTTAAAATGCAATTTATTTTGTAGATATTTCAATAAAAATCTAAATTGCTTTTCAGTGATTACAGTGACACTGATTTTGAGATCCTTATAAAACTGAGGTTGGACATAAACAGTCATCTTATTTGGGTCATGCATATACAAATTAATTTGCATTTGCAATGTTCCTTCTTTTAAAGATTATATGAAGATATCTATATAGCTACATAAATGTTTTCACACTTTCAGAATTTAGGTTCAACTCATTTTGTCTATTTCCTACAATGCCATTTTTCAGAACTCTGGAGTTGAACCCTAAATATTGATGTGTCTTTCACTCCACCTTTCCAGCTAATTTGGTGAATGACACAGGAAGCTGATTTGTGAAAGTCCATTTGTACCTTAATAGTATGTCAAGGGAACCTTAAATTATTGGGATACAAAATTCAGGTTTCTCGTCAACAGGATTCTGACTGGAAATAACACTGCAGCCATAGGAACACTTATTCAATGAATGGTCATGAGAGAAATGACATCACAGTAACATTCAAAAAAGAAAAAAAGCGGAGAAAATTCTCTGCCAAATTTGATATAGAGAAGGATTTTTCTCAACACAAAAGTACTGTAAAGTTCTCAGATAAGAGGATTTAGGGTTTTTTTTTTCCTGACTCTCACAACAAGTAGACATCTTTCTATCTTTCAATCACTCAAAAAATATTTTTTGAATGCCGACTACATTCCAGGTACTATTCTAGGCACTACAGCAAATAAAGCAAACTAAGTGATAGATGTAAAGAAGAATAACACTGGGAAAGAGGATAGAGCATTATGACCTTGCGAAAGGATGCTATTTATTAAGGGGTGGCCAAGAAAGACCACCATGAAAAGGTGACAGTTAAGGTGACACCTGAAGGAAGTGAGGAAACAAAGCAGATTTCTCATTCTGGCCAAGGAGAATAATATGTTTAAAGGCCCTGCAGTGGGGATACTTTTTGGGTGTTGGAGCAAAAGTGAGGAGAACAATGGTACTAGAAGAGAGTAAAGGAGGGTGAAAGAGTTGGGTGACAAGAGTGAAGTAGTGGGCTCAGTTCAGGTAGGCACACACAGGCCACAGAAAGGGCTTGAGCTTTGACTTTGAATGATAAAGGAATTGCTTGGAGCACTTAACCAAAGGAGTAATATGATCTGTCTGGAGTTTTAGAAGACTTACGTACTTTATGGAGATTAAATTACAGTGGGGACTAG
This sequence comes from Phocoena phocoena, assembly GCF_963924675.1. NCBI lineage: Eukaryota > Metazoa > Chordata > Mammalia > Artiodactyla > Phocoenidae > Phocoena > Phocoena phocoena. Next base: position 84,655,028 of record NC_089222.1, read on the forward strand.
GTGAGAAGCATGGAGACCACCTAAGGATGTTATTACAACAATGCAAAAATGAGTAGGTAGTGACTTGGGGCAGGATAGTAACAGTAAACAGAGCAGTAGTAGGATTTGCGATATATTTTGAAGGCAGAACTGATAGAATTTGCTGATGAAATGAATGAAACTGGCTAGCACAGTGCATTACTGGCACATGAATGAATAAATAAATAAATATTGATCAAATAAAATCAGTCAAATCCAATTTACCCAGGGTTTTTTTTTTTTTCCAGAGAAAATTGAAGCTTAGAGAAGTAAAATTACTACTCTGTTTATAACAATGATAACATTTCACATTTTCATAGTAGCCCTCTTCCATGGTGCTATGATGGTCTTTTGATATGTCAACTCGTCTAGACTACAGTACTCAGTTATTCAATTAACTGTGAAGGTATCTTGTAGATGTGATTAAAGCCCATAATTAATTGAGTTTAAATAAACAATATTATCCTAGATAATCTGGGTAGGCCTGACTCTTACTAGTTGAAAGGTCTCAAGAGCAGAGCTGAGGCTTCCCTGATGAAGAAGAAATTCTGCCTATGGACATTAGCTTCAGCCTGTGCCCAAGAGTTCATGGCCTGCCCTATAGATTTCAGACTTGCCTGGCCAGCCTCCACAATCATATAAGCCAATTTCTTGCAATAAATCTCTTCATGTAATCTCCTACTGGTCTGCCTCTGGTTGAACCCTGACTGATAGTGCTGGGTTAAATTCTTCCAGTGTAAGCTTCCAAAGGGAAATAAATTATTAGTCAACTGTTAGAGATAACACTAATACTTGTGGTCTGCTCTACCAGTTTAGGCAAGTATAAAAAATATGGTTGGGAAGAAAACAGAGCCATATTCATATACATAAGATGATTGATAACATGTTTATGCAACAACAGAGCAATCATGGGATAAGAGTAAAAATTTTAAAACTAGCAATAATTCAACAGTTTCTGGTTGTGTTTGAGAGAGTTGTCTTAATAATAGAAGGCATAACTGGTATAGATTGCATGAACTGTATCTTGGGGACTACTTGCCTTCTCCCATCCCCAACATAGGTTGCATAAAGGAAGTTGGTCAGGGGGTAGAGAAGAAAGGCCCAAGCAGGTACAAAGGCTAATGGGCACAATGGAGAGAGCCCTGGATTGGGAGCCACAAAACTTGGGTTTGTACCCTGGCTACTATTTTGATCACAAGGAAAAGCGTCTCATTCTGATGACCTGAAGAAAAGGGAAGTTTGCTGTAACTTCCAGGATATTGAGTGGGACTAGAACCAGGAGAGAGGGGCAGTGTCAGGGAGGCCTGCTTCATAGCAGCTGCCTTTCTCAGGGACTGTACGTGTACGAATCTTTCTCTTGCTGGGCCTCTGCTCCTTTGCCCATCCAACTCAATCTCTTCTCTCAGCCACTTGCTAATTTATTGTACTATTCTATGGATCTGAGTTTGAATTACTCACAGCTTCTGCTTTCATTGCCCAGGTTCTATCTCATGGCTCACTATGTAGTTTCTTTCAGCTCTGCTTCCACTGTTAACTCTCCCTTTCTTATACATCTTCTAGTTCAAATAATTCAAATTCTCAAGAGAGAGAAGAGAGGGAATCTGATTGCCCCAACATGCAGAGAGAGAGTTGTTGTTAAAGTTTAAAGGCCATAACGCAGGCTATTGGTAACCCACTCTGATCAAAGAGGGTGTGGTTGGGGGTAAGAGAAGGAGGAAAGTTAAAGGTGAAAACCAGGGCCAGAAGCTATTGTTATCTAACCTTTCTGAGCACTAACAACTTAGCATCCCTTCCTCCCTTGGTTCTGCAACATTTTAAGGGATCTTGTCTTACCTCTGGCCCATGTTTTATTCTGTCCGTGACAGCCACTTCTTTTTCCACCTAAATATTCCAAGGGCTCAGTCCTGGTTCCTCCAATTCTTCTAGAGAGATTCTTGGGCAGACCTCTGTATAATCAAAAGAAGTCCTTGAAACCATATGTGCACCAAGCATTACCTGAAAAAATGTGCGCTAAGTTTCCCACATAAACACTCTAATTGCTTCCAACATATGTTGTATGTTGGCTTTTCTGTTGTAATTAAAACTTTAATGTTAAAAAGGAGTTCTCATTTGTAAAAAGATTGATAATTGAATACCTTTCCATAGCAAGCTCATCCTCATTCCCAGCTTTGTTATCATCTGTATGCCAGTGACTGCCACATCTACATCCCTCTTATTAAACATATATGTATAAAGAAAGAAGTATGTGCCAGACATAGGGCTATTCACTGGGGTTACTATAGTGATTCAGATATAATCTCTCTTTCAAGGAGGTCATAGTCAAGTGGGCAAAAATGATCAGTAATTTGGTAATTATAGAGTATGATAAATCCCCAAATACAGGTAAGCACAGAGGGCTGAGTGTCTGGACCTTAAGGGACTAGACTGTGGAGAACTTCTCAGAAGAAATGATAGCTAATAGATACTCAAAAAGCACTGGGAAGCAGGCATTTATAAGATCTGTAATTTTCAACCATCATTATGCATCAGAAACATCAAGGTGGAGGGGTTGGGGGAAGGATTGAAAAATATAGATGTTAGGACTCTCTCCCCTGAGGTTCTGATTTCATTGTTCTGGGAGTTAATTTTTTCTTTCCTTTTTTTTTTTTTTTTTTTTTTTGCGGTACACGGGCCTCTCACTGTTGCAGCCTCTCCCGTTATGGATCACAGGCTCCGGACGCGCGGGCTCAGCAGCCATGGCTCACGGGCCTAGCTGCTCTGCGGCATGTGGGATCTTCCCGGACCGGAGCACGAACCTGTGTCCCCTGCATCAGCAGGCAGATTCTCAACCACTGCGCCACCAGGGGAGCCCCTAATTTTTGTAATCAATTAAATTATTCTAAAGGGAAGGAAGAGTTGAAAGTCACTGGCTTAGGTGAAGCTGAGGAGGACAGACAAGAACACTTCATTTGTTAGCATGTTTAAAAGACTGAAAGCAGGAAGAGAACTTACCTCAGGTCCAGTTGTCTGGAAAACAGACTCTGAGGCAGATATTTGCATGCAATACAAAAGCTGAACCTCTGTACTCCTGCATCATCAGGTGATTGGTTTGGACTGCCCTGGGGAAGGCATGTGGCCTTGGATAAGCCAGGTCCCTTCAACTGAGGACAATTTCGAGAGAACATATCAGCTACAGACTTTCAGCAGCCAACACACTGACAGCTGTGGGATGAAGATATTACTTCTGAAAGAGGATCTAGGTGGTATAACACAGCATACAACATAGGCCAGCCCTTGCACCACTTGGAGTCATATGGTTCATAGTGAGTTCATCCCACCTGGACCCACATACAGAGCCAGCCTGTCAAGGAACCAAGCATGTCCTCTTCCTTCTGTGCCAGCTGGCCAAAAGGGAACCCCCGTGTGGCTATAGGTGTGATCTGAGGAAGAGGTGTAACTGTAACAATGGCAGATAACATGGACTTATTTGTACCTTATGGCTCTTCTCATTCCCAGTTCAATCAATATACCCCTTCCATCTTACAATGGATTGCTGTTAGTTCATCTTGACTTTATGGCTTGATGGGTCAAAAAGACCCGAGCTCAGGATGTGCAGACTTAGCTCCAAGGTCAATTGATGTCCCATGATTTTCCTCTACCAGGTCCTAGGAGCATAGCAAGACTTACTTTGCAAATGATATTTTGGTCTCTAGCTGTTTACTGCAGATGGCATAGCGCTACTCTAAAATATTAGGAGTCCACTTTAAAATTTGCCTACTGGGACTGGTCACAAACTTCAAACATCTTTCCCCATCATAGTTAACTACCACTAGTGCTACAGGACCATATATGCCAGGCATGCAGGCTGCAGAGACCCTTCGCTCTAGGTCTTAATCAAAGTTCACAGTCTTTTTGTGTCACTTGGTGAGCGGAATGAAATAGTATTTCCAAGTATTAAATATGCTATCCCAGAGCCCAAAGAAGACTTAAAAGTGTTGTGCTTTTTCTTAGGGTTAGAAGATACGAGATGCGTTAATCTCTCCTTTTCTTTGGAAGGAATATCTTGGCATCTCTCAGACGACTATACTCCTAAAAATACATATGTCAGAGCCCTGAATTTTCATTAGATTAGAAATTTCATTAGAAATTAGAAATTTCATTAGATTAGATTTATCTCCCATCTTTTGCAGCACACATGTGTTACCAAGGCCTCCAATGTACTTGCCATTTCTTTCTCATGCAGTCCAAGTAACATGATGTCATCGTTACAGTGGACCAATAATGTTCTGAAGAATAAAGAGTCTAGGTCCCTTTGGACTATATTATAACAGAGGACAGGTCAGTTAACATAGCCTGGAGCAAGACCACAATATACTTCTGTCCATTCCACATGAACATAAACTGTATCTGATCCTTCTTCCTAAAAGGGATGGAAAAGATCCCATTTGCTAGATCAATGCCTACATATTATGGATCTGAGTGTGTGTTAATCTGGTCTGCGAAGATACTGTATCCAGCACAGCAGTTGCAATTGGGGTTACTACTTGAGTTTGCAGAAGCCCACTATCATCTCCAAAAATCCAGCTGCTTTTCAAATTTTTTTGTAGAAGCCAGACTGGTGATTTGAATGGAGGATATAATGCTATGAATCCATTAGTTTGCTCACAAATATGATAGCAATCTTGGATGGTTGGGAAAGGCATGTGCCTTCCAAAGGCCAAAGAACCAATACAGCAATTCTGCCAGATATGAAGTGTACCCATTCCAATTTTACATTTGGGGATTAAAGAAATGATTACATAGTGAGTCATGGACTTAATGAACTCACTGTGAAATGGAACTGGACCAGGCCTTTATTTACTAATTGGCTCTCATATGGTCCTACTCGAATTGATGCCACAATGATGTTTCACGTCCCTAGATATCACCGTTAACTTAGACCCTGTGTATCACACTACACAAAATGACTGGATATTCCCATTTTTCCCAGGACATTATTATTGAAATAGTCATAGGTACCTTGAAGAAGTACTGAGGGAATTATCATGTGTACTTAATATGGAGTTGCAGATCTCTTCCTCTTGAAGACCTGACTTCTCCTTCAAGCAGTGGGATCTAGGGTTGAGAACTGGCTCAGTTTCCAGAAACTGAACAAGGGATTTTGACTTTTTACTGGAATAAGTTCCCTTTCTTTCCTGAATAGCTATCTTTGACTCCTTTGATTGCATACATCAAGCATACCCTTGTTGACTACTTATGGATACACTGTGTTCTATTAACCATCTCCTTGGCCCTGTGTGGGTCAAGTCTTCCTGGTTATTACTCAGACTGGCCATTTATTATGATCATTGTGACCACCTTGTTTCTGACAGTTAAGTGCTATCACCTGGCCTCTCTTATTTTGGCATCCTCTTCATTTCTATCAGTGTTCCCCACTCTGTAACAGCATCTTCTACCATCAGCCTTAGCCTACAGAGGACAGCCACCACTGAGCATCTTATTTATGCTGGTGACTTTCTCATCAGTGCATTTTTTATCAGTATGGTAAATGGAGTGTCCTGTGGACCCTTACATTAAGTGAAACACAGTTAGTCAACGGGTTTCTGCTTTGCATAGTACATCCACTCTAGGAAGCCCTCTTCTCTGAACCTTTTGATCTCTTCTTTCACCTTGTGCCATGGAAGTTCTGGTATTTTTAGTTAGTGTGGGCCATAGCTTTCCCCAAGCTTCAAAGAACCATTCTAGCAGCATTTTAGCACTATCTCCTGGGTCCTTGACAGGGTATTAAATCATGCATCAGTGGAGAATGTTCCCACATAAATAAATTCTCCCTTATCCAAGTGTATGTTTTGCTTTCATTCCCCTCCCCTCCCACCTGGATCCAGGATCTCAGGCTCAAGTCCCATACATTCTCTCCTTGGTCTATTGACACATGTTGGCTGGGTCCTGCAGCTCTTTGGGTGCACAGTTCCTTCCTTCTGCTAGTAGACAGACCAAACACTTCCCCAGCCATTTACATTGTGACTTGCCCCTAGTTCTTGTTCTGGTGGCCACGAGGGAAGGTGGAGATGTGAAGCGTAAGGGAAAGGAGGTGTAGGCACATATGTTATCTTGCTATTTTGCAAGCAAAAGGAAGTGGTAACTTTTAGCCGGAAGGACTACAACACTTCTGTGGGTTCAGAGGAGAGTAGAGATTCAAGATTTTCAAGGGCATCAACCCAAATAACCCCATGCCAAGCCTCTTTTTCAGTTAAGGCCCTGACCTTGGTGAAGCAGATTTGCCAGGTTAACAAATCTATCTTCTCTGGAATCCATTACACTTAAAATCACATTCTGGGTTTTGTCATCAGCCTTTCTGCCCTCAAGCTTGCTGGCTTTCTCATTTTGCCCTAAATTTGAGATTAATTACTCTCAGTCCTTCATTGTCTTTCTCTAATGTCTTGCTAGCACCCAGCCAAAGCCATCTAATTCCATGGTTTTTATGATTATTTCTTTCCTAGAACCTCTCGATTGTCTGAACAGTGCACCTGCAGTAAGTTCTCTTTCAGTTTCCATCCCAGTTTACCATCAGTGAAAGATGTAACTTTCCCATTGCTACAGCATTCCAGGAGTTATCCAAATTCCACGTACTACCAGTAATGGGGTTCTCATTGCCAGCTAGTAAAAAGCTAATATAGCTCCAAAATCCCATTTTAAAGCTGTAAGGACAACCCTGGTACCAACTGTTTTAGGTCAGGCTTCCTAGGAAACAGACTGTGAAGCAGAGATTTGAATGCAGAACAATGGAGAGGGCTCTTAGGAAGAAAAATACTTGCAAAGGAATAAGGGGAGCAGGATTAGGCAGAGGGAGAAGTTGAACAGCAATGCGGTTCCAACAGAGGACCCAGTGCATCCTATGGGGGAAGCACTGAGTTGGAACAGTGCTCAGAGTTGTCACATTTTGAGTACTGGGCTCCACACGCCTCCACTGACCAGTCATGGGATATAGGCTGCTTCTGGAATGGGGTGCAACTTTGTGCATGGTAAGGCAATTCCTTCCGAAATTCTCAGCTATATGTAGGCAACAGCCAGGACTCCTGGCAGTTGTGGAAATGTATGCCTTGATCCCAAAGGAAAGATACATGTGGGATACCACAGGATCTATCATAGCATGTGTTTTTGCCGAACTGCAACTAGTTCAGTAGGGCTCAAGTGTAGAGTACGAGAGGGAGAGGGGTAAATGCTAAGGCCAGATGCATAAGCAGTGACCAGATCATGAAGAGGCTTTGTCTTGCAATGTCAGCCTCCAAAGTATAGCAGTGCCCAACAGGTACTTACTTAGATATACAATCTGGAGCTCAAGAGAAAAAGATCTTGACAGAAAATTATTTTATGTCTGAGACATAGATTTGAGGGTCATTAGGGGAAGCCAGTTCACCTGAGTTTGAATTCTAGCTCCACCCATATCATTTCAAGTCCTCTGAAACTCAGTTTTCTCAGCTATAAAGCCCTGACACGGTTATTGGGAAGAATGGGTGGGATGATTCACCCAAAGCACTAAAGTAGAACTCTTTGAAAATGTTAAACCTTTACATGGCATACTAAAACATCCAACTTTGTTTTCAAGTCAACCAAAGGATTAATCCTGAACAGACAAAACTTCTATCCCCATTTTTCCTTTAAAAACACCTAGGAAATAAGAGTGTGTGTGATGGGAGGGAGCTTTTATTATGTTATTATTTGTCATTCATAGTTGGAAAAATTGAAGGCTGAACTGTTAAGCTGTTTGGTTGAAATACCACAGCAGGATGAATCAGGATAAACAATTCAGATCCTTAAACTTTTTGTGCTACTTGTCTCTGTAACCACCAAACTCATAACCTACTGGGAAAAGAAAAGGACATTGATGTATAATGTTAATCCTATTAACAAATGAAAGGAACTTCAGGGTCATCTTTCTGAGATCATTGCTTAGAGATTAGGCCCCAGGTGTTGAGAGGAGCAGACATTATAAGGTTTATTGAGAAGAATCTGACAGGGATGCATTATCAGGTGACAGGGTGATGAGGTGGGTGATAGGATTGCACCTCAGCTCAGAGGTCAGCCTCTGGTTGAAAGAGGCAATGTGTCTGACTCTGCGGTAGGGGTGGAGAATTTTCAGTGTCTTCTCTATGGAGTGAAAAGATGTGAGCTACTGATCTGGGTCTGATCAGTTGTTTAAGTTTCCTGCCTTCTTATGGCCCCTTTTAATGTAAATCTCATTTCAAGAAGGGGAGGGGGAGAAGCAGCCCTGGAAATCCCAGCTTTGTTAGTCACGTTGAAAACCAAGCTACAAATACAACACTGATGGAAAAGAATCATCATCCACCTAGTGCTATGGGAGGAAGGGATAGATACACTGAAAAGAGATGCATGAGCTGGAAGGAGAAGGGGAGGAAGAAAAGTGTGACCGGCAGCAACTATCAAACAGAAAGTTTTGCTTGTTTTCTGAGAAGAGAGGAGGCAAGGTGAAAGCAAACTTGCTAAATATAAATGTCAGCTGCAAGCTTGAACTGTAGAGTAGTGAAAATAGTCCTTGATAAAAAATAAAGAGAAAATGGTCATCAAACTCCCCTTTATTACCATCAATTTTATTTTATTCTTCTAATTCCTCTGTTTGGATTAGAAGAGGAGAAATTGGTAAATAATATAAATCAGGGCTTCTCCCACCCCTAACTCAAGAGCCAACATGTAGGAGCATACCACTGATAAGAATTCTCTGAAAAGTGAATTCATATTTGTGGGCTCATCTACAAAGACTCTCATCCAATAGGTCTGGAGAGGCATCCAGGACTATGCATTTTTAGCCAACTCCCTAGTAATGCTGATGAGAGTGGCTTAAGAATCAGACTGTACAAAACACTACTATTCTACATAGTCAGTGCCCATCCCAACTTTAACCCAACACTCAGGGACACCTAGAGCAAATAAATATATGTTTGCTTTGCCAATTCAAATAAGAAAACAGGATAAGAACATTACTATTAGTGTAGATACTTCTCCTTTTCCCTGGGGGGTGGTGGTAGGGATTCTTCTAACCTAGGAGTCTACAGAGGAAAGCTTTTTCCAGAACAAAGGATAATCTGCCTCAAAGTTAATTCCCATTTCTTCCTAGAAGGCAGAGATTGCTGGTAACTATTTTTTTTCTGTGTTACTTTTTAAATTTAATTTTTCCTTGGTAATACCATATCTTTTTAAGTTAATTTTTATTGGAGTATAGTTGCTTTACAATGTTGTGTTAATTTCTGCTGTACAGCAAAGTGAATCAGTTTATACATATACATATATGCCCTCTTTTTCAGATTTCCTTCCCATTTAGGTCACCACAGAGTACTGAGTAACTTTTAAGTAGTTTTTTTTTTTTTAACTTTCAAAAAACACTAAAACTTAGTCTATATTCTGTTATAAGTATAATTTCAGGTCCTAGCCCTAGACGACTTTCCTCATTTCCCAAAAGCACCTGAAATTTCCACATCCCTTAACAAAAAGGGTAAACTATTTTTACACCAAAATAATGGGAAATGGAAAGATAAAAACGATTGCTTTTAATGATAAAAATTATTTATATCATTATTTCTGTTTTTCTATTTATTTTTCTGTTAAAATATTAATATTAGGCTAAATTTAATTTCTGCCTTTTCCATTTATAACTACCCAGGAAAGCTCTTTCTTCTCTTATTTGATGTCTAAAACTAATATTGCATTAGCAGTTTGATAAGGAAACTTTGATTCAGAATTGGCCTCTTAATATCTGAGAATTGTAAAAGTTAGGCAATGACAAAGCAAAATATAAATATCGACAGGGGCACACTATTGAGACTGCAGTCTTTGGGCTCTGCAGAGGTTCTCAGAGAGTACCTGTCTATCTCTGTTCATCCAAGCCCTTTGAATTTGGGACAGGCTTTGGCAGGCTCATGCTAAATCACTGATTTCATATTCAAAAATTCTCAAGTATCTCCAAACGTTGGAAGTAGAGCAAACCATCTCTTGAATTCAAATCTTTTCCAGATACTACACCATTTATTTTCTCTTTTTCACAGCCAAACTTCTTGGAAGGATGGTCCTTGGTTGATGTCTCTCATTATGGCTACCTATTTAGTCTTCAACTCAGTTCAGCCTTGTCTCCAGCCAACCATTGCTTTGAAACTCCTCTTGCTAAGGGCACCAGTGTTACCAAATCCAATGGTTACCTGTCTAGATATGTCTAACTTGACCTCTCAGCAACATTTAATACAGGTTACTGTTCCCTTCTCTGACTGATAACCATATTCTCTTGTTTTCCTCCAACTTTATGGTTTTTCTTTACCACATTCGTATTAATTGGCATCTCCTCCTCTGCTTGCTTGGCCTCCTCTAAATGCTGGAATTCTCTGGCCCTCTGCACGTCTCTATCTACATTCTCCCCAGGTGAGTTCATTCAGTCTTATAATTAAAATACTATCTATAGCCAAATTAATCTAAAATGTACATCTCTAGCTCTAACATCTCGCCTGTATTACAACCTAATGTATTCAACCTGCTAGATAAAGCTCTTGATCCCCTCAAATATTATACTTCCATGTCTTCTCTCAGTGCGATATCCCCATTTTTTCAAACTCTAAGCTCATTCTCACCTCAGGGTTTTCACACTTTATTTTCTCTGTCTAAGACCACCTCACCACCACATCTTCACACAGTGAGCTCCTTCTCATCATTTAGATCTCAGTTCAATTGTTACTTCCTCCAAGAGACCTCTTGGTCACCCTAAAGTGGACCTCAGACATCCCACATCACCCTGTTTTGTCTCTGTTTGGAACGTATAGTGACTTGAAATCTTGTTCATTTGTTTATGATTTATTTACTCCCCACGCCCGCTAGATTGTAAGATCCGTGAAGGCTGTAACCAGTGTTTAGGTTAGTCCCTGGCAGATAACAGGGGCATAATAAGTATTAAATTATACATTTTAGGATGATATATAAATCATGTATTAGAGTCAAAGCCATAGAATGTTGACAATGATCGAGTTCTTCAGAATTTCTTTTATTTTGCTTGTAGTAGTGGGTTCTGGTTAAGCCCTACCTGAAACTCAGAAATGTCTGAAGGACTGTAATATTGATAATTTGTGGGTGAGAAGCTTCTTGGTGTCTGCTTTATTATTTGCATTAACTGAAGATGTCTTTAAGAAGGAAGTTTGTGAGAAAATCCAAAGAATTCAGGAGCATCTATGAAATGGAAGTAAAGATGAGAAAGAGAGAAAAACTATTTGTATGTCAGTCAAATCCCAAGTACTAGGGACCAATTCTATATAGTAGCAAGTTGCCAGAAGAAGCAAACAGAGCCATTTAAAAAATAAATTTGGTAAACTAAAAAGACACAAGCAATGTTGATTCAATAACCAGGTAGAAAAGTGAGACATTATATTGGGAAAAGGACATCCTCAGCATCTCTGTACACCTGTGACTCCAGTGCAGCATGGCGAATAGGTGATGCTGATCCCTGTGACCTCTGGGGGGTTTGCAGCTTTGGGAGACCTTGGAAACAGTCCTGTGGGAAGAAAGTTGGAGTTCTCACTTCTTGGCTCTGCTTCATTAGGATTATCTCTTGTCTCAGGCCACCATGTTTGCAAATGGCTGTAGCAGAACCAGACACTATATCCTCTCTTATCTACACCCAATGGGAAGCCAGTAAAAGTTTCTTGCTAAAAATCCTAAGAAAAATTCTCAGTCTATCCCATCAACTCTGACTCATCACCATGGTGAGAGGGGAGGTGCTCTAATAATGAGCTGAGTCCGGGGTCCTCCACTTTTAGAGGTCAGGAGTGGGCTCCCCCTAAACTAAAATTGAAAATGGTAAGATGACTGTTGCCCAGAAAGTTGAAGTGATTTCCTTTGATTCATTCATCAGCACTTATTGAGTACCCACCATGTTCTTGGTACTCTCCTAGGTGCTGATGATTCCATGCTGAACAAAGCACACAAACCTCCTTCAATTGTAGCAAAATGCCTAAGATGTCAAAGCCACTTAATTATTTTATGGCACTATCTTGGGTAACCTCCTCATTATCTGGAAATGGGGAATGTGCCCAGGGTAACTCTTCTCCACATCACAGTAGAGAGGAATCATTTAGCAGGTCAGTTCTCCTCAGTTGTAAGTTTTGCACGATGTGACTCCCCAGCTACCAAAAGCTACAATCACCCAGAGCAACCATCACCTTTCCCCTGAACTCAGAGGTCGTCAGCTGCTGAAACTGTCTTCACCCAATATCCAAGCATATGCATGGATGGGAGGAAGCTGTGAGGGCAGAAACATGGATGATGGGGTCATGGCTTCCTCTAAACACTGGAGAAACTTCACCCGTGCCCTCCTGATGGGGAGCATTCACTCCATTTTAATATAATGTTATTCTCTACAGTTATTCTATTTTCAGGCTAGTGGAAGAGTGAGGCCTCAGAAGAAAGAATGCTGATGGGGGTTTGGGTAAGGGAAAGAGAGCTAATAAACATTTTTTTTTTCCAAGGCAATATGAAAACACCCACATTAAGGATAAGTAGCTTGCATGAGAAAACTCAAAGTCAAAATGAAATATGAATTATTGATTTTTAGTAAATCAGGAACTAACATTCTACTTTTACCCCCACCCCATGCTCTCTAATTTTGGTGGTAATTCAACAGTCTCTTTCATGTCCAGAAGTCTGTCCTTCAAACACCACCTGACATTTTCATTTTACCTTTCTTTCTCATTCTCATTCTTGTTCTATCCTTTCTTATTTTCTCTCTTTCTCTCTCATCCTCTCTCCCCCTTCCATTCTCATTTCTCTCATTCTCTTGCTCCCCCTCTTTTCCATTCTTTTTGCTTGAGGGTGTATCCTAGCAACAGCTATTTCAATTAAAAAGGATGGGAAGGGCCATCAGTGTTGCCAAGGTTACCAGTATTTCCTGCTGTCACTGGAGGAAGTAACTTGTGCATCGATCATAATGGAATCAGGTGCTTCGGCACCTTTCTGCTCTTTCTCCTCAACATCCAGAGATAACGAGAGTTCTCCACATCAAAAAGTTTTACCAAATTTCTCACAGGGTCATGGATGTTATCATTTCGTGAGAAATTACTCTATGGCCCAGATGTTTATAGAAAAGTTTGGGGAAATATAAAATGGCAATAATAACAATAATTAGATTTTGACAACATTTAAGAGGGCAACAATTCTATTCATTTGGTATACTGTCAGATTTCCAATAACAATAGACAACAATTTTGTTTGCCAGCAGAGCCATACTGTGACAATGCCTCAATATCAGATACTTTTGCTTTTATTTTGGGGGGGGGCGGATTAAGCCATTTTATTGAGGGGCTTCGGGGAAGGGTGGAAGGGCTGGGAGGACAATGAGACCAGGCGTCCTTCTCCCGGCAGGGATCTCCCCAGCTTCATAGTTGCTGAAAAGATACTTTTGCTTTTAAAAATATAATAACCACAGTACTTTGTACCTATATACCATCATTTAGGTGCTATATCCAATTTTTTTTAATGACAATATTTTTAAAAATTTCCCCGATTACCCTTAACATCATAAAAAAAATTTATTCATCAGACTCTTTTCTGTTCATCATAAAAATAGTCATTAGTGCCCAGAAATGAATTCAAAGTCTGTCTGATATCAGGCCTAGAGCACAAACATGGGGCCCAGGAGATCTAAGAGCAGCCTCCATGTGTGGCCCCAGTTCTGAACTCATATTCCCCAGACTAGTCAGGTTAAAATATTTACAATTTTCCTACATCATAGCTCCTTACATCAGCATACTCTCTCACAAAATCCTTATACTTTCTTATTTTATTCCCACAATGGCTCTGTAAGGATGCACTCTCCCCATTTCATAGATGGTCAAACTAAAAACCAGGGACTTTAATGACTTAAGTGGCAGAGGCCCTGGCACCAGATCTTTTGACTCCTTTTCATTCCTAACTCATTGCACAGCACCTTCCTTCTACCATATGCTGATGAACTAATGTCCATGCATGTTTTTTCCCCCTACTTCTTTACCAGATCCCCCTGGAAACGTTTCCTGAATAACGGACTTGCACATTAATCCTCCTCTGGGGTCGACTTCTGGAGAACCTGACCTAAGTAAGGTTACAACTCCTATCAGGTGCTCTTTCTCCATGGTTCAGCTCTCACTATTTTCTTCCCTCCACCCTTCATGCCTGGGGCTGGTAACGATTCCCACTGTTGCTAGTCCTGGGGTAATTCAACAATCTTGGTGGTGCCCTTAACCCTATTCACACTCTTTTTAGGTCTTTAACTGAAGTCTCATGAGATAACCTTAGTTAGTTGTTGTTTAATGCAGATAACATAACTTATAAAGCCTACTAACTGATCTCCCCAATTTCCTTTTCACCCTTCCCTCCCTTCAATCCATTCTCCATGGAACATCTGGAGTGATGTTTTAAAAATCTTAATTAGATCACATCATTCTCTACTTAAAACCATCAGTGGATCCCCTCCATGAACAGATAATGTTCAAGTTCCCTGCCATCATGTAGGAGGTCTTTCATGCTTCAGCTGGTATCTTCAGCTTCATCTCTGACTACTTCCTTCCTAATATAATGCAGCAATAGCAAGATACATGTAATTCCCAACACAGATCAGGCTGTATGTCACCTCTGTGCTTTGGTTCAATCATACTGCTCCCAAAGTGTGGCATGCTCTCTTCTCCTGCAAACATCACTAACTGATGCCTCCAGTTCAAGCAAGTGTCATTTCTCCAGGAAGTATGAGAGTTCCTGGAAGATGGGGATTACTCATTTGTTAATTTTATACCCTCAATTTCAGCCTGACACAGAATAGAATGTGTGTCGAATAAATGGCCATTCAAGGGGTGAAGTTACTACTATACTGAACAACCTTGAAAAGCCCTAAATTATTACTGGAGATGTCTTTGAAAAGTGAACCAATAATGTTAATAATCGCCATTTATTTTTGCCAACTCTGCACCAGACACAATACTTATTTAACATATATTATTATTAACTTTCAAAACAAATATAAGGTATTATTTTTTTTTAATATGAGAAAAATTAAGCTCAGAAAGATGAGAAATGACCCTTAGGTCACACAGAGAATAAGGGATAGATTTGGGATTTGAGTCCTTCCATGTCAATCTTCATTCCAAGGACTGTGCTCTCTCCTTTACAGAAGAGCATGTGTGTCATAATGTAAAGTAGAATAGCGCCTATGGCCTCACATGGGCAAAGCCCTTAACCACTTCCATTCCCAGCCTCCTGGTCAACATGAAGAAGAGGAACACTTGTTGGTTTCATCTACCCATGTTTATATTAATTTCACAGAGTTTCAGCAGCATAATCGATACTTTGTATGTGCATCTATTTCCAACCACTTTAGGAGGCATTTTGTTTGGAGACATTTCATCTGAAGAGATACCAGAACTAGAGACAGTCAGATATTTACAGAGAATAAATAAATCCTTACTATATACTCTATACAATAAAACACTCATGGAACATTACTTCCCTGCAAGAGCTACTACTACAGCTTGCATTCCTGTGAATATGTTTCACCAGTTCTCTTTAGGGCTCAGCAAGGCCCTGACCACGTGCTGATCACACACACACACAGCCAGATTCAGACAATTAAAGTCATTATTTGTTTTTGTTACCCTCAAAACTTGATAACTAAATGGTAGCAGTAGTTAATGTAGCATTTTATAAGCAACAGTGAATTACCCATGGTTAGTGACTAACAATAAATTAGTATGGTTATACTCAACACACACACAAAAATCCACAAGTGAGAGATCATGTCACAAGCATGAAAAAGAGAAAGTTTGAATCAGTTACACACAAAATCACAGAATAGGCAACTCAGGAAAACAGATCTGCCTCTTTTTGAGTTTTGCCTGACTCCAGAGCTTGCTTTCAGAGTCTCTTCCACCACAGCACGATGTGGCCACCCCCATAGAAATAAGGCTCTCCTCTGCACACTGCCATTCCAATTAAGGGACCAACTTGTCCAGGTTCTGCCTAGGACTTTACTGGTTTTAATACTGAAAATTCCCACATTGCAGGCTTCCAGTTATGGTAACCGTGGTGGGCAGAACAGTGGCTCCCAAAAGATGTCTGCCTCCTAATCCCTGGAACCTTTGAATATGCTGCCTTACAAGGCAAGAGGGACTTTACAAATGTGAGTAAATTAAGGATCTTGAGATGGGAAGATTATCTTGGATTATCCAGGTGGCGCCTATCTAATCACATGGATCCTTTCCTAAAATCAAAGAACCTTTTCTGGCTACGGTCAGAGGGAGATGTGACTACAGAATAATGGTCACAGGAAAGCAGCATTTGCTGGCTTTGAAGGCAGAGCAAGGGGGCCTCTAGAAACTTAAAAAACTAATGAAATGGATTCTTTCTACACCTTCAAAAAAAACACATCCTGGCTAACACTTTGATTTTAGCCCAATAATACCTATGTTGTAATTCTGATCCACAGAACTGTAAAGATAACAAATTTTTTTGTTTCAAGCTATAAGTTTGTGGTAATTTGTTATGACAGCAATAAAACTCTAATACAGTAACTAGATCGTCCTGGTTTGCCCGGGACTGTCCTGGTTTTAAAACTAAAAACCCTACATCCTGGAAACCCCTTCATTCCTGAAAAAACAGGACAACTGGTCACTCTACCCCCATTTCTCCATTGATACCTAGGTACCCTTCAGCTGAAATTGGCTTCCCGAAAGATTCCCCAAGGCAGTGATTCTCAAACACTGGTGTTTGAATCAGGATCACCTGGGGGACTTAAAACAGAGTTTTGCCCTCCCCTCCATCCCTGGGTTTCTGATTCAGTATGTTAAAAATGGTGCATAAGAGTTTGCATTTTTAACATGTCCTCAGGATAGGCTGATGTGTCAGTCTGAGGACCATACTTTTAAACTACTGTCTTAAGACACAAAATCCTCTGGAAAACCATGAATAGAATTTCATTTCTTCACCCACATGCCAGGCATAGATAAAAATGGGATGGGTTTGTGGGCAGGTACCAATTATTAAATCTCATCGGACACACAGCTCTGAAATCTCCTCCTTGATCTGCTAGAGCACTTGTGAAAACACTTCCACAGTGATGTAGTGGAAGGGGTTCTGATCCCATTCTTACCTTTAATAAACATTTGGACTGGGGCAAATTACCTACTATTTTGGCTCTCAGAATTGGAGCTAATGCATGTAAAGTACCTGGCATGACGTCTGGGATATGAAATACGCTCAATAAATGATAGCCGTGCAAGAAGCTAGGCCTTTCCAAAATATCACTCTCATACAGCTCATACAATCTGATAAGAATGTGGAAGGACAACTGGTCACTCTACCCCCATCTTCTTGCTTACCCCTCAAATGTTTATTGTAATTATAGCTGCTTTTACAATTTTGTTGTATTTTAATCTGTGTACTGGCTTATTTATGTTGTTGATCCTCAGTTATTATTATACATTTGCCTTTCCAAGTGACATTTTCCCTTTCCTATATATTCTTACTTCTTTTCCATTTAGAGAAGACCCTTCAACATTTTTTTAAATGGTAGGTTTAGTATTGATACATTTTTAAAATTTTTGCTTGTCTGAAAAGGTTTTTTTCTCTCCTATTTTAAATAATAATCTTGCTGGGTAGAGTATCCTAGGTTGCAGGGTTTTCTTTGTCAGCACTTTGAATATTTCATGCTACTCACTTCAGACCTGAAAAATTTCGGCAGAACAATCAGCTGATATCCTTATGGAGATTCCCTTATATATGCCTCTTTGTTTTTCTATTGTTGCCTTTAGAATTCTCTCTTTAACTTTTGCTATTTTAATTACGATTTATCTTGGTGTGGGTCTGTTTGGATCCATCTTGTTCAGGACTCTCTGTGCTTCCCATACCTGAATATCCATTTCCTTCTTCAGGTTTGAGAAGTTTTCAGCCGTAATTTCCTCAAATCTATTTTTTGATCCCTTTCTCTCTCTCTTCTCTTTCTGGAACTCTTATAATGCAAATGTTGGAATGCTTAATGTTATTGCAGAGATCTCTTAAATTGCTTTCATTTAAAAAAAATTTTTCTTTCTGCTGCTCTGATTGGGTGATTTCCATTATTCTATCTTCTAGATCACTTATGTGCTCTTCAGTATTACTTAGTGTACTTCCTAGTGTTTTGTTTTGTTGTTGTTGTTGTTGTTTGGCTGTACTGTGGCTTGCGGGATCTTAGTTTCCAGACCAAGGATCAAACCCAGGCCCCTGCAGTGGAAGCACAGAGTCCTAGCCACTGGATCGCCCGGGAATTACCTCTAGTGAGTTTTTTAATTTCAGCTATTGAATTATTCATTTCTTATTGGGTCCTTTTTATATTCTCCAGTTCCTTGTTAAAATGTTTACTGTTTAGATCAATTATTTACCCTAAGTCAGTTAACATTTTTACTACCAATTTTTGAATTCATTATTTGATACATTGTTTATTTGTTTCATTATTTTTTTTCAGGGGTTTTCTCTTGGTTTTTCAATTGAGAGTAGTTCTTCTGTCTTTTCATTTTGCTTAACTTTCTCTGCCTGTATGAATTTAAGTGAATCAGTTACCTATTGCAGTCTTGAAGGGGTGTTCTGGTGTGGGAGTGCCCTATACAGACTGCATATGTACAAAGCCTTTGGTGGGAGAGCTGAATTTTACGTGGAGGCAAGTTACATCTTTCCTCAGGGTGTACTTGGTAGTGGTGGGGATGGAGATGGGAGGCTTGAGCTGGCACAGGGTATGAGGCAGGATTCCTCTCTGCTCAGTGGCCATCATCACCCTGTCAGGAGTGGGGTCTGATCCCAAGTTGCTGGAGCAGAAACCCTGAGGGCTAAGCCTGAGTTGGCTTCATTCCCTTTAGGTGTGTGATTTTCATTCTCCCCACATCAGGACCTTAGCCCCAGAGAAGGGGAGTGTTGAAACAAGTGAGGCCTGTGCATGGACAGAGGTCTGATGCACTGCCTATGTAGATGTCTGCAGCTCAGCCCATTCACAGCCTTGGGTGCAAGTCCCCTTTGTACCCCACAGCTGATTACTGCCCCCTGCCTCCACTGCCCCTGACCTGTTATGGAAACACTTTGCAGGACTTGCAGGACCCAT
Source organism: Phocoena phocoena (assembly GCF_963924675.1). Classification (NCBI taxonomy): domain Eukaryota; kingdom Metazoa; phylum Chordata; class Mammalia; order Artiodactyla; family Phocoenidae; genus Phocoena; species Phocoena phocoena. The sequence continues at coordinate 84,674,163 of NC_089222.1, forward strand.
GTGGAGACTCAGCATGTGTCGGGAGGTTAGCTATGGTGTAGTGGCTGCCCTCAGAGATCTGGGCAGCTTCTGAGGCACTGCTTAAGTGCCAACAATGGCTGCTGCCACCCAACTCAGGCTCCACCCCGGGACTGTCCCACTGTCAAGTCTTTTCCCTGGTCACACCCACCCCAGATCCAATGCCACACTGTGACATGGAATGAGTGGGGCCGGAGCATTTGCTCAGCTTGGGTTGTGGTGTGCAGCCACTAGAGCAGAACTCTCTCTGCCCTGCCTCAGGGGATAGACAGTGTGTGTGCTACTCACACTGGAGTGCAGGCATTCCCAGCTCTTCTATTTGTCCCAGTTGTCCTCCAACCAGCCAACAGCGTTTATCTCCTCTGTGTAGGACGCCAGGACTGGGACATCCAGTCTGCTGTGGCTCAACCCACTCACTCCCCAAGACATGTGTCCACCTGTTTAATCTCCCTTTCCCTGAGTCTGCTCCCAGGGGTACAGGTCCTGACCTGATGACTTTTCTTCCTTTCCTACCTGTTGATGTGTGTACTGTTTTTTTTTACAGCCATGGTTGTACAGGAGTCTTTCTGCCAGTTTCCAGTGAGTTTTCAGTGAGAATTGCTCCACATGTAGATTATTTTTGATATGTTCATGGGGAGAGGTAAGCTCCATGTCCTCTTACTCTACCATCTTGATCTCCTCCTCCAACATCTCTTTTTCCTCTTTTTCTAGAAGAGGAAACAGTTTTACTCCTAATCCTACCTTCTGGTTGAGGGGTGATGTTCCAATCAATGTGTTACCCTAGCCACAGGGAGGTAAATAATCTAGACAAAACCCATCAGAAATTTTCTAGGGATTTTTCTAACTGAGACTTATGGGAAACAGCTCTTTTTCCTCACAGGCCTTGAAGCTTTAAAGATAAAATTCTGAGGCAGCTTATAGACATGGTTTCAGCCTCATGGGGTGAGCTGGTGTCAAAGAATGAAAAGAGAGAAGCAGAATTGCAGTATAGGGAGACAGAGACAGACAGAGACTTGAGGCCTTCATTTCCCTGGATGAACACCACTGGACCCACTCTTCTCCCACTATTGCCATAGTTTGCTTCTCTGAGATAAAAAGTTCCTCTATAATTTAAGACAGCTTGAGTTGGGCTTGAGTCTTTTCAACCAAGAGTTCTTACTGTTACATATTTCATGGTCTCATCTTAAACTTGGATGCTTCCCAATTCCTGTCTTTCCGGCTCTTGCCCGCAGACTCCTCAGACAGCCAGGCTTTATCTACATGCAGCTTTTCTTGATTCTCCCAATCTTAGGAAGGGGTATGGCATAGTCATTAGGACGTGAGCTTTAAAGAGTCAGGTCTGTGGCTGAGCTCCAGCTCACTTCAGACTCACTGCCTGGCCTAAGCCAAGTTACTTAACCAAACTGAGTCTCAGTTCCTTCATTTGTAAGGAAATGGCAATAAGAGTGCTTAACCAAAAGTAAGTACAACCCTCTTAAACTGGCGTGTGTGTGTGTGTGTGTGTGTGTGTGTGTTAGATGATGAAAATAAGGCACTCAGCACTATGCCTAGCACATAGTCAGGCTTCAGTGGTAACCTTTACTATAATTCAGCATTCAGATGCTACCAGGGCCCCTTAACTTCCCTTACGCGTTTGCCTTCTGCTGCTGGCCAAATGGAATAAAATTGCTTCATTCTTTTTATTTTTCCCCTAATCACAGCCCCGCTGACTGGCTTATCAGTCCATAAGCTATAAATGAAAAAAGGAACTATGTCCCCATGCAGATCTAAATAAACCTGAGGTATGTGACCCCCAATGCTGATGCTGTGTACTTGAGATTCTGATGCTAATTGCAAGACATTGTGTCACTGCTCTGACTGACATGAGGAAGTGTGAGATTGGCTGCACACAGTTTTACAAGGTGATAGGTTTTTGGAACTGAAGTATGAAGCTGTTCTACTATTGGGAGTGTTGACAAGATAATATATGCAAAGCATTTGGTTTCCTTGGAAGACAGGTATGAGCAAAATACAAAGTAGGATTATTTATTGATTATCTGTGGGAAGGAGAAATGGAGAAGCAGAGAGACATACTTCTCTTTTGGCATCTTTTACATTCTGCCTTGTACTGCAATTATTTCCCCTATAAGGCTGCAAGCTCTGAGAGGTGAGGGGCTTTGCCTTATGAATTGTTGCATCCTCTATAGTCCCTGGAAAATACGAAGTTTCCAACAAATACTGGTTAACTGAATATCTAATGGATAACTGGAATATGTGGTTAATAGGAAAACAACACTTACTTTGTGTGGAATAAAGAATAAATAAGTAAAGAGGCAATATGATATTGATACTAAGAGTAGAGAACAGAGTTTGGGTTCAAATCAAAGCTCTTTCATTCATCAGTTTTATAAACTTGGGTTGATACGTGATATATTTGCTTCTTTTTTTTCATCAAAATAATAGGAACTTCACTGCCCACTTGGTACTGTTGTGATGAAGGACGTTTCTCATGGCCGGGAGCTCTGTGGCCAGATCCACCATAGTCCCCAGAACAATCATCATGGGTACAACTAGTACACTGTAGTGATAGGCATCTGTTTCCAATTTATTCTGTGGGCACTGCTCACTCTCCCCAACACCCTTCTCTCTTTGTCCCATACCTTGAAACCTCACCATTGTTTTCCAAGGTGAAAGCTAGTTAAACTGATAAACTGGGTGCATTACTTCTCTCAGGAGGCATATTCATATTTCAGTGTGTGGTTTATGGAGGAATAGCCTGTAAATACTTTAATATTTCTATTAAATATTAGTCTATAAGTATTTAAATATTTTAATAATAAATATCTCCCATTTATTGTGCATCTAATACATATCAGTCATCAAGAATCACTTTACACCCATTATTTCTATTCCATGCCACAATCACAAAGGGGATAGATTATATTTGCCATTTTACAGAATGAGGTAACTAAAGTAATTTGCCTGAGGTCATAGATCCAGCAATGGTTAAAGCTAGAAAATGATTCTGGGTCTACCTGGTTCAATCTGATTGAGCATCTCTAATACAGGACTTTAGGTGCTAAAAATAATAAACAATAATCACTAAGCCCTTTCAATGCTATAATAGTGAAATGATTTGGGGGCAACTAGGACTCTCAATGACATTTATATCATACTCCATTGTAGCCTCCTTTCTCCATCTTGGCGTATAGGCAGCTCTACCCATCAAGAAGACCCTGATCTAAACTAGACATTTTACTGGTCATCAACCCCACGGTAAACAAATCTAAAGACATCTCTTTATCTCAGATCCTTGTAGGTCTTTAACACAGGGCCTCTCTGCTTTCTCCAGTACAGAAATGGGGATCTCAAGGGATAATTCATAAAAGGTTGAGGAGCCCGTTGGAAGACAAAATTCCATTGAAGCTGAGGATCAAGTCTGTTGAGCCTAAGGTGTAGCAATTGCCATGGAATCCAGGAAAGCACAGCTTGATCTATGAAGAGAAATAGGATGAAATCTGCAAGAAGGTGGACTTGGTGAATAGTCAGGAAGAGAAAGGTGTGGGCCAAGAATAGCATAGCAGTGTATTCAGAAATGGTTAGTCTTTAATCTCCAAAGCTAAGAAAAGTTGGAAGTTCTGTCTATTTGGGTAACTGCTTTTCTCTTTTATTATGAACAAAGATTCTCTCATCTCTAGTAAAGCAGAGTTTATTATTCCCAAGACAACAATCTTAAGAATATCTCTGTTGACACTGTACTCTGGAAAAAACATAGGAGAAAGAAGAATATTGTGCTCCAAGGGCAAAGGTATAAAGAAGGAGTCTAAAGATGTTGGGTTGTGGTCAAAGGGCACATTCCCACACACCCCTTCTCCCCATAACTTTGCACCCAGCACCCGCCCCCCCCAAATACACATTCCTCCTCATCTCACCCCAGTCAACTGGAATTAATTGAGCACCTTTTCCATGTAAGGCCTTGTGCTTGGTAACTGTGAGAAATACAAAAATGCATGAATCACAGTATTTCCTAGACCCACAGAATCTCAGAGCTAAAAGTAAAGGCCTTTCAGTTGAAAGAGATTTAAATCACTTTGAATTCTTGCAAGTCTTTCAAAGGCAAACCTCTTTTTAAGGGTCCTACTGCACAATCTATGAATCTAAAAATAGTAGTCAGTAACATTTTGGGACCAGGCACTCTACTGACCATTTCACATGCATTCTTTACTCTAACCCTCACAGAGTTCCTCTAAGAGAGGTATTATTATTCCTCACTTACACATAGGAAAATTAAGGCCTAGAAAGGTTAAGGCTGGACTCCAGGGAAATCTGACTCCAAAGGGAAATCTGACTCCAAAGCCCATGCTAATATTTATTTTACTCTACTGCTTCTAACTTGCTTTATACCAAAATATGGCGAAGGCTGGTGTGTGGGATCATCTTTATAACATGGGTGCATAGCTGGTACCCTGTGCTTCCCCTGAAATCACAGTGGGTAGAGGTCAGGTTTGGCAACCTCCCCTTATATTCCATTATGGGAGATTTTTATCTTTTAAAAAAATAAATCTCATGAGATAATAACCAAGGATATGGCCCAGAATTACAAAGGGGATGGGGGATGATCTATTTTCTACAGGTAATAGTAAAATGGGTTCCTAAGCCAGATAGGGTTGCCAGATAGGGAGATGATATGGAACAGCTCATTTTTGGAGAGCTGTCATAATATAGTGGAAAGCAGCAGAACACATTTAATTAGGTCCCAGATCTACCACTTACTAATTGTGTAACTTTGGACAAATCACAGTCTCTCAGAGTCTCTGTCTCCTCATTCACGAAATAGCCATCACAACGCCCACCTCAGTCCTCTTTTGGAAATCAATAGAATAACACATGCAAATCAATTAGAAAACTGCCACCATTCTCGTAAAATAGACTATTTTAAGTTATTTCCAGTTCCACGGAGATTTCCTTTAAGTAAAATTATACACTCCTGTCTATCTCCCTGTCTCTCACTGTGCCATTTTTCTCAAAAAGACACAGTTTTTGATGTTCAAGGATAGAATGTGATTTCTTGGTGATAAATCATTCAAACAAGTGGGTAAAAGTTCTATGAAAAAGAGACCAGGATGCTTAAATCAACAGCTGCTCTGAGCATGTGACAGATGCTCAGAGCAGCATCACCTTCTCACCAGGGGCCTCAGGCATCCTGAGCTGGGGTGGCAGGGAATCCTGCTGTTTCCTCCTGGTTTTCATCTCTGCAGGTTGGCGTTCAGGAAAAGCAAACTCCTTCCCCATTTGCCTGAGGCGGGAGATGCCTAATTACCATACTTCTGAATTCCCTCTGGAAGGCTGGTGCCAGGGCCTGAACTCAGCTCCACCCCAAGTCTCCATAGACATATGCTCCTGGAAAGCCTTGGCTGTCACCCTTCCCCCACCACACACACACACACACACACACACACCCCTGAGAACACAGACAGACAAAGGCTGTCAGCACCAACCCTGGCCTGCCCAATACCGCACCCTGAAACCAGGATGGAGAGTCAGGAAGACAGTAGGTGACCGGCAGAGACAGTGCTCTGCACAGAATACCTCATGGAGCTTTGATCAAGCCTGTTTTAAATATTCCGTTCACATGTATATTCCACCACTGCATTGACAGTTTTTCCCTGATGAGCAGGCCCTGATTTTCATATTTCTACTCCTTGCTTTTAGAGAGCTTGCCTTGTAGAACAAAAGCTCCCCTCCCCCTGCTCTGCCTGGTATTACTCCCAGGAACATTCCTGACTAAGGCTGTTTCCAGCTTCTATTCCCTGCCCTCTCCTTCTATTGCTTGGAGAAACTATGTGGCAAAAACTCAGAAAATATTTCATCCCCCTTAGGAAAAAGCAATTTGAATGTTTTAGCAAAAAAATCACTTCAAAAGCATTTGCTTCCACCCACCCCCTCCACCAGCCTGAGAAGCCAGGAAATGAAGCCATATTCTACAGTACAGACACCATCAAGGAGTAAATCAACACCCCAGGGACTGCAGCGAGGGGCACTCTGTTGCTTAAATACCCAGCCACAGCTCATTAAATGGAGCTGGTTTAACAAGATCACAGGGCTTTCCCCTGGGCTTCTAACCCCAAGGACTCCCCTTACTTATCAGTGGGAAAGACGCTGCGGACAAGCATCTTTCCTTCTGGTATCTGCAGGCTTTATACATATGGTCTCCTCTCCTCTTTCACAAAATGGATAATGTTGACCCTTCTAAATAAGAAGAGCCTCCAGGGGCACCTGTTACTAGCAGCATCACAGAAATCTACAGCTTGGTTTGTTCTGACCACATGCCACATTGCCGATTTGGTTTTCTTTTTTCTTTCCTTCTCTCTTACTTTCTTCTCTTCCTCCTTCTCTGCTACCTTCTTTTCTTCCTTTTTTCCTTAGAAAGAGTGGAGGTTAGGAAGAGGCAGAAAGAACTAAGAAACTACAACTACAATAAAATTATGACTTGTTTCTTTCAGATCATTGGCTCCAGCTAGCCTTTAAGGGAAGTACCAGACTTGGGCTTCTTTGGTGAAGGATTGTGGGTTTCTGTGACTGGGAGAGAGGGAAACCATTATCCATGCACCAACAGCACCAGCCTCCTCTGGGCACGTGTTTGAAATGAAGACTCTCAAGTCCCACCCCAGACCTACTGAACCTGCAGAGTCTGCACTTTAACAAGATTTCCGGGTGATTCAAATGCAGGTTAAGGTTTGAGAAGCACTGGTCTATGGGATGGTGACACATTACATCTGTCTGCCTGGACTTTTCCTCACCATAAATCCACACTAAGTCACAGGGAACAATGTCTGCTGTTCTGTGTGTAATATTACCAAGCTTAGTGGGTCTGCTGACAATATACATACAGGATTCTACACAGGCTCAGCGAGCTGCAGGGGGCTGAAATGTAGGGAACCGAAACACTGGGAAGGGGCCCATAGGCTCCCTGCCCCTGGCAGTTACTGCTGTACAGTAACTCAGCTTCTGTTGAGAAAAAACTCTCCAGGAAGACAGGCTGCCCCAAGCCCAGGTTATCAGTTGCTCCATAGCCTGTGAGGCCCTGCTGACTCTGGCATCATGGAAATAACCCTGGACTAGAAATCAGCAGACCTGGATTCAAAGTCTCCTTTCATCTCATCCTGGTTTGGGACAAGTTACTAGATTTATCCTCAGCTTCTTCATCTCTACAGTGAGACTATTAATACCAGCTTAGCCTGCCGCATAAGCTCGTTGTGAGGATCAAATAAAATAGCATATTTCAAAAAGTCTACAAATCAGAGTAGTATTCAATTGTTATTGTTAATTAGTATAGAACACAGGTAGCTTCAGATTAGAAGGGAATCAATAGATACAATCTCCTTCCTTAAACAGGAATTCCCTTCTTGCTAGTAAGAGAAATTACCAACTGATTCTCTCCTTTCAGTCCTATAAGCTATGAAAAAGAAAAAAAAAAGTAATAAAAGGATGGATGAGTGGGCGGGTAGACCAGATGGACAAATGAACATCTATTGAGTATGGACACAGTGTTAGGTATTTTCAAATATATTCTATCAATGCTCATAATAGTGAGAGCACACAGACGTTGTGGGGAGGATGCTGTGATATAGTGTCCCCTTCAGGAATGAAGGACTCATTCTTCCAGCTACTGAGAGTGCTGCCGGCAGAAAGTCCTCAATTTTCAGCCCTCTTTGAGGATGATTTTGACTAAAGAGAGCTGCTTCATCCCAGGCTGTATCCATTGACTGCCCAACACAAGGGTATCAAGGCAAAGCCCTCTTTCCAACTCAGGATGTCTCTGAAGTCTCAGCCTGTCTGTGTTTTCCATTGAGACTGCATCAGAGCTCTACTTGTCCCTCTGTTCATTCCTGCTTCATCCCTTTCCCTTCCATTGGAATCCATCCCAAGAGCACTCCCCATAAACCATCTGCTTGATAATCTTCATCCCAGAGCCTGCTTCCCAGGGAACCCAACGTGGGACATAGCCTCATACTAATTTCTTATGCTTTGAGCCTATTTTGTCAACCACACACATTCACAGACACTCTTGGGATCAGAAACAATCAGAGATTCACAGGAAAACAGAAACTATCCGATCAAAACTGGAAGGAAACTTGGGGATCATTTCATCCAACCATTTTATTTAAGAGAAAAGCTTGAAGTTTAAGTGATTTGACCAAGGTCACTTTGCTAGTTAGTGGCAGAGCCAAAAGCAAACCCCAGGTCTCCTGACGAGTGATCCAGTATTTTTTCTATTACACAATGACATTGTCTAAGAAAGAGAAAAGGCCTATGTCCAAACCTGAAGGAGAACAGCACTCTACAGCAACTCACAAAGTCAAAGAGCCACAAAGCATTTAATACCAAACCCTCCTGCCCTAATTTTTGGCATGTTTTCAAAAACAGATACATTAATATTTTAAAATATTGCTGGTTACCTATTCTTCCTTAAGATAAGTAACCAGATACATATCTAGTCAGCGGAGGTTGTCTGGGCCAACCTCCACTTTTGATGACATATTTGGGTTGGAAGATAACCATATAAATTCAACAGGCTCTATTCTGTGATCCCATTGGGCCAGCTGTAGTACAGCTCTCTTCTGTATACTCATAATACCCTGTATGGTCTTGATTTTGTACTGACCACATTGGATTATGATTATACTTTATGGCCCTGTGTCTCCAATAAAATATGAGTTCTTTGCAGTCAGGTGCTGTGGTTACTCACCTGGGTGCTGTCACATGATCAGTACTGAACTAACGTTTGCCAAATAATGAATAGTTGAATGAAAGTCAAAGTTGAGGTCTCCTCATCCTTTCCTCAAAATATCTTTTCCATAAAAGCATTATAGGGCCTGAGGGTCTCAAGGGAGTTCAGAGCAGAAAGGGGCTTTAAGAATTAGCTTGTGTTAATCCAATACGTTTTACGTATTAGGAAAAGAGCCCAGAAGGCTGGGGAGGTGGAAGGACTGTGACCTTATGCTATCAAAACAATCATGTTTGGGCTAAATGCTTAAAAGTAGGATCTAAAGTTTTATTAGTCGCCTAATAAATACTTCTGTCGCCTCCCCTAGGTAAGGCTTTTCAGCTCTTCTATGGTTTAACTCTCCCTGTTGAAACTTGCAAATATGGCTTTTGCCCCAACTCTCATGATAAAACTGGAGAAACTGGGCCCAAAGCTACATTCACAGGCCCCACTCTATAGAATAAGGGTCTTCAGCTATCGATTCTTCGATTCTTCTGCTTATGTGAAATGGGATGGAGCGCAGCTGGGATGCCTACCTCAAGTCTTATTAAACAGGGAGCTAATCTGATCAGAGGCTTGGCTTAACTGAGGCTGACTACATTTCCTCAGGGGTTTTGCTGTCCCAGAGGAGGAGGGGAGTCAGGATGCAGATCAGAAATATAAGTGCTTTCACTTGAGGCATGGCTAGATTTGCAATTCAATGCAGCAAGGGGAGAAAAGAAAAAGAAAGAACAGGCTACTGGACTAAGGCTGAATGCCGTGGGGTCACTGGGCTCCTTAGCAGTATTGACTATTCAAAGGGGTAGGAGGTCGTGGATCTGGGCACAGTAAGAAGCATCAAATATATTCTCTGTCATTTCTGGAGGAGAGAGGTGACTCCTGGGGATTACATCACCAATTTGATTAGCAGGAAGAGCTGGACTAGGACTCGCTGGTGCAATCCTATACACTGATTTTCTCAAACACCTCCATCTTCTATTATTGTTGTTACTGCTGTGGATTATCAAACAGGCTATCAAACCCAAGCTAGGTGGAACTGAATAGTCATATAAATATCATCAGCCTTGTTATTATTTTTGTTTTTGTAATGTTACCAGGTTCCAAAAACGTGCTTTGCATGAAAGTATTTTTTATTGGTAGCATTAATAATACACATCTGAGGAGCTCAAAAGACAGTGCCAGCACAGAATCAGCATCAGATCCCTGACAGTAAAGATGAGAACACAGGTGGGCTTGAAATAAAGCAGAGGTCAGGTACCCCAGGGGAGTGTGAGCCCCTCAGTATTAGAAAATGAGGAACTCTGAAACTCTAAGATGAGAGGGAAGTAGTACAGAAGCATCAAGAAGCCTACTTTTGGATTAATTTAACGTGAGAAACAATTGAAGAATGATTTTTAAATCCAAATTGTCAATTGATAAAGAATTAAGTGGCATAACTTGATTGTCTGATTATTAAACACAAGAGATGAAACATTTTCTACATCAGACCAAACATATATCTGATCATAAAACTGAAGGGACTAATGTTAAAATCCCTCTGTGTGGGATATCCTAGAGCTGTAAGATACAGCTTAACTGTACCAACCCAATGTGGCCAAAATGGCACAGGCTATAATAATCTCACTTTACTTAGGCAGAATTTAATAACAGAAGTACCCAGAATATCCACCTAAATACCACAAAGCAATTATAATAAACTTAATTATTTTAAGTTTAACATTTGAGTAAAACTTAACAGTTTTCAAAATACTTTTGTGTCCCTCTTGGCTTCCTGCAGTAACTGAGACAAGTATGATAGAGTTATTCATCTATTTTGCCATTTTATCTCTTTTCTCTTACTTTCACATTAATTAGTGGCAAAAGCGACATAGGCAAGCTTAGTACTCGTATTTGCTAATTAGCTCTACAGCATTGGCTTCATTATAACATAAAGTCCAGAATTTCATTTTAGACATGTGCTTTTGGTATCCAAGCCACATTCTGTGCACAATGGAGAGCCTGTCCACCATGACAGTTCATCCTGGGAAATGAGGACTCTCAGGACATCTGCCTCCTGTCACCATTGATCTGTTCAGGCAAATCACTGCAACTAAATACAGCCATAGAAGCCAAGGAGGACCATTAGCATTCCAGTCTAGGAGTCACAATATAACCAGCAGGTAATTCATACCATGTTGAATCAGCCAAAACAGGGCATGCTACCCCTAATCAGTGGACTTTTGCACAATCAGATGACAGTTCCTAATGCAAAGACAGGGAGGCATAAAGGGGAGAAACAAAACTGCCCTCACCCCATTTCTAGTTCATGTGCCTTTAGAGAGAACTGATTTCCAGAAAAATCAGTTTAAAGACTGATTTGGATCACTCGATATGACTCTAATTGCCTTTAGAAAGATCTCTAAAACTGTTCTGTAAGACGTCTTTCCTTGGATCTTAGCACAAGAAAAGAATAAATAAATAAAAGAGAACACTAAATATATGTCAAATATATTTAATATAGGCTCTATCTAGAAAATAGAGTTGTGGGGGCACTTCTTCTTTCTAATTATTACATGGTTCATAATGTTTCAATTCTTAAATACTATGTACTAATTTCATAATCAGAAAATATCACTAAACACCAAAGAGAGAGAGAGAGAGAGAAATCATATAGTTTCTAGGCCAGTGGTAGCATTTTAGAAGTAAAACTCAATGTCAGAGAAAAAATTGGGTTCATCAAAAGTTATATGGCTAATTTTCAGCAAAACTAAGTTATCTGGTTGACCAGAGTTATTGAAGCTTTACTCAGTGTCCATGTGGTTAGAGAATGGCAGGTGAACCTAAAGACCCTTCTTGCTCTAATAACCCATGATTCTGAGAGCTGGAAGGTGCTTTGGAAATACTGTCCTCAATAGGGTGGTCATGTTATTTATTGCTTAAAATAAGGCATTTTGTGGCTGACAGGGGAGTACAGTTGATAATTATTCCTGGACACCAGGTATAAACCAGAATCCTCTAGGCATTCTAGGCTGTATGATGACCTGTCCTTAATAGACAATCAATTTCCAGACCCTCATTGGGATTTCAAACTTTTAACTCTATACCCAGTTGCCAATATTTCTGAGAGTAATAGGTGACACAAAAGGAAATAAGCTTTAGCCTGTTGGTACCTTTTAAACATTTTTTAGAGACATATGAAATAAGGGAACAAAATTTAAGCAGTTCGGAGCCTTTATGTTAAATGACTAATTGGGGCCAGAATTAGAGTAAGACAATGAATGATTCTAGAATATCACCAAATGCAGTAAGGTTTGAAGAAGGAAAAACAATGGTAGGGGAAAATTCTGGGTGGAAGAGAGGATGGAGGACTGATCCATAGTGAGCATACTGTCTAGTCAGATGGTTCCCTCAATAGTATTTATAACAAAGTAACAAAAATAATAGTTTAGGCAACAGAATCAGGGATGACATTGATAAAATATTATCAAAGTAAACATCATCCCTCACTGTGACAAGAGACGCACTGAAACATAAGGATGCTAGGCAGATATCACTTCCATATTTCCTGACTTGCAGGCTGTTACATTCCTAGCCATGATAATACATATTAATGGGAGGGTGGAAGTTAAATAAACATAATTTGAGCAAGCCAATTCTCTGTGGTATGCTTTTTGTAATGGATAAAAAACTAACTGAAATGATTAGTCATTGTAGAAATAAGGCATTGATCAAGTAATAATAAGACTTAGCTTCCAAACAGCATGAAGCACTATTCAAAAGCAATCACAGATACCATGTTATCAGGTCCTCTTAGCAGCCCTGAGAGCCAGAAATTATGTTATTGTCCCAATATTATAAATGAGATGACTATGGCCCAGGGCAATTAATTAATTTGTTAATTGTTTTGCCTCCACTGAAGAAATCAGAACTAGAGCCCACATCTCCTGATCCCCTATTCACCTCATAATCCACTGTTCATTGTACTTGACTGCCTAGAAAAAGAATTGACATTGTGAAAGCTGTGGGTTTAGTGACTTCTGACCATCCATTTCGGCTGAAGTCCATTTCTTTGGTTTTCATATCCCCTAGGGATAATTCATCTCACTCAGCCCCTACACATTCACCATCTGACCTGCTATGCTCTCTGAAAATTGCAACTCTGTTTTACCTTTGGAGTAACCATATTCAATTATAGTTTCTGCCTTTGTGTTTCCTCAGCCTTTTTTCCTACACAAATTGATGGTGACAGCAGCGATACCAATTCAATTACATACCATCTTCTGGTTCCCAGTAATGATTCTGAGTAGGTCAACAGGGACTCACTAGGAACAAGAATGACCATGAATTAAAAGGAAAGAATAAGCAGTGAAAACCAAATTAGAAACCCATTTTCACTTACTGGGAAAATTTGAGCCAACTTCTCTCATAGAATAAGCAAAATAAATTATGGAAAGAGTAGGTTGGCCAATTTACAAAAGAGGATTTCTAGAAAGGATTAGAAAGCTTTACAATTATATTGCCTAGGTGAGCAAAACTTGAGTGACACAAAATAAAATAATATCCTATCAAAGAATTCGGGGTTGTAACAAACATGTCATAGAAGGGTCAATTATTTTTGGCACTTCCATTCATACAAAACATATTTCCATATTGAGCTCTCACCACGTAGTAGGCTGTTCTAGACTAGAGTAGAGAGACTGCCGAGAACAAAATAGCAAAGTCCCTGCCCTGATGGTGGTTACTTTCCAGTGAGGAAGACAGATGGGTCATGCAGGTGTTACGAAGAGTGAAAGAAGGTAAAGAGACTGATGGTCACGTGATAGAGAAATGCTATTTAGGTAGAGGGGACAAGGAGGGCCTCTCTAAGGAGGTGACATTTGAAAAGTGAATAAATTGAGGCACACACATGTAACACACACTACCAGATTCATGGAGGGCTAGATGGTAATTACATTTAATTGTTTAACCTTTGTGTATATGTTTAGTAGCCCAGACTTTCAAGGTTGCTATTTTTATAAGTCATCTACCCTGGAAATGACAGTAAGAGGCCAAGCAAATAATTGCTGTCTCTCAAACGCTAAACTGAATCCTCTACAAAATGAAGCCAGTTTACCAAATCAAGTGATGAGTGATTCTTTTTCTTTTGCTTCTATGACAATCCTTTAGAAACCAAGTCTTAAACAGTCATCCTCTTTCTCTTGCTCTATTGCCTGTTACCTGACTGTCCATTCTTGGTCAGCTATTTATTTTTTTCTGTGCTTAGACTATTTTTGTGGACTTTTATATTGTTTTATATGGGGGAAAAAGCCTAACAATCAATAAGTTATTCCTTTTTCTTTAAATCAGAGTTTTGATTTGCACATAATAAACCAGTGTGTACTTCCAGTTTAAGTCAATTAAACAAATATTTGTCATCTAAATATTATTAGCAAGATAACGTGTTCAGCACAAAATGGGAGAAAAAGATGAGTAAAACACAGTTTAGCTCTTAGCCAACATACTACGTGGATAGTAGATAAGTGTACAAATAACTATAATATGAGGAAGAATTGAATTTCTTTCTCAAAGAATAAAATCTCTTAAAGTTGTGAGAAGTTAGATGAGGAAAAAAAATGATTTCAAGAAGGAGGAATGATTTGAGATGAGTCTTAAAAGAGAGGTAGGATTTCAAATTATAAAAGGAGAACCAGAAGGCATTTCAGACCAAAGGTACATTAAAAATGTGCAAATGAAGGCAAAAAGAGGTAAGTCATGCTTGGAGAAGGGCAGATACTCCAGATTGGTTTAAATGTAGGTCATTAGGAGTCAAGCAGTGATAAATAAGTTAGATGGTGTCAAATAGGCCAGGACAACATTATGAAGAACATGGAATGCTGGAAAGCAATGGGAGCCCCCAAAGTGCTTTGGATTGGAAAATGTCACTAAGTATATCTAGTATAGATGGGGAAGGTAGACATAAGATGGGAGACTGGCTAGGAATGTACTTCTAAGGTACAGAGAAGAGGTAATGAACATCTGAAGTAGAGTGATGGCACTAGGAACAATAATTTCTGAAGAGAAACACAAACTTGTGATGGTATACTTAATGGATCTTGGCAACTAATTAGATGTGAGGCAAGATAGAGAAAAATGTAAAGATTATTTTTAATAATAATGGCACCTTTTGGGGGGTGTTATTAAGAAGAGCAAATTAAGAGTTCTGTTTTATACATATTAAGGTATTACTAGGACATGCAGGTGGAGATGAGTAGGTAGAAATCTGGGATTGGGACTTGGGGGAGATTTGGTAGAAGAAATCACTTCAAACATGAGAATTGTGGCCAGGGGAGGGAATCAAAACATTGGGAAAATAACTGTAGAAAGAAAAGGGCAGAAAGCAGGGGTCTTATCTTAGGGGGACATTTTATTTGTTAGGAGAAGTAGGAAAAAGAACAGAAAAGTTAAGAAATAAGGAGCAGTAAGAGGTAGGATAGCAACTTACTTATGGAAACCAAGGGAGGTGACAGTTTCAAGAAGAAAGGTGTAGTCAGTAGTACCAGATGTAACCTTGAGACCAAGGAGGTCTAGAACTAAGAAAAGACCATGGGACTTACTACTTAGCGATGGAGGAAAGCTTGTTCAGAGTAGGGCAGGTATAAGCACATGTGTACACAGAGGAAAAGGACCTAGAGAGCTTATGTAAAAAGCAAAAGCAGGGTAAGAATTCTTAATACAGCATCAGAGGAAAGGAATAAACTAACATATATTCTGTGCCCACTTGGTTCCAATACTGTGCAAGATACCTTTATGTTTTATTATTTAGTTCTCACATCAACTATGAGAAAGATGTTATTATTATTTTCTACTAAAGATGAAAATCTAAAAGGTGCAAGGAGGTTAAATAAGTTGCTCCAGGACATATATCTACATCCACAATAGGCCTGAAATTCTAGTTCTTGTGAGGCAAGGGCCAAAGGCCATGCTTTCTCCATGACACCATCTTGAGGCAGGAGGCCTAGGACTAGGTTCAATGGTTCAGCAGGGAAGAAGACCAGCACCTTCTCCTCAGAAATGGAAACAAAAGAAGAGGGGAATGGTAAAGTACATACTAAACAGGAAGTCATCTGCTATGAGTGATTGACTAAAAATAATAATAATTGGAAATGTCATGAAGTGTAGGAGATAATAGTTTCTATAATGGTAGCAGCTATATAATTGAAACAACCTACTATAGAGTATAGGCTGGAGAAGAAGGCTTATGAGGCTAGAGCAGAGCTTGAAGAAGGAGGAGTCAAGAACCTGAAGGTCATAAGGACAAAGAGCAGGTCACAGGAATGAAAGAGAAGAAAAGGAAGGACACAAAGTTGTGATCAGAGAAGGGAATCTGGAGCTCAAGATCATGAGTGTGGGGCCATTTTGAGTGAGATAACAAGCAATGAGGAAGTTAAAGAAGTATGGAACCAAAGTATTTATTAATAAAGTCCCAACCACATGAATGGCTAAGTTTTACAGAGGACTAAATCACAAGAAATGTGCTAGTCAAAAAAAATATGAATAAGTACATAAATAATAATTGTGATTCACCTACTGAATTTGGAGGTGGAAGGGTTTCCATAATATGAGTAGATTTTTGTAACAAGGAAATAAAGAATGTAGGTAGCATGACCAAATAGAAGAACCTTAAGAAGAAGATGTTATCATGGGATAGTGGACTAAAGGGACCACAAAGAAACAAGGACATACTTATTTCTTCTTCTGCTCATGAGAGACAGGGGAATTAAAAAATGGACCTGGCTTTATTGAAGAGGTTGGGAGAGGAATGGTATCTCTGAAGAAAATGGCAAATCTTGGCCAAATCTTTGAGGGAAAGTTTGAAGACTAAAGGAAATTTATCCACCATCAAAGGACAGAGGGGAAAGAACTGGCTGAGGGATGGATAAGACATAAGAAGGCCTTTTGGATGTCACCCCTGAACAGAATAGAGATGCAGGTTTTAGGGAGGAGGATTCATATGCAGGGCTAGTCCAGAACAAACATTAGAAGAGCAAAGTCAGAAAGTAGGCTAGAGCAACTTCTCAGCATAGAAGAGGAGAAGTGCCAAGTAAATAATGATTAATGTACACAATTGTAGAACTAAATAGCCCTAGTTTTCTAATAAAAGAAGTAAAGCAATAGGGGGAGAGGAACCTGGTGTTTTACAAACCTTTCTCTCTACATGGTTTATCATACTGATAAGAATCCACCCTTTCTGCTGGGATAGGAAGGGGGATTAAGAAATCATATGAAGAGAACCACACAGCTGTTTGATGTCTCAAGTGGTTAGGTTTACAGAAACAGGCAACTGTTTAGAACCTCAGTTTAGGTCTATTTCCAAATGATGTCACTATTTTCTTCTTCACTGAGCATATCACACCTAGCATTTTATTTACATTTACTTGTTTGCTCATTATCTATCTCTCCCCCACCAACCCTCCCCCAACACACACACACACACACACACACACACACACACACACACACACTAAAATGTAAGCTAATTGAGGTCAGGAACTTTGATTAATTTGCTACTGAGTCCCCAGTACCTAGAACAATATAGCAGACATTAATACTGCTTAATATATAGCAGACATTGAATAAATATTGATTGGCATTTGATTGAATGAATTAAAGTATAAATGAATACTGCCAAACAATAGCTGGTAGTAATGCAAAAATGAATAGGATCCAGCCCCTGATTAAAGGATCTCATAAAATAGAAGGAGAAACAGGTCAGCAAATATAAAATTATGGAGGTACAAAAGAGAGCATTATCAGTTCTGCTTTGGTGGGGATCATCATAGCAAACATTGCAAATTAGAGAAACTGGTCTCCCAAATTCAGTGCTCTTACCTCAGGAGAAACAAACCAGTTCATGGGAGTGAAGATAAAACCTGAAAACTTTTACTTGTTTTTTATTTATAATTTTGTGCTGGTTTTGTAATGTACATATGTAATATAAATACAATAACACAAGCATAAATTTTGAATATGCAAATTAGCATACCTAAATTTGAGTTTCATGCTCTTAATTTTTGTTTCATGGGGTACACAACTAAAATGTCACCCTTGAGTTGCACATCTTGAAGGGTAACTAAAAATGTGCCTTCTAGTCAGAAGTGAGACAGAGCATTCCAGAATGAAAGTAACAGTATGGATCCATAACAAATCAAAAGGAATTCTGGGACTGTAAGACATTTCGTATGCCTGGGCATTATGATGGGCATAGAGAAATAATAGAAAACAAGCTAGAAAGCTATTCTACTGGAAAGGGAGATGTATAAACAAAGGAACAGTAAGATGAGATTTCCATTTTAATTAGATAATTCGCATCAATGGAGGATAAATTTGAAAGGTAAAGAACTGGAGGTTTAAACACAGGAAGTATTTTAGAAATTTGAGGAAGAGATGATTAGGGTGTAAACAGGGCCTGGTTATAAGGTATAGAGAAAAGGAAATAGATTTAGAACAAATTTTGAGGTAAAATTAGCAAGTCTTGGTGATAACTAGTTACGAGTTAAAAATCACTGAAGATAAAGTTCAGAGACCTAAACAGAACAGAGACCTAAAAAATACTTATAAAGAGGTAAGTTTACTTCTCTCATACATAATAGAAGTCAATTTAGGACTGGCTCCACTCTCATCAGGGACCCTGCTCCTTCCATCTCTCTACTATGTCATCCTTGATGTAAACCTTATTTCTCACAATCAAAGCTGGCTGCTGGAGCCTGAATCATCATTTCTATGTTACAGGCAGAAGAATGGAGGAATGACAAAAATGCTTCATGCTTCCTATCTTTAGAGAAGACTTCCTAGAAGACTTCTGCCCACATTTCAGTAGCCAAAACTCAGACACATTGCTAGACCTAGTTGAAAGGTAGGCTCAGAAATGTAATCTTTATTCCAAGTATCAGAATAAACATTTTGGGTCTTCATTAAAGAAGAGGAAAGTAGGGATAATGACCAGAGCTTCACAAATATTAATGGCCACCCTAATCACCTGGGGGTTTGCTTAAAAATGCAAACTGTGAGGAGGGGCTCAAGATTCTTCATTTCTTACAAATTCTTAGTGATTCCCTGGCTGCTGGTCTCTGTAAGCCATATTCTGAGTAGCAAGGTTATGCACCAGTGGTTCTCAAACATTAGTGTTCGTCAGGATCGGGGGACGTGGTGGCAGGGGGGCAAATGTGCTAAAACAGATTTCTGGACCCCTCCCTCAGAGTGTCTGATTCAGTAGGGCCAAAGTGGGGCCTGGGAATTGGCATTTCTTAGAAGATTCCAGGGGATGCTGATGCACCTGGTAGGTGGGACCACACAGGGAGAACAACTGCTATGACTTCTTGTTTTGATAACAGATTGGAGAGACACTGGACCACAATGAGACATGGTATCAAGAGAGGGGGGGTGGTTTGTTGATCTTTCTGCTTTCATTTTATTGTTTGTGATAGCAGTGCCATTTTATTCACACTCTCGCTGGATTAAAAACAAATGTCCACTATAAGCTGGTCTGAAATATTCTCAAGTTTTCTCCCTCTATATTTTCTCCACATTAGCCAGAATCCTAAACAGACTGAAATTCTTATTTAGCCAACCATCTGTACCTAGTTTCACAGTCTGTGAGTAAAATCAGTATGTAATACAAAGCAATTAAAATATCCTAGTGTCTCTAGCCAGAATAGTCTCCCCATCTTAAAGGGATGTTTTCTTCTTAGCTGGAAAAATCAACCTACTCCACTCAATCTCTTGTTTGTTTTCTATGTCAAAATTAGTGGGTTACCTACTGATTATCAGACCTGGCCAATTAGTCTGATCATCTCATCACATATTTGCAACTTCTCCAGCTGTGAGAGTTACTTTTTATGTTGACTCTTTCAATAAAAACTCCCCAAGCTGAGACAAATGATGAGTAAAGTGATAAACACCCACCAGCAACTTAACCTGAATACTTATTTAGAGCAGCACAACTGAGCCATGGGATAGAATTCAGGAAATGAATTGTGGTGCTGTATTTTGAGGCTCTGAGGAAGTCCACAGCTCCTGGCACACGTAAACAAAATTGGCGCTAATTTCAAATTGAATCTCATTACTATTGCAGGTGATATATATGAATCTATGAAAATAGATGAGATTAGGAAATGCCAAGATTTATTCATTTATGTCCTGGAGAGGTAGGAATAGGAGGAATAATTTGGCAAAGAAGTAGGATAAATAAGACAAATCCCCTTCACAAGAATGCATAATCTAACTCTGTCTATTCCTTATTCCTACATCCTCAGAGAAAGGTTTTCTTTTCCCTCAAATAAAACTCAGAGGTGTATTTGTTTCTCCATAGTTCCCTTCTATGTTCAGAGGGCAGCAGGGTAAAAGATTTGTCAAAGAAATCTCATAGTTTCAGCATCTTCTACATGACTTCCTGGTTTTTAATGGACATAGCGGTTACATTCCAAAGAAACCCTAAAATAGAAAGAATTTAGCCTGCTGTCTTAAGTCTTTAATGAGGGCCACTTCTCTAGGCATGGACACTTCAGGCTTTTATTTTCAAAAGAAAAGCCACCTTAGAAGCTCCATAAGAAAAGAATAGTCTTAGGACAGACTGGAAAGCTAAAAGCATCCTAAAGGTCATTGAGACCCTGCCTGCATTAACAGGGTGGTTGGCAACCACCTTGTGCCTTGTTCAAAGCCTGCCGTCTCTCCAAGGCCTCCAACCTGTCCCCTCCAGCTTGCTCTCTGATCAGTGAGATTCTCTGTGTCTTTGCATAACGGTCATGGAATCCTAACAGCTGCAAAACATACTGAAAGGGGATTAACTAGCTTGATTCCAGTTTACTGGCTGAAATACATGACTCAGAATGAGAATCTCAGATTAGTACTACAGATTGTCATCCCAGATGCTAGGAAATTCAGACACCTATCTAATGCCTCTTGGAAAAGTATCATTTCCTCAAAGCTGCAGGAAAGAATAAATAAACAATGAAGTGCTCAGAATTCCTCAATGGAGTTGTTCAGTTTCAGCCACATGAGTTCCAAGGACAATTACAAGGACCAAATCCATTCAGTGATATAATGACTCAATTTTCTACAGAATACATCTAAGACCAATATAGGAAGAGACTGAATATGGACAAAAGAAAAAAAAAAACCCACAAGATAATTTGCTAAATTAACTGATTAAACACAGAAACCACAGCTGGTTTCTAGTCATCTGGATGAGTTTGTGCATGGCTGACTCAGGCAATTTGGAGTGTGGTGTAGACCTAAGGAGTGTGGGAGCAGCAACATGTTTATTTGCGCTTAAATAGAAACACAGATAGCTAGTCCAAGCAAGAACATCCTCCACAGAAAGAAACTGCAAATAACCCATCCCCTGGCTGCCAACTAGAGGCTTATTTTAGAAAGAGTAAGTAGGAACAGGCTGCATGGCCAGTCTAGGAGAATTCAGAGGTGCTCCGCCCACACACCAGGCAATCATTAGCATGTCTACTCAGTTCTCAACCATGTAACAGCTGCAAACAGACAATAGTGGGAAACTGCCACAGAGAAAGAAAAAAAAGTCCTGGAAAAGCCTGTTAATTAAGAAAAGATGGAGGGGGATTTTTTTTAGAAAGCAATGCAACTCGAACAGAGGAAAAAGTTTCATAATACAGAGTTTTGAGAGAAAATGACTCAAAGGAAAATGAATCAGTAAAATATGTTATCACTCTGCAAGGTGAAACCACAGTTACTTGTTCCTCAAGCATTCATCGAACACTTCCTAAGTACAATGCACCATGCTAAGTTCCATGAGGGGAAAAGAAATGAAATCAGACAATTTATATCCTTTGGCCAATTGGCATTTACTTGTGAGGATAAAATATGTATACCAACAACGGCTATATGCAAAATTACAAGCTTTGGTCACTTGTGAAATGGAACATGCCAGCTGTTCAGAACCGCTGCCTTATTATAAGCACATTGCCAGGTGAGCTTAAAAGGATGACAAGATGCCACCCTTGACTTTGGAAGAATAGGAATGTTAAATGTAGATTGTAGAGTCAGGTTGACTGTCTTTTTTCATTTTCCTTTTCTTAAAACCCATCAACTCAGGAAAGTCCCCCTCTATATATTGACAGCTCACTCACACCACAAACTATGTGTCATTCACCCAGCAGACAGTTCAAGGCCGCTGTCTGGAACGGAGATATCAAGAACAATGCAAGCGCGAGAGTAGCCAAACAAGCCAGGTAAAATCAGCCCAACGCAAACAGAACCAAGGACAAAAGGCAAATGCAACTAGGACTCCTGAGGCACTTAATGGAAAAAAAAAGTTGTTTACAAAAAAAGGGAGAGTCATTACAGAATTAAAAATCAGATGACATTTGATGAGAAAAGGAGAATAGAAACAATTTACTGAGTAATCATTATTACTCTTGATCACCACCTTATGAAGCAGTTCCATTTTACAGATTAATAAACTTGCTGTTGAGCAGAGATAGGAATTTGCAGAACCAGAATTCACTTATCAGCCAGTGAGTTAACCACTATGCAATCCAGATTCCTACTATGTGGAAACTGCAAATAGATAGTGATAGCAATGGGTTCTAGACATTTCCATCCTATACCCATGTTTCTTCTCTTACTATAGGTTTTAGGTTGGGCCACGTGCATCAAGCTTCTATAGGCAAAAGATAGCACAGAATTCAAAGTGAATGGCATGTTCAGCCCACAGCAGACAGCAGACATTGTTGTATACCACCATTTTCAACCTGCCCAACTCCGTTTTGTCTCTCTTCTGGGAGTGTCTTCCTGGAGCCTTTGTTCTTGGGTAGGCTGGAGTACATGGAGAAAAATGAAGCTTAGCTATCACAAGTAATGCCCTGATGTTCAGAGAACCAGGCTTATACCTTCGAGAACAAAATCCCTTCTTCAGAGCTGCTTCAGTACATCTAGCCAATAGCTACCTGGCCCTTTGGTCTCTGCAGGAAAGAGTTCAGGGTCCAGGCCTCACGCAGGCCCTTAATTCAAGTGAATGGACATAAAGGAGGTTGGGAATGAGGAATGCAACATTCAGTTAGGGCAGTTAGGGCAGTTGGGCCACTGTCTATTTGCAGGTTCCAATGACTAGCTCCAACCAGTTTTAAAAAATCGAGGTTGGGGACAGAGTGAAAACATGATGAGAAATATCCTAGTTTCTCACATTTCTTAAGACTGGCTCTGAAATGGATCTGCTTAGTGTGTGGATGTGCATAAATGCTAATTATTTGAAAGGAACAACTCCTGGAACTGAGGCTCAATTTATCATTCTGTTGTTGTTTTTAATCTCCACGCTGAGTTTGCCTTCTAACACACCCAGAGAGTGTATCCAAGCAAGAGGCTGAGAAGGAGGGCAACAATGGAGTGGAGATGTGCTTAATGCAGACTCCACTAATAAATCACCGATAGTTAAGATATAGTTTGGATGATGGGTGGCAGATGGGAAGGAGGTACGTCAAATTGCTTTGCTCATATAGATTATTGGATTAACAAGGAAGCAGCAGGCAAGTGGCAAACTGGTGTAACAAATTGCTATCATTAAAAAGAAAAAATTGAACTTATCCCAGGATGGTAATAAGGCTCTGTAGGCCATTAGCCCTTGGGAGAGGTGCTTGAAGTGGGAATATCCCTCTGAGATGTTAATACAGAGAATGCTCTCCATGTTCCTCCTCCTCCCCTCACTGTTATACCTAAGCACATCTTGGTGAGGGGAGGGGGAAGGGAGAAAGCCAGACTGCAGAGGGGAATGAATTAATGAGTGGGGCTATTAGCAGGCGCATACCCCGCCCAGTCAGTGATAAGCAGAAGTATATGCACCACACCGTTCTGACAACTAATACTGGTTGCAACCAATACTGCCTTCTTTATTTGCCCCCTCCATACCCTCTAACTTTTTATTTTGAAAATTTTCGAACCTACTGACAAGTTGCACTAGTAATAAAATGAGCACCTGATATTTTACAAGATTCACCAATTGTTAATATTTTGCCACATTTGCTTTGTCTTTCATTTTTCTTTTCCATTTTTGGTGAACTCGTAAGTGGTAGACATCAAAAGGCTGCAGTATGTATTTCTGAGAACAAGGTCATTCTCCTACATATTTACAATGGAATTTTCAGGAAATTTTAGCCTTGATAAGTAATATTATACAACATACAATCTATGTTCAAATTTCCCAAACTGTTCCAAAAATGTCTTTTATAGCTTTATAAAAAATCCAGGATTCAATCAAGAATTATGCATTGTTTAGTCATCATATCTGTTTAATAGTTTGTGTTCTAGAACAATGCCTAGCCTTTCTTTTTAACTTTTAAGACACTGACATTTTGAAGTGTCTAGACCAGTTGTTTTGCAGACTGTTTCTCAATTTAGATTTTTCTGATTGCTTCCTCATGATTAGAATAAGGTTAAACATTTTTGGCAGGATGTATTCTTTGTAGTACATCACATCAGGAGGCATATGTTGCCAGTTTGTCAAACTTGGTGATTGTAAGTTTCATCATTTGGTTAAGGTGATGCTATCAAATTTCTCCACTGTAAATGTAGCATGGTCCCTCTGTAATTAATAAATAGTTCTGAAACTGGGTGATTATTAGATCAACATTTTATACAACAGTTTTAGCATGCTTTGATGATTTTTGCTTGAATCACTTATTACAGTGGTCATTGACAGCCTTAGAAAACCATCATTTAACATTCTTTCTACATTTATGAGTTACTATTATTATTATTATTTTTTCATTACGCGGGCCTCTCACTGTTGTGTCCTCTCCTGCTGTGGAGCACAGGCTCCGGACGCGCAGGCTCAGCGGCCATGGCTCACGCCCCCGGCCCAGCTGCCCCGTGGCATGTGGGATCCTCCTGGACCGGGGCAGGAACCCGTGTCCCCTGCACCGGCAGGCGGACTCTCAACCACTGCGCCACCAGGGAAGCCCGAGTTACTATTCTTTTGTAGAAATAAATATTTCTTTTTTTTCTCCATCCACTCCCATTGTTTTTGGTACCACTATGGCCTCGCAGAGGTTTATTATAATCCATCCCTGCCATTACTTAAATTGATATTCTAGTTGTCTCAAATTTGGTCAATGGAAGCCCCTTTAATCTGGCATCCATGTTTTTATTTATTTATTTATTTTTGACATTTTCCTATCAGTGTTTGAGCACTTCTTTACTTTTTTTTTTTTTTTTTTTTGCGGTACGCGGGCCTCCCACTGTTGTGGCCTCTCCTGTTGCGGAGCACAGGCTCCGGACGCGCAGGCTCAGCGGCCATGGCTCACGGGCCCAGCTGCTCCGTGGCATGTGGGATCTTCCTGAACCGGGGCACGAACCCGTGTCCCCTGCATCGGCAGGCAGATTCTCAACCACTGTGCCACCAGCGAAGCCCACTTCTTTACTTTTTGATTCAATTCAATGCTCCTGGCTCACCTTGTACTTCATTGCCCCAGACTTAGGGTCAGTTTTCCAGGTAGTCCTGGTTCCTTTGAATGGAAAGTGGTAGTTAGAAACCAAGATCAGGGTGATAAATACATTAACTGTTACTTAAGTGTAATTGTTCTAAGCACTTTCTTTGTACCCAGCAAGAAAATATGTCTTTTGATAAAGTCATGAGTTTGTACTTCCAATTCTAATCCAATACAACAGAGTTCTCCTTCCCCCTTTCCATATTTTTTTACCACTCTCCTACCATGAGAACTCTATGCCCCGCCCCAAACACCAATATATTTGCTCATTTGCTCAATTCTGCAATACACACAAAATAGTTTCAAACGATTCCATCACCAATAGTTTCTTTTCATCTTTAGAAAATATCCTACTGAAGGTGGGATGCAATCAGAGTACAGTGTTCAAAATTTACTTGAATTAATTCTGGCTTTGCTTCTTTGTGTTCATATTATCAATTTGACATACAGTTCAATTCATGTGTTTCTATTTGTATTCAATTTCTAGATTTTACTATATGCTTGATAAATTACCAATGTTTTCTGAATATGCAAAACATTAATGTGGTTTAAAAGTCAAAACTAGATTGAAAGGTAAACTTAGAAAAATATTATTCCCTGTATTATTGCTTTATTTTCACCCTTCCCCAATAGTCAACCAATTTCTTTAGTTTCTGTTTTAACAATCTTGTGTTTCCCTTTGAAGATATTTATTTGTTTATATGTCTGTGTATTCTGATTTCCTTTTCTTTGTTACAAAAATGGTAGCAGACTATTTTTACCTTGTTCTTTTCCCTTTCAGTGTATTCTGAAATTAGAAGCTTCTTTCTAAATTCCTTTGTTCTGTTTTATTCAGCTTCTCAGGCAATGAAATCATATCTCAGCTCCAGGTAAAATGAGTGGTTCTTGTAAAAAGGAGTTAAGAACATGAAAGAGATATGGGTTGTGTTTAACTGACACTGGGATTTAATGTGCATGTATTTCACTTAATATATTTCTAAGTGTGGTTCAAATGGTCCCTCAAGTCAGAAGCAGGCAAGGGTGCTCATTAAAATTCTTATTCCAAAGTTCCACTCCAGATCTACCTAACCAAACTCTCTGTAGGGTATAGCTGAGGAATATGCATTTTCAAACTCCTGGGTGATTCCATGGACCTTCAGAGACACTTAGGCTGTTATGAGAGGAATAAGTGACTGGGAAAGCCACAAACATGACTTATTGTCATGACAAGGTCTTTTCACTCAAGTGTCTAAGACCTAAGTCTGCTTTTCCTCTAAGGGCATGAAATTTTTCTTTTCAAATAAGAATTTGGTTTCTTTTGGAGTAAGGTCTGAGCCCATCTCCTTTGCTGGGGTAAGCCAGCTACATAAACTCTGTATTATTCTTGGTTCTTTGAGATGAATCAGAGTTGGATGGAGCACACTAGAACCACACAGAACCTTCCTCTAACCTCTAAACCTCAGGGTAGAGTTTCCAGGGAACACAGTGGCATTCCAAATGTTCAGGTTTCAATCCGTGTAACATTTTAGCCAGTGGAAACCAGGGGAAACAGGTGGGTGCTAACTTTAAGTATCTCAAAACTCTACCATTTCCATTGCTTCTCCCACCTTCCCTAGCCCTTCCATATTCTCCAGTATGGATTTGAATATGCCCATCTAAAGTTTAATGTTTTATTAAAAAATGGGATACTCTTGGGAGGAAGGTAAGGGAAATGAATCATCTATTCCATTTTGAAGCTGTGAAAACTGAGATGCAGAGAAGCAGTGTGAATGAAAGGCTAGGTGGCTGGAGCAACCTTCCAGACACTGGGGGAGCCCTTCACAACACTGTGAAGTAGGTAAACCTTGTCTTTAATCACTCACTTTTAATAGTCAGTGTTTATCAGTTACCTACTATAAGCCAAGGACTTTGCTCCATGCTTTTCCTACTTTAGCTCATTACTTTTTATACCACATTTATGAAGCAGATACTATCACCATCTGTCTCTTACAGGTGAATACACTGCAACTTAAAGATGGTGTTACTTGTCCAATTCTCATAGTAAAGCAAGAGCTAAATCTATGTTGCTCTAACCAGAACCCAAGTCCTTAACTGCTACATACTGAAAAGGGCTTCCAAAAACATGTTTCTTTACGATACTAACCCAGGTGCTCAGTGTCACAGCCTGTTGACTGCAGGCCTAAGGATCTCCACTTAACAGTTGACAACTTCTACCCCTCAATTTCTAAAGAGGCAGGGATTCAAGAAACTCTGTTGTGACCTTAGCCAAACTGCTGTGCTTTCCCAGGATTCAGTGTCCTAATTCTGTAAAAAGAAGGAAGGATAAAAAAAAATTTTAAGTACACATATATATGTATATATATGTATATATATATATAGCTCTTTCACTTCTGATAGCCTATAATCCAAATACGTGATTTACATTTTCACACTATAGTTTTGCTTGCTTCCTCTTTATTGTCTTAATATTGTAATGTGCCCCTCTTTATTACCAAAGGCATCTGAATTCCAAAAGAGGCTAATGTATTAACTCAAAGAAATGAGTCTCTAATAGAGCAAATTTCCAGACAGAGAATCCAATGAGTATTGAAACACTTGTATCCTGATTATATTTCTTTTCTTGTTCTGAGGATGGCTATGCTCAGAAAAACGCTCTCAGAGATAAGGCTGGATAAAATGGAAACCAGGCCTAGCTCCCTGAAACAGGGTTGGCAGAAATGAGGTGAGAACACAGGGCCCACAAGCCAGCTGGCATACATGGCAGAGGTCCCTCCCAGGCATCAGAGATTCAGGGGAACCATAGAAACCATATGTGTGAGAAACACTGGCAGAGAAGAGGGATAGCATATCAGAATTGTTTCCACGTGGGGTAAATCCCAGGAGATTTGATGTGATGGTGGTTTCCAGGACCCTGTCTTCCAGTACTGGGGAACAAAAACTCCTCTGCACCCCAACAACTAAAGAGACAAGAACCACTTCTCTCATCCTCACCTCTGCCTGGTCTTTTCTGTTTCAGGAACATCTCTGCTGACAGTTGGCTGAATAGAAATGACCTAGCAATTTTAAGATTTGTGATGGCAAGACAGACATTATTTTGTTATGCCTCACAGTTCATGGCTCCGCTATATAGTAGGTAATAACTGTATACTGTATTAACTGAAGATACAGAATGAAGTCAAATTTCCAAGTTGGAGAAACCCAGTTTATCTTCTCGGTGAAATGAGACAATATGTAGCCGCAGCTCTTTTTTTTTTTTTTTTTTTTTTAACATCTTTATTGGAGTATAATTGCTTTACAATGGTGTCTTAGTTTCTGCTTTATAACAAAGTGAATCAGCTATACACATACATATATCCCCATATCTCCTCCCTCTTGCGTCTCCCTCCCACCCTCCCTAACCCACCCCTCTACGTGGTCACAGGGCACCGAGCTAATCACCCTGTGCTATGTGGCTCCTTCCCACTAGCTATCTATTTTACATTTGGTAGTGTATATACTTACATATTACTCTCTCACTTTGTCCCAGCTTACTCTTCCACCTCCCCATGTCCTCAAGCCCATTCTCTATGTCTGCATCTTTATTCTTGTCCTGCCCCTAGTCTCTTCAGAACCATTTTTTTTTTTTTAGATTTCATATGTATGTGTTAGCATACAATATTTGTTTTTCTATTTATGACTTACTTCACTCTATGACAGACTCTATGTCCATCCACCTCACTACAAATAACTCAATTTTGTTTCTTCATAAGGCTGAGTAATATTCCATTGTATATATGTGCCACATCTTCTTTATCCATTCATCTGTTGATGGACACTTAGGTTGTTTCTATGTCCTGGCTATTGTAAATAGAGCTGCAATGAACATTGTGGTACATGACTCTTTTTGAATCATGGTTTTCTCAGAGTATATGCCCAGTAGTGGCATATACAGGGCATTGTTGGGTTGTATGGTAGTTCTATTTTTACTTTTCTAAGGAACCTCCATACTGTTCTCCATAGTGACCATATCAATTTACATTCCCACCAACAGTGCAAGAGGGTTCCCTTTTCTCCACACCCTCTCCAGCATTTATTGTTTATAGATTTTTTGATGATGGCCATGCTGACTGGTGTGAGGTGATACCTCATTGTAGTTCTGATTTCCATTTCTCTAATGATTAGTGATGTTGAGCATCCTTTCAGGTGTTTGTTGGCAATCTGTATATCTTCTTTGGAGAAATGTCTATTTAGGTCTCCTGCTCTGTTTTGGAAGGGGATGTTTGTTTTTTTGATACTGAGCTGCATGAGCTATTTGTAAATTTTGGAGATTAATCCTTTGTCACTTGCTTCATTTGCAAATATTTTCTCCCATTCTAAGGGTTGTCTTTTGGTCTTCTTTATGATTTCCTTTGCTGCAAAAGCTTTTAAGTTTCATTAGGTCCCATTTGTTTACTTTTGTTTTTATTTCCCTTTCTCTAGAAGGTGGGTCAAAAAGGATCTTGCTGTGACTTATGTCATAGGGTGTTCTGCCTATGTTTTCCTCTAAGAGTTTTATAGTCTCTGGCCTTACATTTAGGTCTTTAATCCAGTTTGAGTTTATTTTTGTGTATGGTGTTAGGGAGTGTCCTAATTTCATTCTTCTACATGTAGCTGTCCAGTTTTCCCAGCAACACTTATTGAAGAGGCTGTCTTTTCTCCATTGTATATTCTTGCCTCCTTTATCAAAAATCAGGTGACTATATGTGCATGGGTTTATCTCTGGGCTTTCTATCCTGTTCCATTGACCTGTATTTCCGTTTTTGTGCCAGTACCATACTGTCTCGATTACTGTAGCTTTGTAGTATAGTCTGAAGTCAGGGAGCCTGATCCCTCCAGCTCCATTTTTCTTTCTAAAGATTGCTTTGGCTATTCAGGGTCTTTTGTGTTTCCATACAAATTGTGAAACTTTTTGTTCTAGTTCTGTGAAAAATGCCATTGGAAGTTTGATAGGGATTGTACAGAATCTGTAGATTGCTTTGGGTAGTTGAGTCATTTTCACAATGTTGATTCTTCCAATCCAAGAACATGGTAAATCTCTCCATCTGTTTGTATCATCTTTAATTTCTTTCATCATTGGCTTATAGTTTTTTGTATACAGGTATTTTGTCTCCTTATTTAGGTTTATTCCTATGTATTTTATTCTTCTTGTTGCAGTGGTAAATAGGAGTGTTTCCTTAATTTATCTTTCAGATTTTTCATCATTAGTGTATAGAAATGCAAGAGACTACTGTGCATTCATTTTGTATCCTGCTACTTTACCCAATTCACTGATTAGCTCTAGTAGCTTTCTGGTAGAGTCTTTAGGATTTTCTATGTATAGTATCATGTCATCTGCAAACAGTGACAGCTTTACTTCTTTTCCAATTTGGATTCCTTTTATTTCTTTTTCTTATCTCATTGCTGTGGCTACAACTTCCATAACTATGTTGAATAATAGTGTGAGAGTGGACAACATTGTCTTGCACCGATAACAGAAGAAATAGTTTCAGTTTTTCACCATTGAGAACAATGTTGGCTGTGGGTTTTTCATATATGGCCTTTATTATGTTGATGTAAGTTCCCTCTATGCCCACTTTCTGAAGCGTTTTTATCATAAATGGGTGTTGAATTTTGTTGAAAGCTTTTTCTGCATCTATTGAGATGACCATATGGTTTTCTCCTTCAGTTTTTAATATGGTATATCACATTGATTGATTTGCGTATATTGAAGAATCCTTGCATTACTGGGATAAACCCCACTTGATCATGGTGTATGACCCTTTTAATGTGCTGTTCAATTCTGTTTGCTAGTATTTTGTTGAGGATTTTTGCATCTAAATTCATCAGGGATATTGGCCTGTAGTTTTCTTTCTTTGTGACATCTTTGTCTGGTTTTGGTGTCAGGGTGATGGTGGCCTCATAGAATGAGTTTGGGAGTGTTCCTCCCTCTGCCATATTTTGGAAGAGTTTGAGAAGGACAGGAGTTAGCTCTTCTCTAAGAGTTTGACAGAATTAGCCTGTGAAGCCATCTGGTCCTGGGCTTTTGCTTGTTGGAAGATTTTTAATTACAGTCTCAGTTTCAGTGCTTGGGATTGGTCTGTTTATATTCTCTATTTCTTCCTGGTTCAGTCTCAGAAGGTTGTGCTTTTCTAAGAATATTTCCATTTCTTCCAGGTTGTCCATTTTATTGGCATAGAGTTGTTTGTAGTAGTCTCTTAGGATGCTTTGTATTTCTGTGGTGCCTGTTGTAATTTCTCCTTCTTCATTTCAAATTTTTTTGATTTGAGTCCTCTCCCTCTTTTTCTTGATGAGTCTGGCTAATGGTTTATCAATTTTGTTTATCTTCTCAAAGAACCCGCTTTTAGTTTTATTGATCTTTGCTATTGTTTTCTTTGTTTCTATTTCATGTATTTCTGCTCTGATCTTTATGATTTCTTTCCTTCTGCTAACTTTGGGTTTTGTTTGTTCTTCTTTCTCTATTTCCTTTAGGTGTAAGTTTAGATTGTTTATTTAAGATGTTTCTTCCTTCTTGTAGTAGGCTTGTATTGCTATAATCTTCCCTCTTAAAGCTGTTTTGCTGCATCCCATTAGTTTTGGATTGTCGTGTTTTCATAGTCATTTGTCTCTAGGCATTTTTTTATTTCCTCTTTAATTCCTTCACTGATCTCTTGGTTATTTAGCAATGTATTGTTTAGCCTCCATGTGTTTGTGTTTTACGTTTTTTTCCTGTAATTCATTTCTACTCTCATACCATTGTGGTCAGAAAAGATGTTTGATATGATTTCAATTTTCTTAAATTTACTGAGGCTTGATTTGTGAGCTAAGATGTGATCTATCCTGGAGAATGTTCCTTGCGCACTTGAGAAGAAAGTGTAATCTGTTGCTTTTGGATGGAATGTCCTATAAATATCAATTAAATCTATCTGGTTGACTCTGTCATATAAAGCTTGTGTTTCCTTATTAATTTTCTGTTTGGATGATCTGTCCATTGTTGTAAGTGAGGTGTTAAAGTCCCCCACTATTGTTGTGTTACTGTCGATTTCCTCTTTTATAGCTGTTAGCAGTTGCCTTATGTATTTAGGTGCTCCTATGTTGGGTGCATATATATTTATAATTGTTATATCTTCTTGGATTGATCCCTTGATCATTATGTAGTGTCCTTCTTTGTCTCTTGTATCATTCTTTATTTTAAAGTCTATTTTACCTGATATGAGTATTGCTACTCCAGCTTTCTTTTGATTTCCATTTGTGTGGAATATATTTTTTCATCCCCTCACTTTCAGTCTGTATGTGTCCCTAGGTCTGAAGTGGGTCTCTTGTAGACAGCATATATATGGCTCTTGTTTTTGTATCCATTTAACCAGTCTGTGTCTTTTGGTTGGAGCATTTAATCCATTCATATTTAAGGTAATTATTGATATATATGTTCCTATTACCATTTTCTTAATTGTTTTGTGTTTGTTTTTGTAGTCCTTTTCTTCTCTTGTGTCTCCCACTGAGAGAAGTTCTTTTAGCATTTGTTGTAGAGCTGGTTTAGTGGTGCTGAATTCTCCTAGCTTTTGCTTGTCTTTAAAGCTTTCGATTTCTTCATCAAATCTGAATGAGATCCTTGCTAGGTAGAGTAATCTTAGTTGCAGTTTTACCCTTTCATAACTTTAAATATGTCCACTTCCTTCTGGCTTGCAGAGTTTCTGCTGAAAGATCAGCTGTTAACCTTATGCAGATTCCCTTGTATGTTATTTGTTGTTTTTCCCTTGCTGCTGTTAATATTTTTTCTGTGTATTTAATTTTTGGTAGTTTGATTAATACATGTCTTGGCATGTTTCTCCTTGTATTTAACCTGTATGGGACTCTCTGCACTTCCTGGACTTGACTGACTATTTCCTTTCCCATAAAAGGGAAGTTTTCAACTATAATCTCTTCAAATAATTTCTCAGTCCCTTTCTTTTTCTCTTCTTCTTCTGCGACCCCTATAATTCGAATGTTGGTGCATTTAATATTGTCCCAGAGGTCTCTGAGACTGTCTTCAATTCTTTTCATTGTTTTTTCTTTATTCTGCTCTGTGGTAGTTATTTCCACTATTTTACCTTCCAGGTAGCTTATCCATTTTTCTGCCTCAGTTATTCCACTATTGATTTCTTCTAGAGAAGTTTTAGTTTCATTTATTGTGTTGTTCATCATTGTTTGTTTGCTCTTTATTTCTTCTAGGTCCTTGTTAAACCTTTCTTGTATTTTCTCCATTCTATTTCCAAGATTTTGGATCATCTTTGCTACCATTACTCTGAATTCTTTTTCAGGTAGACTGCCTATTTCCTCTTCATTTGTTTGGTCTGGGGTTTTTTATGTTGCTCCTTCATCTGCTGTGTATTTCTCTGTCTTCTCATTTTGCTTAACTTACCGTGTTTGGGGTCTCCTTTTCACAGGCTGCATGTTCGTAGTTCCAATTGTTTTTGGTGTCTGCCCCCAGGCATAAGGTTGGTTCAGTGGATTGTGTAGGCTTCCTGGTGAAGAGAACTGGTACCTGTGTTCTAGTGGATGAGGCTGGATCTTGTCTTTCTGGTGGGCAGGACCAAGTCCAGTGGTGTGTTTTGGGGTATCTGTGACCTTTTTATGATTTTAGGAAGCCTTTCTGCTAATGGGTGGGGTTGTGTTCCTCTCTTGCTAGTTGTTTGGCATAGGGTGTCCAGCACTAAAGCTTGTTGGTCATTGGGCTGGAGCTGTATTTTAGCGTAGAGTTGGAGGGCTCTGGGAGAGCTTTTGCCGTTTGATATTACATGGAGCTGGGAGGTGTCTGGTGAACCAATGTCCTGGACTTGGCTCTCCCACCTCAGAGGCACAACCCTGACACCAGGCCAGAGCACAAAGACACTGTGAGCCACATGGCTCAGAAGAAAAGGGAGAAAGAAAGAAAGAAAGAAAGAAAGAAAGAAAGAAAGAAAGAAAGAAAGAAAGGAAGGAAGGAAGGAGGGAAAGAAGGAGGAAGGAAGGAAGGAAAGAAGGAGGATGGAAGGAAGGAAGGAAGGAAGGGGTAGAAAGAGAGAAAGAGAAAGAGAGAAAGAAAGAAAGAAAGAGAAGCAAAGAAGGAACATAAGAAAGAAAGAAAAGAAAAGAAAGTTATTAAAATTAAGAAGAAAAAATATTAAAAATAAAAAATATTAAAAAGTAATAAAGAAAAGAGAGCAGCCATATCAAAAAGAAAATCCACCAATGATAACAAGCCGTAAAAACTATGCTAAAAATAAAAAAAAAGGACAGATAGAACCCTACAACAAATGGTAAAAACAAAGCCATACAGACGAAATCACACGAAGCATACACATACACACCCAAAAAAACAGAAAAAGAAAAAATATATATATCTATATATTAAAAAAAAAGGAGGAAGAGAGTAACCAAATCAATAGACAGATCTACCAATGATAGTAAACTCTAAATACTAAACTAAGATAAACATAAAACCAGAACCAAATTAGATGCAGAAAGCAAACCCAAATCTAGAGTTGCTCCCAAATTCCACTGCCTCAATTTTGGGATGATTCGTTGTCTGTTCAGGTATTCCACAGATGCAGGGTACATCAAGTTGATTGTGGATATTTAATTCACTGCTCCTGGGGCTGCTGGGAGAGATTTCCCTTTCTCTTCTTTGTTTGCACAGCTCCTGGGGTTCAGCTTTGGATTTGGCCCCACTTTTGCATGTAGGTTGCCTGAGGGTGTCTGTTCTTCGTTCAGACAGGATGGGGTTAAAGTAGCAGCTGATTCGGGGGCTCTGGCTCACTCGGGCTGGGGGGAGGGAGGGGTACAGAATGCGTGGCTAACCTATGGCGGCAGAGGCTGGCGTGATGTTGCAACAGCCTGAGGTGCACCATGTGTTCTCTCGGGGAAGTTGTCCCTGGATCATGGGACCCTGGCAGTGGTGGGCTACAAAGGCTCCTGGGAGGGGAGGTGTGGATAGTGGCCTGTGCTTGTACATAAGCTTCTTGGTGGCTGCAGCAGCCTTAGCATTTCATGCCCGTCTCTGGTGTCCGCGCTGATAGCTGCAGCTCGTGACCATCTCTGGAGCTTGCTTAGGTATTCTCTGAATCCCCTCTCCTTGCACACACCAAAACAATGGTCTCTTGCCTCTTAGGCTGTTCCAGACATTTTCCTGGACTCCCTCCCAGCTAGCTGTGGTGCACTAGCCCCCTTCAGGCTGTGTTCATGCAGCCAATCCCAGTCCTCTCCCTGCAATCTGACCTCCAAAGCCCGAGCCTCAGCTCCCAGCCCCCACCCTCCCCTACGGGTGAGCAGACAAGCCTCTCCAGCTGGTGGGTGCTGGTAGGCATCAATCCTCTGTGTGGGAATTTCTCTGCTTTGCCCTCTGCACCCCTACTGCTGCACTCTCCTCCGTGGCTCTGAAGCTTCCCCCCTGCATCCATCTCCACCAGTGAAAGGGCTTTCTAGTGTGTGGAAACCTTTCCTCCTTCACAGCTCCCTCCCCGAGGTGCAGGTCTCATCCCTATTCTTTTGTCTCAGTTTTTTCTTTTTTCTTTTGCCCTACCCAGGTACTTGGGGAGTTTCTTGCCTTTTGGGAATTCTGAGGTCTTCTGCCAGCGTTCAGTAGGCGTTCTGTAGGAGTTGTTCCATATGTAGATGTATTTCTGATGTATTTGTGGGGAAGAAGGTGATCTCCACATCTTACTCCTCCACCACCTTGAAGGTCTCCCACCCCAGCTCTTTAATATTGCTTGAAATTCATTCAGTCATTCAACAAATATTTATTGAGTGCTTACTTATGTACCAGGCACTCTATTAGAAGCTGAGGCAGTATACAAGTTGGGTAGTAAGTCCTGCCCTCTTGGAGTTGATTACGTATTGGTGGAGGCAGGAAATGAACATGTAAACAAACAAATAAGAATTTCAGATAATGAGAATTGCTATGAATAAAATTATGATATTGTGATTTGTAAGAAAAATATATAACTGGTTATTCAGATGACCAAAATATATTCCTCACATATATTTGTTCTTCCTCCACAGTTCAGATTTTTTAAGTGTTGAAAGTGATAAAGTTGTCTTTTGTTATGTTAATGAGATCACTTTGTAAAAGCACCTAAGGATGGGGGCTGGTGCCAGTGAGGCCAACCTTGTGATTAGAGGGCTGGAACTTTCAGTCCTACACCCTGACCTCCAGCAGGGGAGAGAGATTGGAGTTTGAGTTCATTCACCAATGGCCAAGGATTTAATCAACCATGCCTACATCATGAAGCCTCCATGAAAGCAACAAAGGATGCGTTTGAAGAGCTTCTGGGTTGATAAACAGATGGAGATTTGAGGAGAATGGTGTGCTCCGAGGAGGCACGGAAGCTCCATGCCCTTTCCCCACACCTTGCCTTATGCTTATGCATCTCTTCCGTCTGCCTGTTCCTGAGTTATAACCTGTTATAATAAACCCATGATCTGGTAAGTAAAATGTTTCTCTGAGTTGTGTGAGCCACTCTGGCAAATCAGTGGAAACCCAGAAGGAGGTCATGGGAAGTTCCAATCTGCAGCCAGCTGCTCAGAAGCAGAGGTTACAACCTGGGCTTGCAACTGGCAACTGTAATGGAGTGGGGGCAGACTTAGGGGGTTAAGCACAAGAAGTCTTGTAGGACTGAACCCTTAACCTGTGGAGTCTGAAGCTATCTCCAGGTAGTGTCAGAATTGAATTGAATTACAGGACATCAAAGTGGTGTCTGAAGCATTGCTTGCTGGTGGCGGGGAAAACCCAAACCCCATATTGGAATGGGGTCCACAAATCCTAATGAAAAATAAAACAGGAAGTTGGATAGAAAACGATTGAGATAGGGCAGGGGAAATACCTTAGGCAGGAGAATCTGGGAAAGCCTATGAGCACGTGAAGGTCTAAGAAATCCTGAGCATATTGGACATGGCCTTTAACCAAGGGGGGTCTCAGTGAAGCTTCGAAATTATTTCTAAATTCATCAAGAACTTTTTATAGTAGTATAAAAGTAATACATGCACCTACTAAAACATTTTTAGAGCATAGTAGGATATAAAACGCCCAGCCCTACTCCTCAGGGCAATATTATTAACCATTTTCTTGTGTATTTTTAAAAATCCCTATCTTTGTATATATAAATGCCTGTATATGAATAACCTTTATATACAAATGGCAACGTATTAGCTTACTCTTCTGAACCACTGAGATCCCCCTTCAAGAACGAACTACTTGCCCAGTTCCAAGGGACACGATGAGCTGACAGCCTCCAGCATTTAAGCTCAGCCTCAGCATTTGAGCCAACAGTGGTTCCATCAATGACTGAGCCAAATTATGGTACAAAGGCCTACCCATTTCTACTCAACTGACACTTCTCTAATAAGGCACGTTTAAGTTACATCTGTTTTTACTTTGCTTTGCTATTAAAAACAATGTAGCAATTAGCATCTATAAACATACATGCATGGGTGCCTATTTTTCTCCACCCTCTAATACTGTTCACGATCTAATTTTAATCTGATAGAAGAAAAACAGCACTTCACTAATGCTTTATTTTGCAACGTCATGGTTATGAGTATGTTCAGAATTATTTTATATCTTACTTACCATTTGTATTTATCTCTGAACTTCCTCTTTGTGCTCTTTGCCTTTTTAATACCAGGTTGTTGGTGTTTTTCTTATTGATTTGCTGGAGTGTTTTGTAAAAGAAATAAACTCTTTTCCATAAACATTGCAAATACTGTTCCTGTTTGTGGTTTGATTTTTAAAATTTTAATGGCAGTTTCCCCATTCAGTACTCTTAATTTGTGTGTAGTCAAATTTATCATTTTTCCAATATAGCTTCTGAGTTTTGTGTCATGGTTATAAAGTTCTTCTCAGCTCCAGTAATATTTTCAAAATAAGTCTTTATCTAATTATAATATTTTTAGATTTTTTTCCTTTAAAATTTGGGTTTCATCTACAATTTTGATATAGTCAGGTAGAATTTCAGCTTTTTTTCCTTCGCCAAATTATCCTCAGCATTTCTGAATATTCCATCTCTTCCACGCTAATTCTAGATTTTTCTTTTATAATAAACTAAAACTACATATCTATTTGGCTCTATTTCTGAATTTGATATTCTATTTTACTGATCAATTTTTGTATCCTTCACTGATACCAAACTGCTTGTAGGAACTAAACCCTATAATTTTTAACTCTTTTTTTTAAAATATGGTAATCGTTTCTTATCAACTCTTTATTATTTTTTTCGTAAATTTATTTATTTATTTTATTTTTGGCTGTGTTGGGTCTTCATTGCTGTGTGTGGGCTTCTCTTGCTGTAGAGCACAGGCTCTAGGTGCGTGGCTTCAGTAGTT
This sequence comes from Phocoena phocoena, assembly GCF_963924675.1. Taxonomy (NCBI): domain Eukaryota; kingdom Metazoa; phylum Chordata; class Mammalia; order Artiodactyla; family Phocoenidae; genus Phocoena; species Phocoena phocoena. The sequence goes on from NC_089222.1 coordinate 84,712,701, forward strand.
GTGGCTCGCGGGCTCTAGAGCACAGGCTCAGTAGTTGTGGCACACAGGCTTAGTTGCTCCGCGGCATGTGGGATCTTCCCGGACCAGGGCTCAAACCTGTGTCCCCTGCATTGGCAGGTGGATTCTTAACCACTGCACCACCAGGGAAGCCCTGACTCTTTTTAAGTTATCTTCTTTCTTTAGGATCTCCCTGGCTATTCACTCATGTTTAATAGCAATGTTTATTTTTTACATTATTTTCCACATACATATTTTGCTTTTGGGTGAGTAGCTAAAATGTGAATCTAAAACAAATTCAATTTTAACCATTGATTTATTTTTCCAGGTGAAGTTCAGCATTATTTTAAGTTCTCCCCCACCCCCAAATTTCATTATTTCAAATGGGATAGAATTGGATTTCTAGAGTAAACAAGCTTTTGATATTATAGTATAGTTTTGCGAGATGTTACCACTGGGGGAAAGAAACTGGATAAGTGCAACGTAGTCTCTTTCTTCATGTTTTCTTACAACTGCATGTGATTCTACAATTACTTCAAAATTAAAATTCTTTCTTTTTTTAAATACCTAGTACAATGTCTGAGATATAGTAGATTTCCCCATATTCTTTTTTAAATATTTATTTATTTATTTATTTTTATTTATTTGGCTGCACCAGGTCTTAGTTGTGCACACGAGATCTTCCTTGTAGCATGCAGGATCTTTTAGTTGCGGTATGCCCAATCTTTAGTTGCAGTATGTGGGATCTTTAGTTGTGGCATGTGGGGTCTTTATTTGTGGCATGTGAACTCTTAGTTGCGGCATGTGGGATCTAGTTCCCTGACCAGGGATCGAACCTGGGCCACCTGCAATCCAGTGGCTGAGACTCCATGCTTCCCCATATTCTTGAACATAAATTCTTACAGATACTCTTCAGTTTCTGGGTAAGCATTCATAAATATGTCTCTAAGGCAAATTCAGTTAGCTTTGAGCCAAACTATAAAATTGGTGTTATACTCCCACATCTCTAGGAGACTGATTTGAAAAATAGTTATAGCAATTAAGAAGTAAGAGAATGTGCACTAAATTATAATAATTGGCTACTGGATCATAGGATCTTCTCCACTAGGGTTCTTTTAAATTTTGTAGCAATTCCTGTGTTTAATCTTTTTTTCTCACTTTGAAATTTCTCCATAAATCACCAGCACCCCTCTCCCTTCCCAAACTAGAAGAAATGGATGATACATGTGGGTGCCATGTCACTTTGCAGCTGTAATTTTGAAAACAAAAAATCTTTTTTGCTTACCACTTTTCTAGGAAATGCAGATTACTGACAGGGTCAGTTGTAGGAAAAATTAGGAGGTAAATAAATCCTGCCTTGAAACCCAAACTCATTTCCCTTTCCAATACCATCCCCCAAGGAGTTCCTGGGGAGGGGTTACAGTTTCCTTTTGCTTCCTAGAGTCCCTCTAATGTCAACTCACTTAAACCAGCTCTTGGTCCATGCTCAACATATATGCCCCCACCTACAGTACTGTCAAAACTTAATTCTCTTCTGTCTACGGAAATCTTATTTCAAAAGTTCTGTTTAGGGGCTTCCCTGGTGGCGCAAGTCGTTGAGAATCTGCCTGCCAATGCAGGGGACAGGGGTTCGAGCCCTGGTCTGGGAAGATCCCACATGCCACGGAGCAACTAGGCCCGAGAGACACAACTACTGAGCCTGTGCGTCTGGAGCCTGTGCTCTGCAACAAGAGAGGACGCGATAATGAGAGGCCCGCATACCACGAGGAAGAGTGGACCCCGCTTGCCACAACTAGAGAAAGCTCTCGCACAGAAATGAAGACCCAATAATGAGAGGCCCGTGCACCACAATGAAGAGTGGCCCCCGCTTGCCACAACTAGAGAAAGCCCTAGCACAGAAATGAAGACCCAACACAGCCAAAAAATAATATATATATATAAATTAATTAATTAAAAGAAAAAGAAGGGCCCCTTGGACTAAGCAATGAAATGTCCCCTATACCCTTACCCCTTAAGAAAAAAAAAAAAGTTCTGTTTAATTTTTTTGTTCAAAATATTTTGTGTAAGACGTAAAGGGCCCTTAAGATGAAGTAGTATAAATATGAAACCAGCTACTGGTAGCAACCATCTGGTAGGCTAATGGCCTTTCTATTATTATATGTGAACCAGTATATACATGTTCTAGCTAAAGGAGAAGAAAGTTGTTCTGTTCTTCTAAAGGGTGAGAAAGGATGAGAAATAAATTCAGCAGAAATGCTTATTGGGAGATCCCCCTAGTGTTGGCCAGATTGGGGATTTAGTCCTGACAAGATCAACAGTTTTACCTGATTTATCTCACGAATTGAATTGGCTTTTGCCATGAGGAGAGAGAAAAAATAAAAATAAAAAAACTAAGATCAGTGAATGAACAATAAGACCAATGGCTAACAGAGGTATCCAATGATGGCAGAGTTCATCATCTTAGAGAGACAGAAAAGGTAAAACTACTAGCCCCTGAGAGAAAAAGCCCTAAGGACCTTTGATACAAGATAATCAAAGCTAAATCTCAATCAAATTTCAACAGGAGACTGTTGAATAGTCAGGGGAATAGTCTGACTAAAGACTATCACTGGGTCAGTGGTAGATTTAACTACACCTAAAGATCATTAGGAAAGTGCAAGAAAAGTACTATTTTCTTCAACTGGCATTTGAAGGAAAAAAACTTCAAACTTTAAGTTCTTTTAAAACTCTACTGTCTCATACTGGTCTACAATAATTTCAAGTGCTTATTAGAGCACATTGCTCTTGATATAAAAACACTAAATACAAGCATGCCTTTCTATATCTCAATTTAACAAGTCCAAATCTTAGGCCCTGGGATGACATGGCAAAAGATAATCGTCTTTGGAGTAAAAACAAACCTGTTTTAAATCATAGTTTAGCTATTAACTAGCTATGTAATCCTGGGAAATTTGCATAGACTATGAGAGTCTGTTTCACAATTTGTAAAATGAGTAATATATAACTAACCAGTAAGATTCTGTGGGGGAATTAGAGATAATATATGGAAAATGGTTAGTACCTGAAGAAAGCAAATTCTCTCCGCTAGGGCTGGGGTAACAAAGGGAAATGGATTATTAGGACAAAGAAGTTTGGAGAATAGCCTCCCAACACTGAGACCCAGAATCCTGAGGAAGAAACACGACCTGGCTGATGCTGATGACTCTGATGCTCACAGAAAAGTCCCTGAGGAGCTGGGACTCAGCTGGTACAGACACTTGTGAGGAAGAAGGTTGAATATGGGAGTATGGAGAAAAAACTGAAAACTGAAAACAAACTGCTACTGGAATGAGCCACTGCCGCTGGGCCAAAGAACCATGGTTCATGTGAGAGTGACAGGAACCAGAAGCCGACAGGAAGAAGAGTGACCGTTTTCTTTTCCTCCTCCTGCTAGTCTTCCCCGGTATTTTCTATTGGCAGAACCTCATGGGAGCCAGCTGGCAAAGCAGCAATGTGGTCTGAAGGGTCCCAGACACAGCGAGAACAGAGTATAGAAGATTAAGTTTGAATCTGAAAAATAGTACCTTGACAACTAGCACACTATTTTGTTTTTAATAGTCTGTTATTTACCCATAAATTCTGCTCACAGTTGTCTTGGGTCAACTTCAGTAATGATATCTATTCATGTGTCCATTGAACTAGTGACAAGGGAGATTTTTTAAAAAGATTAAATGTCAAGAAAACTTGACTCTTGGACTTGCTCTGCCAGTATCTGGTATTTTTTTAATTTAAGAAAAAATAAATAATATAAATTTTTGTTGTTTTTTGGAAGGTATCATAAGGGCCATCGAATCTCATTGATTTGTTCTGTAGAGTATCTTAGTAATTTTTTATACAGTAGGAATTCTTTGATATCTGTATGCAACCTATTTTGTTTTCTATGAAATAGGAGTACTGGACCAAATGACCTTGACTCTGTGTCCAATATGTGTTTGCCCATCTCTGCCAATATTTCCTCCACCAACCACAGCCTATCATTCAGTAAATATATAACTAAATGTTTGGCATTGTACTAAGCTCTGAAAGTGGATTTCCTCTCCAAACTAAATGTGGATCTTGAATTGAATCTTGAAAGACAAATGAAAATTAGGTATCTGAGAAGAGAAAGAACAGGAAGAAAAGGAAGAAAAGAGGAGGCCATTCCAGGTAGAAGGAATAACACGTGCAAACATTAGGTCATGGGGGAAAGTTGCTTTCAGTACCCACCACAAAGAGCGTAAAGCCAAGACAGATCACAATTTGTGTTGGTACACTTTCAGCTGCAATTAAAATATTACTAGATAGCAATATTTTAAAAGCACTATTATTTCACATAACAAGAAATCCAAAAGAAGGCAGTTCCAGAATTGGTTACTTAGGCAGCTTAACAATATCAGAGCTCCTCCTTTGTGATCCTTTGTGGATTCCCTCTTTTGTTATTCTCTGACCTCTCTTTTCATAGCTCCAAGCATCACATTCTCAACACAATGTCCAAAAGTGAAAAGAAAGGGCAGATCTTTCTCCTTATGAATCTCTTCCTTTTTAATCAGGGAGAATCATCTTTCCCCAGAGCCTCCATCCTAGCCTGAGTTTCCCCAAAGCACAGAGTCTAAAATAAGAGCTGCACAGAGATACTTTTTGTGGGGAAAGGGGCTAGAATGAGTGAAACCAGGGAGGAGGGAAAATCAATGCAAAGGCGCATTATTAAGCTGGCTACCACCTTAAGCAATTGTGGCTTCAGAGTTCTCTGAAGAACTATGTAGACTGTCCTTCAGGGTTGTCAGTTCAAGACACAGAAGAAGGGAACATTTGTCTACCAGCTCCTGTCTTCCATTAGACAAGGTTGACTCAGGGAAGTTAACTCTGTTGTACTTCCTGTTCTATGAAAGCATGAGTATATCTGTACCTCACAGGGAGGTACGGAGAGGGTCCAAGGCAGAAAATGAGAAATTCACTGAGACAAAGTGCTGTGAACTATACTGAGATGAACATCTGCTTGTTGCAGCAATGGCCAGAGCGGAGAGGTGAGTTGAGAGACTGTGAGGCAGAACCTATGATGTCTAACACACCTCCCAGTGGAGTTTTCCATCTTCACTGTGAAGAATTATACCATGACCCATCCCCAAACTGCAAAGGTGGTAGGGAGCAGCAACAAAAAGAGAGCTGCAGACTTATCTTCCAAAGTGTTCGATCAATAGATAATGCCTAAAACTAAAAAAAAAACAAGTAGCAGCAATTTAGGTATATTAGCGATATAGAGGTATATTTCAAAGGAAACATTTTAAAGTGTTGAAAGAATTTTCCTTGGCAGAGCAGGAAATGGGGATACAGGACACTGTTAGTTTTTTTTATAAGTCATACATTCTTTGATTCTGTAAATAAAGTTCATGTTTAACTTTGATTAAAAATAACTAAATTTTAAAATTGTATATGGAAATTAACTGACACTGTGTAACTTACATAATTCATATACTTTATGCCTTCAGATGCTATTAGTGGCCCTCAAGACGTCTGAGCTTCGGTTAGAAAAAGCAGAATCTCTAGGTACTATACCACTAACGTATAGTACCTAGCTCATAGTACAGAGTCAAGAGATGTTTAAGAAAGAAATGGAAAGAGGGAAGAAAAGAATGTAGGACTGAGGAAAGAAACCTCTGATTAGCACCACCACCATCAAAAGCTCACCCCTCTGTGCAGTGGAAAGGTGTCCAAATACAGCAAAACCAGCCTGGAAGTTTCAGTTTAGAAACTTCACTATGAGGTATTTTTAACACATTTACAATAAAGACAAGAAGGGATACGTTGGACTTAGTTTTATCTTTCTGTTCTTGATTCCAGGTGGATGAAATCAAATAATTGTATAGTGTTAGAGTCTTAAATATCAAGGTTGTGATGATTGTGCACATAAAGAATTCCTCTGATGATTATTTATGGTGCCAGGCAACAAAATAGCAAACCATCATCCTTGTCGGATCTCCCTTATTTAGGCTTCAAATGCTGCTACATTTAGTAACTCCTTAGTAAAGAGTAAATGAAAAGAGGAAAAATGACAATTCTCTTCAGCAAAAAGAAAACAGTTAATGAATTAATTTCTGAATTGAACATAAAGAATATCCTTTAATACAATGACATGATAACTTCCACCTTTATGTCCCTAGTGCTTACTATGATGCCTTGCATGTAGGAGGTGCTTATAAATTATTGTTGAAGTGGATTAACTGTATCGAACAGTGGAATTTATTTGGCATGTTTCCCAATTATTCTATCTCCTATTTACGCCTGCCTTTATTTATTCATTACAATTGTGTGTGAACTGACAAGTTTTCTGTATCCCTATCGCAGAATAAGGGAAAGAAGAAAAGAAAAGGAAGAGGTAGGATGAAGGCAGAAGGGAGAAAGATGGAGGAGAGAAAGAGAGGAAAAGGAGAATAGGGGAGGAAAAGGAGGGAAGGAGAGAATTGAAGCTTTGGATAGGGCCCCTGAGGAAGAAATGGTGTAGGAGAGAATGAACTAAGGGTGATTAAAATTGCTCTCTCACCATTCTTCCACCAGTGGATTGAACCATGCTAGTTCACTCCACTTCTCAACATCTTCAAATTTCCCTGTTCCATTTATGTTCATTTAAAAACAATTTCCCCACTGTAAGCTTCTATCAAAAAAAAAACAAAAAACAAAAAACCAAAAACCCGAAACACAATTGTATTCTTTAAATGTCAATATCTTCACCTCCTAATTTCTTTCATTATTTTCATATTCTTAACACAAAACTGATCAAATAGATTGGCTTACGTGACATGGAAAACAAGGTTTTATTTCCCAAGCCTGACTGACTAGGGTAAAATGCTATTTTCACCACAAGCTAAATACGATTCAGCAATGGAATGTTGTGAACAAAAACTACTAGGCTTTAGAAGACTGAAACATAGTATATTGGACTGGATTTGAATTTCCTTTATCCTTTTAATATTTGTTATTCTTTAGTGGGAGAACTGTTCAAATTGTGATGCCAAGTGAAGTGTGATATGGGGATCTTGGAGAAAATCAAGATGACTGAAACAAAAATAATTCCAGAGTAGTGGAATGAGTACCAGTATGAAACCCCCAAAGAGCTGAGATTATATGTTTTAAAGAAAAATAAATGGAGAGACCTTCAAGAGGGTCTCTCTACAGCCTAGGTGGTAACCTCTGCATCTGACCAGCTGGCTGCTGATTGGAGGTTCCCATGACCTCCTGCTGGGTTTCCACTAATTTGCCAGAGTGGCTCACACAACTCAGAGAAACATTTTACTTACCAGATCATGGGTTTATTATAACAGGTTATAACTCAGGAACAGCCAGACGGAAGAGATGCATAGGGCGAGGTGTGGGGAAAGGGCATGGAGCTTCCGTGCCTCCTCGGAGCACACCATTCTCCCCAAATCTCCATCTGTTTATCAACCCAGAAACTCTCCAAACTCATCCTTTGTGGCTTTTATGGAGGCTTCATGATGTAGGCATTATTGATTAAATCCTTGGCCATTGGTGAATGAACTCAATCTCCAACCTCTCTCCCCCACTGGAGGTCAGGGAGTAGGACTGAAAGTTCCAACCCTCTAATCACAAGGTTGGCCTCACTGGCACCAGCCCCCATCCTTAGGTGCTTTTACAAAGTGATCTCATTAACATAACAAAAGACAACTTTATCACTTTCAACACTTAAAAAATCTGAACTGTGGAGGAAGAACAAATATATGTGAGGAATATATTTTGGTCATCTGAATAACCAGTTATATATTTTTCTTACAAATCACAATATCATAATTTTATTCATAGCAATTCTCATTATCTGAAATTCTTATTTGTTTGTTTACATGTTCATTTCCTGCCTCCACCAATACGTAATCAACTCCAAGAAGGCAGGACTTACTACCCGACTTGTATACTGCCTCAGCTTCTAATAGAGTGCCTGGTACATAAGTAAGCACTCAATAAATATTTGTTGAATGACTGAATGAATTTCAAGCAATATTAAAGAGCTGGGGTGGGAGACCTTCAAGATGGTGGAGGAGTAAGATGTGGAGATCACCTTCTTCCCCACAAATACATCAGAAATACATCTACATATGGAACAACTCCTACAGAACACCTACTGAACGCTGGCAGAAGACCTCAGAATTCCCAAAAGGCAAGAAACTCCCCACGTACCTAGGTAGGGCAAAAGAGAAAAGAAAAAACAGAGACAAAAGAATAGGGATGAGACCTGCACCTCAGGGAGGGAGCTGTGAAGGAGGAAAGGTTTCCACACACTAGGAAGCCCCTTCACCAGTGGAGATGGGGGTGGCGGGGGGCAAGCTTCGGAGCCATGGAGGAGAGCACAGCCACAGGGGTGCAAAAGGCAAAGCGTAGAGATTCCCGCACAGAGAATCTGTGGACACCAGAGACAGTCCTGAAACGCTAAGAAGCCTGTGTGCAAGCACAGGTCACTATCTACACCTCCCCTCCTGGGAGCCTTTGTAGCCTGCCACTGCCAGGGTCTCATGATCCAGGACCAACTTCCCTGGGAGAACATACAGCGTGCCTCAGGTTGTTGCAAAATCATGCTGGCCTCTGCTGCCGTAGGCTCGTCCCGCATTCTGTACCCCTCCAACCCCCTGGCCTGAGTGAGTCAGAGCCCCCTAATCAACTACTACTTTAACCCCAGCCTGTCTGGGTGAAGAACAGACACCTTCAGGTGACCTACATGCAGAGGCAGGGCCAAATCCAAAGCTGAACCCCAGGAGCTGCGCGAACAAAGAAGAGAAAGGGAAATCTCTCCTAGCAGCCTCAGGAGCAGTGGATTAAATCTCCACAATCAACTTGATGCACCCTGCATCTCTGGAATACCTGAACAGACAATGAATCATCCCAAAATTGAGGGGTTGATTTTGGGAGCAACTGTAGACTGGGATTTGTTTTCTGCATCTAATTTGTTTCTGGTTTTATATTTCTCATAGTTTGCTATTTAGAGTTTATAATCATTGGTAGATTTGTTTATTGATTTGGTTGCTCTCTTCCTCTTTATATATATATATATATATATATATATATATATATTTTCCTTTTTCTGTTTTTGTGAGTGTGTATGTGTATGCTTCTTTATGTGATTTTGTCTATACAGCTTTGCTTTTACCATTTGTCATAGGGTTCCATCTGTCCTTTTTTTTTTTTTTAAGTATAGTTTTTAGTGCTTGTTATCACTGTTGGATTTGTTTTTTGGTTTGGTTGCTCCCTTCTTTCTTTCTTTATTACTTTTTAATATTTAAAAAAGGTTTTTAATCTTTCTTTTCTTTTCATTCTTTCTTTCTTACTTTCCTTCTCTTTCTTTCTTTCTCTTTGTTTTTCTTTCTTTCTTCCTTCCTTCCTTCCTTCCTTCCGTTCTTTCTTTCTTTCCCTCCCTCCTTCCTTCCCTCCCTCTCTCCATCTCTCTTTCTCTCTTTCTTTCTTTCCCCCTTTGCTTCTGAGCCATGTGGCTGACAGGTTCTTGGTGCTCTGGCCAGGTGTCAGGACTCTGCTTCTGAGGTTGAGAGAGCCAAGCTCAGGAAACTGGTCTACCAGAGACCTCCCAGCTTCACATAATATCAAATGGTGAAAGCTCTCCCAGAAATCTCCATCTCTACACTAAGATCCAGCTCCACTCAATGACCAGCAAACTACAGTGCTGGCATTCTATGCCAAACAATTGGCAAGAGAGGAACACAACCCCACCCATTAGCAGAGAGGTTGCCTAAAGTCATAGTAAGTTCACAGACACCCCAAAACAAACCACCAGACTTCGTCCTGCCTACCATAAAGACAAGATCCAGCCTCATCCACTAGAACACAGGCACCAGTTCCCTCCACCAGGAAGCCTAAACAACCCAGTGAACAAACCTTAGCCATTGGGGGCAGACACCAAAAACAACGGGAAGTACAAACCTGCCACCTGCGAAAAGGAGACCCCAAACACAGTAAGTTAAGCAAAATGAGAAGACAGAGAAATATGCAGCAGATGATGGAGCAATGCAAAAACCCCCCAGACCAACAAAATGAGGAGGAAATAGGCAGTCTACCTGAAAAAGAATTCAGAGTAATGGTAGTAAAGATGATCGAAATCTTGGAAATAGAATGGAGAAAATACAAGAAAGTTTTAACAAGGACCTAGAAGAAATAAAGAGCAAACAAACAATGATGAACAACACAATAAATGAAATTAAAAATTCTCTAGAAGGAATCAATAGCAGAATAACTGAGGCAGAAGAATGGATAAGTGACCTGGAAGGTAAAATAGTGGAAATAACCACCATAGAGCAGAATAAAGAAAAAAGAATGAAAAGAATTGTGGACAATCTCAGAGACCTCTGAGACAACATTAAATGCACCAACATTCGAATTATAGGGGTCACAGAAGAAGAAGAGAAAAAGAAAGGGACTGAGAAATTTTTTGAAGAGATTATAGTTGAAAACTTCCTTAATATGGGGAAGGAGGGTTTCCCTGGTGGCGCAGTGGTTAAGAGTCCACCTGCCGAGGCAGGGGACACGATTTTGTGCCTCAGTCCGGGAGGATCCCACATGCTGTGGAGTGGCTGGGTCCGTGAGCCACGGCTGCTGGGCCTGCCCATCTGGAGCCTGTGCTCCGCAGCAGGAGAGGCTGCGGCAGTGAGAGGCCCACGTACCGCAAAAAAAAAAAAAAAAAGAAAAAAAAATATGGGAAAGGAAATAGTCACTCAAGTCCAGGAAGTGCAGAGAGTCCCATACAGAATAAATGCAAGGAGATACATTCCAAGGCACATATTAATCAAACTATCAGAAGTTAAATACAAAGAAAAAATATTAAAAGCAGCAAGGGAAAAACAACAAATAACATACAAGGGAATCCCCATAAGGTTAACAGCTGATCTTTCAGCAGAAATTCTGCAAGCCAGAAGGGAGCAGCAGGACATATTTAAAGTGATGAAAGGGGAAAAACCTACAACCAAGATTACTCTACCCAGCAAGGATCTCATTCAGGTTTGATGGAGTAATTAAAACCTTTACAGACAAGCAAAAGTTAAGAGAATTCAGCACCACCAAACCAGCTTTACAACAAATGCTAAAGGAACTTCTCTAGGCAGGAAACACAAGAGAAGGAAAAGACCTACAATAACAAACCCAAAACAATTAAGAAAATGGTAATAGGAACATACATGTCGATAATTACCTTAAATGTAAATGGATTAAATACTGCAACCAAAAGATATAGACTGGCTCAATGATACAAAAACAACACCCATATATATGTTGTCTACAAGAGCCCCACTTCAGACCTAGGGATACATACAGACTGAAAGTGAGGGGATGGAAAAGTTATTCCATGCCAATGGAAATCAAAAGAAAGCTGGAGTAGCAGTTCTCATATCAGACAAAATAGACTTTAAAATAAAGACTATTACAAGAGACAAAGAAGGACACTACATAATGATTAAGGCATCAATCCAAGAAGAAGATATAAAAATTGTAAATATTTATGCACCCAACATAGGAGCACCTCAATACATAAGGCAAATGTTAACAGTCATAAAAGGGGAAATCGACAGTCACACAATCATAGTAGGGGACTTTAACACCTCACTTTCACCAATGGACAGATCATCCAAAATGAAAATAAATAAGGAAAAACAAGCTTCAAATGATACATTAAACAAGATGGACTTAATTTATATTTACAGTACATTCCATCCAAAAACAACAGAATACACTCTCTTCTCAAGTGCTCATGGAACGTTCTCCAGGATAGATCATATCTTGGGTCACAGATCAAGCCTTGGTAAATTTAAGAAAATTGAAATCATATCAAGTATCTTTTTGGACCACAATGCTATGAGACTAGATACCGATTACAGGAAAAAATATGTAAAAAATACAAACACATGGAGGCTAAACCATACAGTACTAAATACCCAAGAGATTACTGAAGAAATCAAAGAGGAAATCAAAATATACCTAGAAACAAATGATAATGAAAACACGATGACCCAAAACCTATGGGATGCAGCAAAAGCAGTTCTAAGAGGGATGTTTAGAGCAATACAATCCTACCTCAAGAAACAAGAAACATATCAAGTGAATAACCTAAGCTTATACCTAAATCGATTAGAGAAAGAAGAACAAAAATACCCCAAAGTTAGCAGAAGGAAAGAAATCATAAAGATCAGAAATAAATGAAAAAGAAATGAAGGAAACAATAGCAAAAACCAATAAAACTAAAAGCTGGTTCTTTGAGAAGATAAACAAAATTGATAAACCATTAGTCAGACTCATCAAGAAAAAAAGGGAGAAGACTCAAATCAACAGAATTATAAATGAAAAAGGAGAAGTAACAACTGACACTGAAGAAATACAAAGGATCATGAGAGATTACTACAAGCAACTCTATGCCAATAAAATGGACAACCTGGAAGAAATGGACAAATTCTTAGAAAAGCACAACCTTCTGAGACTGAGCCAGCAAGAAATAGAAAATATAAACAGACGAATCCCAAGCACTGAACTTGAGACTCTGATTACATATCTTCCAACAAACAAAAGCCCAGGACCAAATGGCTTCATAGGCGACTTACCAAACATTTAGAGAATAGCTAACACCTATCCTTCTCAAACTCTTCCAAAATACAGCAGAGGGAGGAACACTCCCAAACTCATTCTACGAGGCCACCATCACCCTGACACCAAAACCAGATAAAGACATCTCAAACAAAGAAAACTACAGGCCAATATCACTGATGAACACAGATGCAAAAATCCTCAACAAAATACTAGCAAACGGAATCCAGCAGCACATTAAAAGGATCATACACCATGATCAAGTGGTGTTTATCACAGGAATGCTAGGATTCTTCAATATATACAAATCAATCAATGTGAAACACCATATTAAATAATTGAAGGAGAAAAACCATATGATCATCTCAATAGATGCAGAAAAAGCTTTCAACAAAATTCAACACCGATTTATGATAAAAACCCTCCAGAAAGTAGGCAAAGAGGGAACTTACCTCGACAAAATAAAGGCCATATAAAAAAAAAAAACCCACAGCCAACATCACTCGCAATGGTGAAAATCTGAAACCATTTCCTCAAAGATCAGGGACAAGACAAGGTTGTCTACTCTCACCACCATTATTCAAAATTGTTTTGGAAGTTTTAGCCATAGCAATGAGAGATGAAAAAGAAATCAAAGGAATCCAAATCGGAAAAGAAGTAAAGCTGTCACTGTTTGCAGATGACATGATACTATACATAGAGAATCCTAAAGATGCTACCAGAAAACTAGTAGAGCTAATCAATGAATCTGGTAAAGTAGCAGGATACAAAATGAATGCACAGAAATCTCTTGCATTCCTATACACTAATGATGAAAAATCTGAAAGGGAAATTAAGGAAACACACCTATTTACCATTGCAACACAAAAAGAATAAAATACCTAGGAATAAACCTACCTAAGGCGACAAAAGACCTGTATGCAGAAAACTATAAGACACTGATGAAATAAATTAAAGATGATACAAACAGATGGAGAGATTTACCATGTTCTTGGATTGTAAGAATCAACATTGTGAAAGTGATTATACTACCCAAAGCAATCTATAGATTCAGTGCAATCCTTATCAAAATACCAATGGCGTTTTTCACAGAAGTAGAACAAAAAATTTCACAATTTGTTTGGAAACACAATAGACGTCAAAGAGCCAAAGCAATCTTGAGAAACAAAAACGGAGCTGGAGGAATCAGGCTCTCAGACTTCGGACTATACTACAAGGTTACAGTATTCAAGACAGCATGGTACTGGCACAAAGACAGAAATGTAGATCAATGGAAGAGGATTGAAAGCCCAGAGATAAACCCATTCACATATAGTCACCTTATTTTTGATAAAGGAAGGAAGAATATACAATGGAGAAAAGACTGCCTCTTCAATAAGTGGTGCTGGGAAAACTAGACAGCTACATGTAAAAGAATGAAATTAGAACACTCCCTAACACCATACACAAAAATAAACTCAAAATAAATTAAAGACCTAAATGTAACGCCAGAGACTATAAAACTCTTAGAGGAAAACATAGGCAGAACACTCTATGACATAAATCACAGCAAGATCCTTTTTGACCCACCTCCTAGAGAAATGGAAATAAAAACAAAAACGAATGGGACCTAGTGAAACTTAATAGCTTTTGCACAGCAAAGGAAACCATATAGAAGACAAAAAGACAACCCTCAGAATGGGAGAAAATATTTGCATATGAAGCAACTGACAAAGGATTAATGTCCAAAATTTACAAGCAGCTCATGCAGTTTAATATCAAAAAACAAACAACCCGATCCAAAAATGGATAGAAGACCTAAATAGACATTTCTCCAAAGAAGATACACAGACAGACAACAAACACATGAAAGAATGCTCAACATCATTAATCATTAGAGAAATGCAAATCAAAATTACAATGAGGTATCACCTCACACAAGTCAGAATGGTGGCCATCAACAAAAAATCTACAACCAATAAATTTTGGAGAGGGTGTGGAGAAAAGGGAATCCTCTTGCACTGTTGGTGGGAATGCAAATAGATACAGCCACTATGGAGAACAGTATGGAGGTTCGTTAAAAAATTTAAAATAGAACTACCATACGACCCAGCAATCCCACTACTGGGCATATACCCAGAGAAAACCATAATTCAAAAAGAGTCATGTACCAAAATGTTCATTGCAGCTGTATTTACAATAGCCAGGACACGGAAGCAACCTAAGTGTCCACTGACAGGTGAATGGATAAAGAAGATGTGGTGCATATATACAATGGAATATTACTCATCCATAAAAAGAAACGAAAATTAGTTATTTGTAGTCAGGTGGACGGACCTAGAGACTGTCATACAGAGTGAAGTAAGTCAGAAAGAGAAAAATAAATACCGTATGCTAACACATATATATGGGATCTAAAAAAAAAAATGGTTCTGAAGAACGTAGCGGCAGGACAGGAATAAAGACACAGATGTAGAGAATGGACTTGAGGACATGGGGAGGGGGAAGGGTAAGCTGAGACAAAGTGAGAGAGTGGTATGGACATAGATACACTACCAAATGTAAAATAGATAGATAGTGGAAAAGAGCCACATGGCACAGGGAGGTTAGCTCAGTGCTTTGTGACCACCTAGAGGGGTGGGATAGGGAGGGTGGGTGGGAGACCCAAGAGGGAGGAGATATGGGGTTATATGTATATGTATAGATGATTCACTTTGCTATGAAACAGAAACTAATACACCATTGTAAAGTAATTATACTCCAATAAAGATGTTAAAAAAAACCTTATAAAAAATGAAAAGAAAATAAATGTAGGGAGATTTGTTTAATCTTTAAGATATTACTGGATAATGCAGGACTGATAATGGGTGGTATTTTCTGTTCCTATTAAGGGAAGAACAAGTGTAAATAAGCTTTATTATCAACCAAAATGATTACATTTAAAAGAATCTCTTAACTCAAAGGTTAGTGAAACCCTAGACAATATTAATATATCAAAACCTCCAGGATATCTTCTGGTGAATTCTGACACAAACATTTAAGGAAACAAACTTACTTTTGGGTCACAGTCCTATTTCATATTCTATAGCCTCTGAGATAGTGTGTTACCATGTGGCTTTTTTATTTAGCCATGTTATATAGAGAGTCTGCCTTCATCTAAGGTGAGGAACGTCATATAGGTAAACTAACCATGACATCCAGCTAACTCTTTGCATCCAGCTTACCACAGCATAATTCCGAAAAGTGAATTTTATAAATCAAATCACTTTCTTTCTCAAGCTAGTCAGCCAATTCTTAGCCTGGGTTCTCAGGGTTATTGCATCTTGTTATACTCTAGATATAATTCCAGTCTCTAATGACAACAGAGCCCCAAGTTTCATGTTCCCAAGTTTCATACCTAAAAATCTTTTAACAAGTCTCCCTCAAATCAATTTTCTTACTTAAATTGTCCACTGCAGTCATTATCTGCCTACTTACCTGTATAGATTATTAGTATATTCATTCACTCTTTTTCTTTTGTGTTCTGTTTCTGGTCTGGCTCATTATAAAATTCATATTTAGAATCCCAAATTTTCATCAGTATGTTTTAGCTAACTCAATGGACAGGAGAGCAATTCACAACTAATGGAGAAGTAGGAAAATCCATCAAAGTGGTTGGCATTCTCAAGTCTCCATCTTTTTCCCAACTTTATCTCAGGCCCTCATGTTATTCCACTTAGTCTCCATGACTTTATTACTTATTCTCTCAAATATATATGTTCAACTTATACTTACTTCCTGAGTTCCTGATTTAAATAATGAACTGAATATTTCAACTTGTACTACATTTCAAATCAAACTTGTCCAAATTTGAATGATTCATCTCCAACCTCTCCTCTAGTATTTACTTCACCTTCTGTGTTTTCTATCTAAGTGAATGTCACAGACTTCTCAACTCAGTTCTCTAAATCATAAACTTGGTGGTCATCTTGAATTCCTTTTTTGTCTTTTGCCCACGTTTATTAAAAAAATCACCAAGTTCTATCAATTATACTTCCTTAATTGTTTTCAAATACATTCTCTTCTCCCCATCCTCAGCATTATCATTTTAAATCATTATTACAGTCTTTTACCAGGACTCCCTGTTCCCGATTTATCTGTATCTGCATCCATTCTTGTCCTGATACATTTCATTCATTCATTCATTCATTCATTCAACAAAAACTTCCCAGCGGCCTACTACATGCCTAGCTCTGCTCTTGGTTCTGGACCCTACCTTGTATTCAGTGTGATATCACTAAAATGCACATTAATCATGTTATTCTCTTATTTAAAATCATTTGATTTAATTATAGTCCTTGGAATAAAATCCCAGCTCCGTAGTACAGCTTACTGGAGTATCCACATCATGGCCCCCCGTGTAGCTTGCCACTGTCATTTCTTGCCATTCCCCCTACCCCCACTTCCACTTTATTTTCCAGTGATATTCAGCCATTTGCAATTACTCCATTGCTCCATGCTCCTGCTCACCTCTTGGCATAGGTTTTAGTTTCTCTCTCTGCTTGAAATCCCCATTTCCTTCACTTCAATGCTTAACTCACAATTCTTCAAAACTCACTGCTGGTGTTTTTTCCTCTGAGAAGCTTTTTTTGACCCTGTCTGACTGCCCTACCTGACGTAAGTGCTTCTCTCCTACTTCCTCCCATATATCCTGTACTTACCTCTGACATAGCCCACACTATTTGTATTTGTCAGTTTACATGTCTACAGCTTTCCCTAGACAGTGAACTCCTTAGGGGAACATGCTTTATTTGTTTTAGCATCTCTGGTAGATGCTTAACAAATATTTGTTAATTGAATTTTTGGATAGTTAGAAAGATGTCTATAAAAGGATATTGTGAATATATATTCACTGTTTAAAAGAAAATATACTATTTTCAGGGATAGTTTGAGGTCAGAGGGAGAAATGAGCAAAAGTAGATGAAGGAAGTGAAGCCATTTAAGATCACTTATCTGTTTTAATTAAAAAGAAAGTCACAACTTTCCTGTGAAAGAAGTAGAAGAGACAAGGAGAGGGCACTAAGAAAGTAATTTATGCCCTATTTTCACTGAAGTCTGAAGCAATCAGAAAATGCAAGCTATGGGTGCTGTAATAGCCTGAAGGGGAGATGGTATTGATCTTGTTATTGCTTCATATATATTGAGAATGAAGGTGAGTGATTAAATTATGAGGGAGAAGCAATAACTTTACCCAGGTTTTGATAGGTAGGGCTGGGTGCTCCCCAGAAACCAGATTATAGTTTTCCACTATATTAAGTTAGCAGTGCTGAGCATAGTGCACCTGTTTTCCACTTCTTGCCTTGCCTAACAATTTGCTTTTTACATTCTGGAGACTGCATTCCATAGAAGCACCTGATTAAGTGAGCAATGAACAAAATTAGATAATGATACAGCATCTAAATGAGTCAGTAAGAATTCAACCAAGCCATAGGTCTAAACCTGAGGAAAATTGTTTGCAACAACCCATGTTTATGAGGAAATGGGGAGGGGTAGGAAGCATAATGTAATCAGTGTTCAATGTGATTGTGTTGGTTCAGACAGGAAAACCTTACTAAGGGTGTCAGAAATTTAATCCAACTTGGATTAAATTTCGTGGTTCTGTAGAATCATGAAACATGGATCTGAAATAAGCCTCTGACATAGCCTGGTCCAGTTCTCTCATTTTATAGGTGAGAAACCAAAGCCTAAAGGTTTAAGAAAGTGTTTACTTGAAAACAGCTTTGCATGCCCTCCTTCAGTGGTCCGGATTAACAAAAATTAACTCCTTACAGTTCAAATGCTCTAATCTTAGTTCAGGCAGTTAGGGTAGCACAATTCACAAAACCTCTTGGGTTAAGAATCACTGAATTCTCTGCTCACACAACAATGGCTACATTTCCAAGCTGCCTAAAAGAAGAAGAAGAACATGGCTGAGATTATTTTCTATAGTTGCATCAAGATTTCTGACCCCAATGTATTTTCATTGGAAATTTCAGCTGTCTCTTAGAAGGTCTGTAAAAGGTATTACTTGGTTGCCCTGGATATTTTATTTCACTGTGACCTTCACAGATTCTTATATTTATCTGATGAACTCCTTTTATCAGCTATTCTTTCCAAGTAACAAAGGCTAACTAGGTTAAAACATTTAGAGGTAAAGACTCCCTCAAAGACATGAAAATTTATCAGATATATTTAACATACTGATTTGTACACGCATATGTACACACACACAGAGCCTCACTATTTAGTCTAGCATTAATCTTTAATATATGTAAATATATGGTGATAATTACAGGCAACTAGCCATGTTTTACTTCTCTTCCTGTGAGTTTTACTTCACTTCCTGAGGGTGATATACTCACAGGTGATTGAGAAACAAAGGCTCTCTTCTTACTCTTCTCCTTTTTCAAAATATAGTCCTGGGAGGAGGATCCAGGCTAATCCTTTTTTGACTGGAGGGCCCAGTGTCTAGAGTTAGTGGGACATACAGAGCTCATCCTCGCTGGCAATGAGTTTTAGGGAGTCACTCAAGCCGGAAAAGGCAATTTGGACTTCAAATTCTGCTGTCTGTCCAGGTAGTGTTCTTTCTGCTGAATCCAGAGAATTCTCGCCAATTTGGACACTCACAGATTGTAGTGTGGTTTCCTGCCCAGGAAAGTTGGGTGGCTACCAACTCCTGCTTCACAGAGAACCATCTACACTCCTGAAAACTTTTCTCTTGGTCATGAGTCACACACACACAAAAATGAAGTTTGAAAAGAAGTTTTACATGAGGGAAAGTAGCTCTGGGGAAAGGTAACAATGGCATGCATAGGAGAGATGGCCTACCAGATGATTTTGAGTAGTACAGGCTGCGTCAACCTTAGAAAAAGTTCGGGGAGAGGAGAGCTATGTTGGTGCAGAGAGTTGAGATTTACTTGTTTTCCTCCCAACTCTGCCATTATACCTCTTTACTCATTCTCGATACCCTAATAAAATAATTGACAAAAGTTTATTAAGCATCAACTATGTAAAAGATGTTGTGCTAGATAGTGCATGTAGATCTAAAGAGGTATAAAAATAACTACTGCACTCAAAGAACTTACTATATAGTTGGATAGAAAAGACAAGAAGGTAAGGAAAGTAGAATGTGTTAAAAACCAAATGAATCCTACAGAATAAGGATGTTATTTCAGGTGAGAGAGTCTACAAGAGATGGTGTGTTTCAGAAAAAGAACCATGTGACTTGGGCTAGAATTGAAAGATGGTGCAGTATAGACACCAGTTGCCACTCAATATCTGTTTTCCTCTTTGTCCTTAGTAAAAGAAACCTGATTCTACTTGTATGGAAACCAAGTCAAAAGACATTTCCAAGCATACTATACACCTGGTTGTAGCCATGTGATTAGGTTCTGGCCAATGAGATGTAAGCAAAAGTGTTGTCTGGACAACCAGAAAGGCTGTTTAAAAGGACATAAATCATCAGGCACCCATTTTATATGTTCTTCTTTTTTTCTTTCTCTAACCTGAAACTTCAACATCACAGCTGAGCTGTAGCAGCCATGTTGAACCAAAGATAACCTTGAGGATGGAGATCACATTCTGAGATGATGGAGCAAAAGGGGCACAAGAATAAGTAGAGAATCTGCAGTCTTTCAAAGTTAAAAGTCTAGACCTGAGGCTTCCAAAATTGTGGTCTTGACTAATCAGGAAAATATTTTCTCAAAATAGGAAAGGATAAGCCTTTATATATGTTCATAATATAAAATAAGAAAAAAAAATCATCCTCCATCATTATTGTCATTTCATATGAATAAACATTTTAACATTAAAAAATAAGATTAATTTCATAAGAACCATAAATTGAATGAATTTAACATTAAGAAAATTCACATATTGCCCTCATTAAATTTATTTCAATATGGACCATCATCAATCCTTTGATAGATCAGCAGAAGTCTACACACTAAGGTTTGGAACTTGTCCAGGTTTTAGAAATTTTATTCTAGTGTAGTATCTCCCCAAATATGACATTTAAAATGAATTTGAGTTGTAAATGCAATGATTTTGGGTGGTTTGTGAGAAGGTTTCATATCATGCCTAGAACAGGTAATAAATAGCATTGAATCAAATAGTGAAAAAAAGTTATCATGCCTTTTTCTGTTTTCCTTCAGCCCTTCTGACTAGAGAAGAAGACTCAATTTGATACTAGTTGACCAGTGATACAATACTAAGGTAATCTCCCATTTAATAAAGAGATAATGGATATCAATATTCGAGTCTGGAAAAATGTAGGAAAGAATAATTAGTTACAATAAACATTGCTTTGTTTCCATTATATTTATATTTATAGTTATCTTCTTTCTACAGTGAAAAGTTTTCCACATTTTAAATAGTGATAAGAAGTTCCCTTTTAAAGATATACTTAATGTTTAAGACTTTTAAAAGTCAATCCATTTAAGAAAATACATATGAAGTAGCTAATCATATAGTGCTACTTGAATATACCAAAACTCATGAAAATGTTATGCGAATGTCTGAGTCACTGGAAACTTAATTATGTGAGAGCCAAAAAGAGTCACCTGGTAGATGACTCTACCCTGGAAACCTAGGCAACCAGTCAAACTAAAACAACCTGGTTTAGCTAGAAGGTTTTGTCTCATCTTTGAGTTCTCTTTGGCATCTCTTTGGCTTTGCTTTTCCTGACTTCCATTGCCCTGATCTGGTTAGCCTGACCCTAAATCTTATCTAGTCTTTATCTGAAACTTTAATCCATAGCACTGTGAAACCTATGCCCACTCTAATCCTCCCTTGTCCAATCCTGAGCTGCTATAAAACTGCTGCTGACTTGACTTATTCTACCTGATAGATGGATTGTGTCCCATTCTGAGTCCCTACCACCAACTTTACTAACATAGTCACTCCTCTTAGTGAACTCCACCTCCATGCCAGAATTTATTGTCAACCTGAGACCCAAGAAGTATGGTCAGACTTCCACTCAAAATTCAAAAGGACAGGTTATAATTAATGCATTTTTCAGAAAAACTGAGAAAAAACATTTCCATAGTCTATATTCTTATTGAACCAATCCATTTCAGCTCAGCTTAGTCATTAGTTCCACAAACTATATATTTTCCTAAAATACTATCTTATAAAAAAATTTGATTCCATGAAATAAAAGGTCATTACAGCTTCCAGAACCAAACCAAAAATCTCCTTCTAATACAGCCTAGAGAAATATTCACCTTTCTTCTGCCCTATAAATTCCATCAAAACTTCAAGTTTTAAAATAGATTTCCTGGGCTTCCCTGGTGGCGCAATGGTTGAGAGTCCACCTGCCGATGCTGGGGACACGGGTTCGTGCCCCGGTCCGGAAAGATCCCACATGCCGTGGAGCGGCTAGGCCCGTGAGCCATGGCCACTGAGCCTGTGCGTCTGGAGCCTTGTGCTCCGCAACGGGAGACGCCACGACAGTGAGTACCACAAGAGAGAGAGAGAAAAAAAAAAAAGATTTCCTTTCAACAGTCAATATTCTTTTCTCCCTGAAGAGTACTGTTCTCCAACTCCAGAATCTCACACTTATTTTACTAGCTGTTAAATATAAATTTTGTGAAGGTGTCAGGCTGAAAGTGTCCTTAAAGTTCGTCTAATTAACCTCCCATGCAATGTTTAAACTTCTGCCAAAAACTATAGATGGAAATGGTTTTCACCTAAAAAGTATTATACCATTTGAAAGATTTAAGGCACTTGTTGTTTTTCTAAAAGTGATAAGATTGCACTGAGATTATCTGTTTGCTCGGGCTGAGGCCTCTTTCAGTCTATCTGAGAGATGGATGGCCAGGGTTGGTGAGATGTATCTGTGGCAATGTAACCATTTTTCTTATTGTAGAATTAACTGGCCCATATGAAGATCAGCTGATGATTTGGCCTTTTTATCACCCTGAACCAACAGTCACCTGGACCAAATACCAACAATTATGGTAGTAAAACAGTTATCTGGGAAAGATAGATGCCCTGAGATTAAAATGAAAAAAAGTCACATTAAGTGAAAACATTTAAGTTATTACAAAATTGCAATGTTGCATTTTAATAAAACTGCGAGTATTTGACAATACCTCGTGGTTTCCATTCAAAAGGGAGTGGAAGCGTATTAACACTTAATAGATGCCAGTAATTATGATAGGCATTTTCATCTATTTTATCTTATTTAAGAATAACAGTTTATAGAGATTCAGTGTTAGAAGTCATTCGCTCAATGTCACACAGCTGAGTAAGCAGCGGATCTGTGATTCAGAAGTTTCACTGTAATGGTGGATTGACCCATTATAGATTTGTCAAAACTCATGGAACTATACAATACAGAGTGAACCCTAATGTAAACTATGGACTTTAGTTAAAAATAATGTATCAATATTGGTCCATCAATTGTAATAAATATACCACATTAATTCAAGATGTTAATATTAGGGGAAACTGTGAGAGATAAGTATATTAGAACTCTCTGTACTTTCTGCTCAATTTTTCTGTAAAAAGTCATTGATTTTAAAAATAATTTTTAAATAAATAAAATATTCATACACACATATTTAACTAATCATTCTCCACCCATTCTCCCTTAAACTCATTCCAGTCAGGTTTTCCATGGTTCCACCTCTCCATGGACACTGACCTCATCAAGGTCATCCAAGACCTCCATATCCGTATAATCAGTGTAATTCTCAGTCTTCATCTTACCTCACTTATCAATAGCATTAGACGCATTAATTACAACCTCTTTGTTGAAACTTCTTCACTTAGCTTCCAGGCATCACATTCACCTGGTTTTTCTCCTCTTCCCTGACTTCTCCATTACAGCTTTTGCTGATTTCTTCTTTTCTCTCTGACCTCTTAACATTGGAGGGCCCCAAATTTAGTCCTTTTGGCTTTCTCCCTTCTCTATCTACCTCACTTCCTTAGTAACTGTATTTAATACAATGACTTTAGATTACGCTGGTGATTCTCAATTCTTTTTTTGTCCAGAGACTTGGCCTCTCCCTAAACTTTAAACTTACATAACTACTTAACATCTTGTATTAGCTAGGACTCTCCAGGATAACAGAACCAACAGGAAAACCTTATTTATATACAAAACCTTTTATTTTATATATATAATTTATTATAAGGAATTCGTAAATTGGCTCACATAATTGTGGAGGCTGGCAAATCCAAATCTGCAGTGTGGGCTGACAGGCAGAGACCCAGGAGAACCAATTGTACAGATAAATATGAAGTTCAAAGGCAGTCTGCTGGAGAATTCCTTCCTGCTGGGGGAAGCCAGTCTTTTTGTTTTATTCAGGCCTTCAACTAATTGGATGAAGCCTACCCACATTATGGAGAACAATCTGCTTTACTCAAAGTTTACCAATTTAAATGTTAATCTCATCCAAAAACACTCTCCAAGTCAACAGATATAATTAACCTTCACACATCTCAAACATAATTTGACGAAATCTTCTCTACTTGTTTTCTTTCCCCAACTCAGGTAATGAGAGCTCCATCCTTCCACTTGCATTGGCCAAAAACTATAAAGTCATTCTTGGTTTGGCCTTCCTCTTACCACCCATATTCAGTTTTTCTTCTCTCCACCTCCACTGACACTACCCTGGCCCATGCTATTATCATCTCCTACCAGGAATATAGCAAGAAAGAGCCTCTTACTGCTCCCTGGATGTGTCTCTTACCCTCCACCTCAGTCTGCATTACTGTTTCTCAAGCTGTATTGTGCATACACACCACTTGGGGATCTTGTTAAAGACAGATTATGGTTTAGCAGATCTGGGGTGGGGCCTGAAAGTCTCCATTTCTAACATGCTCCCAGAGATGCCAATGTTCCTGGTTCACGGACAACACTTTGAATAGCAGAAGACAGAGTGATACTTTTAAAACATAATTGAAATCATGTTTCTCTTCTGGCTCAAAATAATCCAATGTCTTCCCATTTCACTCAATGTAAAAACTGTACTCCTTATAGTGGTCAACAATCCTAAATGATCCAAACTCCCCCCTTCATCTCTTTCACTTTTATCTACTACCACTCTCCCCCTTGCTCATTGTATTTCAGCCACACTGGCTTCCTCCGTGTTCCTCAAATACCACAGATAAGATCCTACCCCAGGCCTTTCCACTAGCTCCTCTCTCTGCCTGGAAGGCTCTTCCCCAGCAACTCCTTCACCTTTAAGTCCTGGCTCAATTGTCATGTTATCAGTGAGTGCTATTTTATTATTATTTGAAAAATTTTTTATCTTATATTGGGGTATAGTTGATTTACAATGTTGTGGTAGTTTCAGGTGTACAACAAAGTGATTCAGTTATACATATACATATATCTATTCTTTTTCATATTCTTTTCCCATATAGATTATTACAGAGTATTGAGCAGAGTTCCCTGTATTATACAGTAGGTCCTTGTTGATTATCTATTTTATATACAGTAGTGTGTTCATGTTAATCCCAACCTCCTAATTTATCCCTCCTCCCGCACTCATCTTTCCCCTTTGGTAATCATAAGTTTGTTTTCTAAGTCTGTGAGTCTGTTTCTGTTTTGTAGATAAGTTCATTTGTATCATTTTTTTTAGATTCCACACATAAGTGATATCATATGATATTTGTCTTTCTCTGTCTGACTTATTTTACTTGGTATGATAATCTCTAGGTCCATCCATGTTGCTGCAAATGGCATCATTTCATTCTTTTTTATGGCTGAGTAATATTCCATTGTATATATATATATATATATATATATATATATATATATATATATATACCACATCTTCTTTATCCATTCATCTGTCAATGGACATTTAGGTTGCTTCTATGTCATGGCTATTATAATAGTACTTCAGTGAACACTGGGGTGCATGTATCTTTTCAAATTATGGTTTTCTCCAGATATATACCCAGAAGTGGGATTGCAAACAAGCAAGTCCTACTTTAACTACCTTACTTAGAATTGTACATACCTTCCCTACCCCCAGCATTTCCCATCTTTCCTGCTCAGTTTTATCTTTCTCCATAGTACCTCATCACCTTTACCATACTCCCTAATGTACTTACTCATTAGCTGTGTTGTCTATCTCCCCCATCAAAGTATAGGCTCCTTGAAGGTGAGGATTTTTGTCTATGTACTCACTACTGTATCTCTATCACTTACCAAGAGTGCCTTGTACATGGTATATAATCAACAATCATTTATTAAATAAGTGAATGAATGAATAAATGAATTTCAAAGGCCATGCTTGTTCCAGAATATCAGACTCTCTCTCCCCAAATCAGAAATTAGCAAAGCTTCAGAAGAAACAGATTCAAAAGAAAGTCCTCATATAAATTGAGAAATTAATACAATTTTGATTTAGAAAGACAAATGCAGGTAGTGCTTATTAGATACATATAAATAATGCCACCAATGTACTATAATGCAATATAATATAAACAGTGTTAGCTTGCTCTTATTAAGACATACTGCACACAAAAAAGAGAAAGGAAGAAATATTGTGTTAGTAGTGATGAGTCATGGGTAATAAGTACTTCTACATTTTTCAACATTTTTATAAAAACATAAATTGGCAGTAAAGATTTTAATCTATGCCATATAATTATATTTTTGTTCTATAATGTCAAAGTTTAACAATTATAGTTTCATTTATGGTGTACTAAAATAGAAATAAGCTGCTACATTAATGGGTCCTTTGCTGGAAACCTCAGAAACCTTCTAGTTACTTCAAGCTGAAGAGTAATTGATGAAAGAGGAAGATCACAGGATCTCTAGAAACACACAGCCAGAAAATCAGGCTGAGGCTCAGTTCTGAGGTTGATAAACCCTGAATAAGAGCCACGTCACTTGTGTATTTCCTTGAATGTGTGATCTACCCATCACATGGCACAGGCAGACAGCACAGTTCTCACAGCCTAGGAGACCCAGAGGCCATCATAGGAGCAGCTCCACTACTGCCCCTGATGCTTCATACCCCTCCCCCACACTCCACCAACCCTGCCAGCAGCAAAGCTTCCAAGCAGCACCCTCTTCTTAAGTCACACACCTGTGTCTAGTGGCAAGGGAGGTGGGGGAGGCATTTTGGACTCTAATACACCTCAGGAAATTACCAAAATATAAGAAAAGCATTTAAAAGGTATTGAACAACTGTAGTTATGACAAAGGTCTATTCTGTGGGCTGAACCTGAAAACTCAGCCCTCAGACCATCAAGCTATTAGGTCGCTAGGTTCAACGCAGTGATGTGCAAGAAAATGTTTAATGACTAGCTCTCTGGACGGGGGGGCACGTGATTCCTAACATGTGCCAATTTCCATGCAGTAAATACTCCAAACATGGCCGACTTCTAGCTACCAACACATCATCACTGAATTCAGGGTTTTGGGAAGAGATTGTACATCACTTCACTCCAAAGTGTTTCTACCATATAGATATAATAAATATAAATCTGCTCAAGAGCAGAGCTAATAGTAAAATGCAGTAAAACATGTTTGGAGTCCTTATCATCTTTGTTTTAATATAATTTATTTAATTGAAAGTTTATATAATTTAGTAATGGATGTTTAACAACTGGCTCAGGATTTCTGAAAGTTTAAGAACTGGCTCTTGTGAGCTGAATAGGTGGCTCCAGTACACCATGGGCTCAAAGTAGTTGATGTTCCTTTTTCTTACATAGCTGGTATCTTTATGGTATTGGACATCAAAATTTGTATAGGTTTGCTCTATCCAAACTGAATTAGATAATCTCTTCATTTAAGTATAAAAATTCCTAATGTATTCTCTAAGAAGGGAAATGGGATGCCTATTACCTTCTTTGATTTCTTATTGCCTTTTGGCATCTGCCTTATTTTGTGGTGACTAATCTAGGGCTTCATCTTCAATGCTCAGCTTCAGAAGCTATCATTCTATTACAGTTCTAATGGCCAGTCTCTCCTTGCCGATTAAGGTCTGCGTGGTCAGAATTATGCATAAACCAGTTATAGTTTTGGTTAATTGATCACTGTATTTAACCTTTCAAAGTACAGTTGTACACACTCAAGACACATATTGCTTGATTAGGGCCTTTGCTTTCCTTAGAATCCAGCTAACTTGTACCCGTTATCCAGGTCCCAGTTCAGACCACTCATTCAAGGAACACTTCCTGGAGCCTCTCGTTTCCTAATTAAGCCAGGGTTAGAGGTCTTTTCTCTGTGTTCCCATAGAAGCCCACACTTACCTCTACCAAAATACTCAGGACATGAATAATAATTTTTGGAGACTATCACTTTCATTGTCTGCCTTTACACGCACTTTGAGGGCAAGGAGATTGCCTTATTGTCTTTATGTCCCCAGTATCCACTTAGCATAGTAGCAGGAATGCAGTAGACACTCAATTTATCCATCCATTCATTAGTTCATTCTTTCACTTACTCGACACATGTTGAGCCTCTATTAGGTGCCAGACACTGTTTTGTATGCTAAACATATAACAGTAGGGGGAAAATTCCTGCAATTATAGAGCCAACATTATAAAGGAGATATAAGTAATATATAGTATGTTGGATGATGATAAGTGCTATGGAGAAAAACATAAACATAATGAAAGGTATGAGGAATGCAAGAATAGATTGGGGGGTGGGGTTGTCAGAGAAGAGCTAATTGGTAAGTTGATATTTGAGCCAATACCAGAAGGAGGTGAGGAGACTAATATGAAGAGCTAAATATGTACAATTAAGTCCTTCTCTACTTTCACAGGACAGTATAAGATAGGATTTTTTTGGCTGATGTTTCAGACATGGATTGTCGGATTCTAGTAGGTCTGCTTCTCCAAACAGCTTCCACCCCCAGAGCAGTTGCTATCTCTACACATTAGTCCCTCCTTTCTCTTCCTCCTACTTCCCCATTCAAACCCTGGCTCCTCTCTGACTCACCCTGCTCTTTTATTCTTGGCCATAATTCTGTGTTCTGACTCATTCAGTTCTAATCACTGAGAATTTACTTCCTTTGTGGCCAGCACTATACCAAGTAAGAGGAAAGATTACAAAATAGCACAAGATCCTTGAGGGTCTTCTGTCTAAATACAGACAAAAGTGACATAAACAAGCTCCTTCTCTTGACAAACACCTGTGCCAATGTCTTACTACGTATGAAGTGATCTCTATTTTGCTAACAAAGAAAATGTACAAGATCGAGTAAGAGGGACTATAACATGATATACATCGAATTGGGAAGAGGTTTATTCATTATCAAAACCTGTATCTTCTGATTATTCCCAAAATCATGGTCTTAAAAATGACATTTTTCTAGTAGACAGGTAGTTACTGGATATGCATTATTCATGCACTCAAAGCATCTACAACATTTGTATTTTGGCAAAGTCCCTACCTCTCTTCCAGATCACACTGTAACAATTATGCAGTGGTGAAAAAAACAACTGGGTCTTTATTGTTGAGCAGTTAAAGGTCTCTGAAAGGTGAAGTTTATTTTTATTGATTTAAAAAGAATTTGTCCAAATCAGATATTTACTTGTTTATGTGTGTCTGATCTAAAGGGGGCAGTGTTTTGCAAGCAGGGCTATGAGTCAGAGAGAACATTTCCAGCATCCTGGTTTGGTTAAAAAGAAAGAAGAAAAGGGAATTAGCAATTGAACACCTGCTTGGTGCCAGGCACTGTGGCAGATACTTTCCAATATATTATTCTATGTAACATAGGCTGTGTCATGATACACACACACACACACACACACACATACACACACAAATACACAAATATGGGAGGAAGGTACTATTACTAGCCTGAGTTTAAATCAAAGGAAATTGCGTTTCTGAGAGAGTTTTAATAAGTTTTCAATGAGAATTGGCTTGTGAATAGAAGACATATCACTCCAGGTATGTCTGACTCTGAAAACCATGGTTTTTCCACTTTTCATGCTTCTCTCAGATGAGAACATCATGCTGATAAGGCCAAGGCCATGAGGTCGATCATTACCTTGTGTTGGTCTTAATCTAGGCCAAAGCCTGCCCTCTTCCATCGTCCAAATTCAGGCTAGAGCCTTATAGATCCAAAGTGTGTTTTAAAAATATACCAAATGAGAACGTATAAACTAGATAAGTAGAAACCCATCCTGACCACTGGATAAACAAGGGTAAACATATGCATTGATGATGGGTCATCAGTGCCATCTTTGTTGTGTTCAAAGGCTAACAGAACTTGACCTCTATCTTCCCATAAATCTATATCACTCCCTGTCCTTTAAATGACAGGGCACTATCATTCACGATGTCAAAGAAGGGAATTATAAGGAATCCAGCTGTCTAAATCAGGAGAGGAAATAGCCAGATGCATTTTGACTAATCATAGCCTTCTTAGTAGAATAACCAGCCAAAAATTGCTGGCCTTACATGTCTGCTAATTCACTACAGCCCTTTCACTGGGAATCTCCATTGTGAATTCTGAACTCTAGTCTCCATTGCTGCTGCTTTAGTGTAGAGAATGATGCTGAGTGTGTGTGCTTATGCTGATATCTGGATACACATATGGCAACAATTAGAGTGGTTAATTAATAACATAAACTGCAGGGGTTCTAGGGGTCCTTCGGGGAGATTAAATGAATCTAAATCCCAACAAATAAATTAGTTGTCCTCAATCTGTGCTGCAGCTTATGTGTTCACCAAATTTTGATCAACGTATAAAACTTATTTTTACAACTGAGTAAACACATGGTCAGTAATATCTGCCAAATGGACCGTGAGCTAGGTGGATTTTGATACACTTTGAGGAATGAGGTACAACTTGATGCTGAGTAATAGATAAGAGGTGTAGCAATAGGACAAGCCTGTGGCAAGGAGATATAGGAACTTTATTTTATGAGTGTGTAAGACATTGTGATCACACAGTGCTAATGTTCAGTCAAGGGCTCTTGAAAAGAAACAGAGGTAGAGCTTAGGGGTGAGTCCAGAACCCACCTCTAGGGCATTAGTTCTATTTATTTATCCCTTCATTGATTCTATCAATAGATTTTTCTAAGTGCTTACTATGTGTGATGAACAGTTTTAGGAAACTGCTTCAAAGGAGACCAGTCCCAGATAGAAATACTCGTATTAATGGCCATAGAGCTCAACCAGGGCCTTGAACCAAATGTGAAGAGTATCATAATGCACTGCACTTTTTCAGTTCAGTGTGTTTATCTCTTACCTTACAGGACTCACTGGGGACATTCAGTGTCTTGTAACTTTTAATTGCCGATGAGCCTCCGGCAGGTGTGGCTTACACTAATGGACTGAAGATGTATGAGATGCTTTCAGTTATATCCAGAAAAGTGTCCCAGTCAATGGAAAATCTTTTTAATTGGGCTTTTATCAGGTCCTTCTCTGCTTCCTCAAAGCAGGGGAGGCTATTGGAAAGAGATCAGTGTGGGTTTTAGGGAGTGCTGACACATGCTTCTGAAAATGAATACAGTGGGTGGCTACTTTTGATATCATTGAAAGTCACTTGCTGGAATGAAGTTGATATGGATCAGCCACAAGGGCTGTATTATTGATGGAGGACACAAATGAATTTGCAGCAGCATCTAAGTCTATTGATTCTATCCCCTCTACATTTTGAAAGTGTTCTATGGCCAGTAGCCTTGAAGCTTTACCTCAGGGCAGGATATTTGGTACAACTGACTACCTCAGAAAATGAATACACATCTGCTTACTTTACTACTACAGGTGTATTAATTTGCTAGGTCTGCCACAAGAAAATACCTAAAATTGGGTGGCTTAAACAACAGAAATTTATCGTCTGACAGTTCTGGAGTCTAGATGAAGATCAAAGTGTCAGCAGAGTTGCTTCCTTCCAAGGGCTATGGAAAAGAATCTGTTCTATGCCTCTAAACTTGCTCTGGTGATTTTCTGGCAATCTTTGGTGTTCCTTGGCCTAGGGAAGCATCACCCTGATCTCTGCCTTCACATGACGTTCTCCCTGTGTGCATATCTGTACCCAAATTTCCCCCTTTTATAAGGACACCAGTCATATTGGACTAGGGCTCCACCCTACTCCAGCATGACATCATCTTAACTAATTACATCTGCAACAACCCTATTTTCAAATAAGGCCACATTCTGAGATACTAGGGGGTTAACACTTCAACATATGAATTTTGGAGAAATATGATTCAACCTTTAACGACAGGGAAGGAACAGACAGGGCCTATATCCTGCTTCATGGAATGAATATAATGTAAACTGTAGAATAATCCCAGAGGCCACAACCATGACCAGCACTCCACAGACAAGCCTCACAAAATTTGCAAACCTGACTCAAATGTGTAAGACATACAAATCAACTTATTTGCCCCTTTCCAACTTGTCAACTCTGTCTTGTGTCCATTTTACACAATCTGGGAGATCTGCTTATTAAAGATTACTTGTAGAACACAACTAAATAGTAGATCATTGAGGTAGAACAATTTCCTTTTTTTTTTTTTTTTTTTTTTTTTTTTTGCGGTACGCGGACCTCTCACTGCTGTGGCCTCTCCCGTTGTGGAGCACAGGCTCCGGACGCCCAGGCTCAGCAGCCATGGCTCATGGGCCCAGCCGCTCCGCGGCATGTGGGATCCTCCCGGACCAGGGCATGAACCTGTGTCCCCTGCACTCTTAACCACTACACCACCAGGGAAGCCCAGAACAATTTGCTTTTGCAAAGTAATATTTATGTTCTACTTTTCACATTGGTTTCATTTTATATCACAGGCATATATATGGAAAATACTTGTATATAATGAGACAAAACTATGGAAAATATTTGTAAATCGTATTTCCCATAGAAAATTTCTATTAAAATAGTAATATAATAATCATGCTCTTAGCAGTTTGGCTGAGATTGTCACCAGTGTCAAGCTACACTAACATTTCTACCTGTGAATTCAAGAGAAATATTCTACTTTTTCATACTTTATTTCATCATTTGAACTTAGCAGCTGCTTCCCCTAAATCTTTGCCTGGTAAGACTTGAAGAATTGTTAGACTAGTCCAGGTGGAAGAGACAATAAGACACAATTTAAGCGTTGAAATCCTTGCTTATCATTGGAGGTCAGCCTAAAATCTGCTGGGACATGTGGTTGTCTAGCAACCAACTAATGTCCTATAACGATCTACAAATTAATGCCTGTGCTGAATGAATGTTCTAGTCCAAACCCAAAGCTTTACACAGTTAATTGAAAGCTAATGTCCTCATTAGTGGCTGTTAGGGAGGCTCAACAAGTACAGTTTGCATGTGCTAAGTGTTGAATATTTATTAGACATGTTGTTTAATACAAAGTAGGAGGAACTGGGCAATCCATCTGGTGGTAACTATGAGAATAAAATGATTGTTTGGAACTGCCCAATCCATAAATATTTTCAGGAGAGTTGATGCCCACCCTACTGTTCACCACAACTGTTCATCTACACACATCTTCCTGGTTCCTGACTCTTTTTTTTAAGCAGGGTTTCAATATTACCAAGTCCACACTACTTCCAACCCAGTAAGTAGTGCTCAGACTGCTTATTATAGTCCCTGTCAATCATCTATAGTTTATCATAAATTATCAGGAAAAAAAAATGAACCTCTGTAGTTGATCTCTATAAGGCCTTTTTGGTTGATATTAAATAAGGGTAAATTAAAAATACATTGAAATTTAAGAAAGTTATGTTTGCCTTAACTTCTGCTCACATAACCACCCTGCACTTCTAGGAGTCATCCTGACATGTTCCTCCTTTGGTTGGTTGGTTGTATTTTTCTTTTTTAACTGCTTTTTAAAACAGATAGCTATTTTAAGAAAACTCCTCTAAAGATCTAAAAACAGTTAAGTGATTGGTACTTGCTAAATTATTCAGTTGATATACTGACCATCTATTATGAATTTAGGATTATGCTGGATTCTGTGGGGGATAAAAGAGAAGTATTCCATGCAATTCTTCTCCCTTATTGCCAGGGAACCCACCTTCTTTTTAAGTGTCACAAACTGGTTTAAAAAAAAATAAAGTAGGACTTGCAACTATTTCCCTTTGGTACCCAATTCCTTTCATGGTGTTTCCACAGACTCCACTTCTATTGTTAGCCCCATAATTAAGCCCTGACTTAATTCGGTCTGCTATGATACAATTACTTTAGGACAAGGACAGTGTCTTCCTTTTCGTACCATGTGATCTAGCATGAGTGAACATAAGCCCAGAACATAGTAGGTGCTCAATGAGTATTTGCTGAATGAATGAATGATTGAATGATTATTTTATACTCTCTCACCCAGTCCCTGTGTCTATTAACATGTCGATGATGCTTCTGGATATGCTTAAAGGACATTTCTATGGCCACTGAAGAGAAAATTCTATGTGAAATTAAAGCCCAAGGTTGCTGTCAAAATTCTGCCTTATTAGTAACCTAAACCAATCAACTTAGATATAAAGTCAGTCCATTAGCAAAAACAAATATCTTTTTGGTAGCTTTGTATGTTAGCACTATCCAACAGAGCCTTCTGAGATGATATAAATATTCTGTATTTGCACTGTAAAATACAGTAACCACTAGCCCTACATGGCTGATGTGACTGAGGAACTACATGTTTAATTTTATTTAATTGCAATTAATGTAAATAGCCACAAATATTAGACAACACAATTCTATATGATTCAGAATGTGAATGGATATTAAATACATCCTAGTGTTTTGCAATTAAACACACCCCAACAGGTGGTAACACAATTTAGTTTCCTGACTTGTAACGGTCCATATTTCTAGTACACTTCTTTGTCTAATGAAGTCTAGCTTAATTATGGGAACTTCCATTTTGTAGCCATAATGTAACACTACATTTACCAGTTTTCTTAATTCTCTGATGCCACTGAATAGCACCCTTATTTTGATAGCAGCTTTTCAGAAAACAAGGAAAAAAGAAAAAAGAGAATATTCTACCATTTCTCAATACAACTTTTTTAAACTTCAGGAATATTATAATATGAAAATATGTTTATCTTAGAATTTTAAAATAGAGAATTATTTAGACTTCTGATGTAGAAAACATACAATAATTCCACTTGTGTCCACAGTTGTGTTCTAAAAATATGTTAACAACACATAATACATTCTTGAATAAAGGTTTGATTTCTCTTTGAAAAACAATAGAGTTTTTAAATCCACATATACTTCAAATATTTGTGCTTTTTAAGCTTTAAACTAATTAGCAGTTTTATTAAATGTGCTAGCTTTTTAACACAGCATGTTGGGGAGCACTAGTGTTATTCTCTGCCTTTCTCTCTATAATTTTTAACCTCGAATTCTCTCTCCTTTTACACCTGGCTCCTTCACTGAGTCCCTAAAGTCTCTTCATCTCAGAAGGATATTTTTGCCATTCATTGCATTATCTAATTACAGCCTTGTTCTTTGCATTTAAACTGATGATTCTTTCACTCTTAAAAATAACTAAATTCAGTTGCTTTTAAATTCACACAGCTTTCAATTAATTTTGTACTTCACCTCAGTAGCCCTCAATTTTTCAAAAAAGGTGTTCTTAAAAAAATCCTTTCATAGCCAAGTACTGTAGTGTAAAAACTTACACTTTGAAAATTCAGAAAGAAAATTTCATTTCACTAAAGTAATAATTTGCTGAGACAAAGAAGAAAATTTTTTAAATACAGGGGAGCTGAAGGCCAAGTGTCTCTGTGGCTATTTTAACATATTCCCTACCCTAAACACAAGTCCCAGATGTGACATCTGGCACTGAAGCTGTGCTCTCCTAGATAAAGGTAATGATAACACCAGTAATAAAAAAATAATGTACCCTTATGTGTCAGGCTCTCTCTCTTTCTCGCACACAGACACACACACAAACACCATGCCCCACTGTGGGACATCATTACTGTCATTTCTCAAGGAATAGAAAACAAAAGCCAGCAGTCACAGCCAGTAACTGTTAGTGGTTCTCCACAGCCCTTACTGAATCTCCCAATCTTTCCTTGAAATAACAACCTAGAATTTGGCAAGAGCTCAAATTTAAACTTCCAGCTAGCCAGATCAATAATATTTATTCAGTTTCCTCACATATATGGTACTATTCTTGGCTCTGGTACAGAAGGAAATCCATGTACTACAGGATTTTTTTTTACATTTAAGCATATTTTCCTGAAAGGTATTTTTTTTAACAGGTCTATTGATATGTAACTCACATACCATAAAATTCACCATTTAAACATTTAAAGTATACACAATTCTAGTAGCTTTAATATATTTATAGAATTGTGTAGCCATCACCACAATCTAATTCCAGAACATTTTCATTAGTCCCCAAAGAAACTTCTTACCCATTAGCAATCATCCATTTACCCTCAACCCCAGCCCTGGGCAACCACTAATTTATTTTCTCTTTCTATGGATTTGGTCTTTGGGAAATTTCATATAAATGGAATCACACAATATGCAGTCTTTTGTGACTGGCTTCTTTCACTTTGTACAATATTTTCAAGGTGTATTCATATAGTAGCATGTACCAAATATTCATTCCATTTTAATTGTTAAAATATTCCCTTACATGAATATACTCCATTTTATGTATCCATTCATCAGTCGATGGATATTTGGGTTGTTTCTACTTTTGGGCTATCATAAATAATGCTGCTATGAACATTCATGTACAAGAGTTTTGTGTGAACATATGTTTTCTCTTCTCTGGGCTTAGACTTAGGAGTGGAATTGCTGAGTCATGTGGTAAATCTATGTTTAACATTTTAAGGAGCTGCCAAAACTGTTTTCCAAGTGCACTATTTTACACTCCCACCAGCAATGTGTGAGGGTTCCAATTTCTCCATATCCAGCAGGACTTACTCTTATATCTTATCACATGAAACAGTTTAATAAAGGGGAATTTCACACAAACATAAAATTCAAGGAAGGTTTTCCAAAGGTTAATTTTGAAGTACTGTTGAATTACCCAGAATGAAGAAGGAAAAGGAAAAGTAAGAGCTCAATAGAGCTGATATTGGTCAGTTTGAGCCCTGGCTTGAAAAACATCTTATCTAAACATCAATTTTAGAGGTTCTTTCTCAATTCTAGAAGATAATCACTTAGAAGTGCCTGTTCAATTGAATTTCTTGCTTCTATCAATGCATATGATTTCCTTTGCCAAGTTAAGGACATTATCTCTGGGTCCCAGGATAAGTTTGATCATGCCAACCATATATAAAATGCCTTATTGAGGACTGACATAGAAAATGTTCAGAATGTATATAACTATTACTATCTTTATAGTCATTGATATTTTAAAAATATATACCAAAAAAAGTGCTCATTAACCATGCTGAAAGATTACATTTTGTCATGACCTAACCTAAAGTTGGCCTTTCTGTCTAAATTTTCTAAATGGTAGAAATTTCAAACAATATTCATGTCTCCCTACAAAAACAAACAAAAATCATCTCCAGGCAAAAATGGGCTTTTTGTACATTCTAAGTTCATATAACCTCTAAAACTTTGACCTAAAAAATGTTTAATTCAGATGATATAGCACATTCCATGGTACCTAGCAAAGTGCTGGACACATATTGGGAATGAAGGAAGGAAGAAAGGAGGGAGAAAAGGAAGAAAAAGGAAGGAAGAAAGAAGAGGTGGAAGAAAGTTAATTAAGAAATTTAAGGATAACCCTGAGATATAGAAAAGTAGATATTCACTAGAGTTTAAGAATATCCAGAGAGCAAGTGTCTGTACAAATTAAGTACCTCCGTAGTATGTTGTATAATACCATATTATGTGAAGCTTCATTAATATTTGCCCATGTATAAATAGAGACGATTATAACTGCGTTTAAGTAAACTGGTAGATATCTGTCTCAATGACTAGATAAAAACCTGGGGTCTAAGGGAATGATAACGTATTATCGTGAGGTCTATCGGGAAAGCTTATAGGAGAAGATTGGGCACCAGAGTTAAACAGATCAGTTTAAGAAAGTGTTAATGCTGAATAGGTTAAAAGAGAGAAAGGTATAAAATGTATAACCCCTGCGAGCTGTAGAAAAATATGACTTTGAAAACTAATTTGAAATTCTCAGATATAAATTTCAGAGGTTCCAAAAGTCATCACCTTCAGTCTTAGGAAACCTCTCACCACTAAGTTTAGCCTGTGTGAAGGGAGAAGTACATGGAAAGTAGAGGCACAACGATTAAGGAGTCAAGTGACATAAGAGTAGAACCAATTCTTTCAAATACCAAAACTATATAAACAGATATCATAAGATGATGAGTGTGACAGAATAAGCCTCTCCCCCAAAACACTAAATGTCCACATCCTTTAAACCAGTTTTCTTTTTATCAACTATCCTTTATCTAGAGTTCAAACTGGAAATAATTCAATGAACTCATCTGTATTAAATACTATATTTACTCCTCCAGGTATATTTGTGTTTTATTTAGGATCACTTCCTTTTGTTAAAATAAATGATGCTGTGTTAGTACTCACCCAAGTGTCAGTGAAAGTCAGATGAGGAGATGCATTTTGAGTAGTCAGGGAAAGGGGTGTGGAGAAGGAAGCAGAGAGGATCTCAGTAGCTCCTCAGAGCATATACCATAGTTAGCATCTTCACCAACTTTTGCAAAGTAATTTCTACACATCTGATTGGGGGGAAAATGATACGTATGTACCAAGTAGATATTGAAGCTATCAATTAATTGTACTTTGGAGACATGGTCTGATTTTGAAGGACCAAGAAAATGTGAGGAAGTATAGAATATAGGCAATAGATTGGGGAAGAGTTCACGGTATAAATTTCAGTTTCTGGAATCAAGGTCAGGAGACATGAATTTGAGTCAAACAATGACAAAAAGTTTGTGTAATTCCCTTTCTCTTTTTTTCTTTCATCATCTGGAGTGTTAAAGCATCATTTTTTAAAAAGACAAAATCATGTTACTCGCACATATGTAAAATGAACGCATGTCCAAGATTTTGATGAAGGACCCAAGAAGATATTACAACTGGTTCAAAAGAGAAAATGCAAAGTGCCACACAATTGTAGTCGGTAAGGAATGCTGAACTTACAAATGTAAAACTAGTAAAACTGATCTATATCCATAGAGTGATAATTAACTGCACTCTACCAGATGCATTTCTATAAATAGGTATTATTTGCATTGCTATCAGTTTTTTATAAATTAACTTTTATCTGGCAGAGTTGTAAAGTATGCTTATCAAAGAAAAGAATCAAACAGGGTGCTCATCAAATTTTAGCCTTTTGCAATTCTTCCTTAATATAGATTAGATGATCTCTTGGGCTCTTTCTAATTCTAATACTCAATTAGTTTCCACAATCAATGAAGGGAAAAACAGGTGAAGAAAAAAGGGTAAGAGAAGTAATGAACTGAGAAGTCTGAAAAAACTTAACTTTCACACTGCTAACCTGGTCTTGTCACCAATAAACTTCCTTCTGTCTCACATTCTGGAATTGGGTGCTTATTATTAATAGATTCCATATTAGTTTAAACAGAAAGGGGGAAAATCATAAATCACAAGAGACTAAATGTATTATACTTATGGATAAATGGCAAAGCTTTCATAGCACATTCACTGTATGCCAATGAAATAGCATGATCTTTCGTTGAAGTAAAATTTGTTCTTGGTTAGACTGACAAGGGTAATTAAGGCTCCTGTAGAAAAGCCCTGATCCCAGTTACTTTATGTCACATGAAAGAAAATTCCCCTGTTCACTCCTCCCTCATCTGTGGTTCATATTGAGTTATGAATCACACAATGACAGCCCTGCAAAGACAAGCAAAGTGTGGGCCAGGCTAACCCTGCAACAAAGCACACAGCCAGGACTGTAGGAAATGGTACATTTGCCTTCCTAGAGCAGAGCTGAGCAGGACTTGTTTCACAGATTATGTTCTGAGAGAAGGATATCCAGGGCTTTTCCGAAGCTTCGGGTTATATTAGCATCTGTGGGCTATTTAGCCAGGTTTACCCTCTCTCCTCCACACATATCCCTTCTTCTTTTCTCTCTTTCATCAGGGCATATCATTTAGTAGCAGACCACACCATTAGTGCAATGACAGAAAGGACAATTACATAGAACTCATACAGGAGTTATTTAAATTAGCATTTTAAAATTTGCTTACATTTATTGAACTCTTCCTAGAGGAAGTGTTCAATAAATGTTAGACATACTATGTTCACTATCTCATTTGACCCACCCATCAAGCCCAGGAGGTAGGTAGGCCCTGATGCTATTCTCATCTCTTGAGCGAAGATGGTAATTAACTTGCCTGAAGTTCCATAGTTGATAAATGGCAAAGTTAGGCCTCAAACCTGGGTCTGACTGATACCAGACTTCCCATCTTAAGCATTGTACACATAGCTTCATCCCCACCACTCATCCCTACTGGGCCCTAACCATATTAGTGGGCAGGTTAAGAGTGATTCTACAACCCTCAGAGAGATAAATGGTAGATTATTTTATGCTCTCCCATTCTGAGCATGACCCGACATACTCTCTCCAGGCTGTGGTAAACATAGATCTGTACCTGTGTGCAGGGAGAAACTGAAGAGCTTAGGACAGCACAGAACTGATGTTGCTCTACTTCCCACTCGCTGCTACCTTTTTTTTTTTTTTTTTTCCCCTGAACGAGCCTACCCTAACAAAGAGAAGAAAGAAGGGTTTACTTTTTACCAAAGTTCGTTCTGGGCAGTAAGGTTTTCCTTGAGCAAAATAAATACAATGAGTTCTGAGAGTTCTTTGCAAGACCTCCCAACCCTATCCTTTAAAGTTTCATAATTCTCATTATTAGGAATTCCCTCTATAAGAAATTCTTTCCTTTGTGTTCAGCATTGCTAGGCTGTAAAATTAGATCAGATTTTGGAGGAAGACAAATCTCACCTGTATCTTTTACTAACTGGGTTAATTCCTGACCAGTTTTTAGCCCACTTCCTCATCTGCGAAACCTACTGATTGATCAAGAAAATTCCCTTATTCAAAAGTTGTTTACATTGGGCTATCCTGGTGGCGCAGTGGTTGAGAGTCTGCCTGCCGATGCAGGGGACACGGGTTCATGTCCCAGTCTGGGAAGATCCCACATGCCGCGGAGCGGCTAGGCCCATGAGCCATGGCCGCTGAGCCTGCGCGTCCGGAGCCTGTGCTCCACAATGGGAGAGGCCACAGCAGTGAGAGGCCTGCGTACCGGGGGGAAAAAAAAAAAAAGTTGTTTACACTTCCTCTTTTAAATGCAAAGTTCCCTAAAATTACTAGCACTTTATTGCTAATTTGGTAACAAGATAATCTTTCTCTTCAATAGATCTTGGGAAAATGGTTGTGCTAGTAGAAAAAAGGTAGACTCAAAAATTGAAAGAATGAACAATTAGAGAGGTGGAAAAAATTACCAAAGATACACTATCACTAAATCACAAAAAATCACCTCAGGAGTAGTGATTCAAAACCTGTATCACAGGTGGTAAAGAGAGGAGGTGAAGGAAAGGATGTTAATACAAAGGATTGATAATATGAAGGACACTAAAGCATCAATATGTTTATTGCCTTGGCAAAAATCTTTTCTTTAATCATGCAATATTGCCTTTGGGCTTTATACACATCTTGAACATAGCAGACTTTCAGGACCATGCAGAGCCCTAGGGCAACATTATATTTAAAAAGTCATCACTGTATCTTTAAAGGATACAAAACAGGTATGCTGCATTTATTTTTCATTTTGTTTTTCACTTACAAAAATGATACCTGGCACATCAACCAACTAGCAAAACACAGCTGTGAGTTAAAAGACTAACTACCAGCCCAGAAGACTGTTGAGGTCAAAAAAGGCAATATAAGACCATCATCTACCATTGCCCCTTCCAGCCCACTTTGTTACTAACATCACTTCCCCACACACATATACTCATGTCCAGTATTTTTTAACTTAACAAAGGAAAAGAAGATGTAACTAAACTGTGTGTATGACTGTGTACAATTCACTTTTCTGTTAATTAAGACTGGTGTCTTGCAATGTTGGACTCCAGGGATTCCCCAAGGCCCAACCCATC
This sequence comes from Phocoena phocoena, assembly GCF_963924675.1. Taxonomy (NCBI): domain Eukaryota; kingdom Metazoa; phylum Chordata; class Mammalia; order Artiodactyla; family Phocoenidae; genus Phocoena; species Phocoena phocoena. The sequence goes on from NC_089222.1 coordinate 84,754,304, forward strand.
ACTAGCTCTGTATCACTTCTTTTCTACCACTCAGTGTCCTTTCTCCCTGATGCCCATATTGGAAAGAAATTAAAAAATGATTATAGGCATGCACAGTTCGGTCCTGTACCAGCGTCCTAAGCAGCCTCACAGGCTTCCTCCCTGCACAGCCTGTGAGTGACAACCCTTTCCTCACACCTGACTGGGCCTGTGGGGTGAGGAGGTGCTGCACAAAAGGAAATCTGAGGCACAGAGAAGTTAACTGCCTGGTCCAAGATCACAGAACTACCGTTGGCTGACAGGGTCTTGGTGCTCCAGCCGGGTGTCAGGCCTGAGCCCTTGAGGTGGGAGAGCTGAGTTCAGGACATTGGACCACCAGAGACCCCCTAATAGGCCCCATGTAATATCAATCGGCAAGAGCTCTCCCAGAGATCTCCGTCTCAACGTTAAGACCCAGCTCCACTCAACGACCAGCAAGCTCCAGTGCTGGATACCCCACGCCAAACAACTAGCAAGACAGGAATACAACCCCACCTATTAGCAGAGAGGCTGCCTAAAATTATAATAAGGTCACAGACACTCCAAAACACACCACAGGACTCGGTCCTGCCTAGCAGAAAGACAAGATCCAGCCTCACCCACCAAAACACAGGCACCAGTCCCCTCCACCAGGAAGTCTACACAACCCACTGAACCAACCTTAGCCACTGGGGGTAGACACCAAAAACAACAGGAACTACAAACCTGCTGCCTGTGAAAAGGAGACCCCAAACACAGTAAGTTAAGCAAAATGAGAAGACAGAGAAATACACAGGAGATGAAGGAGCAAGGTAAAAACCCACCAGACCTAACAAATGAAGAGGAAATAGGCAGTCTACCTGAAAAAGAATTCATAGTAATGGTAGTAAAGATGATCCAAAATCTTGGAAACAGAATGGAGAAAATACAAGAAACGTTTAACAAGGACCTAGAAGAAATAAAGAGCAAACAAACAATGATGAACAACACAATAAATGAAATTAAAAATTCTCTAGAAGGAATCAATAGCAGAATAACTGAGACAGAAGAACGATAAGTAACCTGGAAGATAAAATAGTGGAAATAACTACTGCAGAGCAGAATAAGGAAAAAAGAATGAAAAGAATTTAGGACAATCTCAGAGACCTCTGAGATAACATTAAATGCACCAACATTCGAATTACAGGGGTCACAGAAGAAGAGAAAAAGAAAGGGACTGAGAAATTATTTGAAGAGATTATAGTTGCAAACTTCTCTAATATGGGAAAGAAAATAGTCAATCAAGTCCAGGAAGTGCAGAGAGTTCCATACAGGATAAACCCAAGGAGAAACATGCCAAGACACATAGTAATCAAACTATCAAAAATTAAATAAAAAGAAAAAATATTAAAAGCAGCAAGGGAAAAGCAACAAATAACACACAAGGGAATCCCCATAAGGTTAACAGCTGATCTTTCAGCAGAACTCTGCAAGCCAGAAGGGAGTGGCAGGACATATTTAAAGTGATAAAAGGGAAATATCTACAACCAAGATTACTCTACGCAGCAAGGATCTCATTCAGATTCGATGGAGTAATTAAAACCTTTACAGACAAGCAAAATTTAAGAGAATTCAGCACCACCCAAACCAGCTTTACAACAAATGCTAAAGGAACTTCTCTAGGCAGGGAACACAGAGAAGGAAAACACCTACAAAAACAAACCCAAAACAATTAAGAAAATAGTAGTAGGAACATACATATTGATAATTACCTTAAATGTAAATGGATTAAATGCTCCATCCAAAAGATATACACTGGCTGAATGGATACAAAAACAAGACCCGTGCATATGCTGTCTACAAAGGATCCACTTCAGACCTAGGGACACATACAGACTGAAAGTGAGGGGATGGAAAAAGATATTCCATGCGAATGGAAATCAAACGAAATCTGAAGTAGCAATTCTCATATCAGACAAAATAGACTTTAAAGACTATTACAAGAGACAAAGGAGGACACTACATAATGATCAAGGGATCAATCCAAGAAGAAGATATAACAATTGTAAATATTTATGCACCCAACATAGGAATACCTCAATACAAAAGGTAAATGCTAATAGCCATAAAAGGAGAAATTGACAGTAACACAATCACAGTAGGGGACTTTAAAACCCCACTTTCACCAATGGACAGATCAACAAAAATGAAAATGAATAAGGAAACATACCTTAGAACATTCTATGACATAAATCACAGCAAGGTCCTTTTTGACCCACCTCCTAGAGAAAGGGAAATAAAAACAAGAATAAACAAATGGGACCTAATGAAACTTAAAAGCTTTTGCACAGCAAAGGAAACCATAAACAAGACCAAAAGACAACCCTCAGAATGGGAGAAAATATTTGCAAATGAAGCAACTGACAAAGGATTAATCTCTAAAATATATAAGCAGCTCGTGCAGCTCAATATCAGAAAAACAAACAACCCAATCCAAAAATGGGCAGAAGATCTAAATAGATTTTTCTCCAAAGAAGATACACAGATTGCCATCAAACACATGAAAGGATGCTCAACATCACTAATCATTAGAGAAATGCAAATCATAACTACAATGAGGTATCACCTCACACTGGTCAGAATGGCCATCATCAAAAAATCTACAGGGCTTCCCTGGTGGCGCAGTGGTTGAGAGTCCGCCTGCCGATGCAGGAGACGCGGGTTCGTGCCCCGGTCTGGGAGGATCCCACATACCGCGGAGCGGCCGGGCCCATGAGCCATGGCCGCTGAGCCTGCGTGTCCGGAGCCTGTGCTCCACAATGGGAGAGGCCGCAACAGTGAGAGGCCCGCGTACTGCCAAAAAAAAAAAAAAAAAAAATCTACAAACAATAAATGCTGGAGAGGCTGTGGAGAAAAGGGAACCCTCTTGCACTGCTGGTGGGAATGTAAATTGATACAGCCACTATGGAGAACAGTATGGAGGTTCCTTAAAAAACTAAAAATAGAACTACCATATGAGCCAGCAACACCATTACTGGGCATATACCCTGAGAAAACCATAATTCAAAAAGACACATGCACCCTAATATTCATTGCAGTTCTATTTACAATAGCCAGGACATGGAAGCAACCTAAGAGTCCATCAACAGATGAATGGATAAAGAAGATGTGGCACATATATACAATGGAATATTATTCAGCCATAGAAAGAAATGAAACTGAGTTATTTGTAATGAGGTGGATGGACCTAGAGTCTGTCATACAGAGTGAAGTAAGTCAGAAACAGAAAAACAAATACCGTATGCTAACACATATATATGGAATTGAAAATAAAAGGTTCTGAAGAACCTAGGGGCAGGACAGGAATAAAGATGCAGACACAGAGAATGGACTTGAGGACATGGGGTGGGGAAGGGTAAACCGGGAAGAAGTGAGAGAGTGGCATGGACGTATATACACTACCAATTGTAAAACAGATAGCTAGTGGGAAGTAGCCACATAGCACAGGGAGATCAGCTCAGTGCTTTGTGACTACCTAGAGGGGTGTGATAGGGAGGGTGTGAGGGAGATGCAAGAGGGAGGAGATATGGGGATATATGTATATGTCTAGCTGATTCACTTTGTTATACAGCAGAAACTAACACAACAATGTAAAGCAATTATACTCCAATAAAAATGTTAAAAAATAAATAATAATTATAATGGATGAGCCTATTTTGTTTTTGCTTCAAAGAGCTTCTAGGAACAAAGCCCAAAGAGAAAAATCATTACTAGGATGATTCCACATTTAACTAAGAGATTGCTGGACTCTCAGTTGAGAAAAAAAAATGGCCATCTAGTCACAATATTGAGGTCTCAATATTGTGGTCTCAATATTGAGGTCTCAATATTTATTGAGACCCCACTAGTATGCTAATGCTAGGCTTTTGTTATTTTCACTGGAAGTCACAATTTCAGACAGAAACAAAGGCACCTTTTTATTGAAAAGGCACGGGGTAGAAGTCAAAAGACAAGGGATCCTGTTCCAGAATCTAACATTCAGTTCCAATGCCCTCTGACTTCTTCCCTCTGAATAGGGTTTACCTGACTGCCTTAAGGGGTTATGTGAGAATCAAGAGAGATAGTATATAGAAAAGTGCTTTATAATCTGTTAAGTATTATATAAATATATATTAAACTGCACATAAAATCATTATATTAAAAAACAAACACACCTTGGAAATTTAATGAAACCAAGGTGAACACCACTATTGCAATTAATTCCTCTCATCTTATAAAATGTACAACAGTAGTAGGGACAAAATAAATGTTTAAATAAATGTATCAGGGTCTGTATGGTCAGCAGCGCTCACTCACTGGCAAAGCGTCTCACTATTCCACCTCAGTCTCCCAGTACACATGGCTCCAATTCATGCCTCAGCAAAAGTAAAATATATATAATTTTTTCAGTATTGCTTACGAACATCAGAAACTGCAATGTCGAACCCACCTATGTCAAAGGCTGAAGTATGGTGGCAGAGGGGGTCTTCCAGTGACAGGTGTAGTTAGCATACAATAACAAAACTTTTCTCAAATTACATCCACCCAGTCTAACCCTACCTGTCCATCTCACAAGTGAGACATGGTGTGGGAATATCTGGGGAACAGGGATTATTTCCCACTCACTTCCAAACTTCCAAGGCAGGAAGGGTAGATATCCTACTTATTGGAAACATTTTAAAACTATTGAAAATAGTTAAACTATACAGCCTGTGGTTTAATGCTCTTTAAATTGCATCAGTTAAAATGCAACAGTTTAATCAAAATAGACAAATTTATAACACTGAAAATTTAAGTATTTTAATATAACTTAACATAACACTTTAATCATTTCTATCTGGCTGACATTTTTCACGCTAGCTATACAAAACTTATTGATATATGTCATCAACACTGCATCATTTTGCCTCACTGTGGCATAGACTCCCACTGGGGTAGCTGAATAGTTCACAGTGATTAGTGTTTCTCTGATAACTATTCCCAGTATAGAGGAGTGGGTTCCATAACTATGTGTATACTATGAGACCCTATCCCAGGTTGTATTTGACTGATTTAGGGTGGGCACCTACCCCCAAATTTTCTCCCAGGAATTTACTATACTTTCAAACTAAGAGGCACAATTACTTTGGTTCATTGAAGAACTGGTCCACTAACTGAGGTCTCTAGGACTTTCCCAGAACCTACTCCCAATGGCTGGTTGCCCAGTTCTTCCTTGGAATCTGTAAGATTGTCTAGCATATGCCCAATTAATTATTTTTTAGCCTAAGTTATTTAGAATTGATATAGCTACTTGCAGTCAAAGGAATCTTAATATAGAAATTGTAACACAAGTTTATTTTTCCTTTGCTTATTGTAGTGGGCAGAATTCTAAAATGGCCCACCAAATTCCCACACCTTCGTGTGTACTCCCTGTATAATTCCCTCCCCTTGAGTGGAGGCAGAACCTGTGAATATGATGGGACTTAAAATATCAAACTATGATTTTGTGGCAAATTCATTCACTAAATTTTATCTTAGATCCAGGTCTAAAAAGATAAGGACTAGATTTGAGGAATTGAGGAAAAAACTCATGGACATTGGCCAATTCTATGTCCAAACTTTCTCAAACATCAAAATGATAGGAGAACCACAGAGACAAAGAGTTATATCAGAGTGAACAAAGCTCCCTGGGCACCCTTCTGTTTCTTGGAGGTAGGATACCTAGGGTGGTGGTGCTGACAGGCAGTCAGCATGGGGAAAGGAACCAGCCAGAGCAGAGTATCTGAAAAGGAGTTTCCCAAGATTTTTTCTATCCCCTGTGGGAGTGGCATGAAGGTGCACAGATATAACCTATGTTTCCATGAAGAACAAAGTTATGCTCCTTAGCAAAGCAGCATTATACAGACTCATTTTAAGGGTTCTGGGTACTTAAATTTTTGATTGTGAGATCCCTTTATTTCTGAACCTCCACCTCAGATTATGCAACTCTTATTATCTGACCCTGCATTGTAGGACCTAAGATTTTTCCATTTCTGTTAATTTAGGTGCTTTCTGAGAACAGGCATGACCATATTCTGCCACACGTTTAGAAAGGTCAGTGCTGTGGCTGCTATACAATCTTCTTGGCACTGACTGAAAGAAAAATTTAAAAAAATTGTCCTCAAGAGAAAGTGATGCATGTAAACGTATAATTATAATGCAGCATGAGACATGGCACAATGGAAACATAGACAAATTGCCATGGTAGAACAGAGACAAAGGGAACTAACTCCTTCTGGAGAAGGTTTTAGGTTGGAAGATAAATGCCATAACAAATTGGGAAAAAAATCATACAACTAGAAGCTTAAAAAAGTTAGATATTTGACAGAGGATGTTGATAATGGGGGAAGCTAAACATGTGTGAGAGCAGGGGGTAATGGGAAACCTCAGGTCCTTTCTCTTAATTTTGTTGTGAACCTAAAACTGTTACTTAAAAAATAAAGTCTTTTTAAAAAAGTAAATGAATAGACCATCAAATAAAATGAAATTTTAAGAGGTAGATATTTTTACAAACAATAGTAAACAAAAACTAAAAATTCCTGAACTGAAACATTTAATGTGGGGAAAGACCTAGAGCTCATTAAAAAGATTACGTGTGCAAGGACTCATTAAGAACAGTGAGGTTCAAAAGTCATGTTACTGAGTTTACAGTCAGATGGCATTGCCTGTCATTCCCCAGATCATTTCCCATGCTTTCTGCTCTGTAGGAACAACTTTGAGTGGTGCTTTATTTGCATGTCAGACTAAAATGACATTGATCCAAACAGACACCAACACAGAATTGCAGAGGAAGCCCCACTGAGTCAGTGCTGGCAAAGGAGGACAACAACAAAGGAACGATTGAAGCCATGAAGTACAGGAAGTGTGTGGGCATAGGTGTGTGGGAAAGGATGTCAACACCATGAGTCAGTGCCTGAGGACAGGTGGGGGTGGCCACATACACAGGGAAGACAGAAGAAGTGGTCCCAGTATATAAATGAATGAAAGAGAGACGAACTGAAGCATAGGAGTTAAGTTATAGGATACAGGAGGAAGGAAGAAAAAGAGAAACAAGCAGAGTCCAAGAAATAGATAGTAATAGAGGTTCAAAAACAGAGAAGGAGACAAGGATACCTGGCGGGGAAAGAGAGAGAGAGAGATTATCCATAATGGCAACTCAGTGGGGCAAAACTCCACTGTTTGCCTCTAGGTTTCACAAGGCTGTCCATTCAGCATGTTCTATGGAACACCATGCCCTAGAAATATTTTATATATTTTTTTAGGACAAGAAAGAACTTTGCTCTGTGTTTTCTCCACCTCCATCTATACTGCCACCCCTCTTCCCCAGTGTGCGATTTCAGCAATATTTCTCTGTATCTTGAAAGCACACATATAACAAATAACCTACTATGATCATTGCAATATTTTTATTAAATTTCATAATTTTCTGATGGGGGAATTGGAACTTACAGAAGGAACATGCTTAGCCAATTCTTTAAAGGTAACTTCTGTCACCTGGGAAGAGAGGCACATTAATTATACTCTTGTGACCAAGCAACAATCCCTATTAAGATAGCCAAGAGCTGGGCAAGCAATATCCACAGCTATATTTAGCTAAGGGCCAATTGCCACTCTGCACTCCAGTTCAGCCCGCAAAGCCAAAGAGGAATGTAACAGCAGCACCATGAGGACTCCTGAATGCAGCTATAGCATAATGCTGTGGTCAGATGGAAGGGTCATTTCTGGCCTTTGAAGACCTGTCACGGGAGTGGAGGCAGAGCAGCATGCCTTCTTACGAACAGGAAAAAACTTAACTCTAGTAGAAGGGGAAAGGGATAAGACAAAAATAACTTTCCCACCTCTTTTTGCAATTTATGTAGTCACCTTCTTCTCTCCCTAGCCCTTATTAGGAAAATGTGATGGTCTGTTTCTCCAAATGCTGTAAAATCATACAATCATCTTCCAAATACGTGAACTGATCTACAAAGGCAATTTTGCCAAATATCCTACTTACAGTGCAATTTCATAAAACAGGAAAGAAAAATAGGCTCATAAAAATGAAGAAAAAAATTAGATTCCTTCATTTGGCCATTTATGATAACGTATTCTCTCATTTTTCTCCTTAAACTAGCAGTTTCAAGCGACAGGAAAGGGTCCGGAGACTGGGCTGAACTTCAGATGGGTAAAATATGCTTAAGAGACTTAAAAAAAAAAGTGGAATCAAACTAAGAGCCAATCAAATAAAATACCAATCCAAAGGAGCTGGGAAGAGAATCAGAAATGAGATAGCACGCAATGAACTGAGAGAGTAGGGTCTGTCCTAGTGGTACTTCCTTAGTGCAGGAGAGGGATTCAGGACCTTTCTGTAGAACTCATGTCCCTAGTCCACCTGAGCAGAGGAATCTCTGGGAGCCAGAGCCTGATGGCTCTGCACCCTGACCAGTGATTTTTCCAGCCATTGCTTGAACCCTTTCAATGTCTAAAAAAATTACAACTTTACCAGGCAACTTATTCCATTGTTGGACACCTCTGGTTACCAGAAAAGATGATCACAAGATCTGAGTCAGAAAGTTCTGCCTTCTCTCTATTTTTCCATTATCTCTTAGTATCACATTTATCTTTCTGCAGCTGCAGGCCTTGCCTGTATTTTTTCTTCTTCTTTCAACCCAAGGTCCTTTATTCTTAGTTGTCTTTTTTTCTTTCGAAAGTGAGCTCCTGCTGGATTTTTGCTTTCCTCAACTATTTATCCAGGTATCTGACACCCCTTTTTGGATTCATTGTTGATGCTTGTCTTGCCATCATGATTGTGGGTTCATTAAAAAAGCTGAGTTGGCAGGTGCTCTCTGTGCAGCCAATTTGTTTCTAACTACATCCCTTCTTTTTCTTCTCATAGAAATGATTCACAATTGTATTCAGAACTTTATTTTTCAAGTGTTCCAACCGTTTAAGCCGTAGAATAATATTTTATTAGTGTTTATTATGGAAGCAGGGCTAACATTGCATCACAGTGGAAAAGGCACTCTCTTGAGGGGCACAGAAGGCATGTGTTGATGGCCAAATGAACACTACAATAGATGTTCTCCTTTAGGTAGCCCCTCAGGAGAGTTACTGCATAGAACAGGAGTCCAACAGCATCACATGAGAAGTGGATGCTGAGCCAGGCCCACTCAGAATCTAAGTGGTTTGCTTTTGCTGACCAGGCCTTTAAGATGAGTGAGTCTAATTTTTGCTTCAACAAAATCACAATTCTCAATGAGTCATGGATATTTGGGTGGCTTTAGAGTGGTTAAAATCACAAATGTCAAGTCCACAAATGTGAAAAGCCTACAGCAGAGATCAAAACACAAATGTTTATAGGAGGCAGGCAGGAAACATAAATGAGTAGCTCAGGATGGATGGAAGACAACAGCAAGTGGTAAAGGCTATGTTTAATTGGGAAGGAATAATAATCATAATCACAGCAAACACTGATATAGCAGTTATTCTGTACCAGGCATAAGTTGAAGAGTTTTACACATATTAATTTATTTAACCCTCCAAACCACGAGGTTCCCTTGCTATCCCCCAATTTAAAGGTAGGAAAACTGAGACACAAAGCATTTAAGTTAGAAGCACATACCCCATGTAAAGGGGGCAAATACTACTCAAGTCCATCTAATTGCTGTCATTAAGATTAGTGTTCCAAAGCTATCAAGTCTTATGACTTTATAAGAGAAGCTAGGAATTCAAATTTGTATGTGAAATCTTAGTTTTAAATTACGGCTTGTGATCTTTAAACATATTTTATGGACCACACATGTCTAGTATTCAGCCCAGAGGACACTAGCTTGTGTTTCCGGTATTTACTACCCTTTAATAAAGGGATCGTCCTCAACAATGACATCTCTTCAGTTAGTATTTTTAGCATTATCTTTCTGGAAAAGTGACAAGATTAGGAATTCCTTCTGAACAAGTGAAAAAGAAGGGAAGGGAGGAAGAGAAGGAAAAAAAAGGAAGAAAGAGAGAAATTCATACATTCATTCATTCATTCATCCCTGGGCCATAGGTCCTTTGAGTAGATGCACACAGCACACTGCTGCTATACAAGACCACACTTTATGAATTTCAGAATGATACACGCACACACACCCCCACCCCCCCCACACACAAAACTATGTGTACAGCAAATAGAAGTGGATCTTTCCTGAATCTTCTACAATCCAAGTGCATTACAACCATCTCCACCTTCTTTCCCTCCTCTGTTCCACTCCCAAATGAAGCCACAGCACTGCCTTTCAATCTACATACAATTCCAGTCCTCTCAGTTGCCCCACACCAAATCTCTCCAACCATCCCAGGATTCCAATTACACTCCAAAAAGTCCCTTCTGGATATCTCTACTACCTGTTTAGAGACAAAAATACTCTTCTGAGGAGAGTATATAATGTTAGAACAGTAAAGTTCATTAAGAATACAGCTTCTGCTTTTTAAAAGTAAAATAATTAAGGCTTAGATAGATAAAGCAACTTGTGTACGAGTTTAGAAGCAATCTGTGAGCCTCATTCCAGCGTTCTATCAGAAGACCAGTTGGATTTACTATTTGGGGAACATCTAGGAGAACTTTACTGTGTCCTGAAAGCAGATATATATATAAAATCCAGATAGTTTTTTTATTTTTTGCTTCAATGCCTTTCCTTGACATCAATATCTTTTTTTTCCTCTCCTGGCTAACAAATACTCATTGTTCAAGCACAAATCACTACTTCCAAGAAGGCTTCCCAGACACCCTTTCTTTGCATCATACACAACTGAGATGTTCTTGTGTGCTCTCTCTGCTAACTTTTATCAGTGTTCCCATCATGTTGTACTACAAATGGTTCTTTAGGTGTTTGCCCTGCTCCCCTCAACTCCTGCCTCTTGGGGACAATGGATGGACCTTTTTATTGCTGTGAACCTAGGGCCTGGTAAGTTACTGACAGATGCATAGTGAGCTGTCAGAAAACGTTAGTTTAATGAATGGATGAGTAGATGCTCCATCTGCCCTTTGAGAGACACAAGTGAGAAATTGATATTTCTACCAAGATACTGAATGTCTAAGGATGAGCTCTGCCACAGAGGAAAGAGAAAAGTTCCTTAGTGACCTCATCCTTTATGGGAGGAACAAAAGTGAATCTCTTTTCCCAATTTATTTTTATGATGATGGATTCTTAAGGAAAGTGTGATTGTTTTACCAAGGATGACTCAAGTACCTGTAATACTGTTGATTTTTTCCATTGAATTTTACAGATAATTTGTTCTGTTTGAACATGGACTCTGGTAGAGGGGGCATGGGAGGGAAACAAAAAGAGGATTCTCTAAATTTGGCCCTTGTATAGGATATAGATTAGAATTGGGCTTGCTTACTGGGCAAGAATGAGCTATTGGAATGTCAGAAACCTATATTATGTTTGTCTGATGGTGTTTTGAGGCACATTTGAGTGTGTTGCACGCTTTATTTTCTTGTTTCTCTTTTGTTTCTCCATGGGTCCTTCAGCAAAGTTCCTTTCCTAAAATTCATCTGATCTCAGCTATATAAAAGCAGAGAATTGTTTTCCCAATACTTGTGTGATAAAGAAAGGGAGAGCAGCAGTGTCAGCAGAAATAAAATGAAAGAACCCCAAGGGTCTGTATACTTATCCACTGAACACCAAGAAAATATAGGCAGAGAATATAGAAATGAGATTTCTCATATACCTCCTCAATATATTTTGTTTTTAGCACTTCCTTTCAATCCTCATGCCCACAACCCTGATTCAGAACCTCATCATTTCCAATTTACGTCATTTCATTATCTTCTTACTGGTCTCCAAGACTCCAAACTCTACCCCTCCCATCCTTACATCTTCCAATCCATTCACCATGCTCTGGAGTGAGCAACCTGAAAAATTATTTTATTCCTTGCCAAGTTAAGTTTTACTGCCGTTCTCTTGTTTACAATCCCTTAGCATCTTCTATGAGGCCAGTATTACCTTGACACCGAAACCAAAGATATCACAAGAAAAGTATGTACAGACCAATATCCCATATAAATATAGATGCAAAAGTCCTTAACAAAACACTAGGAAACTGAATCCAATAACATGTAAATAGTATTATATACCACAACCAAGGTATATTTACACTAGAAATGCAAGGTTGCTATAACATATGAAAATAAATCAATACACGACATTAATAGAAAAAACGGCAAAAATCATATGATTTGACAAAGTTCAACAACCTTTCATAATAAAAATACTTAAACTAGGAATACAAGGGAACTTTCTCAACCTGATAAAAGACAGCTATAGGGGCTTCCCTGGTGGCACAGTGGTTAAGAATCCACCAGCCAATGCAGGGGATACGGGTTCAAGCCCTGGGCCGGGAAGATCCCACATGCTGCGGAGCAACCAAGCCCGTGTGCCACAACTACTGAAGCCTGCACGTCTAGAGCCTGTGCTCCGCAACAAGAAAAGCCACCACAGTGAGAAGCCTGAGCACCGCAACAAAGAGTAGCCCCCGCTCGCCACAACTAGAGAAAACCCACTCCAGCAACAAAGACCCAACTCCGCCAAAAATAAATAATAAAAAATAAATTTATTTTTAAAAAAAGATTCTTACAAAAATTAAAAGACAGCTATAAAAAACCCACAGCTAATATTGTACTTAATGGTGAAAGACTGAATGTTTTCAGCCTAATATAAGGAAGAAGACAAGGCTATACACTCTTGCTTCTATTAGGCAACATTGTACTGGAGGTTCTACCCAGGAAAACTAGGCAAGAAAAGGAAATAAGAGGGATCCAGACTGGAAAGGAAGAATTAAAACTATCTCTATGTGTAGTGACATGATCTAATATATAGAAAATCTGCAATATTAAACAAAAAAATATTAGAACTAACAAATGATTTCAGCACTGTTGCAAGATAAAGATTAACATAAAAATCAGTTGTTTTGATTTTTAGCAATGAACTATCAGAAAGTGAAATTAAGAAAACTACTTTTTACAATGGTATCAAAAAGAATAAAATACTTGGGAATAAATTTAACCCTGGAAGTGCAATATTTGTACACTGAAAGCTACAAAATGTTGTTGAAAGAAATTAAAGAAGAACTTAAATAAATGTATAGATATCCTATATTCATGGGTTGGAAGATATGTTAAGAAAGTAATACTTCCAAAACTGATCTACAGATTCAACACAATGCTTATAAAAATGTAGCTGTCCTGATGGTCCTAAAATTCATATGGAAATGCAAAGTTGGAGGACTCAAATGTTCCAGTTTCAAAACTTTCTACAAAACTATAGTAATCAAGATAAGGTGGTATTGGTATAGGTGAGATATATAAATCAATGGAATATAATTCACATTCCAGAAATAAATGTTTACATTATCAATTATTATCAATTTATCTTCAGCAGGGGTAACAAGATAATCCAATAGGAAAAGAATAGTCTTCAACAAATGGTACTAGGAGAACTGGATATCTACATGCCAAAGAATAATTTTGGAACCCTAATCCATTCCATATATAAAAATTAACTCAAAGTAGATCAAAGATCTAAATATAAAATGTAAAACTATAAAATTTCTAGGAGAAAACATAGGAGCAAATATTTGTGACCTTAGTTTAGGCAATAATTTCTTAGATATGGTGCCTAATGCACAGATGATGAAAGAGAAAAATAGATAAATTGGATTTCATCAAAATTGAAAACATTTTCTTTCAAAGGACACCATCAAGTAAGTAAAAAAAAAATCATGAAGAAAATATTCATAAGTCTATATATTGATAAGACATTTATATTCAGAATACATACAGAACTCCTATAACTCAACAATTAAAAGTCATATAACCCAATTTAAAGGTGGTGTTACAAAGTGAACTGTGCCTCCCATAATTCATATGTTGAAGCCCTAATTCCAACGTGACTGGGAAAGAGGCCTTTATGGAAGTAACTGTGACTAAATAAAGTCATAAGTGTAGGGTCCTAATCCAATATGGCTGATGTGTTTATGAGAAGAGTTTTGAGGTACATGTGCAGAAAAAAGGTCATGTGAAGACACAGTGATAAGGAGGTCATCTGTAAGCTAAGGAGAGAGGCCACAGGAGAAACCAAGCCTGCAGACACCCTAATTTTGGACTTTCAGCTTTCAGAAATGTGAGAAAATAAATTTCTGTTGTTTAAGCCACCCAGTGTGTGGCATTTTATTATGGTAGCCCTCACAGACTAAAACAAATGGGAAAGAATTGGAAGAGATACACTAATGACATATAAATGACCAGTAAGCACATGAAAAGCTCAAGATAAGTAGTCATCAGGGAAATGGAAATCAAAACCACATGAAATACCACTTCACACTCACTAGAATAACTAAAATAAAAAAAAGACAATAACAAGTATTGCCAAGGATGTGGAGAAATTGGAACCCTCATACATGCTGGTAAGAATATAAAATGGTACAACCACTTTAGAAAACACTGTAGCAGTTCCTCAAAAAATGAAACATAAAGTTACCATATGACCCAGGAATTCCACTACTAGATATACCCTAAGAGAAATGAAAATATACATTCATACAAAATTTGTACCAAAATGTTCATAGCAGCCAAAAAGTGAAAACAATACAAATGCCCATCAACTGATAAATGGATAAACAAAATGTAGTATATCCACAGAATGGAATATTATTCATCCATCAAAAGTAATGGAGTATTGCTACATGCTACAACACGTATGAATCCTTAAAACATTATGCTAAGTGAAAGAAGCCAGTTAGAAAACACCACACATTATATGGGTCCATTTACATAAAGTTTCCAGAAAAGGCAAATCCATGTGGACAGAGGTAGATTATTGGTTGCTGGGGGCTGGAGAGAAGAGTGTATGACTGATTACTCATGGGTATAGAGTTTTTTTTGGGATAATGAAAATGTTCTGAAATTAGATTATGGTGATCATTGTACAACTCCATGAATATACTAAAAGTCATTCCATTGTACACTAAAAGGTGAATTTTATGGCATGTGAATTATATCTCAATAAAATTTTTACTTTAAAAAAAAAATAACAAAACTTGACATTTTCCTTTTGCCTACAGATTTAAGTCCAAACTTGTCAATCGGCCCTCTAGACTTTGCTTACCTAACCTTCTCTCTCACCACTTCAACATCCTCATTTATTTTCTCTTAAAGAAGGCATTCCATTCCTTATATTCCTGGAAAGTCATACTCTTTTTTTTTTTTTAACACCCAGCTCCAGAGTCAATTTCTCTGTAGTCCCCCAATCAGTAAACATGATTACTTTCTAGTTTGTGCCCATACTGTATATTTTATGTATTTCTGAGCACCTAAGTTTTCACCAAGAACATGGTACACATTTTCCTTTATGTCACACAAACAATGGGACTGTTCTAAAAGATTTTTTTTAAGTTTCCCATTTAAAAAATTCATGACATGTTAATAATTAACTAAAATGCTGTGGGTGTTTGGCATTTATTGAGTGGCCTACAAGTGACCAGTTGATGATGATGCTATAGTGCCTTACCTATGCAATAAATACAGAGAGCATAAATTTTAATGAAGAGACTGAAAATAAATTTGTCAGTGACTACTTCATTTTATGAAAATATCATACACTTCATGGGGAAAATGATCATGCCACTGAGCAGAAATAATTGCATATAAGCTGAAAAACAAGTTGAAAAGCTAAGATTAAAAAATTGGCAAATGATGCATATATTTTCAAAAGGTTTTTTCCATCACTGTTTGGTTTCATGGATGCTGTTCTACAAATTCTGATCATACGTGGTTTCACCATAACCTTATCTCCAAATAAATGGGTATTTCCTGGTAAACAAACATTTAATATATTCCTTTAGTGCTGCATTATGCTTATTGCATCTTTCAGAAAAAGGATATACACTACAAAGCCTAAAGTATTTTTAATTGAAGTATAATTGATTTATAATATTGTGTTAGTTTCAGGTATACATCAAAGTAATTCAGTTATACATACATATATATATATAATTTTTTCAGATTATTTTCCATTTTAAGTTATTATAAGATATTGAATATAGATTTCTGCATTATACAGTAAATCCTTGTTGCTTATTTATTTTATGTATAGTAGTTTGTATCTGTTAATCCCATCCTCCTAATTTATGCCCCCCTCCTTCCTTTCCCCTCTGGTAACAATAAGTTTGTTTTCTATGTCTGTGAGTCTGTTTCTGTTTTATATATAGATTCATTTGTATTGATTTTAGATTCTACATATAAGTGATATCATATAATATTTGTCATTTTCTGTCTGACTTATTTCACTTAGTATGATATTCTCTAGTTCCATCCATGTTGTGCAAATGCCAATATTTCATTCTTTTTTATGACTGAGTAATATTCCATTGTGTGTGTGTGTGTGTGTGTGTGTGTGTGTGTGTGTGTGTGACATCTTCTTAAACCAATCATCTGTTGATTGGTACTTGGGTTGTTTCCATGTCTTGGCTATTGTAAATAGTGCTGCTATGAGCATTGGGGTGCATGTATCTTTTTGAATTAGAATTTTTGTCTTTTCTGGATATATGCCCAGGAGTGGGATTGCTGGATCATATGGTAGCTCTATTTTTAGATCTTTGAGGACACTCCATACTGTTTTCCATATGGCTGCACCAATTTATATTCCCACCAATAGCGTATGAGGGTTCCCTTTTCTCCACACCTTCTCCAGCATTTATTATTTGTAGATTTTTGGATGACAGCCATTCTGACTGGTGTGAGGTGAAACCTCACTGTGGTTTTGAATTGCATTTCTCTAATAATTAGCAACATTGAGCATCTTTTCATATGACTGTTGGCCATCTGTATGTCTTCTTTGGAGAAATATCATCTATTCAGGTCTTCTGCCCACTTTTTGATTGGGTTGTTTTTTTGATATTGAGTTGTATCAGCTGTTTGTATATTTTGGATGCTAACCCAATGACTGGTCACATCATTTACAAATATTTTCTCCCATTCCATAGGTTGTTTGTTTCATTTTGTTGATGGTTTCCTTTGCTGTGCAAAAGTTTTTAAGTTTGATTAGGTCCCATTTGTTTATTTTTGCTTTTATTTCTTTTGCCTTGGAAGACTGAGCTAAGAAAATATTGCTACAATTTATGTCAAAGAATGTTTTGCCTATATTCTCTTCTAGGAGTTTTATGGTGTCATATCTTATATTTAAGTCTTTAAGCCATTTTGAGTTTAGTTTTTTTTTTTTTTTTTTTTTGCGGTACACGGGCCTCTCACTGTTGTGGCCTCTCCCGTGGCAGAGCACAGGCTCCGGACGCGCAGGCTCAGAGGCCATGGCTCACGGGCCCAGCCGCTTCGCTGCAGGCGGGATCTTCCCGGACCGGGGCACGAACCCATGTTCCCTGCATCGGCAGGCAGACTCTCAACCACTGCACCACCAGGGAAGCCCTTGAGTTTAGTTTTGTCTATGGTGTGAGGGAGTGTTCTAATTTCATTGATTTACATGTAGCTGTCCAGCTGTCCCAACATCAATTGCTGAAGAGACTGTCTTTTCTCCATTGTATATTCTTGCCTCCTTGGTCATAGATTAATTGACTGTAGGTGTTTGGGTTTATTTCTGGGCTCTCTATTCTGTTCCATCGATCTACATGTCCTTGTGTGTGTGTGTGTGTGTGTGTGTGTGTGTGTGTGTGTGTGTGTGTGCCAATACCACACTGCTTTGATTGCTGTAGCTTTGTAGTATTGTCTGAAGTCTGGGAGGGTTATACCTCCAGCTCTGTTCTTTTTCTTCAGGATTGCTTGGGCAATTCTGGGTGTTTTGTGGTTCCATATAAATTTTAGGATTATTTGTTCTAGTTCTGTGAAAAATGTCATGGATATTTTAATAGGGATGACATTAAATCTATAGATTGCTTTGGGTAGTACGGCCATTTTAACAATATTAATTCTTCCATTCCAAGAGCATGGAATATCTTTCCATTTATTTACATCTTCAGTTTCCTTTATCAATGTTTTATAGTTTTCAGTGTATAGTATAGGTCTTTCAGCTCCTTGGTAAGTTTATTTCTAGGTATTTTATTTTTGATATACTTTTAAACAGGACTGTTTTTATACTTCCTCTTTCTGATATTTCATTGTTCATGTAAAGAAATACAACAGATTTCTGTATATTAACCTTGTATCCTGCTACCTTGCTGAATTCTTTTATTAGTTCTAATAGATTTTGTGTGGAGTCTTTAGGGTTCTCTATGTAGAATATCATGTCATCTGAAAATAATGACAATTTTACCTCTTCCCTTTCCAATTTGGATACCTTTTATTTCTTTTTCTTGTATGATTGCTGTGGCTAGGAATTCAAATACTATGTTGAATAGAAGTGGTAAGACTGGGCATCCTGTCTTGTTCCTAAATTTAGCAGGAAGGCAAAGCCTGAATTTTTGATATGATAGCACATAAAATGTAGTTATTATATTTGCATGACTACATTTTTATATTTTTATATAATTTTGTTTTCTAATTCTAGGTAAATGATGAGAAATAGCTTATATTAATACAATTTACATAATCTTAATATGTCAATTAATACATTTGAATTATATTAAATGAAAGTATTCCAAAATATAAATAAAATTCTTTATGTGTGGCTGGGCTGATTGAAAATAAGAAAATATTGATTTGTTTTTCTAGAATCAATCAAGGTTAAGAATAGTCATAACCCTAATTTTTCTTGATGTGTCTTAAAAACAACAAACCATTAATTCATTGATATACCAACTATTTAAAGAGTGGATGAAGGAGATCTCAATTCCCCCTCCTTTCCAAAATCATTTTTGGTAGTGGGAATATAACCGAGTAAATGCTTTATATTAGGCCCAGAGGCAGATGCAATCTATGTGGTCTGATAATAGCAAGGTAAACACAATGATGATTGACATTTACATTAAACTTGGAGGTTTAGAAGTCACTTTCACATACATTGTCTCATTTCATGCTCACAATATGCTCTGAAATAACGAAGTTGAGTTTAATCCCTATACTGTAGGTGAAAATGCTAAAGCCAGGAAGCTTGAATTAAATTTACAAGGTCAAAAAGTCATTCTCAGAAACAGAATCAAAACTCAGGTTTACTAACTCCTTTCCTGGAGTTCTTTCTACTTCCCTATTGTCAAACTGCAGGGCTATGGGAAATGGATGGGATGATAAATGTGCTAAGGACCTTAGGACTGGAGAATTACACCTGAAGATTATATTCAGTTACAAGGTATAGAGTCCCTGTGATTCATCAAGCTCTGTGCTAGGTTCTATGAAAACAGTGATAATAATAAGACAGTAAGATGTGATAATACGCTCTTATGTTTCTTCATCCAACTTAATATGTGTTATAATGGAAGTAAGGAAGACATGGACCCACTGACAAGTGATACAAACATGTACAGAATATTGAAAGGGCAGTTAAGAAATAAAAGATAAGCCAAGGGATATACATGGAAAGACTGTCCTTCTGCAAGACAGAGAGAGGACAATTACCTGAGAACCAAGGCCTTTGTGGGTAGAGAAGATTTCTATTCTTGACCTAAGACTACAAAAATAGCAGTAAATCTTAAAATATACTGATGTACTGCCTACCAGCAAATTACAAAGGTGTTCTCCATGATCTACTATTGAAACTACTTCTTTTTATTCTGAACTCTCTCTGCTTGGACTATTGAGTTTTACAAGACTGCTATCTATTCTGCAAAGTGTTACAACCTTTTACATAATTAAACTTACCATTTTAAGTTTAAAGGATATGTGTTAATTATCTTGGGTTGCCATAACAAAATATATGGACTTGATGGCTTAAAAAACAATTTACTTTCTCACAGTCTGGAGACAAGCCATTCATGATGAAGAGGCTGGAAAATTTGGCTTCTGGCCTGGCATGTAGATAGCTGCCTTCTCACTTTGTCCTCACATAGCCTTTCCTTCATGCATGTGTGAGGAGAGAGAGAGAGAATATGAATGTATGCTCTCTGGTATCTCTTATAAGGACTATCATTATCAAATCAGGGCCCCACCCTAGGATCTCCTTTAACCATAATTGCTTCCTTAGAGGCCCCATCTCAAGACACACCCACACTGGGGGTTAGGGCTTCAGCATATTAATTTTGGGGGAAGCGAAAACATTCAATCTATGATAGATACTTTCTCTTAAAATACTGAGGGTTTTTTTTTCTTTTCTTTTTTAAGTATATGTTCAGCCTACTTCTGATTTTCAAATTTTAAAACCTTTGGTCTTATTTTCCCTCAGACTTTATCTTTTTAATCTGGAGTCTAACATTTATCATTCAGTCTAGTATCCTCTCTCTAGATCTACTGCCTTTGTTTAAAGTCAGGTTCACTGAGCTACAATTTGCATGTAATAAAATGCACCTATTTTAAGTGTACAGTTTCATGAATGTTGCTAAATGTATACATATGTATAACCACCATCACTATCAAGAATAGAACACTTTCATCATCCTAAAAGCTCCCTTGTGCCTCTTAGCATTAATCACCACACCTGTGGCACCAGGCAAGCACTGATCTGCTTTCTCTCACTATAAATTAGATTTACCTATTCTCCATTATCTGACAAATGGAATAATATTGTATGTAGTTTTTTGTGTCTGGCTTCTTTCACTCAGAAATTTTTGAGATATAACCTTGTTATTTTGTATAGCAGTATCTCTGTCCATTTTATTACTGTATAGTAGCATTCCAGTGTGTGTCATATATATGCTATATATATATGTCACAATTTTCCCACTGACATGTTGAAAGATGTTTGGGTTGCTTCCAGTTTTGTGCTATTACAAATAAAGCTAATATAAATATTTGTGTATAAATTTTTGTATAGACATATGTTTTAATTCTCTTGGGTAAATATTTGGAGATAGAATTGCTAGGTTGGACTGTAAGTTTATCTATAACATTATAAGAAACTGGCAAACTGTTTTTTCAAAGTGGTTGTAGCATTTTACCCTCCTACCAGCATGTCTGAGAGTTTCGATTGCTTTGTTCTTCACACTTGGTATTAACACTCTTTTAAAATTTTTAACCATTCTAGGATGCATGCAGTGGTTTTAATCTTCATTTCAATGATGGCAAATACTATTAAACAGTTTTATATTTTTATTGGCCATTCACGGATCTTTTGTGAAGTGTCTATGCAACTCAGTTAAAATATATATCATGCACATATGTATTGTGAATATTTTCTTCAAGTCTGTGGCTTTTCTTTTTATTTTATTATAGCGTATGAACTTTTAACTTTGACTGATAGTGTCTGATTATCAGTTTTTTTTAGTTCATGGTGTTGTGTCCTAAGAAGTTTTTGCATAGTCCAAAGTTGTGAAGATTTTCTCTTACATTTTAGTAGTGCTATAGTTTTCATTTTATTCTAGAAGTTTTATGGCTTTAGGTTTATGTTTAGGTCTATGATAAATTTAGACTTAATCTTGGTATTGTGTGAGATGGGGATCAATTTTATTTACAAATAAGCCTCCAGTTTTTCCAGTACCACTTGTTTAAAAGAGTATACTTCCCTCCCCACTGTCCCGCCCCCACCACTGAATTGCCTTGACGTCTTTGTAGAAAATCTGTTGAACATATATTTGTGGCCATATTTCCAGTCTTCTATATATTCATCCCCACACAATCTTGATCACTATAGCTTGATGGTAAGTATTGAAATAAATGAAAGCCTGTCACACTATTACTTCTTTAAAAACAATTTTGGCTGTTTTAGATCCTTTGCATTTCCATGTAAATATTATAATTAGACTGTTGATTTCTAAAAAGACAAAACAAAAAAACCCAATAGTCTGTTGAAATTTTTATTGGGATTCCATTGAATCTATAGATCAATTTGGGGAGAGCTGACATTTTATCAATATTGAGTCTTGAACATATTTAGGGGGCCATTATTTAGCTTTCTACAGGCTGGAAGTGTAATTTTCTTGCAGTTTTCTATATGTTAAGCCGAAGTGGAAAGTTTCTGGTTCTTTTTTGTATCATCTCATTCTCTTCTTTCTAAGCTCATTTTTAAATTTTTATTTAATCAATGTGCATGTTTATAGTATTTAAAGTTTTTGTCTGTATCTATACTGTTTCTGTTAATTCATTTTTCTCCTGGTAATGTGTCAGTTTTTCTGCTTAGTACCACCTCTTCTAATTTTTTGTTGGTTGCTGGACACTGGGTTTTTCATTCTTCAGTGCCTGGATTCTACTGTCTTTTTTTTTAAAGTGTTGAATTTTGTCCTGGCAGGCATTAAATTTGCTTGTGTATGAGCTTGATCCTTTTGAGGCTTGTTTTTAAGCTGTGTAAGAATGGGGAGGTCTAGAGTATCCTTTTCTCTGGGGCTTGTTTAACCCTACTACTAAGATGCAACTCTTTTGGGATCTCTACTGAATACCTCAGGTATTCAACAAAGAGTCTTTACTCTGGCTGATTAGAAATTGAAAGTGCCTCAGTTCTGTGATATCTCCTGGAATTGTTCAGTTTATATCGCCCCAACAGTACTAGTCTGATCATGTGGAGTTGTGACTTCCATTATGCACAACTTCCTATTCATCAACATATAAAAGGGATCCCGGGCTTCCCTGGTGGCGCAGTGGTTGGGGGTCCACATGCCGATGCGGGGGACGCGGGTTCGTGCCCCGGTCCGGCAGGATCCCGTGTGCCGCGGAGCAGCTGGGCCCGTGGACCGTGGCCGCTGGGCCTGCGCGTCCGGAGCCTGTGCTCCGCGGCGGGAGAGGCCACGGCGGTGAGAGGCCCGCGTACCGCAAAAAAAAAAAAAAAAAAAAGGGATCCCTATGCAAATTTCTGGAGCTCTTTTAATGTATAGTTTCCCTCTATCCAGTTCTTTGCTCCACAAATTCCATATACCATCTTCACCTCTCTAATTCTAATCTCTGTCTCCTTGATTCAGTGAGCACACGAGGCTTTGCTTTGATTTTCTCTTCCTAGATTATGGTCTAGAAGGTATCTCAAGGGTGTTAAGCTGGGGCTATCATAGGGCTCATCTTATTTGTCTCCGTTGTGTAGGAAACACAGCCCTATACTATTGTTTCCAGCTAACTGTTGGATTACAGTGGGAGGGCAAGTTTGAAACAAGTTACTCTGGCATGGTCAAGGCAGAAATCCTTCCAACTTGCTATCATTTTTTAAATGTACACAAAGTAATGAAGTATAAAACCATGACGGTTTGTTAGCTGAGATGGAGCTTTGTAATTAAAAATTATTCTCTTCCTCATGATACCCAGCACATCACTGAAATTTTTGCCATATTTAGAAAATCATGCAGATTCCCCCACAGAATGCTTTGTGGTTTGTATTTTATTTTTTAAGCTAGAATTTATTTGGAATTATCTTTTATGAAATGGCATGAGCCAAAAGGAATTAAATTGTGATTCTTTCCTATTGTGGATAAGGAGCCCTCCAAATCTCTTCAAAATCACTTATAAAGTCTTCCTTGGAAGGATAATGCACTTTTCACTCTCTGATAACAGCCATCTTCAGAAGGTGTTGTTTGAAAGGTTTAGGAAGAAAAGCATTCTGATACATGGATAACTACCAGAAAAGGAATCTCAGCACCAGCTTATCCCTGGAAGGTGATGTGCTGAGTGCTGAAGCTGAAGCTTCAGAACCCCAGGCATGGAGCACCCTACTATGAGCATTGGATAAGTACAGTCAAATAGGCTGTGTAAGACCAGCCTTCATCTGTGGACCATTTGGCAGTAAGAAACAGCACTGCTAGTGGACTAATGAGACTCCAGTTCTCTTTCCATGAGAGAGTGGTAGGTCAGTTCCACTTTTGGACTATGTAAGTAGATTATAACAATAAATTTTTGTGATTCTTAGACATTTCAAAAGGTCTGTATATGCTGCTAAAAGCAAAGGTAGAGACTAAGTGGTTGATTTAAAATATGCAATTATGTGACCATATTTGCACCACAACTATAGCACACTTCATATTACCTACAGACTTGAGTATTTTGAGTGAGATTATCATAAACAGTTTCTCAGAGAATATATAATTAAAAAAAAACATTCAATTTACAAAAAAAAAAAATTCTACAGCATCTCTAGTAGTTCATGCAGCAAGTTATTCTTACAAGAGTTAGCTCAGAAAAACATTTAACTTTCTAAAGTAAAATACATATATATATATATATATATATATATATATACACACACACATATAATTACATGTAGTACTATGATGCATATAATGATATTCTTTTTCTGATTTCTGTGATTATTTTAGCAAGGGGTCAGTCTGTTCTCACTTCTGATAAAAAATAAAGCTGCTAAAACCTAAATGCTCAGATCTCTGTCACCTCTAATGAGAAAAAGCTTCCTATTATGGATAGATTTTATCACATTTCACTGTGTGTGGGGAAATGACTTCATTGAGCATCATAGTTTTTAAAGAATAAATGGTATGGGATTCAATGATATTTTATATAACCTTAATTAACAAAGAGGTTTAATTAATTGCAAAGAGGTTTAATTAATTGCAAAAATGGCAAGAAATAGTAATACTGTTTAAAAATAAATCTCTGATCAGTAAAATAAGCATCAGTATATTAGCTACTCAGAAAAAAGTATAAGTCAGATTTCTAACATTTACTTTCTCTTTAGCTCTGTGCTGATTATTTTCAAATGTTTGTCTCTTGCCTTCACCTCTCCCCTGAGCTTCAAATCCGTATGTTCACTTGCCTGCTTGACATGTATACTTAGGTGTCTAACAGAGAGCCTAAATTTAAAGTGTCAAAATGAAAGTCGATTTCTACCTCTGCTCACGGTATCTCAACCGGTTCCTTCTAACAGTCTCCTCTATGAACCCTACTTGCCCAAGCTAAAAAACTAAGACTCATCCCTCAACTTTCCAGTGGAAACGATTCAACATAAGACTATTTTCTCCATCATGCTTTCCACTTGACTGCTTCCATGTGTTAACCTCGCAAAAGTTCAAACCAATTTGAATTGTTTAGCGAAGAGAAACGACAGAGTCCTCTTCTAGTATCAAGCAGAAGATTTTCTATTTTCAGTACCAGAGACAAGTTCAAAAGCACTTGATTATATTAAGTCCCCTCAGCTAAATCAAGGCAGCACTTTAGCAAAGCTACCTGCTAGTGCTGCTATATGTATAGTGGGTATATTTGTTTCCTATGGTAACTGTAACAGATTACCCCAAACTTGGTGGCTTAAAAATAGAAGTTTATTCTTTCACAGTTCTGGAGGTCAGAAGTCTGAGGTCAAGTCTTGGGCCAAAATCAAGGTGTTGGCAGGACCAGCCTCCCTGCAGATGCTCTAGGGAAGAATCCATTTCTTGCCTCTTCCAGCTTCTGATAGCTGCCAGCACTCCTTGGTTTGTGGATATATCACTCTACTCTCTGCCTTCATGGTCACACTGCCTTCCCTTTTTCTGTATCAAATCTTCCTCTGTTTGAGGGAGTTTCTCTGTGCCCTTTTATAAGGATACATGGGCATTTAGGACCCACCTGAATAATCCAAGATAATCTCCCCATCTCAAAATTCTGAATTTAATCACACCTGCAAAACCTTTTTTTGCCGTATAAAATTCCCTTGTACAAGGGTTTAAGATATGGATATCTTTGGGGGGAGGGCATTATTAAGCCTACCACATTCATATAAGTTTTTCAGGCAATGCCCTTAAACATATTGCTGATAGAATGCAGAGACCTAGGGTTGGTTTACAAATCCAATCATCTTTGAAGTTGAAGTGATATTTTCTTCCCTAGATACTGTAGAGTATAATCCTTTTAATATGTTTTCCCAACCTGTCATCATCATTTATTATTACCTAGAACACAGTTACAATTAATCAGTTCTTATATTAATTCCTACAAATAATTATTCTTTCTGGATTATTCCAAGACTTGTCAGCTGCTTGTCATTGAAGGTATGCATATTGACAGTTTCACTCAATGAGTTAAAAATCAAATCCATTTTCTTTATCAGTGGACTGTCTCACTAAAGATCTTGTTGTTTTTCTTCTATTTTTAGAAAGGAGAATTCTACCCTAGACATGGTATCTCATACCTTTCTTTTAATGTTATTCAGGGAACCATAGTGATTTTTTTTTTTTTTTGTGGTACGCGGGCCTCTCACTGTTGTGGCCTCTCCCATTGTGGAGCACAGGCTCCAGACGTGCAGGCTCAGCAGCCATGGCTCACAGGCCCAGCCGCTACGCGGCATGTGGGATCCTCCCGGACCGGGGCACGAAGCCGTGACCCTTGCAGCGGCAGGCGGAGTCTCAACCACTGCACCACCGAGGGAATCCCCATAGTGATTTATTTTTATTTCTAGTCCCACTTTATGGTCAGATCTTTTAGATGTTTATTTTTGAAACAAAGCATGTTATCTCTGTAGAGGGGCTCCTTTTTTTCCCACCTAATCATTACATTTAATGTCATGGATTGAGAAGTTTCAGTGTAGTGAAAATCCCAGAATCTGTGGTACAGAACTAGGGTTTCAGTTCTGACTGTGCTATTTTCTCAGCTCACGTTTTCTAATCTGCATAATGGAGGTGGTTACAATGAAATCTACAGAAAAATGTTGTTAAGAGAATTAAATGAAGTATGTTTTGTGAGCTGTAAAATACCATTCAAGTTATAATTATGGTTGCCTTTGAGACTCTCTCATAGATGCCTTTGAAACAAGGTTTTAGTTCAAATGATCCTCTGTTCATTAATTTCTACTTTTTCATTTAACACTTACTGAGTACTTACTGTCTATTAAACAATGTTCCTGGTGCTAGAGACCCAACAGTAAATAAAAACAACTAAGTCATTGCCTTCATGGCACTTATATTCTAGTACAGATTATTAAGCTCTAAAGTCCTATCTTTAGAGACTTTTGCTAAGACATCTGCCCTTTTAGAACTCTGTTCTATTCTGGCTTATGGAGAAGTCATACATGCACTCATTTTTCATTGATTCAACAAATCATTGTGCATCTCCAGTGTGTCTGAATTTTCTATAGATGCGTTCATAAAAATGACAGTCCCTTCCCTTGAATGGCTTAATCCCATAGAAGAAATAATAAACTGGCAATGCTACTAGAAAGAGAGAAAGAGTGTAGCATCATATAGAAGCTCCTAAGAGGGAGCATCCAGCCCAGGCCAGGAAGTCTTGTCTTCCCAGAGGTGATAACATCAAAACTGTGTCTGAAGGACTAATAGGATTAGTGAGGGAGAGGTTGGACAGACATTCTGGTAGATAACTATCATGATAAATAATGTGTGAAAAATGTCAGTGGTAGTTTGACAGGGATTGCATTGAATCTGTAGATTGCTTTGGGTAGTAGAGTCATTTTCGCAATGTTGATACTTCCAATCCAAGACCATGGTATATCTCTCCATCTATCTGTATCATCTTTAATTTCTTTCAACAGTGTCTTATTATTTTCTGCATAGAGGTCTTTTGTCTCCTTAGGTAGGTTTATTTCTAGATATTTTATTCTTTTTGTTGCAATGATAAATGGGAGTGTTTTCTTGATTTCACTTTCAGATTTTTCATCATTAGTGTATAGGAATGCCAGAGATTTCTGTGCATTAATTTTGTATCCTGCTACTTTACCAAATTCACTGATTAGCTCTAGTAGTTTCCTGGTAGCATCTTTAGGATTCTCTATGTATAGTATCACGTCATCTGCAAACAGTGACAGCTTTACTTCTTCTTTTCCAATTTGGATTCCTTTTATTTCCTTTTCTTCTCTGATTGCTGTGGCTAAAACTTCCAAAAGTATGTTGAATAAGAGTGCTGAGAGTGGGCAACCTTGTCTTGTTCCTGATCTTAGTGGAAATGCTTTCAGCTTTTCACCATTGAGGACGATGTTGGCTGTGGGTTTGTCATATATGGCCTTTACTATGTTGAGGAAAGTTCCCTCTATGCCCACTTTCTGGAGCGTTTTTATCATAAATGGGTGTTGAATTTTGTCAAAAGCTTTCTCTGAATCTATTGAGATGATCATATGGTTTTTCTCCTTCAATTTGTTAATATGGTGTTATCACATTGATTGATTTGCATATATTGAAGAATCCTTGCATTCCTGGAATAAACCCCACTTGATCGTGGTGTATGATCCTTTTAATGTGCTGTTGGATTCTGTTTGCTAGTATTTTGTTGAGGATTTTTGCATCTATGTTCATCAGTGATATTGGCCTGTAGTTTTCTTTCTTTGTGACATCGTTGTCTGGTTTTGGTATCAGGGTGATGGTGGCCTCGTAGAATGACTTTGGGAGTGTTCCTCCCTCTGCTATATTTTAGAAGAGCTTGAGAAGTATAGGTGTTAGCTCTTCTCTAAATGTTTGATAGAATTCGCCTGTGAAGCCATCTGGTCCTGGGCTTTTGTTTGTTGGAAGATTTTTAATCACAGTTTCAATTTCAGTGCTTGTGATTGGTCTGTTCATATTTTCTATTTCTTCCTGATTCAGTCTTGGTAGTAGTGCATTTCTAAGAATTTGTCCATTTCTTCCAGGTTGTCCATTTTATTGGCATAGAGTTGCTTGTAGTAATCTCTCATGACCTTTTGTATTTCTGCAGTGTCAGTTGTTACTTCTCCTTTTTCATTTATAATTCTGTTGATTTGAGTCTTCTCCCTTTTCTTCTTGATGAGTCTGGCTAATGGTTTATCAATTTTGTTTATCTTCTCAAAGAACCAGCTTTTAGTTTTATTGATCTTTGCTATCATTTCGTTTATTTCTTTTTCATTTATTTCTGATCTGATATTTATGATTTCTCTCCTTCTGCTAACTTTCACAATTTGTATGGAAACACAAAAGACCCCAAATAGCCAAAGCAATCTTGAGAACGAAAAATGGAGCTGGAGGAATCAGGCTCCCTGACTTCAGACTATACTACAAAGCTACAGTAATCAAGACAGTATGGTACTGTCACAAAAACAGAAATAGAGATCAATGGAACAGGATAGAGAGCCCAGAGATAAACCCATGCACATATGGTCACCTTAGTTTTGATAAATGAGGCAAGGATATACAGTGGAGGAAAGACAGCCTCTTCAATAAGTGGTGCTGGGAACTCTGGACAGCTATATGTAAAAGCATGAAATTAGAGCACTTCCTAACACCGTACACAAAAATAAACTCAAAATGGATTAAAGACCTAAATGTAAGGCCAGACACTATCAAACTCTTAGAGGAAAACATGGGCAGAACACTCTATGACATAAATCACAGCAAGATCCTTTTTGACCCACCTCCAAGAGAAATGGAAATAAAAACAAAAATAAACAAATGGGACCTAATGAAACTTCAAAGCTCTTGCACAGCAAAGGAAGCCATAAACAAGACCAAAAGACAACCCTCAGAATGGGAGAAAATATTTGCAAATGAAGCAACTGACAAATGATTAATCTCCAAGATTTACAAGCAGCACATGCAGCTCAATAACAAAAAAACAAACAATCCAATCCGAAAATGGGCAGAAGACCTAAATAGACATTTCTCCAAAGAAGATATACATATTGCCAACAAACACATGAAAGAATGCTCAACATCATTAATCATTAGAGAAATGCAACTCAATACTACAATGAGATATCATCTCACACCGGTCAGAATGGCCATTATCAAAAAATCTAGAAACAATAAATGCTGGAGCGGGTGTGGAGAAAAGGGAACACTCTTGCACTGTTGGTGGGAATGTAAATTGATACAGCCACTATGGAGAACAGTATGGAGGTTCCTTAGAAAACTAAAAATAGAACTACCATATGACCCAGCAATCCCACTACTGGGCATATACCCTGAGAAAACCATAATTCAAAGAGTCATGTACCACAATGTTCATTGCAGCTCTATTTACAATAGCCAGGACATGGAAGCAACCTAAGTGTCCATCATCAGATGAATGGATAAAGAAGATGTGGCACATATATACAATGGGATATTACTCAGCCATAAAAAGAAATGAAATTGAGATATTTGTAGTGAGGTGGATGGACCTAGAGTCTGTCATACAGAGTGAAGTAAGTCAGAAAGAGAAAACCAAATACTGTATGCTAACACATATATATGGAATCTAAGAAAAAAAAAAGGTCATGAAGAACCTAGGGGTAAGACAGGAATAAAGACACAGACCTACTAGAGAATGGACTTTAGGATATGGGGAAGGGGAAGGGTAAGCTGTGACAAAGTGAGAGAGTGGCATGGACATATATACATTACCAAACGTAAAATAGATAGCTAGTGGGAAGCAGCTGCATAGCACAGGGAGATCAGCTCGGTAGTTTGTGACCACCTAGAGGGGTGGGATAGGGAGGGTGGAGGGAGGGAGGCACAAGAGGGAAGAGATATGGGAACATATGTATATGTGTAACTGATTCACTTTGTTATAAAACAGAAACTAACACACCATTGTAAAGCAATTTTACTCCAATAAAGATGTTAAAATAAAAATGTATTTAGAAATAAGGTTATATTATCTCACTTGTAGAGAAGTTTATCTTTCACTCTTCCTCCTTATTTTAACTGAAAAATGTTTTAAGTAAGGTTTACTACTGCATTATTTCTTAATGACAAAATTTGATGATTTTTTTTCACTTTCATTTTTGTACTTTTCTGCATTACATAAAATCTTGGTAACATGTATGTGTTGATTTTAAAATAATAACTGAGTAATTTTTTTTTTTTTTGTGGTACACAGACCTCTGACTGTTGTGGCCTCTCCTGTTGCAGAGCACAGGCTCTGGACGCGCAGGGTCAGTGGCCATGGCTCACGGGCCCAGCCGCTCCGCCGCATGTGGGATCTTCCCGGAGCGGGGCACGAACCTGTGTCCCCTGCATCAGCAGGCAGACTCTCAACCACTGCGCCACCAGGGAAGCCCTATAACTAAGTAATTTTTAACAATAAGATAAAGTACTAGAAGCACTCACACAAAAAATAGTTAATGTGGGCATTTGAACATCTGCAGGTGAGAACATTGAGGCATGGCACTGTTCAGTTACAGGACATTCAAATAACATGGTCTACAAACTTGGAAGGTTTTTCCTTCCCATTCTCCGGAATAATAAAGTACTTAGCAGTCTCATTTTAAAATTGTTCTTATCAGTACTTGATACCTATTAGTTGATATGCTAAGTTAATGTCCTCTTTATGTTCTCTCTAATTGAATGGGGATTCAAAATATTCTCAACTGGCTAGGTCAGAAAGGCCTTTTTGACACTATCTTTGCTTGGTAAGCCAGGCAGGTTTTTCACTACAGAACTGTCTTTGACATATGTCTTGATACATACCTCTAAGTTACTGGCCTATCATTTCTTATAATTTCCCTTGACTAATAATAGAAACCAAAATGGAGCATTGCTAAGAATTCTGATGGAGACTAAACAGATTCAGCTGTGGGTTTTGGCAGCGGTAGGACTAGGTCAATTCTAATGCTGTTCACTGATCAGGTGTTTTTTATTTCAAGTTTAGCTAATTCACCCTATTACTTGAAAAGCTGCTGATTAATTTTGTATCTTTGGTGCTAACCATTAATTGGGCTGAATATTTATTTGGGCAAAATATTTTTGTATTTTACCCTCAATCTTACTTTTGAATACTTTTAAAAATTATTTTGAGTCTTCATCTTAGACCAGACATATATTTCATGTTGTAAAAAGCCAGATATTGCTGTAAAATTGTCTATAGCAAGACCAAAGTTCTATATGACCAAAGTTTTTCTTGTGTTATGTCTGGGTTTTCTGTTCAATGGTTGCTTTCAAAGCTAAATCTCTTTTTATGATGGTGTATGGTTCTATTGCCCTTTCGTGGCCTGTTTATGTTGTACTGAAGATTATCAAGAGTGTGCTGTTGGGAGAAATCTGATGGTTTTATTCCCTTCCTCACAAAGACAGCATTATCTTGTTTTTTTTTTTTTCTTTAATGGGAACATGGGTTAGTGATTACTCATTGGTTTGCTGCCTGAGTATAAAACATGCCTTTGTTATGACTTCTGGCTTTTGTGAAGGTGTCATCTTTTGATTCAAACTTGAAGGGTTAGACTATGTTAGTTAAACTTGGCACTGAGCCCTGTAATAAATTACTAACCCCATAAAGTATTTAATAACACTGGTGGTTCTAAGACAAGAAAGACGCCCTTCCTCTTTACCTCTTTGTGGAGATGACTGTCATCCTTTATTTGAGGTATTAAGAATGGCCTTGTTTGTGTGATTTATCATAAGAAGAATTGGTTCTTACTGCTCTCTCTACTACTTCTCTATCATGAATTGACCCAACTAACACCTTTACATTTTACTGATGTAATTTGTTCCATCCAGACATCCCCTGAAATCACAATGATTAGGTTTCTTTTTAGACTGAGTGCATTCTGGGATTTAAAATTCCCCTCTTATTGACAAAGTGCACAAAGAACTATGGTGCCAGAGCAGAGAGCGCTTATCACAACAGAAAAGAATACCAATGCAGAACGTGTGGATTGGACAGACGGAGAGCTACAGTATCCTATAGACAGTGCCAGCATTTGAAGGAAACAAAATCTTCAGTGACAATCATCTGATGAAGAGCTACCACTGAAAGGCTATTTCTACAGTGATGTCACCAAGGTGGTGGAGTAAGAGATCCCAGATTCTGTCCCCTGACAAAGATCAACAATTAGACATTGGACAATTAGACACAAACAAAAACACTTCTGGGAGAGCTCTGGAGTTCACTAAAGGAACTTCAGCAAAACAGTGGAACAAAAAACCTGAGAATAGCCACACAACAAGGGAAAGAAAAATAGTATCGTTTTTGTCTGTATAATCCCATCTCCCCAGCCAGCACTTCTCAGCAACAAGAGGGAACTCCCCAACTAGAAACAGCTTCCCTCACAGGGAAAGGGAGATGAAGAGAGTTGGCTAGGAACAAGGAAGAAAAGCAGGAGCTATCAATATCATCTATGCAGTGGAAACGACTGTAGTTCCTAGTGATCAACTCTTCAGACAGCCCCAGCACTTTACTACTGAAGAAGCCAAGGGCCAGCACAGTTGCTGGAGAACCCCTGCAGATTTCTCCAGGTTTTTGCCTCACAGATATTCACACTTGCTAATGTCAGTCACCTGAGTTCTTCTCTGCTCTCTCCTCCTCCACCGCAACCCCTGCTAGAGTCCAGGATTCACACTGGCAGCCACCCCAGATCTTGCAGCTGCCTGAGTGTAAGATGACAGCTGGGCAGCCAGCCCCCATTGCTGTGTACACCAGGTGGCAATCCTGTAGCCACAGAATTGCATGGTGATAGCTAAGGCCCCCATCGCTGCTTTTGGGTCTGGATTCAGCTTTATCTCCAGTCACTGGCCTGCACCACTGGGCTCACCTGCAACTAGTCCCCCAGCCATCCAACTGCACGCCCCTGGCTGGCCCACCCTCACCAACCTCCACTACAGTGCACACTCTTATGTGGAGAGTGTGTTGCCACAGTTGGTTCAACATATGAAAATCAATTAGTGTGATGTACCATATTAGTGGAATGAAAGACAAAAATCATATGATCATCTCAACAGATGCAGAAAAAGCATTTGATAAAATTCATATTCATGGTAAAAACTCTCAACAAGTCTGGGTATAGAAGAAATATACCTCAACATAATAAAGGCTATATATGACAAACCCACAGCTAACATCCTACTCAACGGTGAAAGCTTGAAAGATATTCCTGTCTGATCAAGAACAAGACAAGGATGCCCACGCTTACCACTGTTATTCAACTTATTATTAGAAGTTCTACACAGAGCAATCAGGCCAAAAAATTAAAAATTAAAAAATTAAAATAAAAGAAAATGGTATCCAAATTGTAAAGGAAGTAGTAAAATTGTCCATTTTCTGATGATATGATCTTGTATATATAAAATTCTAAAGACTCCACAAACTGTTAGAACTAATCAACAAATTCAGTAAAGATTCAGGATACAAAATCAACATACAAAAATGAATTGCATTTCTATACACTAACAATGAATTATCTGAAAAAGAAATATAGAAAACAATTCCATTGCTTCTAAAACATAAAAAAAAAACCACTTAGGAATAAATTTAACCAAAGAAGTGAAAGGTCTATACACCGAAAAATATAAGACACTGATGAACAAATTGAAGAAGACACAAATAAATGGAAAGATATCCCATGTTCGTGAATTGGAAGAGTTAATACTGTTAAAATGTTTAAACTTCCCAAAGTCATCTATAGATTCAATGCAATCCCTATCAAAATTCCAACAGCATTTTTCACAGAAATAGAAAAGACAATCCTAAAATTCAAATGGAACCCCAAAAGACCCCAAACAGCCAAAGCAATCTTGAGAAAGAACAAAGCTGGAAGCATCATACTTCCTGATTTCAAACTGTATTGCAAAGCTTAGTAATCAACACAGTATGGCACAGACATACAGACAAATAGAACCGAATCAAGAGCCCAGAAATAAACTCACACATATGTGGTAAACTAATATTGAATATTTGACAAGGGAGCATAGAATACTAAATGGGGAAAGAATAGGCTCTTTAACACCAATAAATGGTGTTGGGAAAAATGGATAAAACACATGTAAAAGAATGAAATGGGATCCTTATCTAACACCACTCACAAAAATTAACTTGAAATGATTAAGGACTTAAACATAAGACCTGAAACTGTAAAATGCCTAGAAGAAAACAGGAGAAAAGCTCCTTGACATCAGTCTTGGCAATGATTTTTTGGATATGACACCAAAGCACAGGAAAAAAAAGCAAAAATAGACAAATGGGACTACATCAAAGCTTCTGCATAGCCTATGAAACAATAAACAAAATGAAAAGTCAAACTACAGCATGGGAGAAAATATTTGCAAACCATATATCTGATAAGAGGCTAATATACAAATTATATAAGAAACTCACAAAACTCAATAACACACAAAGAAACAATCAGATTAAAAAATGGGCAGATGACTTGAATAGACATTTTTTGTTTTGTTTTGTTTTGTGTTTTTGCGGTACGTGGGCCTCTCACTGTTGTGGCCTCTCCCGTGGCAGAGCACAGGCTCTGGACACGCAGGCTCAGCGGCCATGGCTCACAGGCCCAGCCGCTCCGCGGCATGTGGGATCTTCCCGGACCGGGGCACGAACCTGTGTCCCCTGCATCAGCAAGTGGACTCTCAACCACTGTGCCACCAGGGAAGCCCCCTTGAATAGACATTTTTCCAATGAAGACATATAAATGTCCAACAAGTACATGAAAAAGTGCTCAAAATCACTAATCACCAGGGAAATGCAAATCAAAACAATGAGTTATCACCTCACAACTGTTAGAATAGCTGTTATCAAAAAGGCAAGAGATAACAAATACTGGTGAGGACTTGGAGAAAAAAGAAATCTGGTTCACTGTTGGTGGGAATGTAAATTGGTATAGGCATTATGGGAAATAGTATGGAGGTTGGAACTATCCAACAATATCCTATGATCCAGCAATCCAACTTATGATATATATATGAAGGAGATGACATAATCATCTCAAAGTGATATTGGTGCTACCATGTTCGTTGCAGTATTATTCACAATAGCCAAGATATGGAAACAACCTAAGTGTCTATCAATGGATGAATAGACAAAGATGCAATATATACACACACAAAATGGAATATTATTCAGCCATAAAAAGAAGGAAATCTTGCCATTTGGGACAAATGGATAGACCTTGAGGTCACTGTGCTAGGTGAAATAAACCAGACAGAGAAATACAAATACTGCATATTACCACTTATATGTGGAATATTTTTTTAAGTCTAGTATATAAAAACAGAGAATAGAATGGTGATTGTCAGTGGCTGGGAGCAGGGGGTAGGGAGAATGGGGAGATATTGGTCAAAGGGTATAAACTTTCGGTTATAAGATTAATAAGTTCCAAGGATCTAATGTACCATATGGTTCCTATAGTTAATGATACTGTATTGTATACTTGAAGGTTACTATGAGAGTAGAGAATGTTCTCACTGTAACAACAACATAATTGGTAATTATGTGAGGTGAGGATGTGTTAACCAGCTTTATTGTGGTTAAACATTTCACAATGTGTATGTATATCAAATCATCACATTGTACAACTTAAACTTAGAGAATGTCATGTGAATTTTATCTCAATAAAGCTGGGGAAAAAGAAGAAAATAAATGATTAGCTAACTCCCTGACAGTGTAAACATACATTTAAAAATTTTTCACAAAATGTTTGCAATAGTCCTTAGATGAAAACATTAGTAAAGCCTGGAATTGTATTAATAGTCTGTAAGAAAAAAAGGCTGTATTTTCACCAACTAAATTCAGCACAGTGCCATGTAACAGGGGCACTGAGTTAGCAGTTATGCCATAGTAGGATGAAATGGAATGAGAGCAATGTAGAATGTGTAGAAGTGGGTCCAAAGTATTGATCTTTGGATATTGATAAGGACAATACTTTTAACCCCACCAGTGAATGGTTATCATCTGTTCCTCCCTGAGGAAAAACTAGAAATTTATATCAGATCTCATCACATATTCCTTAGTTTTCTCTGTATGGGTGTGTTAGTTTCCATTTGATTCTGTAACACATTACAGTAAGTCCCCTACATATGAAAGTTCCATTCCGAGAGCATGTTCATAAGTCCAATTTGTCCATAAGTCCAACCAGGTTAGTCTAGGTACCCAACTAACACAATCAGCTAAATAGTACTGTACTGTAATAGGTTTATAATACTTTTCACAAAAGTAACACATAAAAAAACAAACACAAAAAATAAAGAAAACATTTTTAATCTTACAGTACAGTACCTTGAAAAGTACAATAGTACCAGCTACATTGCTGCTGCTTTTACGCTTGCTTCCGGACATCCTGGGCTTGAAACAAAGATACAGTACTACTGTACTCTATACAGTACTGTACAATAAAGTACACAAAAGTACAATCACTTGTAGAAGATGCATGCATGTGACAATGACTCCAGACATGTGAACTAACTTACGTGACTGGATATGCGAATGCACAGTTGCATCTTTGAAAGGTTCGCAAGTTGAAGGTTCATATGTTGGGCACCTACTGTACTACAAACTTGGTGGCTTAAGACAACATACATTTATTATTTAATAGTTCTGGAGGTCAGAAGTCAGGGGCTGAATTACTTCTGGGAGTTCTAGTGGAGACTCCATTTCCTTGTCTTTTCCGGGTTCTAGAGGCTGCCCACCTAATCCAACATCTGCTTCTGTCTCCCTGTCTGATTCTGACCCTCCTGGGTCCCTCTCATAAGGACACTTGTGATCACATTGGGTACACTTAAACAATGCAGGACAATCTCCCAATTTCAAGATCCTTAACTTAATCACATCTGCCAAGTGTCTTTTACCACGTAAGGTAACATATCCACAGGTTCCAAGGATAAAGACTTAGATATCTTTGAGAGGCCATCATTCAGCCTACCACAGTGGGGTGAACTCTCAACAATATTTTTTCACAGACTGATGGTTAGTTAAGAATAGTCAATAAATCCTTCTTGTCATCCTTATAGTCCAATGTGGCTCTAGCTTACTCAGATTCACTTGGGGTGTTCAGGATTCAAATCTAAGTAAACAACATCCTACACAAAATTGTTTTAGTGAGATTTATTTTTATCTAAAACTTATGTGTGCTATATAGTACACAATATATTTCTGCATTCAAGTCATTGGTATAAATTTTGAACTGACAAGAATATACCATTTTCTAGTCAAATAAAGACCTCCTTCCTTAAGCATTAAACAGTATCTGTTAGATGTTATTAATTCATTTAAAAATTCATGAATTGTTTTACTGTTTTATCCTAAATAACATGAAGGAAAAATAGTCTAACCCTTTACTGAAATCAATAGGTTCTAAGTCAATGACACTTTCCTGAATTAGCAGTCAATCATCATCTTAAAATGATATGGAATCAATATGGCTTCACTGTGCTTGGTGAGTGCTTATTGGTTCCTAGTGATCACCGCATTCTTTTCTAAAGGTTCACAAGCCTTCTATTTAAAAATCCAATCCTAAATGCTGACAAAAACTAAAATTCAATTGTTCGGTTCACACCTTCTGGCAGGAACAAGTATCCCTTTAAAAACTGGAATAGCATACTAACACAACATTGTAAAGCAACTATACTCCAATAAAAATTAATTAAAAAATTGGAATAGCATATGCAAGTCTTGAGTTTTAGGGTA
The DNA here is from genome assembly GCF_963924675.1 of Phocoena phocoena. Taxonomy (NCBI): domain Eukaryota; kingdom Metazoa; phylum Chordata; class Mammalia; order Artiodactyla; family Phocoenidae; genus Phocoena; species Phocoena phocoena. The sequence continues at coordinate 84,792,561 of NC_089222.1, forward strand.
CCTCTCTGTCCTGCCATGGACCTATAGCTGCTTCTTACTCTGCATAGTTAGAATAGCTACTTTTGTCATTTCTTTCTCTCTCTAAAGCTTATCTCATTCACTTCACTTGTGCTTTAGGTTTCTTGATGCTTTTCTTATATTCTGGTCATTCTTTTATATTCATCTTTCATTATATGTCTCTCTTTATATCTTTTGTAAAAGCCTTTTATGAACCTGGACTTAGAGTTAAATACCTATGCAACCACATTCTTTTCCTTAGACGTCTTTCCTTTTGCCTTTTTCATTGAACTTTTCAAAATTTTGTATAATCTAAATTACAGAATTACATTTATAGAACTTTCCACCCTTCGTCATCTATTTTCCCTTTCAGAATCTCAAGGAAGCATTTTAACAATTGACTTTTAAAGTCTAGGGCACATGAATAACTGAGCCCAGTGTTCCTTTTCTTTGGTATTAGGCATTTATTGTTACATTAATAATCAGTTTTTCCTTTTTAGTTAAAATCAAGTCCAGGATGAATTTGCCTACATTTAATCTCTTACTTTCTCAGTAATAAAATAGTCAGGCAACTCAAAAATTTATCAGATATCTTCCTTTTAGCCAAGTTAGACTTCCAGTAGATTCCAAGAGAGTTAAAGTCTCCTGAAACACCAATATATATCTTTATAATCTGCCATGAGGAAGCATATTTTGTCTGTTGAGCAAGCCTGTGAAACATCACACAATATCATTTCAATTTAGTTCTCTTTCTATATCATCCAGCTGCCCTCTGCCATGCTTATAAACTCAAGTTCATAAATTTGCATACAGTTGATATATTTTTCTTCTGGGAGGAGCTTCTCCCCACCTCTTCTTTTTGATTGATTTCTACTTGCCATATTCTTGTCTAGAATCTATTAACATCATGCTTAATGATGCCTAAAATTTTGTTTACCTCCTTGACAACATTTTGGGTTCAACTTATTACTCATTTTTTGTGGACTAATTATGTGTTAATTATAAGGCTCAAGTATCTTTCAAAATCAGTTTCCATGATGTTTTCACATGATAATACCTTCACAATAACTTTTAAAAAAGAGAGGGCTTCCCTGGTGGCGCAGTGGTTGAGAGTCTGCCTGCCGATGCAGAGGACACGGGTTCGTGCCCCGGTCTGGGAAGATCCCGCATGCCACGGAGCGGCTGGGCCCATGAGCCATGGCTGCTGAGCCTGCGTGTCCGGAGCCTGTGCTCCGCAATGGGAGAGGTCACAACAGTGAGAGGCCCACGTACCGCAAAAAAAAAAAAAGAGGTACCACTGCATAAAGCTGATGTTAAATAGAATCTATACCCCAAAGCTTACCAATGAGAAATAAACACATTCTGACACATTTGCACAGTGGAATATTATGGCTATACAAAATACAAGTATGTGGATGATGTTGATAAAAGGAATTAACTACAGCCTTCTATACGGAAAATGTTACAAGAAAGAAGATTACCATACTGATTCCAACTATGTGAAAATGAGTACAGATATATTAACAGCAATTAGATGATTTGAAGAATGTTAATAGTTGGTGTTTAGTCTTCAAGAACAGTTTGGGGAATGTTCAAGGAATCAGAATTTTTAAATTGCAACTAAGTAATCAAGTCCATATCATATTTTTATTTGTACAATGAGACAACTATCCAACTGAAGTCTACTCCAGTGTCATCATTAGCTGAGCCAGTTGTAACAGATGAATCACTGAAACACTTGTTAACTGTTCTGGGACCAGAGGAAAGGAAAAAAATAATTCATTTGCTGTTTTTAGTTATATATCTATCTCCAGAAGAGCAAAGAATTTAATTGGAAGGTTTATGAACTCCTAGGTTTCTCAGATGAAACCAAACTCAAAACTAACCTGCATCAGACTCATCTGGTATTTTTGTAAAAAAAATAGACATTCCTGATCCTTATCTGGCCTAATCCAATCACAGATCCTGGCTCTTAGAGTCTGGGACTCTGCCTTTGTTGACAAGCACCTGAGTTGATTTATAAGCATTCTAAATTTTAAGAACTCAAGCATTATCATGAGAGATTTCAAGGAATCCATGAATCCCCAAATCCTGAGTGTATGATGATTTTTCTTGGCTGTTAGATTTTTAATGGGTTTATGATTCCTGAAATCTGTATGGAGCCAGAAGAACTTTGAGATGCCTCTCTCCCAAGCATACTTTTCCACAGTAGATGTGGATAAATTTTGGATGGCCCAGAGATTATAAAATGAACCCCCGTCTACAACTTTCTCTTGAAGTGCTACAGTTTTCAAGGTATATTTGACAAATAATCCTTTACAATCTTTTTCCACTTTTTGTCTCAAGATTTATGGTGGAATGAGCTATCTGAAAGACCTATTTGCTATGCAAACTGATCAAGTTCAAATTTGATTGGACATTAACAGAACTAATTTTCTACAATGATAAGCCCTAGTGTTTAATAATGTAGGATGCCTACAGTCTTTACAGCAGATCTAAAGATTTTTTCATGTCACCCAGAAAAATCATATAAACCCAATGTAGAAATTAGATAGTAACTTGTGTCAAGAATGGCAATTGTTAGATGGCAGATCTCTTTAGCACAATGAGATCTATGGCAATGAAAATGATCAAGTTTTGTTCCAAGTTACATTGAGATTAAGGACTTCAAACTTGATAATGATGCTGCATTGAATAGCTTTGTGGGGAGAGGGTGAGAGCATTTTGCATTTGGAAGCCAGAGAATAGAATGTGGTATTGAAAAATGGAGCTACAATATTTTACAGCTCTTACCATCAAGAAATAGAAACTATTTTTCCACTTTTTGGATCTGAGTAGTCTCATGACTTGCTTTGACCAATAGACTGTAACCAATTCTGGTGTCTGTACCACGGCTTCCATATTTGCCTCTTGGAATACTCCACTCCCACATAAAGAAATAGGCTAAGCTACTGAGAGAGAGATCACATGGAGAGAGACCCAGTCAACAGCAAGGCCCAAGACATGTGAATAAGATCCTATTAGATCCTCTATCCATGACAGAGAGAGAATATGACTAGAGTCGCAGGAATGACTTCAGGCAAGACCCCAGAAGAACTATCTAGTTGATCCCAGCCAACACAAAGAATTTTGAGAAATACTAAATCATTGTTATTTTAAGTCACTAAATATTGGAGTGTTTTATTACATATCAATAATGCATGTTGCAATATTATGTCATTTCATTAAAGAAGTAGGAATAAAGACATAGAGATTTTACTAAAGAAGTAGAAATAAAGACATAAAAAGGACTAGAATATATTTCGAAGACAATATCTTATTGTAATAGACAAGAACATATGATGCCCAAACCTCCTTCAAGAAAGGACTTGCTGCCCAGCTGTGGGAATGCAGTTGGCAGACGGCATCCAACTGTCAGCTCCTTTAGGGTTTTACCTCAGCTACTGAGAAATGCCTCTCCCAAGGTCATGCCTTTTTTAGGGCAGCCCACATTCAGTGACTTAGTGAAGTGGCAATACAAAGTCCCAGTAATTTCAGTCCAAAAGGTGAAATGCTCACAGGCTATTCTTGCTCAAGAGCTCCCCACTGGGTTGGCCAAGTCTTTTAAATAAGTTTGTGAGAATGTTTGTACTAGGAACAGTTTCTTTGTGGTCATAGACTATGATGGCAAGCATTAGCTCATACTTGGCCAGCTTCTAGGTTCACTCCAGTGAGGATTTCCTCATTATGTTCCCTCAAGATTTCTACTACCAGGTGTGATGGGGAAGTGATGAGCAGTTTATCTACTTATTTGTCAATGACTGCCATGTTCTTGTCAGTTAGGGAAAGAAGAAAGTTTTCACCATTTACCTGGCCCCACTGGAAGTTTTAACTTTGTTACTCAAAGTACAGGGGAGATTTGATAACAAGCCAGACCCTGTCTTGAGACTTGTATTGATTTGTTTAAAAAATGAGATTAGTTTTATTATAATAATGTCAAATGATATATTTTTTCAAACTATATATTTTTTCATTTAATGTTTTTCAACATCACATAATCTTCATAATGACTCATCAGGATGTGTGTATTATTCTCAAATTTAAAAAAAAAAGCACTGAAGCTTAATTACTCAATGTCATGCAAGTAGTTAATGATATGGGGAAGATTTGAACCCAGTTTTGTCTGACTCTTGAGCCTATGTTCTATCTGCAAGTTCACTGCCTCTTATAGGGCTAAGCATAACTTAAATAGGAGTACAATATGACTAAAGAAAGCGCATGGCCCAAAGGCCTACTGTGGATAATTCTCCTCAGCGTTATTAATAAAGAGAGAGATAAAGACAGAGACAGAAAGAGAGTATGGCAGAAAGGAAAGAAAGAAAGAGAGAAAAAGAGAGAGAAAGGAAGGAAGGAAGGAAGGGAGGGAGGGAGGGAGGGAGAAGGAAAGAGTTGGAAGGGGAGAGAAGTGGTCACAACAGGAAAGACCTATTAGAAGCCTATGAAGTCATGAAAAAGATGGAAAGAATGAATGTGAGAATCATAACACTCTGCTATGTAAGAATTTAGATCCACCCCCTGAAACTCAAAGTGTTTAATTTTAGGACAAATAAGAAGTACCACTTTATACAACATTGAGTTTAAAGAACTCATTATCCCATTGAAATAGTAAAAATACAAGAGATACAAGAAACACTTAAATAATTTCATGATCACCAGATCCTTAATGATTTGGTGAAAGAACTCAGAAGATTTGAGGTTGGGGGTGGAAAAAGAACCCCATAAGCCTCGGTTCCCACAGCCCTTTCCTGATCCTCTGCCAAAGGCAGTGTTCTGGGTGGACTGGCCCTTACCCTGCCCCAGTTTAGCATTTCTTATATTCACTTGCTTGCTTCTGGGAGAAGGAATATGCTGCTCTGGCAAAATCTGTCCTGACAGGGCTTCGGAGTCAATTTCCAAACACTGAAAATAACCTCCCTTTTTTCCTCCCTTAAAGATAGGGCTTATCCCTTTGTCTCAAGGTCACTTGCATGGTGTCGTGTGGGGTAGCGGTGGTCCAAGAGCAGCTGAGCCCCTCCCTTGACTCCCAGAGCAGTTTTCCTGAAAGCCTAAAGCCTCCTACTTGAGTTTAACTCCTAGATTTCTTGAGTACAAACCTCATCTCTGCCCCTAAATTGTGCCTGTGGTGAAGAGGGTTAAATTGTTCCTTCTTATTCCATATCACTAGTAGTTCGATAGATTTTTGTTCTCTCTTCATCTCCTGCCCCTCCTCTCTAGGGCTAATGGCTTGAGTTTAAGTCTCTCTTGAAGAAACGGCCATGCTTCATTTAATCCTGCGGCAGCCAGACTGTTGTGGATGTCATGCTTCTGATGAGACATTAAATCAAGGTAAACATTAATACCCTAGGCTGGAGCATCTATGAAGAGAAGAAAAATGTGGCTTCACCTCACAGAAACACTACAGTCAATTCAGGCCCTCGACTTTGCCCCCAGACCCCACCCTCAGAGTTAGGTATAAAATGTTCCCTCTGGAATATATTAGAATCCATATTTAATTTGGTGGGAAAAATATTTTCACAAATCTTGCCTGAATACAAATGCTCTGACAAAAATAAATAAAATTATGCATCAAAACAGAGTGCTTACACTTTCAACAAAGACTGATATAATCTAGATTCTTGCATAACCTGGGTACGATGAAATGAGATGCAGACTATATGGGTAATCATGCAATCAAGTTAAATCACCCAAAAAGAGCAAAACTGGTTTGCAAAAAGACCAAAAAGATACTAGCTCTGAATTGCCATTTCAGAATTTTTTCCTCTAAATGTTTCAGCTTTTCATATTTCATTCTAATGCACTTGGAATTTTGATGTTAGTTAAGAATACAGTTTATTTTTAAACTACTTTTACCAGCACTATTCATTAGGAAAAAATTTTATACTGATATAAATCATATATGTTGGCCTGTGTCTAGGCTGTCTGTTTTGCCCACTGATTCCTATACCAGTACCATACTTGTGGTTTATTGTATGTTTTAATATCTAGAGTCCAAGTCTCTTTATTTTTATAAAATTAATTGCTTTCTCACACCTTTATTCTTCCACTAAATAAGTCCTTTCTTAAAATGTTTCTCATTCAACATTTGTGAACAACTCCATTTATATTAGTCAAGACTCTGGTTGTCAGGGGCAAAAGCTCAAATTAAGTCATCTTTAAAAGAGAGGAGCACTGTATGCAAGAATAAAACCCAAATTGATCGCAATTCTATATCTAAAATCTAAAACTAGAAAGTGTCTAGGGAAAAAAATTAGAAAAATATTTTCATGGCCTCGGGTTTAGCAAAAATTTTTTAGATAGGACACTAGAAACATAGCCCATGAAATAAAACAATTGGTAAATTGAACTTCTTCAAAATTAAAAACTTTTGTTTTTTGAAAAAACTGCAAAGAAAATGAAAAGACAAGTCACAGACTAGGAATAAATATTTTCAAAACATAAATTTGATGAAGGACTTATATTCAGAATCTAGATCTCATAATATAATAAGAAGAAAACAAACACAATTAAAAATGGGCAAAAGATTTGATCAGGTACTTCACTAAAGATGTGGATGGAAAATCAGCATATAAAAAGATGCTTGATTTTGATTTGAAATCAAGTTGCTCCTCACATAGACAGGTGTAGCACCGCTAGGGTTATTTATTTAATCATGATTCTGTAGAACAATTCCAGGAGGCCAAATTATTCATAATAAATACTGGAAAAATATTTTTTAAAAGATGCTTAACATCATTTTTCACTGAAACTATAATGAGATACCACTGCATACCTATTAGAATTGCTCAAATTGAAAAAGAAAAGAAAATATGAAATGCTGGTGAGAAAGAGGAGCAATGGAAATTTTCATTGCCGGTTGTAATGAAAAATGGTACAGCAACTTTGGAATAATTTGGAAGATTCTTGTAACATTAGAAATATGTTTACCATACAACTCAGCAATCCTATGTTTAGGTATATTTACCTAAGAGAAATAAAAACATATGTCCATACAAAAACCTGTATGCAATTATTTATTGTGACTTTCTTCCCATTCACCAAAAGCTGGAAACAGTCCACATGCTCATGAACCCGAGAATAAACCAAACTGTGATATATCCATACAATGAAATACTACTGAGCAATAAAAAGGAACAAACTACTGAAACTTTTGATACTCAGAAGGCTACATACTTTATGATTCCATTTTATGTGAGAGTCTGGAAAAGACAAAGCTAGAGGGGTAGAAAAACAGATCAGTGTTTGCCAAGGGGCAGGGTGGAAGAAGGAGATTGACTTCATAGGGGTATGATGAAACTTTCTGGGGTGACAGCAATAGTCTGTATTTTGATTGTGGTGGTGATTATACAATCTTTATACATTGATCAAAATTCATGGAACTACTCATCTAAACAGGGTGAATTTTTTTTTGAATTTTATTTTATTTTTTTTATACAGCAGGTTCTTATTAGTTATCCATTTTATACATATTAGTGTATATATGTCAATCCCAATCTCCCAATTCATCCCACCACCATCACCACCCCACCACTTTCCTCCCTTGGTGTCCATACATTTATTCTCTACATCTGTGTCTCTATTTCTGCCCTAAACAGGGTGAATTTTGCTGCATGTAAATTATGCACCAATAAACCTGTCCTAAAAGGGGCAGAGGAATTTCTAATCTCATATATTTAAGATATCTGGGTGTTTTCTGGTTTCAGGCATATTTGGGGCTGGGTACTTAAGCAAAGTCCTTTGTCCTTCCTTACTCCATGTTGGTTTACTCTTTCCAAGTGGTGGGGCCCACCATTTGCTTCCATCTTACAATGATCTTTACAACTCAAATTCAGAATGAATTCCTCTCCTCCTATAACGATAGAAATTCTCCTCAAAAGATACTAACTGGCCCTACTTAGGTCTCATACCCACTTCTGGTCAATCAATATCTGGGCCCTGGGAAATGAGATATTCTGATTGGTCACCTTGAATCATTTGCCCACCCCTGGGTGGCAGGAAAGATGGCCACATTGGATTTGCCTGAATGTGGTAGAGGAGCAGTTTCCAACAGAAAGGGGAGCCAGGCAGACACAATAACAGATGTTCTGACACCCTCGCTCGTGATTACCGCATACCAGTAATCTGTCTGCTGCTCTTGTTGCTCAACAATACTCAGCCAGGCTTCCCTCCCTCAAGCTGTGTTCCAAGGAATCTGTACAGCATGTTTTCCAGATTTTCATCTTGTAGTTTTAAGCTTTCACTTACAATACATCATCTGCTATGGATACTTCTCTTAATTTCTCCCTTTTTCTACATGAGCCCAACCCAGTGTCCTCAGGTTGGAATGGCTGTTCCATGCTGAGAGACTGGCTTTAAGGTAGAATGCACATCCGCCTTCCAGGTGGTGATCTGACCTTCCACTTTGATGACAGCAGCTCTAGGAAGTAACACTGCTGCCACACTTGCCTGGTTCTCATTGACTCACTCAGCAATTGCCCTGCTACAGAGCAAGAGAGAAGACCAACAGGTGAGCTGGACTGACTTGCATAATTAATCTCACCATGCAAGCCCAACACAGGTACAGTGCTCTCATGGCTCTCTTTCAACTGCAGAGACGATTATACTGTCTGGATTTTTTTAGCCCCCCTCAGGAAGAAAACGGTTACATTTTGAAAAAAAAAACCTTAAGGACTGTTTAGTACAAAAGTCTGATTTTACAAATGAGAAAACAGAAACCCCTAAACAGAAACCTCTTGCACAAGAGATTGGACTAGAATCTGGACTTCCTTATCTTCTGACTTGTGCCCCTGCCACTACTTTTTGATGCTTTTCTTTTTCTAATATTTCCCTCTGATTAATGATTTGCCTCTGAACATTTCTACCACAAATGAATGTAAATGTTTTGAGATGCAAAGCAGTCAAGGTTGCCACTCATTTAGTAATAGATGGTGATATTAGTGTGTTATCCTGGGAGGATGTAGAGTTTAATAAGCTTTGAAGTCAGAAAGGCTTGAATTTGAGTCCTGGTTATAAAAGTTATTATTTAGGTGACATTGGCAACTTACTCAGCTTTTTCTCACCTGTAAAATGCAAATAATAGTATCTCCCTTAGAGAATACTGTGTAGAATAAGACTTTTAAAACATTTAGCATAACATGTAGTATAGAGTCCTTACCTAGCAAAATTAGCTATCTTCTCAGGTTTTCTCATTGGTCTATGCTTCTGCCCTAGTCAAGAGATAAGGTTAGAAGGGAAGGAAAAACAAAAAGTTTTCAGTGGACCTAATAGAATTAAAGGGGTGATTTCATGTAATGTTGTTTTAAGAAAATATTGATCTCATAAAAATACTCCATAACACTGTGATGGATGTTGAAACGGGGGAGAATGATAGCTTTAGGGCAAGAAGAGCAACTTTTGATATTTTGCTAGGTAATAGTGAAGTTTAACATCTTGGTCTCTTACAACTCTGGAATTACACAGAAAGAAGGTCAGGTCAGGATTTGGGCAGCTAAAGGACAGGATAGGACAGGAAAGACTAGCCAAAATGGCACAGGAGTGTAGAGCACGTATAGAGTTATTCTTGGTTAAGCCAAGAAAAAGGAAATGGGAAGGCACCTTGGGTTCAGGCAGGCAAAGTGTCAAGTCTAGGAGGTCAGCTGGACAGTTGATTATAGGTCAGTGAAATGAAGGGTACTTGCAAGAACAAGTAGCAAGAATCAGAAAATTAATTGAGGATCTGAGTTTCACTATACAGAGCTGGGACAATATGACAGTGGATTATATGATGTGAATTACTAACAATGACCCTGGGTTCTAAGAAATGAAATCACTACTGCCACTAAGAATCCCACACATGTGGTGCCCAGGATCAGGACTGAGGCCAGATTAGTGTAAAGTCTACAGACAGGATAGAGGGGGAAAGATTTTAGGCCAGAATGGGTAGTGAGGAAAGAGTGTCCTATTTGTAAGGAAGTCCTTCATAGCCTTCACATGACAACAGACTTTCACAATCCATATAATTTGAAACAGAAATAAAGAACAGGAAAGCATGATTACAGAATTTATAAAGATATTTTGGTACATGTGCCCAGAGGCACCTAAAAATATGGCCATGTTATTCAAAATTAAGAAAATAAACTAAATACATTAATGATAAAGAAGGCATCACACTAAAACCCAACTGATATATTTGTAAATTATTTTCAAGAATACTCTAAGGCTCTTAGGGTGTGGGTTATTTAGTGAAGTGGGAAGTTTTCTTTCAAATAACTTGCAATTATTCTATGAAATTCAGAGATGGAAAATTCTACAGCTGTAGATAGTTTTGGAATTGTGGATAATTTGTAAGAATACATAAGGATCCTGAAAGGGATACCTTCATTCCTTGATATAGCAGAAGTGTGTGTGTGTATGTGTGTGTGTGTGTGTGTGTGTGTGTGTTTAGTGGCGAGCAGGTAGAGGCATGGGTGCAATGTGTGGGCATGGGAACTACTAAAGGAAAGTGGAGGACTTCCCTGGTGGCGCAGTGGTTAAGAATCCGCCTGCCAATGCAGGGGACATGGGCTCGAACCCTGGTCCGGGAAGATCCCACATGCGGCAGAGCAACCAAGCCTGTGCACCACAACTACTGAGCCTGCGCTCTAGAGCCCGCGTGCCACAACTATTGAAGCTGGCGCACCGCAATGAAGAGCCCATGCTCTGCAACAAAGAGAAGCCACTGCAATGAGGAGCTCATGCACTGCAACGAAGAGTAGCCCCCACTTGCTGCAACTAGAGAAAGCCCACGTGCAGCAACGAAGACCCAACGCAGCCAAAAATAAATAAATACATAAATTTATTTTAAAAAAAAGGAAAGTGGAGGGACTGAATATAAGGCCAATCAATAACTACAGAAATCATTTAATGGTTCTAAGCTGTGATTTACACAGGTCTAAAAACTCTGGATTAGGGTCTCAATGAAAAATCCAAGAGAAAAAATAAGGAGGAAGCTTAATCAGAAGCCCCTATACTCATTTCAACCAAAGTGATTCTGCTTTTCATATGAGTTATGACTAGAGATTGATTCCATAGAACAGTTTGTTTGAAACAAAGGACTCCAATATTTATCTCAGAAAAATTGTAAAGGATTTTAAAATGGACAAAAATAGAATACTGAATATCCTGTCAAGTACCTCCTTTCAGGTTATTTTATTTGAAGAAGACTGAACCTTTTATTGTCTTTGCAGTATTTCACAACTCTGTAAGTTATAGAATGCTTACAGTAATGCAAATGATTCTTATCCATAGAAAGGCAAATGATTTTTTTTTTGCCTGAAATAGTGCCTTGTGGATATTGACCAGTTTAGCATCTGTTAATAAACTTATTTCTTGTTAAGTAACAAGACATATGTGTGTGTATTTAAATTATCTTGGGAACTAATTGTTGCATGTTACTGGCTCCCTCATTAATTAATGAGTTAAATAAAAGTCTTTGACATTTGTTCATTTTATGTTAGTATGAGATTCATAATTTTACATTTGAATAAATTATCCTTTAAAACTTATAAAACAATAATTGGCAGCTATTGATGTAAACACCATAATTCACAGATAAAGAAATTGTAATCTACTGAATCTAAGTGACATGTCAAAGTGACAGTAAATTGTTAGTATCTGTGTCATGATTAAAACTCAAAGTTCACAACTTCCTGCCCAGGGTTGATGATGTTCATCTGAGAAAATGATCATTGATATTTTTAATTTGATGAGAAGATTTAAACTCATTTACACACAAGGTTTACTGAACATCAAAGTATAAAGGTAAAGCCAGTCAATTAAATTTTGCCACGTATAACAAAATTAGCTTTGCCTTACCTGAGAATATATATATAATACCTGATTTAGACATAAATAGAACATGTCTAGACTGAAAAAAAATTATTCCCTATCTCCCCAAGGGAGGCCCCTTGTACCCAAGAACTTTTTGGTCTCATCTTTTTTTCTGCCTTGACACACATGATGGATGAGAGTCACATGTGTGACACATCCCCATGGGCACAGATAGATATGGTGGTCTATTCATTACATACAAATTCTCACACACTGGGTATAACTTCCCTTACTTCCTGCTTCAAGAGCGCATATCAGAATACAGTAAGTCCCCTACATACGAACCTTCAAAGATGCGAACGTGTGTTCGCATGTCCAATCGCATAAGTTAGTTCAAGTGTCTGGCGTACATTGTCACGTGCATGCATCCTCTACAAGTGGTTGTGCTTTTATGTACTTTATTGTATAGAGTAGAGTAGTACAGTGTCTTTATTTGAAGCCCAGGATGTCTGGAAGCAAGCATAAAAGCAGCGGTGATGTAGCTGGTACTACTGTACTTTTCAAGGTACTGTCCTGTAAGATTAAAAATGTTTCCTTTATTTTTTGTGCTTGTTTGTTTTTTATGTATTATATGTGTGAAAAGTATTATAAACCTATTCCAGTACAGTACTATATAGCCAATTGTGTTAGTTGGGTACCTAGGCTAACTTTGTTGGACTTACGAACAAATTGGACTTACAAACACTCTCAGAATGGATCTCGTTCGTAGGCAGGGGACTTACTGTATAAATACATGGGTGACTATTAAGGGTTTATTCTGAAATACATATTTTAAAAAGGCAAATCATTGGTAGAATTGGGTATTTACCAATTATAAGGAATAATTATCTGAACACATTTCACAAGCCTGGGATTCACTCAACCCAGGGTATTTTACCTCCCTTGTTGATAATCACTGGTTCAGAGAGATGTTAACCCTTCTTTTGAATAAAGGGAGCAGAAGCAGGTATCCACAATGAAAAGAAAGTAGAAATAAGAAAAAAACACTCATAAGAAGGAACAAAGACTTTAAAAGAGATAATTAGGATTGAAAGAAAATAGATTTCTAAGGGAGGGTCCTGGACAAGAAAGGATTAAAGAAGAGAAGTAGAGAAAGATAAGTCCAAATAAGGAAGCCAAACCAGTAAAGAACACATTCCAAAGTAACTCTTTAAATATGTTTTGTCTTCTTGTGTTTTTTGTTTTGTTTTGTTTTTGTGTGTGTGTGGTATGTGGGCCTCTCACTGTTGTGGCCTCTCCCGTTGCAGAGCACAGGCTCCAGACGCGCAGGCTCAGTGGCCATGGCTCACGGGCCCAGTCGCTCCGCGGCATGTGGGAGCCTCCCGGACTGGGGCATGAACCTGCGTCCCCTGCATAAGCAGGTGGACTCTCAACCACTGCGCCACCAGGGAAGCCCTTGTGTTTTTTTTATGTAGGAAGTCTATACTACTGTTATAGGTTGAATTTTGTGCCCCCCAAATTCATATGTTGAAAGCCTAATCCCCAGTACCTCACGTGACCTTATTTGGAGTTAGGGTCTTTACAAAGGTAATCAAGTTGAAATGAAGCCACAAAGGTGGGCTCTAATCCAGTCTGACTGGTGTCTTTATAAAAAGGGGAAATTTGGAAACAGACATGCATACAAGGAGAACACCACGTGAAGATAAAGGCAGAAATTGGGGTGATGCTTCTACCAAACCAAACCAAAGATTGCCAGCAAACCACCGGAAGCTAAGAGAGAGGTATGAAGCATATTCTTCCTCACATTCCTTAGAAGGAATGAACTGGACTGACACATTTTAGCCTCCAGAACCATGAGACAATTAATTTCTGCTGTTTAAACCACCCAATTTGTAGTAATTTTTTATCACAGCCCCAGAAAACTAATATAATTCCAAGGCAGTGGTAGTAGTCCTCAAGAAGATGGGCCCATGTCCATTTGTCAGGTAAGAAGGATTTCCCTGCTGAGGGTCTAGAAACTGGAAAGAATTCAGGGCAGGGCAGACAGGGAACCAACAGCTAAACAGTGACTGCCAATTAGTGTTAATTCAATGAAAAAGAAAGGAGGAAAATCAGACATTTTATTATGTATATCCAAAACACATCAAAATAATGAGAGGGTTACCAAGTGTTTCTAGAGTTCAGAATTATATTTCTGGCAGTAAACAGGTCAGGCAAGGTGGAGTATGAGATAAGCCTGAAAAGTCAGACACATCCAGCAGCCTGGTTTTCTCTAGGTCTAAAATACTGCTGGGAATGTGAGTGCCTGCAGCCTGAATAGTAATTAATTCTCTGGGCAAAACAAAACAAAATTAAAATGCATGTTAATTTTTAACTATTCTCTTGAAAGTATGGCTAAGTGTAGCTCTGTAAGTTTTCATGGGTAATGGATAAAGAGTTACCATGTTTGTTCTCACTTAGAGGACCTCTGGCCTTTGTATCCCTGTATATGATTCCTCACGAACCTTTCAAACAGGGGAGAAGTGACCACTGGAATTAACAACATTGTAGATTAAACAAAAATCAAGTGCATAAGAGTACATGGAGGACAAAGAACATACAAATTGGCAAGTGTCACATCAGATTGTTAAACCAGTTTGACTACACTAAGCTACTTTATTGTCATGTGAACACTTCGTATCACCAACTATCCCTCCAGTCATTCCAGCATCCTGCTTTCCCACAACATTCTCTACTGTCAATAAGGCATGACTACTATTCCCTTGCGTAGACCACGGTCAGAAGCACTGTTGAAAGAAGCAGTAAGAGGCACACTATCTTTCCTTGAAAATAAATATGACTTTTTTTTTTTTTCGGTACGCGGGCCTCTCACTGTTGTGGCCTCTCCTGTTGCGGAGCACAGGCTCCGGACGCGCAGGCTCAGCGGCCATGGCTCACGGGCCCAGCCGCTCCGCGGCATGCGGGATCCTCCTGGACCGGGGCACGAACCCGTGTTCCCTGCTTCGGCAGGCGGACTCTCAACCACTGCGCCACCAGGGAAGCCCTAAATATGACTTGACTGTCAGTTGTCAAATGGTTGTTACCAAACTGGCACCACAATTCTGGGTATGTGATATTCTCTTATCTCGAAATGTTCCCTACTGACACTAGGCTCTTCCCTGGATCATCATTCCCCTTTGCTTTTCTCCTTTCTTTGGTCTTCCTGTTCTTTGCTTCTTTCTCACTTCTACTTAGCTGTATTCACTTGCTAAAACAAATGATTTTTACATTTTATACTTCTGCTTTTCCAGAACATGGTGAATAGTCCCAGCAGCTATCCAGATGGACTCCTCCTTCCCTCTGGGCCCATATCTTATGTGCCTTAACTTTTCTTCCTCAAAAAAAGCACTCTAATCCTAACATCCTTTCTTCCATATCTTAGTAAATAATTGGGGTAGATATGCCTGTGGTTGGAGAGGAAAGTCAAGTTCTTTCTTAGTGTCTTCAAACACCTACAGTCCTACTCCTATCTTTTAAAATAATTAAATAAAACATCTTTACTTACTCATTTCCAACACCTCTCTCTTCCCTTACTCTTGCTACTCAGTCACCTATGTTGTCAAAGAGACAATGAGATGAGGAATCAAAAACCCTGGATTTAAGTCCTAACCATTTCCTTGCTTTACAGAAGAAAAATCTAGAAAGATCCTTTAACTTTTTATTATTCTTGCCTGTAAATGGGATGATTATCATCAACCCTGACTACGACACAACATTACTGTGAGAGGAGAATGCCTGAACCATTTTTGATCTGAATGAAGTTAGAAAAATTAGCATGCTGTTGAGAAGTTAGATGTTTTATAATCTTGCCTGAGAGAAGTTCATGAGCTGGAGATGGATAGGTGAACTAAACCTTATCTAAAAAGTTCAGAAGAAGCATGAGTAAGATGATATTGGCCAGAAAGTGGTATCTTTTTAATATTTCAGATTTTGAAATGTTAAACACATGAATGAAAAAAATTGTGTGAATAAGACTATCTGAGGACAGTTTGAGGAGGATGGCATTTGCCCAAGACCAATAAGAGCTTCTGCTCATGCTACTGCCTCTTTCTGGAATTCTATTCTGGCTTCTCTCCTACTGAACCAAATCTTTTCAGTTCTCTTTGATAATTCCAGCCAACATTGATCTTGTTTCCTCCTGACTGCCCAGAGCACAGAAGATCTATATCATTTACTTTGGTTCTTAATTAACAGGTTATTGCATACCATCTAGATTCCTATGCATTCTTTAATCTGTTAATATTCTACAGCTTCTTAGGTTCAGGTGATTTATACCAGTCCACCAAGCTGAGCACAGTGTTAGACACAAGTTATGTGTTATCCATCTGCCTTTGCATTCTATCTTATGATGCTTTCAGATTTCTGCTTTCCTTTCCTAGACTTCATGTATCCTATTCTCTTGAAAAAGTCAATTTTCCAAAATTTTCTTCTGGACCTTGCAAAATCCTTTTCATAGGTATGCTTTTTCTCTTGAGTTTTCACAATAACTTTATTTCCCTTGTTCCGTAATATTTCTTCATGCCCACCATGCTGATTCCTAGTCCTTATATAGTTAAGTACTGCTGAATCCTCTTCTTAGATATACAAGTGGTCTGGATTGACATCTACAACAGGGACTTCCATAAACTTCTACTGAGCTGAAATGGCCCACTTCCTGGTTTTCTGGCACTCTGAACTGATGGAGTTCATTTATACTGTAGCCAACACTCTCCCTGTCTCTTTTATCAACTATATTTTACTTGTGAAGACTATACTTCCCCACTTCCCATGATGCAATGCTCTATCAATCTCCCCTCCTCCCTACTCAATTATTTCCTGGTGTTGTAGGTTCTAGTTGGATATAAAAAGAGAGGTCTTCAAACATTATGAATATACTTAACACTACTGAACTCTGAACTTAAAAAATGGTTAAGATGGTAAATTTTATATATATGTATTTTGCCACAATTTAAAAGAGAGAGAGAGAGAGAGAAGTCTTGATTGGGAACAAAAGGAAAAGGAAAAGGGAGAAGACAGCATTATGGCTACCCCCAAAGTGGTAGAGGGGTAGCTGCCCAAGTTTTTATTTGAAACAGAGCTAGCTTTTGTGAACCAAGGGGCATACCCTGGGAGGGTGAGGAAGGAGAAAGGAAGGTCTTCCTAAGTACTTTCAGTTGAGCATAATAAAGGTAAGCCACCAGTTGAGTTTTTCAATCTAGAACCAAACACCTTGTAGCTAATGGAAATTCCCTCAGATGCCAGCAATAAGTTGATTATCAGTCATACATTTTCAGGGTCACTGCAAGTTTCCACCTTTTTCTCATCTTCAAGGTATTGGGTTGGCCAAAAAGTTCATTCGGGTTTTTCCATAATCTCTTATGGAAAATCCGAACGAATTATTGGCCAACCCAATATATCCGTAGGAAGACATGATAGAACTTTTTTTAGGACCCACTATCCAGGTGCTGTTTTACACAAGAAGCCCCATTTTTAAAAAAGCTCATTAAACAAAGTTCAAGTTTTCAACTAAGGGGCTTCCCTGGTGGCGCAGTGGTTGAGAGTCCGCCTGCCGATGCAGGGGACACGGGTTCGTGCCCCGGTCCGGGAAGATCCCACATGCCGTGGAGCGGCTAGGCCCGTGAGCCATGGCCGCTGAGCCTGCGCGTCCGGAGCCTGTGCTCCGCAATGGGAGAGGCCACAACAGTGAGAGGCCCGCATACCTCAAAAAAAAAAAAAAAAGTTTTCAACTAAGAAAGAGAAAAAAGCAGCCTAATACCAAGTCCCTGAAAATTTTAGAAACTAATTAGAAAGAGAGAAACAGAACTACCAAGATGGGAAATGATAGGTTCCAGTCATTTTCAAACATTTAAAACACAGTCTATGGACTTCCCTGGTGGTACAGTGGTTAAGACTCCATGCTCTCAATGCAGGGGGCCCAGGTTTGATCCCTCGTCCTGGAACTAGATCCCACATGCATGCCACAACTAAGAGTTCACATGCCACAACTGTGGAGCCTGTGAGCCACAACTAAGGAGCCCACTTGCCACAATTAAGACCCGACACAATCAAATAAATAAATAAATATTTAAAAAATAAATAAATGAATAAAGCACAGTCTAACAACATGGGGAAAGAAAGCATTACAAAGAGCCATTCTGGTAAGCCTGTTGCAAAAGGATTTTTATTTAAGGGAATAACTGTTTCAGTACTGGCCTAATGAGGGTTAGATTGTTCATTAGCATATAGCCAACATTCTGTTACAGTTTCCAGCTGTGCAGGGAGCACCAAGAAGAGAGAAAACTAAGACAGCCCACTATTCTGTGGAATCAACAATTCGTGTATAAAGCTTATGGATTCCAGAAAAAGATAATCACTCATACCACAAATATTCACTGTATATACAGAACCAGGTCTAGATCTGAAATGAGCAGAACAAGCAGCTTGCTTCCATGGTGTGTGATAACAGAGAATTTCAATGCTTCTTCAAATTATTCAGAGGCCTTCCTCTCTTCTCACCCAAAAGGCAACTCTCCCATTAATGCCAACCATCTGCATTAACATCTATGCTTTTCCCATATAAACTAGTTGCTACCTTCAGAGGCAGGAAGAAGGAATCCAATCAAAAGTTAAGTTGCAGTAGGAGGAAACATTTAATTTCCTTTTATTTTATTTAACTGGTTTTACTGGGCTCCTACTATCTGAAGCCACGATGTAGGTGCTATGAAATATGCACAGATGAACAGAGCACTATTTTAGCCATCAAGGGAGCTTTATAGTGGAGGAAGGAAAACATACCTTAGCTCAAGAGCCCATGGGAGGAAACAAAAAACGGGGCAGTTGATAGTGGATTATATTGGGAAAAGGCAGTCTTAGGATCCAGTCAGTGATGCTATCCCAGCACTTTCAAATCCTGCTTCAGCAGTGAGGAGTCTTTAGAGACTTGCTCTGATCTACTGACTGGAAAAGAGGCTACACAGAGGGGTTGCTTTTAAAATTCCAGAATGTATCAAAGGCCTTGAATGGTGCAAAATTATATGAGTGGTCTTAGGGAAAAGTAAACACTACTGTCCACTGTCTAACAAGTTGATTCGTTCACTCACAATATTTATTGAGCGTCTTCTGTATGCCAATCACTATTTTAAGAACAGGGTATATGTAAGATATTATATAAGCATACACTGTAGAGAACCAAACCCAGACCATCCAAAATGGACCTTCCAAATGTTTTGTTAGCCATGTGTCCTACCCTTACAGGGATGCATCTCAGCTGAAACAGTCTACATCTCAATGATTTTGCACTATTTGGTCTTTGACATTTGGCTTTCTTGTATTGCCAGTGACATTTAAGGATTCTTCAAGATATTCACTTGACACTACCTGTGTTATTAACCATTACAGTCAGAAAATTAGAATTCATTAACAGGCAGATATTGTACTTGCTACTAAGATATATGGGACTAGATTTATCCTGCAGTGTAACGTATCTGCTTCATCAGTGCAGGAACTAGACTATCTTTCATCTGGATGAAATAGCCTTGAAAGCTTCGTCACTGCAGTGAAGCAAGAAACTACTAAAATGGTTCTTCCTGGCCTCTTTAAAAAAAAAAAAAAAAAAGACTGTACCACCTCCCGAGGGCTTCGATGCAGTTGCTATAGCAACACTATATCTGAGTCAGAACTATTAACAATCACCATGACAACAAGTGTCTCACTTGCCATTTCCAGAAACTCATTGCATTTGGACTAGAATCATCACACCATGTAAAAAGGGGTGGGGTTTTCCTCTCACTAGGAAACAGGATACTTTCTCCAAATAACTTATCCAAAAAATATTTTAAATTAAAAAAAAAAGGAATTATAAGAATCATGCTGTCATAAGCTGATTATCCTCTTTTCTGAAATATTATAGTTTAATGGAAATAATGGTTAAATTGTTAATAATTGATATGGTAGATTCGTTTCTCCCAGTAAGATCCAGTAAATTCTTTGGTATATAAAAAGTTCCTTCCTATTTTGTAAATTCCCATAACTGCTTTATTTCTTCTGCCCAGTTCCTTTTTGTCTCTGCTAATTTCCCTTTCTTCCTTCTGTAAAACACTCTATTGAATATTTAGCAGAGCAGAATTCCTTAGAGATTTGTGGATTACACGTGTCAAGTTAGAAGCAGCAGAAACAATCCCACATATTTCTGGAATTACACGAATAAGGAAATGTGTGGTACTCTGTGGGAAGCTGTCATGGTGGAGCTGTGGGCCCATACTATTTCCTTTTTTCTTTAAACGCAAGATGGTAAGATGGTAAGAATGGGCAGTGTCCAGATTTTCATCCAGAGTGTGGCCTCCACAAGTGATTGGACACCGGAGGAGAATCATGCTTCAATATATACAAAGCAGCTCTAGTTTCGAGATCTATTGGATCATCTTTGCTCTCACATTACCTTCCCTCCCTAGACGTCCCAGGGTACCTCTTCACCTCCTGATCCTGGTGCCCTTATCACACCATATCATGTCACACAGACATTTTCTTAGGATCTTTGTCCTGGATCAGAGTTGCTAGGGCCAGATAATGATGACTAGTAGCTTTCAGAATATGTTTTCATGTGTATTGACCAAAAAAAGTGCAAAAACAAAACAAATTTTCCTCAACTAAAAGCCAAATTACACCAAACATCAAAATGATCTCTTTTTCTTTTCCAAGTATCTTGTTCTGTGAAAACAAAGATTCTATGTTCTGATGTGCCCTTTCTTCCCTCAGAGCTCAGGAGAATGAAGGCAGGCTCGAGAGCAAGCAAACTTTGGTACAGAGAACACAACTTTACCAGAGGTGGGAGAAGGGAAATGGAGGTGACCCTTCTTTTCACTGTGAATCCCAGGTTATTTACCTGGCTTAGTGTTTAGGTAGAAGTTGAAGGAGAAAGGTGGGCAAAATTAAAGTGTCTCATTAAGCCGATGTGATAGGTGATAGGAAGTCCTTGAGAAAAGACTCTCTAGCCTGTTGTTGAGAGGTTAGAAGGACTTCAAGGTCAGGGTAACATTAGACTGAAAGTTGAGGGCTAGTCTAGGGTAAACAGTTGTTCAGAAAAAGGTTGCATTTTATAATGAATGCACTTTTGAGTGAGGCTCTCACATTGTTGTCCTGACCCTGGACTACCCAGGAAAATAGGAACTAAACTTTCTCTAGAAAGTATAAGCAACATTGGAATGCTCACATTTACAATGTTTTCTCTCAAATGCCATAATTTGTCTATAGACTGCTTAATTGTTGACTTTTCCATTTTTTTCCTCCGTGTTCTAAATGAAATCGAGCCAACGCCTCTCTAGAAAAAGAAACCTGCCTTGTGACATGGTGTGGCTAGTCAAGTGTTCACCTACATAGTAGTCAATGTAAGGGACTTTGGCTAGGAGACTCATACTCTGATTGGCATTTTTCATGGCTATTTATGTATAAGTAAATCACAGAAGCACTAGCTTTGGATTCAAATCCCTCTTCCTTCCATTGCTAGCTGTGAGACAATGAGTACAAACTTGATCACACTGATCTCCTCTTTTCTAATTTTTGAGATAGAGCTAACAATAATACCTAGTTTACAGAATTGTTTCAATTAAAAGAACTAATATACATAAAGCACCTAGTAGAGTGCTTGGCACTCAATAAATACTATTATTACATTATAGTTGGATTCAATTTGTCTATATACTCATTGATTCCTACTCAGATAGATATAAAAATTTTTTTTACCTTAAAGATTGTTCACTCATTTATTCATCTATTCATTCAACAAACATTTATCTCTGACAAGATTAGTCCTTGCCTGGTTTGAAAACTGAATAATTTGTAAATTGAATAATTTACTAATGTTGAAAAATTAGTAGAGGAGGGAAAGCATTGTAAATGATATTTCAGCTTCAGAATTAAGCAAGAGATTTTTACCAGCTGGAAGGAGTGGTCATGCATTTATCTTTGTGGACTGCTCTCTTTCTCCAACACAACTTTTAATAGGTAAATATGCCCACGGGCTTTTGTACTCCATTTGTGAAGCTATAGCATATGTTGTCCCAATACTGCCGTTAAAATTGCCGTGTATAAAGTGTTTGTTTCTCTTGGCTATAAAAATAAAAGTTCCCTGTAGACTGGAACTTGGCAAACATAGTTTGATTAAGTTGGGCTATTTTATTTTGTACTCAAGGGCAAGCAACATGCCCTAGTGAAACAAGCTGTTTGAAGTCAGAAAACTGGACTTCCCATTCTGACTCTGCCATTGAGTGATATTTGGAAAGTTCCTCCATTTCTTCCCATTTGAAAAAAATGGAGAACAGTTTCTGCCTCCTACATTTTATTATAATGAAGGTGAGTAAAAGGGTTACATGTTATAATGAACCCTAATTCTTCCACATGCTGTCTCAAAATGGGAACATGTAAATACTGGTTCTACTGCTTCCTTATTCTACAAAATAAGAGCAAAGTAAATGTAATCAATCCAACCTGATTTAGTCATATGCAGATAGACCTAGCAAATGTCAGAGATTAAACCTCTAGCAAACAGCACATTCTAAAAGAATTCAGACATCTTTGGGCACTATGAGAGAACAAGTAGATAGAGGGGTGCTCATCCCCTGAGCCTCAGTTCAAAAGTTGTTTATTACTTGTGCATTGCCATTCACAAATTTCCTCCTCACAACAATTTACAGCATTACAAAATACACTGCTTTGAGATAATGCTCTGCATTCCATTTCTGCTTTCAAGGAAGGTCATGGAACGCAGCAAACTGATAAGTGGCTCTTTGACACTCCCTTACACACACACACATGCACACCACTTAGACTAAAATCATTTAGTTATCACCATCCCAAGTCCTCCTTAATAGAGGACATCCTGGGTAAAACCAGCTGAATGACTGGCCTGACAAAGCAGTGATGCTGTCCAGGCCTAGCCTAGACTGGGAAGTTCTGTGAAATCAGCTGGGTGCTAAGAGTCAGCACTAATTCTCAATGAATAGAATTCTGCTTTTCCTGGTGTCTCCAGATTAAAAATGTATCTTCTCTCTCAAAGAACTTTCAAGGCTGTTTATTTGGCAATCTCTTCAAAAAGGTTATATGCTTTCTGTGGGCAGAAACTGTACCTTCTGTTTGTTTTCCTTATAGCAGCTAAGACAAATAACTTGTATATCCTTCTTAACAAATGTTTTGATTTCAGGGTTCTCTAAAGACTTTTCAAAAATTAATAAAATACTTCCTAACTGCTGCTTGGTTATGGACAAAGGAAATTATTCCATCTGGTCACAGTTGGTGCAGTTTTCTTTGCAACCTTGCCTACTGAGTATAACAGTGTTTGAGGTATACATTGAATCAAGATCACTCTAAGTAACTTTGTCTTATGCTTATGCATCTTATTAGGGACAGAAGGCACAGATAGCTCAGTTCCATCCTAATTAATCAAGCTGTGACAAGATGAAGTAGAGAAGGACTAGAAAAATGGGAGGAACCACCATTTTGAAATATTAAGATTATCCCTATGATTTAGATAATCCAAATGTTATAATTCCATATTCAAACTGACTCTGTTACTACCAAAGATCCACTCCAGACTTGGTGGTCTTTCTGACACTCTGCTCTCATAAGAAGTAGTCATTCTCAGTATTTCAGGTTATAAAAAGCTATTTAGGGTTCTTCGGTTGCTAGGAAGAGAAAAACTCTAGTTAATTTAAGAGCTATATTATTAAAATGCTACTTGGCAATGCACGTGATCAAATGGAAGACTGAAGAACCCAACTTAGAACAATCAAGTGCAGGTAGCTCCTGAAGGTCTCAACAGAATCTCAGTAGATGCACTTCTACTGAAGTGAATGGATCCTTTTTTTTTTGTCTCTCAGGAGAGTGTGATTAGCCACAGTTAGGGTACATGCGTACTGCTTGGCTGTCCTAGAAAGAGAATCTGGCAGAGCGAACCTCTAGAGAAGCCCATGATTCCATAGAGATGGAATAGGCACCTGAATTCGCCAGCTCATCAAGGTTTCACCCAACATAGGGAGAGAATCCACCCCCTTCTACTCCCCAAAGTATCAAGAAGCTTTAAACAATGGGAGAAGGATATTGGGTACCTCCCAAACTGCAAACATCTACTACAACCATTACCCACCTTTCTCTTCTGCTGTGGAGGCATTATTAGATCTATTCTAAGTCTGTTAGCCCTTAATAGAGAAAGTGGGGAAATTATGTGTGCCTGCTGTTTAGAACTTTGCTAATGAACTTGTCCCATCAGCTATCCTAATTTTCCCAGTATATTCACATAAGCTTCTAAAATAAAGATCCTGCCTATTCTTCTGTGCCCCTGTGTATCACAGAATGTAATCCAGGTGCTCAGTTTAGCAACATTTTGCAACATTGATACTATCCCCACCTGATTTGCTTGGAAGCCGTCGATAAGCAAAATAGCATTTTCCAATCTTAACAAAGGAAGAAGGGTTCTGTAATATTAACATACAGTTGGACTGGAATAAGCAGCTAAAGCAACTGGCTGTGCAAGGTTTATAATGTCTAAACTTCCACCAAGCTGCTGTCATTTCGCCATATGTCTACTGGTCATTGGGAGCCAAGTTTATGATTTATAAAAATCAGCACAATGCCTTTTCTGGTCATGATACCTCTAAGTGAGCAAATGATGAGGATGACCTGCTATTTACCAAATCGGCATGTTTAGTAGCTGTCATCCAAAAAGCATGCAGGAGAGCCAAGACGGCGCTTGAGTTCATACAAGCCTCCAGAAGAAAGATTCTGAATGTCCATGTTCTGCTATTTCTCTCCAATATTTACACATTATAATATGACTGCATAATGTATATTTACTCTGATTACTAGGTCATTTTCACTTCCCAGCTATTCGGCTGATAATTGCTATTCACTGTGTTTCCTAAATGCTAAATGAACAACATGCTAGTGCTGATGAAAGTTGTATGTGCTGTTTTAGCACTGTGCCAGGAAAAGAAGCTGGGACCACAGGGGTGCCAACTGCAAGGCTTGCGCTGTACTGACCAAAACTTTGGTCCTCATGTGTTCATTCAACATTTCAGAAGTTATAGCTGCAGTTATATATTTAAAGAAATAGAAATAATGATTTTTGTAATCCATTTATGCTGTTGGTTGGCACACTAAGTCCAAAAGATCCTGAATTATCTATGTTTTAATTGGTTCTTTACAGTGAATACACAATCCAAATAATTGCCAACTCTTTCTTCTATGCTGTGAATTTATAAGCTGAAAGTTTAGTTATCTTTCATGCTGGTTTTAACTGATTTCATATGTCTGAACCAGCTATAGAACACAGGGCTACGCTTTAAAATACGGCATTTCCTGCCCAGTAAAAACCCTTTGAAAAAGTATTCCTCCCAAACTCCAATTTTAGATGCATCCTATCTGCAACTTTCCAGGCCAGGCAAAAAAGGAAGATAAAAGCTGAGGATATTATGCCTGGCTTTGTTTCCTGAGGTCTGAGGTGAAGCTCAGAAACAGCACTGGTGTGACCTGATGAGTTTCATCTGCTTCTGGTTTCAGGAGACCATACATTCAGACCTAAGTTTGCAGAGATGTGTAGAAAGAGAAATCAGATACTAAGGAGCTGAAGCAGAGAGATAAACTCATGTGCCCTTCATAAACAAAGCTCCATTCTCACCTGTTTGGCTGTAGCCTTACTTTCCCAGTAAGGTACAGAGTACTAGATGGGCAAGGGGACTGGAGCATAAAGACAGGCAGGATAAAGGGGGCAAAACAAGGCTTGGTATTCCACAAGTCTGATCTCAAAGTAGGCTACAGAATGGATCATTATTCCCGGTGCCTGCCCCATGGGTTTGCAACTTAAGTTGGGAAGACATTGTTGGGAGGTTATTACAGGTGTTTCAGCAAAACCAACAGGGAAGTTTGGGAGTTTCTGATTATGGATGGAGAGGTGCCTTGGTAGCAAGGAAAACTTAATATAATTATTTTTAAGCCACGGGAGAAAATGAGAGACAACAAACAATTGTTTTAAAAGAGTGCCAAAAATTCAACAATAAGTATTACGTCTATATGGATTTTGAAAAGTTAAAAACAGAGTGGCACTACCAATGACAACAACAGCAAAAGCTATTACACAACACTGTCTTTTCCAACTTCCTCATTTCACCCTTGCTTCTACCTACTTAGTTCATTCTTTCCATAGCATTGTCTTACCTTGACATACAGATAGCCATCTGCCACCCTTCACTCTGTTTTGGGCTCCAAATATTTCTGGTGGGACTTGGTTTAACCCTTTGTCTGTCTTTGTTGTTATTGGTTTGTCTGAAACTGGGCTTGAGTAAGAACATTTGATAACATTTCCTTCTTATAAGCTAAGCAAGATATTAAACACCTCCCAGGGCCTTGCCATCTCCACTTGTAGAATAACATCTACCATCTCTAACTCATAGGATTATTTCAGGAATGAAAGAGGTAAATATATGCTTTATAAATTGCAAAGTGTAGGACCAGTGGGAGTTGATTCTTTTTAATATATTTTCATGATTTAAAAAAGTTGGAAAACAAAGAAACACACACATGGATTTACAGCTTTAAATCATGGCTAAAAAGTCTCATTCCTCATTTCACTGCAGTCATTTACCTGGGCAGCTCCTCTCCACTAAGGTGGCAGCATCTGTCACATTTGTATGTTGGTCTCTGATTCTCTGAATCTAGAAAATACATGGGAAATGGAAATTCCAGCATATACTGCTACCTACATTCCTTTAAGGAGTACATCTTCCAAGATGGAATGTGCCACGTTTGTCTACACACACATGCACATGCACACACATGCAAATACTCCTCCTATTCTGATGTTTAACTGATCTCTGGATGCTCTCTCAGAATGCATGTAGATGGATTCCTAGGAAATTGTAGTGTCAATCAAGATACCACAAAAGCAGCATTCTACAGTGGACAAGGAGAAGGCAGAGAAAAAGAAAAGAGGACCAAAACCTTCAACCCAGAAACGTAAAATGGATGGAGCACCTGATGGTCAAGGAAGAAAAAGGAAGCTGAAACTATGAATACATATTTATTTCATAATCACTAACTTTAAACCGGTAGTTCTTTAATTTATGAGTCTTCATAAGATGTACTGTACATGCTCCATTGCTATGTCATTCAAAGACATCTGTTTACTAAGCTAGAACATAGTATGTAGTTTCACTTTTTTAAATGCAACAGGTGTGCTGAAATTTTTTTTATCATTAACACTTGAAGTAATAAAATAGGCTTCATTTATTTAAAATATATATATATGTAAGGTAAAAATACCTTAGATTTGTGGTAGGCACAGATCCTGGTGATTCGTGAATATCTTTCTTCAGGTCTTCTCTAGCCTGGATCTGCCATCATTTTGTTAGTTGATTTGTGTGTGTGTCTGTTTTCCTTAGAGCAGTTCTATATGTGTCATAGGCGATAGAGAGTATTCCTACACAGAAGCATTAAGGTGTTTATCAGTCTTAGTGTATGGTTGAGCTGCGTTTTCATCTTTTCTGGTGTACTTGTAAGTATTTTACCATCAAATTAAGAGATAGTAATATTTTAATTAACTAGCAAATATCTCACATATTGATCCAGAAGACTTGTTTTATCCATTGGTCTTCATCCTAACGTCACTGGATCTGTAACACCACAGCATCTTTGGCCAGGTACGTCCTCCATGATTATGTGGACAGTGTAGCTAGGAGGCACTCTTGGAGTAGAGGCAGTGATAGATGATAGAACAGACATTGGAAACTTACAGCTGTGCAAGTCCCCTAATGAAGCACCCAGCCTTAAATTCTTGGCTCTCATCCTAGTGTTAGCTTACTGTAATACCTGGTTTCCATTTGCACATGTGTCTCAACCAAAAATTATATTTTCTTGTCTGAAAGAGGGATTTTAAAATAGTAGAATCAGAGAAAGTTAAAGGCCTAATAATTATGCAGAAGGCAGGGTTGATGGGTGGCAGGGAGCCAGCACAGGATGAGCTCTTGTGAACACTTCTATTTTTCCTTGAGTAGCGGAAAGAGTTCAATCACATTCATCAAAGATTAAAGTGCTTTGAGCTGCCCTTCCAGAGCACTTGGAAAAAGATGCCTTCTTCTCTCTCATCTAGAGGAGCTTAAGTTTTTTCATCCATCTATTAATTTTCTACATCTGGCACAGTTTTTCCAACTTTCCACCAGGGCTTCCTCTTAAAAACCATTGGTCATTCAGAGACAACCATTTTTCCTTCTTTGAAAAAGCTCTGAGAGGCTTGAAGGGCAGGAAGAGAGGAATATAGGGTTAACCTGGAAAAATATGTGAAGGTAAGTTTTGTTTTCAGATCCCCGATCTTCTATTCTATATTATGTATCTGTAGAAACTGTTCTGAAAATTAATAGAATGAGTTGTGGGAGCAAACCTGAATCATTCAACTGAGGAAAAACATGAGTCTGAATCAGGTTCAACTCAATTCAACAAATATTGATTGACTGCCTAGGATGTGTTATCACAGGGTTAGCCGACTAAAAAGCAGAAAACCTACAGAGAGGAGAGTGATTAAGGCTCTCTCACTTGCTGTACTTGGCACTCCTATGCCTGAATCTTGACTAACAACTTAACTCATGAATTATAGGAAATTTTTGTGGGAAGGTTTTGCCTTCAGAGTACTCCTTCCCCTACCCCTGTTAATATGATACTGATTTTCTTTGGGAAATGCCCCCTCCCACTTTCAATCCATGACATTTGGTAGAATTGATTCCATCACCAGTAACAGGGGAAGGCATGTGAAGCAGTCTAAGGTGATCAGAGCATGACCTTCCTCTAGCCACAGCGACTGGCTCCGGGAAGAGCATATGATAATAGCAAAGACAATCTGAACTAATCATGAGACAATTTTCTGGAGCCACAAGAAGGGAGATGCCTTCTCCCTGATGAGGTTTCTAAAAACATAAGATTAAAGGCCTAAAACTTCTGGCAATCATATTGCCATTAAAAGAAAGAGATTGCCTGAGAAAAGACCTAATCCAGAGATAAGCAGAGCCAAGTACCAAAAAAGATAACCCTGAAGCCATTGTTTTTATAGTTTTTAGATCCACCTTTTCCAGAAGCCATTTTCCCTTGGAATTCCCAGTTAGTCGAACCAATAAATACCCCTTCTTCTCAACCCGCTTGAATTGGATTTATTGTCACTTGCAACTCAAAGATTCTTGACAAACTTATCCCTATATTTGATGAATCATCCGAAAGAATACTAACTTTCCTTCCATTAATCTTAGTTAATTGAAAGAAAAGATAAATCATTAAGAAATCATGTTTATTATTTTATATATAATTTTATAAGCAAAAAATTCATCTTAATACACCTTCCCATCAGGATGGATCCCACAGTTGGATGGATGCCAACCATCATTTGTTAATTTGGAGTAAGGAAAGACTATATTTAAAATCATTGGCCAAGAACATAAGTTCACAGGGAATGAGAATGAATATTAGGGTATTGGTACACCGGCACATTCATGCTGGCATATTCACCTGATACCTTATGATAATATAAACGCACACATCTCTCCCAACTATGTGCAGTAAGGGACTAATCAAACTCTAGAAGAGATCAGTAATTCTGCTTACGTGATCTAAAACATCCTGGGACAATATCAATCTCTTATTGCAGTAGCATAAAGTCCACCGTCTCAATAAACCTACTGTTTCTTACAGAGGGTTTACTACCTGCCAGTCACCATGCCAAGAGCTCTACAAACATTTCATTGAAACTTCACAAGACACTATTATGAATCCCATTAAAAATTAGGAAACTGAGGTTCCTGAAAATTAAATAGTTAGTTCTGCTAGAAATGGAGAGCTGAACTTGAAACCATGTCCATATGATCCCTAACATGTGACCTCAACTATATTATCTCATCCTGGAATCTTCTCATCTTCCCATTCCTTGCCCACCATTACAGTTACCAACTGAGCTCAAAAGAATATTGAGCCAACTAATTCAACTCAATTTCTTGAGGTTCTAGCCTTTTTTGTCCCCCGTTGCACTCTTTCCTCACCTCAGTGCTAGGATTCCCTAGGAAGACTCAGCTTCAGTGTGGGAAAAAGGAAAGAGAGCATAGAAGGGGTCTTCTAGTCCTTTGTAAGTCACCATCCTACTACAAACTCATGATCTTCCTCTTTAAACCAAGTTATTGGGGCAGATGCCTCAAATGAAGAACCAAACTAGTTGCTAAATTATGCAAATTCCCCCTTCAAGATTATTCCTGTCTGTTGCTTTATAATCTTACTACAGCATTTGTTTTATTACCTGCTCTCCTATTAGAAGTTCTTCCTACCCAGTTTCTCTGTCTCTGATCTCTCCCTCTCTAACTCCTCCTTGAGAGTAACCTAAAAGACCCTTTTTATCACATTACTTGTCATCTAAAAAAAAAACCCAAAAAACAAAAAATTCCATTAGCTCCCATGGTTTACTGAATGACTTTTAAAGTTTAAACTTTTACAGCTTCTAAGGACTTGGATAAACTGGCCTTTGTCTACTTTTCTCTCCCTTTACTTCCCTACATAAAATGTTACTCTAAAGAGTCCTGGTTGCTGGCCTCTAAATTCAGGTTGCTTTCTTGACTCTGTGATCCTGTTCACATTGTTTATTCTGCATGAGATGCACTTTCCCTTGTCACCACTCACAGCATTCTGTTTCATCCTTAGAGACTCAGATTACATTCCATTTCATCTGAAGCTACAACCAGAAATTATTCCTCTTCCTCTGAACATCTAAGGAGCTTACTTATATCAATACTTTCTTGATATATATTCCATACTTCCTTGTACTACAACTATGCAAGTGGGGATTTCATTCTTCCCACCAAGTATGAAGATTTTAAGAGCAGAACTCACAACTTACACATCTTTAGGCCTCAATACAGCACCTGGCTTAGTAGTACCTTGGCTGTAAGAGATAATGCACAGAGATACTAACTGAAAAAATAAAATATATGAAACAGGTAAAATGTTGTAGTAGTCAACATCCAAGATGGTCCCTAAGGATTCTTGACTCCTGGTATCCATGCCCTTGTGTAATTCCCTCCCACACTGAATACCAATAAGATGTTGCAGAAATGATAGAATATGACTTACAAGGTGAAGTCATGAGAGACACTGTGAACACTAAGAGTGACCATAATGTAAAGTATGGACTTCAGGTGATTATGATGTGTCAATGTCATTTCATCAATTGTAACAAATGCACCCACTCTAGTGAGGCATGTTGATAATGGGTGAGGCTATGTATGTGTGAGGGTAGGGAGTATGTGGGGAAATCTCTGTATTTTCCTCTCAATTTTCCTGTGAAACTAAAACTGCTCTAAAAAATTAAAAGTCTTCAAAAAAATATATTGTGGCTTTCACTTTGTGTTCTCTTTCATCACTTGCTCTTGGGGAAGGGAGCAACCATGTCATAAGAACACTCAGGCAGTCCTATGGGTTGGTCACATGGTGGGAAACCAAAGCATCCTGTCCACAGCCAGCCCCAAGTTGTCTACTACATGAGTGAGCTATCTTGGCAGTGTATCCCCCAGCCCCAGTCAAGTCATCAAATAACTATAGCCCCAGACAACATCTTGCCTACACTCTCCTAAGACACCCTAAGATAGAATCACTCAACTAAACTGCTCCAGAATGCCTGGCCCACAGAAACTGTGTGAGATAATATATGCCTATTGTTTTTTCAAGATTCTAACATTTCATGATAATTTGTTACAAAGCAATACATAAGCCCATCATGGTATCTGTAAACATAAGAATAAGAAAGTCCAAAGAATTTCCATTGGGTTTGAGGAGAAGAGAAAAATGGGAAATAACATAAAAAGAGAGAAGACTTCAAAAATTTGAATACCTGAGCTGTGCATGCAAGATTTTTCTACCGCTAGAGACCATTTATGAAAGACCATTTTCAGTATCCAAGTCTCTGCATGTTTCTGACTTGTGAGCCATAATCTCTAAGCATATTTGTACTAATCCTAACTATCAAGCATCTGATAAATATTGGTGACTATCATTTGTTTAGCATTCCTATGTGCCAGAAACTCTTCTAAGATTTTCCCAACAACCCTAGGACGTACGTATTCTCATTATCCCCATTTTGCAGAAGAGGCCACGGAGGCACACAGAGATTAAGTAAGTTGCTCAAGGTTTCAGAGATGGTAGGTGGCAGAGCTGGTTTTACATCCAAGCAGGCTAGATCTATAGCCCACACTCTGAATCACTAAGCTATATGAGACATAATGATTCTTTTAAGACTTGACAATATATACGACATTTCACAGAAATCATTTAAAGCATTAAAATTAAGTTTATTTAAAATTGGTGACTAAAATTAACTCATAGATTGGGCCCAGCAATCCTCACTTGGTTACAAGATGGTCTTACTTTACTTCCTTTGATAGTTAAAATCGTGAAGTAAAGCTGAGAGTCTGCCTCATTCTGAATTCCCTCAAGAGACACCCTCAAAGCCTTGAGTGTATTTATCTCCAGCAAAGAGGGATTTGAAGCATACTTCGATTCAAGTTGGTTGCATCAAACAGTGATATTTGAATCCATACTGCAATTGTTGATTTTCTAAATACAGTAAAATCCCTTTTACTCTTTTGTTGATGTCTGGAAGGAACATGGTCATTATTTTTTTAAAGATACAATTTGGGAGATACTTTCATTCAGCCTATTTTCAACAAATGCTGTTCAAAATCCTGAGAAAGATAGGGAAATATGTAAGACTCTGCTCTCAAGGAGTTTATACCCTAACAGTTATAGGTTGTTTAAAATAGCTTTTCATTATTAATAGGATAAATTGTACTGTAAGAACCTAAAAATTTAGGCATTACGAATTTTTGTCACATCTCAAGCATTCAGCAAAAACATTCTATAGATTGGATCATAGGTTAGAAAGTCAAAGTAATAGACCCCTTCTCAATATTCTCAATACAAACATCCAATAAACATAATAAATATTTTCAAAATGTATTAATTTTTTAAAATTTATAAATGCAAGATAAATACAAGAAGTGGTGAAAAAAAGCAAAGTCGTTAAAAAAGGTGTCTTTTTTCCTTACCCTTCCTTTATTCCCACTTTCCTAAGCTAACCAGTTTATTTTTCTTTCCATACCTTGTCCCACACCCACACATATATTTGCAAACAAAAATATACATATACAGAGTATTTTGTGGTGGCTGCCGTTTTTTTGTTTTATAAAAATGGGATCACAAACACTACATATTACCCTTCAATGAATACTGTTCCTTAATAGTATATTATAGACATTCCATCAAGTCGATAGATAAAGGACTTAACTCATTCCTGGTAAAAGTTACAAAATGGTCCAAAACTATGCATTAGTTTATTCTACCATCCTTCTACTGATAGTCAATCAAATCTTCTCTAGAAACTTTTGTCACTTCAAATAGCACCACAGTAAAACATTCTTGTGCATATGGCCTACATTCTGCTTTTATTTCTCCTAGATGATTCTCCATTGGGGAGTCATTGGGTCATGGATATGTGTCTTTAAATTTTAATAGAAATTCCTAGATTATTTTTCATAGCAAGGTTGTAGCACTTCACACTGCCAGGTGCCAAAGCAATCTATGTTGTATCTTTGACAACACTAGATCTAACTCTGTAGTTTTTGCTAATCTGATGGGTAGAGAATATCATCTTGCTGCTTTAATTTTTATTTTCCTGTTAATATGGTAAAACATTTTAATAAATGTTTACAGACCACTTAGATTTTTCTCTTCCCATAGTTATTTATACCTTTTGTACATCTTTCTATTAGATCCTTTTTCTTATCAATATGTAGAATCAAATTGTATTCGTTTTTTGTCCATAATTTGAGTTGCAAATAATTTTTTCTAGTCAATCCTTTGTTATTTTTAAACTTTGTTTATGGAATTTATTAACACTCAAACACTTTATTTTAATTTAGTCTAATATATCTATTTTTTCCTTTATGGTTTCGGAGTTTGCTTTCTTAGGGTCCTGCAAGTATAATATCATACAACAGTTTTCTAAATTTTCTTTAAATATTTTAATCATTTTATTTGGATCACATTCCTTTTCTTTTAATAAGCTGTAGATATTGTGCCATTATCTTCTAGCTTCCAATGTTGGAGATGAGAAGTTTCATGCTAGTCTCATTTTCCTTTTTAAATAAACTGGAGGGTCTTGTATGTTTGGTATTCATGTGTGTGTGTGTTGTTTTGTTTAAGTCTCTGAAAGTTTGAAAATTTTTCTCTTTATCTTTGTAATTCAATAATTTCACCAGTGTTTATTTTCACTAATCCTGCCTGGGTATAGTAGCTCTGTACTTTAGAGGTACTAAGAATATGTACCTCTAAAGTATAGTGAATGCAGTAAATAAAAACCTGGATTATTCCTTGTGCTTTTCTTTCCCTTGGACATGAGTTTCTCCTGGTGAGCCTTAAGGGGAATTGGGATATTTATAGTAGGAGTACAAAAAGTTCAGCTAGTCATTATTCTTTTCTATTTTTTTTTTTTTTAACTTCCAAATAGTCTCTTAAAGCCCTCTTCAAAAACAGTAGTTTTGGGGACTTCCCTGGTGGTCCAGTGGTAAAGAATCCACCTTCCAATGCAGAGGACTCGGGTTCAGTCCCTGGTCAGGGAACTAAAATTCCACAAGCTGCGGGGCACCTAAGCCCATGGCCACAAATACTGAGTTCCCGCACCTCAGTTAGAGAGCCCGCATGCCCTGGAGCCCGCGCTCTAGAGAGAGAAACTAGAGAGAGAAAACCCGCACACTGCAACTAGAGAGAAGCTCGTGTACTGCAACGAAAGAGCCCTCATGCCTCAACGAAGATCCTGCATGATGCAACTAAGACCCGACGCAGCCAAAAATAAAATAAAATAAAAAATAAATAATAAAATAAATCTTAAAAAACAACCCAATAATTTTGACAATAGCTTTGATTCATACAAATTTGGATTTGCAAAAAGTAAAATTTGTTAAGAGAGAAAAGCTCTTGGAAAACAGGCAAGATATAGATTTACATGTAACAGTAGATGGGACAGACAATAGATAGAAAGTCCCAGAAGACTTCTGACCAAGGATCTCTGAATGAGGGGTACACAGATTGGCAGGAGGGAGAAAGAATGGGATGGAGCATGACCATAGATGAGATGGGTAGAACCTAAAGCTAAGCGGAAAGACCTAGAATATCCCTTAAAGGGGATCCACATGGGAAGCCAAACCCACATACACAGACTATGTGTGGCCATTCAACTGAGCACAACACATGGGCTGAGGCCCTAGTTGGATATTCTACTCAGTTCTGCCAAGTCCTGCATGATGTCCTGAATTGTCACTTTGCTGTGTACTTGAAACTAATACAACTTTGGTAATCAACTATACTCCAATATAAAATAAAAAGTTAAAAAAAAAACACCAAAAAACAAAACCATAATCTGTGACTTGACTGAATTCCATTTGAGCTTTCTGGTATGAACATCTCCAGGACACCTGTAAGCTCCTGAAAAAAAAAATCGTGTGCACCCTGATACCCAAAAGCTAATTGGTAGCAATAAGCATGGTGAAGTCCCCAGCATTTGTATTTTGATGGGACTGGGCGGTGTGAAAGCTATCCCATCACATAATAATTTTAAAGATACTTCTGATGGCCCATTTTATTTCCCCCCCAAAAAACCGTATGTTACAAAGTAGTTTTAATGTTGTAAAGGCAATTTATTATTATTTCAATGTGAGTTTGAGGACTCAGGAATTCTAGATGGGTATAAATGTTGACAGTGAATAAAAGGGTTATTTTTAGGATTTAGATACTATTCAATAGAAGGCAGGAAAAATAGATGAGTCACTGTCACAGATTCAAACAGTGAATTAGTGTCACTACTTCAGGATATTACTCAGACTTATGCTTTTCAACTTCTAAAATACTTCTAACCAAATGGAAAAAAAAAAGTTAAAAGCAACCTGATGACATTAAAAAAAAAAGAATTATTATTATCAATCTTCACAGTGTGTTTTTGGAGTAGAATTTTATTTTCTTTTAGAAAGTATCCTCTAATACTAATGATGGATTAAGATTCAAAAGAAAAGAAAACAAAGAATACTTCAACTTAGAAGAATATACCAGTCCCTGTAATAGAGGAAATCACAGCTTGGCCTTGGTATATATGACATTCCAGTACCAAACTGGAACACTAGATTACTTTGTTCCTTATCTCTCAGTATGCTAAGAAGCCAATTATGTTAAATAATGTTGCCTGAAGGGATTTTTTCAGAGCCACCAGAGAAAGATCAATGCAATAACCTAGGAACTTAAATGTCAATATTTAGTTTTAGGAAGCACACAATTTTCAAAAATATAGTTTTGTTAGATATTATTTTTCAAAACACATTTTCAACAATGAACATTTTACAGCAATATTCCGACTGTGATCCTTTGGTGGACAGCAGTTGGAAAATACATCAGGATAAGCAATAAATTATATATATTATAATATATTATACCAAATATTTACTGAAATAATATTTCAAGGAAAACCTAAGGCTCTTATCATATCAATCCAAAGGGACTTATTTAACTGACTATAACCTTTAATATAACTATCAATCAGATGGGCTAGATATTCACTCCCTCCATTTCCCACACACTGCAAAAAGCTCCACATTTCTCTGATTTGCATAAATAATAAATTGTCTTTTGTACAAAGATGAGTCTTTATTGTTCAATCTCTCAATCAAAATGGAAGTGCCAAGTGGAAAACTGTAACCCCAGGCAAGAAAAGGGTGCGCTTCAGGAGATATGGGATTTAAAACAAAATTAATGTTGTAAAATAACAAAGAAAATATTGAAATATATATCAGGGAAATAATATCTAAATGACTCAACATTAACAAAAGATCCTATGAGAAAATATGAGCTATTTAAAGCATATGTGCAGAACTCACCACAGGCAGCATTTCTTCAAAGGAAGGGAAAAAGCTTGATCTGGTCAGGGCAATGACCTTAATAAGGAAAGCTCTGGGTTCTATTTTACATTATGTCATTGAAATTACTGTGAGGATTTGAGCCACACACTGTCTGTTGGTGGGGTCCCAAGTATTTTCCATTCACTCCTTCTCAGTATTCATCCACTGAATCTATGCTATAATGAGCCCAGGTAAAGCCAGAAGCATAAATGTAGAGTTCTCAATTGGGAATATCCAATAAATGTGGCCTGTTTCTTCAATTTGCATTATGCCAAGAGCAATATAATATTTCTGGAGAGAATGAGGTAACTAAGGGCCTCTTAAAGGAGCTTTGTGGACTTCTTGGGCACACTGGTAACCCTTTCCTGCCTATATCCTCTCCAGTGCCCTCTTTCCTCTGTACCCACCACCCTCTGCAATGGGAGGTGGGCTGATTTAAATTGGTCAAATAAGAGGACGCACACTAGGACTCAGTTCCAAGTGTTGAAAATTTCAAAGCAATTAGGAATGGCCTTTGGGTTCCTTTTTGGACACTTGAGTCCCAGGAATTTGGAGATTTAAAATATGATCCAAAAATTCATACTCTTATCCACCTTACTTAGGTCTCTCAACCTTGCTTTCCCTTCTGCTTCTCAAGAGTGTGTGAGGCCTGAATTGTAATATTCAAGCCCAGGTTTTAGCTGGGAAGTGAAGATGAAGCAAGTGGGCCTTTCAGCCTCTTGTTTTAGGCCATTCAATATATACATTGCTTAAGTAAAGGACTTCTTCACAGAGTCCAGCTAAATGCACCAGAGCTCTGCATTGGAGTTTGGATCTAAAGCTCTAGATGATAACAATATGTTGCTTTTCCTTTGCCTCCTCTGTGTAACTCTTTCTTAGAGTCTTCCTAGATGAGAATGGCTAGTAAAGATCTGGATGTAGATACTCTGGATCCCTTGGCCAAATATCATCATAATACTATCTTAATAACATAAAGACTTGGTCACTTGCACAACGTTTTGATAGGACTCCGTTGCTACATAAAGTACAAAATATACCGACAACATTTGAGCAAATAATTATAAATCCTCTAGGAGTTGTGGGTTCAGTCTACTATTGTCTTAGCAATGAAGCTTGTAGGCATGTATTAAGTAGTTTCTACTTGGATGGGGAAACATCTCTTCTTTGCACCTTTTGCAGAGGGCGTAGACTGCATGGGGCACTGTTTTTGTCCAGAGACAAAAAAACACGTCAGGGTTCAGATTAGAAACAGGCCAGGCTGAAGGGATCTATCGATACTTTCGCATCAATGTCAGAACACACTTCTCACAAGTTCTGGAGACCCAGTGGCCTTTGCCAGTCTAAGATTATTCCAGAGGGCCTTGTGAGAGCTAAATAGGACAAGGATTTTCACAGATTCTCAGCGTAATGTAAATGCATTAAGGCATCCTCAAACCTTTATTTACCTTTGGAAGAACACTGATTCATAGACAGCTTGAACCAGGAAAATGTTATGGATTAACTGCAGGCTCTGTGTGTATCACCCTTAACTTCCCTTCCATATTATACCCTGCCTGCCAGCCACCACCATCACCAGCTCTGCAGACCATGCCACATGTCTGTAGCCATAGACATCTGACCTTTCTAGGATTAGTGAAATCCTTGTAATTTTGCACCATGGCATGTTTTTAACTGAAACCATTGTGGCAAATCCTATATCTCTCAAAGTTATACAGAATATATGACAGTCTTCTGGGCAACAGTGGGACCCCTAAGGAACCGGTCACATTAGCTAACAACATGCCTCCACTTAATTTGGCTTTTTCTAAAGGATTATATAACTGTCAATCCCTTTCTAGTACCATCTCCTTCATCAATTATCTTATGCAGATTTTATTCCAAAATCTCTAATCACTGGAGATCCAGTGTTCCTATGACTACGATCAACATGTTGCTAGTGGAAGTAATTATCCCCTCTAACAAGCAGCTTCTATAAACGCTAGCTACAACTTCCCCTAAAGTGATTGGCATGCCCTTTCCCCTTCATAGCAACTCATATAGTAGAAAGAAAGCTGTGGCCTCCAAGTCTTCTTTGGCCCAATCTGGTAGTTCTTCTGCTCTTAGAGCCTTGGCTATTACTGGCTTCTAGATTTTTGCCTTTTGGAAACTTCCCAAACAGAACTCCCAGCATTCTTGACTAAAGATTTAACAGGGTGCAGATCAATGTCCCCAAGCCTTTTTCTCTTATACACTACACTTTTCTGTCCATCAGCCTCTCACATTAACGTTCCCAAAGTCTCCCTTCTCCTCATGACTCAGCTTCCAAGCCTATTGGCTATCCCTGTTATCATTCCCTGGCTAAAGCTTGGGCTTCCTTAGCCTCTATTGAGAGCATGCATTTCCTTTCTAGGCCTTCTAAGGGATTTTTAGGGCCACAATTTGCAATCATTATCTTGGGAGTCACCAGGTGAAACAATTTCTCCTGGCAGCACATATTATCACCTTCCCATAGGCGCTCCTCCTCTGAATACTGAAACAGTCACAAACCTACTACACTCTCCATTAGGTTAGAGTGACTCTTCTAGGCTATAAAGGTGCCTTGAAGAGCACTGTAGAAGAGTCCCTTGATATCTCTCGGCATCCTCCAAACCCAGATGTCCTAGGGACTTGGCAATAGGCCTTAGGACATCTGTTAGTTGTCTCCAATATCTGCGCTCCATAGCAATAGTTTTACCTGAGTATTTAAAGACCTTTCTCAGCCTTCATTGCAGGTGAATCTGTCCATATTATAAACTCGAACACATGGGATGTGAGAAGCGATATGTGTCCCTTCCAGGTCTTGTTTTTAAAACAATCATACATGCACTCCCCTGACTCCTTCCTCCTTTCCCTGGCTGCCTGGAAGATGGAGAGAAATGGAATTGTTCTCTTGCACACTGAGATAAAAGACTGAGGTTGAGATTGACAGAATCACCTTACCACTCTGGACTATTATATGAGAGAGAAAATAAACTTTGTCTTGTTTAAACCTCTGTATTTTGAGTTCTATTTATGACAGCAGTTTTAGTCATACATAGCAAATTCACCTCCCATTTATCTTAATATACACTACCCGAATCTCATAGATAGTAGACTTTTTCAAGACAAATAAGTAAGCCCAACTCTAATAATAATCCTTGATTATACAATTCTATCATAAAGGACCTAGAAGGGGGCTAATAATAGTTTTATAACCCTGTGTAGTCAGCAAAGTAACAGGGAACTCTGCTTATAACTGTTCTGATCTCTATTCTGCACTTCAAGCTCAAGAAGTTTTCAAGAACTCCATATTCTTCATTTACATCTGTTCTAATTCAGCATCCTATCATAGCAGAACTGTACAGGAGCTTTCTTTACTAGATGTGATTATTTGAAGAGAGAAACAACTATGTCTCCCTTCAAAAGAAATGTAGGCATGACCACCAATCGTACATTCCCTAAACAAAACCTAAGAGGAGGAATTTTCTGAGCAATTATAAAAATTGCTCCCTTATAGCACCTAAAGTTTTCCTTCACATCTTAGGCTATTAAGGTTGACCCCCAAGGGGAGATATGCTAGAGTGTTGTTCAGTCCATTGGTGATAAGCAATACTATTTCCTCTCTGTGGGGTGCACATGGAGAGGATCTGCCTTAGTCCACATGGTTTATGAAATAGTGATAACCACATGCTCTCAACTGAAGTAATATTCTGTATCAAGGATAATGATTTCTTATCTTTTTACCCTTTCTACCCTGTAGCAGCACATCATGTCATCCCCAAAGGGGACCCATAACAGCTATCAGGTAGGTCCCTTCTGGAAACTGAAGGAGAAAATATGAGGGGATTTTTATAGCAGTCGTGATCCAGGGAATAGTATGATGGCAACTCTTCAGGAACATAGAGATACTCCCTTGGGACATTCTAGAAGACCCTCAGAGCCAGTTTGAGGATCACTTGTCTAGGGTGCACAAATTCATCATCATCATCATCACCATCAAACATTACTAGCAATCATTGTGTGATTCTCAGTCTCCCTATTAGGAATTACGATTAGAGACAAAGAGACAGAGAAATCCCTTACCAAGTAACTTTCAAAGGAGAGGAAATGAAATATAAGTTTGTTCTACATTTCCCAACATCTGCTTCAGACATTTAAGATGCCTTTAGGAACATGATAACATGCTTTCATCTCTCTTATCAACTTACTTATTATCTCATAACAACAACCTGGAGTTCTTTATGTCATTCTAGATATCATCCTAAAGAAACCACCCCTCCCTTTTTACATTCTCCCCTCCCATTGCTTCCAACACCATCTGAGCTGTACAAGTACTATCCTATAGATTGATCTGAAACACATCATCCTGGTTCTGTCCAGTCTACACAGATCACAACCAATATACGTCGATTCCAATACGTTTCACAATCTGTCATGCATATGTCATTTTACTAAACATTCACAGTGAATGAAAGAATAAATGGTACTTTCTTTTTCTAACATTGAGTACAAGGTAACAATAATTATTATTCTTTGGTTCCTCATGCTATGGCTGACATAAGACACAGATAAATTAGTATTCCACAGAGTGATAAGACACACTGGGATCATTTTGGAGAGCATACAACCCTCAGTTGTCCTACTCTACCTCTTGGGTTACTAATAAACACTAAATCTTTGGAAGCAGAAGGCTTTTTGACTGCTCTGATTTACATTCCTTTCTAATTTAATTGCCCTAGCCCCATCATTCTAATAAAATGTTCCAAATGCACAAGAACTTTGTGAAACCAGTGCCTTTATTAATACCAAAATGATTACTGTACCAGTAATCACTGCCCAGTTTCACTGCCCATTATTCCTTAAAGGCAATTTATAAATAATCAACTCCATAAAGTAGGTGAGAGCCTATATATTGGCACCCACTCTCACAAACTTACAGGATTTTCATATTATTCACCCAAGAAACATTCACTGTGCATCCCCTCCTCCCACACCAAGCAATATACTCTGCTAGGATACTGAAGCACTATGCTCATTTAGCAATCCCAAAGCAATGTCATCAGCCCTATAGCATGCTCTTTTGTTCAGCTCTTTTCAATTTAGTTATATCTCAACAGTTCACTAGGTGATAGCTGAAGGGAAAATACAGAAAAGCAAAATTCTTTGTATGAATTGTTCTCATAGTTGGGCTTACGTAAAATAGAAATTAATGATCCTAAGGAATGTGTTTTTTAATATATTATGATGTTGAAATGCTCGATTCTATACTGAAACACATAGGACTAGAACACAAGGTGTTTCCCGTAGGAAAATGAGGGAGAAAGAACAGTGTTTTGCTGCTTTTAAGCCAGCCAGTCAAATTGCTCAGTTTGAAAGGCTGTGTGTGTGTCAGTGTAAGATAATCCTGCCCTCTCCCTTCCTCTCTCCCACTTCTCCAGGGAAATGAGTCACACCTGGTCACTGCCCTTGATATGATGTTTGATATTCTGAATTCCCATCAGCCCCACACAGCTAGGATGATGTCAGCACAGTTGACATTGTTAGATCCCTGCTCTGCTGACATCAGCTCCCTGTTGCTCAGGTGTCAGATGAGTGTGGCAAAGGGGAGAAGGCATCATCTTCTTAGCAACTAAGCCCACGTATCCGGGATCCAGAAATGACATCTGGCACTTTGCTTTGGGAATTTCCAGCACTTTCCAGAATTCCAGCCAGATTGGAATACTGATGCTCTGCATTAAAAAGATATTATTTGTCCTCTTCCCATTAGGATGTGTATGCTTTTACAACATTTCACATCAAAATGTTTATCACCAAAGCACTTTTTACCACAGCCCACATTCCATATTTCCTCAGTTCTTCTGGGATATACTTTTTTGACTTTTTAGAAATAATCTTACTTCTGGTTAAAAATGGGAAAGCTAAAATGAGACCTTTCTATCATCCTTCTACCTCAAATCAAATGTATGTATAATATAAGCAATCATAGTTGGATGAAAAATCGAGATGATTGTGCTAATTATGATAATCTTTTAAAATTACTCCAGATAAAGTCTGGCAACATTTCTGTGTCTCATTTGCTAGATTATACCCATTTAACAAAAAAGTACAATAATGTCATGAACTCGGAAAATTGCAACCTATGTAGACATTCAGTCATATATTGATTATTTGGGGGTGGGGTGGGGAGGGGAAGACTTTAGAGAAGAGATCTAACAGGACATTTTGGAAATTACTGTCCTGCAGTGGAAGAACTGTGGTAGTACCATGCCACCACTTTTATAGTTGTCAGAATTCCCAACAGTGGATATTTAAGGTCTAAATTCCAAGAACAATTTCTCTAAGTTATTGTGAGTATCTTGACTACTTCATGTAGACGGTCCCAATTATTTTATAGCTCTCTTTCTACCCACTTACTTATCTATCCAACAAATATTTCTAGGTAGGATTCCTTCCACCATGACACTCAGAGATAAATGGGAGAGTTAGGTGAATAATCAAACAGCCACAGTATTATGTGGTTCTCATGAGAAATAAACCCAGGGTGCTGAGAGCAGGGAGAATCAGAGCCAACTCAGCCTGGAGAGTTAGAGAGAAGTCCTCAGGGATGGCTTCCTTGAGTTGTCATAATTCTTTCTCTGTTGTAATGCAAAGTATTTTCTTAAGTCCTGACACCTTATCCATCAAACACTACTTCTAAAATTTTTAACACGTGGCTACATTCAATCCATACAGTCCATTTGTCTTCTGACATGGCCAACTTACCTTGAGCATCTATGTCCCACAAAATGGGAAGTGGTTATTACATTTGGCTTCCCATGGCAGGGA
This sequence comes from Phocoena phocoena, assembly GCF_963924675.1. Classification (NCBI taxonomy): domain Eukaryota; kingdom Metazoa; phylum Chordata; class Mammalia; order Artiodactyla; family Phocoenidae; genus Phocoena; species Phocoena phocoena. The sequence goes on from NC_089222.1 coordinate 84,836,222, forward strand.
AAATGAGAAGAGTTCAGAGGGATCTCTCTTCAAATCTCAAGATCTGAATGGGTGGGGGCTGGTGGCTGGGATACATATGTAACACTTTGTAGTTTTCTCATTCCTCAGTAGATTACTTTACAAACTGTATTTCACTGTTTATTTACCTATACCTCAGCTTCAAGAGACTGAGCTCTTTGAAAGCATAATGTTTCTATCTTGTTTACCTGACAGTATCCCCACATTCTGACCTAGGCACTGGAATAGAGCAGGTGCTCAATAAGCACTACTGTTGAACAAATATTTTATGCCTTTACATCCTTTCCTGATTTTAATTCTGGCTCTACCCCTAGGGCATCCTAAACTTTTTCATATACTAGCCTACATAGAAAATGATAACATTTATTAGGTACACAGTGGTACATGGGGGAGACTGTTCCAAACTTCAGGCTGTTAGCCCCAGGCCCTGCCTGATGTCCCAGGACCCCATCCTCCACAGTCTACCTCTCCCCTCTACACCAGAGCTTAGAGGATCAGCATCACAACATATCTGAAGCTCATCAGTTGGGAAACTCTTCTGGTTTAGAGAATTAAAAAGGGAGAGCAAGAAAATTAACTTTCTTTAACTTGACTTTTCATAACCCAGCTTTCTTTTCTAACATTTTGCAGTGTTTCTCCTTCTAACTTTCAGTTAAAAAATGTTTTTAGGAACACTGTGTATTGCTGGTTGGAATATAAAATGGTGCAGCCACTCTGAAGAGCAGTATGGTAGTTTCTCAAATAATTAAACATAGAATTACCATGTGATCCACCAATTCCACTTCTGGGTCTATATCCAAAAGAACTGAAAGCAGGGATTTGAACTTTTATTTGTACCCTCGTGTTCATAACAACATTATTCGCCATAGCCCTAAGATGGAAACAACCAAAGTGTCTGTTGATAAACAAAATATGTGGTACATACATACAACGGAATATTATTCAGCCTTAAAAAGGAAGGAAATTCCAACACAGGCTATGACATAGGTGAACCTTGAGGACATTATGGTAAGTGAAATAAGCTAGTCACAAAAGAACAAATATTGTATAATTCCACATATATGAGATACCTAGAGTGGTCAAATTCATAGAGATGGAAGAAAAATGGTGGTTACCAGGGGTTCAGGGGAGGGAGCAATAAGGAGTTGTTGTATAACAGGTATGGAGTTTCAGTTTGGAAAGATGTAAAAGTTCTGGAAGTAGATGGTGGTGATGGCTGCAGAACAATGTAAATGTACTTAATGTCACAGTACTGTATACTTAAAAATGGTTAAAGTGGTAAATTTTGTTATGTATATGTTACCACAGTAAGAAAAAGTGCATATTTTTACATGGCATTATTCAAAACACTTTAAATGATAATAATTATTACTATAACTGTTTGTGGAATGATGAATGGAACGCTTAGATGCACTGTTGATTTGTCCAGACATCATGGAAGGCACTTTCTCGTCTTGCAAAGTAGAGATTGTCAATAAATATACATTAGTCCTACCCCAACCCCAGCTCATCATTACTATCACCAGTATCTGTTGTCCAGATGGGTCTCTAATATTCCACACATTATGAAATTCTCAAGTCAGATCTGAATGGATCTCAACTTGACTTCTTTGTCATAAGCACAGACCCATACACTTTTCCATTCTCACACTTGCCTTAAATTTTTAATAAATCGTGATTGATTAACATTTAAATGCAAACACAAAAGACTTGATCGACCTGCACTTATGCTGATCAATTTTTCCAAGAAATGCAAAGCTCTAGTCCCTTGAAAATGGAAAACAGTTTTGGACTGACAGATTTTCATAGTGTGCTCAGCATTAGATTAACACTTTTCTCATGATGTGTTTACATGGCACAGCACAGAATTTAACATGACTCAAATAGCCTCTTCTTTTGCTCATTTCACTTGCTGCCTTTCCAAGGTAAAAATTCCACATTGTTTGTTTTTCTCTCACCCAGTTTCTATGTCTTCTTTCTCATCTTCATCTTCAACTCTTAATTTAGAGTCTCATTTCTCATTCTTGGATAAGAAATCAAATTGAGGACAGCTTAAAGAATAGTCCTGCTGGGAGTGAGCAGAAGCCAGAAACTGGCCAAAAAAGAGTCCAATTTTATAGCCAGAGAGAATTCTATAATCAACCCAGGAGAAATGATCAGGAGCATATCCTATGTCTAAAAACTAAGATTATCTTTTTAATCCCTTGAGGACACAATATATAATTGACACAAAGCAATTTAGAGTTTATTCTTCGAATGCCTCACCACTGTATTTTCAACCCCTTTCAAACTACTTGGCACAGAGTAGGCCTTCAGTTCTACTCCACAGTAACCACCTTCTTCTAAGTCACTCAAGGAAGCCAGTTCCTGACAAATTGCTTAGTAGAAGGAAATGTAGATTAAGCAGAAAGTTGATTATAATACTTTCTGCTTCACTGAGACCTGGCTCTGAGGGGTCAGGAAGGGTTCCCTGGAAGAATTAATACCACATTGAAAAATAATCATTATTATCATAAGTAGGAGAGGGTAAGGAGTTTGAACATTGTCCTGGAGGAATGGGGAGCTATTTAAAGGTTGTGAGCAGGAAAGGGGTATGATCAGATTTGCATTTGGGGAGGTCTGCAGTTTGGAGATGAGATGGGATTCAAGTAAAAAAAAAAAAAGAGAGAGAGAATATAGAGAGATTAACAATTATTTTTTTAATCTAAGTGCTTCTTGGATAAAGTTCTGGAGGATAAAATTTTGGCCATGGAGAAGGCCTAAAAGTTCACTGGGTCCCAAAACGAATTGTGGTCTATCTCTGACCATAAATGACCATGCTTATTCTGCACTTAAAGCATTGGGCCAATTCTTAGAGGGGCTCTTTGCTATCTAGCTTCCTTTGGAAATCCCTTCCTGTTTGTTCCATAGATGCCTCAAATTCGACTTGCCCCAAACTAATGGCCTATAACTGTCCCCTCTCCTTCCTCGACCACAGCTATGCATACTGTATTCTTTATTTCAGTAAATAGCATTACCTTCTCTACCTTAAAACTAGAATCTTAAAACTACAAATTGTTGCTCTCCTAGATTTCTCCTTTTTCTTTATCATTTACTTGTATATACTACTTCCTTCTATCTCCTAAATCCCTCCTAAAATCTTCCTTCTTCTCTGATCTCATTGATTGTGCCATAGTCTAGACTGTTGTATTTTACTGCAACTATTATAATAGCAGCTACCAGGCCTCATTGTGTCCAGTCTCTCTACCTGGAATTCCTCTCTCAACACTGTTGCTGCATTTCCCATATGAGAATATGATCACATCACTCCCCAGTTCAAAATCCTGCAATGACTGGGGCAAATTAAAACTCAAATTCCTTCATATGGCTCTGTGTGGCTCTGGACCTGCCAGCTAAGCTGTCTGTTTAGCACCACCTCTTGTCACCACCAACTTTAGCATGCCAGCCTTAGTTACCATTTCTGACTGAGAAACTCTTACTCAAAATGTCAAATTTCACTTCCAACGACACTCTTTTGCTCTGTGCTCCCATAGCACACGTTTGGTTCTAATATTGCTTTGGATTGTAAACTATTCATTTCCATGTCTTCCTCCTGCCCTCAAAATCCTAGCTCTTAACTCTGGTTCCATTGGCTCCAGGATGAATTTATGCCTCAAATAGCCTGCATAATTTTGTAATTATGCAGGTACACATTGCAGGTAATTTTCATAATCTCTCAAAGGTGTCTATGACCCCACCCCCAAGAAGGTAAATATCACTACTGCCCTAAACCATGAGCTTTTTAAGGGCATAAAATATACTGTGTGCTTTTTTTGTGTATAACCGGTTTATTGAAGAGTCTGATCTCAGTGGGGTATAAACATGAAACAGTTTTATTTTTCTCTAATCCTTACTTTGAACTATGTTCTGTCAAATCTTCCTTTCCTGCTCTTTAATGACATGTCAGACAGATCTCACAGCTTCCTGGTCTCTTTCAGTTATTAAAAAGACCAGTTCACTTGTTTGGCTCCTGATTCAAACCAACCAACCCTCAAAATACATCTCTGAAACAACCAGGGAATTTGAATATGGATTGATATTTTTAAAATCATTGAATTATTGTTAATATTATTTGGTATAATAAAATTGCGGTTATGTCTTTTTAAAGTACCTAAGCACTAAACATGTATGCAGAAGTGTTTTCAGATTAAAAACTATGATATCTGGGATTTGATTTGTAATACTCCAGGCAAAATGTTGATAATTATTTAACTTGGGGAATGGATACATAGGTATTCTATTTTTTTTTTTTTTTTTTTGCGGTACGCGGGCATCTCACTGTTGTGGCCTCTCCCGTTGCGGAGCACAGGCTCCGGACGCGCAGGCTCAGTGGCCATGGCTCACGGGCCCAGCCGCTCCGCGGCATGTGGGACCCTCCCGGACCGGGTCACGAACCCATATCCCCTGCATCGGCAGGCGGACTCTCAACCACTGCACCACCAGGGAAGCCCCCGATATTCTTAATATTATTCTATTTCTGTGGATATTTGAAATGTTTCCTAATAAAGTACTTTTTTCTAAGTTTAGTCCAGTCCAATCTAATATTTCATCCTCATATCCAGGGGTGCACTGGAATGTTTAAAAAACAGCTTTATGGAAAAAAAATAAAAACAACCCCCCCCCCGATTTGTAGCATTTGCTAATTTGCATTGTGTAAATACTACCGTGGCCAATTTCAAGTTACCAAAGTCATACCACTGAATTCAAAGTTGGACAGAGGCACAGCAGCACACTCTTTGAACATATTTTCACCATACCAATACAGTAGATGTCAATAACAGCATAAAGTAAAAATGTAGTAAAACAATTAAGAAGTGATGAGTTTTAAGCATCTATTGCCTTTGTTCATAAAATTTACTTATTTAATTGTATGTTAGTGTAATTTAATTTTTAATAATGGCTATGTAACAGCTGGCTCAAAAGATCAGTGAAAATTTAACAATCTGCTCTCATGAACTGGAACAAACCAGCTCCAAAACACCATTGCAAAGTCCATGTCTTTCCCAACCACCTAATACAGTCAAACTTGAGAACCACTACTCTAACCTAAAGTAATACATCTCTACTCTTTACTCGTAAACACACCCTGCTCTTCTCAATCAGGCATAACCAGCCATTGAAGGGAGAGGCAAGTAGACTACCCCCTCCTTCTACCTCTCTCCCCTCATGCTACTCTGAATCCTTGATTCAGGACTGCCCCTCAAATGACAATTTGCTCCCTGTCTTCTTGAACCTTGGGTTTGCTTCAAAATAGTTACGTATATAACTCTACAGTCTATAAGTGTTTCCATCTCTCATAAAGAGATAGCTGATATTTTTATACATTGTATTTTTAAAGGAAGAGAATGAGAGAAATGTTTTTATTCCTAATAAACACTGTTAGGGTATTGATGTTCTAAATCACTGAGTGAGCACCCTCTTGGCTTAAACCTAAGTATAACATCCATTCATTATTTATAACCATTCGAAATTTTTAAGCAGTCCAGTCTATGCTGTTATTTACACTTGTCTTGTCCTCATTCTAAATCATATGATTTCAATTTAACAATGAAAAACCATAATATGTATTTTCATATCCTGGTTGAGAAAACTCAATTTATTTTGACCGCTTTTTTTCCCAGAGAAATAATACACGTTAGGCAGAACATTTTATCATCACCAAAACAACCACAAAAAAACTTACTAAACAGTACATACGGTACCTCCTGTCATCTTTACTCGACCTAAATAGCACAAATTTATATGGATTTCTAAGGTACAAATCAATCCTGAAATGGCATCCCTAAACCACCTGGCTTATATTACAACAGGTGACTCTATGTAAATAATAGGCTGTACTGCCACAGTCACAGACTTATAATGCTGGAAGGAAAGTCAGCCAACATCTAAATTCCCAGAGATAGTAAATGAGTTTTGAAGTTTCATTTTGAAGACAGGAGACCAAAAATCAGAGTGTTTAAATAATTTGGTCACCTAGTTAGGAAGTCAGAGAACCCGTATGCAAATAAAATCTGTCTGACCCCAAAGCCATAATCTTTGCCCCAAATCATGCAGTCTTCCAAATCTGGGGCTCCACCCCGGTCTAATGACTCTCATCTTTCCACTGCAACCCAGCACCATCTTAAAGCCCATATTTAAAGCTTTATTAGTGCAAATCCAGGAGGGAACAAGAAACAAGTCCGGGTGTCCAGTGAAATAAATAAGATCTTAAACTCTTCCATCTCCCAGGCTCTGCTACATCAATGTGGAGTTGAAGACAAAAAATCAGTGAGCTATTTTGATTCTTGGAATTCTTGCCTGTTACTACCATCACATGTCTGAAGTTGTCTATAAATTAATCCATACACTGCAGGTCAGGAGAACCTGTTAGCCTTTTCCACTTCCAGCCTTCATCTCTGGTTCACTGCTGAAACCCCATCATCCAGAACAGTGTCTGGACCATCGCAGGAGCTCAAGAAGTGTGTTGACTGTGTAGATATCTACTTCAGATAAGAGATTCTGAACATAGTAAGCTGCCTCAGTGCAAGATCCACAGCTACTCTTGCGTTCTCTCTTGTACTGATTTAAAGTGAAAAAAAAAAAAAAGCCCTTCACACAAGAAGAAAGCAGTCATAAGATAAACAGATGTGCTGCATTGCAGAAGTGTAGGTTCAGAGGTTGAACTGAAAAATACACCAAAGTAAAAGTGGCTTTCTTTCTTGCAAATAGTCTTTGCTTTTTGCGACTCTTAGGTTGAAGATTATTTAAAATAATACTGAAGAATGCAGCTAGGCTGCTGTGAGATAGTCATTCATTCGTTGAGAATTCCCCAGAGGCTTCTAAACCAGTGTGCACAGTAATTTTGCTTTATTTATTTATTTTTGATGGAGGCTTTCAAGGTTTGTGCCCTTTTCCTCAGCAATTTTTTAATTAGTGTATCTGTTACTTCCGAGTAGGACAATTGCTACCACTGCTTGCGATGATGGCCTCATTGACATGCAGGAAGGATCTCACAGACACTGAGCTTAGAGAGAATCTATATAGCCTGTCTGCTGGGAAATTAATGGCCCTGATCAAGCGCCAGGTTTTGGGCAGTTCTGCTGTGGAAGGTGGTGATCAGAATCCAGGAGAACATACATGGGAAAATACTCTGGAAACTGCTAACTGACTTAAAGAGGAATTGTCATTGAAGTACTAATAATGGTGCCAAATTAATATATCTGCTATCATATTTATCTTTTTTTAAAATCACTGATTTTAAAAAGTGTCCACTAGAATGGACACAGGCTAAGTAGTCAAGAGAAGGGATACAGGGCTCTTACTCAAGTTGGTGCGTGAAACCCTGCACAGAGAAGCAAGCATTAATCTTCTAGAAGGGCCGTGATGTCACTAATGAACTAACAATCCCAATGCAATCTGTCTGTGCTTTCCCTGTTTCAATAGCACCTCACCTATTAGGAGCACTATATCATCTACTTTTTACCTAACTGGAATATGAGTAGGGTTGCTATGTATGGGGGAAAAGTAGCAGCCAAAGTCACTGTCACCAAATGCCGTGACCAAGAGCACTCATTTGTTCTATCCCGATCAGAACCTAATCACTTCAGTGTATAATTCTAAAGTTTGTCTTCATGGTTGCCAAGACCACAGCAGACTGTAAGCAACACATTTTTATTAGGGGGAGGATCTATTTGATCTCATATACTGTACATTGATAGTAGTGAGAAAAGGTACGTGTATAGTGCCTGCAACAGTAAAGGCAATTAAGAGTGGATATAAACTCAAATATCACAGCAATCTAGAAGGAGAAATGTAGAAGTGAGCAGCCTGGAATACACTGATGGCCCTTGAGGGCATCATTGCTTTACAGAATAATCACTGATATGCACAATGATGACCTTGAATCATCAAGAAAAGGTTAAATAACGTTCAGTCTTCTTTAATTAAGAAGGCAGCAAAGTGTGCAATCCATTTTAGAAATCTTTCCTTAATAGATGCCTTAAATTTTAAATAAAATTTTAAGCAGACAAAGCTGTTACCTAAAATGACTTATCTCCCAATAGTTCTGACTCCCTGAAACTTATAGAAGTCTGACATCTTATTCTTTCTTCTCATTCTCAGAGCTGAGACTATTTTCCAAGCATTTGAAACCAGTTCTTTCCTCCTTGATTTATCTTTCAGCTAAGTGATCTTACTACTACCACCACCCCCTTCCCTCAAAACATGTCCCAGGGATCCTAGTGCTCGTGGCTTCCAAAGCTCCAGGCTATGCAGCTAACACCTAATAACTGTATCAGTGAGATCACTGTGCTGGAAGTTACTAGGTATATGGAGGAGGGTGCAGGGATGAACTGGTAAAGGAGGAACCAGGAGAAGAGCATAATTATTCTTGATTACCACCTGCTATGGGCTAAATTGTGCCCCACTCCCAAATTCATATGTTGAAACTCTAACCCCCAGTGTGATGGTATTTAGAGATGAGACCTTTGGGAGATAATTAGGTTTAGGTGAGGTCATGAGGGTAGAGTTCTCAGGATGAGATTTATATACTTATAGCAAGAGACCAGAGAGCTTGCTCTCCCTCCCTGCCCTATCCCCACCCTCCCTGCCACGTTGAGGATACAGCAAGAAGGCAGTCATCTGCAAGCCAGGAAGAGAGTTCTCACCAGAACGCAACCATGCTGACATCTTGATCTCAGACTTCCCAGCCTCCAGAATTGTGAGAAACAACTTTCTGTTGTTTAAGTCACCCAGTCTATGGTTATATTATGGCAGCCTGAGCTGAGACACAACCATTCTCCACCACCACACCAAGCAATTCTTGTTCACTGTTTGCTATCATCCTTTTTGGAAAGGGTTTCAAGTTTTCACCTTTCTACCTATAGGACAGCAACAGAAGGAAATAATCTCTCCTGGGAGGAGAAGGGCAAAGAAGTGAATGATGAGGCTGAGCAACTCATATGTATTTTCATCAACTCCTTGTTCCAGCAGGCTTTTTGTTCTGCCCTGATACTTCCCCTGTGGATACCACACTAGCAGTCTGGGCCGACGCAGTAAAGGAGCTGGTAATAATTATCCATCTTAGGAGAAAGGAAAGAACAAAATTTAAACCACAGAGACACAGAATAATGTCGTTGGTAATAAGATTTCTACCACAGATACCAGTTTTTTTCAAATATGATCAGATAAACAAAAAGATACCTGAACAGGGTTCCTTAGTCCTAAAAGAAAAAATAAACTCAGCATTCAGGGTGCTCAATGACAAGAAACCAAACCTCAAGCCAATGTGAGACTCACCCCAGGGTAGGCTCAGAGAAGGCTTGAAGGGCCACAGGGGAACAGCTGTGTTCAAGTCAAAACCTGTGTTGAGTCCCCATTTCAATTGAATTTCCTAGAGCCTCCAAGATTGTCAAATGCTGGCTCCCCAAAATATCCACAATATTACCAAAGCAACTTGTTAATAAGACAAAGCTCACTGTAAGGGAGAGCACTGCCTTGTTAGTCTTAGTAGCATCTTAGAGGGGAGAGGGAGAAGCTAGGATATTTATTGAGATTTCAAGGCCTGGTTTAAAGCAGGTCTTTCAGTGAAGAGGCTTGGTTAGAACTGGGCAAGGATCATTATATTATGGTTTGGGATTGGTAGACACAACAAAGCAGGTATTTTGAAATGAGAGTTCTGAAGTCTTGTGGTGTAAACTGTCTTTGATGCTTTCTCTTAAACAGTTGATGGGTCTTCCGGGAAGTTCCTGGAATGAGCAATAATGTTATTTGTAACTTTTGTCTTCCAGGGCAAGAGCATCCTGGTGAAGAGGAGTAGGATATGCCATCACAAAACATGCACTTTGCCATAAGGATTATTTTGAGCTGAAGGCAACTGATAAGAAGCAGATACAAAACAAAACAAAACAAAACGCTCCCTTCCCTGCCCTTATTTTCCTAAAAGCAGGACATAAATTTGTAAAGTTGTCCCCCCTCAACTCTCTTATCAGGAAGTACGAAGTTAATCACCAGAGAAAACTCTAGACTCTTAACAACCCACAGGTAGCATCAGGGGAATCTATGTAACTTTACTAACGAGCCCTTATCTTCCATTAGTTCCCCCACACATTTATATTCCCACAGTTTTCTGACCCTAGAACCTCAAAGTCCTTTTCCTTTGTCCTGTCACTTCTCTAAATATCCATTGTTCTTTTGTTAAGATGCTATATAAGCCCAAGTTCTAACCACCTCTTTGAGCACTCCCATCTGTAAGTGCAATGCACACGTTAACAAACCTGTTTATTTTTCTCTTAACCTGTCTTTTGTCAGTCTAATTTACAGGGCACCAGCTGGAGAACCTAGGAGAGTAGAACCTAGAGGGGAAACATTTTTTCCTCCTGTACACGGGAATGATAATGTTAGATTGATGACATCAGTAAATAGTAAAGTCAGTTTAATGTAGAAATAAGCTGTGAGGATGGTTTCCATTCTCACTCCATGATACCACTAAGTGTATTTAGTTGTGTACATGTCTATTTTCCACCCCAAAATTTGTAAGCTCTCTCAGAGCAGAGATTATATCTGCCCTGAAACATTGCCCATTGTCTTTTCTGTCCCCCATACTGTTTCAGGTTCAAAATCACCATCATCTCTAAGACATATATATATTCTAGAAGTTTCTATTATAATTTTCAACCCTTCTGTAGGCAGAAAGCTGCTAAGCAAATGGGAAACACCAGTTGTGGGGTTTCTAAATGAAAAACTGAAAGCATCTTAGATTTCCTGAGCTTGTTCAACATCATTCATTCAGAGAGTATATGTTTTGAGCTAATTTTAACATGGATTGATTGTTAAGACTTCTCAATTGTTTGCAAAACACTGATAAAATAAGATAGTTTGGGTATGTAAAAGTATATTGTATTTTTTCTCACAGCAGTGCTAAGTGTTTAAGAATCACAGTTGTAAAAATTCCTTTTTAATATGTCTTTATTTTTATTACAGCAGTTTGTCATCAGCAAAACACTGTGAAGTTTCCTGAGGAGAGAAGAGTAATTCTGCATTTGAAATGCCTCAGAAAGAAATGTTTTTAATTATCACCGGTATTATTTCAGATTCTATGTTAGTCACAGATGCCCCATTGATGACCTTTTCTATGAATCTGCTTTTATTTCAAACTTGTAAAATGCTTTTCTCTTTTAGAAATGATGTTGCTCTTCCTTTTCTCACTTTCATTGCATTTTATGTATCACTTCATCAAATGTTATAAGGAAGGGGATCTGAGATAAATTGCAAGTTGATGGGAGGTTTCTCAGAGACTTGAAGTTACTTGAAGCTACAAGAACGCTCCATGAACTTAACAATGGTTGGGTCTTTTTATAGCTGTATTTACCACACCCAGCACTATGCCAAGCATGCTGGGCATTTTCTCAATTACTCCTTAAGCCTTTTTCACATCCATATTAATAAATGAGACCCTCAGGTTACTGCTGCTGAGAATGTCAAATTCTACTTCTACCTCACATTATCATTCAACAACCCTTAATTTTCTTAAGTAATCTGTTTAGGTCTTTTCTTTGGGAGTCTCAGGCATGATTATATGCCAAATAGGACACTGTGTTCTCCACAGTTGTCAAGTGATGAATTCCAGGGTCTCCTTAAGGCTGCAGAGTGGTGTTGTATGGGATTGCTTAAGTCCAAATTGACCGAAACATGCCCCTGGCTTTTACATTCTACTATTTGTTTTCAGATCATGATCTGCAACTTTGTAAGTGTTCTAAGGGAAAGGCTGAGAAATGCAGCCTTGAAAGGTGTGAGAGAGAATGTGAGCAGTGCCTTTTATCCAGCTATTAAAATTTTGAATGGTGTAACTACAGGTAAGCAGATAAACACCTAAAATTGTATTTCCCAAAATGTGGTAGATAGTAATCAACAAATGTGTGAAAAGGGCACCTTCACTGCATACCTTTGAGAAAGCTGAATTCTACAAAGTTAAATTCATTTCTCTACTGCAGGATTTCTAGAGCCTTTAATATGTTCTGAGGGAGATACAATATACAATGTTTTTCCAGTTAATGTGTAAAATATGACACTTTTTCACAGAATATTTCTTAGGACTAATGTTCAGAGAAAACCTATTGGGAAACACTGGGCTAAAGTATAAATATCAATTAACAAATGTCTCCAGGTGGCTCTTGTCCATCCTTTATCAAAAGCAGATGAAATTATTCTTGTCTTATTCATAATTCCTACCAAAGTCATAGGACGAACCTAAGTAAAAATAATGAGTTATATACCTATCCCTCACCATTTGCTCTGGTCAGGGAAAAAAGAATATGCTTTTTAGATGGTCTGGGACACATGCCCATCCCTAATGTCCCCACCTCTGGGAAGGTGGGAAAGGCAGTGGGGTCAGCTGTACCCACATGGACTAAGTGAAAAGTCATTGGCTAATATATTGGCATAATAATACCTACTTTATATGATTGTTGGTATTAAATGAGATAATGATAATGTATCTAAAGCACTTTAGCACAGTGCCTGGCTCATAGGAAGTGGTAAGTGGTGACTGCTATAACAATGACATCAACATCATCACACCCTATTTATTCAGGGCATGTCATCTTTAACCCACCTGATCTAGAGCAACTGCCTCCCAACTGACCTATCTATAATCCTGTCTGATAATTCCTTAAACTGCATTTAAATTATCTTTCAAAAGTTCTTATCTGAGCATGCCCTACTCTCTATAGAACTCTAGAATAAAGTTCAAACATTTGCCCATGGAAAGGTCTCTCTGCTGCCTGGCAAAAGTCTACATTTCCAAGTTCATCTTCCACCTGGTCCCATGGTCTCTACATTTCAGCTCCACTGCACCCCTTGTCCCCGAAGACACCGTATACTCTCATTCATCTGTTGGTTTAATCACATCATATGTTCCTGCTATTCCCTGAAAATGGGATATACTTCCCTTCACTACAACTACAAAAAGGCTTCAAGGCCAACTCAATTACTATCTGCCCTTGATATCCCCAGTCAGACTTAATCACTTTCCCCTCTCTGCTTCCATATGCTTTTTACCTCTATTATAGCACTTTTCACACATTCTCACATAACAATTCCTTATGCCTGTATCTATTTCCATGCATTACTCAGGACTGCCTGTTACAAGTGATAGACACCTAATTCAAACTTGCTTGACTAAAAATATGAAGGTTAAATTGAAAATATCCTGGGTGACTCATGTAATTCATAAACTACATGAATTACCAAACTTCAAAGAAGACCAGAGATACGGTCAGATACACCCTCTGAAAAAAGCTACAACCACAGATAAAATGCCAATTTTGTTCCAAAGACAAACCCTCATCACAGTTTCTCTCTGTGGGTGGGGTTTCCTTTTCTCTGTGAAGTGTATTGAGGTAAAATTTATGTATAGAAAATACTTCCTTTTTAGTATACAGTTGTATGAGTTGTGGCAAACACATACAGTCATGTAACCACCATTATAAACAAGATACAGAATGATCCTATGACTCTCTGAAACTCCTCTTTATACTCAAACTCTCCCTGTAAGCTCACATCTTGGCAACCACTGACCCATTTTCTGTTCTCACCATTTTGCCTTTTCCAGAATGGCATATAAATTCATACGGTATGTAGCCTTATGAATCTGACTTCTTTCACTGAGCATAATCATATTTGAGATTTATCCATGTTGTTGCATGTACCAATAATTTCTTGATCTTGCCTTACTACATTAACTAGGACCTCCAGTGTGATGTTGAACAAGAGTGGTGTGAGAGAACACCAGTGCTTTTTTTCCCCAACGTTAGGGGGAAAGTGTTCAGTAATCCATTATTAAGTATGAGGTTAGCTGTATGTATTTTTGTACATACCCTTTATCAGGTTGATGAAGTCTCCTATTCCTACCTTGTTGAAAGATTTATTATTGTTGTTTTAAGTCATGCATAGATATTAAATTTTATAAAAAATATTTTTGCCTCTATTGTAAATATTATGTTTTTCTCTGTTAGAGAAATATCTGCTGATATGATGAGTAACACTGATTTTTGAATGTTGAACCAGCATTGCATTTCCAGGATAAACCCCACTTAGTCATAATGTGTTATCCTTTTTATGTATTGTTGGACTCAGTTTTCTAGTATTTTGATGATGTTACTGTTTTTCTGTTTTCTTGTTCCCTGAATTACTGAGAGTGTTGAATTCTCCATGTTCATGAGAGATACTGATTTTTAGTTTTATTTGTAATATGTTTTCTGGTTTTGGTGTTGAGGTAAAATGAGTTGACAAGTGTTCTTTCTATTTTCTGTAAGAGTTTGTGTAGACTTGTTCAGGATTATTCAGGTTATCTATTTACTCTTACATGAGCTTTTTGATAGTTTGTTTTTCAGGTAATTTGTCCATGTTATCTGAGTTATTGGATGTATGAACATAGATGTTTGCAATAACCCCTTCTCTTTTTAGTGTCTGTAGAATCAACAGTGATGTTCTTTCTTTCATTTCTGATATTAGTCATTTTTTGTCTTCTCTTTTTGCCCCCTTGCTCAGTCTGGGTAGAGGTTTTACAATTATATTGATCGTTTCAAAGTACCAGTATTTTGTTTCATTGATTGTCTGTATTTTTCTTCTTTTAAAGTCTATAGTTCAGTGTATTTTATTATATTCAGAGCTGTGGAACCATAACCACAATCTAATTTTAGAACATTTTAGTAACCCCAATAAGAAACTCCAGACCCCATTAGCAGTATCCTACCCCCCTGTCTAGTTCTAGGTACCTATTAATCAACTTTTTTTTTGAATTGTTTTTGAATTGTCTCTATTTTCTTGTTTTTAATTTTTATCTCTACATTTATCTTTATTTTTCTCTTCATTCTGTTTGCTTTGAGGTTTAATTTGTTTCTCTTCTAGATTTTCAAGGCTTAGATCATAGGTTTGAGATGTTTCTTCTCTTCTAATATAAGCTTTTGATTCCATAAATTGCACATATAGCATGCTTTAGATTCATCCCACAAATTTTGATGTGTTGCATCATTTTCATTTAATTCAAACTGTTTCCTAATTTCCTTTGTGACTTCCTCTTTAACACATGGATTATTTAGAAGTTATGTTGTCTACTTTCCAAAATATGCATGGATTTTCCAGATATCTTCCTATTATGTATTTCTAGCTTAATTCCATTATGGTCGGAGAACATACTCTATAATTTCAATCTTTTAAATTTCTTTAGGTTTGTTTTATAGCCCAGAACATGGTCTTCCATGAATGTTCTATATGCCTTTGAACAGTATGCATATTCTTTTGTTGTTAAGTAGAGTGTTCTGTAAGAGTCAACTAGTTCAAGTTGGTTGATAGTGTCTGTTGTCGTCTATATCCTTACTGTTTTTCTGTTCTCTTGTTCTCTGAATTACTGAGAGTGTTGAATTCTCCAGCTATAATGTGGATTTATCTATTTCTGCTTCCAGTTCTATCAATTTTTGCTCCATGTAATTTGAAATTCTCTTAGGTGCATACATTTTTAGGATCACTATGACTTAGAGATTGAATTCTTCGTTATGTAATATGCATGGGTAGGTTCTGAAGTCCACCATGGCTTCCGCACCCACAGAGATCATAAGCAAGGCCAAATCCTGAGTTTCACATTTTGTCCCCCATCACCAGAGGTTAACTCTTTCCCAGGTAAACTTAAAAATGTACTCAGATGACACACAGTTTGAGTTAGGTACTCAACTCAGGAACAATCAACAGTAACAAGGTGGCAGAGTCTGTAAGAACATGGCATCTACCCTGTAAATTGCACAGTTGGAATGAAAAAGGAGCACTTCACAGTGGGAGGGATGCTGGGAAGATACTAAAAGTGTCTGCCATGCTCTCTTCTAAATCTTAAAAATGCTGAAGGCATGACATTTGCCATATTGGTCATGTTTATTCTACAGAATCTAGCAAAATATCCACCAAGGAAGGTTTGGCCAAGGGCTTTGTTTTGACTGCTTGTTTCTCCCTCTGTCTAGTCCTGTTTCTTTCCTTTCTCTAATAGGTGGTAATGCTGAGAGCACTTCCTGGTACACTTCCTGTACCCTGATCTCCATCTGAATCTGCTTCCCAGCAACCTGACTTGTGACACAAGATTCTCTTTTAAGAATCTAATAAAAGATATAGTTCTGCTTGGAAAAATATGACCACATAAACATTCAACTTGAAATAAATTTAGGACATTCACAGCACTCTGATTTTCACCATGAACCCAAAGAAAATGGTTTAAATCTCTAATTTTTAAAAGATATTTGTAACTTGCCTAAGATTATATGATGACTCAGTGGGAAAACTAGAACTAAATTCTTGTTTCTACTCACATAGTCAATTACATTTTCCACCATCTTGAGAAATTTGGGGAATTTGCCTGTTTCTATATTTTAATTACTCAAATTAATAAATTGATAAATATGGAAAACATATCATGTTCCAGGTACTGTGCTTAATGTTTGTCCTGCATTATTTCATTTAGTCCTCAGAGGAAACTTTTGAAGTAGACACAATTATCTTCATTTTGCAAATGATGGAAATGAGGCTATGTCAAAGTAACTTTCCAGAGGCAGTATGAGAGTCAACATCTGATCCCATTGTCTTTCTATAGAGCCTGTTCTCCTAACAGCAATACTACATACACACATTGGAAATGTTCTGTGTATAATACATTTTATTGATTTTTCCACATATTACAAATCTATAAAATAGGAAGCCTACACAAAATTTGAAAACCTGAACTCATTCCAAATGTTGGAATTAACTCATTAACTCAGGAAATAGCACTTATTGAGTGCTTACTATGTACCAGGAGTCTCAATCAACAATAACCTAGGAAGATACAGTCTGTGTGTGTAAGGAGTTTAAAGTCTAGCAGGGATACAGATATTAAATTATTATAAGTGTAATTTTAGTTTAACTCACGCTAACTTTAATTTTTGTATCAAATTATGGTAAAAAAAAAAGTACAGAATGCTATAAAGGCTTTTAACAGGTCAACCTAAAATAGAATTAGGGAGTTAGGAGAGGCTTTCCTAAGAAGTGATGTTCAGGCTGAGAACTAACAATGATTACAGAAAGGTCCAGTGAAATGCGAGGAAGTAATGTGTTTGGCAGATCAAATAGGGATGGAAGACACAGGTCTCTATTTCAGTGAAGGATAACCTTGTACCAGGTTTCTGAGTAGCTTTGATTACCCTTGCCTCCATCTGTTCTATTTTGAGCATGTTTTAACTTATTTGTACCATGTTTTTACCATATGTGTTCTCTTCTTCAGTTCTGTAATTATTCTCCATTATGAATGGAAATGAAATCTTGTTAGTAGTTCTCCTTTTCTTTCTGGTTCAGGCAGTCATCTCTGTGCAATGACTTGAAGAAAATGCTGAAAGCAGTCTTTATCCCACTCTCCACCACCTAACTCATCAACACACAGAGCTGTATAAAACCTCCCACCGAACCACTTCACTCATTTAATTATTACCCTCCATGGTCCTCATGGAGAGGCAAATCCTCCTAAGAGTGACCGTAAATGAAGCCCCTAGATCAGGTTGAATGATTTAATTACATTTTCTGCTTTCCTTATGACCCAGATGAATAGGTGTCAGCAACCTGTCCCTTACTTTTGAAAGGTTGTGAATCCCTGATGTAGCCCAAGTCTCAGAACCTAGTTTTCCCCCGCACTGTGACTGTGAGTGCTCCAATTCTGTCTCTGGTACTTTTCAGTGTCACTCAGAAAGGTACAAAACAGTGTTCAAGCTGTTGATAAGGGTGTTCTGTACTCTCCTGGAAGTGTAGCCGGGTACTTCCACAGCCAGCCAACGGACCTTCAGATCTAAGAAGAATGGCTACTCCTGACACCACTCAATCCAACTCGGCTCCCTGCTAGGTCCACTTGATGAGAATGGTCTAAATTTAATATGTGACCTGAGAAAATGGGAAAAGCACAACACAGACAAGTATTTGGGAGAAAAATAATTCTGCAGAGATCTTAGGTTAGATCTTTCAATTTCCATAGGCCTCATTTTTCTCAACTATAAAATAAGGTAATGGGACTAGACTCAAAGATCTCTTCCAGCTGGGGTGACCAACTTATCCAGGTTTGCCTGAGATGATTCTGATTTTAAAACTGAACGCCTCATCTCCCGGAGACCTTCTCAGTTCCTGGTGATGTAAGATAGTTGGTCACCCAGCTTTATCCTCTGGTCCATAAGTAAGTCTTAACTCATCACTTGATACAAACATATTTAAATTCACTTTGGTTTAAATGGTAATAGTCTCAACTTTATGATATTTAATTTCAGTAGAAATGAAAATATTTTTGTTTTACTTCTCACATAGCCTTTAGTCCTTATACATTGTTCATTTAGGTAATTTAGGTAAATGGGTTCTAATAGAGTTGAAGGTTGAGGGTTTTCTTGGGGTTTTTTTTGGCTTGTGAAATTCTTGGATATACCACGTTACTTGTTTTGATTGACTGTGGTGTGACATCTTTCAAAAGTGGCAGAGCACAGTGACATGATGTCATCAGCTATCTTCTCAAGAGCTGTTCTCCCAGCACCACTTATCTGACAGGGCAAAACACTTCACAAAATCTACAACTAAGGGTCACAGGTATTTGTAGCTGCTATCATCAGTTGTTATTTGATATTAATATCAATGTAATTATTTCTGTTGCTCTTCCAAATTCATTCCATTTGTAGTCTCTGCTTAGAAAGGAAGCAATGACCTCATCCTTAGCTACTATTCTGACATCAGTCATAGTGTCTAAAACCCTTGTTTTCTTCACAAAAGAGAGAAATCAGATGACCTTTGCTCTGATCTTTGACTTGATATTTACAAAAGCTAATTATGGGGTGGGCCAACTCTCCTTTATCATTCAGAGACATTTGGTTAAGGTCTACTCTTTAAATTAAAAAAAGAAAAAGTCATTCAGGAGACTGTTTAGGGCTGTATACAGTAAGATGAAATCTAGAAACCGATAGTTAATTTAGAATTTTGGCCGTCAGCATCGATTTTCTCAAAACCAATCAAGTAGAACATGGGAGTCGATATAAGTTAGTCATTAAAATCAGTGTTTCAACGAACAATACAGAATCAGTCATCTGATGGTCTGGTGGTTAGAGGTCAGAGAGATACACAGTCTGACAGCTTCAGCATTAAAACCTCTGCAGTTTCCAACAGCACACCCTCTGCTACTGCATCAGCAAGAAAAGAACTGCAGGCAACTGTGCATTACTTAAACTCTAAAGGTTGCTTGGCTAATAAGGACTGGCCCTAAGATTGAGTGCAGTCATATATCCCCATAGTGCACATAGCTTGTTTATTTACCTTTAATATAGTCTTTATGCTTATAAATAGAGATTTTAAAAGGGTAAGATTTCAGAAGAGAAAAAAAAATGGATTTGGCAATTAAAACTATGACGGAGGCACACAGCATTTCTCTTCCTCCCCAGGCTTCTCCTGGCAATCTTTTTCTCAGGGTAAAAGTAGAGGTCTGATTCCTTTTGTTCATTCCAGCCACCGCCCTTTAGCAATCTGTGTCTGAGCAAGACTGCCACGCCCAATCATGGGACAAAGGCAGAAATAGGGGAACTCTGGATACAGAGACAGCCCGACTTCATCTACAGATGTGTAATATATTGGTCTCAATGACATGAAGGTGCAAATAAGTTGCTATCTCTACAAACAAACAATTAAAACAGGGCACTTAAAATATATGTATGTTCTAAAATGTTATCTGATAAAAGTATTCTTTTCCTAGAAAGAAATGTATATGGCCAAAGGGCGCTCTGATTTTCAGAAAAAGGGTGAATGCTGCCCCCTTTTGACTGTTAAGAGCTATGGATATCATGCAGCCTTAAACAGGAATCATACATAACACAATGGATGGGCTGCGGGAATAAAGATACTATTTCTGTAATGAGAAATCTGATTAAATCTTGGAAACTGGAAAGCAGAAGTGAATTCAAAGTTTATCTAGTAAAACTCTTAATGGGCCTTTACTAGCTTCCTGGAAGATTGTTCATCCTTCATCCAGCTTCCTACATCATTATAATTTTGCCTCTTTTATAGACTTAATTCTGCCTGTAGTAATCATTTGAGTTTATTGCTCTGTTTCTCCCACTAGTGATAGACTCCTTGAGATCCTAGGCCATGCATTCTTTTGCCTATGTAAGTGTCACAGTACCTACAAAGACTAGTGCTTGGTGACTGTTCAAAAAATATGTTTATTGAAAGCAAATGTCTAGCTGAGGTCAAGATCATAGTCTAGTTATGAATGGTTCTCACTGAGCAAAGCTAATGAGTCTATCTGGGGCTTAAAGTCAGAGTATTCACAGAAGTGGTGTCATACTTTAATCCAAGAACCCTAGACTTTTGGAGCAAATATCCCCAGTAAATTTTATGTTTATTTATAGATTATATGGATCTAATACTGAACGATTATGTTATACACGTCAAAAATACACACACAAAAAAAATTAAACAAGATGAAAAACTTAGTCACACTCCACACATATATAACATTGAGTGAAATAAAGTAGACACAAAAGAGTGCATACAGTATGATTCCATTGACATAAAACTCAAAAAACAGGCATAACTAATGTATAGCATTAGAAGTCAGTCTAGTGATTACCTTTGGGGGAGTACTGATTAGAGGGAAGAACATGATGGAGTTCTAAGATGCTACTAAAGTTTTATTTCTTGATCTTGATGCTAGCTGCACAGCTGTTTCAGTTTGTGAAAATTCATTAAACTATACACTTATGTGC
The DNA here is from genome assembly GCF_963924675.1 of Phocoena phocoena. Classification (NCBI taxonomy): domain Eukaryota; kingdom Metazoa; phylum Chordata; class Mammalia; order Artiodactyla; family Phocoenidae; genus Phocoena; species Phocoena phocoena. The sequence goes on from NC_089222.1 coordinate 84,857,050, forward strand.
ACTTATCTGTATATATCTCATTTAAAAAGATTTTTAAACAATATTTTTCTCAAACTCCAGGAGACTGACTTGCATATTTCCTAGGGTACATGCTCACTATTTGGGATACCTCTGCTCTAATTAACAAAGTTAATCAAACTTTTTCAGGTCCTGGTCAGACAGAAAGACCTCTTCCATCTATGGAAATTCTCTAGCTGCAACGCCTCTGCATCAGTTCCTAGTTGCTATAGCAACCACAGGGCACCTCTCTTCCTTGAGAAAGAGTTTGTTCATCTTCCTACCATCTCAGGTCTGTAACATTATTGCTCACTTGGTAAATTCATTTCATGCATGTGAGCCTATCTTCTGGGGCGAAGGCAAACACTTTCATAATGAAGAACCTCATGTTTGCCTCCCACAGCCTCAGATTTCCCATCTGTAAAATGGGAAGTAGACTTCATGGCTTTGTGAGGAGGGTTTGCTACATTAAAATGTGAAAAGGACAGGACTTGGCAACTTATTGACCCTTTAATATATTTATTTAAGAAATTTTCTAAATTATTAGGGAAAATGTCCTGCTCCATAAGTCAGAGGACCCACACATCCTAGACCTGGTTTTACAGTCATTTGATGAAACCTCCAGTATTAAGTACATCACTAAATGTCTTAGTTACTTCAACTGTAAAATGACCAGATGAGCTTCAAGTTTCAATGGTAACCACTTAGATGTGAATAAAGACTAAAAGAACAATACAGAACTCTGCCAGCCAGTGAGCAGAGATTCAATGTATCCCTGCTGCGTGATTAGAATTTTATGACTTGCTGGCCAGTTGCTTCCTTGGTTTTTCACTTTATTACTACAATTTCCTGTGATAGTATAATTTCCTGTTTTCTCCCCTGCCTTCCTTTGACCTTACTTAACCACATTGTGTTGCTGGACCATGAAGTTTTAAGGAAAGGACTCTTGAGGCGACGTTAAGCCCTTTGTGACTGACTGGTTAGCCCTCCTAACAGGACGTGTCCTCTGACACACTTGAGGAAAATGATGGTAGTGAGAGCAAACAAAAATGATTTGGCCTGTGTTAAAAGATACAGTAAGGAGAGGATGCTCTTTTTTTTTTTTTTTTGCGGTACACGGGTCTCTCACTGTTGTGGCCTCTCCCGTTGCGGAGCACAGCATCCGTGGACGCGCAGGCTCAGCGGCCATGGCTCACGGGCCCAGCCGCTCTGCGGCATGTGGGATCTTCCCAGACCGGGGCACGAACCCGTGTCCTTTGCATCGGCAGGTGGACTCTCAACCACTGCGCCACCAGGGAAGCCCGGAGGGGATGTTTTAAAAGGAAATACGTTGGTTATTAAATTTGCAGAAGCAAAGTAGAACAATGCAAACCAATTGCTATAAAAAATGAACTGGAGATGATGCTATTCAAGAAAAATCTGTGGAATATTTTAAGCATAAAGTTAGCTAGAAAACTGGGAGCTTAGACCTTAGGTATTGGGTTAGCCAAAAAGTTCATTTGGGTTTTTCCATAAGCGCTTACAGAAAAACCCAAATGAACTTTTTGGCCAACCCAATATAAATCTGATTTTAGAGAATAGTCAAGTCCTAAAAGCAAGAAGGAACACTGCTTGAGGTAGATGGGCACAGCTCCAGAAAATACATTAATGCCCAAACATAAATGTTTAGTAATTGTACATATGTGAAAAGATAAAAAAGGGATCAGAAGGTATACAAAGATGCTATGGCTTGTTTAAAACTGTGAAACAATTGAATAGAAGAACTAAAGAATAAACAAAGGACTATGGAACTGTTTATATGCAGCCTTTCATATTTATCTCATTAATCTACTTGAGATAAAGAGCTGGGTAAGACTAGGATTAGATGATGTTAAGGACAGAGTGATGGATGAATGTAACTGCAAAGAAATATGAGAAAAAAAGAAAATGGGAGATTAGACTTAGCTTTCAAAGACAACAGAGTAACAGAAAGAAGCAACCCAAGATAAATATTCTTGTAGAGAAGAATAGATAACAACAACAACAACAACAAAAAAAAAACAGGTATTTTCATCTGGGGAAGGCTGAGAGGCCAACGCAAATGTCAGAACTGTCCATGGGAAAGGGCAAGGCTGTGATGAGCGAGGCTAACTCCCACTTGGGAGGATGATCGCTTAAAGCTTACTTTGGAGAATCCACCATTTGAATACTACCTAGATTCAGGTGCATATATTTCTTTAACAAATGATAAAGATTTCTTCAGAGAACTTGACTTTGTCATGTAAGGCAAGAATTTTCTGGCTGGTGGGAAAAGCTTATCAACTCCTAAAGCTGTATACTCCATTAAAGTACATATGTGAGACATTGGCAAGGGGTTTCTGTGTGTCCTGAATATAAAACGAACTCTCTATTAGGTGAAATATCTCCTACAGCAGTGCTTCTTAAACTGTGTTGTAAATATGAACCACAGGGGGATCTTGTTAAAATGAAGATCCCTATTCACTAAGTTTAGAGCCTGAGATTCTGCATTTCTAAGAAGTTCCTGGGTGATGTCCATACCTGGATGCTGGTACTTGGCCATACTTTCAGTATTAAACATGCACATTTTAAAAGGGGAAAGAAACATTAACAGTATGAGACAAATACCAAATCACTATTAGTTCCAGCTAGAAACTGAATGGTTCATTTAAGAAACAAAGATAACTAGATATAATTCCAGCCCTCCAGAAGTTCACTATTTGAAGAGACATTGTATTGTTTGTAGCTGTTCTCATGACTAAGCACCATAACAGAGATATGAATATGGTGTTTTGCAGCACAGAGACCTGACTAACAAGGTAGAAAAACAAAAATAAACACTGTATACAAAAGCACAGAGGCCAGGAACTGCAAGTAATTTAGTATTGCTTAAATGCAGAATTTATTTAGAAGAGTCAAGTAGATGAGATTGGACAGGTAGGCACAGATCACTAAAGGCTTCGTTTTCCATGCTGAGGCATTTAGAAATTATCTAATAAGCAATGTTAAGCAGTAAAGGGAACACACTGACATAATTAGATTTGTGTGTTTAAAAAGTCATTCCTACTACAGTATACAGTATGGGTCATAAGTGTGGGTGGAGTCAGAGGTGGAAAAACTATTGTAATAGTCCCAGGAGAAAATAATAGGAGCTTGAATAAATCAGTGGAAGTGGGAATAAAGAGGGAGGTGCAGATTCAAGAGATATGTATTTTAGCAAGCTGCCAGAGTACAAACCAAGACACAAGATGAAGCACTACAACAAAGAAACATTCACATAAAGAAAGGATATTCTTCCCATGCTTACATTGCAGAAATAAGTTAACAGAGGGTCATATATTTTAACTTGTGTCAATGATGTAAGTATCACTTTTGAGCAAGAGAATGATGATGACAAAATGATACATAAGATGGACTAGAATTTTAACATAAAAGAGCTAGAAACATCACATGCTATCTTGGCATTTGAAAAGATAGTATGGAAAGAAGCAGCCAGTTTTTGCAACCGAACATCAAGAAAATCTTTGTCCTAAGTATGTAAAGGAAGTGAAAGTCTACTTAATACCAAACTGGATAAATAGTGAGAACCTGAATTAACCATCAAACAAGAAACATTCTGGAGAGGGACTTCGAAAAATTATAAATACACAATAGATGTTACCTCAGGCTCCACTGATCTGAAAAGATTTCTTTTTTAATTACTGTACGTGGGTCATGACAGCAACCGAAAACTGCTTTCTGACTCAGGCCCTCATTAACATCATCCATGGAACAGCCTTTCCTTGTTCCCTCCCAGAAGGGATGAGAAATAGTTCCTGAACAGCTAGCACCCGGTAAATTCACCATGAGTAGCTATGGGCCAAGCAGCTCCACACCCTGGCCTCTGCTTCAGGACTGCTTCCTTCTTTTCAGTACTGCCTCCCTTGGCATTAGCCTGTGCTACAAGCACTGCAGCTACGTTCATTCTCCCACTTTTACGTTCCTGGACCCAATTCAAACATGGGGGGGATGGTTTCCGCATACCAACAAGCAATTCCCTGATACCACCTGGGTATCCTACTATTCAACTCAATTCTGACTCTGTCTATCTGGAGATAGCATCAGATTCCATAGGTTAAGGGTCCAGTCCCACTAGACTGTCTGCCCCAGCCACCCCAACACACACACACACGCACACACATACACACACACACACACTTCAGACACTAGTTGCAAGCCCAGGTTGTTACCTGTGCTTCTGACCGACTGGCTATAGATCAGAGGTTCCCATGACCCCCTCTCCTTGGGTTCAATTTATTTGCTAGAGTGGTCCACAGAACTCAGAAAAACAGTTTATTTACATTCACCAGTTTATTGTAAAAAGATGATAAAGGATACAGATGAACATCCTGATGGAAGAGATGTGTAGGGCAAGGTATGTGAGAAGAGGTGGATCTTCCATGCCCTCTCCGGGTGCACCGCTCTCCTCAGATGTCCATGTGTTTAACAACCCAGAAGCTCTCAGAAGCCTATCCTCTTGGACTTCTATGGAGGTTTCATTACATAGGCATGATTGATTAAATCATTGGCCATTGATGATGGGTTCAATCTCCAGTCCCTCTTCCCCCGTGAGGGTGGGTGTTGGAACTGAAGGTTCCAACCCTCCAATCACATGGTTGGTTCTCCTGGCAACCAGCCCCCATCCTTAGGTGGGGTCCAAAAGTCACCTCATTAACATAACAAGAGACACCTTTGTCTCTTCAGCACCTAGGAAATTCCAAGGGTTTTAGAAGCTCTTTGCCAGAAGCAACAGAGACAAAGACCAAATATATATTTCTTATTATACATCACAATATCACACTCCAGAACATACGTATCAGCCTCTAGTGTGCAGAAGGTGGGAGAAGTCCTTGACTCTTGTGACGTGCAGCAGCCCTTTGCCCACTCTTCTGTCACAGGACTCTGCTCCCACTGGCATCATCTTCTTTTGCATCCCATCTTTACTCCCAAAGAAGATTTGTTTCTATCCTTACCACATTTCCATGCCCTCTATCACTGGCTTCAGTTCCAACTCCTACCTAAGGACCCCAGCTGCACAGCAAAATGCCATAATAAGAACTGATATTGCTGCAGCTGAGGTCATTTTGATTGGAAAAAAACCTAGTTCCCAACTGAAGTTAGAAAAATAAAGTGCTATCTATAAGAAATGATTCATATCAGGCTAAGTCTGCCGGGTATTGTACTTCAAATCCAAGCTGTATAAGTCATGGTGGTTGCTAGAGCTAGCCCTAGTCATAAGTGAACCTTATTCATTAAGAGGAAAAACTACTTCTTCAAATGTCAACAACTTCTTAATGAATGAATACATCTTTTCTTTCTACATTAGCTTTTGTGATACTAGACTCTTCCAGTTCTCCTTCTGTGCCTGTTTTCTATTAGTGTTACAACACACTGCCACAAACATAGCAGCTTAAAAGACCACCAAATTTATTACCTCACAATGAGTGAGTCAGAAGTCTGGGCCCAGAGTAGCTCATCTGGATTCTCTGCTCAGGGTCTCACAAGGCAGAAATCAAGGTGTCTGCTCCACTCTTACCTGAAGGCTGTGGGGAAGATTCTACTTCTAAACTTATTCTGGTTGTTGACAGAATTCAGTTCCTTGTGGCTACAGAGATTCAGTTCTCTGTTTTCTTGTATAACCCCCTTCATCCTCAAACCAATAAGGACATTTCTAATCCTTCTTGGGCTTAGAATATTTTACTTCCCCTTCTACTACCAGACAGCGACCTCTGTTTTTAAGGGCTCATATAATTAGACTGGGTCTACCTGGCCATCCATCAGGATAAGCTCCCTATTTTAAGATTACATCATAGTAAGCACTTTTAAAAGCTGGTGATTATTTAAAAAAAATAAAGTTTAAAAGAATTAAAAAGAAAAAATTACATACTGAGACTTCCTTAGCTTAACCCTACAGAAACCCTTTTACTAAATTGGGAAGGTGGTCTAGCAGAGTTGTTAAAGAACTGTCCGGTTCAGATTCTAGCTCTGCCACTTATTAACTATGTGGCCTGGCTTAAAACTGCTTAACTTTTCCTCACCTGTACACCTGGGATAATGTCAGAACCTACCTCATGGGGTTGTTATTGGGGATTAAATCAGTTAACATCTGTAAAGAATTTAGAACAAGACTTGGCACATAATATGTGCTATATAAACATTTCATAAATTTTAAAATGGCTAATTTAATTTGTCCTCAACTTTTATCAAGGTTTAACACTGTTGGTATAATAATTGGGATTGACATATATACACCAATATGTATAAAATTGATAACTAATAAGAACATGCTGTATTAAAAAATAAATAAATAAAATAAAATAAAATTCAAAAAAACAAAAAATGAGCAGAAGACCTAAATAGACATTTCACCAAGGAAGACATTCAGATGGCCAAGAGGCACAATAAAAGATGCTCAACATCACTAATTATTAGAGAAATGCAAATCAAAACTACAATGAGCTATCACCTCACATGCTGGTCAGAACGGCCATTATCAAAAAATCTAGAAACAATAAATGTTGGAAAGGGTGTGGTGAAAAGGGAACCCTCCTGCACTGTTGGTGGGAATGTAAATTGATACAACCACTATGGAAAACAGTATGGAGGTTCCTGAAAAAACTAAAAATAGAACTACCATATGACCCAGCAATCCCACTACTGGGCATATACCCAGAGAATACCATAATTCAAAAAGAGTCATGTACCACAATGTTCACTGCAGCACTATTTACAATAGCCAGGACGTGGAACCAACCTAAGTGTCTGTCCATCGACAAATGAAAGGATAAAGAAGATGTGGCACATATATACAATAGAATATTAGCCATAAAAAAAATGAAACTGAGTTATTTGTAGTGAGGTGGATGGGCCTAGAGTCTGTCATACAGAGTGAAGTAAGTCAGAAAGAGAAAAACAAATACCGTATGCTAACGCATATATACAGAATCTAAAAAAAAAAGAAAAAGGTTCTGATGAACCTAGGGGCAGGACAGGAATAAAGATGTAGACATAGAGAATGGACTTGAGGACACGGGGTGGGAGGGGGAAGCTGGGGCGAAGTGAGAGAGTGGCATCGACATATATACACTACTGAATGTAAAATAGATAGCTAGTGGGAAGCAGCAGCATAGCACAGGGAGATCAGCTCTGTGCTTTGCGATGACCTAGAGGGGTGGGATAGGGAGGGTGGGAGGGAGGCTCAAGAGGGAGAGGATATGGGACTTAGGTATACATATGGCTGATTCACTTTGGTGTACAACAGAAGCTAACACAGTATTGTGAAGCAATTATACTCCAATAAAAATCTACTAAAAAAAATCTTAAACTGGATATTAGCAGTGGTCATCCCTTCTATGAATATCAGGGATTTCAACTCTGAGACAAAAAAAGAATGGTTTTATTCAAGCTAGGGGTTTCTTAGCCCTTCCATAAATCAGCATTATTAACCTATACTTTTGAGAATAGAGGACCTATCTTTATTATGACTGTCCTACTTGTAGTAAACCAACAGGTAAAATCTTAAACTTTTGAAAGTCCTCATAGAGCCTTATGAAACTTTTACTTCCACCAATGTTCTCCCTCCATCCCCAGAACACAGAATTGTGCAATAGGTTCAAGCCCACAACACAGCAGCATTTACAGGCATCTTCATTATCTCATTCTTTCTCAGACATTCAGGAATGTGTCCCAACCGATCGATGTAGACTCTGTGCTCAGGAATGCTATGCTGTCAATAGCAGAAAAAAGGAATGAAATACCAGCAGAATTGGGGCAAAGGGAATTAACTTGTCAGTAGGGCTGGTCCCCAAAGAGGAGTACAAATTTGAACCCAGTCCAGGCTTATGCTGATACTCAGGGGATTCCTAAGGAGACAGGGCACTATACAAAGAGTCTCTGGATAGTAGCTATACTCATCATTGGGCAAATATTTTGGTTGCAGTTAGGTTAGTCCCGTTTGAAAGAGGGCCTGAAAGTAAGGCCCAGCCCCAGGGAAAGCAGATTAACAGAAAAAAAGAAAGAGAATCAGAGCATCAGGTAAGTGGCGCAGAGGTTAAAGCCACAGCTAGAGTCCCAGCAGGAAGGTGGACTGCACACTGCAAAGGAAGTAAAACCCTGGCACATGGACTCGTTATACATGTTGAATATTACTGGGCAGATCGCCCCTCACGGCGAAAGCCAGTGGCAAAGGACTTTACCCAGGACACTAAAACTCGGACTGGAGGCCACCTGCTATTTCTAGGCCCTATCTGCTTGTTAATTTCAGCAATTAATATTTGTTTTCCACTGGTTCAGGTAGTTGCAAAATTGAGCCTATAGGAGAAAGGCTGTTGGAGCTTGCATCCTAAGTAATATACATCCCAGAGCTAACGAGGGTCATAGGACTAGGAGACAACGTGCATACCGAACAGCAATACTCATAGACACTACTTCACAGAAACTAGAATGCCTTCTTTCCAAGGCAGAGGTGTGTTGAGTGATTTTTTAAAAATCTGTTTATTTATTCCTTTGTCCTCGTGAACACACCCACATCTTTTTTCAATCAAGATTTCTCAGCTACAACTCTCTTATATAACATTTTATGAACATATTGTATCTTTAACCCTCTCTTGAAAACAGGTTTAAAAATGAACGACAAGCAATTCATTTGGTTAATTGATATACTGCAAGGTACCCACCCTATTTCCTTACTAAAGGCACACGAACTGTCTATAGTAACAGCAACTATCTTAGTCAGCTCAGGCTGCTGTAACAAGTTACCACAGACTGGTGGCTTAAACCAAAGCATTTATTTCTCAGAGCTTGAAGGCTGGAAAGTCCAAGATCAAGGTGCAAGCAGATTCAGTTCTGGTGAGAACCCCCTTCCTTGTCTGCAGATGCGTGTCTTCTCTCTGTATCCTCACATGGTGGAGAGCAGAGAGAGAAAGAGAGCAAGCTCTTAGGTCTCTTCTTATAAGAGTACTAATCTTATTCGTGAGGACTCCACCCTCAAGACCTAATTACCTCCCAAAGGCCTTACCTCCTAATACCATCATATTGGGGATTAGTATTTCAACCTATGAATTCTGGGGGACAAAAACATTCAATCCATAACAGTAACACAATCATCTATCTGGCTGCTTTCCTTAGCATTTCTCTTCTACTCCCTGCTAAGGTCACTGAAGGTCATCAACATGTGTATTCCTCTGGTTGGGAAAAATTGAGAGGCTCAGGTAACAGCCAACCTACCTTACTGCTAATCTTGCTCTATGTTTATTAAAAAGGACCCAGAACTTCAAAATTGGGGGTAATTTCATGTGCAGATGATTAGATGTATAAGTGGTTAGTAGTGATAATTGAGATCCTGTCTCACATCTGTGACCAACCACCCACTTTCTATCAGAATTCCAGTGATTGGTCTGTCTTATTTTCTGTGCCTAATTGATTACACTGGTAAATACATTTCTCTGTTCATTTATTCAAGAACTATTAAATAAAATCTACTCTGTGCCAGCCATTATTCTAGGTACTAGGATACAACAGTGAGTAAAACAGACAAATTTTCTGTCCTTGGGACTAACATTCTAATTGAAGAGTTATCAGGGAGAGCAGTATAGCTGAAGCAGCGTGTGCAAGGAAGAAACTGGAACCAGATGATGTAAGAGATTTAGTAAAGGGTCAGATAACATAAGACCTTGCAGACCATGGTAAGGAGTTTAGATTTTATTCTTCAGTGGTACGGGAAGCTACTGACCAGTTTTGAGCATGAAAGTAACATGCCTTAGTTTACATTTTAAAAGTGTCACTCTAGCTGCGACGTGGAAAAGTTAGAGTGGAAGCAAAAAGAAAGATTAGGAAGCTATTGCAATTGTCCAAGGTAGAGATGGTGATGGTTTAGAATAGACTGAGGCAATTGAGATGGAAATGGTTGACTTCTGGCTAAATTTTTAGGGCAGAACCAACAGAACTTGCTAATAAATAGAATGTGAGAAGGGAAAAAAAAAGGGGACAATTCCTAGTTTTTTACTTGAGCAACTGCATAAAAAGATGTGCCACTTGCTACAGAAACATCAAGTTTGGGAGATTCAATTTTGGATTTTGAATACAGTAAGTTTGAGATGCCTAATGCCTCAGAAGTCTAATAAGACATTTAGATGCAGATATCAAATAGGAAGTTGGATAAAGTCTGGAAGAGGAGGGGAGAATCATGATGCAGAGAGGCATCTGGGAGTCACTAGTGGACTTGTGTAAATATTTAAGAAAATATATTTATTACTATGTTCCAGGGAAGAAGAATCTATTTCCTTGTGATATAAGTATGGTCTATTTATTTGCAGTGCAAGTCCCAACCCAGAGCCTGTATTAGTTATATTCTTTTGATTGCAGGCATCTGAAACTGTCTCTGGATAGTTCAAGCAAAAAGAAAATTCATTGAAAGGAATCTTTCAGTTCTCTCACAGAATGAAAGGAAAAGTTGAAAGCCTCCACTCAGGAAGGGCAGCAACCAAGGCCTCACCAGAGACCATAGTGATAAGAGTTTGAGGAACTGCCATTAATACCATTCAGCTCCAATGACTTTATGTCTACCAGAGCCACAGTCACATCCTGCAAAACTATGCCCTTCCCGTGCCCAATTCCCTCTATTAAACAAAAGGGTTGACATAAATACTTGCAATTCAAAGTATGGTCCCTGGAACAACAGCTTGTTTGGAATGTGAATCTGAGGTCCCACACCCTAGACTATCATCAGAATTTTCATTTTAACAAGATACCCAAGTGATTCTTATGCATATTAAAGTTTGAGAAACACTGAACTGAATGGTTTTTCAGCCATAAAACTCTCTGGTTGTCTGAACTGGTCAGGTGTTTTCATATATCAGCTTCATTGTGGAAGGCTTTTTTTTGGATTTCTACCCATATAAACTTTATTTAAAATAGAATTATAAATAGTTTTGTATTAAATGATCACAAAATAGTTAAATTGTATGTTTAGCGTACACCTTGGTCATATACAGGTAGGTTACAATATGTTGTAAAAACATTATAAACTTCTTGTAGTACATTTCATGACCCTTCTTTTCAGGAAGTTCAGAGTTACTCTTGAGGCAAACTGTTCTGGTGATCGATATACTCATTGTATGTAATTCAGTCTTTTAAGACTTATAGATTTGATATTCTGACTGTGTATAAGTGCTCTAAAGTAGTCTTTTATGTATACTACATAGCTGCTTTCATTGATCAGAGTTCTACATTTGTAGTGGTCTAGTATTTATACTTTGTCATTTTTTATGACAATATTCTTGGGAACACTACCTACCTATTATAAAATAATAAGAATGAAAGGAAACCTATAAATACTAATGCCATTGTTTGAGGAAAAGCCATGACAATTTTTATGTGACGGAAGTAAACATTGGCAGCTCATTAAAATTTTGACTCAAAGTTGCAGTCCAGAAAGCCAATAAGGTCTTGAATGGAATGTAACCTGCCTATGAACTCACAATCCCCCTAAATAACTTCCACGATCCCTCAAATAACCTTGTTCAAAGAATTCTTCTAGAAATGTACCTAAAAGATATGACTTAACAAAAATCTGTCATTTTAAAAGTAGATCAGCTATTGAAACTTACTCATTAGCATTGTTTCTTGAAACATAGACCTTAAACCTCTTATATTAGATATAAGAATCACCTGGGAAGCTTATTAAAATACAGAATCTGTGACCCACTCAGACGTAACAAATCAGACTCTCTGGGGGTGGGGTCCAGGAATCTGCATTCAAAAATAGTTCCTTAGGTGAGTCTGATCACAGGAAGGTTTGAGGATTACTGTACTAAACATTAAATTTTCATGTTTGGTTTTCCACTGACATTAGTGTCAATTTCCAATGACTGAGTAAAGCATTCTCCTTTATAGTTTCACATCACACTTACTCTAACTCTCCCTGCTTCACATTGGAATGACATTTTGACACATACATGGCTTAATTTTTTTCTTTCTTTCCAAAGGCTTTAAACAAATATTTCTTCTTGACAACTCATTAATACAATATATGCTAAGGCACAGCATTTCCAGAACACCTAAGAATATTGCCTTGGCTACCATTATGAATCACTTTTTACAGAGGGTCACTGATCCACAGTGTGGGGGAAGGAGGGAAAAAAAAAAAGGAAAGAGAAACCACAAAAGGAGAGATCAATTTAATTTAATATTTTAAAATAGAAAAATATTCATGTTTTAAAATTTAGGATAATTCTTGATGCTTTTTGTTATTTTTTGTAATATATGATTGTTAAATCCACAATAAAGAGAAGGTAGAAGTTCTCTCATTATCTAACACTTCATATGAAACAATATGGGTATCTCTATAGTGCTTCTATAGGGCTTAGCACTTAGAAGGGACACAAAATATACAGATTGTTTGAATGAATAAATGGCATATACAATATGTACATTTTTACATACTTTCTTGAATTTGATTATTTTCTGGTTATCAATATATAACAGAATTTTTCTATAACAATAGAAATCTAATATTCTGTTATATTTGCTGTATCATAATTCATTTAGCCAATTCTCTACTAATGGACATTACTTTCAATTTTATACTACTAAAGGCAATTCTGAAACAAACAGCTGTACAAATATCTGGTTATTTTTGACAGACAAATACCTGAAGTGGAATTGCAGAATCAAAGCTTATGTATATTTAAAACTTTAATATATGTTGTCCTCTTAAAATGTTGATTCAATACTATTATAAGTTATTATTATTTTCCCCCAATGGATATCTTTGCCAATCTGATAGTCAATAAATATAATCTCATTATTTTAATTATTTTAATTATTACTAGTACTTAATTACTAGTGAGAATATATCTATTTTATAAATTGATTAGCCCACTTGTATTGCTTTTATGAATTGCTTGTTCATAATCTTTAACACATTTTTCTAAGAGAATGGATAAGGAAATTTTAAATTCTAATTGATAAATATAGCACCACAGCAAAACTCCAGTGTTTATAATCATAGAAGAAGGAAGACACACATAGAAAACTGAAATCAGATAAAAATTGAGAAAGCCATACATAACATGAAACACAGAAAGACAATGAGAAAGAGGACAAAGTCATATAGTAGAGGAATACATCGAACTGGACATAGAAACAGAGAACACAGACCTGATATACCTCTAGACAGACAGACATACAGACACAAAGACATATGGAGACACACACTAATAAAGGCAGAGACAAAGATCACAATAGAGACACCCAAAGAAAAAATAGACTGGGCATACATATATAGGCATAGAAAATGACACATAATCAGATGAGTACACATAGTGGTATATAGAGAGAAAGTCACATGAAAAAATACAGCACAAACACATGGAGAAAAAACACCTACACACAAAAATACAGAAAGGAGAGATGCAAAAAACGACATGCAGAAAGCCAACTTAGCAATATGGGGAAGGTAAAATTAGAGAGGAGGACTTCATGAGCTAAAACTCTTTAATATGGTTTTTAAAGATGTGCCTACTAAAGCCTTTTTAATTTATGTGGCCTTATCATCTCTGATAAGCCAGAGTTAAGGTACTATTTTTTACTCTTTCTTCTGTAGATCACATCATCTAAAATCAAGGACCACATATAATCACAGGCTTAGGTTTCCCTCTTTATTTTGGAAAAATAAAAAAATGAACCCTACTAATAAAACATACACAAAATAAAACAAATTATTTTATCTATTCCACATAAATGTACAAATAATTTATCCATTTTCTTTCTTCATTTAGACACAGTCATGGAATATGAAAAATAACTTTTAAAAATGATGAAATCCTATATAAGAACCACAGGTCTCACTAAAGCTGCTTCTTTTACTAAATACTAATGCTAAAATGATCCTAACAAATTTAACATTTTCTGAATTACTGTTGGGAAGGAGATGAAGGAAAAAGCTAAAATAGCAACTGAGAATCAAGCATTCTGAAGAGATTATGGTAAAGTCAATCTAATTTGTTTATTAAGTTCCATTCTCTGAGAAAAAAGAAAGTTCAAAACTCACTGGTTTTTATAGCCACCTTACTATCAAGGTAATCAAATCAACTGCGTGGAAATTCTATCAAACACTCATCAATCAACCATTATCAATGATCAAAAACAAACAAACAAAACGACTTAACTAGAAAACCATCAATTCAGCCTTGATATACAGACACTGCCAAAGTATTGCAGGGATGCATAAATATTTTGAAATATGTTTAAATAATGTGTCTTGACTGCCAGTAAAATTTTTCCAAGCAAATGTTATTGAAAATGTTTGGGCTATCCACAAATGTTTTTATAAGCATTCCTACTAGGCAACTACTGAAGCCTCAGAAAAAATTCTGGCCAGCAGGAGAATTCATAAGAAGTGCTGAATAGAAGGTGATCTAAGGAAATGTAGACAGAAATATCTGAACTGTTGGGATGGTTCAAAAACAAATGTATGTTTCATGAAAGCTTTTGAAACAAATAGTTCTGGCTAAAAACAAACATTTGGACAGTGTGGACGCACCCAACAAAAATGTTTGTTTGCTGATACTAACATTTTAGTTGGCATGTATTTGCCAGAGCAGAAGTGGGCAAAAATAAGATAAATGCACGCATCTCACAGAAGGCAAAATTACGGTAAATTTATAAGTGCAAGAAAGATGAGAACATTTATTTACTGAACACAGAGCAAAAAATAGATATTTATGGCTTATTTAAAGTAATGACAATTTTATCAGCATAAGATCAAAAACATCCCTAAATATTAATTATGTTGCACATTACTGTAGCTTTTACATTCATACAATGCTGCATAGTTCTTTTCAATTAACTCATATGACAATTCTCTGAGAGCAGCTAATGACAAGTCTTATTATCCCCATTTTACAGATGAGATATGTTAGCTAGATAAGGATGTTCTTAATCACATTCGCCTCCTGGCATTATAAAATATACTTTAAAAATATACCATACTCTCGTTCTTTTAGGAAAAAGATTTATAGTATATATTATTGGCTAATCTTAAGAAAGTAACTTGTATGATAAAGGAGAAAAACTGAGAATTGTAGGAAAATATAAAAGTTTATTTGTTGGTGCAATTCTTTAATAACAATTTTTAGAACACCTGCTGTCCACTCTGTTTTTATCTTATAGTCACTGTTTTATTGTCTTAAAATACATAAAACCCTATTTGTTTTTCTATTTTTCTTTCTTAATTCTTTGATCTAACTAGGCCCAGATTTTAAATGTTCTATACAGAGGTTCACACTCAGACACAATTTCCCCTACTTGACTTGCCTAAGTGTCATGATCTCCTTTCATTTTTGTTCCTCTTTCCCTACTAGACCTTAAGTGTGGTTAATGTCACAGTGTCTGGTATCAGCTTGTTCTTCCATGCTGGCTTCTTTGCTAACTCCAACCACTTGCAGGATTTCTACTGATTCTACTAAGTGGTCATGGTTGGTTGAGAAGAGTGAGTACCTTTATTTCTGGACCCACTTGTCTCACAGCTCAAACCCTAAATTGCCAACTGCATGATGGAGATGTCCACTTGGTGTTCCCCCATTAGTCCATCAAACTCAAAATGTCTAAAATAGTATTCATCCACTTCCCTCACAACAAGCCTAATTTCCCTATTACCAAGGATGGCAATATCATCGGCCTTAGATTGAACGTTTGTGTCTCCCCCAAATCTGTATGTTGAAACCTAATCCCCAATGTGATGGTATTTGGAAGTGGGCCTCTCAGAGGTGATTAAGTCATAAGGGCAGAGCTCTCAAGAATGGGACTAGCGCCTTTAAAAAAGAGACCTCAGAAAGCTCCCTTGCCCCCTTCCTTCATGTTAGGTTACAGTAAGAAGATGGTGGTGTATGAAACAGGAAGAAGACTCAACAGACACTGAATCTGCTGCCTCCTTGATCCTGAACTTCCCAGCCTTCAGATGTGAGAGATAAATTTCTGTTTCTTTATAAGCTACACAATGTATGTTATTTTGTTATAGCAACTCTAATGGACTAAGACATCACCCTTCTAATGACCTTTTAAGAATCCTTCCAGTTCCCATATCTATAGGTCCAATTATAAAATCTTACTGATTTTACCTCCTCAATATCTGTAACACACAACACTTCCTTTTTATTCTCACCAACAGTTTTCCAGTTCAACCACCAATCATCATCAACTTAATATTGGCTTCCTTACCATTTTTTCAGTTTTCTATCTCTCATTTTGCTGCTGTTGTCAGATTAATCATCTGAAAGCAATGCCACACATTCGTGAAGTAAACTGAAGCCCCTTGGACTGATAATCACTCAGTTTTATGGCAGCCAGGAGAAGGAGTTAGAACTCGGCTTCAAGTACTTCTTATGCTTCCTTTAACTCCTCCAAAGAAGGACTGAGCAATCCAGCCAGAGGTGTGTTCTCATGGGGTGGTCTTCACTATCACAAAAGCTAACCTATCATTTTATAATCTCCCACAAGTCATCTTCATACTCCAGTAAACTGAACTGCTCTCAACATTCAGTGCACTCTACACATTCCAGCTTCTATGTTTTTGCTCAAGGTGTTCACTTGAACACAGGAGTGTTTAATCTCTCACTTCCACTTGTCCAATTTCTTGCATTCTTTAGGATATAAACTAGTTCTTAAGGCTTTTCCTGATTTAACCCCAAGCAGGAAGCAGTCTCTAATGCCCAAAGTATGTTCTCTGAATCTCTTTTGTAATTGTTAACAATTTCTAACAAGTAATATGTGCACATATCACCCTTACAAAACAGTAAGTTCTAAAAACAGATTTTAATCTTCCCTAGCCTTATAACAATAGTTATGGCATATGGATACTTGATCATTGTCAGATGAATGGATAAAAGAATGAAAGAACTACAATGGGATTAGAGAACTACTATAGGCAAGAACGCATTAAAAAATGACTTCTCAAAACCTGTTTCAAGGGCTGTAGTTTTATAGCCTTCACAGAAATTAACTGCAGTAGTTGTTGAATCTAAAAATACTACAAATATTAAGTGTCACTTTGAGGAACCCTGGTGTATGTCGGGCAAGGAACTAGGCACATTATCTTTGTAGTGGATCTCTACTGTTTTTGTAAACCCACTATGCATTCCTCCTTATTCTGATTACAGCGCTAATTTTGATTTGGTATACCTTCCTTTTCAACTCTCAGTTGCTGTGATTCAGCTGGAGCTGACCCCTTTGTATCTCAACAAAGTATATCCCCTCGGGCTACAAAATTGATTCAGGCATGGGGTATGGGAACTTGCTACATCAATTAGACTTCATCTCTGAACTTCTGTTATAACTATTGGGAAAGAGGCACCAGGCTTATAAACTGTAAACCTGGAACCCCTAGGTCCAACTTGGCGAGAGGTGCACGAGAATGAAATCTGCACTGTGGAAAACAAAGTAGAGGAAATTGCTGAAAATGTATCCCAATTTGGATCTAGCGGTGTCTAAAGTTAGACTCTATTATTCCGTTTTTTTTTTCTTTTTTTCTAGTTACATGAGTCAATAAATATTTTGCTTCATCGAGTTTGTAGTAGGTTTCTGTCACTTGCAACCAAAAGAGTTTTAAATATTACAATCATTAATTCTCACATCAAATCTGTAAGGTAAGCCTATTTTACTGATGGAAAACAAACAAACAAAAACTGAGTCTTGGAACTTCATAAATATACCCAGAAAATTTAAGAAGAAAATTCAAAATTGTCACCCAAAACATCAATAGTGTTTACTCATGGGTGCTGAAAATATAAATGACCTAATTTTTCTGTTTGTTTTTAGAATTTTCTGCATTTTCAAAATTTCTATAATGAATATGTATTAATTTTGTGTGAAATAATTGTTTAAAAATATATCATTATTTATTTGGGATATTACCATATAAATATTGTGTTAAAATTTTATTCTTTCAAAATTAGGTCATAAGAGTTTTTCAATGTCATTAAATTTTTCCAAAAATATCATTTTCAATGACTCCAAGTAATTTCTCACTTGCCATTATTTAAAGTTTCCTAATGTTGGGCATTTATCTTGCTAAAAATTGTTTTCACCATTATAAGTAGTGTTATAGTGAAAATATTGTATTACATAAATACTTCTTCACATCACAGATTAATTCCTTAGGTTAAATTCTGGAATTATTTTATGTTAAAAATTCTTTATACATATATATGGCTAAAATGTCCTGTATAAAAAGAATTCTGATTTAAACTTTCATTAGAATTGTGAGATAACTTTTTTTCCCACATCCTCACCAATACTGGATATTATCACTGATTTTCATCTACCTCTTCCAGAAATTAAAATTAGCACCCTATTATTTTAAAATCTGCAGTTATTATTGACTATTATAGAAATTATTATTGCTGAGTTGTAATATTTTTGTTTCTCAACCACTTGTAAATCTCATTTTACAAAATGTCTATTAATGTTCTTTGCCTATTCTTCATTACAATATTCATCTTTTTCTTATTTTATTACAAATATTAACTCCTTTCTCTTGACTGTTTATCACATGCCTGAAATTTTTTAGGTACAAATAATTTTTAACACAATCAAGTCAATTATTTGGTGTTTTTATTACTATGTTTAGAAAGTCTTTTTCCTACTGAAAAGCTGGCCAATGAATTTCCTAAATAACAATAATAAATTTCTTATTTATACATTTCAACCTCACTGTTACTGCCATAACTCAAGCCTTCATCATCTTTCTATTCTTCCTTTTACTGTTAAATCTTCATAATGTCATCTATTGCAACAGCTTCTTATCTCTTAGCATACCTCCTGGCTCAATTCATTTTTCTCAGGGAAATCAAAGTAATATTTTACATGTGTTAATCTGACTGGATCTTTAAAAATCCCCAATGATTTCCCACGTCCTTAGGGTAAACTAAAACTCTCAACAAGACTCTGCAATGTGGCACTTGCCTAACTCTCTAGCCACTGATCTCATGACTCTTCCCTTTGGTTTCCATGTCTAGTCATACTGGACATCTTTCTGAAGTTGTGAAGTCCAGCCTTTACATGGACTGTTTACCTTGCCTATTGTGATCTTTTAACTGTTTTCCCTCCTACACCAAGCTAACTAAAATTCTTTCAGTCTTTACTAAAGTACAGTTTCCTCTAGTATATACTCTCTGATTCACTAAGTACATTTGTATTGTAATTGTAAACAACAGCTAACTTCTCTAACACTGTGTATGATCAGGCCACCCAACATGGCTGTTCTCTTGCTCTCTGTACATCCCCTACTCTACCAGTCCCTGCCTCACCTACACCCTACTTACCTGACTGACCTTCCCTCTTAATCATTGTGCCTAATCAGTAAATGTCTACATACTTGCCCCCAGCCCTAGCTAGTGATTGTTCTAATCTTTACATCAGAACCATCTCCACTATGACAGTTTATCACAGGGATGTGCCCCTCTGCTGGTTTCCCTGACATCAATTTCCTCTATAACTGGTAACCTCCCTCTCCATCCCCACCTTCCTATTCCTATCTATACATCTGCCCCACATGGTGGAGTGTTGCTCCAGGAACTTGCTTCAGATGTGTAAGAGTCCCCCATCCATTAAATCATTGATGTCTCTGGGTTCTTTCTTCACTCTTGAGGCTGAGCAACTACAGGGCTTGCAGGCCTGTGGGGTGCAACCCAACAGACTGTAAGCTCCATGAGGGCAGCGATAATATGACTTCCTCAGCACTGTACTCTCAGTTCTATATGAAATTGATAAATACTATATATTAATTGATAAATACAATATATGATAAATACTATATATACTATATATACAAAATACTGTATTATTTTGCCAGTGCTACAGTATTTTAATGAGTATAACTTTATGTTTTAATATGTGATTGGATACATCATCACATTTATTTTGTTTTTAAAATGTAGTCTTGTTACCCCCAAACTGGGTTTGCCTCCTGGTGAATATCAAGCCAAAAGACACAACCAAGCCAAAGATTGGGAGAAGGAAGGATTTATTACCTGCATCAAGTAAGACGAACATCAGGGATCTTTCCCAAAGCAGTGTCTCCCCAACAGCAAAACTGGGGAATTTTTTTTTTTTTTTTTTTTTTTTTTTTGCGGTATGCAGGCCTCTCACTGTTGTGGTCTCTCCCGTTGCGGAGCACAGGCTCTGGACGCGCAGGCTCAACGGCCATGGCTCATGGGCCCAGCTGCTCCGCGGCATGTGGGATCTTCCCGGACCAGGGCACGAACCTGTGTCTCCTGCATTGGCAGGCGGACTCTCAACCACTGCGCCACCAGGGAAGCCCTCAAGTCTACTTTTGATCACTTTGCTTATTTAGAAAAATTGTTTTCTTCATATAGATCCTGCATATTTTTCTTAATTTCTAGAAATTTCATAATTTTGTTGCTATTAAGAGATATTTCTCCCCTTGTATCTTATAATAAACTATTTTAGAGAAATTTTGTATTTAAAGAATTTTATTGCAAAGATAATAGAGTTCCCCTTTATACCACAACCAGTTTCCTTTATTATTAACATCTTCCATTAGTGAGGTACATTTGTCACAATTAATGAACTGATACTAATACATTATCATTAACTAAAGCCCATACTTTATTCAGATTTCCTTCATTTTTACTTTTTTTTTTTCTATTTCAGGATACCACATTGTATTCAGTATTGGTTATGATGGTTTCTCAAATTTTCCTTGGTTTTGATGACTTTGAAAATTTTGAGAATTTTTGGTCAGGTATTTTGCAGAATGTCCCTCCACTAAGCTTTGTTTAATGTTTTTCTCATCATTGGACTGGGGTAATGTGTTTTGGGGAGGAATACCACAGAGCAAAAGTGGCATTCTCATGACATTTTATCAAGGATATACACTATCAATATGACTCATTCCTATTGATGTTAACCTTGCTCACCGGGCTAGAGGTCACGTTAGTCAGGTTTCTCCACAATCAAGTTACTTTTTTTGGTCTCCCTTTCCATACTCTACTCTTGGGAAGAATCTCCCCTTATATTACTGAGAATTTTTTATATAAGTGAGGGTTGATTTTAGCATTTCTATACTATTTTAAATTATAAAGAGTAGACAGCCACCAAAACATTTACCAGTTACTAAATAATCAATGAGAAATTAGAGCGCTCCATAAACAATGCCCAAGGAAATCTTATGTTCTCAAACTCATTTTACAAAAATATACCTACTTTGTTGTGGCTTAGTAGTATTTCTATAATTAGTTTCTGGAGCTACTGAAATTGTGACCCCAATATTTTATGATTTTATAAAATAAGAACAGAAACTCAGGGCAAATGTCAGGTTATAAGTCCCATGGAAAACCACTCTGAATAAAATTTGATTTGTTTAGAAGTACTGATCTTGTATATGGCAAAGAGCAGCCTGTCCACTTCCATATCTATTGTGTTTATTGTGGTAGATTACTTGACTCTTCACCATATATTTTAGTTACTATCTGTATTAGTTATCTATTGCTGCATAAGAAATTACCCACACAACTTAGTGGCTGGTGAGCATTTATTATCTCACAGTTTTTGTGGATTAGGAATGTGGACATGACTTAACTGGGTCCTCTGCTTCAGTCTCAAACAAGGCTGCAAACAAGGCGTCAGCCAGGGCTGCAGTCATCTCAAGATTCAGCTGAGGGAGAATTGGCTTCCAAGCTCACTCCTTGGTTGCTGGCAGCATTCAGTTCCTTGTAGGCTATTGGACTTACCCAGAAGACTTCAGTTTTGTTCTGACTGTTGACCAGAGGTCACCTTCAGTTCCTAGCCATATGAACTTCTCCAAAACGACAGCTTGCTTTCAGTGAGAGCAACCCAAGAAAGCAAGAGAAAGAATGAGGAAAAGCCAGCAAGAGCTAAAAAGATGGACATAACAGTCTTGTATAACTTAATTATGGAAGTGATACTCCATCACTTTTGTTGAATTCTATTTATTAGGTGACAGTCACTAAGTCTAGGCCACACGCACTGAGAAGGGATGATACAACAGTGTGAATATCAGAAGGCAGAGACCATTGGGAACTATATCAGAAGTTGTCTACTATATCATCTCAGTGATGTTCCTCTATGGGAAGACTATCCCCATCTTGTTGAACAAAGAAATGACATGTGACTTGCTTTGGCTCATGAAATCGAGATAGAAATAACATACTTTATTATGTTTTAAAGCTTTTAAAATCCTGCTATGAAAACTGTTTCAGAGAGCTTGGGACTTCTGGAATGGTGGAGTGAGGAGCCTGGCAAATCCTCTCCCCAAAAAAGAAAACAACAACAACAACAAAAAAGAAACCCTGAAAAAAAAATCCCAACTATGAGAATCAACCAAAGGCATATAGTTAATCAAGAAACATCTACTCAAGAAAAACTACTGAACCTTGGGTAAGAACAGTAGGTATTTATGGCATTTTAGCCTGGGGCTACTCCTACACCTTCCTCAGGGCAGGCAGACCATGAAAATCATCAACTTTACTAGGAAGTAGACTACTTGAGTCTACTTGATTTGGACAGAGTGGAAAATTCCCACATCCAGGGCATTGTCAAAAACAATAGTGAACTTTGTGACAATCAGGAGGGACAATATCACAGGTATCCTTAAGTTGTGAATTAAGTTTAGGGCAACAATAGACTGGCAAACTAGTCAGAAATTTAATGGGGAGAAATTAAGAATGACGCAGATTTCCTCATACTAAACACAAAAGCTGACTCAAAATGAATTATAGACCTAAATACAAGAACCACAAACCATAAAATTTCTAGAAGGAAACATAATAGAGAATCTTCATGACCTTAGGTTAGGCAAAGAGTTCTTGGATGTGACACCAAAGCATAATTCATAAAAGAAAAAAAATTTGATAAATTGTATTTTGTAAAAATTAAAAATGCTTTGTGCTTCGAAAGACACTTTAAGAAAATGAAAAGACAAGCCAGAGACTGGGAGAAAATATCTTCCAATTATATATTTGAGAAAGATTTTATCCAGAATATATAAAGAGCTCTTGAAATTCAAAAAGAAGACAACTAAAAAAACTGGTGAAGGATTTGGATAGATACTTCACCAAAGATATGGTTAATAAGCACATGAAAAGATGCTTAACCATATTAGTCATTTGAACTAGAATATTTAAATTAAAACTGCAATGAACTACCACTCCATACCCACTGAAATGGCTATAATAAAAAAGACAAATAATAATAAGTTTCGGCAAAGAAATGGAGAAAGTGGAACTCTCATATCTTGCTGGTAGGAATGTAAAATGGCTAGTTAGGCTGTAAAAGTTTGGCAGTTTCTTAATAAGTTACACATGGATTTATCATACAACCCAGCAAACCTACTCCCAGGTATCTAACCAAGACAAATAAAAACATATGTCCAGGGCTTCCCTGGTGGCACAGTGGTTGAGAGTCCGCCTGCCGATGCAGGGGACACGGGTTCGTGTCCCGGTCCGGGAAGATCCCACATGCCGTGGAGCGGCTGGGCCCGTGAGCCATGGCCGCTAGGCCTGCGCGTCCGGAGCCTGTGCTCCGCAACGGGAGAGGTCACATCAGTGAGAGGCTCACGTACCGCAAAAGAAAAAAACAAAAAAAAACAAAACATATGTCCACACAAATACTGTGTGTTGATGTACACAGCAGTTTTACATGTAATAGTAAAAAACCTGAAACAACACAAATTTCCCTCAACTGGTGAATGGATTAAAAAAATGCAATCTATCCACACAATGGAAAATCATTTAGTAATAAAAGGAAATAAACTGATATATGCTGCAACATAGATGAACCCCAAAAACATGCCAAGTGAAATAAGTCAGACACAGAAGATTACATATTATATCTTTCCATTTATATGGAATGTCCATAAAGGGAAAATTTTTAGGCAGAAAGCAGATTAATTTTTGTCTAGGGCCAGGAGTAGGAATGGGAATTCGCTGCACATGGGGATCGGAGATATTCTGGGGGTGATGAAAATGAAATGTTCTAAAGCTGGATTGCAGTGATCAGTTACACAACTCCATAAATTTGCTGAAAGTCATTGAATTGTACACTTAGTATTGGTAGACTTATGGCCTGGAAATTATACCTCAATACAGACGTTTTAAAAAAGGAAAACATCTGTGTATGGGTCGAGTCTCTTTCTCTGTGTCAAGATGTCTAGTTATGTTCCAGATAAAGCTGTTTCAACAACCTGGGTCCCAAAATGAAGACACATGTGGAACAGACCTGCAGGCAAGCCATAACAGATGTGAACTAGAAAACAACCTTTGTTGTTGTGAGCCACTGAGATTTAGGCATCATCCTTTATCACAGCATAGCAGAGTCTGTCCTGACCGACACATTTATCTTTCTAAGAAATAAAATGTATTATGACATATTTATGCTAAATTCTTTAATGAAGAATTTCCATTTAAGTAGTAAAATTATTACTAAATATGTTTCTGTAGTTTCATAACTTTATGGTTTTTAAAATTAAAAATACAAAACTTTGTTACAATTGAGTGCTTTATGCAACTCTAAATCATATGACAAAATTATTTATACATATTTGCATAATAGCACTTTAGTGATGGGAATATACCTTCACAAAGCTTAGAAAAAAACTTGCTACCTGTATGTTTGTGTAATCTATTAAAATGGATTATAATTTTATTTTTATATTCAATGTCAGTTCGTTTAAATAAACTAGATGATAGTCCTTTCCATCTAAACTTCAGTAACTATCACTTTTGACTTACCAGATAATTTTTTAAATGCATTTTAATTTGTAGTCATTTTTAATTTCTACCAGCAGGTGGAACCCTTTAGGTTTATTTTCTCACTTTAACACAGCAATATATGCCTTTCTGATTTCATTTTTAAGAATTTTTTTGATTTAATATTTATTTATAGAACAGAAGGTAATGATAGTAGGCAAGAATGATCATTCCACATTCCCCAAAAAGTCTCTACATTAATAGAATCCACATCAGCATATTCTACATTAATAGAATCCACATCAGCATAAAGTTATAAGTTCACAGATATTTTGTCATAAAACACATGTCATGGGGTAAATGCTTAACATAGACTTTGTACTTCCAAGGGAGAAAAAAATATGTATGAGCTAAAATTCAAGAGGTTTTTATCCTTCTAGATCAGGGGCTGGCAAACTTTCTGTAAAGGATAAATATTTTAGGCTTTGTGGGCCTTAAGGTCTCTGTCGAAACTAATCAAGCTTGCTATTGTAGCCCTCAAGCAGCCATAGACAGTGAGCAAGGTTGTGTTCCAATAACATTTTATATACAATAAGTGGGCAGATTTGGTCTTCAGGCCAGCTGCTCTTACAGTCAAGCATCAGAATCACCTACAAGGCTCGTTAAAGCACAGATTGTTAGGCCTCATCTCTAGAGTTCCTGATTAGGCAGGTCTCTAGAGGGGCTCAGGAATCTGTATTTCTAACAAGTTTCCTGGTAACACTGGTGTTGCTAGTCTCAGAAACACAATTTACTCAGAAACCCCTACTAAAGGCTATATTTCATCATTTCTGCTCCCTTGTTTTTGTAACATTTAAAGAGAGCTAAAATAGACTTTTTCTTAACATGGGCACTGTAAGATTTCCTAGAGAGATCATTTGGCAAAGATCCCATCAGTTGGATGGTGGGAAGTAAGAGTGACTTATCTGGATCAGTTATCACCATCTGTTATAATGATGTGGTATTTTGTATTTGAGGATGTTTCTATAGAAAATACATCCTGCAGAGGATCACAGGCTGAAAATTTGCTGATATTAGTATGAACAGGTGGGAAAAGAAGCACCCACTACTTAGAGGCAAACACTGCTTTAATCTTGACATATTCCTGTATTTTTAATGCACATTTTTACATAAAGTCATATTACACATTTAATTTTGTAATATGCTTTTTTAAGCTCAGTGATCAGAATAATTTCCCCTTTGTTAATAAAAACTATAAACATTTTTAATGGATGTATAATATTCCATTATATATATATAACCATATTTTAGAACCATTCCCACTACTTCCATAACCATTCCCTCTACCCCCACTCACAATGACTTGGCGTTTTACAAGTTCCATGGATCTTGAACTCAACAGTGGGAGAACAGGGGTATAATCCCAAAGTGATTGTGTTTCCAACACTCAGGAGAATGAGGTCTCAAAGTTGAAATAAAATTCAGTTGAGAAATAAGAGATGAAAGTTATATTTACTGCAAGCTGGCTGTGTGGACTAAGACTCAAACCCAAACTCCTGTCATTTTCTGATACTCCACTACCAGATATGGCAGCAATCAGTACAGCCTCTTCTCTGTATGAAAAGAATATTCAGAATTGATGACAGACAAAATTGAGGTTAAAAACATGTCTACACTGTATGAATGTTTTCCAATAACTGGCTTATTGGTGAAAATAATATTGCACCGTGTGTTCAGTTGAGTTGATGGTTAAAGAAAGCCCAAATAGTTCATCCACAAGCTCTCTGTAATCATATCCTTCACAGCTTGACCAAATTTATATAGAAAAACAGCAGCAGACCCAAGTTTCTGTATTTATATTTCTTGCTTGAACTTCATGATGAAAAACATGAAACTGTTCTGAGTTATTTTAAAATTAAACACATTCATCCTTGGAATTGGAAAATGCTAATGATTTCCTATGCCCATATGCTGAATAAAATTAAAAGTAAACAGAGCTAGCATATTTTGGGAATTGCTACTATAGTCATCAAACCAATTAAAAACTCATTTCAAGGTGGATATTATAGCAGTATTTGTTGTTATTTATATGTCTGGAGACACTTATGTAGTGGTATATTATCCTACATGTATTAACAATATAAAAAGAACCAAGAAATCTTATCCATTTCATAAATGCCGAAATTGGTTCTTAAAGCCTAAAATTTTCAGAATTAACACCATAAGGAAGAAGTCCTTTCTGCGTTATCATAAGTTCAACATTTTCAAATAAAATTAGATGTATGGTCATAAAAGTATAATACATTAAGAATAATAATGTTTTACTGTCTGACTCATACCTATATTAGTCTTTGTTTACTTGACCACATTGCCATAGCATAGTCATAAATTAAAAGGCTTTTAAAGAATTAATAGTAGTTTGTCCTAGACTATAGCACAGTTTACTATTTCTAACATATTTACCAATTTAGAAAGAGAAAAAATTAAATGTTGTTGTTACAACCTTATCTTTATTATGCTGAATATTATCCTAAAAGAGTTTATAGAATAAGACTTTTTCCAGAAAGCTCCTTGGCCAGTTAAGATTTTCCGATAGTCAATAATTGTTCTTATATATATAAGAATTTTGTTTTTTCAACCACAGGAGAAACATATAGA
Organism: Phocoena phocoena; assembly: GCF_963924675.1. Classification (NCBI taxonomy): domain Eukaryota; kingdom Metazoa; phylum Chordata; class Mammalia; order Artiodactyla; family Phocoenidae; genus Phocoena; species Phocoena phocoena. The sequence continues at coordinate 84,884,466 of NC_089222.1, forward strand.
GACAGAGAAAATGGTGTACACTGTTCTTTATACCTTTAAGCGTTACACACTTCTTTAGTTTTGAGCCATACCTTATGCCTGGGAAAATCTCATTCTACATTTTACAAATCTTTACACGTATTCCCCCTTTTCCTTGAAAACATGTTATACAGAGTACCAAAAGAAAGTATTATTTAAATAAAATCAAGGTAAAATTATTAAGTAGCATGTGGGAGGCAAATTGCAATATTGGCTGTCATGCTTACAAATGCCCCACGCATACTAATGGTGGTCACTCTTGCCCTGAGCCATAAGGAGTAAAGGCTATGAAAAGCTTCTTTGTAGTCTCAACCATCTGTAGGATACTCTAACAGCTACACTGACATTCCCACCTCATAAAGCCAAGATCCTTCCCCAGAGGAAGTCTAGCTCTTGGATACTGGGTTTTGGCCCAAGTCATACCTGAAACTCCATGTGCACTTCCTGATCCTGTCAAATACCTATGTTGTCCTGCATTTTCTGCAGCTCCCCATGAGTGTTGCTTACATTAAGGAAAGGTATGAGAAAGTCTCAGCTGCTGATAGATTTGCCCTTCCAATTGATGGCTGGGACTCCTTTCCCTGCCAGGTTTAAAACAATTACATTGAATTTACCAGCCATACTCAGAGCCTAGAGCACCAAGGATTAAGATTTTTGTATACGTAGTTTCACAGGGAGATACATTTTTCCTTATTGGAGTTTGTTTGATCAATCTTTTGACTTGTTTGCGGTCTCTATGTCTTGGGCTTTAAAGGAAACACCTGTTTGCTGGAGGCAAGTCTGTGGCACTTTGAGTGCCGGTCATGCTCACAACCCCATTCTGGTTAAAGCTACCATATCTACAGACATATTCTGAAGAAATCTGCCTGTGTCCGCTCTATGTGAAAAAAAACTTCTAAATCTCAGTGGCATTTACTTAGCTCATTCATCAGTGATTTGACTAGAGGCTGGCTGATCTAGAATGGGCTGATGGGAGTAACCCAGCTGGAGCACTTATGATCTGCATGTCTCTCATTCTTTTCCTGGGTCCAGCAAGCCAGCGAGGCCTAGTCTTCCTGTGGTAATGGCAGAAGTGCACAAAAATTAAAAAAAAAAAAAAAAAAAAAAAGCAAGTCCTCTTGACCTAGGCTGACCACTGACATACTTCCACTTCTGCCTCAATCTACTGGCTAAAATAATTCACATGGAGTTGTAAGAAACTGTACTTCCTAACTCCTTCTCTTTGCTAGGGATTTTCCCTTTTATTCGCCTCTTGGTTCATGTTAGGATGGCAATATAGTCAGCATATGCTTATCTCTACTTTGAGATCACATCTCTGCATAAAGACCCACTCAGTTAATAGGGAGATTAAAAAAAAAAAAAAAGCTCCTGGCTTCACCTCCACAGCTAGAAAATTAGTCCTTAATCTGACTAATTAAATGCTATAAGTGTTTTTGGGCTCACAAATTTTTTAAAGTTATGTTAAAAATTTGTCCCAGTTACTATGAGTTTTGTAGCTATTATTCAGGTAGTACAACACTTCTATATTAGAATCCCTCCCTCCCTAGTCTCTACAACTAGATTCTTGCTCACCATTCAGGACACAGTTCAAATCCCCCTTTGCCATGAAGTTTCACTAGGCTAACAATTCCATATTAAGTACTCCCTTCTTTGATTTCCCAGAGCATTTATTATGCTTACTGCTGTTTTCATGTTGGTTATGGTACCCCCTGCCACACACTTACAAAGCCTGGTGGAAGAGGTACCCCAAGGGAGCAGTGTCCTTCATCACAGACCACTCTTCCTCTCCCCAACCCCAACAAACAGTCTATCTACCCACTGGCCGTTGCTGGGCAAGAAAAGCTCAGCAAAATTAGTTAAGTCGAACAGATTCTCTCTCAGGAATTTGAACTTGAACTCTAGAAGAGAGGACAGCAGAGAGGAAGACAGAGAAAAAATATATACCTAGCAAGCAGTCATATCACACTAATGGAAGAGCATTTGTGCAGGGGTCCTACTAGCTGCCTCGAATCCAGAAAGTTTCTAGCATTTCACCTTCCTATATTGCCATGGCATGGATTTTTATCCTGGAGCTCCATGAGATGTCACCTCTCTTTTTATCACATAAATTCTAATGAAAACCCCCAGGGAGTCTTTTTTGACTGGACATGAAAATAACTGACTAAAACACTATCCATTTATTATATGCTGTCTAGCGTCTTTCATTGCAAGCTGCATGTGTGCCTTTCTAGTTACTGAGACCATTAGCTCTTTGAAGGTAGAGGTATTATGTATCTTCCCCAAGGACCTGGCACAGTGTTCACACACTGAGATCCTCAGGGAGAACATATTAAATTGGAGTGACATCTAATCCCGATATTCTTTCTAAAACTAATTTTTAAATTATCCCAAATATATTTGTTATATGCTATTTTCAATAATGACAGCTGAATTCTTTCTTTCAGATATGGGGTGTCCTATACGACTTCTTCCAGATAGCAGAAAGAACAGTTTATCTAATCTATTGTTTTCTCCTGCATTTAATTTACCTCCACTAGAAATGAAGAATCAACCAGCAACTTTCTTAAACCACTACTGTGTATTCACAGCACTGAATGTCTGCTGGAAAAACTTTTCATTTCTCAGTTCTCTGCACAAATAAAAATCATACCTGAAGGTGAAAAAATAACTATGGAGAGGCAGAGTGACAAATGAAGGTGAGCCAGAAAATATCAGCTATGTATATTGTCAGCTGTTTGAATGCCCCACCACTAACCACACCCATCTTGGGGCATAGAAGCAGGGGAGGTGGGATATTATCTCTCAGGCTTCAGCTCCACACTGCATTCTGACAGCATGCTAGAGGCTCATTATATATAAGTATACAGAGTAACTCTACAAGGCTGAAGTTTTTCTCAAATCTGTGATGTTTTGACATTTCAAAGTATTAACCTTTAATAGAAAAGATAAATCAAAGACAGGGTACCTTGGAAATATTTTACTTAGCAATATTCTTAAATTACATCTCATAACTTTGGTCCTTCCTTGGAAGTCTATACTTGAATCTGAAACTTTTACAAAATTTTAAAGCTTCAACTTTAACTTTAAAGGTACCAATAAAGATGCAAGAAACGCAATAATCTATTTTTTAAAATGCATGCAGGATCAAATTAGTTGTACTATATTTTTCTAATTAAGAAAAAATTGCATAAATATTCTTCCTAATACCAAAGACTATTGTGTGTCCTTTCATTAGAATTAAGTCCCTGTATCAGCCACCACTGCATTTCTTTGATAGCCATGCTAATTCTCACGTTTTATGAAAGGATACGGAGAAACTGTCTTTTTCTACCAATTTCTCCTAAAACATGACTGACTTTCTTGCAGCTTTCATTTCCAGAAAAACAAATATTGCTTCCTTCTATGCAAGAAGTGCTGTAAATCTCAATTTTTTCCACTCATTGGAAAATATTATCTAATCTTTTCATACTCTAAATAAAAATTCAGCTGTTAGTGTTCAAGAATTCTAAAATATAATTTTTCTAGTCTGTGTGTCCATGGTAGTAGACAAGATTAATCTCCATGCAGAATATAAAATAGAGCAATTGGAGATGTGATCTAAAAAGTATAGTACTTATAGTACAAAAGTATATTTTAGTATAGTACCTAGAGCTCCCCAAACTCCTCTCTGCCATGTGGAGACCCACTCATTCTCTACTTTTAATCCAGTGGGGCCTACATAAGCCTGAGGCTTGTGTCAGTCAGTGGAACGCTCCCCCAGGACTTTACAGAAATATGCATTCCGTGGTTTTGGTTATTAACCTTTTTCAGTATCCATCTTACCTGCCACCCATTATGTAACAGGCGTTTGGGTTAGACTGATACAACTCCAGAAGTGGGTCCTGATTAATATAAGCCAATCAATAGAGTTTCTAAATCTCTTGCTCTAGATACTGGTTCCAGAATGGGCGATGACTTTAGTTGGTCCTCATAGAATGAAATTCAGAACTTCTGTCCAATAATTTAGGGAAAAACTCTGATGATGTGGCATCTGTAAGGCCTAGGACCACTATAACTACAGCTAATACACAAAGATGGGCTAAGAGAATCCCAGAGAGTTTGATCAAACCACATCCAAAACTGTACTACATCTGGACTTCTATTATGTGGGCCAGTACATTTATTATTTAAACCAGTTTGTGCTGAAGATCATGTATGCCTGAAGTTCTCATTACCATCTTTGCCATTACATAGAGATAGCCCACCTGAGAATAAAGCCAAAGTGAAGAAAAAAATCCAGGAAAGAACAGGAGAGACTGTTTTCTGGTAATAGCAATGAGGTACTATCTTCACATGGAAGCTAATATAGTATAATTTATCATTTAAAATAATTTGAGTTGGGTTTCTTCTACTTGCAAATGTAGAGTCCTGACTAATTCAGTAGTGTTTGTTTTGCACAATTTAGTGGCTCCAAGACTGGATTATTCCTCCATTGAAAAGGCCATTATAAGAACCAGATTTGGAAACAAAACAGAAATAATGCAAATATCATGATCTTTAAGAACTAAGTTGAATATAATATGACCATTGGCCAGAAAATCTTAATTTATTATTCAGGCAAAAGAACCAATTTGCTACTTTAAAGGACAGTACTGACTAAAATTTACCAAAAAAGTTCAAAAATGGTTTAGATAATTTCATCACCCTCTCAATAGCTGGTTAGATGCCCATTCTACATGCCCCCATTGGAGGATTATTAACTATTTTATACTCCAGTTTCCAAAGGAGGTTTAAGGCTTCCTCTCCTTCCAATACCATCATGAATAAAGAAAGATTATGTGGATCAAAGCCAAGAGCACTGGTGGGCTCCAGTGCTAAGGGCTAAAACTTCCAATATGACACAAGAGGTTTGACATCCCTATGGTTTCATTCTTTTCTCTGCAGTTACCGTTTTGGAAATATCTCTTTGGGTGTTGTTTTTTATCCTTTTCTGCATCTGTTATTGTTAGAGGGGTTTTGGCCCCTTCTTTCCAAGACTTTCTCCACCCCCATCACCCTTAGGCTCTGACAACTGGGCAGAGCACTGGGGGGAATCAGACAAGCAGGCCAAAAGTTTGATGGTTAACATAGAGATTGAAAAATAGGATAGCTGTATTAGATGATATTTCAACCAGTCTACCAAAAAAAGAAAAATCTCAAGAGTCAATTCTATCCCACAATAAAGGATACCTCAACTGTAACATAGATGTCAATCATAGTAAACTATTTGACACTCCTTGAATTCACTATGCTTTTAACCTTGCTAAGCCTCAATTCTTCATCTGTATTACTGGAGATAATAACTGTACTTAACTTATAAAACTATTACAAAAAAATCAACTGAACATACAGTTCCTAGGTTTATAGTATTTAATAAAAGTTAGGTATTAAAATGTACCTCCACCATGGCCCTTATTAGATTGTAACAGAATTAACATGTTTCTTTTAGTAGACTGTGTGATTAGTTATGAGTAGGGACCATGACTAATTTGTATTTATGTGTTCAATATTTAGCAAAATTAGGAAGTTCACAATAAACATACGTTCAGTACATAAAGAACTGAATGTTTAGAGTTCAAACTTCTATTAGCCTTCGGGGAGAATGAGAAAAAGACTTTTCCTATAATATTTAAGCCATATATAAATCATATTTAAATCATCATATATAAATGCAAATAACAATGCATAATGCAATAATTTTCAAGGTTTATGCTTTGCATTCCTACCAAATTCAAATTTTATATTATCTCTAAATTTGAAGTGTAGGTAATATTGACAACAAGGAAAGCAAGCACTGATCCAGTATGTATAGATTAAAGTAAATCAAGGTGCTCAAAATGAGAATCAGGCAATAGGTCTAAATGGCTTTCCTTCCCTTTCCCTTGGTCTTCTGCTCCTCTAGGAAGGTACTCAAATTTACTTCAGACATATGTACCACTTCTCTTACACTGCTGATAATGGGAAGCACTAAAATGCCTGAGGAGTGACAGGAAATAAAAGAGCTAGCAAGGGCTGTGATTATATGCTCCTAGACCTTTTGTTTATAAGGAACCACTCCTTTGCTTGTCCCACAAATCTAAATCATCCCAATATCCGGAAAATATAACCACCTATTCCAAGTGTTTAGTTCTTATATGCTTTCAACAGTACTAGCCTTTCAGTCAAACCCTTGAACATTTTTAAATCTCTTGTTCCAAAGCCAGCCTTCTGCCCCGTAGTGAGCTTATCAGTACTGGCCATAATGACAGATGTGTATGGATCCAAAGAAAAATTTTCATTCAAAATGACAGCACTGCAGTCTCACAATTTTGAACATTATTTGCAAGCCTATGAAGGCTTGAAGGAAATGATAAGATTAGAAGGCAAGGAAAACATTTTTCATGATGACTTGTTAAAAAACTGGGGGAAAAAAGCCTTACATTTTTTTGGCGTTTATGATCTCTAAATAGGCCAAGAAAATCAAGTTAACATAATATACTTGTATATTCTTGAACAACCAAATTTATTGTATACCTTTAAAAGGTGCTGAAAATAGGCATTTTTTTTTCAAAATACCAGTTCAGTCTTCAAACTTAAAGGTTTATTGTCATTTCCCCCTGTGGCTTCTGTCCTTTCCAATGATTTTTGTGAAGACAGTTGTTTAAATTTTAATCTCAGAAAGGCATCCTGTTTTGAAACTTAAAATGTCCTTGGCATTTAGAATATCATTTAGGTGGATTTCATAAACCTGGAAACATTAAAATTCTAAGACGCTGAAGAAACACTGGAGTTACTAAAAGAGGTTTTAAACAAATCTTCTCTGGAGATTTAATACACGGCATATTAATTTTCTGCACAAATAGTTTAGGGATGCATGATTTGTAAAAAATAAACCAATCTCTCAAATTTATATTTTCTCTAGCAGGTGATGAGGGTTAGTATTTCTGTACCTAGAGGCATAATCCACTTTTGGAAGGGTTCACAAAGCTGGAGACCTCTGTCATAATGTAAAAATCATATTCTTCAAGAAAAAAACAGGTCACCAAAGGTCTTTTTGTTTCTTTCTGCCAATTACAAATAGACAAAAAGTAAAATAACTCTCTATTAGAGAATAGGCTTACTGGATTTGTGGAAGGAGATGAAGAAGAAACTTTGGTGCAGTTTGGTCTTTCTTCTGACTCTAGCTTCCTGGCTGTGATTCTTGATTAGATGCCATTGTATTTTCCATTGCCCTGTGAGAGATATGTAATTGATCTCTGATAAAGTGAGCTATTTCCAAACTGACGCCTGTTGCATAATTTCAAAATATTTTAAAAGAACAGATTTTAAACCTGTTCTCTAAAAAACAATTAGCAATGTAGAAACCCTACTTGCCATCTCTACCTAATCCACCCTAACCCTCTGAAGGTCTACACATTAGGAAAGAGTCCTGAAATTCTTGAGCTATAGAAATTCAGCAGTTTAATCCTCGGGTTATGGAATTCTATAAAAGAAAGATCTGCTTAAGGACTGTTGTTAAGACCTAGGGAATTATGTTTAGAATATTAAATTCAATTTTAAAAATTAGAGCCCTATATTCCTTGGGCTTATTTGAGAGTACAGTGATGAAAGTGGCAAGAAGCTTTCTGTGGTAGGATGAATAATCGTCCCCTCTGCCCCCAGAGGTGTCCATATTTTAAACCTCAGAACCTGTGAATGTGTTACATAGCAAAAGAGACTTTGTAGATGTGATTAAGGGCTCTTGAGATGCGGAGATTATTCTGGATTATCCAGGTAGCTCAATGTAATCACAAGGATGCTCATAAGAGGGAGGCAAGGAATGACAGTTAGAAAAAGAAGATGTTAGACAGAATTAGGGAGAGAGCAATTAGAAAATGCTATGCTTCTGACTTTGAAGATGGAGGATGGGGCCACAAGCTAAGGAATGCAGTGGCTTCCAGAAACTAGAAAAGGTCCTGCAACACCTTGATTTTAACCCACTGAGATTGATTTTGATCTTTTGATGTCCAAACCTGTAAGATAACAAATTTGTGTTGTTTTAAGCCACTAAGTTTGTGATAATTTGTTACAACACACCAGGAAATTAATACATCTCTAGTAGCTTTCCAATATAAACCACATCTGTGGACATTCTTTAACACTAAAAGTGGTCCTCATGTCAAAATTGAGGCATTCACTGAACCACAGAGCCCCAGAAAGGGAGAACCTTGTTGGGTAAATTTCATTTAAATGATTGCTCTTTGGTATCATCATAAATTTTTCCTTAGCCAAAATGTGATTTAACCAGTGACAGAATCTGGAGCAGACCTTAGGACAATGAGTGAAATAATTCCATTCTTACTTGAGAATTAGGACACAAAGTTTGTAGGAAAGGGCTTGTTATGGCTCAGCATATGGCTGAAGCAAGAAATCCTTCTGATGCCACCACCTTTCCAAGAGAAAACTCCCTTTCTCTCTCTCTGAAAGAGCCCTACAATAAAATCACTATAAGATTTGAATCCCACGCTTGTGACACTGACACAGGGAAAGGGGTTTCCACACTATAGAAATCAGAGAGGAACCAGCTGTAGTGACATACATATCAGACACTAAAACACTATCTACCATAAACAGAGACCCATCAATTTTCAAAGCAACACTGGATGGAAGCAACAGCATCAATAAAAACCCTCCCTAGCGAATAAATCACATATTCTGGTCATGATGCAATGAGTAAAAATGATCCCTTGGACTTAGTAAGCAACTCTGAAAATCTCAGACTTATCATTAGGACATTCTGAGTTTAGATGAAAGTCATACTTTCTCTATCTGACAATGGTTAGGAACATTTGAGTATTAAAAGACTTGTGGCCTGGGTTTGTATACTCAGCTTGGTGAAGTGATTTATATTAATTCACAGGAATTCTAGTTAAAATGGAGTGCTCATATTAGATTAATCCTGTGTCAGAAACAATGATAAAACTCAAATAAAATATAAATATATAAAACATTTATTTGAAGACAGCTGATACAAACAGGGTTTAAGGGGCTATGATTTCTGAGAGAAGGGAAGCACAAAGAGAGCTCTAAAGGCAACGTGGCCCCTTCTCTGAGGCATTTCTAATTCACAAAGTGAGGGAACAGAGTCTGAGTAGAAAGCTACAGGCTCATTGGGAAGAGGCAAGAGAGGATAGGGTTTGACTCTGCCGAAGTGATTGAAGCTTGAGTGACAAAACTTCAGAGGAAGGAGTGACAGAGAAGTCAGTCTAAAACTCTGTGTTTGATTTCCCCTTGAGGAATTTGTGAACTTTTAAGCTAGATATGCAACAGAGTAACAAAACAGTAACTTATGAGGCTATGGTTGAGCAGAAATTCCTTGCTTGGGAGACAGAGGATGGAGTTCAGAGATTGCTAAAGTAAAGGAGAAACTCTAGGAGAAACTGTAACACCCAGACTTTTATTTGAGACCCCAGAAAGGCTATGCCTCTGGTAATAAATCTGCCTGAAACAGACCTGCCTGAATAAACAAGGATCAAGGTGATCTGTTTGTGTTTGCACTCTGCCTCCCAGAAGAAGCTTAATCTCCACAATTGTTCATCACAATATACAGCATTCAGTAAAAAATTATGAGCCACGCTAAAAAACAGGAATGAATGAGTCACACGAAAGGAAAACAACAATAAATACAAGCTCACAGGTGTGGGAGTTTTACTCAAGTATGTTACAATAAATATGTTTAATAAGTTTAGAATAAGAGGAAAAGATGGAAAATTTCAGCATAGACACAACTTCATCAAAAGGAATCAAACAGAAATTCTACAACTGAAAAATACTATATCTGAAATTAAAAATTCACTTCTGCCTCCAGACAGGATGGAGAAGATAGTAACACCCACTTGAACTAGGAAAAACATGAGATAAATCACAAAAACTATATTTTTAAAAACATCAGAGACTTGTGGATGCAAAGAGGAACTCATGAATTAAAATACTAGAGAGAGAAGCGCTTCTCCTGGGTAAGCTGCGTTTTCCAACTACTTTTTCCTGAGGAGTATCTATTGAGTCTGTGCATGTACTGAGAACGCTTACCATAGAGTGACTCTAATAGGATAAAGGGGAAACAAGTGGAACTTTTGACATTTGTGTGATTTGGAGCGAAGCCCCAAACATAGAGCTGTAGAGCCCAAATTGCTAATTCACATAATCAGGAGCAAATAAATGAGTGGTTGTTTTAGGTTACTAAGTTTTGGAATAGTTTATTACACGGTAATAGATAAGGTAAAATTATAACATTCCCCTTATGCAGGAAGATGATTCAGATGTATGTAGCTAAAACAATTTAAAAACTAAATAGGTAAATTGCAAACACAATTATATAAACAAATAAATACACGAACAAATAAAATAATCTGTTCACTAAGAAATAAATATGGTGCTGGGATAGACACTAATTATGGACACTTTAAAAATATAAGTGATAAAAGTAACATTATGTAAATTTAAAAAATAAACTTGAAAATCTAGAATAAATATTTTTGTAAGAAAATTTAAATTACCAAAATGACTAAGGAAGAGGTAGAAAGATACAGTAACCAAAAACTACAGAATTGAGAAAATAAAGACCTATCCTTTTTAAAAATAGGAAAAAAAACATAAGTACGGTAAAAGACAAAATTTTCCCAACTAATTCGAAGAAGCTAGTCTAATAAAATTTCAAAATTGGATGAAAGGTTCAACAAGGTCCATGCCACTTATGAATACTAATGTCAGAAGTTTGCAAATTCCAAAATAAAAATAATAGTTAAACATATTATTTACTGAATAGTAATAAAATTAAGAAAATTTATCTAGGTAAATCTATCATTATAATTCAATACATTAACAGAATAAATAAAAATAATTATGATTATTTTATACATTTAGAAAAGGTATTTGATAAAATTCAATATTCATTCATGATTTTTGAAATGCAGTGCTTTGGAAGCTGTGATGATAGAGCAACTTCTTTAACAAAACTTCCAGCAAGAAACAAAATTCAAGGTGCAACATCAAAAATGCAGAAATAAGACAAAGATGCACACTACTGTAACTACTATTCAACATTTTGCTGTCAGTCTGGCCAACAAAATAAGAAAAATATATTACAAACACTGAAAAGAGACAAAAAACTATCACTGTTAGATGATATGAATTTCTACATAAAATCAAGAGAGTCAACTGATAAATGATGAATAAAAGAGTTCACCAAGATGTCTGGATACAAAGTTAGTATGTAAACACATAAAATTAACTGAATCTCTAGTTTACTTAGTATATATAAAAATCAGTATCAGGTCCTATAGGGACTAGATGGTGTGTTCAACCTGCTAACAGGAGGTGGGCATTATAATTGGTAGTTCTATCTGAATCATATGACTGGATTTTGGGAGGAACAGTCCCCAGAAAAGCACAGGATAAAAAAAATAAATGTTCAGCATAAGGCTCAGGGACCTCCTTGAGTCCCAGATCTAGTTGTGCCTGAGACCAACTACAGCCCTATCATTCCAGTACCACAAGCCAATGGTTTTCTTTTAATTAGTGAAGGTGGTTTGAACTGGGTTTCTGTCACTTGCAATTTGACATTTGTAAATCTTAGTTGACGTCCACAGCAATTTTACAGTTTAATCTACACAGATCACACAGTGTTTCACTGTTACCATTGAAAATGTTTTATAGCATTTTTCACAGTTGTAAAATGGGATATTTTTTTCCATTACATTTTATGTCATTGCTTGTGTATAGGAAAACTATTTAACATTATATGGAATTCTTGCTACATCTTTTGGAATGTTTGTATATCTGGGGGGGGTGGGCTGGTGGTTGAGGTCTGTGCATGTGTAATGTAAATATAAAGATTGAGGCATTCCTTATAGACAGAAGCATTTTAACCCCAGATTCTAACATCATGGGAACTGGTATAAATAACCACCATCTTAAATAGGGGCAGTAACATCCAAGGCCTCACCTGATCACTAATATTGAATTAGAATATTTTATGTTGCTTTCCTAATGCCTTATCATTATAATCCTAACAGCTCTCATGCCCATATACTGAAAATTGCTTTAAAAACTTGCTGAAAAGGATGAGTATTAAGTAGTACTTAGAGAGTGGCTATTACACCTCGTTAAAGTTGTGGAATTAAACTATTTAGACACCTTTGTTAAGTTTTACTGAACTTTCTCATGTGAAGCTGATTATTCTGTATGGAATACTTAAACTACGGTTACTACATCGTGTTGTAGCTAAGATTTATACATAAATTCTAAAGTGTTTTGGCTTCCAGATGTAATAGAAATTTGTACACTTTACTGGTCTTCAAATTTGACACCTGATGCAATAATTTTGTGGATTCTAAGACCTTCATACATATATTCTTCAGAAGGTAGATCTAATGTTATTTATGAGGTCAAGGCCTTGTACATTTTTTTCCACCAGGGCCTATTTATTTTGCTTAGGTTCTGCCAAAGACCGCTAATCAAAGCCAGGCATTTGTACACTTCCTTGCAAAATACAGCTTTAACAAGAACTCCCCCCAACCCCCATTACCCTAGATATATGATCAGGTTCCTCATTTTCCACCATCCCCAAGGTGATGTCTGATCACCCTGGCCTGTCTTCAGCAGGAATCCTGCTAGGTTGGTTTAGCCAAAATCTCCCTTACCCCTAATGCTTCCTCTTAGCAATTTTCCATCCACTGACCCTCACCTTTTTTCCTTGGCTAAAGTTCCTACTTGCCCACTCTTAATATGAAATTGAGCCCAATCTCTCAAATTGGGCTGCAAAATTCAATTGCAATGATCCTATCTATACCTACCTCAGTGGTCCTGAATAAAATCTGCCTAACCATCTTTAACAAGTTTCATGAAAATTTTTTTCTTTAAGGCATGCTGTATGTCCCAAGGAAGCCTAGAATAAAAATTAGAGGACTTGAGTCTATTAGAAACTATACATCAAATACATGTCCTATAAAAAAATTGTTTTCAAATAGCAAATCCAGTATATTATTTGTATGCATGGTATTTTTAATAAAGTCCCTTATTTTGTGACAAATTGTTGCTGAGTTCCCCCAATACTGCAACTTTTAATTTTGGCAGGGTTTTTTTTGTGTGTGTGTGTATAGTGAAAAGCGATTTTTTTTTCTTCCTTCCCCTCTTAGCCCTTTTTAGGAATCCTTTTTAGGAATCCTCCCTGAGCTTCCTGCCGGCTTTAAGCCTCGTCTATTTCCCCCATGCCTGAGTACTGGACCAACACTTGGTAAGAATTTGGCTCTGAGGAGTGCTAGGTTGAGTGACAAATGGATGAGGATGGAGGTTTTATTGAAGCATCTGAACCGCATTTAATTTTCCGTGTTACTTTATTTGTTCCTTCTAGCCCTCAGGATATTGAATTTTGTGGGCTTGGGTTGGGTCGCTGGTACTTCAGGCGTTTAGTAGTATGAAACAATGTTTCTCCCGTTAGAATAATATTCTCATTTATATTAACGGCGGCTTACTCCAAACTGCTTTACATAGCATTTTTCTAAACCTCCTGAACGAACGCATTTTCCCGTTGAGCACTGGCATTGCTTCAGCGGCCTCTGCCGACCTCCTGGCTTGGCAACCTGCACCCCGCTCCACAAGAACCAAGCCTGACCCAGCGTGGCCTTGAGCGCCGCCGCCTCGCCAGACCCTGTCTCCCGCTTTCCCTCCCACCGCCCGGGATCCAGCTTCCCTCCTGCCGCCTCAGCCGTCAGCGACAGCGACACCCTCTCCTCCCCTCCCGCGGCTCCCCGCGCCAGGTCGCCGCGCCAGACAGCGGGTAACCGCCGCCTCCGCTGGGGCATCCCGACTCCATAGGCCTAACGCGCTCCAGACACCTGCCTCTCACTGGCCACCGCCGCTGCCCCTCACCCGGCAGCCCCCTCGGCAATTGGCCCCCGGCCGTCCCTCGTCATCCTCGGCCTCGCCTCGAGTCCCGCCTCCGTCGCCAGGTCATTTAAGTTTATCACAAATAAATAAATAAAGGAGGAAATAGAAATGCGTAGAAAGTAAAAGCAGTTAGGAGGGGGCGGGGGCCTGGAGAAAAAAGGTGGGCGCGGCGGAGGTTAGACAACCAAACCTGATAGTGTCTGTGTTGACCAATCACGACTCAGTCTAGTCCGGTCTGACGGGCCCTCTCAACCAATAGCCTCCCACCTCTCGGATCACTGAACAACGAGATATGACTGACCTCTCCAGAGTGGACGAAGGTGCGGCGGAGTGAGGTGGGAGAGCGGAAAGACTGCTGACCAATCGCCTGTTAACAGTTCTCTGAGCGAAGTTTCAGTGCTCCAATGGGTGTCTGAGATAGCGGATTGGGCCTCTTCTAGCCCAATCGAAGCTGGTAGAGATGAGGGAAGAGTCAGATGGGGGCGGGGACAGGTGAGGGGAGGAGGAAGAGTGTATTTTGTTTATGGGCGGCAACCTCATGAGGGGCGTCCCATTCTTATTGGCTCACTGAAGCCAAGAGTGGCGTGGGGGCAACCCAATAGCAGGAAAAGATAGAGGGTTCGCTGCGTGAGGCGCCCAATGTGGGCCTTCTGCCGAAGAAGTAGGGGCGGGGGGAAGTTTAGGAGTTGAGGAAAGAAGATTAAAGAGCGCGAGGAGGTAACGCCAAAAACTCTAATTTGTTGTGGGGCGGGCTGGAGGGAGGGGTGTGTGCGTGCTGTGGGGGACGGGGCGTCTGCGAGGCGCTGGGAGTGGGGGGCGGTGGGACAGGAAAGGAGGGGCACGGGGTGGGGTTGGGGGAGCGAGTTAGAGTGGCGAGCCCGCGGGCTGTTGGCCGGCCGAGCGCGCGCCCCCTCCCCCGGGTGCCCTCCCCCCCGGCGGCCCCTTCCCCCGAGCGCCCCTCCTCGCGCCGGGCGGCGGCGGTGGCCTCGCCTGACCCGGCGCGGAGGGAGGGAACGCGGGAGGGTCCTGGGTTCCAGGATCGGGCGGGGCGTCCCGCAGCTGGAAACGTGTCTTCTGCCTTCTTTCTACTCCCCGCGCCTGGAGCTGCCGCTACCAAGAAGAGGAGCTGAGGGGGACTAGCCGGGGCTCAGGAGCTACTAGAGGCGCCCGCTTGTCTTCCGCCCCCTCCCTCCTCGCCCTTCCCCGCTTGCCGTGGCTCTAGCAGTATCTGGAGCGTCTTCAGAGAACTGGGGGGCGGGAGGGGTCCTGGCCCAGAGCCGCTGGACGCCCCTCCAGACGCCGGAGCTACCGGCCGCCGCCTGCTTCGCTGCTACGACTGTAGAGAAAGGGGCATGGGAAGGGAAGACAGCTTTCCTTCTTTCTCTCCTCCTTTGGGCCCCTTTGGAAACATTAAAAAATGTTTACGCTTTTTCCATAGCTGAGAGAAAACGATTGGAAGCTTTTTGAAAGTTTAAAAGAAATGCACTCTCTTTTACATTGTTTAATGCATTACTGTCCGTGTGGCTTTCTGGTCTTCTCCCACCATACGCCCCACGCCCTGCCCTCCTAAAGCTGTTAGCCTTTTTAAGGATGCTTGAAGAGGCAGGAGGCAGGAATTTTCTAAAAGTTGTATTGATAAACACTTGTACAAACATATGCTAGGCACACACATAAACGATAAACATTCGCGAAAAACACAATATGGCGTACAGCTACCCTAACTAGCGCGGTAATCCGCTGATCTCTTAACCCAACCCAGTTGAATGGGGTCAGTAGCAGGATGACAATTCTCCAGTAAAAATCTGAATGAAGCAGGAAGTAATTTGGAAGCAGCCCGTGGGTAAAGTACTGTCCTCACATCAGCATTGGCCCAAGCTAAGTTGAATTTGTGAATCTTCGAGTCATGTGAAAATTGTCTTAACTGCTTCTTACCATTAAAAATACCAAAATGTTGCTCAAGTGGAATTTTCTCACTGCGTGGTCATGTGTGAATTTCAGCTAAGAAAATTAAGAGACCACTCATTCCCCCAGTGTTTTCAAGCAAGCTCTGTTCTAAAGTTAGTATTTTTGTTGCTATTGAAAGTTTTAAAACATGAATTATAAGGACCGTTTTGTAAATACATTCTCTAGCTTTACACATTGAATAATCCATTACCATCGACAAATTCATAAATGGTTTACTTTCTTACCTGTTGCTCCTAATCCCATGCACCCTTTGCTATTGCTTGGGAATCGTTAAAATACACCCTTCTACCCCATCACATCCCCACGTATAAATTTGACCAGTCCAATTTTGGCTACGATTTGCATTTCTGTATTTCTTGGAAAAGAACAACAGCAAGAACAATTTACATTTTTTTTAATGCCCATGTTTGCTCTTTGTCATTCTTAATCAAAATGTATCAAAGTTCATGCACATATAGTGCATGGTAATACCATTCACTGTGCCCTCTTGGAAGTAGTCTTCTCTCAAGGAAGTTTTTGGTATTGTCCTTGAAGAATTGCTGATATTACTCATTGCTTAGCGCTCAAGGTTTAATTCTTAAGGTTGGGGATGTGATTTCCATTGAGCTCAATTTTAGCCTTGAGCATACATCATGCTCAAACAGTGAGGAGAAGAAAAAAAGTGAGTTTTCTAGAAATATAATTATCTGCTCAGTGAGTCCAGCAGTTGGGTATTTTTGGTTTTGTGATTTCAGATCTCACAGACCAGTGGAATAAAGACCTTTTGCATATGAAGATCAGGTGACAAGTTAACTGGCTACCAGCCTCCAAAGCAATACGCCCTTTCATGGTGAGGTCCCAATTTTAACAGACTAAAGAAAGAAGTTTAAGACTAAAAATTGTCAAATTTTATCCATTTTTAGGAAGAACTCTTTATGCTTACTTGTTTAGTTCATTTAAGATGCCAGTATTTTGAAATAACTACTATACCAAGAAAATACAGGTATACTTAATGTGTACATTCGCTACTAGCAACTAGCTACTGAAAGACAATATGAGTTTAAGCGGAGTACTAGAGGAAAGAACAACTTACATGTGAGGGTTGTAATTTTGGTGTGTGTGTGTGTGTGTGTGTGGAAGGGGAGGAAGGGTATTGTTCAGAACGACTAGTTGATGTGATGCCAGTGTCCTAAGTAAAGTTAGGAAGTTTTTGAGACCCATACATATACAGTTGCTCTTGCTGTCAAATTAACACGACTTTGACTACTTGGTATAGGAATAAAATCCAAGGAAAAAGCCATTTTAAATGAATTACTTTTATCTCAGTAGTCAGTCTTCAGAAGACCTTCCAACCAAATTGAAATTCCTAGAAAAAATTAGGTCATTTTAGAAGAACAATAAAACATACAACTAAGTTCCTATAAAGGATCTAAAATTTATAAACTAATTACAAAGTATTTGAAATATCTTAGAATAAGTGGTAAGAAGAGATTCTTTAAAACATTTGGAATACAGAAGTGGAGCTTGATGGGCTCTGATTTATTCTCTGAAGTGATTTTTTTGTCTGAAATGGATTTTTAAATTCATCGAACTGTTCTAGACACTGTTCTAGATACTTGGGATGTAAAAGTGAACAAGAGATAAAATTACCTACCTATGTGGAGTTTACATTCTAATGCCGCATACACTTTGGGTACTTCAGATTGGTAGAAGAAGGTAGTTTTGGATGAAACTTTAAAACCTAGCTGTTTTCTCATTTGGGGGAATATGATTTTAAAAAGCTTAGAGAAGTTCGAGGGGCAGGGAGATTTTACCAATTGCCAATGATAAGAAAGGAAGAGCTTACTGTATTATTTGTACCCTTTGTTACTGTCATGAAATATTCTCCATATGTTTCAGTAGGTCTTTTTAACAGATAGGGGTTTTATTTTTTCGTAATTTTAAGCTTGCCTTTGAAATAAATAAAATGTTATTTTATATTTAAAAAAATTCTGTGTCTTGGAATTTACTGTAAAATTCCTGTGGAGCTTTTGTCTTGTTAGCAAATTGTAGTAAACATAAACTAGAATATCTTAATTTGTTTAGTTAGAATTTGTATTAAGAATATGTCTGAAAAATCAAGTGCCTAAATCTTTTACAGTTGTGGTTTTACCAAGAGAAGGTGGAAATTTGTAATTAATTTATAGGTGACTTTAAAAAGAGAAAGAGAGGCCTGCAAAAAATGCTTTGTTATTTAAACCTTTCAAACTACAAAAGCATTTGATTGGCACTTCTTTGATTTAATAGACCATTTGTAATGCAAGAGGAACATTACAGAGTATTAGTATTACTTTAATCATTTAGTCTGTAGGTGTAAAAATCCTAGGTTTCTAACTGAAGGAAACTTGGTGCCTGGTTAAGGGAGTATATGATTTTGAAGCTAAGTTTGTTGCTTCAAGTAGTGGGTGTCTCACTTTTCCAAAACCTAGCTCATAGTTCTCAAATAACAAGTTCTTTTTTTCGTTATTTTTCTCTATCACAGTGAGTTTTATTCTGTTAGTCAAGTATGAGTTCAGTTCTTAAGTAGCATGTTTTTTTTCTTTTTTTTTACACACAATCCTCCTACCTACAGTCCTCCCATCCCCTGCTGTAAAGGGCTTGAATCTATATCTACACTAGATCTCTATGCTAATTTGTAGCATAATCAATTCTAGAAAGGGTACATATTAATGCACTTTAGAGAACTTTGAGATTGCCCGTGGCTATTAAGTATAGACCAGGCAGCGTCTGAAAGCTACAAATAGGAAGATTTAGGACAAAAAGCAGAGACTGTAACTAATAGAATATACTGTTTTAGCTGAAATCTTTTTTAAAAAGCAAAGTAGAAGAATGGTTAATAGTATGTTAAAAATTAAGAACTTTTCCTAATTCTAGTAAGGATGGTTGATCAGTGTGTCCTTATGTGCATGTAAGTATGTATTTATATATGATCAGTTTTTGAATAAAGACATATTTCATTACTGGATAAATGATTCCAATCCTGCCTTGTGTTCGTTGACATGGAAGGCATTCAAAGTTCCCAGGTGATTTTGTTTAACATACTCTGTTACTAACCAAACCTTTGCTCCGAGCAACATAGAAATACAAGCTAATTAAATCTTTGTAAATTTTGTAATAATTTGGATTAAAATTTATTTTGGGAAGTTTTTTTAAAGCATGATTACTAAGCAGCACATAAAATGAATGAAATCTAAAGTGAAGAGCTGTTAGAACCCTGGATCCACATAATAAGATAGTTGAGAGTTTCAAAAGGGGTATTCATAGAGTAAAAGATAAAATCTTGACATGTCAAATTTCTATAGTAATAAAATAAAGACTAATTAATATTCATATTTTTAAGGTAAGTGTAAGTATGTGTACAGTGCATTTTAAGTCAAAATTTGGGGTGTTATTGGCTAGACACAGTCATTTCTTTGCCAGAGATACTAGACTGTATGAAGGCTAACCATCTGTCAAGTGATGGAGACAAAGAAAGGTTTAATATACTAGCCCAAAATTTCCACAAACTTGTTTTGAATTGTCTTGTCATTTTGTTTTGGCCTTCATATTCTGTGTTGAATATGCACTGGGTCAGTCACCCCACTTAGTTTTTCATCCCACTTAGTTTTATGAACAGACTATTCAAGGTTTAGATAAGGTTACTGTCGCAGCTGATGTGATCTAGAGGCAAGATAAAATGTTTTGATTTTGCTTTCATGTAATGATTAAAAACTCACAAGTGGACCACCCATTAGCAGTTATACAAGTGACTTCAAGCACACTTATTTTCACCTACCCATTCTGAATTTTGGGTGTCTTAATTCTTTTGCTTTATATATTCAAGCCTCATAATTCAAACCCATTCCTGAGCTATTTGGGGGGGTGGGGATGGAGGGAAGTAGCAACGGGAATCCAGATTGCCTGTTTTAGGTACAATATGGTGTGATGTGAAACTGAAACAGCAGATTGGTAAGAAACTTTAGTTTCAAACAAATATAAACTAGTTTATTTAGTGAAGTCATACACAAAACAGGAGTCTTTATTGACAAGACAACTTTTTTTTCCCAGTAACTTCCACATCAGGAAGTCACCATGGTTCTTTGGGCCAGCAGACTGTTTCTAAGGCATCATATAAGAAAAAGAAGCCCTAATATTGCTGATTTTAATGATATTCTTAGATGTGGCAGGCCAAGGAATTATTTATAGCAGTGCTAATTATATCAATAAAAATAGCAATATTAATACTGTGAGTGTCAAAATCCATTCTTGACAGTATGAGGTAAACAGAACTATAGTCAAACAAAGCAGCCAGCCTGTCTCTACTGTCAGCTCATGAATATGCACTTCAGGAAAAATATACACACAGTTTAAAGAATTAAGTGTATTGATTTAATCTCTTTTTCAATTACTTTTGACCTTTTTTAAAAAAAGATGTTCTTTATTTTAAATTCAAACAATATTAAAAAGACTTGGATTTTTAGTTTTGAAATTATTGGCAACCATTTTCTTACTGACTGTCATTAGTAAGTTTCTAGAGACTTATTTATTTATATATGGTTAAGTACTTTATAAATTATCAGAAATTCATTTTCTTTGTACCCCCATTTTTGGGACACAAATTACCATCACAAAAGGAACCTCTAACAGTTTACAAAATGAAACAATACAAAACAAAACAAACCCTACCACTACCATACATGTACACACAACCATAAATCTCTGGCTTCCTTTAGGCATTAAAAGAATATCCTTTTCCATGGTTTTGATTTAAGAAAGAGCATAAATTTTCTTTGTGGCTGTTTTTACTTCTAGTCAGTTTTTACAATTTTATGTTATTTTAAACTTATTTTCCTAGGAATATAAAATCCAGTAAGTAGAAGTCATTAAATCCAATGGTTTTTAGCTTGAGGGGACATCTAACTTATCAGCCAATCCCTCATATATTTGATTTAATTCTTTCATTTTATTGCACATTGTAAAAATTTTCAGATGTAGAGATTGGAAATATTGTTTTTTGGTATAATGTTGCAAGCAACTAGTTGTATGATCTTAAGCATTTCACGTAATTTGTTTGAATCTCTGCCTTAGCTTCCTTCATCTTCAGCGTCCCTTTCAGCTCTAATAATATGAGTATCTTTCTTTTGATACTTGAGTCTTTATTTTAGCTTCAGATAACGTGACTGGATGTGATGTACAGGGGGCACCAGGAAAGAGTATATGTAAAATATTTGACTTTGCTTTTTACTTTCAGTCCTGGATAAAAGTTTCATTTTAATGATACTTGCTTTCAAACATAGCATAGTAGTACAAGAGCCACAATATTAAGTACTGATAATCTTTTATAGTTGGTAACTATAATGTCTATTAGTTTACATAAATTTTTACCAGCTCACCTTCACTCATGTAGATATATTGGTAATAGAATTTATAAACATGATTCTTTGTATTTTACTCTGCATAAAGTTGCTTAACTGGAGAAAGCAGGTAATAATAGAGTGAATTAACTCAGAGTTGTTTTCTAATTGTATAAAATATATGGATAGATAGATATATTCGAAGAAAAAGGTAAACTTGGTTTATGTGCCTAATTTTTAAAGCAAAAAATAAATATACTTCGAGTAATCAGGAGCCATCTTCATATAGATCTTATAAAACTGGTAATTTTTAACTGCTGCATTTGAGTTTTGATCCTACATTATATCCATCCGGGGATAGATTTACATAGGAGGACTGATAAGATAGACAAAGAAAGTTAACTCTGTTTTGATGAAGAATAGTGGGAAGAATCTGAAACAAACTGCATGCAATTTGTGTGTACCTACCTGTAGGTATTTATTTAATGATGACCTCAAAGTTTTCATTTAGAATTTCACTCTCAGTTTCTTTTTAATTGACTCACATTCCTTTTGCTAGTATGAATGGTAGTGAGAGGCTCAAAACCGTCAAATCCTTTACCTATTCACAAATGGAAACAGCTATCTGGAGAAAGCTATATAATCCTTGGTTCCTTCCCCTTCCATACACATATCCATCGTTCTTGATACTGCTCATAACATTTTATAAATTACCTCATAGACGGAATATACAACAAACACAACAATATATTAGATAATGCTAAGCTTTTGGGAGAAATGGCAAGAAAAATTTTAGATCAACCAAAGGGCAAAAAAGGTGGTATGAGTGCTTCAATGCATGCAAATAAGGGGAAAAAAGCATTCTAAGAGATATTTAGAAGGGAAGCTGATTTTAGACTATAAGTTAACTGAAACCCAGCACATGTACTGAGGAATTAATGTAGACCCTTTTCTAAAGGCATTGGTACCAAAAAGACTGGCAAAATTATTGGTTGTGAGCATAGTGAAAGAAAATAAAATACATTCTGTTCTTGTACTAAACAACAGTAGCCAACATGTATGAGCACTTAACTCTGTACCAGACATTGGTTATATCTGAATTTTTTTCAGTTAATTTCATAATCCTATGAGATAGGCACTTTAATTATGTCATTTTTAAAGATAAGCTAAGGCTCAGAAAGGTTAAGTAACTTATTCAAAGTCACACAGCTAGTGTATAACAGTTGGGAATTCAAACTCAAGTCCAATTCTAGAAAACCTAAACTCTTAATCACCACCTCATCATGCCTCTCTTCTGGGACCATTTTTACTTAGTACTCGCCCTGATTAGTACTGGTAATTTTATTTCAAGAAAGGCATAGTGGATTTGGAGAAGGTTCCAGAGAAAGGCACAAAGTGAAAGAGCTTAAGTGGGAGGAATGGTTGCTATGGTAAAGTTTGTTTTTAAAATTTAACTCTTCAGTCTAGAAGTACAACTTCTGTGAGGGAATTTATCTGAAGGTTTTAACAGAGGATGGACTGGGTAGCCACTGCCTGATTTGGTTGGATGGACAACAGTGGAGCTGGGTAACAGATGTCAAAGCAGATGGAGGAAATCATGAGTAGGAGCAGGTCAAAGGGAGCTTTAGATACTGGCAGTACTGGGAAGGCAGAGGTCAAAAAGACCTAAATCTAACAGGTTGAGTAACCAAGAATCGGGATCATGCAGAAAAAAAGGGTGAGGCAGAACAGAAACACAATATACTCAAAACTTTGGTAAATCCTACTGACTTTGGAAGGCCCTAACATTTATTGTTTGTTTTTTGCACCCTTAGATTTGTTTCAGAACCAACAGCTGGCTTAAATAGGGGCCACCTAGAGTCTGGGATACAAAGACTGCTATGGTTTTGGCACAAAAAACATGATTATCAATACTAACTTAGAATTAGGCAGTAAGTTTAGGTGCATTAAAAAGAAATGCAATTTAGCACAGAAACCTATGTGATAAACCTGAGAATAGCTGTCATTTATTGAGTACTTGCTGTGTACCATTCAATTCTGAAATCACTGTTTCTGGGGGGCATTTATAGTACAAGTTACCGTCTGCTGTCCAGTTTTCAAATATAAGAAAACATCTGCTAGCTTTTCTGAGGATTTGATGGGTAAAACAAATTATACCTTAATTTTATTTCATTTCATGTTGTAATTTAGCTTTTGATATCTCCTCTTCCTACATTCATAGAGCCAGGCTCTACCAGGCTTAAGGTGGAATAGAGTGTAGACTTCTCTTATGTAAACTTTTCCTTCAATTGTCGCTATACTGAAAGAAAGGTTCAATTTTATTTGATAGGAAAAATGCATTTTTATCAGAGTAATCGGTTCAAATGATCAGCCCAGGTGAAGTCAGTGTACATGAATTTGGATTATATTTATGATTGCCAGCATGAGTTAATGAAAAGGGAATTATATAAGCTTTTAAAGTGATTTTTTGTTATTTCAAATAATTTTAATGACATCAAACCAAATACAAACAGATGTGTATGCCATGTATACATACTCATACCCTTTTTCTACAAGGTATGGAGACTTCAAAAGTTTTTAAGAGATAATATTCATTGTTGAGCTATATTATGTATATATAGAGAGGTGGGGAAGAGTTGGATTGTCTGAATGGAGTCAAAGAATAATGGAAGAACTATACTATCACTTATGTGTCTTCAGTTTTCCTTATTACAATATCTCTGTTATTTCCTTCAGACTCTTATTTCTAGTGCATTAGGAAATATATTACAATAATCATTTTGTATGTTTCAAATTGATACATCACTAATACAATATACTGTGAAGTTAGAAAGATAACCAACATTCAGTTTATTCATGACACCTTTCCCCTTTAGGTTTATTGTCACTGGTACTCTTTTGTTCTCGTTCTTTTGACATCTGGTGGTATCTAGTCTTTTTAACAACTATGTTGTTTGCATCCTCCTTTCCCTTCATATATCTGACCCTTAGAGAAATACCTTTGAAAACTCACCCTCTCAATAATCTTTCTTGTTCTAGCAAAGGGTTGAGAACAAGGCAGTATTATGTTGAAGGGGTGATTTGAGCTGAAAAGTGAACAGGTTTCCAGACCTTTCTGGTTCGGGTATTTCACATAACAGTCTCAACAGTTGTTATAAAGTGATTGCTAGAGTGTATAAAAGCCAAAAATAAATGGTTGCTGTTTTTCTGTAATTTAGTATTATGCATACCTCTGTTTCTATCTATTATTTGTGTAATGATGAATTTTATTATGCAGAAAGGGGTGCATTCATTCTTTGACATTCATCACCCAGGAAAGATAGCATTCAGAATTATACTACACTGAACTGTAGCTCCTTAAGGGCAGTACCATATTTTATTAATCTTTGAAGCCTTAGTGCTTAGCACAGTACCTGGCACACTGGAGGATTCAATGTTCATTAGACTCTTTTGTAGCTGTCCTAGAAAGATTACTTTGATTCTTGCTTACCAGGCTGTTCATTCCTTATTTTCTTTTGACTGTTCAAATTTAGCATTGTTACAATCATTAATACCTATTACAGGGTTTCTCTGTACTTTTCTAAGACCCAGACATTTTTACACATGCTCATGATCTTTTATCCTTTTAGATACTTAATGAAATTCTGTCATGGCAGAAGTCCCAATAAAAAATTATATTTACCGTGATTCAGAAAAGAAATATATCAGTTATCGCCCATCAGTGGTAAAGCAAATCTACTGCAATCAATTCAGGATATTGTATTGAATAGAGTACACAGAATTACATTACCTAGTGATTCAAGGGTGAAATCCAAATTTCATATCCTATATGATTCCTATCTGGATAGTAGGACAAACAGTCCAGAGTATTTTTTTTTTTTTTTTGCACTTAATAGATTGTAATGAGATTTTGAGCATTTTATATGAGCTTCCTAATTCTTAAAAAGATAAGTTCATAAAGTCTCACACAATTAAAAATCAGAGCTTTAGATTATTTTACCTTATTATCTAAGTTGTTTAGAAGTCAGTCCAATGAAACACTTTAATGTTATTGACATTATATCCTTAGCTCTTATAGAAAGCAAACACAGTAATTGGGCTATGAACAATATGAAGGGTAATGTCATGTAAACCACTGTGTAGGGTGCATGTTTCTTTCCTATATAACAGCTGACATGCTTTTTCATATTTATAAGACCTGCTAGTTAGACAGTGGGAGACTTACATGATCTGCCAAAGTCATAGTTTGTCTCTCTACTAACCGAAGCTATAGCAAATTGATTTGAAGTTGTTTCCAAAACAAAAGATAATTATGTCCTGGGATAATTAAAACTGGGGTCTCATTAAAGCATACTTCAAGTGATTAGTAGCTATGGTATATTTTGGAATTTGTATCTAAGAACATAAAGAGAGCATATTGTTGTTTTTGTATATTCAAGAATATGCTTTCTGAGGAAAGTATTGATTCTTGGAAATAATGATAATGAACTCCCAGACAACCCCAGACCCACATACCTCTCCCCTTTCTCAATATTTTTAAAATTAAGGATTCTGAAAACAAGGTGACCTATGTATGGCCATCTTCCCCTTCACTTCCAATTCCTGAGTGTCTTTCTGAATCAAATTGCTACTGAGATCTGTAAACAATTGCTGTGACACCTTGGGCAGAGAAACACTGCTTTGAAAACTTCTACCATCAATTGGGCAAGCAACTAGAGAGTAGTACTGAAGTTCAGAAAACAGTAGACATTGTAAAGAAGAGCTTGGGCTTCAGAGGTCTGTGAACCAGTATGGGAGAAAGTTAATATCTGCCTATTTTATGTATCCAAGTCTCCCCAGTAGGCTAAAAAGTCAGAGTAGCTGAATGTGCTGGCTGAGTTTTCTCTGTCCCTGAGGCTGAAAAGAAATTCAGAGATAGGGCAACAGTGATCTACCTCCTCATGCCTTGGCAGGGAACTGGTAGACGGTCTACATTTCTTTTCTCCAAGTGTTATGCTTCTGCCATTTAGGATACTCTAACAACCAGACCAGAGTTCCAGTGAGTTATCAATGAAAAATAACAATCCATCAAAGGGGAGCCAGTAGTGAGGGAGAGAGGAAGATCAGGCAGGAAAATTAGAGTACATACTCCAAGCAACTAGTACTATTGGCAAAAATAAATGAAACCTGAATTTTGAAATATATTAAGAGCACTTAAGGACATTCAAACAAAGAACAAAAAAGAATTTCAGATACTAAGGAAAACATATCTCAATTGAGCGACTCAGTGGAAAAATCGGAGAACATGGTCACTGTTGAAACATGAGTCAGTGAACTGAAAGACCAAGTGCAAGAAATATATCAAAGTACTTAGCACAAATAAAACACGGTGAAAATATTGAATAAAAAGGATGAGTCTTGGAGGATAGTTTAGAAATCAAAATGTGAATAATAGGAATTATAGAGGGAGAAATAAGAACAGAAGGAGGAGAGGTATAATTAAATAATAGAAGAAAATTTCTTGAGTGTAAGAAAAATCAGAGTCTGTGGATTAAAAGGGTTTATTGATTTATGGTCTTGATTGAAAGAAAAGATACAGTTCTGAACTCTAAAAATAAATTGAAACATAAACTCCCAAGTAGAAAGAACAAGTTTCTCCTATAAAGAGGAGAAATATCGAAGTATCATAGAACTTCCTATTTGTAACACAGAAAGCAAGAAGATAGTGGAATGACATCTACAAACTGCAAAAGGAAAATTACTACAGTCCAAGAATCTCAATGCCCAGAAAGTTGTCATTTGCCAGCCAAGGTGAAAGAAATACATTTAGGGAAAACCAAGAACTCAGAACATATAATTATTATTCCCCATCCAAGAAAATGCCTGACGATAGATTATAAGCAAACAACAAATGAACCAGGACAAAGATTTCAAGATGAAAAGGAAAGGAAATAGTGGTAAATAATGAGCATTTGTATATAATTGTGTGTGTGTGTGTTGTGTGTATAATTTCCTTTAAGAGATAAAGGTAGATGGCTAGTAAATGTGTAATAAAATAGACAATTTCAGACTTTTGAAATAAAAGGATCATACTTATGTAAAGAAAAATTTTAATGTACTAAAACTGTCTTATCAACACTTAGTTGATGGAGGGAGTAGACAGGAGGAATGTAAAAAAGGAGGAAAATAAGTGGTGGGAGATGAGAGGAGGAAGAAAAGAGGAGAAAAGTGAATGTATCCTAAAGATCTCATTTATTTAGGAGAAAGGGGTGGGGGATACAACCTCTTGGTGGGGGAAAAATTTGTCTTAGAAAGATAGATATATGAAAAAAATATATGTATATACATCTGTTAATTAGAGTAGAGAAAGGGAAGATTAGCATGATAAAACATCATGTAGAACTTTCATAGCAGCAAGGAGAAAATAGAATGCAGAGCCACTTGATCAAACAAAAAAATACGGAAAAGGGAAATAAGGAAACAATAATGTAAGATTAAAAATAAATATAAGTACTTTGAAGATATACAATTAGGCACATTATTCCATTTAATGTAATGGACTAAATTCTCCCATTAAGAAAACAGATGTCAGATTGAATTTAAAAACATAAGCCACTCAAATTATATTACAAGAAAAACACCTGTGTCAAAATTATAAAGAAATGTTGTTTGTAAAATGGTGGACATAAAAGACATCAGGCAAAGGCAAACAAAAGGAAAACAGAAACATGAGTGACAGCATTGATATCAAAAAGGGACACTGTAATGATGAAAGGCATAGTTTATGAAGAGAATAACCACATAACTCTGTATACAGCAGGCTTATTTATAGTAGATAAGTATGTTAAGTAAAAACTATTGGAAAAGTCTAGACAGCTCTGTTAAACACATGCAAACAATGACTAAGAGAAATGGAATACTATAACTCAGAAGCAATATATTTGTAGAATCTGATATTCTTGAAATATTTTTAAACATCTCTGTGCTTGGCTGCAAAGAAAACTTTATAAATTTTAGAAAGCAGAGATTTTGCAGGCACATCTTCTGATTATAATCTAGTATAATTAGAATTTAAGAAGTTTTTCTAAAAGGTGACAAAAATTATTAATTATTTAGAAATTAAAGAGAACACTCCTAGATAACTCTTGGATAATGAGGAAGTCATTTGGAAAACAATGAAAAGGAGAATATTTTATGTAAAAACCTATTGAAAACAGGTAAAGAGATTGTCAGAGTAGAGTTGATAGCCTTAAAGGCCTTCATTATTAAGATGGAAAATAAAGGATTATCTAGTAACTTTAAGAAATTAGAATAAACACTAATATAAGAGAGAATAAAAGGAAATTAATTTTTTAAAATATGAAATTAATGAAGGAAAACAAAATGTAATAAAAAATCAGTCTAAAAGCTGGCTCTTTCAAAAGACTTAATATAATACACAAACTCCTTGGGAAGGTGAAAGAGCAAAAAAGAAAATGAGGCCAGTAATTCCATTTTGAAGTGGAAGAGAGTTGAAAGCATATGTTCACTTAAAACTTGTACACAAATGTTCATAGCAGCAATATTCATTATAGCCAAAAAGTGGAAGAAACTCAAATCAAAGAAGCTCTCCATCAACTAATAAATGGATAAATAAAAATGTGGTGTATGCATACAATAGAGTATTATTCAGCCGTGAAAAGAAATGACGTACTGATACATACTACAACATGGATGAAACATGAAAACACTATGCTAAGTGAAAGATGTCAGACACAAAAGGCCACATATTATAAGATTCCATTTATATGAGATGTCCAAAATAGGCAAATCCATAGAGACAGAAAGTAGATTAGTGGCTGTCAGTGCTGGAGGAAGGGAAGATGGGGAGTGACTGTTTAATGCGTATAGGATTTCCTTGTTCTGGAACTAGATAGTTGGTGGTGTTTATACAACCTTTTGAATGTACTAAAAGCAACCACAGCGTATACTCTAAAATGGTTAAAATGGTGAAGTTTATGTTATATGAATTTTATGCTAATAATAATAAAGTTTACAAACAAGAAATTGAGCAAAAATAGATACTAGTTAGGGATGAAAAAGTTGACAAAACTGAAAGGTAAAAAAAGAAATCTAATGCAACTCTCTGGAAATAAATTTGAAACCCCCGAGAAACAGAACATCATATAGTCAAATGCAAATTATAAATATCGGCCTAAGAAGAAGTAGAAAACGGTTACCTATTAGTACTGAAGAAATTAATGCAAATTATAAATATCGGCCTAAGAAGAAGTAGAAAACGGTTACCTATTAGTACTGAAGAATTAGAAAGCTAACCACATGTGATCGCTTAAACTTAAAGAAATAACTAATTTTGATATAATTTAAATTATGCTAGGCCATTGAAAAATAATGAAATATTTTCTAATTTCATTTAATATCTAACTCTGATAAAAATTGTACAGAAATAAATTATAGTTCAATCTCACTTATGAAAGAAATGCAAAATTTCTATATAAAATGCAGATTAGCAAATAGTATCAGCATGAATTAAAAGAGTAATATACTAGGACCTAGAATTTTCCTTTTTTCTTTTTAAGTAGGAATTCAAGCATGATTCAACAACAGGAAATATATCAATATTGTTCATTACATCACCAAATTAAAGGGAAAAATTATACGTTCATCTTCAGTAAGATTGCTTAAATATAATATTTGCATTCACAGCCAACAGAAAATATAACCTGAAATAGTTAAATCTTAAAAATTCAATTAATATCAGATACTAGACAAGTAATTATTTATCATAATTATTTAACATTGAGTAGGGAACTTCAGCAAATATAATAGTCAAAGATATAAATAACACTAACATTTGTAGAAACTAACTTAACATGTCTTTTGGCTGATATCAGACCTAAAATTTTTAGAACTCTAATTTTAAAATCTAGAAAAATTAGTAAGATAAATTAAAAAGGTAGTTGGATAGAAAATAATTAGATGAAAATTGATAACTTTTCTCTGGAAGTAATAGGCATCTAGGAACCATTTTTCCCAACAGGAAAAAATTATTTAATTTTCCATAGAAACACAAATTATAAAATGCTTATTAATAAAATTACCGAGAATAACATAGGACCTGTATGTAAAAAAGAGGTACTATTTAAAGACATAAAACAAGATATGATTAAAGGATGCACAAACTATGTTTTTGTATGGGAAAACAATAGCAAAATGTTAATTTTCCCAAAGTTAATACATTTATTTAATACAATTCCAATTAAATTTTTAGCAGGGATTTTTTTTTTCTTTTTTGAGCTAGACAGTGTTATTTTTAAATTACATAGAAGATTAAGTGCTAAAAAAAGGCAAGAAAATATGAAAAAGAACAGTGAAGAGGGATTTGCATTATACATAGTAGAACATATTACAAAGCCAGATAATCAAAACAATATGGTAATAGCATAGGAATAGACAAATAGATCCATTAAATAGATTAGAGAATCCTGAAACAGGTGAAAATTTAGTTGAAAATCATGAATCATTTAATTAATGGAATTGGCATAAAAGATTATTTTGTGGAAAAAAATGGAAGTACATTGTCATTTCATACATTATACAAAAATCATGTAAGTTGAAATGCTTAAATGAAAACAAAACAAAAAACTTGCCAAAAAGATCTAGGAGACTATAAAATTTTTTAACAGTAGTGAAAATGCAAAAAATTTAAAATGACTTAACATTGTTGATTGCATAAAAATAAAAAAATTTTTTTATAAAAATAAATGTAGATTTGGAAAAGGATTTATAATTTTACTTTTATTAACATGAAAGGTTAATATCCAAGAGCTCTTAGACAATGCTAAGAAAAAAGTTATGAAACAACCCAATGTAAATGGAAAAGATAATTCACAGTAAAGCAAATTCTATTGGCTAACATAAGAGAAGATGCTCAAATTGACTAGGGAAATTCAAGTATAAGTAACAGTGATGTAATGTGTCTTAGCATTTAAAACTTCTGTTAGTCTGATGGGTTTAATATTTATTGCCAGCGGTGATGTGGCAAAAAGGGACTCTTACTTGTTACTGGTGCAAATGTGCTATGCTTTAACTTTTTTGAAATGCAGTCTGGTAACACCTATTATATCCTTTGACTGAACAATTTTATTCTTGGGAATATATCCCATAGAAATACAAGTATTGATATTTAAGGGCATATGTATTTTTTGGTTTCAAAGTTGTTACAGCTTTTTTGTAGTAGTAAAACTTGGGGGGGGAAGTAATAACATTAATAAGATAATGCTAATAAATAATGGAAATTCATACCATGGATTGTAATGCAGTTATTAAAAGATGTGAATTAAAGATATCTCAGGTGATCTGGAGGAATTTCTGGAGTTATTGATAGTGAGAAGAGCAAGTTATAGAAAAGTGTGTGTTGATGTTACATTCTTATAAAATAATGACCAAAATCCCTGAATATGTATTTTAAATGTAAATATCTATATGTGTATATCTGCTTTATAGTAGAGTTATTTATTTGCAAAGGGAGAATATAAAAGGGTGCATACTATGTTGTAAAAATGGATTGCTTTGAATGGGAGGAAATATAGAGGGAGAGAAGCAGAGAGCCAAGCAATAAAAGGAAAAGAATAATTGCACTAAAAACATGTTCAAAATCCTACTTATGCTTTTTAATAAAATTAAGTACATTTGGCTGTATATGTATTAAGAAGTCAAATTAAAGTGTTTAAAAATATTATGGCTACTTTTGATGGTAATGATTTCATATTTTTCAATATTGGTACCAAGGGATTTTTTTATTCCTTTACATTTGCTGTTTATTTAATTTTGTATCACATGCTACTAGGATTTTCTACGTGTTCTAAAAAGTCCTTAGATAACTGTCTAGCATTTCAGGCCAAATAAACTTAATGATTTATAGTTTGAGATCAAATCAAATTACATGGATCATTCCCATGTTAGGGCTGACATGCAGCTGATATCCCTTAGTAAAAGTTAGGTGGTATGTTTCACTTTGTTCAGTGTTCATTTTCTTTGATTGGTACCTTCTGTGTCAGTTATAAAATATTTCTAATATTACCACTGTCACTTCACAAATTAATTATAACAACAATAATGAATGAATGGAAGAATTGCACATAGAAATTGCTTAATAAATAAATACTTGCTGATTGACATAATAGATTTTAAGTACAGTAATGATTTTACCAAGGTTATAAAGTGTAGAAATGAAAGCATTCAAGGGTGTTTAAAAATAAGACTAGAAGTCATGATTTCATGCAAATCATTTGACTCCTGTGTCTCAGAATCTTAATCTTTAAAATAGTGTATTTTCATCACTTATTTCACACAGTCTTTGAGGATCAAGTGAAGTAATAAATGTTTAAGTGCTTTGAAAAACATAATTCATTGTGCAAAGAATGATGATGATAATAAAAATCTGAAGGCAGCCATTTTTTACACTTAATGGACATATATTTTGTATATATATACATGTATTTCAAGTTGCATGTTTGATATTAAGCCTCTTGACATATCAGTAATAGAATGTATTACTGATGAAGCTATCAAAGCCTCAAATGGACAAAACTGAGATCTATGGAAGGTGTGAATACATTTAATTGCTTAAAGTTTAAAAGAGTCTCCAGAATTTCTTTGTTTTGCTGGTCATTGAGGAAAATTTTTTATTTAGGTATATCTCCTGATGTCCTCTGTTCTAGTATAGAGATATTAATGTTTTGTGGGAAGTCTGGGCCTTCATCTCATCTGGACATGATAATAATGTTGTGTTGTGTTTTGACTTAATAAATGGCCTTGGACAGCTAAACACAGTGGTGTAATCTGTTGTTATATTTCATTAGAAATCCTCTACTTGTAATTTATAGCTGCAGTTAATAGTGACTATAGCATGAATACTTTAAATAGTAAAATCTTTATCATCTTTTAGTAACCAGACACCAGATGTGCCATTGGCAGATTTTGGGTGTGTGTGCGACTATCAAGAAATACCTACATTATGATTTGTTGGTTGAAACTAAGACTACAAAAGAGTAAAAACATTTACATTATTTTATTAAAGAAACAGTTATAATCTTAATACTATAGAGACTATACAATACTATTAAAGATACCTAGATTCTGTTTTGAAAAAAATGTTGTTTCTCTAAGTCTCAATAAATTATACCTGACTCTTTCCAAGAATACATTCTCATTTTAAAATTTTCTTGCCCCAATAATTTGGCTTTGACTTTTGCATAAATATTCTCGCTATTTCACTAGTCTAATTTCCTTCAGTTAGTTTCTCTGCTATTCTTCCAGTAGTGGAGACAATGTTATAAGAAAGTTGAAAAGATAGATCTTAAAAGACATCAATCTTTCTCTGCATTTCTTTAAATAGACCTTATTCAAGTCTATTAGTAAAAACTACCTGAATTAGTTCTTTTTGATATATTTCACTTAATGAAGTCATTCTAATCAATATATTTGCATTTTCTATTTGCATTTTGCTTATCTTATCAAATATGAAATTAGCAGCAATTGTGACATATATTTTTAAAAATATCTCTTCACTTTTGTCTAGCAATACTAGTGTTACTAGAGCAGAAAGAGTTTTTAGAATACTCTTTATGCATACTTAGATGTATATGTCATTGCCAGTCATCTTTTAATTCTGTTCTTCTCTGTCTCCACTCAAGAAAATTTCTAACCACCAAAGATTACTCGCCCAAATGCAAGTTGCAGTTTGATAGGAAGTTGCAAGGAAATCTTCAAGTAATCTGTTAATCTCAGTCTTAAGAAACCAAAGTGATCATCTCTTAATTCTTTATTCTAAATTAAATTTTTTTATTGGAGTATAGTTGATTTACACTGTTGTGTTAGTTTCTGCTGTACAGCAAAGTGAGTCAGTTATACATATACATATATCCACCCTTTTTTAGATTCTGTTCCCATATAGGTCATTACAGAGTATTGAATATCATACCTTAATTCTTAATTCTTAATATTCTTTCAGTTTCTTCTTTCTCAGGAAAGAAGTTTCTTTCACTTCTAAGTAAATCCTGAATCCCAGTATCTTTTATCAGTATCTTCCTCTTCATTTTGGAATGGACTGAAACAAAATCATCATTTCTTTTTTTTTAAAAATTGAAGTATAGTTGATTTACAGTGTTCTGTTAGTTTCAGGTGTACAGCAAAGTGATTCAGTTATACATACACACACATATATTCAATATATAAATGTATAATTTTTTTTCATATTCTTTTCCATTATGGGTTATTAATACTTTCCTGTGCTATACAGTAGGTCCTTGTTGTTTATCTGTTTTACATATAGAAGTGTGTAGCTGTTAATCCCAAACTCCTAATTTGTCCCTCCTTCCTTTCCCCTTTGCTAACCATAAATTTGTTTTCTATGTCTGTGAGTCTGTTTTGTAAATAAGTTATTTTGTATCATTTTTTTAGATCCCACATATAAGTGATACCAGATCATTATTTCTTAACACTGTAATCAGCTTTCCAAAATATGGCACCTATTATCCCATTCAGTGGTCAGGTTAGTTTACTTGGTTTATCTTTCCAAGTATCTGAATTTCTTGAGTCACTGATGTTCAGTCTTAAAACCATGGTTGTTTTTATTTTTTCTATTTTTTTTTAAATTAAGTTTTAACTTGACCAAATAAAAATGCTTATTTGTTTAAACTTTTACATTTAAGGCTTTATATTTATTATTGCCTTAAACAGTATAAATCTTTTTAGCGTCCCTTGGACCTCTTGTTTGGAAATCAGTGGATGGTATAGATTACGGTCTGTGAAATCAGCAACATCCACATCACCTGGGAGCTTAGAAAGCAGAATCTCAAACCCCATCCCAGACCTAATGAATCATCATCTTTATTTTAATAAGATCACAAGTCATTCATACATACATTAAAATTTGAGAAACACTGCTAAAGAATTTGCCATTTAAAAAAAATTGACTTCAGGTGCACAGAATTGGTTAATTATGATATGGTTCATAATCATTGTACAATTTATTATCCTCTTTTGTTTTTATTTCATTCTTTCATTCATTTGTTCTTTTTAATCAAAATAAATACCTGTAAACCCAAGACCCAACCAAAGAATTAGAACATTAACAATAATTTACATCTATCTATATGTTCTTCTCCTACTCTTATCAACACTCCCCTAACCAGAGGTAGCCAGCATTCTGAATTTTGTGTTTATTATTCCATTATTTTTTCAAAAAATAATATATATAGCTATACCACTTATAAATGTGTGACTAAATAATATATTAATATAATACTGTGTCTCCTAGAATATGCTTTTTTTTGCTCTCAACATTGTTATTAAGATTCATCCATGTTTTTGTAAGTAACTGTAATTCACACCATTTATTTTAAATTTTGTATTATATTCATAACATCATCACAGTATATTATTTCTCCTGTTAACGGACATTTGAGTTATCTCCTACTTTTTGCTAATACAAATGGTGCTGGTATAAACATTCTTGTATATGTCTCTTGGTGACGTTTGCAATATACTCTTTTCAGAATATACTGAGTTTGGAATTGCTGAATCATAGGGTATGTAAATGCTCAGTTTTGCAAGAGATTGTCAAATTTTTTTCCAAAATGGCATCACCCATTTACACTCTCACCAACAATGTGTGAAATATATCTGTAGATCCTTATTCTCTTTAAAATGTGGTATTGTCAGATTTATTAATTTTTGCTACCTGAATGGATAAGAAAATATCTCATTGTGGTCTTGATTTGCATTTTCTTGTTTACCAAAACTGTGAACATGTATGTATGTGTGTTTTCTCTTCTGTAAAACAGTGTTCCTGTCCTTTGCCCATTTTCTTCTTTTAATTTTTTATGGATCTTTTCTATTGATTTGCATGAGTTCTTTATATATGCTAGATACTAATTTTATTTCTTCTTCTGCTTTGTAGCTTATCATTTCATTTCCTGTAGGGTATTCTAATGAAAAGAAAATTCTTAATTTTTATATGGTCATACTTATCATTATTTTCTTTTACAGTTAGTGCTTTTTCTATCTTCTTTTACTAAGTCCTACTCTGGAATTGATTTTTGTATGTTATGTAGAGATGAAAGTTTAAGTTGCTTTCTAAAGGGATACACAATTTTCCAGCTCTGTTTAATTTATATTCTTGTCTTTCCTCAGTAATTTGCCTTGCCACCTCTCATATAGCAAGAGTCCATATAAATGAGGGTCTGTTTATAGACTCTCTTTTCTGTGATCTTGGTTTATTTGACTATCCCTATGCCAACAGCACATTTTCTTAATTACTAGAGCTTTATATTATAATATGTCCTTATGTGTGGTGGGGAGAGTCTCCCAGAATTCATCTTTTTAGTTCTACCTTTTCCTTAAATGTCAACCTCCCCCACCCAGCTAAATTTTAATTTAGAACTTATATGCTTCATTCTTTATGTATAAAACCTAGTTATCAATACATTTTTTTTAATATCTTCAAGTTTATCCAAAGCATTTCTTACAGTAACTGCTTATTTTGGCTTACAGTTTGTTAATGATGCCAGCCTATGAAACTTAAAAGCAAAAAACCAACAAAATGTAATGCCAGTCTTATAATATTCAAACTAATTCAATTTGAATACCACTCCAGATTCAATTATTTATTTTAGGATTCCAAGTTGATATCATAGTTTCTTAATTTAACAAAATATAAAAAGTGTATACTATTCACTTAACATTGCTTTTAGCAATTTTTTATGGATCTAAATATAAATTACCCCATGGAATCGCATCCATTCAGGGATTATTATTATCAATTTTAGCTGTCTTTAATATCACTAAATGCCAGACAGTGTTTAAGTACTTAACATTTTTTGACTCATTGGTTCCTTACAACTCCATGAGGTAGTTATCCCCGTTTTACAAATGAGGAAACAAAGGCTGAAAGAGGTTAAATAGCTTGGTAGCTCACTTATTAGGGATTCAGATGGTAAATTCCCATAGTACTAAGAAATGTTTCCTTGTGAAAACTTCACTGAGCTGCCCCTTCCACAGAACTAATTCTGTGATGATTAAATACCTCAGTCTTCCTTCAGTTCTGCCTTAGCACCAAATATTTTTATTCAGGAGGATCAAACATTAACATCAAAGCCATCTTGAGAGAGAGCAAAAGATGTAAGTATATAACGAAGAAGTATGTAAAATTGTCTTGGAAATGGAAGATTGGATGTATAGTTACTGGTCTTGAGTAATAGGTTGATTGTATATGTGACGTGGCATCAGATCTCAGGTCATATTTAGCTTTGGCTGGTGGAACCTCCCTCACTCATTTGCCTTTTTCCCTTCTCAGATGTCCAGAGCTTGTATAGTGGTATATTTGTCAGAGGATTGACAAATATTCTGCTTACTGTTTCTGGTAAAGACACACTTTTGACAGTTTAATGTCTCCATTCTTAACCCTTTGTGTTCTTGAATGCTTCTGTTTTCTATTCTGTGTCTATTTTGATTTTTAAAATAAAAATATGCAATCAGATAGGTAAATAATTATATGTTTTATTAATGTCACATATTAAAATATATTCAACTATTAATATGCTATTCTTGGTATTAGTATTTGTTGAATTATGGGGAAGGCAGATGTTAAGGCGAAAGAGGTTTCTGTGGGATGGAATGAAAACAGGTGCCCACAAAAATATTAAGAGATGGTGACAAAGAGCTGATATATGAGACTCCTAATTTTTCTACTGTGTGCTGACCAGATATCTTAAGGGGATATAGATTTGAGAAAGTAGAGGGAAGAACCTTCACTTACCTGGAGTGGCTGCAATAGGGAGAGGTGTATGATGGCACAGCACACAGAACTAGCCTGTGATCACCTGGAAAAGAGTAAGGGTTAGAACTTAACAGATAGTCATGAATGCTTTTCACGATTGGAATTTTGAGATAAATTGCTCGGCCCTGACCTTTTAACTGATATAGTTTTGCCTCAAGAATGGGTGTTTAATATTGAAAATCAGTGTGTAGAGAAGGCAGAATTTAGAGGAGTAAGTTATAGTTGGAAAGTGATCTAGCTGTATGAATGTAGGCTAGTGAAAAGCTGATTGCCAGTAGGGGATGGACACTGAGGGACTTATAAGGTATAGAAATATATTACTCAGACTATATAGCAATTGTAGGAATGTGTGGTCAGAAAGAGGAAGAATAGGATCAATGTGTGAATGGTCTTTATAGACAAATGTTTATTGAAAAAGCAGGCACTTAGACTATATGGAAAAGTAGGGCACATAAAATAAAGGCCTTATGGGATTGTGATACCTTTTGAATGACTCAAAATCTGTGGAGAACCAAGGACATCCTCAGAGAAATAGGACTGTACAGAGATATAATTTAACTTAATTTACATGCAACATAGGAAGGAATATTTTTGACTGAGGAAATTTGTTTTTAATTTATTTTTAAATTTATTTTTGGCTGCGCTGAGTCTTTGGTGCTGCTCGTGGGCTTTCTTTTTTTTTTTTTTTTTTTTTTTTTAGTTTTGGTGAGCAGGGGCTGCTCTTCATTGCTGTGCACAGGCCTCTCATTGCAGTGGCCTCTCTGGTCACGGAGTACTGGCTCTAGGCGCACGGGCTCTAGAGCGCAGGCTCAGTAGTTGTGGCGCACGGGCCTAGCTGCTCTGCAGCATGTGGGATCTTTCTGAACCAGGGCTCGAACCCATGTCCCCTGCATTGGCAGGCGGATTCCTAACCACTGCGCCACCAGGGAAGCCTAGGAAATATTTTTAAGTTGAGAATAGAGAGCAAGAGATAGCTATATGCTAACATTTTGCTAATGGAGTTAGAGGAAAGAATGAGTCTCTGTTCATTGGATTTGCAACCTAAAGTCAATCGGAGGGGCCCAAATTTGAGAGAAAGAATGTGTATTTGATATTTAGATTCATGCTTTAAGACTTTAGCTGGGCTTTGCTAGTTATTTCATTTTAACTCCTCTTTCCCCATCATCTACCTGCAAATTTTTGCCTTTTGTTTCATGATGAAAATTGAGACAGTTCAGCATGACATTTTTCACGTGTTCTTTTCAATGAAGATGTTTTAGATATGCTTATATTTGCTGCATAGCCAGCTTCTAATGGTCTCTACCTTCAACAGTTAGGAAACTTCGGTGAGATTTTAAATGTGCAGAAGAATTCTCCAAGGTCTAGAAACCTTTATTAAGATTACGAAAAAGACCACTGAACTTGACAAAGTCACTTTATATTCTAATTTAAAATTTCAAAATCTAAAAGTCAGAAAGCTTTCTCAAGCACACAAAGAGACTTAACGGGAAATAAAATGTTTTACTATAAAAATAAACGAGCTTTCACAATAAACTGAGACTTGGTAATACTGAAATTTTGCAAATAGTACAAACTGTTCTTTCTATAGGTGCTTATTGGATATGTGAATTTAAAT
The DNA here is from genome assembly GCF_963924675.1 of Phocoena phocoena. Lineage (NCBI taxonomy): Eukaryota > Metazoa > Chordata > Mammalia > Artiodactyla > Phocoenidae > Phocoena > Phocoena phocoena. Next base: position 84,924,160 of record NC_089222.1, read on the forward strand.
ATGATGAAATTAATCTTTATGTTCCTCAAAGATAAGCCCATCTTTAGAAAGTATAATCTCAATGAAGCTTTACAATCTTTCTGGCCCTACTTCTTTGTGTCAAACTAAAAATAGTTGGAAAATAATTCTTTAAAATACCCTCCTTCCCCATAGGCAATAGGTCCACTAATTGTCAAATAGCATAGCTAGGCTATCCTACTAAGAGATTTTCACTGTTATCATCCTTGACTCTTGTATTTCTTTGCCTTACAGTCTGGAATCTTTTTGGTTCAAGTCTCAATGAATAACAGACTGAAAATATTGCTTCCATCCTTTCTTTTTCCTTTTCCCAAAGATGGTTCTGTTCTTCATCTTAAAATAGTTCAGTCACTACAGGAAAAAAAAAAAGATGAAAGCAATAGGTAAAATATGAAAGGTAAAATGTGAATTATTAAAATTATATAATGGATACAAGAGAATTCATTCATTGTACACTATTTTTGTATGCTTGAAATTTTTTATAATAAAAAAAATTTAATGCAGTTAAAAAAATAAAATTAAATAAATTACCTTAACCAACAGATGGGTTTGTTGCCCAGTTATAACTATATATGAATTCAGGAATTTCAGGGCACAAACCATAAAATTAACCTTATCTCAACAGGTTATAATTTTATGTTATTTAGTGTGGTCAGTCCAGGCTTTAAAGTATTTTGAATTATTATGTTAAAGGCAAAAACTCAGGTCTGAAACTAACAAACAGTGAAGCCTGTCATCACTCCCCATTAATTCTGAAGATTCATCTATTTTCAAATCTATAGTCTACTTCTTTCTCTTCTGGTTAATGCTGTTTTTGAATTGTGGCTCTTCCTTGCCAGACTAGGTAGAATACTTGAGTCTGACTCAAAGATTTTCCATTTTGTTGCTTTTTTCTTTCTTTTTCTTTTCTTTTTCTTTAGTGTACTACATTATTGCCTTAAGGCAAACATGTTCTACTGTGCCTATGTGTCATAGTAGAAAGAGCACAGGATTAGGAGTCATGGGTTTTTTAGTCCCAGCTTTCTCATAAACTAGCTTTATGACTCTGGGCAATTATTTTACTCCTTAAAAGCTTCTAATCTTAATTCTCTTCAATTTCTCATTTGGGGATTTTTAACCATTCAAAGCTGTATATTAAAAAAATGCCTTTCCTGTGTTAAGGTACTATTAACACTCTGTATTTTGCCCCCTGTCTGACTTAAATTCAGCCTGATAGTGTCATCCCCCTCAAGTCTTCATTTTTATGTTTGCATTCCTAAAACAACTCCTATTGACTGCTTGTAGCTGAATATTTTCAAATAGATGTTATTTTTTTAGAGCAGTTTTAAATTTACAGAAAAATTGAGAACATAGTCTATAAAGTTCTCATGTATCCCACACCCATTTTTCTCTATTATTAATATTTTATATTAGTATGGTACATTTGCCACAATCAATGAACCAATATTAACATATTGTTATTAATTAAAGTACATGGTTTATTCAGATTTCTTTAGTTTTTACCTAATGTCTTTTTCTGTTCCAGGATCCCAACCAGGATACCACATTACTTTTAAAGACTTTATATTTTTAGAGCAGTTTTAGGTTTACAATAAAATTGAGAGGAAGGTACAGAGATTTCTGCCCCCGACACACTGCATAGACTCCCCCATTATCAACATCACTCACCAGAATAGTACAATTTTTACCAAAGAGTAACCTACACTGACGCATCATAATCACCCAAAGTCCATTTTTTACTTTATGGTTCACTTTTAGTGTTGTACATTATATAGGTTTGGACAAATGTACAATGTCATATGTCTATCATAATATCATACAGAATATTTTCACTGCCCTAAAAGTCATCTGTGCTTTGTCTATTCATCTCCTTGCCTTCTTACTTAACCTTTGCTGGCAACCACTGATCTTTCTTACTGTCTCCATAATTTTTCCTTTTTCAGAGTGTTGTATAGTTGGAATCATATGGTGTGTAGCCTTTTCAGATGGGCTTCTTTCATTTATTAATATGCATTTAAGATTTCTCCATGTCTTTCCATGGCTTGATAACTTATTTATTTTTATCACTGAGTGATATTCCATTGTCTGGAGGTACCATAGTTGTCTATCCATTCCCCTCCTGAAGGACATCTTGGTTACTTACAAGTTTTGGCAATTATGAGTAAAGTTGCTATAAACATCTGTGTGCAGGTTTGGGTTTTTTTGTGTGTTTTCACCTAAGTTTTCACCTCATTTGGGTAAATATCAAGGAGCATGATTGCTGGATTGTATGGTAAGAGTATGTTTAGTTTTGTAAGAAACCACCAAATTATCTTCCAAAGTGACTACCATTTTGCATTCCCACCAGCAGCAATATGTGAGAGTTCCTGTTGCTCCACATCCCTTGCCAGCATTTCATGTTGTTAGTGTAATGGATTTTGGCTATTCTAATAGGTGTGTAGTGGTATCTCATCTTAATTTGCATTTCCCTGAGGACATATGACTGGAGTGTCTTTTCATATGCTTATTTGCCATCTGTGTATCTACTTTGGTGAAATATTTGTTAAGTTCTTTGGCCTGTTTTTTAATTGGGTAGTTTATTTTCTTTTTATTGACTTTTAAGAGTTCTTTGTATATTTTCGGTAGAAGTTCTTTATCTGATGTATCTTTTGCAAATATTTCCCCTTGATATTGTCTTTAACAGCAAAAGTTTTAAATTTTAATTTTAATGAAGTCCAGCTTATTAGTTTGTTGTGGGGACCTCCTTATGACTGGACCTCCTGGATTTTTTAACCCTCAGAGTTTTTCACAGTGAGCCTCTAGCAATTGGTCAATTATCGTTCAGGTTTTCCTACCCTGGCGCTAGTTCCTGTGACAATTTCCACTCATGAGTTTCTGTTCCAGGAAGCTGTGACTCCTTATATTCACTTGTCTGTCTCTTCAATCTTATGGACCTAAGAGAGGAATTGATGATTTTTCTATCTGTTTAGCTTTTTACCTGTTGGGAGAGAGTGGTGACTTACAAGCTCCTTATGTGTGGAACCAGAAACTGAAAGCCTTCCTATTGAGTTTTATTAGTTAAATGCCATATACAAATCTGACCCTTATTTGTAACCCTAAATAAGTAATTCACAATTTAGTGTCCTCTCTCTCTTACCGCACCCCCTCTTTTCTCCCTTTCTCTCTCACTCAATAATCTTTTAGTATGATGGTATTGAGTAGGTTAAAAGCAAGGACTCATGAATTGAAATATTTGGGAACTACTTCATTCAATTTAGAACTGTTAAATAAGAGGTTGACAGTTAAAGCAGAAATAAGCTCAAAAACACAAGCTAAGATTTGTTAAGTGCTTACTATGTGCCTGAGCTTATTGAGTTTAGCATTTGAGGGTTTGTACTCTAGAATTAGTCTACTGGATTTAAATCTTGGTTCTGGTGTACTAGTTGTGGGACCGTGGACCTCATGTTTCTTACCTGTAAAAAGTTTAATGATAGTACTTATAGGGTTTTGTGATGATTAAATGAGATAATATATGTAAAATGTTTAACATAGTGTCTGTCATATGGTAAAATGCTTGATAAATGCTAGTTGTTACCAATACTTAGATTATCTCATTTAATCAGCACAAAAGCCCTTGTGCTATAGGTACTTTTATTTTACCATTTTAAAGAAGGCAAAATGTTTAATGATATTAAGGGATTTGTCTGAAGTAGTAGGGTCAAGATTTGAACTTAAGCAGTCTGAATTTAGAACCCACACACCTTTAACTTTTATGTTCTATTTCCTCCTAATTAGTAAGAAACAGATACAAGAGAAACTAAGAGCTCAAAGAAATGATTCTTTAAGTGTGATCCTGAGAGTCTTGTGATCATCTAAGTTCTTAATCAGCTATTCTTTCAGAATTGGTTAGATGAAATGGTGATCTTGTTTTAATGGACCACCCAATATTTTAGACATACATATTTTTCCAACATTATTTTTTATGAATAGCAATTATTTTATTAAGATATTTTTATAACTATAAAAATAATGTATGTACTATTTAGAAAGTATGCAAAATACAGAAAAGTATTTAGAAACAAAGTATGTGATTCCAGTACTTAGGGACAACTGCTTTTTTTAAGATTATGTGCACTTTTTATTATTTAAAATTTTTTTCCAAGCTTTACTGAGGTATGATTGACAAATAAAAATTGAATATATTTAGGTTGCATAGCATGATTTTTTTAAAGGATATACAATGTGATAATTTAATAAACCTATACATTGTGAAATGATTACCATAATCAAGTTAATTAACACATCTATCACCTCACATAGTGAGAACACTTAAGATCTCCTTTGTAGTGAGAACACTTAAGATTTACTCTCTTAGCAAATTACAAGTATACAATACAGTATTATTAACTATAATCAGCACACTGTACATTAGATCCCCAGAACTTATTCATCTTATAATATCATTTGGGAAGAAATAAACTGATTACTGAGGAAACTTAGTGTATTAATGAAGAGTATAAAATAGCACTCTAAATTTTATTTGAAAGTCATTCCCCACCTTGAATGACCATACTAGCTATTACAACTCTTTTTATGGGTATGTCTTCCTTGATTCAGTTTTTTTTCATAAAAAGCTATTTTCTAGGAATGTATTACAAAAATATTTTGCTTCACCAACCAAATTCTCAGATACTAGAACCACTAGTAATAATAGTGTGAATATGTCCTTCATATTCATATGTACTTCACTTTGGGCCTAGGTAAATAGTTTAATAATATTTATTATCATTATATATATATCACTTTCTTAGTATAGAACATTCTGTTTGTTAGATCTGGTTAGGACTTTTTTTATCTTAGTAGCTGGGGAACCAGGCTTGATGGAATGGTAGGTGAAAGTTCAATTTTGTAACTTACTTCTTACAAGATCTGGTGCAAATTATTTACTGTCTCTGAAGGTCAATTTATTTCTGTGAAAAATTAGGATAATGTCAAATTACTTCGTAGTGTGGCAGGGAGGATTAAATTCAGTAATTATGTGAAGAAAGTTTTTAAGCTGTTATATGATAGGCAAAATATAAATTGTTGATGTGAATCATTACTAGTTTGAAGAGATCCATAATACAAAAAAATTGAGGACCTCTGGTTTAGGAATAAAAGGACAAAATGTATTATCATTTAATGAATTATTGCTATGGGTCAAACACTTTATATCTGTTTTCATTGACTATGTATGCTCCATTTTTCCTAATGAGGAAACTGAAATCATGGAAAATGAGAAAGCTAGTGAATATGGACATTTGATTCAGGTTTGTTTGACTTTAAAGCTCATGTTTTTTCTACCAAAACACTCTGCTTCCTGCACACGTAGAGATGGAGTGTACTGTACGTGGACAATTGAGAGTAAGGTGAAAAGCTAATCTTTCAAGTTCTCATTAAGACACAGTGACACCTTATATTTATTATTCCTCCTTTTACTGTCTCTAAATATTTCAGAATGGTTTGCTTTTTTTTTAAACAGCACTGTGAGTTGAGTAGAAAACTGAAATTTCAGATGTGATTAAGTAATTAAATATTGTATATCACCCGCTAGTTTTGCTCTCTCAGATCACTTATTTGAAAAAGAGTCATGAAGAATGTTAATGGTTTATAATGCATTTTACAAATGAATATTTTGTAAAAATCAAAATTCTTAATTTTGGTGAAGCAAATGGTATATTTCATAATATATTTCAATTGGTGTTTTATAATACCTAGGCAATCATGATTTCAAATTCATTGATGAGATTTGCCTACTTTATGCACGAAGTATCCCATTGGAAACCAACATTTAAACATTTCTTATCCTCTGGAGAGGGTCTGATAAAAGGCAAGTTCCATGTAGTTTGAGTAATCAAAGTGGTGTAGGTTACACAGATGAGTTTAGTAAAGAGGAAGGATCACACTCATCTTCATTCTAAGTCAGCTTTTCAGTGTAGGTTATTTTGCTGGAAATGCATTTGCTTTTATAGAACATTAGGCATATCAAATGTAAATATGGAATTACATTTCAAAATCCAAATAGAAATTATCTTTGGATTTTTCATACCTTACGTTCCATCTGTTAGTACAAAAAAATAAGGATTATAGTATTTTCAAAAGCTCTGGAGAGTGTTTTCCTTCCTGAAAAGGTATAATGGAATATGTATAAAAACAATAGCATGTTTTGCATTGCTTGTGCAGTTAATTGATCATTCCTATCAATAATGGAATTGTCAGAAGTTTTATAAACAATAAGCAGAAATTGATGGTGGTACCCTATATACATTCATTCAACACCCTTTATTTAATTTTTGAGCATTTAATACATTTGAAGCATTGTACTTTGCATTCCGTTAAGATATGGGGATGGCTACAACATGACTTTGCCATCAGAAGCCTTGTAATTTTGTGAAATAGATAAGCATGTAAACAACCAACTCTATCTGCCCTAATAAATATTCCTGATTTTGTACAATTAATCTCATTCTTTCCCTGGGAAAAAAGCTAATTTTTAGCAAGTGTTCAAAATGTGTAGACACTGTACTTAAAAATTAAAACATTCAATGTGCTTTGAAAAGTACCTTGCACTTTGAAGGTGCTCAGCAAGTATTATCTGTTATTATCAATCTAATATAGTTATCAAAACAACTCTGTGAAATAGCTATTCTTATTTTATAGATGAGGTATACCAGACATGGAAAAGTAACTTGCTTAAAAATACATAGCCAATATGTGTTATTCAGATCTGAGTCCAAGACCCATGCTGTAGTACACTGGTCTCAAAAATAGTGTACGTGCACTCTAGGAAATACAAAAAAATATTTGAGAAGATATCAAAACTTTTATATATTTTTTTATTTTAAAAAATCTAGGGGCTTCCCTGGTGGCGCAGTGGTTGAGAGTCTGCCTGCCGATGCAGGGGACGCAGGTTCGTGCCCCGGTCCGGGAAGATCCTATATGCCGCGGAGCGGCTGGGCCCATGAGCCATGGCCGCTGAGCCTGCGTGTCCGGAGCCTGTGCTCCGCAACGGGAGAGGCCACAACAGTGAGAGGCCCGCGTACCAAAAAAACAAAAATCTAAGAAATTAAGATTTACTAATATGTAGATTGTTGCTGGTAATGTCAAAGTATCATTTACACACATTGTAAGTTATATAAAGTATACTGAGGGGAGAGAGGGAGTTGATTTGCTTTAAGATTGGGGGTACTGAATTTTATCTGTGCCTTGTTGTAAGTCACAGATTACATTGTCTAGTGTTAAATAAATCAACTCATAAAACAAACCGACTATGGAAAAAAATAGCAGAATAAGGATAAATACTAATAAGCACATTTGAACAAGAATATCTCTAATACATAGTATGAATCCGTTGTCAGCTATATTACAAAAATTTTTTAAATGATGATTTAATCGTATTTGACACTAAGTCAACCAAAACTAATGATCAAGAAGTCTATTTGAAATGTGGATTTATATTCACTCTCATTAAGGATGAACCTCATCCTTAGTGTATGGCATGCCTTGAGAAAAATGACTGAAATATTGCATGAAAAATAATATTACAACAAACGATATAACATTTATTTGTCAGCAAATGCTGTTAGACGATGCATAGAAAACACTGAAGATTTGAAAAAATGTGTTTGAATAAATTATATAGTGTGAGAGGTTCACTGTGTTGTTAAATGAAAGTATAAGTATTTCTAATATTTCAACCAATGGTATTTGTTAGGCTCAATTTCAGTAATATGAAGAACTGCGTTTTTATGAATCGCTAAAAAGATTACTGGAAAAGATACCTGCCAAGAATCAAAATGCCCTCTAAGTAAAATAATGTATTCTGAAAAAACTATGTTAACGTAGTTTTGTAGTGTTGGAGTGGTTGATGTGGTTGGAATGGAAAAAGATTTCTGGGTAAGATTACAGAGCTACTTCTGCTCATAACATTCATTCGCTTATAATTTATAAGCAAGCTATTTTAGCAAATCAGTTCAAGTGAAAGGATACACAAGTGCTGCAGAATGTCATTGATGTGATTAATTTGTTTTTGTTTTTTTTAATAAAATATTTAAAATGTAGTAGAAAACAGAATCAAATATGGAAGTGGAATCTTTATGATACTTTGTAGTATGATAGAAAGTGGCCATGAATTTTGTTTGTACCACTTGAGGTTCACTGTTATTCAGTGGGAGATCATTGAGAAGCGATATGAAATTTGTTGCAGTTATGCATTTTTATTTTACAAAATGACAAGAGTTCTAATTTTGCCACCCTTTTCTGTGATGACAGGTGCTCTCTAACAAATATTTCTGGAAAAAAAAGAAATGTACTTGATCTTTTTAAGTGATTATACTAACAATGAGTGAGAAGATAACTGCTTTTTGAAAGATCCATAGTATGGAGAGGACACTTTCATACTGAATGTTTGTTGTTATTTCCAAATAATGTGATTTTTGTTGCCAAAACCAATGTAGTTGTAAAACTCCAGTTTCTGTATAATTTAAAAACTGCACAAAAACTGTATCTGAATATTTTTTAAAACTTGAAACATAATTTTATAACTTGTTTTACAATCCTCCAAATGAAATCTTTAAATAGATTTTAAAAATTCTTTTGTTAAAAAAATAAAAGTGCTACAGGTACCTCTTAGTTTTTAAGAATGACCGATTGACATCTGGGAAGATGAAAATTTACTAGCCAAATTTCAACAAAATCATTTACACAATTGGTGGTTGGGATTAAAAATTGAGTACTGTGATTGAATAAGCACAGCTAATGGTGCTCTTCTTCCATTTGGATCTACTATTTTGTGAGGCTTTTCCCCCCTCCATGACAACCATTACAGCTAAGCATCGTAATAACCTGAAAGTAGTACCAGATTTTCAAATGACTGCTTCACAAAATGTAAAACCAAGCCAAGATACAAAGAATGACAAACATTTAATCACATTACTCTAAAAACAGTGTTTTTTAGTGAGAACAAAAATATTTGAAAATTGTTGATAAATACAAAATTAAAATTTATTTAAAATATTGTTTATTTCTTGTTTACCTCGTTCTTTAAAACAACTATTACTTCATATGTTCTATAATATCTATAATATAGTAGTATGTCTATAATTTATAAATAATTGTATATATTCGAGTGTGGACTTATATTTAATCAGTGCCTAGTCAGAAAAACAGATATGACTCAAAAGAGAGGGACTTTAATCCAGGGAATTGGTTGCAAAAGTGTTGAAAAGTCTGGTGGAAGGAAAAGATGGTGGCAGTGTTTTTTAGCAATAAATACCTGTAGAAAGCAAGGGAAAATTTTGTTACCCAGAGCTTATAAGCCGCTGCTGCTGAGGCAGCTGGAGCACTGCTTCTGCTGTAAATGTTAGAATCACCATGTCCAGGAAGCCAGGTGACCACACTCCTACTGACACAGCAAGAGCCCAGGAGTCCACAGTTCCTCCAATGCTGTTGTATTTGTCCTGGCTGGTAGAGCTTCCAGTCACCTGTGATGGCTGCTTCTGTTCTGCACCTGTGGTATTACTGCTGCAGTCAGCAGTCCTGAGAGCCAGATCCCAAGAGCTCTGTGCTACAGAGGCTGCTGAAGCACCATTGCTGAGACTGCTGGTGCCACAAACAGAAGAAAAAAAAAATCCTCTGATCTTCTGCCAGTGCATCCCATCCTGGTAAAGCAATCTGGGAAATGTAGTTTTCAGGTTCCACCGCATAAGAGCACACGGAGGAGGTAGGAATGGAGTTGAGAACCAACAGACAAATCATCTATGTAGAGTTCAAAATATTTTTACTGATGGGATGTATAATTTTTAAAAATTGGAGAATCCATTGATCTAGAGTATAGGGGTAGTAGATCATTAGTAAAACTACATCTTCCTCCAAATTTTATTAACTTGTTTTAGAAAATGGATTCTGGTCTGTTATCTAAAACAAGGGTTGTTATTCAGGAAACACACACTGGCGATATAACATTTCTTATTGGTCTATGCCCATGCCTTTCCAGCTATAAATATTTTGTGTATCACCCACCACGGCCTAAAAACTCTGATTTATTATTTATTTCTATACATTTATTAATTTAACTTTAAAAATAATAGTATAGTTAAAATGTAGCACCTGGAAAAGTTCAGAATTTTTAAAAATTATAATATCTAACATTTTATTTTATAACATAAATATTTTATAATATTTATTATTTTGTTGTAAAATATATTGTAAACATTCAGTTAAACTGCTACAGCACAAAGTAATTATTGAGTGGCATATTGAATTAAATGCATTTATTGGTGGAGGGAGTATAGTTAAAGAAGTTTATTTTAGGCAAAAACCACTTGGATTTTATTAAAATATTAGCTTAGAGTGCTTTGCAGTTTATTTCAGTTACAAGCTTTTAGATATGATTTCATAAGAAGTGTGTATTGGAGTCCCAGATCATTAAATTTCTAAAATGAAATCCACAATGATGATTTATTTCTTTAATAACCCTTTTCATAATTAATACAGATTTAATTATGGGCACTGTTCTTCTCTTATTGATTACTAATAAAACTGTTTCCTGTTGAGACACTTGTTTTTTTATGTTCATATTCTACATAGGTTTAAATGATGTTGGGAGTATTATCTGAGTTGTGGAAGGTCCAGTTAGTATTACATTTTAAGTGGTAAAATTTCATCAGTTTGAAATAGAGGAGGACACCACATTTAGTTAGTGATAATCCTAAATTTACAGATATTCAACATAAAGTAGAATTTATTTTGATAATTTGATAATTTTGAAACACCTAACATAATTATCAAAGTAAAATTTAATTTAATGAAATTCATTTCAAAATTTCTGTTTCACAAGAAGCCTGTGGACCTTCTGATTTGTATATTCTCTGATTAATGAGGTTTTCCTGTATTTGTTATTAATAGAAATGAAGAAGATTGAGATTTTATGTAGGTTCTTTTCCAAAAGCTTGATATGACCTTATATATTTAGAAGGTTATGTTTGTAAGCCTATAACTTATCGGGGTTAAATGAGCTTTCTTAAAAATAAGAGATACTGTTTCTACCTATTTTGAATTGTCCCTGTGGCCTGTTGCCTCAGAGGAGTTAGCAGGCTCTTTTCATGCTGACTCTATTATTAATATCTGGCTTCAATATTACTTGACAAATTGTTATTAATGTTTCCAACTCTAATCAAACTGGTTCCTGGTATGTTTCATCACTTTTGAAAAGTTATTTATTTATATTCTGCTTTTCTTCATTATCCTTTCTTTAAATTTTATTTTGAGACAGGTATACTTTTTCTCAAATATGTGTAAAATGAATATTGAAATTATTATTGGGGAATATATATACTCAAACTTGTTTCTCATCATTAGTTTTTTCTGAAAATTTCTTCCTAATCTCACCAGTTCATTATTCTAGAAAATTTTTGGAGTAATTTTGTCAAGCTCCTCCCTTTATCCCTTAAAAATTCCACTTGGATTGAGTTTAGGCCTGACTTCTACCGCTTATTAGCTGCAAGACTTTGGGCCTCAGTTTCCTCATCTATAAATGAAAACATTAATATTCCTTTTCTTATTATGCTGTTAGGAGGATTAAATGAGTTAGTGTATGTCACACCAACCGCAGTTCCTGACACATTATAATAGTGATAACTTTTATTATAAGAATGGATTCTTACTAATAGTAGCAAGAATATGGAGACAGTTTTGGCATGTAGAGTCACGAAGCAGGACAGTGGGGATCTCACTAACCTGTTGGACAAACAACATCTATAGCAATTAAGATGCCTCTTTTATATCTTCCATGTAACTTTTATTTTTCCTATAGAATGCACTCTGTAGTTTGTTTCTTTTTCCTTGTGCGTTGAATATAACGTGTACATATGGATAAATTATTATGTAAGTGTTGAAACTTTAAAGATGGTTGCTAACACTGTTCTAGATTGTTTAGGAGAGAAGATTGAGCAGGGAGCAGAAAAAGTTAATGTAGTATATATACCTAATATATTTTTCTAGAGCCAGGGAGATATTGAGAATGACATTTTTATGTTTTTTAATTCTTTGATTCAAAATTTGTTGATTGTGTCACAAAAGAACTCTCCTCCCCTAAATTTCTGAAGATATTCATATCATTTAAGATCAGTTTATAGAGGTAGTAACAACAGTAATAGTCATAATAAGCTTGTAATTCAGACATTAATCTCTGTGCCTCTTTTCCACATGGCCATATTTCTCCTGTGTGTCTATGGAAAAAAAGGTGATTGACTCATGTCCATATCTGAGTCATTCTATGTTAAAGATACTTTTGACTTTTTACTATTCACTATTCACCATTTACTGGCCACTATTCAAAGTGCCACTGGTCACTCCGTGCAACTTCTGGAGTATTTTCTGTCTCAATTAAGAAGCTTCTATGTTTGCAAAGGCCACAGCATAGGAGTGAATGTATGGCAGTACTTTATTTTTCCGTCTTTTTATTCCTTATTATACTATTAAATGTGGTTGTAGAATATACCAAGCTTTCCAGGTTTGGAGAGAAGAATATTTGCATCGCAAAAAATGCAAACCTCTTAGAATTTATATTAGGTGTCACTCTTTTAAAAAAATCTGTGGCCACCTTGACATTGGGGATTTTCTCACTGACCCCATCTTTCCTGTCATTCTCCTCTCTTCCTCCTCTCATCTCATTTCTATGCTCCCCTACCTTCAAATTATTATTAATTTCTTTTGCAGCACACTTTAAACACACAAGAAGAATTATTCAGGTCCCACTCTTTGACCCTAACCAGCTTAAAAGGAATTTTTCTCAAAGGAAATGGAATTTTTTCTCAAAGGAATATGGTTCTATTCCTATGAGGCACTCTAAGGCCAATTTCAGACTTACACTTATGTTGTAGATGTGAAAGAAAAAATGGATAAACAAAATGTAAAGGGAAGCTGAATTTTCTTCTCAGAGATGAGTTAAAATTCTGCTAGCTATAGGACAATACCGGTTTTTTTTTCGTTGTTGTTGTTGTTTTTGCGGTACGCGGGCCTCTCACTGTTATGGCCTCTCCCGTTGCGGAGCACAGGCTCCGGACGCGCAGGCTCAGCGGCCATGGCTCACGGGCCCAGCCGCTCTGCGGCATGTGGGATCTTCCTGTACCGGGGCAAGAACCCGTGTCCCCTGCATCGGCAGGCGGACTCTTAACCACTGCATCACCAGGGGAGCCCGACAATACCGTTTTTATTCAACATTTTATTTTGAAAATTTTCAGACGCAGAAAAGTTGAAGAGTATTACTTTTTTTGTCTACTGTAACCATTTTTGTTTTTTCCAAGATCTTAAAGTAAGAATACGTTCTATATGTGATTTAATATGTGTTACAATGCTATTTACAGGTTGTTTATATCATCCTTGCAACTCAAATTTGTTAAAGTTTTTAATTAGCCAAGTTTTATAAATCCCATATATTGCTTTGTTTGTTCATTTGTTTAATCATTCATTCATTTGTTTATTCATTCATTCAAGAAAACTTTATTGAGCTTCACCCATATTCCAGGTGTTCTGCAAGGTGTTAGGCTGACAAAACTTAATAAGTAGAACCTCTGTTCCTGGAGGTTCCTTCAGTCCGGTGGAGAAGGGAGTTGTATTAAAGGATAGATGTCTACAGCACTGCAAAATGTATAATAAAGGTACTCCCAGTGATGTAGTTTACATGGAATGCTTTGTTTTTGTTTTAAAATTAAATATTTGTTGACTAGAATTGACATTAGATATGCATCTCTTCCCATATAAGGGTCATACTACTGACCTACCACTAGTAAACTATGATTTATCTATAATCTCTTCTATTTTTTTCTTGGTACTGATGAGATACAATTTTAAGACAGATGACCAAGATTAAGGATTAAGGATCATTATCTAATTAGACCAGATAGAACTGACTTTATGATGGTGGCCTCAGTACTTAGTGACACTTACTCATTTTGACCCACTAATTCAGACTTTGCTTTTCTACCCAGGGCTAAAAGTCTTGTTCTGTCCATCATTGCAACATGACTCTTATTTTCAACCCTCCCCCTTCTTTTTCTTTTTAATCTGTGCAATAAAAGTATCTTTTGGGAATGTTCTTGTGAACAATCTTAAACTGTCCCAACATTTTTTCCTGTTTAGCCTCACATAATATAAAAACATTAATGATGCCTGAGAAAGGACTTGGCAAAAGTATACTTGGCATAGGGGTAAATTGTTTTGAATTTAGTTGACTTTCTTTCCAAAATTAAAAAAGTATCACCCTTCTTGTACATGTGGAAGTATTCATTTGCCAAGTCAACAATCTCTGATCAAAGTACACTGTAACCCTAAAATTAATGAAATTTTATGCTCCAGGGCAATAGGTATCACGGATTTCCACAGTCATAAGAAGTACATGTGCTGTGTACTTGTAGAAGACACTTTACTAGGCACCTGGGGGACAGTGGACAAAATTAACTCAATGGGTCTATAAACCACACTGTTAGAGAAAAAACTATCTCCATTCTAACCCCAGTACCTCCTCCTGCTACACACACACACAGGCACACACACCTTTCATAAGCCACATTTTAAATTTAGGTATCTATATTTATTTTGTTTAATTTCATTTTTAGCTTTTTGATGGAAGTACAGGAAGTTTAAGGCACTGCATTACATAGGATATTACATTAAATAGTGGCAATATTATTTGCTTCGGCTAATATTGTTCACATGCCTGTTCCCCACCAGCCTGTGAAGTCTTCACAAGCAGAAACTACACCATATGTTTTATTTTCACTTTTCACCCTCAAGTAGAGTGTATGGCACATAGTGGGCACAAAATACATGTTTAATTAATGCACAAAGATCAGAGCAGATGAATTTTCTCGCAGAATGAGACATTAGTATAAAAGTGTTCAGAATATATCTCTAAATAATTTAACGTTAAAACCAACTGTGTAAAAACCATAGGATGATATTATTCAGTATCTCTTACAAATCATTTATAATTAAATCCTTGTATTTTTCCATGCCTTTCTCAGGCTATGGAAAACAAGAATTTTTAAAATTGTATTTTATTTATTATTTATTCTTTAAATAATTACTTGCATTTGTATTTGATACTTGAACTAGGGAACCTTTAAGAACTGTGTAGTTTTTTTGGTTTTTTGTTTTCTTTTTTAAACACAGGATATTCAGGAGAATAATGTATGGGAGCTACATATAGTGCAAGTAGGCTTTATGAATTGATAGCTTTATTGGTTACAAGTTATTTTCCACTTCAAGCAAATGGTTGCATATATTTATGGACATTTGGAAACAGGCGATTGAATGGATTATGTAAACTTTTAAATAGACTCTTAAACCAAATGTATTGAGAGTTCTGGGTGTAAATTAGAAGAGCAAATTTGCTATATTAGTAAACAGGTTAGGAGGAATCATCAGGATGTGTTGGATTTAACTCATAAGCGCAGATTCTTATCCTAGATGAGGCCTGAGCTAGAACTAGATATTGGGAGACAATATGGTGTAGGGATTAAGCACATGATCTCTAAACAAGACAGGCTGGATTCAAATCTCATTACTGCTGTGCTGTGTGATCTTGGGCAAATCACTTAACCTCTCTGTTTCTTCACCGGGAAAATGAAACTAAAAACAATCCCTACCTCATAGAGTCATTATTAGGATTTAATGAGTTAATAAATGCAAAGTAGTTAGAGGAGTTCCTGGCACATAGTAAGGAGTTAAGCATTAGCTATCATAATCCTTATTATGTTAACCAGTTCAATTCCTTCCTTTCAAATTTAATTTAATTTATTATATGAAGCTGAGTATGGCTACATGACTTGCCCAGGCTACACAAACTACTCGTGGTGACAGTAGGGTCAAAATCAGTTCTTAACTCCTACTTTAAGATGTTTCTACAGGATGAAATTGCCCCATGGCATATCAACATATGAAACAATTTAATTTAATAACTTCATAACTTCAGAGTCTGATAGTCAGTTAGGATTATTGTTTCATGTGGTGCTATGGTTAATTTAATACGTGGATCACCAGTTCTAGCAGGGAAAGTGTATCTTGAACTCCAGAAAGTACTAAGAATATGTCACTTACTGTGCTTGGAATCTAGTAAAGTATGCAGATATGGAGAAAGTGTTGGGATGTTGTGCATTTTTCACTAAGCCAAAATATTTGTTTTTCTTTTTTAAATTCAACTAACTGGTTTTTCTTTAGAAAAGGTGAATAGCCCTCATGGTCCTTTACATTCCTTTTGACTCCTGCTGGTAGAAATCAAATACTGTCTTCTTATTCTTGCGTTAAAGCAAACTAGACAAAACAAAAATACCTAGAACCCTATTTTTAAAAGTCAGGACATACTAATATATAATTCAAATCAGTCTGTCAAACTGTGCAGCTTGTGTGCTTTTTTAAGTGGCATTTTTCTTCATACATTTGAACGAAGCTTCAGAGAAACAATAGGGCAATAGTAGAAAAACAGAACTGTCTGACTGAGCAGTAAGGGGTGAGATGCATGCTGGTACCTTAGGCACACTAAGTGAGTCTTAGAAAGGTTTTTCTCAAGACATGTGACCAAAAGTAGGGGGCTGTAACCTCCCCTTTCACGTGTGTCTGCCCCCTCTTTATTAAGCAACCACCCCAGAGAAGGGTATAACACTACTGCAGTACCAGAGAATTAGAATTGGTGGTTTACAGTGAGAGTGGAGGGTCTGGAGTCTTGGTTTCTTGCTAGAATTTTCCCAGGACAGTGTGCATGTGTGGCCAGACATCACGTTTTAATTTCTGTGCTATGGGTTATTTACTCTTATAATAGCTAAAACAATATTGATCTCGGTTCTGAACATGACCCAAGATTTAACTGACATTCTAAAAGATTTTTGTGAATCAGATGAAGATACAGTTAATCTGTAAGTTGTATATTGAAGTAATTAAGTTATTCAGTTTATTAATTGAAAACTGACTTTTAAACAAAGGAATTGATACTTATATACTGAAGTAGTTTTGTTTATGCAAAGGAGCACATCCTAATTTTTGAAGCATGATAAAACACTAAACCATGTAAAAAGGATGATTTTACAATGAATGTACTTAATTATTGGTGCCCAAATGCAGGGTTTGAACGGGTCAGAATCAGTCATTTTTTCATTTTTATGTAAATTTTCTTTAGAATATTTAACCTGTATTGTAATGTTTCTAAGTCCCATCTAAATGACACACAGCCAAACTGTATAGAAATATTTTAAGGAAGGTGGCTGTCTAGGTAGACGGGCAGAGTCTAGTTTAAAAAAATTGGGGGACAAGGAGAAGGGCTTGAAACTAGTTCTGTTTTCTGATCTTTGTAATTCCATAGCTGCAAATGTATCACTTATGAAATAAGAAAAGGCATGGGGGAAGGGGTGGGGAAACACGTGATGGGGTAAGGAGTGCAATATCAGCATTATTTTGGTTCTAGCATGTAGACAAAAAAACGGTTAGAGGCATTAGACAAAGAAAAACAGTTTTTTTTTTCTTTTAAGGAAGCATTGATTATTTTTATTTTTTCCTCCTAATAAAAGAACAAGGGAGTTCTGCTGTGGTTTCAGATCCATATTCTATGAAATCTTGTCCTGCTTGTGATGGAAGCTCCTTGTGGGATTTATTTCTATTGTTGTAACACTATGTACTATATGCATTGCACCTGTTCACACAGAGTACATTGCATTGTGGTGTTTTTTTACAGAGATGCTTCAAATAAGAAACCAATCTGCCCTCTTCTAGAGTACCAATCTATTAGTTACTTAATTAAACTTAATTCTGCTTTTGTCTGCAATGTTGCTTATGGTCTTGATTTATTTACTGAGCAATGATTTCTTCTTTGCAGTTATCAGTTTTGTCTGAGATCAGTTTTCCTATTGTATGGAGTCTGTTTTTTTCAGAGCCTCCTTTAAGACTGCTCTGACTTTAAAATCATTACTAGGCTTTTGTCAGAGCAGATTTGTTGACACTCTTTTCACATTAAAAAAATAAATTTAAAAGATTGCACAAATAAGCTATGTATTTCAATATTTCCTGCTAATATGCAAAAAATGTATTTATGATAATTACATGTACTGTGTGCCAGAACTGAAACAATACATTCCTCATAATGGAGCATAAATAAAGAAGGTGGAGCCAGCTGCTCTTAAACTGTTTATCTGCAAGCAGTAATGATATAGAGAATATACCTTTTTCACTGTTAGTCTGGCAATACTGAACCTGTTGCTGCATTAGACGAGTTGCATTTTGCTGGATAGGGGAAAGAAGGCTGTCTGCTGTCTGGTAGGAGGGCTTTGTCTGTGCCTTTCTCTCTCTGTTTCCTTCTGTTTTTCTTTCTCTCTCTCTCTCCTCTTCTCTCTCTCTCTCTCTCTCTCTCTCTCTCTCACTCGCTTGCTCTGTCTCTGTCTCTCTCTCCCTCTCTGCCCCCCACCCCGTGCCTTGCTCTCTCTCTCTCTTCCCGTCTCTGTGGTTTGTAAGGTAGGTTGCAGTGTGTGTATATACACAACATCAAGAGCAGGAAAATGGACTCATTAGGGAGGCAGGCAGTCATTACCACTCACACTGTACTTCCAGGGAGACACCGATTATGAGAAGAGAAACTCAGCGCTGGGGAAGAAGGTAGGGCAGACAACTTTCAAAAAAAAAAATCCTGCTTCCTCAGTCCCCCCTCTACCTATCATCTCCTTTAGCCCCCAGTGCTTTTATTCTTTCTCCCTTGAATTTTAATTTCTAGATTTAAGTTTGACAGAGGTATTGCTAGCTTAAAATTTAGAACATCTATAGGAGACCTATCCTCTACTAATTTTCTTCCTACTTATTTAAGGGTGTGCCCTTGTGATTTAGTTTAATTACTTTAAAAATAATTACAAACAAACCTATTTTTCTTACTAAAGTCCCAAATAAATCAGTATCTTTCACTCTTTTAAAACAGACCCCTCGTATGTTTGTCAGTCTCTTTGCTTTTCTTGTCTGTTTATGCAGTTCCATCTGTCTGTCTATATATCATGTTGTCCTTATTTATTGCTAACTGGGTTTTGTTAGTAATGTGCCAATGAGTTTTAGCTGCAGTGACAGCGTGGGTATTACTAAAGTGAGACTCTTGTTCTTTGTTTTACATTGAAGTTTAAAGTCCATATTTACAGTTTAAATCCTCGAAGCAGGTTGAATACTTTTTGCCAGTATATTTTTTGGATGGCATTGACCATAAGGTGAGGGGTTGTCACTGAGGGTGGGTAAAAATCTAGTAATTATTTTTATTATTACATACTCTTCTATACTACATGTGGGGGGTATTCTGAAAGGAATAAGCTTGTAACTTGTATTTTGCAGATGGACTTTTACATTTGTAGGGATATCACTGTGGTTAGTAAGATTGCAAACTTTCTTAACAAGCAGTTTTTATCCTAGGACAGTTTCCTTTCAGTATGTAACTGTTTATTTATGCTTGGGGAGGGAGAAGTGGGAGGCTGGCCGTCTTTTTACAAAGTGGAAGCTATGAAGTGTATCAGGCCATCTTATGCAACAACTGTAAGTATTCATTTAACATTTCGAGAACTATAAATAATGCACTTGTTATTTCAAACATAGTTTTGAGGTGCTTTCTTTTTCCTTTATTATTTATTTTTCTTTTTTATGTTGGGGAAAAAAAGTTGCATTCACAACTAGGTGACATAGTTGAAGAGTTTTCCCAGAACAGTGTTCTTCAAAATTCAAAGAAGTAGTTAAATAGGTCCATTTGAAATGGTCTCCTTAGTGGAGTTTTATTTGGATTTGTCCAAAAGTAAAACTGTTGTTCCTTTGATAAAAATTAAGTCAGGTGGTAAGATACGCAAATGTTTTCAGCATACACATTAAGCAGTGATAGAAAATGGATGCTAATCTATAGAGATCTTTGATAATAACAGTCACCTTTTTCATAATAAATTATTTATTTAATAGAAGTGACAGACTTTCTTTATTTTCTTTCTTTCTTTTTTTAAATTCCATTAGGCCTCTCTGACAACACAAAGAAGTCCATAAAGCAATATTCTTAACCCACCTGGGACGCCAGAGCAGATTCCCAAACACATTCTCAAGGTTCAAACCTAGTAAAATGTTTATTAAAAATCCATTATTCCAAGAGGGTGGTGAACTTTTGCTGCTAAAAGTCTTTTTTTCCTTTCTTTTAAAAAATTTATTCAGAGACTTTTAATTTGCTTATATTACCTAAACTTTTAATTTACTTATATTACCTAAACTGGAAGGCCAGCTTTGACCAAGAGTAGTACAGATGCTAAGTATACTCAGTCAGGGCCTGTCAGGGATTTTTTTAACCCTGAAGGTCTAAGGAGGAACTGTGGGTGGAATCTGTTGAAAGTGTATGTTCATATGGTATGCAATATATGGTGTTTCAAATGTGATTTTCTCCATTTCATACTCTTGACCCAAATATTTGTTTTAAAACTAATATGTCAAAACTGTGCATGTCTCATGCACCTGTCATTTTCTATATTAATATTATGAGAACTACCTAAAATTCTACCCTTTTTCAAAAGAAATCTTTAATATATCTCTTGACCAATAATTTTTTTTTCTGTACACATGTATGTGAGGAGATATCTGTGTGCATTTATGTATGTTTATGTACATATTCTCATACATGTGTGGATAAAAAAAATCACAGATTCCTTGTGGATATGACATCTTAAAATTTCATGTTAAGCATGTTTATGTTAATTAGAAGCAAACAAAAAACAGAGAGGTTTTTAAGAGAAGATGAAAATTTCCTTTAACCTTCTAGAAAGAATAAAAGAGTAAATAAACATTTAGTCATTTTTATGGTTGGCTTGATTTTTAGAATGTGTATATGTTTTCTTTTGCATTATAATTCTTAGCCTTCAGTAGATTTAAAATACTTTTAGTATGAAAAATAATCTTAGCCTTTTCTGGGAGGGACTGTCACAATCTAAATACAGCAGGACATTATAAAATGTGCATAAGTAAACTCAAAACCAGTGTATTCTGCTATATAGGGATTTGGAAATCTGAAAGGCTTGCATCACAGGAGGGCTATAGAGTGCCAGAAGAATTCATTAACCAGCCTTGCTGGTTATGGTGGGCATTTCCTATCAGCACATGAAATCTGCCTATTGAAAGCCCTGGAGTCTTGGTCAGGTCACAGTGTGTTTCGTTTTAATGTTGGAGCAGACAGTTATCTAACACACCCACATGAGGAAGTGCTCTAAAGCAGTTATTTCATGCTTTGCCATGCCCTGTAGCTAAAACAGTTTGGTACTGAATGACATGTGTGTGCTTTTAAACTCCTATCCGATGAAAATCAGCTATGGCTCCTTGAAAAGGACCAAAACAGTGGAATGCAAGACAGTGTAATTCAAATGCTAAGCACATGCTGGTTTAAACTTTTTTTCTTTATGGGGAAAATCACTGTGATTATTTTTAATGTAAAGACTATATAGTAATTTCTTGGATTTTACTCATTAAGGTTTCAAAACTTGTGGATAGTTTCCTTCTTCATAATTTTTCTTCAGAAGCCTACATTCATCAAAAGGATAGCAGCTGCATACTTTCCCCTGAAATGTGAACAAATAAATGGTATTCCTGTTTATTTATCTATTTTTGAATTTTAATGATTAGTCCTTGTGCTAATTAACAAATTCCTGTATTCATAAAATCTGGCACTTTATAAATATCCAATTGTGTGATTATCTACACATGTTCTGGCTTTCTATAAATATAGAAATTATCAGTGGATGTGTTCATGAACTTGCCCAAGCTTGAGTAGCAACTAGTCATGCTGCCACATAGGAGCCAAGTTCGGACCCTGAGCAAATGCGTTGCCCCAGGGTCTGGCAAGGTGTGTGGAAGCAGCATCTGGCTGACGGCTAACTAGTGATCCTTGCCGGCAAAGGAAGGACTGATGTTGACATTCTTTGAATGCCACTAGTTCCAGCCTTTTTTCAGTCCCAAGGGTGCCTTCCTTAGGTCTAAAAGTTGATAATGGATACTAGAGCTGACTTGTCTTGGAGGCCACTTTAGAACTATATTTTAACAAACTACATTTTTCAATGGAAAATACACTTTATTAAACTTTTACGAAAAAATTAACTAGTACGTTCATTCTAAGGTCCTTAGCCAGTGAGAATCTAATAAGCATGAAAAGTTGCATAGTGCTGAAAAGAAAATCTAAATATTTCCATTTACATGGCCATGTGACTATCGCAAGCACATAGAAATCATACATTGCTTACATAGTAATAGTTCACCCTACATCAAGAACAATAAACACTAGCAGTTGAACAAATGTGTACATGCAAAAGTTATTCTTAACTTAGAAGTCAACCCTTTTATATATTTTTTTCATGTTGTATAAGCCATTTTGGTTAGCTTATGCAATCACTAGGTATTATTTACACTGTTACTACAGTCAGCATTGGCCATTTGATTCTTTGCTCCAAACTTTCAAATCACATATACAATTCCTAGGTTATTTGGCAAAACCAGAAATTTGCAATTTTCTTGAAAACCTATGTTTCATGCATTTCCATTGCATAAGTAATTTCTAGCATTTTGCAGAATCCTCAGGGATTATAGCAATGCCAAATAACTAACAAAATCCTTTTAATTCTTTACCAAAAACCCAAGGGCAATATCTATATCCTAGAATTTCTAGAGAAAGCCTGAATTCATATGTTTTCCTGTAACATAGATATTATACATTTAATCATCAAATAACATTGATGCCAATTATGTTTAATGTATCAAAATATATTCCTTGAGCTCTTATTACTTCTAATTTCAACATAGGCAATCTTTTGAGATTGTGGGAAGAAATAATGCCATCTATTATTACTATCGTGTATCTGTAACCACTACGGCAGATGTTGGAAACAACATTCAAGGGCCTATAAGAAAAAAGGGCTTTTCTGCCACTCTAGCTGTTCAACTGTAATAATGAATAAGTGGCCTGCTATTTCTGCACTAAACTGTGGAAAAATTATGCTTGACTTTGGCTTCATAACCTCTCTTCTACTCCAGGATCAAGCCTTTTTGTGATTCTACAGTTCACTTGAAAGTAATCAGCTTGAGGACGTGGACCTTGCCTTTCTGGAATCTTTTCACACTCAAATGAAACTTCACCTCTGGGTGTTCTGTAGTTCAGTTAACCAAAGCAACCCTTATATAACTGCTTTAACTTTGGGAAAGTTAGTTGCTGACTTCCAAGTGAGTATACTGATATAGGAACAAGGGCTGAATTCATTGATCCATCTAGTTAGCAGATGGAAACTGCAGATATTATTACTCATTTCTGAATATTAAGTCTTAACCTTTGAAACTTTGATGGGGAAGGTAGTAATTATAGCATAATGTGTTTATCTTCTTGATAGTAAAAGTAATTTTGCCACTGCATAATTCTGTCATTAGGTATGATGAATTTAACATACATATTACACATTATGCATTTAAAATGTTAAGAATTTATCTGAAAGCTTTTCATATTAAATAACTAATGGAAGGATTTGCATTCAACAAATATAAAACTATTTAATGGAGCTTGGGGTTTTTGGAAATTAAAAAGATGTCCAATAAATTTAAACTAAAAATGATAATAATTATTAATTTTATACATAATAGTATTATTTTGTTTTTTAGAAATTTGTCATCTAAACTTTTTCTTAAACCGTGTTTGAATTTAAATTATTTAAAATTTAATTCTCTCTAATGTTCAGAAGGCTTTAGTTTTTTACTAAATGAGCCTGGATATTTGCTATTTTTTCCTTCCCTTTCAGAAATGTTCTGTGAATTACTGTTGTAATCAAATTATGATTTGTTGTTGGCAAATTCCTTTTATAGTATGAGCTTCTTTCAAGTAAATGAAATGCAAGTAGGAGAAAATTAAAGTAATATTGTCAGTTTGCTCAGGTACCAAATTAAAAACTTAGTAAAAAACAAAACAAAACAAAATCTATTACTAGCAGAAAACTATGAATGTCCTAGGCTATGTAGTTTTTCTGGTAGATAGTATGTATGTATATAAAAACTGTATGGTTATTATTATAAACAAACAAAACCCCCTTATTTAGACGCCAAGACATTTAAACAGTGAGAATATGGTCCTTTCTTTTATTGTTTAAATAGGAACTAGGTAATATAGTCTGAGGGGTGGCTTTATACTGTTGGGTTTGTTGTTATTTTGGTTATTGTTGTTTTTAAAAACTGGACATACTAAAATTCTTTTTGGCCCAGTAAATGTACTTTGGGTTTAAACATATTTACTAATATTTCCATCTTCTTGGTTGTTTGCACTTATCACCCAGCTTTAGATTGGGCAAGAAGAGTTGGAATAGTTCTTATTTTTTCTAGTTCCTCAAATCAACAAAGATCTTTATCCCTTTACCTTATTTCTAGATGGGAGGAGAATAGAGATGATTAAGAAGCAAATGGAGATAAGAATATAAGTAAAGCAGAGGGTGGAGAGAGTGGGGGCTTTTGAAGCTTCTAAATGTGTAAGTCTAATGAAGGAAAAAGACTTTCTCCCCAACTCTCAATAAAAGCCATCTAATCTGTTCGGCACAGCATTCTATTCTCCCTATGACTGTTTAGAACAGATCTACCTAAATTCTCCCTCCACTCCAAGACAGAATCCAGTGGTACTGCCAAGAGAAGATCATAGGAGAGAAAGTCATAACGAATCACATTTCTAATACATTCACTGCCAGGTTTTCTTCATACCTTTTTCCTTTTAAGCCTTGGGTTTGAAGTTGTGAGCAGATTTTCATAGTTGGTGGACGGCTTTCATTTGTTTTGATGAGAAGCCTTCCCAGCATGCCACAGAACAGCATCATGATTTTAATTAAAATGGATGAAATCATCGACTGAAAAGTTTGTCTGTATGTGTGTATGCACGTGCATGTGTGTTTTCTCTCTTAAAATAAAGTTAAATACTTTATATATGAAACAAAACAAAAACAACTCTAAACTTCCTATCAGTCTGAAAGGATTCAGATTTCTTTTTAGAGTGACTTTCTGAAACCATTTTTGTATAGTGGTTTTGACCAGCACGTTCTATTCCATTCCCTGCCCACTTGCTGCTTTGCTTTTTAAATGTTAAATGAATGTGAATAATTCCTTAGTTTAAAAAAGAGCATATTCTTATAATAAGCTCAGAATATACCCATGAATATAAAGATATGCTAGGACTTACAAACAATCCTATCAACTTAGCATGAAAATACATGAATGAAAGTTTTAGAAACTAATTTTTTTCCTAGTATGTTGAGAGAAACCCTATGGTGTGGTAAACAAACCAAACCAAACCAACCAGCCAGCCAACCAAACAAAAAACAGTGCCTTGGAGAATAGGAGGCATTAACTAATGCCAAAAAGGATTTAAAGTGGTTAAATTTGGAGGCCTAGTCCTAACTGACTATATGACTTCGAATAAATCATAATATCTCTGTTCTTCAGTTTCCTTGCCTGTAAAATGAAGGGAAAATCTCTTTTTTAGATTTTATCTTAAAGATTGTGTGCTTTTATTATAAATAGCTATATATATATATATATATATATATATATATGTAATTCTGTTTTCATTTTCTACCTATAAATCACAAATGTATGGAGAAAAGTTTAGGTTGGTAATGATGGAAGAGTAAAGGGAATTTAGGTGATCTGAGAGACCACACACGTACTTTAATTTTTTGGTTGTTGTTGTCCTCAGTATATATCACAGTATATTATTGGGTCTATTTAATAATTCAATGAATGCAATAAACCAAAAGTTGTCATTTGTCAGACAAAGTGACATAATTGCCTATGGGTGGTTTGATAAAAGGGCTACTTTTTTTTTTTTAATCTGTGCATTATTTAATTTATTTTTTTGAACACTATTTTTTTAAAATTTAAGTTTAGTTAACTTACAATATTATATTATCAATAGTTTCAGGTGTACAACATAGTGATTCAATCTTTTATAGAATAAAGACCTATTAAAAAATAAATAAATAAAATAAAATAATGCACAGGGCTTCCTTGGCGGTCCAGTGGTTAAGACTCCGCGATTCCACTTCAGGGGGCGCTGGTTCAATCCCTGGTCAGGGAACTAAGATCCTACATGCCACGCTGTGCAGCCAGAGAAAAAAAATTTAAAAAAGGACAATATGGGAAAAGAATCTGAAAAAGAGTGGATATATGTATATGTATAACTGATTCACTTTGTTGTACAGCAGAAAATAACACAACATTGTAAATCAACTATACTCCGATAAAAAAGGGCTACTTTTAACTGAATGCAGTACAACATGGTTACTAAGGCTCCATTCCTCCCCACTGGCCACTAGGTGGAGAGGTGGTGCATGCCCATGGCCTTGCCCATAGTAAACAGCTCACTTCCAACTTTCTATTGGCAAAGCTGTGCTGTATGTGTTTGGACGAGTCTGTGAACACACACACAACATTTTGCAGAAACCATCAGAAAATATGTTCTCTTCTATACAGGCATGATGTGATAGTCGTGAAATGCAAAATGATTTGCTCCTTCTGTGGCCACTATTAATGCTGGTAGACCTAGGAGAAGGTCAGTATTACAACTCTGGTTTTAGTTGTTGCAATAGGGTCTCTTGCCTCTTTCCAATTTGTCCAGTTTGAAAGGGTCCTGAAATGAATGTCAGCGCGACAGTGCCACCTTGTGTCCCTATTGCTGTGAGAGTACCTGATGCGTGACACAGTGAAAAGGAAAGAACAGGATATTTGCAAAAATTGGGCACATTGTTTCAAGCTCTGATTTTGCAGTAGCTGCACGAAAATCTATGTTTTAGTGTATTTGGCAATTCTTACTACCCAAAGAGAAGTTAAGATGTGTTCACTTTACCCCTTCTCTCATTCCAGTGTATATTAAAAATACTTTAAGAATTCCAGGCACAAACAGGGATGCATTCAATTTAGAGAGGGGGATGAAGAAGGCAGGGGTTGTTGGAGATATTCACCTAATTCTTACCACTTGTAAATTCTCAGCCCAATCATTTCAGACAGTGAGGTGATCCTTCCAGCACATTCTCAGAGCAACTTTTATAGGCATACCTTGGTAACAGCACTTTTCACATTGTACTGCCATTGTTTGTAAGCATATCTTTCAACTGAACCATGAATTCCTTCAGGATAGTGTTTGTGTCTTATTCATCCTTCTGCATCTAGAACTTTCTTTGGCATTCAGCCCAGAGACACTCAGATGTTTGAGGTCTGAATAAATGATTATGTCTGGTTTGTTTATAACTTACTTGTTTTATATTTATTGTTTATTTTTAAAATTTTAAATAATTTTAGAGCTTTTTCTCTTTGGAAAAATACCTTCTGATACCACCTACTTTCCAAACATCCCTTTAGAAATTTACTTTCTCTCACATTAAAAATGATTGTTTCTCTTTTTGATTTTGAAAACAATACTGCCTTTTCACGAGTGTATTTTGTAGTTGACTTTGGGGTAAAGATAGTTAATCTCTAGTTCTACCTTTACAGCAAATTTGCTGTGTTATCCTGGGTAAGATGCTTAACTTTTCTAGGTTTGTTTCCCATGCATAAAATGAGCAGGCTGGACTACTTGATTTTAAGGTACTTTTTATTCAGGGTTTTTAATAGGGATTAGACACGTACTAGTGTTACTCTAGTTGTGTATTTGGTTTAACAGTTTTTAACGTGCCATGATTGCTGAAAATTAAATTGCTAGCCTTTGAAAGTGCTGTTTGCTATTTCATGTTTTAGAAGAGGGAACTGAGACACAAGGGCTTTTCTTATACAGGGCAGAACTGAAAATGGGCAGTGTAAATAGTATTATAACTGATGGACAGTCCAATTTTTTGTCAATATTTTTGCTTGATTTTGGCTAATTGAGCTCCACTTTCCTTCTAACCTTTAAATATAAAATAAATAAATTACAATAAATTTAAATACCACAATGAACTATGCTTTGGTATAGGACTATAGACTACTTACAATTTAGAGACTCTTATGCTATTTAAAATTTTTTTTTTAACAGTTAAAAATGAGTGCTTAGTTTTAAATTTCAGAATTTTTGCATGGAATTTACATCTGGGGTTTTCAGTCCATATATTATCTTAAATAGCAAACTGTATGACTTTGGGCAATTTGCTTAGGCTGGTTAAGCTTGGTTTTCTTATTTGCAGAAAGGTGATAATAAATGTTACCCTTCCTGTCTACCTCACAGTGTTATTGTGAAGATTAAATTACAATGTATATGGAATTTCTTTATAAATAGTAAAGCACTATACCAGTTTAAGAACGTCTATTTATTTATTTATTTATTTTTACTGCTCTAATTAAAGAAGGAATGGGTAATAGAAACCTAAATCAAAGCAAAACACACAAATTTGAAGAACACTGAAATTCCTAGCATTTCTTAGTTGGAGTGTTTCTCAGTGGTGTAGGCTCTTCAGAGATGATATAGTTACCCAGTTTTCTAAGTTTTGATTAAAAAACCTGTAATAATAAGAATAATAACAATAATAATGGTAATGCTTATGAGCCTAAAATTAATGTTTCCTTTAGATAAATTTTTTATGCATCATTCATATGTTCGTTTTTTTAACTGAAGTTGATTTATGATACTATATTAGTTTCAGGTATACAACATAGTGATTCACTATTTTTATAGATTATACTGCATTTAAAGTTGTTACAAAACAATGGCTATGTTTCCCTGTGCTGTACAATATATCCTTTGGTAAGTTCATTTTTGAGAGTGATATTTCTTAAAATAGAAGGTAAAAATTTTAAATAACCAAATATGATGAAAAAAATTTATAAACCTTTTTGGTATTATAGTATTGGACTCTAGTCCAGTGGTTCTTAAACTTTAGTGTACTTAAGAATTACCATGGGTGTTTGTTACAATTCAGATTTTGGAGCTCCATCCCTAATAGGGTTCCATCCTGGATTTCAGCTGGTCCACATGTGTTAGAAAACACTACTTGCCTTTGCTATCATACATCATATTGCACTAGGAGATTTTTAAATGCACAGATTTCTAGGTTCTACTCCCAGATATCCTAAATCAGAATCTTTGACATTCAGGCATCTGTATTTTACAAAAACTACTTCATAGATTCTAATAATATTGCAAGGTTTGAGATTCATTGCTCTTGTTTTTAGGGTATATTGTTAAAATATATTTATTGTTGCACCTGAATTCATTCTCATCATTCACATTATTCCTTCACTAAACATAATCTCACTTTACATAGAAGGGTAAGTTGGTACAGCTATGTAAGAAAAGTTTAGGCTTGAAAAACAGCAATTACCACTCTCGCCATGTAACACCAAAATTAAGGAAAAGAGAAGTTACTGAGCACCTTTCACATAGATTGCTTAATTTAATCTTTATAACTCTGTTGTATACTCTATTTTCTGCCTATGCTACAGGCAAAAACCTGAAGCTTATAAACTGCCAGGTTCACATACCTGTTAAGTGTCAATGCCAGGATTCAGAGCCTATACTCTTTCTACTATATCATATTATTTTTTCCCTAATCCAATAAATCTTTACCAGGTTTCTATTATGTTAAGTGGTAATGTTTAGCTTTGAGGGCCACAGAGTACTTCACTGATATGGTATAATAAGTATTGCTTACACTATGTAAAAGTAATTGAAATTTTTCCTTATCCTTCCATTAAGAAATAATTTTTACCTGGAGGTAGAATTCAAGTTTTCTAAATGGTAAGAAGGGGTTTAACTACAAATAATAATTGTAATTATTGAACTATTAAAAAGTGTTTTCTACAGGATCTCTTTTAACCCCCATGCATTTGCTTTGACATCAAAGTTAGTGCTCTTAACCCCCAGTATATGCAATTTCTAACTCTGCTTTACAGTTAACCTGCAGAATCAGGCTGTCCCTCAATTTGGTAAGTACCAGCTACTAAATGCTAATTAAACTTTGTAGGAATTAAGTTCATTTTCTTTATAGGGAACAAACCATTTTGCCACACTTAATCAGTCCAGTAATTTTTTTTTTTTATGTCTTGTAAAGTTTGGTGTTAACTATGCATAAACCTTAGGGAAGTCAGTTGAAGTGAACAATCTTCTGTTTATATTTTTATTTGAAAGTTGAAACTCTTCGATGGAACAGACTATTTGAATGAAAATTTCCATCTTACCTTGTATGACATGCCATGAACACAACAATTTCATGGCCTCCATAGCCATTGTTATTGGTCTTAAAATAATTGATTCACATTTAAAATCAAATAAAAACATCAATAGAATCAATGCATCAGTTCTTTATAAAATCCAAAAACTGATTCCTGAGCATTTCCGGTATTCTTATTTTTTAAAAAAATACCTCATGGTATGAAATGACAGCCTATGTATACAGTGTAGTGTACAAACTAATACAACTTCTCATTTACCTGGTATATGAATTGCTAAAAATGTTATATTTATGAGTTTTTATAGATTTAATAATATTCTAAATGCAATAGGGATGTTAACAGTTTTGGAGCTCTGAAATATATCTTTTAGGTGTGAAAATAGTCATGATTTTATAAATTTGATATACATATATTTGGGGGATATTATTGATGCCTCTGTAATTATGTATTAAAACATACATTTTTAAAAAAGACCCACAAAGTCACTAATCAGGGGATATAGTGTTGTCTTTAGCAGACTTTCAAGTTTATTAGAAAATTAGGTTTTATTTCAACTTTCTTCTCTAGGGGTGGTCTTTCCCAAACAGCATTCTTTTAAATTCTGTCAAGCAAATGAGTGCTACCGTGAAAAGAGAAGGATGAAAATATAAAATGAAGACTTTTACCTATACTCCTTTTTCAGATGTAGAAATTAAAACATGATTTTTTTTTTTTTTTTTTTAGAATGTCCCATTTAGCAGCAGAGCATAAATTGGAAAATTTGGCCAGTGATTTATTTAGGCTCCACAGGGAAAATCCTGTAGGGTGTTTTTGAATATCCTAAATTTATTTGGATTTGAGACCAGCTTAAAGGGCATGTCTATCTTAAAACAGTTCTCCATTTTCCTGAGAAAAATTCCAGTGGATCTAGTTGTGGGAGGTAGTGTCCCAACAATGAATCTTTGGGGCCAAATGAGTACTTTAACACAACTTACTACATCCCTTTCCCTAAACCGAAGACTGTCTTGCCCACTGGGCTTGTTTAACTTTGACTGCTAATTTTATTTCTCTGCAGAGGCAAAGGAGACAGGAAAAAGGAGGGAAAATAACTGACGGCATGTGGGTGAGGTTTTGGCTCAGGGAATACATTTTAAAAGATCCTAGCCAGTGTCGGGATAAAGAAAGCAGTTGGTGCCTGAAATTTACCCCTGTTTTACAGAGTAAGAAATAGAAGCCAACAGATATTAAATAATTTGCCTAAAGTTACATAGTAGTTTCTAATGTTGAGGTTAGTCCTGGGAACTAGGTTATTTGTTGCTTCAGTAAAACAATTGGACAATCCAGTGTCTCTGTTGATCAAGATGCCTTTCTAATATCCCCACTCCCTTTTCCCTCCCTCCTTTTTTTTGGCTACTGTATTTTAACATCTAAAAAAATAATTCTGCTTATAATTTCAGGTTTATAAGCTAGTTGAATAAACATTTTGATTATTAAGGCCTTTTAGAACTAGCTGAGCTGTAAGAACAACATGCATCATGTTAAGCCTTCTGCCTCTATTTTATGAACATGAAACCAGAAAACAAAAATGGCTTTGAATAAATTCAAATTCTGAGCTCATGGCATACCTCTAAACATGAAAAATGTGATGGGCACCTAATAAAAGATAGGCCATTGTTTGTTTGTTTGTTTTTAGATTTACAATAGAACTGAGCCGATGGTAAAGAGTCCCCATAATACTCTCTCTCACCACCATGATTTCCCCTAACACCTTACACTAGCATGGTCCATTTGTTAAAATTAATGAACTGATATTGATACATTATTATTAAGTACTGTTCATAGTTTATTCAAATTTTCTTAGTATTTTAAAAATTAAATTCATTTAAACAACAACAGCAAAAAACAGTTCACCCATTTCTCCCACCCCTAACCCCCTGGCTGTAGCAACTACCAATGTGTTCTCTGTATCTATGAGCTTAGTTTTAAAATACATGTATGTGTGTGTGTGTGTGTGTGTGTGTGTCGTCTGTGTGTGTGTGTATATTTAGATTCCACATGTAAGAGAGATCATACAGTATTTGTCTTTGTCTGACTTACTCCACTTAGCATAATGCCTTCAAGGTCCATCCAAATGGCAAGATTTCATTCTTTTTTTATGGCCAAATAGTATTCCTATATGTAAGTGTATGGATAAATAGATGGATAGATGGATAGATAGATAGATAGGTAGATAGGTATCACAATTTCTTTATCCTTTCATCCAATGATGGACACTTAGGTTGTTGTCATATCTTGGCTTTTGTAAATAACGCTGCAATAATCATGGGGGTACATATATCTTTTCAAATTAGTATTTTTGTTTTCTTCAGAAAAATATACAGAAGTGGGCTTCCCTAGTGGCGCAGTGGTTGAGAGTCCGCCTGCCGATGCAGGGGACACGGGTTCGTGCCCCGGTACGGGAAGATCCCACG
Organism: Phocoena phocoena; assembly: GCF_963924675.1. Lineage (NCBI taxonomy): Eukaryota > Metazoa > Chordata > Mammalia > Artiodactyla > Phocoenidae > Phocoena > Phocoena phocoena. The sequence continues at coordinate 84,956,823 of NC_089222.1, forward strand.
TGCCGCGGAGTGGCTGGGCCCGTGAGTCATGGCCGCTGAGCCTGCGCGTCCGGAGCCTGTGCTCCGCAACGGGCGAAGCCACAGCGGTGAGAGGCCTGTGTACCGCAAAAAAAAAAAAAAAAAAAAAAAAAAAAAATATACAGAAGTGGAATTGCTGAATCATATGGTAGTTCTAGTTCTATTTTTTAATTTTTTGACAAACCTCCCTATTGTTTTTTACAGTGGCTGTTCCAATTTACATTCCCACCATGCAGAAGGTTTCCCTTTTCTCCATATCCTTGCCAATGCTTGTTATTTCTAGTCTTTTTGATAATAGCCATTCTAACAGATGTGAGGTGACATCTCACTGTGGTTTTAATTTGCATTTCCCTGATGATGTAGAGCTTTTTTTTTTTTTAATGTATGTAGTGACCAGCTCTATGTCTTCTTTGGAAAAATGTCTATTCAGATCTTCTGCCCATTTTTTAATTGAATTGTATGTTTTTTGCTATGGAGTTTTATGAGTTCTTTATATATTTTGGATATTAGTCCTTTATCAGATATATGGGTTGCAAATATTTTTCTCCCATTCAGTAGGTTGCCTTTTCATTTTTTTGACAGTTTCCTTTGCGTGGAAGCCTTTTAGTTTGATGTAGTCCTACTTGTTTATTTTTGCTTTTGTTGCTTTTACTTTTGGCACAGATTTAAAAAGTCATTTCCAAGACCTATGTCAAGGAGCTTACCACGTATGTTTTCTTCTAGGAGTTTAGTTTCAGGTCTCATATTCAAGTCTTTAATCCATTTTGAGTTAATTTTTGTATGTGGTGTAAAGTAGCAGTTCAGTTTCATTTTTTTGAATGTGCCTGTTCAATTTTCCAAGTACCATTATTCAAGAGACTGTCCTTTCCCCATTGCATATTCTTTGTTCTCTTGTTGTAAGTTAATTGATCATATATGGATGGGTTTATTTTCTGGGCTCTATATTCTGATCCATTGATTTTTGTGTCTGTTTTTATGCTAATTCCATACTATTTTAATTACTATAGCTTTGCAGTATAGTTTGAAATCAGGGAGGGTTGTGCCTTCAGCTTTGTTCTTTCTCAAGATTGCTTTGGCTCTTCAAGGTCTTTTATGGTTCCATAAAACTTTAGGATTCTTTGTTCTATTTCTGTGAAATGTGACACTGGAATTTTGATAGGGGTTGCATTGCATCTGTATTTGCTTTGGGTAGTATGAACATTTAAGTAATATTAATTCTTCCAATCCATGAGCATGAAATATCTTTTTATTTATTTGTGTCTTCTTCAATTTCTTTAATTTATGTCTTGTAGTTTTCAATATATAGGGCTTTCACCTTTTTGGTTAAATCCAAGGTATTTTATTATTTTTAAAGTAATTGTAAATGGGATTGTGTCCTGAATTTTCTTCTGATAGTTCATTATTATTATATATTAGTATATATGAACTAATATACTATATTAGTATATAGTATATCACAGCAGATTTTTGGGTACTGATTTTGTGTCCTGCAATTTTACTGAATTCATTTATTAGTTCTAATAGTTTTTTGAAGGACTTTAGGGTTTTCTTTAGACTTTTCTATGTATAATATCATTTCATTTGAAAATATGGCAATTTTCCTTCTACCTTTTCAATATTTATGTTTTTTGTTTTGTTTTGTTTTGTTTTGTTTTGTCTAATTGATCTGGGTAGGACTTCCAATACTATATTGAATACAAGTGCTGACAGTAGGCATCCTCCTTTTGTTCCTGATCTTAAAGGAAAAGTTTTCAGCTTTTCACCATTGGGTATGATGTTAGCTGTGGGCCTGCCACATATAATTTTTATTATGCTGAGGTATGTCCCTTCCATACCTGCTTTGTTGAGAGTGTTTTTTATCATAAATGGATGTTGAATTTTGTTAAATGCTTTTTCTGCATCTATCAAGATGATCATATGATTTTTATTCTTCACTTTGTTAATGTGTATCACATTGACTGATTTGTGGATGTTGAACCATCCTTGTATCACTGGAATAAATCCCACTTGGTCAGTGTGTATGATCCGTTTAATGTATTGTTGAAGTTATTTTGCTGAGGATTTTTGCATCTATGTTCTTAGGGATATTGACCTATAATTTTCTTGTGGCATATTGTCTGGTTTTGGTATTGGGGTAATGCTGGCCTCATGAAATGAATTTGGGAGAGTTTCTTCCTCTTCTATTTTTTGGAAGAGTTTGAGAAAAATTGGTATTCTTCTTTGAATGTGGAAAAATTTACTAGTGAACCCATTTGGTTCTGGACTTCTGTTTGTTGGGAGGTTTTTGACTATTAATTTAATCTCCTTAGCTGTAATCAGTCTGTTCAGATATTCTGTTCCATCATGATTTAGTCTTGGTAGGTTGTATGTCTCTAGGAATTTATCCATTGTTCTAGGTTGTCCAATTTGTTGGCATATAATTGTTCATAGTAGTCTCTCATGATCCTTTGTATTTTTTATGATATCAATTGTAATATCTCCTCTTTAATTTCTGATTTTATTTATCTGAGTCCTCTCTCTTCTTGGTGAGTCTGGCTAAAAGGTCTATCAATTTTATCTTTTCAAAGAACCAGCTCTTAGTTTCATTGATCTCTTCTATTGTCTTTTCAGTCTCTAGTTCATTTATTTTTGCTCTAATCGTTGTTATTTTCTTCCCTCTACTAACTTTGGAGGTTTGTTTGTTTTTCAGTGCTTAAACCTCATGGTCACCACAAAACAAAAACCTATAGTAAATACACACACAAAAAGAGTAAGGAATATAAGCATATCATACTAAAGAAAGACCATTGTTGTTTTAAGTCCTAATTATAGTTAATCATAAGATTTTGAAATGAACATATGCCAAGTTTTGATAATATCTTTCCTAAATTGATGTTATTATATGGATTTAGGGTGGAAAAGAGGACCATGGTAGAAATATAAATCAAAACTTCAGTCTTCCATAAAGTGTTTATAACTGCCCCAGTATCCCTTTTGTTTGGACTCCATGGGAAAATTGCTGCTTGGCCCTAGTATCACTCTGTTGAAGTTTTCAATATGTATTCAGTCAGTTTCTCACTGATATAATAAATACTTAAAAAAAATAGATAAAACATTTTTGATGTAGAGGTGCCTGTTGAGTATTACCATTTACATCTTAATGTCATTAGTATGATTCTAGATATCAAACTCGACTAAAACATAAGTTTTACTTTGTTACCAGCAACTAACTAAACAAGTATGCCCCAGAGCTTAGAAATAATGCCATTATATCAGACATAGTACAAACAGGCCCCAATGCACTAACAGATCCTCTAAATTTTTACTGGGAAATATTTAAGAGTTATTCAGAGCTCCAAAACTCCAATGAAAGTCAGGTATATGTCCTCACATTGACACATCTGCAGACTTGGTTTCTATTCTAAGAATTGCAGTTTGAATTAACTGAGGTCAGAAGCAGTTACACATTTGATTCAACAAATGTGTCCTATCTACTTGCAAATAGCAGCTCATTTCCTTTTAGGGTCTGATGAGGTTGTTTTTGTTTTTTATGTCTTAGCAATAGAGTCATTGGCAGCAGCACACAGGCTAATTGTTAGAATATAAGGCTTTGTTAGAAATGGGACATAAGCTTCTGGTAATACTCTTAAATTCACACCAATTGTCAGGAAATTAAATATGGTTCTCTAAGAAATATATCACAGAAGGCTTATACTAGAAGTGAATTGCTTAAAAAAAACCAAAAAACAAAAAAACTCCACAGGCATTTAGTTATCTTCTACCCAAAAAAGTAATTTTCCTTTTATCTATATCTTTATCAAGACTTTTAGATGAAAGGGTAGAGTGACAGCCACAGAATGACAGTGACCTAAAAGTGTAAAATTATAGTTACTGGAATTTGGGTAATCTTGAGGACAAATAAAAACCAAGATATTTATCAGTGAGCTAAAAGGGGAAATGCTGTTTTCAGCATACTGCAAATAAGATGCTTAATTAAAATTCCCTAAAAAGTAACCCTTGTTCCTAAGAAATTATTTGGCTTCTGAAGACATTGAGACTGAAAGAGAGAAAAAGAAGGAAGGAAGAAGCTGGTATTTATATTTTTTTCTTACATTTAGTTACTTTTAAAAAGTGTTTTTATTAATTCCTAAATTTGAATGAGAGGGAGATGCGATTAGATTAATTGCCATTTAAATATGCAGTTCCAGGTTCGTAGGCATCTTTTTGAACCAGGATGGGAAGAGCATAGAAAAAATCCTAGTGTGGAAATTATATCTCATGTGGTGAAACAAAAACTCAAGAAGTTTTCTGTTATAATAAGGTGAAAGTGGTTACCAAAGAAACAAAAGTTTCTTATCACTCTGCCTGAGGCAAATGTGGCATATTAAGCTTAAAATGAATTCTCCTCTCCTGAATGCACACAACTCTTATTAATGTCTTGGAAATTATGCACACATAGGGAAAGAAGAGTAAGATTTTCCGGATACATTTGAATAAGCATCCATCGCGGTATAGGGGCTATCTCTAATATCTACGGGTACTTTATTGCTGAACTGGCCCCAAATCAGTATTTTCTGTTTTACCTCTTATTTGAGTTTGACTTGAGACTGAATGACTTATTTTCATCCTCAAAGAGGACTTTCTTTTTGAGAGAGTTAGGTTCCCTGGTGACCTGAAAGAGTTAATGTCGTTTCCAGGAGTGTCCAACTTACTTCCAGGGAGTAGGGCATGCATGTGAGAGTCTGGCTGCAGGATATGTGTTCACATCCCAAAACCAATTTGGCACAACTTAAAATGTCTGCTAGGGAGAGGGTTCAGAGTGTTGTTAGGCCACGCAATTAGCGCTTTGTTTCACGAGCACCAAATCCACCCAGTAGTGTTTTGTTTTAAAGAAGAGCTCGAAATTCACAATAACGGGTTTCATTTATCAGAGCCATATGGGACTCACCATCTTTGGATATATTTGTAAGGCTTTCACAAAGAAGACTCCTCAGGCATCTCGGATTTCACGGATTGGAGGGCAATCTGGATGAATATCTTTTTTGGAAATGATGAGCTATCTTTTTTCACATGTAATATCCAATTTCAGTAATCCTTGAGAAGCTCAAAAACACAGGAAAGCGTTAAGTAAACCTCAGCTTACTAGCTTTTATTGGAAAACAAAGACCATAATTCTTAGACCTGGTTCAAATGCCAAATGTACCTTTGATGTTGAAATTTGGCCACCTTATCTTTGCAATTTGTGATGTAGCGTTTTTGAGAGCGAAGGTGGGTTCTAAGTCTCAGTCTATTTTTGCACTTTTTGCTAGTTCTGTCATGGTCATATGTCAATGGATCGTTGGGAAGCTATCTGCAACATAGCAGACTGATAATAGAGCATTATGGTTCTTTTGATGTTTACCCAAGATGATTTCTTTGCTGCCTCCTCCTTTTCCATACTTCTCTGATCATTAGGGGTATATCTTAATGCAATGTATTCTTAAAAATTTCAATGTAAATTGATTTTTTTGATAAATCTCATATTTTTTCACTGATCTGTACATTTAGAGGTTTAAAAATAAAATAAAATTGATCTTCATTTGGCAGTGGTTGCTAACACTCTAATTTCTGGTTCCCAGATTCTGTTAAGCTATTAATGATCTATAAACAAATATTCAAGTGTTTACTAATTAAAAACTAATATATTTTTAAAGCATAGCGTGTTACTGTGTTATGACAGGCAACCACTATTTTTTTAGGTTTTCAGATTTTTATTTTCTCAGTTCTGTAGTCTTTCTTGTAAAGGGCACATTTAAGTTTGTTTGATAAATCTGGTAAATCAGAATATTTGCAAGTCATAAATAGTACTATAACAATTGCTGTTGAGCTATACAAAATCTGTAAACTTCATAAGGATGGTAATTTGAGTTTTATTTTAAGTTGTTATGGTAGGTTGGCAATTAATTGAAATAACTCTTGCTCATCTTTAACGTACCATTTTATTATATTTGGCCTTATTTTATTATCCTTTAGTTTATTTTTTAAAAAAAAACTCAATACCTCATTACTAATGAAATTTATATTAGCATGTTTTAGATTTCACAGAGAATGTCCACTAAATTTTGTTCAGTTATGAGCATGTTGTTTAACATTGAATTAAAATAAAATTCAATATATTCTTTGCTTTCATTTAAACTTCGTATTGATACCAATGTCATATATTTTAAATACTGTTTCATAAAGGTTAAAAAATCTTGCTTCCTACCATTTCTTCTCCAATATGCACTACGCTATGGAGAGAGCACTTAGACCTTTGCTACATAGCACACCTATAGGGTGCACACTCATATTGCTGTAATTGACCACCATGCTATAGGCCGATGCTGGACAATAGGTTGAACATTGGAATTATAGAATGAGCTATATTTGCTTAAATCATCTTCAGCATTAATTGTACTGGATGGTTGAATGTCTCATATTCTTTCTATATTTTATTCTTAGTCAAATATTCTAATGAGTATAATCTTAGAATTAAGTTATTTCCTTTTTCCTACAAACATAGGTATTATGACCCAAAGAGGTTGTTTTTCCCCCTGAAAAAGTCATTATGGAGCTAAACATGAGTTTTTTGGTCCATTGCCTAGTGTTTTCCATAGGAATTTTGAAATATTTTCTTTGGGAAAATGATATAGTGTTGGGATAGTGGTCAGTGGCAACAAAGAAATTAAAGATGGCAGAAAGATTCAGGATAGAATGTGTGGATAAAGATACAGTGGTATTACATAGGTCTTTGAATTTAGTATAAACTGTAGGCTGTGAAGAGAAGATAGATACATGGATCAAACAAAAAAATGTGGACGTAATGATAAGTGGTATATTCTTTATGAATATTCCGACTAAAGGACAGATGATGGGGGAAAGAAGGACATAATTTGATGGAGTGTGTGTGTGAAAGGTAAAATAGTTGGATGCTGAGAGGAGAGTGTGAAGAAAAGAGATAAGGATTATATGTAGTTTTATGGCTATAACTACCTAGTTTTCTACATTTACGTAGAGTTTCTGTTGTAAAGGATGAGTGGCTCCTGTATATAATGTTCTCGGTATAAATAGAATCCGATTTATGGAATTTTATTGCTTGTGAGGATAGACCTATTTGATTTTGAGGTGTGGTATGCTATTATTCTTACCTTACAGTCAGAGTAAAGATTATATTTCTTTTGTTCAAAGTAAAATATGAATATGATTATGTGAAGCAGGTGTGTGTGTATGTGCGAGCGTGTGTGTACATGTGTAAAAAAGGACACTTTCATTTCTGTGTCTTTGTTTATGTCTCTTTCTATCACTCCTGTGTCTGCTGCTTTTTGCTTGCCAGTTTTTCTTTGTCTCTGTCACTTTTATAATTGAATCCATCTGCGTACAAAGTAGAATGCTTGGTTTTTAAAATTTTAATGATTTTTAATTTTTTGTTATTTTGTTCTCTCAACTTGTTTTCACCTCAAGAATTAAGGTGCAAGTATAAGGCGTTTTAGTTCTCATGTTCAACGGTGTTTCTGCTTTCTTTCCCGTCCGTTTGTCCATATGGTTACTGGTCTCTGATAGGCTGTGCAGTGAGACAGCAGTTTACTATCTGTGTGTGTGTGAAATTAGCTAATTGGTGTTAGCAGAAATATTTTCACATGTTTTATAAGCAAAGTGCAGCAAGGTATATAAATGTAGATATGATCCAGTCACGCGCACGCTCACGACTGTCACTGCTCATGCATAGGCGCTCAGAAGTAATTAATGTTAATAAGATTTTAATGTGCTTGTGAGATCATAATGAGGAGAAATGAATGCTCTGATTAGGAAAAGGTAACTGTGTGTGTGTTTTGGCTTAGAACAAGATTTCAATTTTTATAAACCGCAATTTTAGAACTCGTTTGTGATTGCATCAATTGGTTTTTATTTTCAAATTAAAGGTCTGTTTAGCCATTTGAATGATTAACCAAATAAATGGGAGAAACCCTGATCATAAGGAACAGTGCAGGTTTTCATTTGCAAGGCAGTGATCATGTACAGCAAGGCTGTGATCGTGTCTTTTGCCAATATACCATTTTTATGTTGTTTTTTTAAAAAAGCTTTTTCAGAGGCTACTTGTGGAGATATTTCTTATTTTTATAAATGTAGATGTTATCTATATGTTCTGGAGACACTAATCAGACACTGTAATTTTTGTGTCTGAGATACATTCCTGTCAGCCAGTAATGGTGTGTTCAGTGTCCAAGGAACCTATATCATGCTTCTTGAAATGTTGGGAAAAATGTAAAACAATCTAGATTTTTCTTCCTAAACATATTCTTTACAAACTTTAGAGGCTTGACTTTTTTTATGAGTAAGGTAAAATATCTCAAAGTAAGCAAAGATGCTGTCTCATCATGGACTCAAATGCTATGCAGTCAACAGCTACACTATAGACTGACTTGAATCCAGCTGGACACCAGGGGTCCTCCACAACAAGTTTTTTGAAAATATTGTTTACAGGGCTTTGGTATATATTTGCATTATTAGGGAATATTTTAAGATTACAGGATAAATCTAAATATCTACCTTGCCCCGTAGCACATAGAAATCACATATATTTTTTAACATAAATAGTGGATTAAGATATTCAAAGATTGTAATCCCTTTTAAAAGTAAATATAATACTGAAATGCAAGGAGAAGTCTTGGATATGAATGGGGGTATAGAGTAGTGTAGTTTCTTTCCAACTGAATTCTATAGATGAGGTTTAGATTCTCCTAGGTTTTGGTTATATTACTACAGTCTTTCTGCTGGGGTTTAAAAATGGTGATGAAGAAAGAGAAGGTGTTAGAGTTAATTCTAACTCATATAATCTAATTCTGCAATTTCTGTGATTCCCAGGGGTGTGTTGGATTGAGCTTTTCATAAAATCCATGACAGTGATGATTACTGGCCAAAAGAGGCATTTGCCTTTAATATTATTTAGTTGACTTTGTTGGGTCTTATGTCATTGAGGAATAGTTAGGAAAAAATTTTCCCACTTGAAGTTTATAAAGGAATTTATCTATGTTTTCTTCCAGTACTTGCATGATTTCCTATTGTAAATTTTCCTATGCAACTAATTATACATACTTTTAGATTTTCTATTCTTTGTTGGGCTATCTATTCATATGCCATTATTTTTTTTTTTAAATTATAGAGATTTTAGAACATGTTTTAATATCTGAAGTATTAGCCTCCCACCTCGCCCCCACCATTGCTCTTCTTGTTCAGGGTTTTTCTGACTTTTCTTGCTTACTTGTTTTTCCAAGTGAACTTTATATAATAAACTAGCAGACTTCAAGGGGAAAATAAAACTGATGTTACTTTTATTGGACTTATGATAAATTCATGAATTGACATAGGGACAATTAATATCTTTATGAGGTTGTCTCCTTATTCAAGAACCTGCTTTTTCCCTCAACTTGTTAAATAACTTTTGTGTGTTTCAAAAGTGTTGTACAGTTTTCCTTATAGAGGTTTTGAACATTTGCTCCTAAGGTTGCTACTTGGTGTTCTATTCATTTGTTTATTTAAGTGCTTTTTTTACTTTTTTACATGCTTACATCCTAAACAGTTTTCTCTTCCATAATATTTTCTAACTGGCTTTTTGTTTCTGTATAGGAAGCCTATTTATTTTGTATGTTAATTTTGCAAACTCCCACTTTGCAAAAATTCTCTTATTGTTTGTGGTAGCGTGAGATGGGTTTGAGCCACCGTTCTAGCACACTGCTCAGTATCTTTGAGACCATGGACAAGTTATCCTGAGCCGTTTTACTCACCTGTAAAATGCAGATAAGAAAACCAAGCTCCCAGAGTGATGGAGACCAAATGAGATCATATTGTAAAGCCCCTATTATTTTGCCCAATACATAATAGGGACTCAATTACTGATATCCATTAATAATGTAATGTAATGGGATATGACATGATGTAATATTATCATTGTTATTCTTGTGTGTGTGTTTGTGTGTGAATGTGTGTTTTTTTTCATTTTATTGAGTTATAATGGATTATTATTGTTCTTAAAGTATAGCTAATATGCTATTGAATTATTGAAAGTTTGTCATATCAGAGTTTTTACTATAAGAATGGAGTGAATTAAAGTAATGAAAAAAACTTAAACTTCCTGATAAACCTTTGTGATTTAAGACACTAGGGACTGAAGATTAATTCTGAGACTAGGGTATTTTGTAGTTGTGCACATATGTTTTATTATTTCTGTTTTGGTTATGATTATTGCACACAAAACTCCTTAACTCCGGAGAGGAAGTGGAGGAACTTCTCGATCACCTGGATTGATTATTCAAAGCAATTCATGGACTGCATTGATTCCAGCACTTGTTAACTACGTAAGTGGATGAGAGCATCTAATTTGAAGCCCTGTGCCATTATGTTCTACCTTAAGAACCTGGCAACTTTACTACATTTTCTTAGTAAACAATGTACTAATTTGTGAATAAGCTTGTGTGGAGTAGATATTGGACATATATGAACTTATGATGGCATTGATGTAAGCAGAATAATAGTGCTTGCCAGCCCATTATATAACACTTGAGAAGTTGATGAAAAAACAATAATTGATAAAAATGTAGAACCATGATTTTTAAGCTTCTACTCTGATTTAATAAAATGGTTATGACCTTTGTGAATATACTCTTTTAAGGCAGCTGACACTATGGTTACAAAATGAGAATACCAGAGTTTTAGGACCCATCTTATTTCTACCTCATGGGTGTTGTGAGGGTTAAGTGAGATAATGCACTGGCATTATAATGCCATTAATAATAATGATAGTGCAGATGCCTGGCTCATGGTAAGTATTTGAAATGGTAGTTGATTTTATTGCTACCATTTTATTATTACCTTTGCCAGTTCTCTACTCCCATACATATTTCCCACCTCTATATATTCTTACTAGTAGTTTTGTTCTATGCTTAGAATAAATGTATGAAATATTTCTTACAATGGTCATTAAAATAAGCATAAAATAATATATCTATAATTTGTCAATATTGAAATTAGCTAAGGGTGAAGTAAGACTCTATCACTGCATCATGAGAGAGATTTAATTGCTTGTGGATGAAACTTCCAAGGAGCTGCAAGGATGAAGAATAATTTCTCTCAAAGAATTACAGGTACCTTTTGTCCATAGTTTAGAGATTCCCAGAGTTCTGGTTTAGCACTCAGTGTTATTACTCCTCCACAGCCTCATAGTGCTCTTTTGTTCATTCATTCGTATGAAAAACAACATAGAATATCTATTAAGTATAAAACATAGTCCCAGGTGGTATGAGATATACAAATAGCAAGGTTACTTAGATGAACTGTCCCTATTCAAGAAGTCTAGTAAGCTATTCAGGCAGGAAACAACTAGTTTATGTGGAAGAACTTTGGAGTCAGATTAATTGGTTTGAATTCCTGCTCTGAAACTTACTAGTTGTGTGTAACTTTAAGCCAGCTATTTAGCCTATCTGTGTTTCAGTTTCCTTATCTACAAAATGAGGCTGAAAATAGAACCTACTGTATGGGACTGTCCTGAGGATTAAGTGATTGGGTTCATGTACATCATTTAGAGCAATAATATAGTAAGCTCAATAAATGTTGGTTAACATTAATATAATTATTAGATGAAGCAGAATAAAATTAATGCTACAAAAACAATAAAAACAAAGTAATACAGTATTATAGAGGATGATAATACTGATTTTTACTATGGCTGGGGGCAATGGAATTAGGGGAGTTTTCCTGGATGAAGTAATGTTTAAACTGAAGCCTTGCAACATGATTTCTACAGGGCAAGGGACTATAAAGGGGTAGGAGTGAGTGGATTTCTAGGCCGAGCGAATAGTCTAAGCAATTATTTAAAGGTGGTAGAGAAGTAAAAGTTAAAACTTCTTGGACTTTGCAGTCAGAAGGACTCTTATCTGAAGCCCAGATCTACTCCTTATTAGCAGTGTGGCCCTGGAGAAGACAGGCCCTATTTGGTTTCTTCCGCCCTGAGATGTGGTCTGGTAACTCTGTCCAGGAAGTAAGCTATAGCAATTGTGGGGCTGCCCTCATCATGTGCTGCCTGTTGTCCAATGTCTGTAAAGTATTTTGCCTAGTTTTTAGTTGTTTAAGGCAGGAGGCTAAGTCCTGTTTCTATTACTCCATCGTTTTCAGAAGCAGAGGACCAACATATTACTTTCACTTTTCACCCCTCATTGAGTTTGGGACTTTTCATCTAATTCTGTTAGTACCTTGTAGTTAGTTACCTACTTTTGTACTCACTACACTACATTACAGTTTTTAGTTTACTTATCTGCCTCTTCATTGCACTGGCTTCTTCGAGAATGGGGACTATATCTGGTTCAGCTTTATTCCTACTACCAACCCACTACTATGCAGTCTGGAACATAGCAGGCAGTCACTGAATATCTTTTACATTCAATTTAATTACCGCAAATTGTAGTTTAGTGCTATACTGTGAAAGACTTTGAATGCTATGCTAGAGTTTGGACTTTATTCAGTAAACCACCCAGGGTTTTTGAGGAGGTGAAGGAAATTCCTTGAGCCTTTATTTCTAAAGAAGGTAAATCTAGAAGCATAAAGATGGATGACAGAGGTTAGAGGATGAAAATACTTAGATTACTTAGGATTCTAGGCAAACACAGTGGGAGTAGAAAAAACACTGACAGGATCTGGTGATTGTTTGAATGGGTGCTGCTGAAAGGGATGGTGAGAAAAATGATGGGTCAGGTTTTCAATATTGTTGATCAATTCCTTTAGAATGAAATATTACGTTCTTTTGTCTTCTTTGGCACCTAGGTGAAGGATTTTATTTTATTATTATTTTTCAAATAAATGCATTTATTTATTTATGGCTGTGTTGGGTCTTTGTTGCTGCGTGCGGGCTTTCTCTAGTTGTGGTGGGCGGGGGTACTGAGCGGGGGCTACTCTTCGTTGCGGTGCGCGGGCTTCTCATTGTCGTGGCTTCTCTTGTTGCGGAGCATGGGCTCTAGGCGTGCGGGCTTCAGTAGTTGTGGCACGTGGGCTCAGTAGTTGTGGCTTGCGGGCTCTAGAGCTCAGGCTCAGTAGCTGTGGCACACGGGCTTTGTTGCTTCGCAGCATGTGGGATCTTCCCCGGCCAGGGCTCGAACCTGTGTCCCTTGCAGTGGCAGGCAGATTCTTAACCACTGTGCCAGCAGGGAAGCCCTAGGTGAAGGATTTTAGTATAAAAATTTGAGACCAAAAATTCACAATGTAAAGAAGTAATTAATGATAGGAAACAATTTATCTAAATTGTTTTAGTTTTTTACTAGAATAAAGCTTGAATTTAAAATATTTTATAATTCTTAAGGGAAATAAATTGTGTGTTTTATTTTATTGTATAAGGATAGCTTTCCATTGTACTACAAATATCATTGTCTCTCTTTACATACAGTTTTCCTCATTATGATCTCTTTTCTTTGGATACTATATCTATATGTGTATATATTTTTTTCTCTTTCACTGTTAGTTTTTAGGTTTCTCTGAAAGACTGCTTCTTTTAGTCTTTAGCATATGTTGGTAATGGTCTCACAGCTAAAAGTTCATTTTGTGTAGCTGAGTGGGATAGTGCCTGTAGAAGGACTGGGAGTGCAAATTAATTTTTCTCAAATATATTTCAAATTTGTTTTTGTAGTTATCAGTTTTCATCCAAATTGTCTTCTTTTTGAGAGAAGTTAGAAGAGGTACTGAGAGAGTAGAAGCCGTGGTAGAAATGGGGGAACAAGAAACATTAGAATAATTATGGAAACCCTTGTATAAAATATAATAGTAGCTATTTGAAAAGTTAAAACACTTGTAATGAGAACTTCTTTACAGCGGTCTGAAGGACATTAATTAGAACTAATGGGTTGAATATGTGGAAAGGAAAGTTTTCTCCCAGTGATTTCTATTCACTCAATCCTGCAAGGAAGTAATGCTTCTTACAAAGTGTGATCTAACCTGAGAGAATGATACAATGTTTGAATCAACAGTAGTATCCTGAGAAGGTAGTGGAATATTCTTGTTATTACATTCCATTTCTCATTTTAGTTTCTTATGTAAACTACTTGTTACTCCTGTTATAGAGAATGACACGCCCAATGACTACCATTTATCGAGTCACCCTTTGTGCTGGTAACTGGACTATGAGGTGAATATCATATTCTTCACAACAGTCTCACAAGGCAGATATTATTTACATTTTATCAATGAAGAATCTAAGGCTAAATTAGATTAAATAACTTCCATAAAGCTACATATCTAGTTATGGTGGAGTTATTTGGAATCAGTGGTATAATAGGTAAACCTAAGTTGCTAAGTCTAATGTGTGTACTGTTATGTGCAATGAAAGGAGTTTCTTACTTTCATCCAGTAAACAGAGGAAGATGAGCTTTTTTAGAACAGGAGTGGGAAAGGGCTTGTGTTTCTGGCTGGTAAGAGTGAGTTTATCAGGAAAGGCTGATGCCTTACTGTGGCATGTCCCTACAAAGCTCTAGGTGCTGCTTTTGGCACTACTTTGTACAGTGATGTCCAGGGCAGCTGAAAATTGCATTATGCCTTGCTGAGGCCAATTTAGGGACCAGGAGCAATGGTGGCTGCAGGGAAGGTTCTTACAACTTTTAACCCTATTTGGAACATCTTTTGTGGGCAAACTTACTCAGCACAGCTATTCCAGGCTATTAGAGCCCATGGGACCCAATGCCATGTAATGAAGGTCCCATTAGTTTCACCCCTGATCTGACCTCAAAGTCTGTGGTCCTAACCAGTGTTTTATTTTGTATAACAAGCACATTATTCAGTGTACTTGCATCAATTGCTGAAAAACCCAGCACCTATTCCTGCATTCAGTTTTAAACTCCAAAGTGACTTTGAGCACCAGCCCAGAGGGGGAAAAAAAAATCAATTATGTAATATGATCTCTTACTATAAATGGGGAAGCCCAAAAATGTATAATCAATTAGAAATTGCCTGTTTCTTTTAATGGCAGGAATATTCACACCTGGGTGAATTGCAGCGATAAAAAGAACCCCTGACTCTTCCCAGTTCTGCTGTAAAGGAGTCTAGTTATTTGCCTTAGTTTCAAAAGAATAATTCCCTAAGTATTTCAAAATGTCCAACTGGCTGCCCCAGCCATTCTCTTTGGAAGCTTCTTTCTCATCCTCATGGAACATCCCTCTGGCATGCATGACCAGCTACAAGCTAAACCCTGTGGAATAAGAATTCTTTCATCCCTTTGTGTGATGTGTTTCATTTTCAGAGTTGGGATGATCCTCTTCGGCAGCAGTGGCAGGCATTGTTAGTTTCAATAGGTGGCCTGGATGCACAAGAACAGTCATCATAGAGACAGGCTCTTAGGGTCTGTCCCTTCGTGCCATGGTGCTGTGTTAGATCACTTTCCCCTGCTGGGTTAATGGCTAGAGAGGAAGGGAAACAAACTGTACCCAAAGCAATCCAATTAAAGTACTTGAACTTTACTGACATTCATCCTATTGTTTTCTTAACTTCTTAACCTATGGTTAATTACTCCGACCAGTAGCAAGGAATAGCATAAAAAAGAGAATTATATCAAATTTGCAATCTCCTTTAGCTTGAAAAGGCATCAAAATTTTGTTATATAAGACGAAATAATAATCTGTGTTTGGTATAGCTGAAATTTTTGGGGAGTTGATCTTTCTATCTCTCCTCTAATATTTTCACCAAAGTCACTGCCAGAACTTATTGCATGAAACTGCTCAGCCTTTAAAATTTTATCTCTGTTCACAGTCTACACTGCAGCATTAGTTCATTCTGGGCACTTTGGCTTCCTTGAATCTCCAACTGATCCCACTCCCATGAGTGATATCCTTTTCCAGGTTAATCAAGGATTCTCTATTTCTGCTCTATCATCCATGCCACTGTAAGTAGGAAAGTAATTTAGGCTTTGGGCTCTCAGCCTCGTCACTTGTGAAATGACCTCCCCTGACTCTAAAGTTCTATGTTCAAAATACGAGCTAGGATTTCCAGTTACAGTAAATTATATGTGTAAGATGACTGATATTTTTTGGAGTGTTTTCATATATTTTATTTTATATAATTCTGACCAGAGTCCTGTGAGATGGAGCGAACAGCTATTACTGTCTCCATTTTTAGATAAGGAAAGTGTACCTCAGGGAGGGGAACTGACTTACCCCACATCAAATAAGTAGTAACTGGTTGAACCTGAACTTTAAATATAGAGTTTTTTCCACGTAAGGTGATAGTTTCCTCTGGTAGGAACTTTCTTAAAATCTGAGTTTCTTCGTTTATTTAATTATACACTTTTATGTGTGTGAGTATGTATGTTCATGCTTTGGGAAGGGGCTTTGTTACACTTAATTGAGTTTGGGATGGAATTTTATGACTTTAGTTTTTTATCAGTGAAGGAGTCTTCTAGGATTTCTGTTTAAAAAACATAAGATTGAATGTATTACCTTTCTAGTATGGAACTTTGGAGTTATTGTAAAGCCCTCTATCAAATATTTTTTAAGATCTTTATTGGAGTATAATTGCTTTACAATGGTGTGTTAATTTCTGATTTATTACAAAGTGAATCATCTATACATATACATATATCCCCATATCTCCTCCCTCTTGCATCTCCCACCCACCTTCCCTATCCCACACATCTAGGTGGTCACAAAGCACCGAGCTGATCTCCCTGTGCTATGTGGCTGCTTCCCAATAGCTACCTATTTTGCGTTTGGTAGTGTATATATGTCCATGCCCCTCTCTCACTTAGTCCCAGCTTACCCTTCCCCCTCCCCGTGCCCTCAAGTCCATTCTCTACGTATGTGTCTTTATTCCTGTCCTGTCCCTAGCTTCTTCAAAACCATTTTTTTTTTTTTAGATTCCATATATATGTGTTAGCATACGGTATTTGTTTTTCTCTTTCTGATTTACGTCACTCCGTATGACAGTCTCTAGGTCCGTCCACCTCACCACAAATAACTCAATTTCGTTTCCTTTTATGGCTGAGTAATATTCCATTGTGTATATGTGCCACACCTTCTTTATCCATGCATCTGTTGATAGACGTTTAGGTTGCTTCCATGTCCTGGCTATTGTAAATAGAGCTGCAATAAGCATTGTGGTACATGACTCATTTTGAATTATGGTTTTCTCAGGGTATATGCCCAGTAATGGAATTGCTGGGTCGTATGGTAGTTCTATTTTTAGTTTTTTAAGGAACCTCCATACTGTTCTCCATGGTGGCTGTATCAATTTATATTCCCACCAACAGCGCAAGAGGGTTCCCTTTTCTCTACACCCTCTCCAGCATTTATTGTTTGTAGATAGTTTTTTTATTAACATCTTTATTGGAGTACAATTGCTTTACAATGGTGTGTTAGTTTCTGCTTTATAACAAAGTGAATCAGTTATATATATACATATGTCCCCATATCTCTTCCCTCTTGCATTTCCCTCCCTCCCACCCTCCACCCCTCTAGGTGGTCACAAAGCACTGATATCCCTGTGCTATGCGGCTGTTTCCCACTAGCTATCTATTTTACGTTTGGTAGTGTATATATGTCCATGCCACTCTCTCACTTTGTCCCAGCTTACGCTTCCCCCTCCCTGTATCCTCAAGTCCATTCTCTAGTAGGTCTACATCTTTTTTCCCGTCTTAACTCTAGGTTCTTCTGAACATTTTTTTTTATTTTTAGATTCCATATATATGTGTTAGCATACAGTATTTGTTTTTCTCTTTCTGAGTTAACTTCACTCTGTTTGACAGTCTCTAGGTCCATCCACCTCACTACAAATAACTCAGTTTTGTTCCTTTTTATGGCTGAGTAATATTCCATTGTATATATGTGCCACATCTTCTTTATCCATTCATCTGTTGATAGACACTTAGGTTGCTTCCATGTCCTGGCTATTGTAAATAGAGCTGCAATGAACATTTTGGTACATGACTCTTTTTGAATTATGGTTTTCTCAGGGCATATGCCCAGTAGTGGGATTGCTGGGTTGTATGGTAGTTCTATTTTTAGTTTTTTAAGGAGCCTCCATACTGTTCTCCATAGTGGCTATATCAATTTACATTCCCCCCAACGGTGCAAGAGGGTTCCCTTTTCTCCACACCCTCTCCAGCATTTATTGTTTGTAGATTTTTTGTTGATGGCCATTCTGACTGGTGTGAGGTGATACCTCATTATAGTTTTGATTTGCAATTCTCTACTGATTAGTGATGTTGAGCATTCTTTCATGTGTTTGTTGGCAATCTGTATATCTTCTTAGGAGAAATGTCTATATAGGTCTTCTGCCCATTTTTGGATTGGGTTGTTTGTTTTTTTGATATTGAACTGCATGAGCTGCTTGTAAATTTTGGAGATTAATCCTTTGTCAGTTGCTTCATTTGCAAATACTTTCTCCCATTCTGAGGGTTGTCTTTTGGTCTTGTTTATGGCTTCCTTTGCTGTGCAAAAGCTTTGAAGTTTCATTAGGTCCCATTTGTTTATTTTTGTTTTTATTTCCCTTTTGCTAGGAGGTGGGTCAAAAAGGATCTTGCTGTGATTTATGTCATACAGTGTTCTGCCTATGTTTCCTCTAAGAGTTTTATAGTGTCTGGCCTTACATTTAGGTCCGTAATCCATTTGGACTTTATTTTTGTATATGGTGTTAGGGAGTGTTCTAATTTCATTCTTTTACATGTAGCTTTCCAGTTTTCCCAGCACCACTTGGTGAAGAAGCTGTCTTTTCTCCATTGTATATTCTGGCCTCCTTTATCAAAGATAAGGTGACCATATGTGCGTGGGTTTATCCCTGGGCTTTCTATCCTGTTCCATTGATCTATATTTCTGTTTTTGTGACAGTACCATACTGTCTTGATTACTGTAGCTTTGTAGTATAGTCTGACGTCTGGGAGCCTGATTACTCCAGCTCCGTTTTTCTTTCTCAAGATTGCTTTGGTGCTTCAGGGTCTTTTTTGTTTCCATAAAAATTGTGAAATTTTTTGTTCTAGTTCTGTGAAAAATGCCATTGGTAGTTTAATAGGGATTGCTTTGAGTCTGTAGATTGCTTTGGGTAGTATAGTCATTTTCACAATGTAGATTCTTCCAATCCAAGAACATGGTATATCTCTCCATCTATCTGTATCATCTTTAATTTCTTTCATCAGTGTCTTATAGTGTTCTGCATACAGCTCTTCTGTCTCCTTAGGTAGCTTTTTCCTAGGTGTTTTGTTCTTTTCGTTGCAATGGTAAATGGGAGTATTTTCTTAATTTCTTTTTCAGAGTTTTCATCATTAGTGTATAGGAATGCCAGAGATTTCTGTGCATTAATTTTGTATCCTGCTACTTTACCAAATTCATTGATTAGCTCTAGTAGTTTTATGGTAGTATCTTTAGGATTCTCTATGTGTAGTATCATGTCATCTGCAAACAGTGACATATTTACTTCTTCTTTTCCAATTTGGATTCCTTTTATTTCCTTTTCTTCTCTGATTGCTGTAGCTAAAACTTCCAAAACTATATGGACTAATAGGGGTGAGAGTGGACAACCTTGTCCTGTTCCTGATCTTAGAGGAAATGGTTTCAGTTTTTCACCATTAAGAACGATGTTGTCTGTGGGTTTGTCATATATGGCGTTTATTCTGTTGAGGTAAGTTCCCTCTATGCCTACTTTCTGCAGGGTTTTTATCATAAATGGGTGTTGAATTTTGTCAAAAGCTTTTTCTGCATCTATTGAAGGTTTTTCTCCTTCAGTTTGTTAATATGGTATATCACATTGATTGATTTGTTTATATTGAAGAATCCTTGCATCCCTGGGATGAACCCCACTTGATCATGGTGTATGATCCTTTTAATGTGCTGTTGTATTCTGTTTGCTAGTATTTTGCTGAGGATTTTTGCATCTATGTTCATCAATGATATTGGCCTGTAGTTTTCTTTCTTTGTGACATCTTTGTCTGGTTTTGGTATCAGGGTGGTGGTGGTCTCATAGAATGAGTTTGGGACTGTTCCTCCCTCTGCTATATTTTGGAGGAGTTTGA
Organism: Phocoena phocoena; assembly: GCF_963924675.1. Classification (NCBI taxonomy): domain Eukaryota; kingdom Metazoa; phylum Chordata; class Mammalia; order Artiodactyla; family Phocoenidae; genus Phocoena; species Phocoena phocoena. The sequence goes on from NC_089222.1 coordinate 84,976,861, forward strand.
GAAGGATAAGTGTTAGCTCTTCTCTAAATGTTTGATAGAATTCGCCTGTGAAGCCATCTGGTCCTGGGCTTTTGTTTGTTGGAAGATTTTTAATCACAGTCTCAATTTCAGTGTGTGCGATTGGTTTGTTTATATTTTCTATTTCTTCCTGGTTCAGTCTTGGAAGGTTGTGCTTTTCTAAGAATTTGTCCACTTTTTCCAGGTTGTCCCTTTTATTGGCATATAGTTGCTTGTAGTAATCTCTCATGATCCTTTATATTTCTGCAGTGTCAGTTGTTACTTCTTTTTCATTTCTAATTGTATTGATTTGAATCTTCTCCCTTTTTTTCTTGATGGGTCTGGCTAATGGTTTATCAATTTTGTTTATCTTCTCAAAGCACCAGCTTTTAGTTTTATTGTTGGCTATTGTTTCCTTCATATTTTTTTCATTTATTTCTGATCTGATCTTTATGATTTCTTTCCTTCTGCTAACCTTGGGGTTTTTGTTCTTCTTTCTCTAATTGCTTTAGGTGTAAGGTTAGGTTGTTTATTTGAGATGTTTCTTGTTTCTTGAGGTTGGACTGTATTGCTATAAACTTCCCTCTTAGAACTGCTTTTGCTGTTTTGTTTTCATTGTTTCTAGGTATTTTTTGTTTTCCTCTTTGATTTCTTTGGTGATCTCCTGGTTATTAAGTAGTGTACTGTTTAGCCTCCATGTGTTTGTATTTTTTACAGATTTTTTCCTGTAATTGATATCTAGTCTCATAGTGTTGTGGTCAGAAAAGATACTTGATATGATTTCAATTTTCTTAAATTTACCAAGCCTTGATTTGTGACCCAAGATATGATCTATCCTGGAGAATGTTCTGTGAGCACCTGAGAAGAAGGTGTTTTCTGTTGTTTTTGGTAGCAATGCCCTGTAAATATCAATTAAGTCCATCTTGTTTAATGTATCATTTAAAGCTTGTGTTTCCTTATTTCTTTTCATTTTGGATGATCTGTCCATTGGTGAAAGTGGGGTGGTAAAGTCCCCTACGATGATTCTGTTACTGTCGATTTCCCCTTTTATGGATGTTAGCATTTACCATATGTATTGAGGTGCTCCTATGTTGGGTGCATAAATATTTACAATTGTTATATCTTCTTCTGGGGTTGATCCCTTGTTCAGTATGTAGTGTTCTTCTTTGTCTCTTGTAATAGTCTTTATTTTAAAGCCTATTTTGTCTGATATAAGAATTGCTACTCCAGCTTTCTTTGGTTTCCATTTGCATGGAATATCCTTTTCCATCTCCTCACTTTCAGTCTGCATGTGTCCCTAGGTCTGAAGTGGGTCTCTTTTAGACAGCATACATAGAGGTCTTGTTTTTATAACCTTTTAGCCAGTCCATGTCTTTTGGTTGGAGCATTTAATCCATTTACAATTAAGGTAATTATTGATCTGTATGTTCCTATTACTATTTTCTTAATTGTTTTGGGTTTTTTATTGTGTTTTCCTTTTCCTTTTCTTGTGTTTCCTGCCTAGAGAAGTTCTTTAGCATTTGTTGTAAAGCTGGTTTGGTGGTGCTGATTTCTTTTAGCTTTTGCTTGTCTGTAGAGGTTTTAATCTCTTTGTCAAATCTGAATGAGATCCTTGCTGGGTAGAGTAATCTTGCTTGTAGGTTTTTCCCCTTCATCACTTTAAATATGTCCTGCGACCCCTTTCTGGCTTGCAGAGTTTCTGCTGAAAGATCAGCTGTTAATCTTATGGGGATTCCCTTTTATGTTATTTGTTGTTTTTCCCTTGCTGCTTTTAATATTTCTTCTTTGTATTTAACTTTTGATAGTTTGATTAATATGTGTCTTGGCATGTTTCTCTGTGGATTTATCCTGTATGGGCCTCTCTGCGCTTCTTGGACTTGATTGATTATTTCCTTTCCCATATTAAGGAAATTTTCAACTATAATCTCTTCAAATGTTTTCCTAGTCCCTTTGTTTTTCTCTTCTTCTTCTGGGATCCTGATAATTCGAATGTTGGTGAGTTTAATATTGTCCCAGAGGTCTCTAAGACTGTCCTCAGTTCTTTTCATTCTTTTTTCATTATTCTGCTCTGTGGTAGTTATTTCCACTATTGTTTCTTCCAGGTCACTTATCTGTTCTTCTGCCTCAGTTATTCTGCTATTGATTCCTTCCAGAGAATTTTTAATTTCACTTATTGTGTTGTTCACCATATTTTGTTTGCTCTTTAGTTCTTCTAGGTCCTTGTTAAACTTTTCTTGTATTTTCTCCATTCTGTTTCCAAGATTTTGGATCATCGTTACTGTCATTCCTCTGAATTCTTTTTCAGGTAGACTGCCTATTTTCTCTTCCTTTGTTTGGTCTGGGTTTTTTGGACTTTGCTCCTTCAACTGCTATGTGCTTCTCTGTCTTCCCATTTTGCTTAACTTATTGTGTTTGGGGTCTCCTTTTCTCAGGCTGCAGGTTCGTAGTTTCCGTTGTTTTTGGTGTCTGTCCCCAGTGGCTAAGGTTGGTTCAGTGGGTTGTGTAGGCTTCCTGGTGGAGGGGACTAGTGCCTGTGTTCTAGTGGATGAGGCTGGATCTTGTCTTTCTGGTGGGCAGGACCATGTCCAGTGGTGTGTTTTGGGGTGTCTGTGACCTTATTATGAATTTAGGCAGCCTCTCTGCTAATGGGTGTGGTTTTGTTTCTGTCTTGCTCGTTGTTTAGCATAGGGTGTTCAGCACTGCAGCTTTCTGGTCATTGAGTGGAGCTGGGTCTTAAGAGTTGAGATGGATATCTCTGGGAGAGCTTTTGCCATTTGATATTACGTGGAGCCGGGAGGTCTTTTTTCGACCAAAGTCGTGAACTTGGCTCTCCCCTTTCAGAGGCACAGGCCTGACACCTGGCCGGAGCACCAAGTCCCTGTCAGCCACATGGCTCTGAAGGAAAGGGAGAAAAGAAAGAAAGAAAATAAATAAATAAAGTTATTAAAATAAAAAAATTATTAAAAAAGTAAAAAGTAATAAAAAAAGGGGGAAAAAAGTAAGAAAGAAAGAAGAGAGCAACCAAACCAGAAAACAAGTCCAACAGTGATAACAAGGGCTAAAAACTATACTACAAAACCAAAAACAAACAAACCAAAATACGGACAGACAGAACCCTAGGACAAATGGTAAAAGCAAAGGTATACAGACAAAATCACATAAAGAAGCATACGCATACACACTCACAAAAAGGAAAAAAGGAAAAACAAAATATATCTATATATATAAAAAAAAAAGGAGGAAGACAGCAACCAAATCAATAAACAATTCTACCGATGATACTAAACTCTAAATAATAACCTAAGATAAACATAAAAGCAGAAATAAATTAGATGCAGAAAGGAAACCCCAAGTCTACAGTTGCTCCCAAAGTCTACCACCTCAATTTTGTGATGACTCATTGTTTATTCAGGTATTCCACAGATGCAGGGTACATCAAGTTGATTGTAGAGATTTAATCCGCCACTCCTGAGGCTGCTGGGAGAAATGTCCCTTTCTCTTATTTTTCGCAGAGTTTGGATTTGGACCCGCCTCTCCGTGTAGGTCACCTGAGGGCATCTGTTCTTCTCTCAAAGAGGACGGGGTTAAAGTAGCAGCTGATTCGGGGGCTCTGGCTCACTCAGGCTGGGGGGAGGGAGGGGTACAGAATGTGGGGGAAGCCTGTGGTGGCAGAGGCCGGCGTGATGTTGCAACAGCCTGAGGCACACTGTGTGTTCTCCCTGGGAAGCTGTTTCCTGGATCATGAGACCCTGGCAGTGGCAGGCTACACAGGCTCCCAGGAGGGGAGGTGTGGATAGTGACCTGTGCTTGTACACAGGCTTCTTGGTGGCTGCAGCAGCAACCCTAGCATTTCATGCCCGTCTCTGGTGTCTGCGCTGATAGCCATGGTTTGCGCCTGTCTCTGGAACTCGTTTAGGCGGTGCTCTGAATCCCCTCTCCTCACGCACCCTGAAACAATGGTCTCTTGCCTCAGGCAGTTCCAGACTTTTTCCCAGACTCCCTCCTGGCTAGCTGTGGTGCACTAGCCCCCTTCAGGCTGTGTTGACACGGCCAACCCCAGTCCTCTCCCTAGGATCTGACCTCTGAAGCCTAAGCCTCAGCTCCCAGCCCCCACCCATCCTGGGGGATGAGCAGACAAGTCTCTTGGGCTGGTGAGTGCTGGTCAGCACTGATCCTCTGTGCAGGAATCTCTCTGCTTTGCCCTCTGCACCCCTGTTGCTGCGCTCTTCTCCGTGGCTCCGGAGCTTTCCCCCCGCAACCCCCGTGTCTGTGCCAGTGAAGGGGCTTCCACAGGGCTTCCTGTGGGAACTCTTCCTCCGTCATAGCTCCTTCCCAGAGGTGCAGGTCCTGTCGCTATTCTTTTGTCTCTGTTTTTTCTTTTGCCCTATCCAGGTGTGTGGGGAGTTTCTTGACTTTTGGGAAGTCTGAGGTCTTCTGCCAGCGTTCAGTAGGTGTTGTGTAGGAGTTGTTCCACATGTAGGTGTATTTCTGATGCATTTGTGGGGAGGAAGGTGATCTCCACGTCTTACTCCTCCACCATCTTGAAGGTCTCCCCCCTCCCAGCAAATTTGATTGTATTTTTCAATTGTAAATCCATTCTGCCAGAAATCTAATATACTTATTAAATAGTATTCTTTGTGATTAGGGAAGGTATGAATATAGTAGAAGCCCTGTTAGCCAATTCCTGCTTTAGGCCAACAGGAAAATCTGAAATACGGTACATTTCTGTTTATCTGTTTACCTGCTGTTATGCTTACCTAGAGTCATTTGTGTTTGTTTTCAAATTTGTTTATGCCAGTTGAATGTGCAATTGTAATTTAATTATGCAAACTGGTGAAATATGAGTAAAAATGTATAAACTGTTGTTGAATTTATGAAATTTAAGTTGATTGCTTTGGAAAGACTTTTTAAGGGTGAATCACTAGAACAAATTAGAGTCTAAATAGGTGTGGGCAAGACAACAGTGAAAGATTACCTGTGTCAAGGGTAGGGGATGAATGTAAAAATTTGGAAGGATCCTGCATTCAACTTTGCCAGACTCTTTAAGCACTTGCTGACTTTAAATAAACCAAAACCTTTAAACTCTCACTCACTTTAAATAGATGATACATTGTGGTACAGTTTAAGCAAGAAGAATAGTGTGACTTAGCAGTCAAAGACAGCCCTTGATCCTATATCAAAAGATTGGTCAATCAGTGTAAAGTTTTATGTTTTAACTTTAAATGAGCTAAGTATGTTTAAATTCCTTTAAACAACTCCTTTAAACAACTTCTTTTTGTTTCTCAGTATCCTGTTTAAAATGAAGATAAAAGTAATTTTACCCAGCAAGGATTTTTTTTTGAGTGTATGAGGATTAAATGAGATAATACATGCAGAGCACCTAGAGCAGTGCCTGGCACAAGTACTAAAAACATTAGCTATCGTCATCATCATCATCAACATCATTGTCCTCCCCCCACTCCTCCTCCTCCTATTCGTCCTCCTCTCAGTTTATCTGCTGAATGGCTTATGTACACCAATATTAAAAAACATAATCTTTTAGATCACTGCTGCCAGCTATTTGAATATTTTAGGAGCAAGACATAATAGTTCTGTTTGGGCTGGCATTGAAATTATCCATTTCCTACCCCCACTCCACCCTTTTTTTCAGGATTTATGAGAAGAGAAAGTTTAACTATAACTACCTATTCTCAGGACATGCTAAGACCTGAAATTGTAGGTGAGACATAAGTGAAAGTGTTAGATGTAGTCTCAGCTGAAGGCTATCAAAAGGATTGAAATGATGTGGAGAGTTTGAGGTGTATCGGTGGCGTTGTGTGGAATGCTTACCAGGCACCTGCCCACACTGAACCTAGATCTAGTCAAGATGTTTCTGTATATAGTTCTCTCACAATTGTAAATAGAGAACAAACAAAGGAAAAGAAAAAAAATCTTGACCAAAAAAACACTGGTAGCTAAACTGGAATAGTTGTGTGTGATTGTAAGTGATTGTAAGGGTAGGCATTGTACTGTATGCCTTCAATTCCTAAATGCTTCAGCTGACCAGTAGGTTACAGGTTTTCATTAATGAATCCACATTTAGAAACTGCTTTTAGGAGGAGAACTAATCATTTACCTGCTTTCTTTCTAAGTGCTGGCCCACACATTTTCATATCATTTCACATCCTGTTGTCCTATGTAAGAATGTGCTTCTCACAGAAAAAAGCTCAAACTCCAGGGGCAGAGATGATACCAACACTGCTGATAGTTTCCTCCTGAGTTTGGATGTTACAGTGTTTGATTCAGTGCTAGTGTCATGGGAGTGAATGCATTATCAACGGGTTCTTTTTAATTACTACTATTCAAATAAGTGGCATTATTCACCTCCTATAGATGATTTGCATGGCACTTCCATAATTTTAAAAACTAAAGCAAATAGGTAGCAAAGTAGAATTTAAGACATTTTCCAATGTTGAAAAAAAACTTTAAATGGTATAATCTAAAGTTATTAAGTACCATTTTGTGTCCTTAAACAATAGAAGTATCACTATTGGTCACTTTTTATGCCTATTATGGAATTAGGTCTATTTGGTTTTCATATTGTAGTCCATCCTTACTTGTCGTAAAACTTTTGGATAGAAGAAATATTGTCTTTCTATTTCATGGCTCATTATAGCATTGGCATTACTTCAGCTCATACAACATACATTTTCGTACTTATTAGTAATATTCAAATTTCTCCTCTCCTCTTTCTTTCCTGTGCTTTTATTTCAATCATTGTATGTCCTATCAATTTTGTCTGTCCTCAGCTTTTGCCCTCAGGTGTGTCTTCACATATTTTTCTTTGCTCTTCTGTATGTCAGCATTTGTTCATATGTATCTTTCTTTCTAACCTATACTTTTATTCCTTAGTTTGTTGATTTAAATTTCACCCATATTTTCTTTAGCTACACCATTTCCATAGTTGTTTTACATGAGGACAACAGTGGAATTTATAAAAACAAGGTAGTATACCAGAAAATAGCCATCTTTATACTGTAGTACCATAGGCTAGGTATTCAGACTTCTGGATGTCTGTTTTCTTTCCCAGGTTAGGAAAGTTTTCAGCTATTATTGTTTCAAATAAGTTCTTTGTCTTTATCTCTCTCTTCTCCTTCCAGGACCCCTATAATGTGAATGTTAAATGCTTGATGTTGTCACAGAGGTCTCTTAAACTGTCCTCATTTTTTGAAATTCTTTTTTCTGTTCAGCTTGGGTGATTTCCATTACTCTTTCTTTCAGTTTGCTGATCTGTTCCTCTGTATTATCTAAGGTACTGTTGATACCTTCTACTGTATTTTTTATTTCAGTTATCATATTCTTCAGCTCCATCTGGTATTTTATATTTTCTAACTCTTTGTTAAACTTCTCACTGTGTTCATCCATTCTTCTCCCAAGTTCATTGAACATCTTTATGAACATTAACTTGGACTCTTTATCAGATAGATTGCTTGTCTCTACTTTGCTTAGCTCTTCTTCTGGGATTTTATCTTGTTCCTTCGTTTGGAACATACTCCTGTGTCTTCTCATTTTGCTTAATTCTCTGTTTATTTTTCTGTATTAGGTAGGTCAGTTATATTTCTTGATCTTGGAGAAGTGGCATTTTGGAGGAAACATTCTATGCAGCCCAGCAGCACACTTCCTCCTGTCACCAGAACTATATGATTTAAGGGTGTCCCAATGTGTGCTGGTACACCCTTTTGTTGTGGTGGGGCCAGCTACTGTGGGAACACTTGTAGGCAGGGCTGACCCCCAGTGTGTTTGGCTGCCATGCCCTGCCTCTTTCAGAGGCTGCCAGCCACTGGTAGGTGAAGACAGGTCCTGACGCAGCTGGCTGTGGGGCCCAGGGGTACCGACTAAGTGTAGCCCCTCGATATTTTAAATTTTAGGTTGTGGATTAAGGCATTTCTGTAACCGGCCTGGGGTGAATTGCTAAACTTTAGGCAAGCAAGTTGAGTCTAGTGCCTAATAGCAATCGGGATATCATGGGACATGAGGTTGTTACGGTAGCAGAAATGCACAGTTAGGTTATGTGCATGCACAATGGTGCTGTTTCTATTTGGTTTAGAAGGCAGTTTAGATATCATCACAATAATATGAAAGGCAGCAACTTGATCAAAGTTCTAGCTAAGAAAGTTCTTATTTCTCTGTATTGGACAGACGTGTGGAGGACAATCTAAAGATAAGAATACTAAAAATGGAAACATCTTTATTTTACTTGTTTTTCAAATAGTATATATTTTTTTGTTATGTTGAAAATTTTTGCTATGTTAACTATTGAATGATTTAACAGATGCCCAAATAAAGATATAAACATCTGCTGGAGATATATATATATACATACACACACACACACATATACATACACATTTTATTTTGTTTTTGTTTTTTCTTTTTTTTTTTTCAGTACACAGGCTTCTCACTGCTGTGGCCTCTCCCGTTGCGGAGCACAGGCTCCGGACGCGCAGGCTCAGTGACCATGGCTCACGGGCCCAGCCACTCCGTGGCATGTGGGATCCTCCCGGACCGGGGCACGAACCCGTGTCCCCTGCATCGGCAGGTGGACTCTCAACCACTGCGCCGCCAGGGAAGCCCATACATACACATTTTTAAAAAATATAGATTCATTACATTTTGACTAAGTTGATCAGCTATAATAATAAATTCCATTGAATTATTTGGCTTACCGAATAGTAGACAAGCTACTGCTGCCTGGGTTTGTTGGCCTGATGTTACCTATAATTTCATTTAATCATTCATTCATTCACTGGGCACCTGTTATGTTGGGGGTTGTATTTGGCACAGTAGAGAATACAAAGATGGTTAAGACATGGCCCCTGCCTACTAAAATTTGTAGTCTAGTGGCTATTGTATAAAACATTCTTAGATTTGGCCTTTACTATAAAAATGTGTTGATCCTTTAATTATTTCACATCCAGAAGGTCTAATTGCTATTGTTATGATCAGATATTTCATTTGCATCTTCAGTGTTCTGGATACTGAATTTAATGTACTGCCAATATCTTTAAACACACTATAATCCCCCAAAAGATAACATAAAATATTATAAATATAAAATATTATGGTAAACAGAACTTTATTAAATGTTTTTATAGGGTTAATACTGGTTTTTAATCATATCACCCTCTTTCCTTTCATCTGATTCCTTCTTTATTTGAGAGAAGAGATGGGAAAAGACAGCTGTCATTTGGTAGTGAAAATCCAGTGTAAACAGAAAACCCAAAAGAAGCCTCTTTATTTCTACCTGGTTTCTAATTCAATAAAGTGCAAGTTTAGGAGCCTCAGGAGATGAAGATGGAGAGATACACAGGTGCTACCATGAAGTACCTTATATAAGCCATGCTAAGGATCTGGAAATGAGGTGGGATCCACTAAAGGGTTTTATGTAAGGAAATGGCTCCCTAGTTCTGTTGAGAAAAAACATTTCAGCAATTGAGTGTAGAAGAAAGGGTGTAAAGAGAAGAGACTACAGTCTGTGAGACCAGTTAGCAGACAATTAATGATAATCAGGATGAAGTACAGTGAGGGCCTGAACTGAAGCAGTATCTGTGAAGCTGTGAGGAATGTCAAGAGGGATGGATTCATGAGATTTTTTAGGAGGTAGAATTGATAATATTTGGGGACTTTCTAGATGGAGGGGTGGGAGTTGGTTGCTGTTAAGAAAAAAGAGAAGTTGAGGATGGCTCTCAAGTGTTTTGCTTGAGTATCTGGATGATGCTATTCATGAGGAAAAGATTATTTTAGGAGAAGCAGTCAGGCTGAGGTCAGGGAGAGTGCGAGGGTGGGAGATAAAGAAGAATATAAATAATTCAGTTGATTTCAAACATAAATTTACTTTGCTTTGAGAAAATATGGTGTGACCCTGCAACCTGAAAGAGTAAAACTTAGGATAAGTCTGGCATGTTGAAGCAGGAGAGTGAATTTCATGGGAGAGTATTGATTAGGGAATTTTGGTAAAAAATAGAAGGTTTGGAATCAGATATTTATTCTTGAAGTTTTTTTTCTCAGATTTTTTAATAATGGCAGATTTCCTCCATTTTGTTAACCAAAGGTTAGACTGCTCTATTCAAATGTTTTAGCTTTATTATGTGTGTGGGAGTCCTTGGAGAGTAGGGACTTTAAGGGGTTATCTATGTGAAGAGGCAGTATGGTAATGAAGGCAAGTTCAGGTACCAGCTGTATGAATTGCTAGTTAAATAACCTTGCATAAACCACTTAACTTTTGAAGTTTCCATTTTCTCACCTCTAAAAAAAGAGGATTGAATCAGATGATCTCTGAGAAGCTTTTTAACAGTAAAAACCCTATGATGTTATGACCCTATAAATGGCATGATTGTAACTATAGGATTAACATCTTAGAAACTTTAACAACAGACTTCCAGTTAAACCTGATGATTGAACACATGTTTTCCCTTGTTCCTTCCTAGTAAGGGACTAAAAGTGTGAGTAAAAGACTAAAAAAAATACAAATCCACAAACATAAGGAAGAGGAAGCAACATGTGAAAGAGATACAGTTTTTGGAAGACGTAAAGATCTTAAGATGAAGGAATCAGCTAAATACAAGTGCCTAGAGACTATTGTGCCAAGGAGAAGGCAAGCCAGTTTACGCTCCAGAACTGGCTCAAGAATTGGAGGCAGCACTTCCTCTAGAAGACAATGACTGAAGTAAAAACATATTATAATTAATATACTCAGAGCGATAGAAGATAGTGCTTCCGTGAGACATAACGGGATGATATAAAAAAGGAATAATCAGAGAATAAGTGCTCATAATAACTGAAATGACTTCAATAGGATTGAAATTTTCCTGAAAATGGAGCGGAAAGTCAAATAATGGAAAACAGGAGAGAAAATAAAATCAATCTAACAAACCAAAACTCTGATTAATAGCAGTTCCAGAAAACAGGGGAAAACAAAGAAAATGATGAGGAAGAGATTAGCATGGAATTATGTCATAAAATTTTTCAAAACTGAAGGACATGAGTTTCCAGTTTGAAAGGGTCTGCTTGATGCCCATAAAAAGTGTAAAGTAGAAAATATTTTTCTTTCTCCTTTTTATTTTATCTATATGAGATGATGAATGTTAGCTGAACCTATTGCCATAATCATTTCAGAATATATGTAAATCAAACCGTCACTCTGTATGCCTTGAACCTACACTGTGATGTATGTCAATTATTTCTTAATAAAACTGGAAAAAAATGAAAAGCAGGTCTATACCAGGTCTATAACTGGAAAATTTCAGACTACCAGCAGTATATAGATGATAATAGAAGCTTCTAGAAAGAAAATATAAACCTTACATACACACTGGTTCAAGAATCCAAATGGTACCTGATTTCTTAATGGCAACATTCAAAGCCAGAAACGTGGCTTTAAAGTTCTGAGGCCAAATTATTATTTTTTATTTATTTTTTTGTGCAGTACGTGGGCCTCTCACTGTTGTGGCCTCTCCCGTTACGGAGCACAGGCTCCGGACGCACAGGCTCAGCGGCCATGGCTCACGGGCCCAGCCGCTCCGCGGCATGTGATGTGAGATCTTCCCAGACCGGGGCACGAACCCGTGTCCCCTGCATCAGCAGGCGGACCCTCAACCACTGTGCCACCCGGGAAGCCCCCAAATTATTTTGAACTTGTAATTCTATATCTAGTCAAACTATTAATCAGGTGTGAAGGTAGAAAAAAAGACATTTTTAGGTGCATGATCTTCAACGTTTACCTTCCATGTTTGCTTTCTCAGGAATCTTTTGGAGGCTGTACTATATCCAAAGGAGAAGAAACCTAGGAGAAAGAGGAAGGCAGAGGATTCAGGAAATAAGTGATGAGAAAGAGATGAAAAAGGTGAAGGGAAGTTTCTGGACAACAACTGTGCATTGATCTTAAGAATAATCTGTCCTTACCTGAGCAGGAAGATAGAAAACTCCAGAAAGGGATGTGTTCAGATGGAAGAGTTAGAATTGATAGAATGCTTCATACTTAAGAGTGTGAGATATATTCAGAGAGATTTTACATTTCTATTGCAGAGCTTGGGAATGGGGGGAAAACTGGCAATATTAACTCTAGGAAGGAAAACTTGTTACTCAAGGAAGGAAATGTATTAAAAATGTACCAATTGACTGAATACTGGGAGAATGAAAGGAGGGGAAATGGGTGGTATAAGAGAGCTAACACTTTATCTTTCATGATAGAAAATTAGTAATGTGTGCAGTTTACAAATAAAAATATAAGCATATTATTTAGAGATAAAGAGAGAAACACTAGAAAGAATTTTGACACGGGTCTCAAAGGTTGGGATATGGGCTGCTGTTGCTTTTTTTTTTTTTTTTAGGAAACATTGTGGTAATAGTTAACTAGTAAATGTATTACTTTGAAAACAATGAGAAATTATAATTTAAAAATTATACAAATTAGGAACATAAATATTTTGGATTTTGATTTTTCGGATAGAAGAATGACTCTTGATGAAGTGTGAGTATTTTAGTTATCTGGAGGAATTAAATGGTTTACACCTTGGCATTGCTGAAATTTGTACATTCTGTCTGTTGAGAATAAATATGATATTATTTAGAGGAATTTCCTCTTTTTCCTATAAGGTACTCATGTTGTTTACCTGGTAAAAGCTATGGAGTGAAATCTAAAAGTTGTTGTTACAATTATCCAGTTTCAAGTACGTGTTCCAAATAAAAGGAAGCCATTAACTACCAATGGCTAAGGAGAAATAGAAAAAACAAAAGTAAATTTTGATTTAGTAGGTATAGCCACATGAAACAGATTAAACAGAGTGAATTTATTAGAGAATCGCTTTCCCTCATTCTAAGTAATGTCTAAACACTTAGGATTTTTTCCTATCGAAAAGTTCACATGGCTAATTCATGCATTCTCATGGAATGCTTTTTAACTGTTCACTGACTCATTACTTATTCATCTATAGTTAATGTAAAACCACTTTTGTTGTGGTTTACAAAAATATGGGGGTTATGTGATTCAGTGCATGCACTTCAGAATTTAGATTATCTTTCAATAATCAAAAACATGCTTTGCCAAAAATTCCGGTATGAGTGTGCTCAAAATATCAAGTGCCTTTTGAAGTTTTTAAATAAGAAACTCCAACAACAAAACCCAGCAACAAACAAACAAAAAACCCAGAACATGTAAACAAAAGTGTTCAGCAGAAATCCTTAAACCTCCTTGAGAGAATTTTTAGAACATAAGAGAGGCAGAGACAGAGATCGAGGTAGAAAAGGAGGGAATTTCTCCTTGATTTTTTTTTTTTTTTTAAACCAAGGACATTTGGTGTTGAAAGGAGAAAGAGGAGAGGAGAAATGAAGAAAGAACATGATTTGTCTCACAGATTTATTTTGTAATTGATTGTAGCTTATAAAGGTTTTCATTGACAGTTGTATGGGAGGGAGAATTCTAAGTTTCAATACTGACACTTTGAAGAGTTGCCCTGTTGTTGCAGCTGCTTGGGCAGCCTTGCTCAAACATCAATGGTGCATTGTGGCAGCTTGCTCTGCTGCCCTGTTTCTGATGGACGTTCTCCAGGCAGTGAAGGGCAAAGGGGCTGGCAATGCTGGTAACTGGCATAATAGAAGTTGTTGGACCAGTTTGGAGTGTATGTGTGTGAACTGAACACTTAATGACAGATTCTATACTATGGTCAGTCTAAGTTCAGGGTGAGAAAATACTTTCTGGACAATTAATAGGGAGGGGAATATATATTTTTATATTGTCTTTTCATGACATAGAGTGCATATTATTTAGTTTTCGTATGGTGGTTGGTAGAAAAGACTAATGTTTATGCCTGAAAGAAAATCCAGTATATACTCATATATAGCTACACTAAAATCTTTTCATCATAAAATAATTGACTTTTATTGTTTATAATACTTAAGTTATTGATTTTATTTTCTCTTTTTTTTTTTTTTTTTTTTTTTTTTGCGGTACGCGGGCCTCTCACTGTCGTGGCCTCTCCCGTTGCGGAGCGCAGGCTCCGGACGCGCAGCCTCAGCGGCCATGGCTCACAGGCCCAGCCGCTCTGCAGCATGTGGGATCTTCCCGGACCGGGGCACAAACCCGTGTCCCCTGCATCGGCAGGCGGACTCTCAACCACTGCGCCATCAGGAAAGCCCAGTTATTGATTTTTTTAAGGATATCTCAATGGATTTTTTTCCGTTATCTGTGAAAATCTGCTCCAAATTTTTTCAGCTTTCTTTTCCATGTATCCAATAACATCAATACATTCTAATTTAGTCTTTTAGAATAATAAACTTTGAGAAGGGATATGAAAAGTCACACATACTGAATAGATAGGGCCATTACTTGGAAGAATATGACACACTGTTAGGAGGTGATACAAAGGAAGAGATGAGGATCATTTATTTGGCTTACATTTTTCTCTGCTAAGAGGAATAAGATTCAAATTGGAAGAAGACAATGGAACTCAATAATTGAACTGGTTAGTAAGAGGCCATTTAGGCAAATTTAAAATCAAGTTCTCACAGAGTTTGGCAATTTTTTCCAGAATGATAATAACCATATTTTTGAAAAACAATCCTGCCCATTTGTGTAATGTGTTTTTCAAAGCATTGTCTATATATTATATATATATTTCACTGGGTCCTTATGGTGATCCTGAGTAGTAAGAAGGGTTGATTATTCCCATTTTATAGGTGAGGAAACAGAAAAACAAGCAACTAAAGAATTTTGAATACTACTCTCATTTAATATTCACTATACCCAAGAAGATGCTATTATCTCCATTTATAGATGTGTTAACTGAAATTAAATAATTCTTTTCAAGCCACACAGTGGTCCATCAAAGCACCTGGAATCGAAACCTAAGGACTTTTGCTCTGAAGCCTATGTTTTTTCCACTGAAAATTCATAGCTTCCAGATATGATCACATTTAGAGAGTTGGAAGATATAAAATACTGGATATAAGCAAAAGTATAAGGTCTTAAAAATAAAGTCTGTAACATACAGAGTTAATTTTGTTTATCTCCAGCAAAATTCTGAAATGAAACATTGAATAGATTATTTGTGAGCATGTAGAAACCAAGGTGATTATTAAGAGCCATATCATTATTTTGCCAAGAGCAAGTCATGTCATACTGATCTCATTTTACTTTTTGTTAAAGTAAATTAGGTTATTAGATTAGAAAATGTTGCAAGCATATGTATCTTGGTGTAAGCAAGGGATTTGACACAATTATGGCAGTAGGTTTAAGCAGACTCATAAACATTTGAAAAACTTTTTTTAGATAGTCATGTTTGTGTTTGCTCGTTTGTTTTTGGCAAATATTTATTAATGACCTACTTAAGAAAGCACACTCTCAGCTTGGATGTAGGAGAAAGACTTCTTTTAGAGGTACATTTTAACTGGGCTTTGAATTATGAATAGGATGTGTACATAAAGAAATAGGGAAAAGTTTTGCAAGTGATAACATTAGTTCACATTTATTGACTATTACTCTGTTTTATATATTCTTCACAACAATCCTTTTGAGGTAGATTCTGCATTATTATCCCTATTTTGAAAATGATTAACATTAAGGTTTAGAAGAGAAAATGTAAAATACCATTTATAATAGCATAAAAATCGAATATATTTAGGTATAAAATGAACTCTCAGGTAGATATATAGATACATAGAAAGAAAGGATATATACACATAGATATATGACTTGTATATTGAAAACTAACAAAATATTACTGAAAGAAATTAAAGATGAACTAGATATTAGGAGAGATAAACCATGTTCATGGATTCAGAAACTTAATGGTGTTAACAATGTTGATTCTAACCAGTGCAATCTGTAGAATCAATGCAATCCCAGTGTAAATTCCAACAGAATAAATCAGGCACTTTGGGGCACAAATTAGACACAGCCTATCATTATGCAGATACTTTTCATTTCAAATTGTACTATGAAGTAAAAGAAGAAAGAGTGTTCCTTTTTCTATGTCTTTTTTCCTTCTCTTCTCATATTAAGCCCAAACATCCTCTAAGGAAAATTAGTAATCACTATTTTAATCAATATGCCATAAAATTGAAAAGGTAAGATTTGGCTATGAAAAAGCTAGATAGCTGTATGATTTAATTATCTGGATATAAACTGAGGATCCCCCTAATACTCTCCTCATAGTCAGACAACATTAATTATAGTTCTGTATATTTTTTATAATTTTAGAAGAGGAGACATTTTTTAAAAACACAAATTTCAATATACAACACATATCTTTCTATATGCTAATTAAAAAAAAAAAAACCTCAGAAGAGACATGTTTGTCTTTCAAGGATATTTGTGTATCATTTGCAAGACTCTCTGCATACTTGTGTGATTATTTCTTTAGGATGAAATCATTGCCAGGTCGGGGGTGGAGGGGTACATACTAGATTGTGATATGTATTGCCAGAGTGCTCCTCAGACTTTCTGGGCCAGTTTATCCTCTCATAAGGTTATGTTAGTTTCTCCATTAAATATTTTCAGTCTAAGCTCGGTAAAAAAGTGATACTCTCTCACATTTTTGATTTTGTATTTCTTTTATTTTGTTGAGGATCTCTGTATGTTTACCGAACATTTGAACTTTTGTGAAATTCTTTATTACCTACCTTTTTAAAAAAAAATTCACCGTAAGAACTCTGTTTTACACTAGATTACCCACATGCATACTCACTCATATATCTCATTTTGTAAAACTCTATTTTAAAGTTATTCACTTTTGTCATATATATATACACATATATATATATGTTTTCACACTTTTGTCGTTTGACTTTTATATAAAATCATTTACTCTGCAGATAGTCTTAATTTTTATGTAGTCCTATTTCTCAATATTTTATTTTAAGGTTTCTTACCTTGGCATTAGGCTAAGGAAATTTTTCCTACCTCAAGGCTATACAAATAGTTTTAGTATTTTCTTCTAATACTTTTATTGTTTCATTTTCTATTATTATTATTATTATTACTACTATTTTTTACAGTACGCGGGCCTCTCACTGTTGTGGCCTCTCCCGTTGCGGAGCACAGGCTCCAGACATGCAGGCTCAGCGGCCATGGCTCACGGGCCTAGCCACTCCACAGCATGTGGGATCTTCCCGGACCGGGGCACGAACCCATGTCCCCTGCATCGGCAGGTGGACTCTCAACCACTGCGCCACCAGGGAAGCCCTCATTTTCTATTATTAATTTTAGTTCTCAGTACTTATTTTAGTGTATGAATTTCACCCACTTAGCTAATGAAGTAAACATGAGCAAGCAAAATACTATGAAATGTGGTAAACTTCTGTGATTAATAATGATAACATTTTATAATAATATTAATAGAAAATACTAAATAACATTTATTGAGCTTTTACTGTCTGCTATGCAAGGTGTTTTTATATTCTTTATCACTACAATAGTGCTATAGGTTAGCTATTGGTATGTTTATTTTCTCATAACAGTAAAGAAACAGATTCAGAGCTAGATAACTAATTTCTCATAGTGGGTGTTAGCTATCTATTGCCATATTACAAATTTCTCCAAACTAAGTGGCATAAAAAAACAAACATTATTGTCTTATTATTTCTGTGGGTAAGAACTTTGGGAGCTACTTAACTGGCTGGTTCTAGCTCAGAGTTTCTTTTGAGGTTGTAATCAAGATGTTAACCTGGGTAGCAGTCTTGTGAGAACTGGAGTATCTGCCTCTAAGGTAGCTTATACACATGGCTATCAGCAGGAAGCCTCAGTTTCTTGTTGATTGGAAGCCTCAGTTCCTCACCACAGAGGTCTCTTCATAGGGCTGCTTGAGTGTCCTTATGACATCGCGGTTGGCTTCTCCCAAGGCAAGTGACCCGAGAGAGAGAAATTGCAGGGAGTTAGCAAAAGTTTGTGACAGTTAAAATTGCTCTGTGGCTTTATAATAATAGGAAAAGGAAATCCAAAAAGCTGGGACCTGTGTTTTGTACATGGCTTTGATTTTAGGGATCCTCTGGAGTGTTTATGTGTTGTCAGGACAATATCATTTGATCTTGTCTTCTACAACTTCTACAACTGAGTTGTAGAATGACTTCTACAACTCAGACTTGAGGTTGAAGACCTTCAACATGAACTAGCATGAGAACTGGAGCAAGTCTTGCAGTTAACAGCTCTATGATTAGTTTGTACATTTTCCAATGCAGGTAGAGCATTATAAGAGTAAAATTAGTGTAAAAAGGATAAAGTGCTATAAAAAATTCAACAAGATTGTGCTACTTTTAGGAATAATTGTAGTGATATTAATAATTCCTCTAGGGGACAACCTAAGAGCCCTTTCTGGTTTTTTGTTTGTTTGTTTTAGGTTTGTATGGATCAGAGTGTCAAATCAACCAATTTTGTATTATCCAAGTAACTGTTGCTTGCATGATAATGGATAACTTTAAGTTATTTACATGATTTTCACTTGAACTGTGTAGACTAACCCTAGAAAGACTAAAAATAGAACATGATGTAGTGTTCTAATAGAACACCTGACTGAAAAAGATTTGAGTTTGGGTTCTAATGCTGCCGTCAAATTATTGCAAAAAATTGATGCAATTTAAATAATCTCTCTGAACCTAAAGTCTCCATCTTTAATATTAGGAGTTAGTTGAGAAACTTGCAGACTTGAGATGAAAGCTCAATTTAATTGAAAATACAATCATTAGTAGTTTATGGTAAGGATGATTTTTTAAATTTGTTTGTTTTTTGGTTTTTTGTTTTGTTTTTTGCAGTATAGTGCCAAACCAACCACAAACTAAACCAAATAAAAACTATGCAATATATCTGGATAATAATACATTCTGTTTTAGCCTATTTTCATCTCTTTTTTTAAAATTTGTTTTTGTGGGTGTTATCATATTGTCTCTCTTAGAAGTTTGGTTCAGAATTTAAGTGTAATGGATTGGTTCACAGGGTATTGGAATAATTTAACTAAAGAGGAAAAATGATTCTCAGCTTTCAATATGGAAATTCCCAAATTATATAATGAATATATACAGCAATGAAACTTAGGAAGAAGTACAGTAGAATCTCATCAATAAATATAAGTTAATATAAGTATATTTAGCTTATACAAATTTAACATCCATTGAAAGAAAAAAAATATATGTCTAGTACGTATTCCACTGAAATGAGCTCTTGCTCATTAGTGAGCTCGTCACTCTCAGAGTCAGACAGGAGGACATGGTTGGCTTTGATCCCTGTATTCTCATGTGAACGTCTTGCCATTCTGAATGATTTGAATATTTCTAATATTTGTTGAGGCTTAAAAAAACACTATATACCTCTGAAATCAATCCAACTACACTCTAAGGTGTTGAACTGAAAGGAAAACAAAACAAACAAAAAATAGTTGTAATAATGAAGTCTTCAATATGCTACATCATTTAAAGGGATAGATCAAATGATTTAGATAGTGTTTCTTTTGTTTTTTTCATCAAAAAAGAGAAAAAGGGAGCCAAAGTGGCTCAAAAAAGGGAGCCAAAGTGGCTTTCTAAATGAGAGCATCATAGGCACAGATTTTAGTGCTCACTTTGGTCTTTATTGTAGATTTTACTAGAGAGTAATAAAAATTGAATAATCAGAGAGACTAACTATAAAGATTTTAAATTTTAATTAAAAACCCAATTAAACAATGAAACATTATTATTAGTAACTAAAAACAATTAAAACCCCAAAATATTTACAGTGGTTGTTTTACAGTGGTGGGATTCTGAACAGTTTTTTCTTCTGAAATTTTACTTTTTTGCATTTTCTAATTTTCCTCAATAAGTATTTATGGTTCTGTAATAAAAATTCAGATATACTTCAGAAATTATAATAAAACTCTCAGAGATTTAAATTTATGAAGTTTAAAATTTAATTAGGTATTTTTGTTTCTTTATTTGTATAGGATAGTCAATGGGAGGAATGAAAGTTTGACAAGCCTCTTCCAAATGGAAAATTTATCTTTTAGTTATATTTTTCAGGATGAAAGATGATAGATTCCCATTTAATAGTACAATATAATTCTAATCTCATCTTTTTGACTCCATATTTCTTTAGTACACAAAGTAGTACTGTGGTCCAGACACTTCTGTCCTTAGAAAACTTTAGTATTATTAAATTCTGATTAAACCTTATCCACTAAGATATCACTAATTCCAAATTTAAAATAATTGGAAAAAGAACTTGCTGAAATTTGACTTATGAAAAAGGGGTTTGTGAAGCACATTGAGATTATGACCAACATGACTAGAGTAGTTTCCAGTCTACTTAGCAGAACAAACTATCTTGAAGATATTACTTTAGCAAAATTAATTTCTCTTCCAACAATGAACTAACAGCTCTCACTAGCCTATATATTCATTTACTAAAAAAACTACATTTTAATCCTGGCCCCTACCAGCTTTGTCAGCTGCTAAACTCCTACCCATCCACCACATTTCAGCTTTAACGTCACTTCTGCAAAGGAACCTTCTTAAGCATATGTCAGGTCCTTTCTCAAATACTATCATAGAACCTAAATTTTTCCTCCAAAATCTTCTCTCTACTAATAGGTATGTAATCATTTGTATAATTATAAATTATTGTCTGGTTCCCAGTAGGCATTAGTTGTAAAAATAGGGATCATGTCTGTTTTGTTCTCCTCATTGTCATTCCAAAAACTAACATATACTCAAAATATAATAGAATCTCAATACTTACTTATTGAATTAGTATCTAAATATCTGAATGAATTACTGAATGAATATACTCAGCCAAAAATTTGGCCAAGGTACTTTAAGCTTTAGCATTACAAAATTTTGATTAAATCATTTATAATTTATATACCACCAATTTGGAATTTTTCAATATTAGGACAATGGTTTATATGTAAAATTGAAGAAAGTGCTTGAAAATGACAGAGCAACATTTAAAAATCAGTTTCTGTAATTTTGTCTTTCTGTGATTCTGGATTGACTTTAGCTTCCTGTTGTTCTAATTAAGTTTTGCAGTAGCTTTTGTAGAAGTTGAAATAAATGTCAAAAACCACTGTGAGATGCAGAGGATCAATCTATGAATACACATATCACCAAGTTATTTAAACTTGTAAAATATATTATAAATTGTTTTTACATAAAAGTGTTTAATAATGTAATGCTAGTTTTGGTTTCTAAAGAAGATGAAAGAGAGCTTAATTCATTCACTCAATCATTTAATCATACATTTATCAAATTCTGTACATGCCCCCAAATATGATAACTCTGATTCTAAGTCAGTAGATTCCCTACTTTATCATGGAAAAAACTTTTGGGGGGCAATAGAAAATGTTTACTTATTTAACTTGGTAATTAAGTAACATATGTATAATTAAAATGTCACATAGTATAATATATAAATTACTGATATTTTTTCAGTCCTAATTTTAAGAATCAGTTGTATTCGAATTTTTCACATACTTTTCTTTTGAATTTTATTTATTTTTTATACAGGAGGTTCTTATTAGTTATCTATTTTATACATATAAGTGTATATATGTCAATCCCAATCTCCCAATTCATCCCACCACCACCACCACCGCCCCGCCACTTTCCCCCCTTGGTGTCCATACTTTTGTTCTCTATATCTGTGTCTCTATTTCTGCCCTGAAAACTGGTTCATCTGTACCATTTTTCTAGGTTCCACATATATGCGTTAATACACGATATTTGTTTTTCTCTTTCTGACTTACTTCACTGTGTATGACACTCTCTAGATACATCCACGTCTCTACAAATGACCCAATTTCATTCCTTTTTATGGCTGAGTAATTCCATTGTATATATTGTATATATGTACCACATTGTATATATGTACCACATCTTATTTATCCATTCGTCTACCGATGGGCATTTAGGTTGCTTCCATGACCTGGCTATTGTAAGTAGTGCTTCAATGAACATTGGGGTGCATGTGTCTTTTTGAATGATGGTTTTCTCTGGGCATGTGCCCAGTAGTGGGATTGCTGGGTCATATGGTATTTCTCTCTTTAGTTTTTTTTTTTTTTTTTTTCCTCTTTAGTTTTTTAAGGAACCTCCATACTGTTCTCCATAGTGGCTGTATCAATTTACATTCCCACCAACAGTGCAAGAGGGTTAGGGTTCCCTTTTCTCCACACCCTCTCCAGCATTTGTTGTTTGTAGAGTTTCTGATGATGCCCATTCTAACTGGTGTGAGGTGATACCTCATTGTAGTTTTGATTTGCATTTCTCTCAGTGATGTTGAGCAACTTTTCATGTGCTTCTTGGCCATCTGTGTGTCTTTGGAGAAATGTCTATTTAGGTATTCTGCCCATTTTTTGATTGGGCTGTTTGCTTTTTTAATAGTGAGCTGCATGAGCTGTTGCTATATTTTGGAGATTAATCCTTTGTCCGTTGATTTGTTTGCAAATATTTTCCCCCATTCTGAGGGTTGTCTTTTCATCTTGATTGTAGTTTCCTTTGCTTTACAAAAGCTTTTAAGTTTCATTAGGTCCCATTTGTTTATTTTTGTTTTTATTTACATTACTGTAGGAGATGGATCAAAAAGATCTTGCTGTGATTTATGTCAGTGAGTGTTCTTCCTATGTTTCCCTCTAAGAGTTTTATAGTGCCTGGTTTTACATTTAGGTCTCTAATCCATTTTGAGTTTACTTTTGTGTATGGTGTTAGGGAGTGTTCTAAATTCATTCTTTTACATGTAGTTGTCCAGTTTTCCCAGCACCACTTATTGAAGAGACTGTCTTTTCTCCATTTGTATGCCCTTGCTTCCTTTGTCATAGTTGACCATAGGTGCATGGGTTTATCTCTGGGCTTTCTATCCTGTTCCATTGGTTTATATTTCTTTTTTTTGTACCAGTACCATATTGTCTTGATTACTATAGCTTTGTAGTATAGTCTGAAGTCACAGAGTCTGATTCCTCCAACTCCTCTTCTTCCCCTCAAGACTGTTTTGGCTATGTGGGGTTTTTTGTGTCTTGATACAGATTTTAAGGTATTTTGTTCTAGTTCTATAAAAGATGCCACTGGTAATTTGATAGGGATTGCATTGAATCTGTATATTGCTTTGGGTAGTATAGTCATCTTCACAATATTGATTCTTCCAATCCAAGAGCATGGTATATCACTCCATCTGTTTGGGTCATCTTTGATTTCTTTCATCAGTGTCTTATAGTTTTCTGAGTACAGGTCTTTTACTTCCTTAGGTAGGTTTATTCCTAGGTATTTTATTCTTTTTGTTGCAATGGTGAATGGGATTTTTCCTTAATTTCTCTTTCTAATCTTTCGTTGTTAGTGTAAGGGATTGCAAGAGATTTCTGTGCATTTATTTTGTATCCTGCAACTTTACCAAATTCATTTATTAGCTCTAGTGGTTTTCTGGTGGCATCTTTAAGATTCTCTATATAAAGCATCATGTCATCTGCAAACAGTGACACTTTTGCTTCTTCTTTTCCAATTTGTATTTCTTTTATTTCTTTTCTTCTCTGATTGCTATGGATAGGACTTCCAAAACTATGTTGAGTAATAGTGGCGAGAGTGGACATTCTTGTCTTGTTCCTGATCTTAGAGGAAATGCTTTCAGTTTTTCACCATTGAGAATGATGTTTGCTGTGGGTTTGTCATATATGGCCTTTATTATGTTGAGGTAGGTTCCCTCTATGCCCACTTTCTGGAGAGTTTTTATCATAAATCGGTGTTGAATTTTGTCAAAAGCTTTTTCTGCATCTATTGAGATGATCATATGGTTTTTCATCTTCAGTTTGTTAATATGGTGTATCACATTGATTGATTTGCATATATTGAAGAATCCTTGCATCCCTGGGATAAATCCCACTTGATTATGGTGTGTGATCCTTTTAATGTGCTGTTGGATTCTGTTTGCTAGTATTTTGTTGAGGATTTTTGCATCTATATTCATCAGTGATATTTGTCTGTAATTTTCTTTTTTTCTAGTATCTTTGTCTGGTTTGGGTATCAGCGTGACAGTGGCCTCATAGAATGAGTTTGGGAGTGTTCCTTCCTCTACAGTTTTTTGGAAAACTTTGAGAAGGATGGGTGTTATCTCTTCTCTAAATGTTTGGTAGAATTCCCCTGTGAAGCCATCTGGTCCTGGACTTTTGTTTGTTGGAAGATTTTTAATCACAGTTTCAATTTCATTGCTTGTGATTTGTCTGTTCATATTTTCTGTTTCTTCCTGGGTCAGCCTTGGAAGGTTATTCTTTCTAAGAATTTGTCCATTTCTTCCAGGTTATCCATTTTATTGGCATAGAGTTTCTTGTAATAGTCTCTTATGATGCTTTGTATTGCTGTGGTGTCTGTTGTAACTTCTCCTTTTTCATTTCTAATTTTATTGATTTGAGTCCTCTCCCTCTTTTTCTTGATGAGTGTTGCTAAAGGTTTATCAATTTTATTTATCTTCTCAGAGAACCAGCTTTTAGTTTTATTGATCTTTGCTATTGTTTTCTTTGTTTCTATTGCATTTATTTCTGCTCTGATCTTTATGATTTCTTTCCTTCTACTAACTTTGGGTTTTGTTTGTTCTTCTTTCTCTAATTCCTTTAAGTTTAGTAAGTTTAGATTGTTTATTTGAGATTTTTCTTGTTTCTTGAGGTAGGCTTGTATTTCTATAAACTTCTCTCTTAGAACTGCTTTTGCTGGATCGTATAGGTTTTGGATTGTCGTGTTTTTCTTGTGATTTGTCTCTAGGTATTTTTAAATTTCCTCTTTGATTTCTTCAGTTATCTCTTGGTTATATAGTAACATATTGTTTAGCTTCCATGTGTTTGTGTTTTTTACATTTTTTTCCCTGTAATTGATTTCTAGTCTCATAACACTGTGGTCGGAAAAGTTGCCTGATATGATTTCAATTTTCTTAAATTTACCGAGGCTTGATTTGTGACCCAAGATGTCATCTATCCTGGAGAATGTTCTGTGTGCACTTGAGAAGAAAGTGTAATCTGTTTTTGGATGAAATGTCCTATAAATATCAATTAAAGCTATCTGGTCTATTGTGTCATTTAAAGCTTGTGTTTCCTTATTAATTTTCTGTTTGGACGGTCTGTCCATTGGTGTAAGTGAGGTGTTAAAACCCCCCACTATTGTGTTACTGTTGCTTTCCTCTTTTATAGCTGTTAGCGGTTGCCTTATGTATTGAGGTGCTCCTATGTTGGGTGCATATATGTTTATAATTGTTATATCTTCTTCTTGGATTGATCCCTTGATCATTATGTAATGTCCTTCCTTATCGCTTGTAACATTCTTTATTTTAAAATCTATTTTATCTGATATGAGTATTGCTACTCCAGCTTTGTTTTGATTTCTGTTTGCGTGGAATATCTTTTTCCATCCCCTCACTTTCAGTCTGTATGTGTCCCTAGGTCTGAAGTGGGTCTCTTGTAGACAGCATATATATGGGCCTTGTTTTTGTATCCATTCAGGAAGCCTCTGTCTTTTGGTTGGAGCATTTAATCCGTTCACGTTTAAGGCAGTTATTGATATGTATGTTCCTATTACCATTTTATTAATTGTTATGGGTTTGTTTTTGTAGGTTCTGTTCTTCTCTTGCGTTTCCCACTTAGAGAAGTTCCTTTAGCATTTGTTGTACAGCTGGTTTTGTGGTGCTGAATTCTCTTAGCTTTGCTTGTCTTTAGAGCTTTTGATTTCTCCATTGAATCTGAATGAGATCCTTTCCAGGTAGAGTAATCTTGATTGTAGGTTCTTCCCTTTCATCACTTTAAATGTATCATGCCACTTGCTTCTGGCTTGTAGATCTTCTGCTGAGAAATCAGCTGTTAAACTTATGGGCATTCTCTTTTATGTTGTCTTTTTTCCCTTGTTGCTTTCGATAACTTTTCTCTGTCTTTAATATTTGTCAGTTTGGTTACTGTATGTCTTGATGTGTTTCTCATTGCATTTATCCTGCCTGGGACTCTCTGCACTTCCTGGACTGGGTGGCTATTTCCTTTCCCATGTTAGGGAATTTTTTGACTATAATCTCTTCAAACATTTTCTCAGGTCCTTTCTCTCTTCTTCTTCTGGGACCCCTATAATGTGAATGTTGTTGCGTTTAATGTTTTTCCGCAGGTGTCTTAAACTGTCTTCATTTCTTTTAATTCTATTTTCTTTATTCTATTCCATGGCAGTGAATTCCACCATTCTGTCTTCCAGGTCATTTATCTGTTCTTCTGCCTCCGTTATTCTACTATTGATTCCTTCTAGTGTATTTTTCATTTCAGTTATTGTATTGTTCATCTCTGTTTGTTTGTTCTTTAATTCTTCTAGGTGTTTGTTTTTTAATTCTTCTAGGTCTTTGTTAAACATTTCTTGCACCTTCTCGATCTTTTCCTCCATTCTTTTTCCGAGGTCCTGGATCATCTTCACTATCATTATTCTGAATTCTTTATCTGGAAGGTTGCCTATCTCCACTTCATTTAGTTGGTTTTCTTGGGTTTTATCTTGTTCCTTCATCTGGTGCAAAGTCCTCTGCCTTTTCATGTTGTCTGTCTTTCTGTGAATGTGGTTTTTGTTCCATAGGTTGCAGGATTGTAGTTCTTCCTTCTGCTGTTTGCCCTCTCTTCACATACATTTTTTGAAATTAGTATCTTTATCAAAGTTTTCTGAAGCACATAATCTTCAGTTTTGTCTGTTATTTTAGTTATAGCATGTTTTAAATCCAGTCCAATACAATATTATATACTGTCACCTAAAAGTTCATTACAAGACACAAATACCATTTGTGTAACAATAAGAGATTGTTTTTTAACATTTGTCCTTTAAGTATTTATTTATCACCTCTATGATGTAACTATATGCTCTTTTGCTTTTGTAAGTGATCTTTGAAAGCCTCATTTACATTGGTATCTAATATTTGCAGTTTTGAGTAAAATTGCAAGGAAGAAACAGTAAACTTATATCAAACTTTTTTCCTTCATTTTAAACTATTTAATCAGAATGACCTGTAAGACCATCCAAAACTAATAATAACTGAGGTTATTTCTAGATAATACATCTTTCTTAAGTAGTACTTTCTTGTTTCAAATAAATAATTGGGAGTGTGCCCCATAAATGGAGACTCTTTTCTGAGAAATAATATTGAGAAACAGTTTACCTTATATTCTAGAATATACTATATTTTGTCAATACCTCCTGTTTGTCTAGATGCTAGAGACATAAAGTAATCACCAAATACTCCCTGTACTCAAAGAACATGTGGTTTAGAGGGGGAGACAGGCAGGTCATTGGACATTTTCATTACTATACAGTAATTGCTTTGGAAACAAGTTACCTCAGAGAGATATGGAGGCATATAGAAGGAAACCTAACCCAAGCCAGGCAAGACTTCCTGTAGGACACAATGGCTAAAATGACACTGAAAAGGAGTTTGTCAAAGGTAGAAGTGTTAACGATATTGTAGAGCAGGAAACAGCTTGTCCAAAAGCCTGGAGGTTTAAAAAAAAAAAGAGTGTGTGACAGTTTCGTGAGTGTGCAGACACTTCAATATGGCTGATGTTTGTAAGTAAGAGTGTATGTACTTGTGAAAAATGAATTTGTATAGGTAAGCTTTAAAAATGCATGGATTTTTATAAATGCCTTTTTAGTCTTTAATACATACCCTTTTGTAGATCATCCAAAAATTACTATTTTAAGACAGTTAAGAAATACTCAATTAAAATGAAAATAAAAATTGAAAAATACTCACATCTTTATAAACAAAGGACAGATCATTGATTTTGCTTCCTATGTGTGTGAGCAAAGACTGATGGATGACCTTTCATAACAGTCCTTAATACATAACTGTGTGAGAGTAACAATTGTGAATTCAGTTCATTTTGTGAAGCTTATGGTTGCTTTGAAATGCACACAGTAATAATCATCTCAACATTTGTTTTAATTAAGCCAAGATTATTTATCTTACCTGAAATGACACCTACTTCTGTTGGGATATTATTATAATTATCATTATGATTTATCAATATAAATCATATAAACCCAAGGCCCTGACTTTGGCATAGGTTTTAAACCACATTAAATAGGCAGACCTTGAGATGGTCTTGAAATGGGATGTTGCATAGGCGTGTGTGGGAACTCTGTCTTAGACAAATTAATTCAGTAATAAAGGGCTAATTGAATTGAAATAGAAATAATAGATTTTCCTTGTATAAAGAATAATGGATATTCTTCAAGTAAAAGGAGAATTGGTATTTGATATAGAAAAATTTTTAAGCTGTTAATAATTATTTGTTTTGTTTATTCCAACTTCATGATCATACTATCTCTGGAATCAGGGAATTACCACAATTACAGGTAGTTGCATAGGGAACAAGCATTGTAAACACTCAATTCCACCATCATAAGGTAAACGTACATATGGGAGCAGGCTGTTCATCACCAATTAAATCATAATTTGTTTTTGTTGACTAAATTGTGGCAACATTCTGACACAGCCTTAGATTCTTTGTGTTTCTGTTTCCTATAAAATATAATTTCAACCATATATCAGAAAACACTCAATTTAATAACTAGAGAAAAAATTTATAGTCTGTACTCTTGAGTACATTTTTTTTCCTAAGGAAATTTTGGTTGCAGTATGTGTAGGGTAAGGAAACTCAGCAGCGGAAAGAGTAGGAGGTAGCTTCTTCATGTTGTATTTGTTAACCAAACAAGCCTATAGAACATTTGTATTTGGGGCAGAAATATCTAGTGTTCACGAAAGCAGAACCTCTTACAGTGTCATTAAAAATGAGTAGAAAAAAGTTATTACCACTTCAGACATTGTATCAATACTGCAGTAGAAAAAATGAATTGATGAAAGCTGATAACAGAAGAAGGAAAGACCTATTTGTTTTGAAAGAACCTGCATTGCATATTTACAATTTTCATTCTTCTTGGTTCTACAACCATCCCCTCCTAGGCCTCTCATTTTGCAATATGTTTAAAGAAGCCATGGTACTGTGACTGAAGTGTATGGTCATTAGAAGGTGAGAATTTACATAAGAATTTGTATCTTTAAATGCCACACACATGCATGAGCTTGCTGTAAAAATAAAACAAACATTTAGAAACAAAATCTACTGAAATCACATCTACAATGTGGTGTTCTGTTTTGCTTGTTTGTTTGAGCTATGGCTCAAAGGAAGATCCTTTTCAGATGCCACACAAGCCATTTTATACTACAGACTGGATTGTGTATCTGAGTTTTATTACTCAAGAAATCCATTGAATGTAACTGGCTGGTGTTTTCTTTCACAATGTTTCATAATAAGGTATTTGGATGAAGCATGTTTTCCAGTCACAGATGCCAGCAAGGAAGATTGTTTATGATGTGAATGAGTTGCTATTTTTGAAAGTTTCTCAATTACTTAAAGTAGTTTTCCTATGTATAATAAAAATTTGTCTTAGCTGCATCATCTATCCTAACTCAGACTTCTGGGTTTTGTCCTTTATAACAGTATTTTCCTAATTTGTTGCCAGTGGACCTGGCAAGTTATCAAGGGCCCCATGAATTTTGGTAGTTTTAGAGAATAAAAAAGCAATGAAATAGTTTTGTTCACACTAATTTTACAATCATTTCACAATGTAAGAAATTATACTTTCACAGACTTTGTGCTTAAAGTTCACATATGTATTGCAAAGACAGCTTATCTCAACCAATAATAAGTTAATAGGATACAGTATTGATATGTCTTGGCTGATATGTTTTTATATAACTTGCAGATGTCTGTTGTTACTTTTCTGTTATATTCCCAATTCACAAAAATGTATTAGTAGATAAAAATAGATTCAAAGAAATATAAGTGTTGGTGAAATTCTTAACTAAATATTTCAAAACAATATTACAAATATAAATAGTGAATATTCTGGAGCAATATAGGCCGTATATTTACTATATGCTGGGAAAAGTGAATATGCAGTTGTGACGATTTCATACATGCACTTTAAATGGTACAAGTAGAAAAGCCTAATGATAAATACCAGCAGTACTTTATCCAACTGGTTCCTAGTGTTGTCTTTTCTCAAACTTTGTCAAATAATCAAAGGAAGTTATTGAAACCTTTTGTCATTTTTAACACTTTCTGGTACCAAACTTGATGACTTTTGTTGCCAAGGGTGAACAGATAAAAACTACAAAGGCTTAATTCAAAGTTGTACTCCTCAAAGAAAAACAGATACAAGTAATGCACCTGATTGCTTTAAAACTGTTAAATCAAACTTAAAGTTAGTGACAAATAAGCTTAAATAGAAAGTGGAAGAGGCTATTGATCAAATTACGTTAACAAATCACATTGTTTGGTTTTGGATTATATCAACACATTAATACAATGTGGAAAAACAGATACCATCTAATGTATGTGCTAGCAGATAATTAAATTTTAAGTTGGAAGGTCTAAATCAGCTCTTGGTATTTGTGCCGAGAATATCAGGGACAGGTACTTGCTTTTTCTTCTGTTTATCACTAAAAACCCACACTCTACAATAGAGATTTGTGTTTGTTTGTTTTTAATAATTATTTTCTGAGCTGCGATGTTGACTGGATAATTGTCATTGCTACAGTATGGAAAACAGTCTTGCACATAGCAAGGCGGGATTTTGTTATATGTGAATTAAAATGGCTTCTCTTGATGGCTAATTCATAAACTACATGGGCAAATATGAATGAGGGATGAGAGAAATATTTCTTCTTAATACTTATAATGGTAAAGACTATTTCAATAATTGCAAGTAGCATAGTCAAGTTGTACATTTTAGTTCTTAAGTAGACTTAAGTTATTAATTTAGGGTCAACATGATTTTTAGTTGAGATAAGAAAAGAGGATTTCTTCAGAATGCAAACTCTGGTGTAAATGGCTCCATGATCACTGAGAGCGTGACCCTTACTCAACATTTGATGTCTTCTTTCATTTTGAGGGCAAAGGATTGATGCTGCATTTTTAATGTGCCCAAGGATGAATTAATAATCCAAGTTGAAACCTTCAGTGTTTGAGGTTTGAATAATTGTTGACACAGCACCTGATACATACTGAAGGTAGTTCTCAAAGAGAAACTCCATAACTTCAGGCTTAACAGTTATTATAAGTAACCCAGAACTACCTGACAGAGCCACCTCTAACTTGCTACTAACCCCAAACACCTATAATGGTAAATCATGATTCTCTGTTCAGTTAAAAAAATTAAAAAATTGTTTCTGTATAAAAGTTTTAGTTGATCTATGGCTCAAACAACTCATCACTGAGCCAGATAAAGATACATTGATTAAAGACTGCAAATGGTAGCATTCTTTCAACTGAAATTGGTGGTCCGCATTTGTTGAGCCTGTATCAGGTGATTTAGCAGAAATCAACAGTTTGAGAAACAGTCTTAGAAATTTACAATATGAGAATAAAGAGTAGAGAAAAAGATTCATATCAGAATTTGAGTTTAGGAGTAAAATATGAAAGTGGTAGAGACAAAGAAATATCTCTATCCTGAAAATTTTTTCCTAATTTTCTGAAAGGGAGGGTTAAATCCTATACTCATATCCCCTTCCTCTCTTATTTAGTTTTTCTTTACCTGTTATAAGCTCTTCCCTATTAATGATGTTCTGGAGAATATGTAGCTCTCTGAATTTGACTGAATTGATCACATTTAGTTGCTTGTCAGTTTTTTCTTTTTTTTTTTTTATTTAAGAAACTGTAAAGTCAGTATATGCAATTTAAATATCAGTAGACAAATTTTTTCTGTACAAATGTAGTTTTAGAAAAGTGTATTTTCTCTGTATTCTTTTTAATATTTTTTTATTGAATTATCATTGACATACAATATATACTAGTTTCAGGTGCACAACATAGTGATTCAATATTTTTATACATTATAAAATGATCACCACAATAAGTCTAGTTACCATCTGTCACTATACAGTTATAACAATATTATTGACTGTATTCCCCATGTTGTACAGTACATCCCTGCGACTTATTTTATAGCTGGAAGTTTGTATCCCTTAATCCCCTTCATCTATTTCACCCATCTAACCACCCCCTCCCCTCTGGCAACCACCAGTTCTCTGTATCTATGAGTCTGTTTCTGTTTTGTTTTGTTTCGTTTGTTTGTTTTATTGTTTAGATTCCACCTATAAGTGAAATCATATGGGATTTGTCTTTCTCTGTCTGACATTTCAGTAAGCATAATACACAATAGGTCCATCCATCTTTGTATTTTTTAACAGATATAAATTTTATTTAATTCAAATGAAAATAGCTCTATTGTTTTAGATATTATAAAAATGATATATACTTATTGTAGAAAACCCAGTCATTGCAAAAAAATTATGTAGACCAAAGGAAAATCACCTGACTCTTTTAGTATTTTTTAATATATATAATATATGTGTATATATATCTATATATGTTTATATATATATATAAAAAAGATCATATGCTACATTTTTTATAGTTGGTTGGAATTTGATATAGGGAAATTGAAGAAGAATGTTAAATAATGATTAACTTCATGAATGGG
Organism: Phocoena phocoena; assembly: GCF_963924675.1. Taxonomy (NCBI): domain Eukaryota; kingdom Metazoa; phylum Chordata; class Mammalia; order Artiodactyla; family Phocoenidae; genus Phocoena; species Phocoena phocoena. The sequence continues at coordinate 85,009,378 of NC_089222.1, forward strand.
ATTGATAAGTTCTTACAGGAAATTGAATATTGGATACCATAGAGCTTTTCGTAGTCCTCTTTGTGACATGAGGATACTTCCGTGAAGGTAACATCAGAGGAAGCCCAAATATGATTTGCTGCTTTCTTCCCTACGTTTTATGGATGTAGCACATTGCTTGCTGAGGTTGATGCTGGAAGAACATTCTTCCTTCTTATTCATAGTCACACCATTTCCTTTCTATAGCTCTACCCATGCAGAACAACAAGAGCTCTAATTGCAACAGCACCAACAAATGTTTGAGTGCATACTGTGTCACTGTTCTAGGTTCCTTACAAGCATTATTTCATTCAGTCCTCACAATATCCGCATAATGTAATCATTTTGCCCATTTTAGAGGTGAGGAAACTGAGACTCTTATAGGTTAAAAACAGCCTGAGTTTTTAATAACTCTTCCTAAACAGTTAACAACAAAACTCTATCCCAGGTATGCTTTAAACTTGACACTGCCAATTGTGATTTAATCAGTGAACAGCAGGCTCTGGCATTTGTATGTTTTATTTACTTATTTATTTATTTAGTATAAAGATTTTTTTTTTTTTTTTTTTTTTGCGGTACGCGAGCCTCTCACTGCTGTGGCCTCACCCCTTGCAGAGCACAGGCTCCGGACGCTCAGGCCCAGCGGCCATGGCTCACGGGCCCAGCCGCTCCGCAGCACGTGGGATCCTCCCGGGCCGGGGCACGAACCCGTGTCCTCCGCATTGGCAGGCAGACTCTCAACCACTGCGCCACCAGGGAAGCCCCAAGATTTTTATTTTGACAATATTTGTAGTGCCAAAGCACTGGAAATAGCTTGAATATTTATCAGAAGAGTATGGGATGAAGAAGAACTGTATACCCATTGCCTGAAATACTATGTAGTAATTAATATGTTGATATATATATAAATAAATGAAAGCACAACAGTGTTAGTATAATATATATTCTCATTTTTGTAAAAAAGGTGGGGGTACTTATATATGGTATTTTATAAAAATGTAAGAAGATACATCAAACTGTATTGCTCTTCGGTGGGTGTTGTTGGAAGGAGGAAAAAACTCTCATTTTTTGTTTTGGAGCATGTTCTAATTTTGTAATATATTTTAAGTAATAAAATAAAAATGTAGAAAGAAAAAAATTATGAGAAGGAAAAAATCCTTCAATTTAGCAATAACTTTCAAATGATACTTTCAAAAAATTATATTTAAAAATGTATATGATTTTGAAACAGACTTATACTTCTCTCCTGCCTGTTTTCTCTTAATTCTGCTTCTCTAGTTAAAGTGATGAAATATAGTAAATGGGGAAAATGGGGGTGGATCTTAGAAGAAATCATTCACATTGTGGAATATACCAAATAATTAAGATTTGACCTTGACTGTTTCTGAGTCCTAATTTTCAAGCACCAATTCTGGTTTGGGGAGCTGATTCCCTCTTTCCGTGCTAATACCCCTTCATCTGAGAGTTTCTCTGCTTTTCCACTCTCTCTGCACCCTATGCCCCATGCCTTCTTATTTCTCATACTGTCCACACTGACATCCCCAGGTCACCCTGTCTCTGACCTAATCCCCTCTTTCATTGATGTATAATTGACTTACAATATTATATTTGTTTCATATGTACAACTTATAGTGATTGGATATTTTTATACATTACTGAATGATCACCAGTCTAGTTACCAACTTTCACCGTAGAAAGTCGATATTATTGACTATATTCCTGATGTGGTACAGTAGATCCCCGTGACTAACTTATTTTATAACTAGAAATTTGTACTACGTAATCTCCCTCACCTATTTCACTCATCCTCCCACCCCCCTGCATTCTAGCAACCACCAGCTTGTTCTCTGTATCTGTGAGTCTGTTTATGCTTTGTTATGTTTACTTGATGTTCTGTTTTTTAGATTCCACATATAAGTGAAATCATTTGGTATTTGTCTTTCTCTATCTGACATTTCACTCAGCATAATACCCTCTCAGTCCATCCATGTTGTTGCAAATGGAAAGATTTTATTCCTTTTTAAGGCTGAGTAATATTCCTTTATTATACCTCTGTTTATTATATGCCTATAAATGTATATCCCCCACATCTTCTTTATCCATTCATCTATTCATAGACACTTAGGTTGCTTCCATATCTTAGCTATTGTACATGATGCTTCTGTGAACATAGGGGTGCATATGTCTTTTCAAATTACTGTTTTTGTTTTCTTCAGAAATATACCCAGAAATGGAATTGCTAGATCATATGGTAGTTCTTTTTTTAATTTTTCAAGGAAACTCCATACTGTTTTCCATACTGGCTGTACCAATTTACATCCCCACCTTCAGCGCACAAAGGCTGCCTCTTCTCCACATCCTTGCCAACATTTGTCATTTGTTGTCTTTTTGATAATAACCATTCTGACAGGTATGAGATCATATCTTATTGTGTTTTGGTTTGCATTTCCCTGATGATCAGTGACGTTGAGCATCTTTTCATGTCTTTTGGCCATCTGTATGTCTTCTTTGGAAGACATTCAGGTCCTCTGCCCATTTTTTTTTTTTTTCTCTGCCCATTTTTTAATCAGGTTTTTGTTGCTGCTGCTGTTGTTGTTGTTGAGTTATATGAGTTCTTGGTATATTTTGGATATTGACCTTTTATCAGATATATCATTTGCAAATATCCTCTCCCATTAAGTAGGCTTCCTGTTCCCTTCACTGTGCAAAGGCTCTTTAGTTTGATGTAGTCCCATTTGTTTATTTTTGCTTTGGTTTCCCTTGCCTGAAGAGACATTTCCAAAAAAATATTGCTATCTGATGTCAAGGGCATACTGCTTGTTTTCCTCTAGGAGTTTAATGATTGCAGGTCTTACAGTTAAGTCTATAATATATTTTGAATTTATTTTTATATATGGTCTGAGAAAGTAGTCCAGTTTGATTATTTTGCATGTAGCTCTCCAGTTTTCCCACCCCTTTTATTGAAGAGGCTGCCTTTCCCCCATTGTATATTCTTCTCTCCTTTGTCATAGATTAATTGACCATATAAGCCTGGGTGTATTTATGGGCTCTCTGTTCTGTTCCATGATCTGTTTTTGTGCCAGTACCATACTCTTTTGATTACTTAGCTTTGTAGTAGACTTAAGTCAGGGAGTGTGATTCCTCCAGCTCTGTTCTTTCTCAAGATTATTTTGGCTTTTGGGGGTCTTTTGTATTTCCATACAAATTTTAAAGTTATTTGTTCTAGTTCCATGAAAAATATCATTGGTATTTTGATGGGGATTACATTGAATCTGTAGGTTGCCTTGCATTGTGTGTTCATGTTAACAATATTAATTCTTTCAATCCAAGAACGTGGTATATCTTTCCATCTGTTTGTGTTATCTTTAATTTCTTTCATCAGTGTCTTATAGTTTTCTGAGTACTGGTTTTTACCTCCTTAGGTAAGTTTATTCCTAGGTATTTTATTCTTTTGATGAGATGATAAATGGAATTGTGTCCTTAATTTCTCTTTCTGACAATTTGTTGTTATTATATATAAATGCAACAGATTTCTGTATACTAATTTTGTATTGTGCAAGTTTACTGAATTCATTGATGAGCTCTAGTAGTTTTCTGGTGACGTCCTTAGGATATTCTATGTATAATGTCATGTCATCTGCAAACAGTGACAGTTTTACCTCTTCCTTTCCAGTTTGGATTTCTATTTCTATTTCTTTTTCTTCTCTGATTTCTTCTCTTTTTCTTCTCTGATTGCCTAGGACTTCCAAAATTACTTTGAATAAAAGTAGTGAGAGTGAGCATCCAAACATTTAGAGAAGAGTTAACACGTATCCTTCTTAAAGTCTCCCAAAAAACTGCAGAGGAAGGAATGCTCCTGAACTCATTCTGTGAGGCCAGCATCACCCTGATACCAAAACAAGTCAAAGATATCACACACCAAAAAGCAAATTACAGGCCAATATCACTGATGAGCATAGATGTGAGAATCCTCAACAAAATATTCGCAAACCAAATCCAATTAAAAGGATACATTAAGTACATCAAAAGGATCATACACCATGAGCAAGTGGGATTTATCCCAGGGATGCAAGAATTTTTCAATATCTGCAAGTCAGTCAATATGATACACCACATTAAGAAATTGAAGAATAAAAACCATATGATTATCTTAATAGATGCAGAAATAGCTTTTGACCAAATTCAACATTGATTTATGATGAAAACTCTCCAGAAAGTGGGCATAGAGGGAACATACCTCAACATAATAAAGGTCATATATGACAAACCCAGAGCTAACGTCATGCTCTGTGGTGAAAAGCTGTTCATCCATTCTTTCTCCTGAGTTCATGAACATCTTTATGATCATTACCTTGAACTCTTTATCAGGTAGATTGCTTATATCTACTTCACTTAGTTCTTCTTCTGGAGTTTTGTTTTGTTCCTTCATTTGGAATATATTCCTCTGTCTCCTCATTTTTCCTAATTCTCTGTGTTTATTTCCTGGTATTCAGTAAGTTAGTTACATTTCCTGATGTTGTAAATATGGCCTTGTGTAGATGTCCTAGGGGACCCAGCAGCACACTCCTCTCTGGTCACCAGAGCTATGTGCTCTAGGGATGCTCCCTGTGTGGCTTTCATGGGCCTTTTTGTTGTGGTGGGGTCATCTACTGTGGAAGCGCTGGTAGGCAGTGTGGCACCCAACCTAGTTGGCTGCCAGGCCCTGCCACCTGCAGTGGCTGCCAGCTCAGTGTGGGTCAGGCTGGGTCCCAGTGTGCTGGCTGTGGGGTTTCACTGGGTCAGGGCTAATGCTGGTCTGCTAGTGGGCATGGCCAGGTCCCAGCACATCTGGCTCTGGGGCTGGTGCCAGCCTACTGGTGGGTGGTTCCAGGTCCCAGGCTGCTGGCTACAGAACCAGGGGGCCAAGGGTTGGTGGCAGCTTGCTGGTGGACAGGTAAGCCCCCAGAACTAACAAGCTAAAGGAAGGACTCCAGAATTATACTTGCCAGAACCAGTATCTTTATGGTAGAAAGGGCTAGGTCCCCATAGGGAGTCCCAATTGCCTCCTCCTCTCTGGGAGGCTCTCCAGTATCAGCAAGTTTTTCTGACCTAGGCTCCTTTCAAATTATTGCCTCTGTGCTGGAACTCATAGCATGTGAAATTTTGTACACACCTTTTAAGAGCAGAGTCTTTCTCTCCTGTACTCAAGCTCTATGACAAAGTCAGGCATTCTGGGGCCTCAGTGCAAAACTCACAGACTGAGGAGGCCAATGTGGGTCTCAGACCCCTCACTTCTTGGGGAGAACCTCTGCAATTGTGATTATCCTCCCATTTGTGGGGCTCCTACTCAGAGATGTGGATCTTGACTATACCTCCTCTCTGCCTATCCTACTAATCTTGTTGTGGTTCCTTCTTTATATCTTCTGTTATGGAAAATCTTTTTTTTGCCCCTCTCCAGGTTGTTCGTTTAGATGGTTGCTCTTTTAGTAGTTGTAATTTTGATGTGCCTGTGTGAAGAGGTAAGCTTAGGGTCTTTCTACTGTGTCATCTTAGCCACACCAGCATTGGTATGTTTTAAAAAGTTTAAAGTGATTCTTATGGATAGCCATGATTGGGTATTACTGACATAGATAATGGCCAAAGTAATTTCATTTTTTTGCAGAATTTTAATAGCCATTAAAGTCCACAAACTACTATTATTTGATTTAGCTGTCTGTTTTTAAAAATTATTTTTAAAAATTTTAGTGTTTATTTCACCTTCAGGTTACCCAGGTAACAGGACTGAGCCACATTAGGCTTTAACTTCACATTTAAGGTCTGAAGCTTGGAGAAAAGTATGTGTGACACCTAGAAACAAAATGATTTACTGCTTACCTCTGTAAATCAAAATCAGTGCTGTGGATTAAGTGATTTGTTTTTCTCACTCGGAAATAAAAGAGAGTAGAAGTAGGCTCACTGGCAGCAACATGCCAATGTTTAGTCTTATATGATTTGAAACCTCTTGGAGAGTAAATCCTGAAAATAGGACTTATAAATTCAAGGAAGTAGAAATAATAGAGGATGAAGAAAGAGACACAGAAAATGTAAAGTAAAACTATACCTCAAAACTGCTCTTATGTAGTTGATGAACTTTTTCTTGGCTCCAGCTACCTTTTTATAATTCATTTATGGAAGTTATAAACTCTTTCAGAGAATATATTTTCAGGGTTAAACTATGTTTTTAAGTTATCACATATGAAATTTGCTGACTCATTCTGGTATCATATAAATTATAAGTCAAGATTTGAAGTATTGTCAACATGAGACTTTATGAGTAAAAACAATATCTCCAGGGTAAAGCAAGGAAATGGATGTATATTTCTAGAAAGATGTAGCGAAAATCTGGAAAAATCAGAATTTCTAGAGATAGAAGTTACTGAAAAATTTTCAAATGGCATATCTTTAGGTAATTATTTTCTCCCTTTGTGTTAAATCAAAAAGTTAGATCTGGGGCTTCCCCAGTGGCGCAGTGGCTGAGTCCGCCTGCCAATGCAGGGGACACGGGTTCGTGACCCGGTCCGGGAAGATCCCGCATGCCGTGGAGCGGCTGGGCCCGTGAGCCATGGCCGCTGAGCCTGCGCGTCCGGAGCCTGTGCTCCGTGATGGGAGAGGCCACAACAGTGAGAGGCCCACGTACCGCAAAAAAAAAAAAAAAAAAAAGTTAGATCTAACTTTGGATTACAACACTTATGATCAAAGGTATTAGTCCCTATTGTTTGCATAACTTTCTTTTTAGTTTGGTTGCAGAAATGTAGTATGATGATAAAGTATGAGAAATATGTAGCTTCTTGATGTAGATCTCATGAACATTTTTCAAATTTGCAAAAAAAGTTACCTCTCACTTATAGAATAAACTCTCTGAGAAAAGAAAAACTTTTTATTGTCATAATCTAGGATGAGTTATTATAGATAGTCCCTTAGAAAATAGAGGAAGCCCTTCTGTACTACTAAATATACGATTTCACTATTAAGTATTCAAATTTTTGTGCCTATTTTTAAAGGTATGTTGATGTAGGGCAGGCAGAACTGATTTCTCCATAAGGAGTATATAGCCACTTGAAATTTTTTAGGACCTAAGTTACAAATCATTTCTGTGTGACTTGTCAATCATGTCATCAATAAATTATCAACTCCAACCAAAAAAAATGTAAAGAATTTCTTCAATGTAAATTTCCTGGTGGACTTAAATATTGGTCATCATTTTCTTTGGCATGAAAATTCTTCCAAAATAATTCTCAGAAAAGGGTGCAATCCAATGTATACTATTTGCATTCTCTTTTTCTCTGTTTTCCATAGAATTGCGTAGCGTCATTTGGTTCTGTCATCTCCTTATCTTAACTTTGTCCTAGTTCTGCAACTGTTTTCAGTTGTGAAACATGACAAAGTGAACCAAGGACTGGACTTATAATCAGAAACTAGAGGTTTGGCTTTGACACTATCATTTATTAACTGTAACATAAACTGAGCATGTAATCTAATTTATATGAGCCTGTTTCATTCCTGCTAAAATGAGAATAGTAATGTTTGTTGATATAGTCATGATGGGTAACAAGAGAGAGAGGAGACATGATGAATACAAAATGGTTTACAAATTTTAGGGGGTGTACACATGTATTTATTATTATTTCAAAATAAATGACAACTTCTGCAAGAGAAATTTAAAAGCCCAATGAACTCAAGGTTGTACTTTTAATTTGATCTAGATATCTTTATCCTCCTTGAGTTAAATGCCTTTTCCCCTTTATGTGTCAGCATGGGCTTTAACTCTTTAAAAGTGCTTATTCCCTTTACAGTAATATACTTCATACCAGTCAGTCCAAATAAGAATCATTCTTTTTTTTTTTTTTTTTTTTTTGTGCGGTACGCGGGCCTCTCACCACTGTGGCCTCTCCGGTTGCGGAGCACAGGCTTCAGACGCGCAGGCTCAGCGGCCATGGCTCACGGGCCCAGCCGCTCCGCGGCATGTGGGATCTTCCCGGACCAGGGCAAGAACCCGTGTCCCCTGCATCGGCAGGCGGGCTCTCAACCACTGTGCCACCAGGGAAGCCCAAGATTCATTCTTTTAATGGAACTTTTGACTAAGGAATTATTTAAGTCAAAAATAGAGGCTCAGAAATAATAACTGATATTATAAATAATTGGGCACTCGATTCTGCCATCTGGTGCCTATTAACTTACCCTTGCTAATGCCAGTATTTGGAGAATTCAACTCCCCCTGAAATATGTTTCAAAGAAAAAAATATATATGAAAGAAACGAATTTCTTACACTGTCACTCATAAATTTTTTTAAATGCAAATCTGATCATGACACCCTTCTACCTGGAAGCATCTTCTTTTTGTGCTCAAGGTAAACACAAATCCTTATATTGTCCTCAGGTATTTAACCACAAACTACTTCATCAATCTTATTTTCATTATCTCCTCACTACATGTCTTACACTTAGCTTTACCAAATTTTTTGCCATTTCTCCTAAACACATCATGTACTTCCATTCCTCAGAGAACATGATGCTTCCTCTGCCTAAAATGTCATTCTATTCTCTTATTACCTAGTGAAATTCTAGTAATTTTTAAAAAGTCCAGCTCAAATATCAATTCCTCTGTGAAGTCTTGCCTGATTCTCCAGGGAAGGTTAAACATCATTTCAGTATGCTCTCAGAGCACATGCTTCTAGAATAAGACCCACTACTCTATAAAATGACAATTTGTGTGTGTGTCTACTTATTCCATCAGATTGTAAGCAGAGGCTCTATCTTGTTCTCTCTTTTTGTCTGCCACCTTGCAGTCTCTGGCACATATCAGGCTCTGAATAAATAGTTGCTGAATGAATGATTCAGTCAGGGAGTCATTTCGCACTTTGTCAGGCCACACTACTTGAAGTAAAAAATCATCGAAGACGTGGATGGACCTAGAGACTGTCATACAGAGTGAAGTAAGTCAGAAAGAGAAAAACAAATATTGTATGTTAACGCATATATGTGGAATCTGAAAAAAATTGGTATAGATGATCTTATTTACAAAACAGAAATAGAGACGCAGATGTAGAGAACCAACGTATGGATACCAAGGGAGAAAGAGGGAGAGGTGGGATAAATTGGGAGATTGGGATTGACATATATACACTATTGATACTATGTATAAAATAGATAACTAATGAAAACCTACTGTATAGCACAGGGAACTCTACTCAGTTCTCTGTGGTGACCTAAATGAGAAGGAAATCCAAAAAAGAGGGAATATTTGTATACATATGGCTGATTCACTTTGCTGTACAGTAGAAACTAACACAACATTGTAAAGCAACTATACTCCTATAAAAAAATGTTTAGAAATAAAAAAATCAACAACAGCTTTTGAAAAGCAATCACCATTGCACAGACTACTTATTAAATGGGAAAAGAACAACTTTTTAATATTTTGCTAATAAAAATCAGACAATAGTAAATTGATAGCTGCAGATTTCAGGCACCATGAGAAAAACATCCATGGCTCAGCAAGATTAAATATTTCAGTTCTTTGCTTTGAGAAGAATCATAGAATCATATGGTAAAATTGCTGTTAAGGGTAATCTAGTCCAACTCCCCACATTGTGAACAGACACCTCCAGTTTCCATATTCTCATTAATATCTCAGGTGAGATATCATATTGTGTGTGAGCAATTCTTATGTTAAGAAGTTCTTATTTACTTTGAGTTGAAATCTATATCTAGTATTCTCAACCCATTATTTTAGTATATCCCTTGAGGCCATGCAGAGTAAATCTAATATGAAGTTTTCAAATATTTGAAACCTTTCTTATTCTAGTTATTTCCCCAATCCCATAAGTAGTAACATGCAATTCCCTTGATTCTTTCAACTATCTCTTGTCTGTTAGGATTCTAGTCTTGCACCATTTTTGTCCCCTTTCTTTGAATATTATAGTAGTTCTGGGTCACTCTGTATCACAACATTGATCATGTCATCTGATCATTGTTGACGAGAGTGGGAATGTTATCGCTCTCATTCTAGATACTGTTATTCCGTTAGCACTGTTTAAGATTTAATCTGATTTTTTAAAAATGTTCGTGTCACACAGTTGACTCATTGACCTTACTGGAGATACTATCTCTTTCTATCTAAGGATACAGTAACAGTTCACTGAGATATTATCTAATAATAATGTTAGAGAAGGAGCCAAGTAATCATCAGTAAAGAAGGAGAAAAAATTAAACAAAAGGGCAAAAATTGTGTGAATTAAATATAGACACCATGCACTGGCTAAAAACTATTGAAAATATTATGCTAAAATGCTAAATTTTTAGATTTTGCCACTTTCATATTGCAGACATATTAAGCAAAGTATTTAGTAGTTTTTAGAACTACAGTATAATTTAAATTTCAGTGTTTTTAGCATTTCCATTGAATATAGCACAACAATGTTAATTTATAAAAGCATATATTTTTTATGGAATTTGTGACTTCTCTAAGTTTGGATACATTCTTTATATTTAGAGATAAACTTGTTTCAGGAAAATATACCTTTAATTTTATAATAAAAATTCAACGAAAAATATGATTGATATAGCAAAAAATATCTTAAGAAAACTTCCCTGGCATGAGTTTAGTCCAGTAAACAAGTAATGCATGTTATTTTCACTTCTTACTTTCTTGAATACTTAGGAATTTACTAAGTATGTGCAGTATATTTACTGATGTGACTGGTTGTGTTTCATCTATCTGTTTGTAATTTTTAACTTTCTGTTTAGATTTTAAACCCTATAAGGCCAAGTCAGTGTTCTTCTTGTGTTGTAGTTCTTCTTGTGCTCTTTTAGTGTTTTATGGTGTTATTACGTACTCAAGGAACAAGCTTTGTCATTGAAGATTGGTTTGTGAGTGCTTGCTTTCCTCTCTTCACAAATGCATTTTGGATTAATGTGTATTGGTTAACCTCCCTTCAAACTTATATAGATTTTCCTTGTAGGTCTTTGAAACTGTGACATTTATCATCATATGTAGGCTTTAGATTGGAAGTTTAATCCTGAAAAGCTGCTTATTTCTTTTTTATACATTTGACTATAGCTTAGTCATGTGTGACTACGTAGATGGTAGTGGCACCTGTGTGAAACTTCACTGTTAGAATATGGCTAAATTTTCTATGGTTAGGATAACTGAGTTAATTATTTAATCAAAATTTTCAACTCATTTGCACTGTTTAGAAATTAAAATGAAATTCTGTACATTAAAATAATAAAGAATAAATGTTTCTAGTGGTTATTTTTATTTAAAAAATAGCACTCAAAGCAAAATTTAAAGGAATAGCCATATCTAGGTTCAGTTATGTGTTTTTTATACTAATCTCCTGTCAATCACTGCTTAAAACCCCTTCCCACCGCAGATTAAGTCATCCAGTATATTCATACTTCTACTCAAAGCCTGCTAGCTCTTATGTGTCTCAGCTCCAATTGTTTTTTAGAATAGTTTAGATTCAGGTATTTTGTAAGAGGATTTTTGTTTTAAACTACCAACTATATCTAAGTTTTGAAAGTCCTACTTACTTAGTTAAAATTCATGACTTTGGATAGATGTAGGTTTAACAACTACACTACTCTGTGTTTGTGACTGGTCAGTTTTCTTAATCTCATGGTCTTTGTTTCTAAACTAGGTGGATCTCATCAGATTGTTAAGGAAAGAATTGTGATATTTTATGAAGAATGCTGAATATTGTGCTTGTCATTAGTAAGAGCTCAGTAAATAATAATTATCATAACTTATTATCATTATCCTATCAGTTTTCTCCGTATCACCCATTTGAATTAGTAACTTCCCTCTCTCTGAGAGGTGGTCCTGAATGTAGCTCTTGCTTCACTGTAAAACTAATTTCATTCCTTCAGGGATGAAACTGAGTTTTATTTTGGATTGCTTCCTGCTAATCTTAGGGAATGTTCTTGGTTTACTTTTTGTACCTTCATGGTAAGTTCTTTGAGGGATTAGAGTTCTTTCAAAGGATTATTTTTTCATTCTCTTGGCCAAAGTAGAAAAAGAAAGTCATACTATTTCTTCAGCCCAATGCCTAGCAGGGTGATTTCCTCATTAATTTTTTGTTTGTTCTTTTTTGGAGGGTCAAGGGCAAGTAAAAAGTTACAAAGCTCTCCCACCACTTTTATTTTTATTGTGGTAAAATAAACATAATATAATATTTACCATCTACAACCATTTTTAACTGGGACTTATATTGCTGTGCAACCGTCACCACCACTCATCTCAAGAACTTTTTTGATTTTGAAAAATTGAAACTATACACATTAAATAAAAACTCCGTATTCTCCTGTCTCCCCCCATCCCCTGGAAACCATCATTCTACTTTCTGACTCTGATTTTGACTTCTCTAAGCACCTCAAATAAGTGGAATCATTTGTATTTGTCTTTTTTTGCTTGGCTTATTTCACCTAGCATAATATCCTCAAGGTTCACCCATGTTGTAGCATATGTGAGAATTTCCCTCCTTTTTAAGGCTAATATTGCACTGTATGTGTATATAACATTTTTTTTTTTTTTTTTGCGGTACGCGGGCCTCTCACTGTTGTGGCCTCTCCCATTGTGGAGCACAGGCTCCGGACGCGCAGGCTTAGCGGCCATGGCTCACGGGCCCAGCCGCTCTGCGGCATGTGGGATCTTCCCGGACAGGGGCACGAACCCGTGTCTCCTGCATCGGCAGGCGGACTCTCAACCACTGCACCACCAGGGAAGCCCCGTGTATATTACATTTTGCTTATTCATTCATCCATCCATGGACACTTGGGTTTCGCCTATGTTTTAGCTATTGTGAATAATGCTATTATGAACATGGGTGTACAAATACCTCTTTGAGACCTGGCTTTCAGTTGTTTTTAGTATGTACCCAGAAATGGAATTGCTGGATCATATGGTAATTCTGTTTTTAACTTTTGGAGGAACTGCCATGTGGTTTTCCACAGTGGCTGTAACATTTTACATTCCCACCAATTGTGTACAAGTGTTCTACATTCTCCACATCCTGTCAACACTTGTTATTTTCTGGAGGGTTTTGTTTTGTTTTGTTTGTTTTGATAGTAGTCATCCTAATGAGTACCGGGTAGTATCTCATAGTAGTTTTGATTTGTATTTCCCTAATAATTAGTGATGTTGAGCATCTTTTCATAGGTTAATTGGCTATTTGTATATCTTCTTTTGAGAAATGTCTATTCAAGTGTTTTGCCTATTTTTGAATCAGGGTGTTTGTTTATATGTTGTTGTTGCGTTTTAGATGTACTTTGTGTATTGTTGATATCAATCACTTATCAGATATATGATTTGCAAATGTTTACTCCTATATGTTCCTTTTTTACACTGTTGATAGTGTCTTTTGATGCACAGATTAAAAAAAAATTATTAAGTCCAATTTGTCTACTTTTTCTTTTGTTGCCTGTGCCTTTGGTGTCATATCCAAGAAACCATTGCTAAATTCAGTGTTGTCAAGCTTTTACGCTATGTTTTCTTCTAATGTTTTATAGTTTTAGGTCTTGCATTTAGGTCATGGATCCATTTTGAGTAATTTTTGTATATGGTGTTAGGTAAGGGTCCAATTTCATTCTTTTGTATAGGGATATCCAGTTTTCCTAGCACCATTTGTTGAAGACTGTCTTTCCTATTGAATGGTCTTGGCACTCTTAATGAAAATCATGTGACCATAATATGTGAGGATTTATTTCTGGACTCTAGTCTATTTTATGGTTCTATGTCTTTCTTTATGTTCTACCACACTGTTTTGAATACTATAACTTTTTAGTAAGTTTTGAAATCAGGAGATATGAGTCCTCCAGCTTCATTCTTCTTTTTCAGGATTGTTTTGGCTATTCAGGAATATTGTGTATTTGTCTTTTACCCCATAATTGTTTTTGTATGATGAATAACATGTGATTTTTATACATCAAACATCTGCACTTCTATCCCCAGCAAATATTCTAAAATATTTATGCAACTTGTTCTTTTTTGTTTTGTTTTGTTTTTGCGGTACGTGGGCCTCTCACTGTCGTGGCGTCTCCCATTGTGGAGCACAGGCTTCGGACGCGCAGGCTCAGGGGCCATCACGGGCCCAGCCGCTCCGCGGCATGTGGGATCTTCCCAGACCGGGGCACGAACCCGTGTCCCCTGCATCAGCAGGCAGACTCTCAACTACTGCGCCACCAGAGAAGCCCAGCAACTTGTTCTTTTTTGTAGCTACTATATAACTTATCTCTTCTGTCTCTTCCCCCCTCCCCATATCTCCTGCATCTACATACTTTCCTTTCCCCATTACTCAGGTTTAAAAAAATCACAGGTTTCTTTAAAGACCTATAAAGTGATTTCTTCATAATATCCAATCATATCACTCATTCAACCAATAATTTATTGTGTGCTTACTGTCAAAGCAGTTTTATAGAAAGAACTCAATCTGGACCTTATTACATAAAACATGCTATTATTTTGCCTTTTATTTCACATGAAAAATTCTATAAAATATATATTTAAAAGGATTAGGACCACCAAATAGGCCCAAAAGTCATGATTCTTACCACTAGTTAATTTAACTCATTTAAAACAATTGAATTTTCCCACTTCTCTTGAAAGCTCAAAGGGAGACAATTTTGTCTTGATAGTATGACACTAACTTATCTTTTGATAAATATGTTAAAAGCAACCAGTCTGATGTATTCAGGGTTGGATACTATGCCCTAATTTTTGTTGACTAGTGACCTCTAAAACTTATTACATTTGAGCCCACTTAATATCAAATCACCTAATGGAAGCACATTTCTTTCTACCAAATCATTTTGTACTAATTCAGTACAATTTTGCCCATTTAATATCAATTGACACTAAACGATTTCCTGTGCAATGTCAATTGAAAATCACTGATTTCCTGCTAATACAGCACTTAGTGTCAATTTCTGTGTGCAGCAAAAGCATTTTTTCAATTAACTACACCATATAATTTTTTGTTTTTAGTTGTTTTCATGTCCCGTAAGACAATAGTTTTGTAAAACAAAGACATAAGAAGGAGAAAAAGATTACTTTCTTCCTTGGCATTTAATAATTTAAATATAATGATTTTATTTCTAACCTATAGGAAGTCAATAGCTTATTGGAAAACTTTAGAATATAACAAGCAATGTTGCAGTAAATTTGCATTAGCAGTAAATAGTACTGTATGTTTTGGGACATTGCGTATACTAGGCTATATGTAGAAAAATGTTTTGACTAACAAAAAAATTCTTACTAGTACCTCCTCTCGTGATTTAGCTCAAGAAGACCTATTATTGAATAGAGATGAGGTCATTTAAATATCCTCTTATTAGAAAAATGAGGCAATATTACCTTCACTAATTCATGAAAATTTAGAAAGATTCATGGCCTAGCGCAGCTAGGTTAACACAGATGAAGCTGTTCTTCTGATGAGATAATAGCAGTTTTACTCAGCAAGTGCGAGTATTTCTGTGTTACTCAGTATATATCTCCCATTTTGGATGGTGATGGGGAAGGAAGGAAATTGGAGTTGACTTGCCCTGTCCTAGAGAATAAGGAAGAGATGTATATAAAAACATAGAAAATTATTCAAAGCTATAAATAAAATAAGTATATATTGAAAGTTTATTCAAATACTAAGCTATTTAGCCAAATACATAATAAGATACCTAATTAGAATAGGGCATGGTCTCTTCCTGTAATAGAGGTCAACATCTGATGAGAGAGAAAGTATTCACAAATGAGAAATAATTAAATAACAATAAACTTTAAGTGATAAATTGTGGGACACAGTCTGTAAGTGGTGTATGTCTTTAGACTTTTTAAAAGATCAATATGTACTGAAGGTGCTCTAGGGTGAATCACTGAGTTCTATACTGAAGGAAGCTTCTGGTCTGTCTTGGCAAGAAGGACAGAATAAACTCTCATTAAGTAGATAAGTTTTTTTTTTTTCTTTCAGCCTTTTTATACTGTTTGATCCTTCTTATACTGTTTGACTCCCAATTGACATTAGCTCTATATTTGAATAATCCTGATTAAAAGAGATTTCAGCAATATTTCAAAATCATGTTTTTCGAATGTGTGGTACATGTTAGTTATAGTGATAGACACTGGGAATAAGAGAGAAGTAAATATAGTCCTTTCTCTTGAGGAACTTCACTCATAGGAGTGGAATGATATATGCACACACAGATATTAATATTATGTAATAATAACTTGATGGTATGCAACAGTATGCTACTGGTAAACAAAGGAAGGCACCTATTGCAGCCTGGAAATTCAGGGAAAACTTCTTGGTGTCTGTAGAGATATAGGAAATGATCCTTGAAAAATGAATAGGAGATGACTAGATGAGGGAGGGAATATCTCTTGGGTCAGAGGGAACTGCGTTAGTAAAAGCATGGAGATTATAAACATGGTGTGTGTGGGAAGCCATTATACCCAAACAAACATATATGTTACAAAGTTGGGATCATAACATATATACTGTTTTGTAACATTTTCTTCATTTAATAGCATACACTGATCATTTTTTCCAAGATTTTAAATTATTTTCACAGGACTTTAAAAATATTGCTACATGGTATTCTGTCACATGTTGCAAATAGTTTTTTCTGAATTTATTATTTGACTTTTTTTTTCCAAGTCAAAAGAGCTTTTATTCATTTTTAAAATATCACATATGAGCCTGGCCTCTTGCGGTTTCTGTAACTGGATCACTCAGATCTTATTCATCAGCCTGCTGAACTGTTCCTTTTTCAGAAACATAGATACCATCCAAAAATTTTCTGATATCCTTGTATTTTACTGTTGTGGCTTGCTGAATCAAAGCAGCTGAATTTGACACAAGTTCAATGTCATTTCCTTCAAGAATCAACTCATCTTTCTGGGCTTGAGATACTGAACAAGCAACACCTGGCCTCATCCGAACCCTGCGGATGTATTTTTCACCCAAAAAATTTCGGATTTCAACAAGAGAACCATTCTCCTGAATAACAACGTTGATGGGGAAGTGAGCATACACAGACCTCATCTTGTAACGGAAGCCCAGTGTAACACCCTTGATCATGTTCTGTACATGACTACAGATAGTGCTAACAGTGGCCAGTTCCTTCCTATTCCCCCACCATTTGTCAACCCGGAGCCTCTTCTTTTTCTTCCCAAGGAGACTGAGTTCTACATTTATGTGATTAAAGCCCCTCCGCAGGGTGCCTCTGGGGCCCTTCACAATAACTGTGCGTCCCTTCAGAGTAATGTCGACTAGGAGAGAACGTATTCGTGAGGTCTCGGAACAAGGTATAGAGCGTGTAGTAAAGATGTAAGAAAAATGCAAGCACAAAGTCTCGTACCATTTTCTGGAACGTCGACAGTCTGATTGCTGAGAATGGTCTTCATTCTCGCAGTAGATGCGGCAAAGAGCTATTATTTGACTTTTAATGTTGTTTGTTTTTGCTATATTGAACTTTTCATTTTTTATACGTTCAAATCTACTATTTTTTTAAAAACCTGCTATATTTTCCTAATGGCTTCTGCCTTCGCTCTTATGCTTAGAAAGACCTCTCCCACTTAGATTAAAAATCCTCGTATATTTGCTTCTAGTTCTTTTATGGTTTCATTGTTTACATATAACTCTTTAAACCATCTGGAATTTTATTTTGATATACAGTGTGAGATAGGCTCTAAATTTACTCTGTTCTAAATATTTAACCAGTTGTCCC
Organism: Phocoena phocoena; assembly: GCF_963924675.1. Lineage (NCBI taxonomy): Eukaryota > Metazoa > Chordata > Mammalia > Artiodactyla > Phocoenidae > Phocoena > Phocoena phocoena. Next base: position 85,027,132 of record NC_089222.1, read on the forward strand.
AGCACCATCAATTGAAAAATCTATGTTTTCCCCGTTGATTTGAAATGCATTATTTATCATATGCTAAATACTTAATTTACAAATGGGTTTGTTTCATGCCTTTCTATTCCATTTCCAGCCTTTCTATTTTTTCTCTTCAGTTCTTTCAGTTTCTGTATTCTTTACTTGGACTATGCTATTTTAACAGTTGTGGCTTTTACAATTACAGTTTAAACCTGTTAATGAGAGTCCCCTTTTATTATTTTTTCATTTTATAAAATTATTGACTATTTTCATCCAGTAATTTCTTCCGTAAGAACTTTAGAATAACTTAATCATGGTCCCTGCCCCCCACCCCCCTACACCTCCTGCCCAACTTTCAATTTCATTGGACTTCTAATAGGGGTTGCACTACATTTATGAGCCTTTTGGGGAGAAATGACATATAGGTTTATTAGGTCGAAAAACTAGAATTGAAACTTTAGGTAAAGGGTCCATTTTAGTTATAGTGACTATACATTACACCTGTAAAGAAATGCCTGTGTTTGACAACAGGTGTTTTTTGTTGTTATTGTTTTGGTTTCGGGATTTTTTTTTGCTCTTGTTATTTTTGCTTTTTATTTTCTATATTTTTCTTTTTATAAACCCACATGTGTTTTTCACATTGAAAAATAAATTCTTTAAATTTTTTTGTTTACCTAATCAATGAACAGAAGTGAGAAAAGAAGGGAGAGATTTTGCTAGAGGGAGGCACAGGTCAAGGGGATTTGCATTAGGATGAAGGTGATTTACATGTTCTGAAAAATAAGGAGCCAGTAAAGAAGACACTGAAGATAAGGAGAGAGAAGTGATCATTGATAGAGCAAAGTCTCAGAGATTTTAGGAGGGTATAAAAATCAAGTATACAAGTGGAGGGATTGACCTCAAGTAGAAGGATAATGATAGTGGATTGGAAGATAAATAAATGAAAATACAACATGCATTGAGTCTATCTCATTATCACAATAACTCTATGATTAGGTATTATTGTTCTACGGATGAGGAAATTGAGTTCTAAAGATACTAGGTGAAAAACAATTAACTTTCAGAAAACTTTGGTGAGATGAGATCTGAGATTCGTACAATTGAAGTGAGACATTTATATATTAATGATGAAATGATTTCAGACTACCAGGAGTTATTTGGGATAGATTATCAGTAAGCATAGTACAGTGAACAGCAGAAAGTGGATGAGGGAGAATCGTCATAAATAGTCCTAGTGAGAATGGACCTTATTTAACTTACTTCAATTTTCTCCATTTTAAAATATCTTGCCTTGACCCCCAAACTAAACATTAGTTATTTCTTAAGCTTCCCATTGAAGCTTGAAATCTGTAAAAATACTCATTCCTGTGTCTTCCATGTCTCTCATTAAATGTCTCTAGATATTTAGATATATCCCTGATTTTGTAACATTCCTTTACATCAGTGTGTTTTTCTGTTTATACAATCTTCAATCTATCCACTTAAATTTATTATGCCAATTACTTTGGGTTAGGCATTGTTAACATTGGGGACACAAATATAGAAGAGGTTTCAACTATTAATGCAGACTCCTTCATTATGATATTGCAGAATCTATAAAATTTCATGTCATAGGAGAATCGGGAAATATTTATGCAAAATATTCACATAGGTATCAAGCCTGGGAGCAAACACAGAGCTTATTCTGATTTAAACCCTTCATTTTACAGGGGAGAAAACCTAAGTTCACAGATATTAAATTATTTTTTCCTATAAGAATTACATTAAATAATCTGTGTTTTCCTCAATAGGTACAATTTTGATTATGTGATTCAATGAATCATATTTCTTGATATATTTAAATATGTCTGATTTTATATTACTCTTATTATTGTGAGAATCATGCATTTCCAATTAAAAAACAGTCCTGTGATAAATTTTGTATCTGAAGTAAACCTTCATAATAACATCAAACAATAAGGCAAACTTCTATAATTTTAAATCAATATAGTCCCTATAGTAACAGTAGCTACGAACAGTAACTACTACTATTACTAGCAATAATAATTAGATATAATTGTATTTCCTAAGTGAATAAATATACAGCATGCTGTTTGTTTAAAAATAATAAAGTCAAGGCATATAAAGGCACGTTTTATGTGGAATTGTTAACCCCTTGCTGTTGTGATTGAAGTGTATGAGGAAATTCTTCTTAAAATTTCTTTCAAAACAGCTAACTATACAGTTAAAATTCCCGGCATTAGCAACCAGTTCCTTTCAAATAGAATGACTTATTAATACGCAAAAGAGATGTGATGTACATGGTTTACTCTTTTAATATCCAGTGTGACTTAATTTGTGAGACTGTTTTCCCAAGACACCTATCCAGGAGGTATGTCTTGAGGGGAAAGATGGGATTAACCAATAGGTAAGTTTTTTTTTAACATCTTTTTTGGAGTATAATTGCTTGACAATGGTGTGTTGGTTTCTCCTTTATAGCAAAGTGAATCAGTATACATATACATATATCCCCATATCTCTTCCCTCTTGCATCCCCCTCCCTCCCACCCTCCCTATCCCACCCCTCTAGGTGGTCACAAAGCACAGAGCTGATCTCCCTGTGCTATGCACCTGCTTCCCACTAGCTATCTATTTTACGTTTGGTAGTGTATATATGTCCATGCCACTCTCTCACTTTGTCCCAGCTTACCTTTCCCCTCCCCATATCCTCAAGTCCATTCTCAAGTAGGTCTGCATCTTTGTTCCCGTCTTGCCCCTAGGTTCTTCATGACCATTTATTTTTCGATTCCATATATATGTGTTAGCATATGGTATTTGTTTTTCTCTTTCTGACTTACTTCATTCTCTATGACAGACTGTAGGTCTATCCACCTCACTACAAATAACTCAATTTCGTTTTTTTGTATATATGTGCCACATCTTTTTTATCCATTCATCTGTCGATGGACACTTAGGTTGGTTCCATGTCCTGGCTATTGTAAATAGAGCTGCAATGAATATTGTGGTACATGACTCTTTTTGAATTATGGTATTTGCAGGGTATATACCCAGTAGTGAGATTGCTGGGTCAAATGGTAGTTCTATTTTTAGTTTTTTAAGGAAACTCCATACTGTTCTCCATACTGGCTGTAGCAATTTACATTCCCACCAACAGAGGGTTCCCTTTTCTCGACACCCTCTCCAGCATTTATTGTTTGCAGATTTTTTGATGATGGCCATTCTGACCAGTGTGAGATGATATCTCATTGTAGTTTTGATTTGCATTTCTCTAATGATTAATGATGTTGAGCATTCTTTCATGTGTTTGTTGGCCATCTGTATGTCTTCTTTGGAGAAATGTCTATTTAGGTCTTCTGCCCATTTTTGGATTGGATTGTTTGTTCTTTTGATATTGAGCAGCATGAGCTGCTTATAAATTTTGGAGATTAATCTTGTGAGTTGCTTCATTGGCAAATATTTTCTCCCATTCTGAGGGTTGTCGTTTCGTCTTGTTTATGTTTTCCTTTGCTCGGCAAAAGGTTTTAAGTTTCATTAGGTCCCATTTGTTTATTTTTGTTTTTATTTCCATTTCTCTAGGAGGTGGGTCAAAAAGGATCTTGCTGTGATTTATGTCATGGAGTGTTCTGCCTATGTTTTCCTCTAAGAGTTTAATAGTGTCTGACCTTACAGTTAGGTCCTTAATCCATTTTGAGTTTATTTTTGTGTGTGGTGTTAGGGAGTGTTCTAATTTCATACTTTTACATGTACCTGTCCAGTTTTCCCAGCACGACTTATTGAAGAGCTGTCTTTTCTCCACTGTATATTCTTGCCTCCTTTATCAAATATAAGGTGACCATATGTGCATGGGTTTACCTCTGGGCTTTCTATCCTGTTCCCTTGATCTATCTTTCTGTTTTGGTGCCAGTACCATACTGTCTTGATTACTGTAGCTTTGTAGTATAGTCTGAAACCAGGGAGCCTGATTCCTCCAGCTCCATTTTTCTTTCTCAAGATTGCTTTGGCTATTCGGTGTCTTTTGTGTTTCCATACAAATTGTGAAATTTTTTGTTGTAGTTCTGTGAAAAATGCCAGTGGTAATTTGGTAGGGATTGCATTGAATCTGTAGATTGCTCTGGGTAGTAGAGTCATTTTCACAATGTTGATTCTTCCAATCCAAGAACATGGTATATTTAGCCATCTATTTGTACCATCTTTAATTTCTTTCATCAGTTTCTTATAATTTTCTGCATATAGGTCTTTTGTCTCCTTGGGTAGGTTTATTCCTAGATATTGTATTCTTTTTGTTGCAGTGGTAAATGGCAATGTATTCTTAATTTCACTTTCAGATTTTTCATCATTAGTATATAGGAATGAAAGAGATTTCTGTGCATTTATTTTGTATCCTGCTACTTTACCAAATTTATTGATTAGCTCTAGGAGTTTTATGGTAGCATCTTAGGATTCTCTATGTATAGTATCATGTCATCTGCAAACAGTGACAGCTCTACTTCTTCTTTTCCAATTTGGACTCCTTTTATTTATTTTTTTCTTTTCTGATTGCTGTGGCTAAAACTTCCGAAACTATGTTGAATAGTAGTGGTGAGAGTGGACAACCTTTTCTCGTTCCTGATCTTAGTGGAAATGGTTTCAGTTTTTCACCATTCAGGATGATGTTGGCTGTGGGTTTATGATATATGGCCTTTATTATGTTGAGGTAAGTTCCCTGTATGCCTACTTTCTGGAGGGTTTATATCATAAATGGGTGTTGAATTTTGTTGAAAGCTTTCTCTGCATCTATTGAGATGATCATATGGTTTTTCTCCTTCAATTTGTTAATATGGTGTATCGATTGATTTGCGTATATTGAAGAATTCTTGCATTCCTCGGATAAACCCTACTTTATCATGGTGTATGATCCTTTTAATGTGCTGTTGGATTCTGTTTGCTAGTATTTTGTTGAGGATATTTGCATGTATATTCATCAGTGATATTGGCCTGTAGTTTTCTTTCTTTGTGACATCTTTGTCTGGTTTTGGTGTCAGGGTGATGGTGGCCTCATAGCATGAGTTTGGGAGTGTTCCTCCCTCTGCTGTATTCTGGAAGATTTAGAGAAGGATAGGTGTTAGCTCCTCTCTGAGTGTTTGATAGAATTCTCCTGTGAAGCCGTCTGGTCCTGGGCTTTTGTTTGTTGGAAGATTTTTAATCACAGTCTCAATTTCAATGATTGGGATTGCTTTGTTTATATTTTCTGTTTCTTCCTGGTTCAGTTTAGGAAGGTTGTGCATTTCTAAGAATTTGTCCATTTCTTCCAGGTTGCCCATTTTATTGGCATAGAGTTGCTTGTAGTAATCTCTTATGATCCTTTGTATTTCTGCCATGTCAGTTTTTACTTCTTCTGTTTCATTTCTAATTCTATTGATTTGAGTCTTCTCCCTTTTTGTCTTGATGAGTCTGGCTAATGCTTTATCTATTTGGTTTATCTGCTCAAAGAACCAGCTTTTAGTTTTATTGATGTTTGCTATAGTTTCCTTCATTTCTTTTTCATTTATTTCTAACCTGATTTTTATGATTTCTTTCCTTCTGCTAACTTTGGTGTTTTTTTGTTCTTCTTTCTCTAATTAGTTTACGTGTAAGATTACGTTGTTTATTTGAGATGTTTCTTCTTTCTTCATGTAGGACTGTATTGCTATACACTTCCTCTTAGAACTGCTTTGGCTGCATCCCGTAGGTTTTGAGTCTTTGTGTTTTCATTGCTATTTGTTTCTAGGTATTATTTGATTTCCTCTTTGATTTCTTTTTTTCTTTTTCTTTTTTTTTTTTTTTTTTTTTGCCGTACACGGGCTAAACACTGCTGTGGCCTCTCCCGTTGTGGAGCACAGGCTCCGGATGTGCAGGCTCAGCAGCCATGGCTCACGGGCCGAGCTGCTCTGTGGCATGTGGGATCTTCCCAGACCGGGACACGAACCCGTGTCCCCTGCATCAGCAGGTGGACTCTCAACCACTGCACCACCAGGGAAGCCCCTCTTTGATTTCTTCAGTGATCTCTTCGTTATCAAGTCGTGTATTGTTTAGCTTCCACGTGTTTGTATTTTTTACAGATTTTTTTCCTGTAATTCATACCTAGTCCATAGCGTTGTGGTCAGAAAAGATACTTGATACGATTTCAATTTTCTTAAATTTACCAAGGCTTGATTTGTGACCCAGGATATGATCTGTCCTGGGGAATGTTCCATGAGCACTTGAGAAGAAAGTGTATTCTTTTGTTTTTGGATGGAATGTCTTATAAATATCAATTAAATTCATCTTGTTTAATGTATTATTTAAAGCTGGTGTTTCCTTATGTATTTTCATTTTGGATGATCTGTCCATTGGTAAAAGTGGAGTGTTAAAGTCCCCTACTATGATTATGTTACTGTCGATTTCTCCTTTTATGGCTGTTAGTATTTGCCTTATGTATTGAGGTGCTACTATGTTGGGTGCATAAGTATTTGCAACTGTTATATCTTTTTCTTGGATTGATCCCTTGTTCATTATGTAGTGTCCTTCTTTGTCTCTTGTAATAGTCTTTGTTTTAAAGTCTATTTTGTCTGATATGAGAATTGCTACTCTAGCTTTCTTTTGATTTCCATTTGCATGGAATATATTTTTCCATCCCCTCACTTTCAATCTATATGTGTCCCTAGGTCTGAAGTGGGTCTCTTGTAGATAGCATATATAAGGGTCTTAGTTTTGTATCCATCCAGCCAGTCTATGTCTTTTGGTTGGAGTATTTAATCCATTTACTTTAAAGATAATTATTGATATGTATGTCCCTATTACCATTTTCTTAATCGTTTTTGGTTTGTTATTGTAGGTCTTTTCCTTCTTTTGTGTTTCCTGTCTAGAGGCTCCTTTACCATTTGTTGTGAAGCTGGTTTGGTGGTGCTGAATTCTCTTAGCTTTTGCTTGTCTGTAAAGGTTTTAATTTCTCCATCAAATCTGAATGAGATCCTTGCTGGGTAGAGTAATCTTGGTTGTAAGTTTTTCCCCTTCATCACTTTAAATATGTCCTGCCACTCCCTCCCGGCTTTCAGAGTTTCTGCTGAAAGATCAACTGTTAACCTTATTGGGATTCCCTTGTATATTATTTGTTGTTTTTCCTTTGCTGCTTTTAATAGTTTTTCTTTGTATTTAATTTTTGATAGTTTGATTAATATGTGTCTTGGCATGTTTCTCCTTGCATTTATCCTGTATGGGACTCTCTGTGCTTCCTGGACTTGATTAACTATATCCTTTCCCATATTAGGGAAGTTTTCAACTATAATCTCTTTAAATATTTTCTCAGTCCCTTTCTTCTTCTCTTCTTCTTCTGGGACCCCTATAATTCGAATGTTGATGCGTTTAATGTTGTCCCAGAAGTCTCTGAGACTGTCCTCAATTCTTTTCATTTTTTTCTTTATTCTGCTCTGCAGTTGTTATTTCCACTATTTTATCTTCCAGGTCGCCTACCTGTTCTTCTGACTCAGTTATTGTGCTATTGATCCCCTCTAGAGAATATTTAATTTCTTTTATTGTGTTGTTCATCACTGTTTGTTTGCTGTTTAGTTCTTCTAGGTCCTTGTTAAACGTTTCTTCTATTTTCTCCATTGTATTTCCAAGATTTTGTATTATCTTTACTATCATTATTCTGAATTCTTTTTCATGTAGAATGCCTGTTTCCTCTTCATTTGTTAGTTCTGGTGGGTTTTTACCTTGGTCCTTCATCTGCTGTGTGTTTCTCTGTCTTCTCATTTTGCTTAACTTACTGTGTTTGGGGTCTCCTTTTCGCAGGTTGCAGGTTCATAGTTCCCCTTGTTTTTGGTGTCTGTCCCCAGTGGCTAAGGTTGGTTCAGTGAGTTGTGTAGGCCTCCCAGTGGAGGGGACTAGTGCCTGTGCTCTGGTGCATGAGGCTGGATCTTGTCTTTCTGGTGGGCAGGTCCACATCTGGTGGTGTGTTTTGGTGTATCTGTGGCCTTATTATGATTTTAGGCAGCCTTTCTGCTAATGGGTGTGGTTGTGTTCCTGTCTTGCTAGTTGTTTGGCATAGGGTGTCCAGCATTGTAGCTTGCTGGTCATTGAGTGGAGCTGGGTCTTAGCATTGAGATGGAGATCTGTGTGGGATTTTCATCATTTGATATTAACGTGGAGCTGGGAAGTCTCTTGTGTACCAATGTCCTGAACTTGGCTCTCCCACCTCAGAGGCACAGCCCTGATGCCTGGCTGGAGCACCAAGAGCCTGTTAACCACACGGCTCAGAATAAAAGGGAGAAAAAAAAGAGAGAAAGAAAGAATAAGATAAATAAAATAAAATAAAGTTATAAAAATAAGAAATAATTATTAAAAACAATTTTTTAAGTATTAAAAGAAAATAAAAGAAGAGAGCAACCAAACCAAAAAACAAATCCACCAATGATAACAAGTGTTAAAAACTATACAAAAAAATACCAGATATACAGAACCCTAGGATAAATGGTAAAAGCAAAGCTGTACAGACAAAATCACACACAGATGCATACACATAGACACTCACAAACAGCCGAAAAGGAAAAAAAAAAAAAAAAAAAATATATATATATATATATCATTGCTCCCAAAGTCCACCGCCTCAATTTTGGGCTGATTTATTGTCTCTTCATGTATTCCAAAGATGCAGCATACATCAAGTTGATTGTGGGGTTTTAATCCGCTGCTCCTGAGGCAGCTGGGAGAGATTTCCCTTTCTCTTCTTTGTTCGCACATGTCCTCGGGTTCAGCTTTGGATGTGGCCCCATTTCTGCGTGTACGTCGCCTGAGGGCATATGTTCTTCGCTCAGACAGGATGGTGTTAAAGGAGCAGCTGATTCGGGGGCTGTGGCTCACTCAGGCCAGGGGAAGGGAGGGGTACGGATGCAGGGTGAGCCTGCAGCGGCAGCGGCCAGCATGACATTGCAACAGCCTGAGGCACGCTGTGTGTTCTCCTGGGGAAGTTGTCACTGGATCATGGGACCCTGGCAGTGGCAGGCTGCACAGGCTCCTGGGAGGGGAGGTGTGGAAAGTGACCTGTACTTGCACACAGGCTTCTTGATGGCCGCAGCAGCAGACTTAGCATCTCATGCCCATCTCTGGGGTCTGCGCTGATAGCCACAGCTCTCGCCCGTCTCTGGCACTCCTTTAAGTGGCACTCTTAATCCCCTCTCCTCGTGCACTAGGAAATAGGGGCCAGAGAAAGTCTCTTGCCTCTTTGGCATCTCCAGACTTTTTCCCAGACTCCCTCCCGGCTAGCTGTGGTGCACCAGCCCCTTCAGGCTGTGTTCAAGCAGCCAACCCCAGTCCTCTCCGTGGGATCTGACCTCCGAAGCAAAGCCAGAGCCTCAGCTCCCAGCCCCCACCTTTCCCGGCGGGTGAGCAGACAAGCCTCTCGGGCTGGTGAGTGCTGGTTGGCACCAATCCTCTGTGCGGGAATCTCTCCTCTTTGCCCTCTGCACCCCTGTTGCTGCGCTCTCCTCCGTGGCTCCGAAGCTTCACCCCTCCATCACCCACAGTCTCCGCCCGCGAATGGGCTTCATAGTGCGTGGAAACCTTTCCTCTTTCACAGCTCCCTCCCACTGGTGCTGGTCCCGTCCGTATTCTTTTGTCTCTGTTTTTTCTTTTTGCTTTTGCCCTACCCAGGTACATGGGGAGTTTCTTGCCTTTTGGAGGTCTGAGGTCTTCTGCCAACGTTCAGTAGGTGTTCTCTAGGAGTTGTTCCACGTGTAGATGTATTTATGATGTATATGTGGGGAGGAAGGTGATCTCCACTTCTTACTATTCTGCCATCTTGAAGCTCCTCCCCAATAGGTTAAGTTTTAATGAGGAGGATAGAGAGGTAGATTCCAAGTACAGGGAAAATCTAAGGGACAAAGTAGAGGAGTCTAAGTAGCCGTATGTGTAATGAGGATTGCAATCTGTTCTTACTTCCATTAAGGGCCTTATCAAATTATATTGCAGTTACATTCCTGCCTCTCTACCTAGGTTGTAAACTTTTCCATGTCAGAGAAGGCATATTTCATGTCTTTGTCAATAGCATCTACTGTAGTTCCTGGCAAATAATTAGGGTTCAGTAAATATTTATTGAATGACTAAAGGAAGAAAGGAGAATCTAGGAGATCAGGTTTATCACAAGGAAGAAAAAGGGAGAACCTGGAGACAAACACTATGAGGTACATTTTTTTGCCTTGACCAACTTTGCATTATGCCAACAGTAGATCTCTGATTTAGTCCTGCAAGAAGTGGACAACTATAGAAGTTTTTTATGTACTACAAATTAGACTGTGTAGCATAGTTGGGAAATAGGATGTAGATAACAAATATAAATGACTAGTTCTCTTAAAAATAATTTAATAAAATACATTTATCTCTAAATTAGTAGTCTTTAATATTTGATTCAGAAAGGAGATATAACTTGGAATCATCATTAAAATCCTAACTGAGCTTGCATGATTGAATTAGTGCTTGGAAGTATTGTTTAGTAATGTTCTGAAAGGAAAGAAAATTTTCTTTATTTTAGCATCATTCCCACCACCTCCCCCAACCAAGTCCATCAGCAGTGCAATGTAAAATTAGGAAAGAGAGAGAGAAAAAGGAGAAAGGGGAAAAAACTGTAAAGGTTGGAGATAGTACAAAGAAATGAAGTGGAAGAGAAGAAAAATTAAAAAGGAAAGAAAGAAGTACAAAGAGAAAGGAATTGTTGAAAACTTCATATTGTAAGTTTATCCAGTTTTGGGTTAGTCCTGAACAGAGTGTGGAGGGCTATCTCTATATCCAGCATTACCATGGTTGAAATGACTGAAAAAATGCCTTGCCTATAATTTCTGTATATACAGGACTGAACACTGTATTATATGGAATTATTCTGTGATCAGGCACCTTATTCTTTTTCTTCCTCCTTCCTTCCTCTCCCTCCTTCCCTCCATCCCTTCCTCCCTTGTTTCCTTCCTTATGTTTTTTCCCTTTTTTTCTCTTTTCTTTTCAGGAAGCAGGGTATATAGATTTTATTAGAGGATAGCTATTTGGAGATTTAAACTGCAAGATTTGACACCAACTCTTGGAAATGAGTTTCTGTATAGTGCAGTAAGCCCTAGGGTTTGTGCCTTTTTCTTTCTTTTCTTTTTTTTTTTTTTTTTTTTTTTTGGTTTTATACATGAACAAAGGAAAGACAAAACACAAGAGGGTCTTTCATTTGCCATAGTCCACTTCCTTGGGTGCCATTTCTTTCTTCGTTCAGAGATGAAGATTCTGTGTATTCTTCTCACACTGAACACTGCCAGTTTTTCTTTTGTTCTATTTTAAAGGGTATAATATTTCTTGAACTGAGGGACACATTTATAATATAATTTTAAAGGGAGGTTTTTATTTATTTATCATTTTCATGGAAGATTTCTCTAAATTTTTGACAAGAGATATTTGATATTTGGTCACATTTATCTGTCTTCATTTTAAGGGTCTCCATTGCACTGAAATTTCTGTTTAAAGAATTTGAAGAGTGTTCAATTATATAGAGCCCATGCAACATGTTTACTTATCCCTATTCTGTTATGTCATTTATTTCTTTCTAAATGTTAAACAGGGTTGCTAAAAACCTGTGTGTGTGTGTGTGTGTGTGTGTTTTAATGGAGGAAAAGTAGAGACAGGGAAATTGAGCAGTCACTGCATTCCAGCCAACAGGCCCATTTCTAGGGAGAGGGATTTTATTCCAAAGAATTTGTTTTTAATTCTTCACTTTTATATTAATAGGTTTTTAAAATATTTGTTACAATGTGATTGAAACTAATTTAAATAGAAATTTTCACCTTTTTGATTTATTTTCTGTTGTAATCAATTGGGCATTGGATTAATATCTGTGTAACTTTTGTATAACCCCCAATATTTTATAAATCAAAAATCTAAACATTTTCCTTTGTTACCTCAGAAATTATATACATTTGAAAGACAAACAGTTCATATCATACTGGATTTTAGTTGCTTATCACTAGTATGAACTTGGAATGAATATTATTTTTAAATAAGTATTCTTAAAGAACTGAGATTTATTGCAACTTTCCTTATACCGGGTACTTATATCTTGTCTCACATAATGCTCTGAACATCTCTTTGCATTCTATAAACTTGCTTCTGTAAACTCAGGTTTATAGAAGATGAAATTGAGGCCCAAAGAGAGTAGGTGAGAACTAAGGTGATTCAGGTCCTAATTACAAATCTCTATCCACTTCTCTCCATTTCCACTGCTGCCTTCTTAGTAGAGGTTACCATGATCTTTATCATGGACCACTGGATTAGTCCCCTAACTGGTCTTCTCACTAACTGCCTTGCTGCTTGCAATCCGTTCTGTATGAGAAACAGGTTTATTCTTGGATTACATCCAAGAAGTATTCTTCAGTAACTTCCCATTTCACTTAGAGTAAAATTCTGTAAGGTCTATCTCTCCATTTCTCTTTAACCTCATCTCAAAAGTACTCTCATTATAACTTAAAACATTCTAGCCACATTGATGTCATTTTTGTTCCTAGACAATGTCAGATGCTTTTCTTCTTTGGAGCATTCATGCATTCATACATACTGTTACCTGCCCTGGCTTTCTGCATCTTTGGATGCCTCTCATCCTAAGATACCACTTTTTAAAATAGTCACCCTTCCCCCTTGCCTGGATCTCTGTTAGTTATTGTCAGAGGACCTTCTTAATTTGTAATTAACTATTTTGTTTGTTTACCGTATATCCTCCCCTCTCCTCATAGTACACTGAAATCTCTATGAGGACAGAAATTTTTTATTTGTTGCTCTTGTACAGTGTCCAGCACTGTAGGCACTCCGTAAATATTTGCTAGAAGAATATATAACTAAATAAATATATACATACATCATACATATACATACATACATTCTCCACTCTAATGTGTTTTCATATTAATTAAATGTAGTCATAAAATGTATCCCTTTGGTAATGTGTATTTTATTCTTTACTTCTTTGGGTATTTTTGTTGTACTTTAGCAAAGTTTGGAATATGTAAAATGATGGCACTTCTTTTATTTCCTTTGAATATTATTCCTTGCTCAGAACATGTTATCTTCCTGCTTGGCCAACCCAAAATATATTGTGGCTTTATGTTTTGGCAAAATATCTAAAAGAACCATAAATTGTAGTGTCATTAGCTGAAGGACACCTTAAACCCCGTCTAGTCCCTTTACCTCTTTGGAGCCTGAGCCTCCTCTGCAGATCCTCCAGCAAGTGGTCCTGGAGACAGTGCTTGGACATCACCAGGCTCAAGGAACTAAGTACCTTTTAAGACAACGAATCTAATTTTTAAAAATTTTTTAAATTTTATTTATTTATTTTTGGCTGCATTGGGTCTTCGTTGCTGCGTGTGGGCTTTCTGTAGTTGTGGCAAGCGGGGGCTACTCCTCATTGTGGTACGTGTGCTTCTCATTGCGGTGGCTTCTCTTGTTGTGGAGCATGGGCTCTAGGTGCACGGGCTTCAGTAGTTGTGGCATACGGGCTCAGTAGTTGTGGCTCGTGGGCTCTAGAGCACAGGCTCAGTAGTTGTGGCTCACGGGCTTAGTTGCTCCATGGCATGTGGGATCTTCCTGGACCAGGGCTCAAACCCATGTCCCCTGATTGGCAGGTGTACTGTTAACCACTGCGCCACCAGGGAAGTCCAACCCATCTAATTTTTAATCTGTTTTAATAGACTGACATTTATGTTTAGAGTTTTAGGGATTAATATATTCCAAGTTTCTCCTATTAAATTTTCACTGTTTATGCCCTTATATTAATTTGATTTTTTTTCAGTTTGACCTAATTTTGTTATTTCTTTTTATTTAAAAACTCAATTAAGGCAATATTTTTCCTGAATTAGTAATTTTGGGGGGGGGTGTTCAGACTTTTAGCTTGTTAGTAAACTTAATGAGGAGAGTCAGAGTATTTGAAAATTTCCTGCGAAATAGTTCCATCTATATTTGTTTCCATTTCTCATTGTGCCAGATCAGTCAGTCACTGTATTCAGATCATAATCAGTGTAATGTTTCAAGTAAAATTCTGAACTAAATGTATTTTCTTCTTGATTCCTCTGGAAAACACATTAATTTTATTGAGAAAATCGAGTAAAATGTAATTTATGACTGCAACTTCTTAAGATATTTCTCTAATATGTTTAATTATTTAATTTCCCAAATAATGCCTACTAATTTTGAATAATGTAGGGATACCATTTTCTGAAATTAAGAAAAAAAAGATAGAAAGAAACGGAAAAGAAGAGAAAATCAGAGTATTTTAAATAAAGTGTACTATGTGTGTTCTGAATGCCATCACACTTTCAACGCCCAGGACTTTGCTAACTCACGATTATCTGTTGAGTAAATACTTATTCAAAACTTGCTATGTGTTCTACTGCTAATCCCATTTTCTCAGCTGTATACTGAACCTTTTCTTCTTAGCATATAAACTTGTGCAAGCATCTTCCATCAAATATACACAAAAAGTAAGCAAACAACAACAAAAAGAAAGAAAATCCTTTTTTAAAAGATTTGCTGTTACCATCTTCTTCTCTCTCATTTCTATTCAAACCTTCAGGAAGGAATTTTTAATTCTTCACTTCTCATTCTCTCTACAGTCCACTGAAAACTGACTTCTGTCCTTAGACTGTAATTTAAATTATTCCCACCAAGACAAAAAGTCATAAAAATGTCAAATTCAATAGAATATATTCAGTCTTGACCTTACTTTGTATCTTGGATGTTTTTAACATTTTTGACGGCTCCTTTCTTTTGAAACTTCGTCTTCCCATTGGTTTCACGATACATTTTGATTTTTCTCCTGGCCCTCTCTGGCCTCTCTTAAGTTTCCTTTGTAGGCTTCTTCTTCTTCCTGTCCCTGTATGTTTCTTCCTCCTCCTCCCCTCCCCCTCTCTTCCTTCTCCTTCTCCTTTTTTCTCTCCTTTTTCTTCTTTCTCATCGTCCTTCTCTTCCTCCTCTTTCTTCTCTTCTTCTCCTTTTCCCTTATCTTCTTTGCCTTCTACTCCGTCTTCTTCTCCCTTCTCCTCCTCCTTCTCTTTCCCTCACATCACACCTCTTCTTCTTTAGGTGATTATATTCACATCTTTTGTTTCACTCATCATCTTTATTTTGATGACACTCAGATCTCAGCACATATCTTAGCACTTCCATCTCTCTCCAAACTTATACATACAGCTGGCCACTGAATATCTTCAGCTGAGACCTCCATAGGCACTTCAAACTTAACATGGCTCAAACTGCAAATTTTATCTTCACTCTAAAATGTGATAATTCTTCTCTCCTTCCCATATCTTTGAATTTCAGTATCATCCACCAAGATGTCTTGGAAAAACCTTTATTCCCCTACAGTTTCCCTGTAGATCTGTTATGCTGGGTTTAAAGCCAGGGCTAGGAGAGAATGTATGTTTCTATTAGAGGAAATCTATCATCAATACCTCACCAATATTGGAAAAATAACTATGACAATAACTATGAGAAAGTTACATTGAACATTTGAGAGGTGGAATGGTCCTTGAACATTCTAAAAATCCCAAATATTGATCTTATATGTGAAGAAACAATCCTAGAAAGGGGAGATGAATATCTAATGTAAAGACAAGTTAATGAGCGAGCATGGATTAAAATGGGGTCACTTCAGTAGTGTTTGTATCTCTTTGTTATTAGAAACAACTGATTTTCCTCTTTGTCCCCAGTGTATGTGATGGCAAACTTTTTTTTGGTAGGGGATAAACCATGGCGTAAGAATATAGGAGACAGTGGAATTTACTATAAATTTAAAAATTTAAGAGTTATTTCTAAGTTGCCCTCCAAAAAATTTACTCCCCCATGCACTATGTGTGATATCTTTTTCTTATATGGTCACCAACCCTGAATATTATCCAATTTTAAGAAGTTTGTCAACCTGATAAGGGAAAATGGTATGTGTGTATTGTAAGGTTGAACATCTTTTCCTATGTTTCTTGGATATTTATATATTTTTTCCTTAAAACATGTTTCAATTTCCTTTGACCATTTTTCTACTGGGTTATTTGCATTTTTCTTCTTGACTTTTTTTGTTTGTTACTTGGGTTAGGTTTTCTTCTGGAATGCATTCTTCAGATATATGTTTTCATGCTACATAATTTTTCCTGTACTATTTTTATGTAATTGTTTCATTTAATAGGAAATGTACAAATTACTGTATAGCCCTTAATCTCTATGCTTGAAAACTATGTGAGTAAAAACTCCTTGGTTTTCTTCCCACCCCACCTGAATCCGAACTTAATGACTTATCTTCTGAGCTTTTGTTTGAGAACTAAAATTTTACTTTAACAGCCAATCAGTCCAGGTGCATATATTCTCCTACTTACCAGTTCTCCCCACCATACTTCTCATCCTTTTTCAGGCAGTGAGGACAAATAAGGTAAAAATTGTTGTGTTTTGCTATTACAACATTAGACTATGTCTTAGCTTGGGCTGCTATAAATGGAGGAGCTTATCAACCAGAAAATTTAGAGGCTGGAAGTCTGAAATCATGGTGTCAGGATGCTCAGGTTCTGGTGAGAACTGTCTTCCAGGTTGCAAGCAGCTCACTTCACATTGTTTCCTCACAGGGAGTGGGGGAAGACCTACCTAGCTCACTGGCCTCATCCCATTCATGAGGACTCCATCCTCATGACCCAGTTACCTTCCAAGTCTCCCCCCTCACATTCTAATATCACCATAGTGGGGATTAAGATTTCAACATATGAATTTGGGGGAGACACACACATTCAGTCCATGATAGTCTAGAACTGGCAACTAGGAATTATGTTTGTGCCTACTGATGTGGCTTTTCCCTCCAGACTCCTCTTTCCTCCAAGGACTGTGTGGTTTTTTTATTTTTCTCTTCTGTTTTACATTGTACTAAGTGCCAATTCATTACTAAAGGTAATTAGTTTTGAGAAACTAACAAGATTTTGTCTTTCCTTTCCTACTTTCCTCCCAGTAAAGAAAAACCAAAATGGTGAGCATTGACAATTTACCTTTCCCAGCTAAGGAAGTTTGCTTAGCTTCTTAAGCAAAGCCTTCCTAAAGGAGGGCTTTCTAGTCTTGTCTTTTTTTTTTAATACCCCTACTCCCATCTTAAGATTGTCACACTTCTCAGTGAATGTTTTTCTAAATTGGGGGCTATTAATGAAGTTTGTTTCAGAACTTTGTCCACTCAATTTTTAAAAAACTATTTCTGGTGGGAGAGAATGTTGCAAATTAGGAGCTATATCAGTTGTCTAACTTTTCTTGGCTTCCACTTTTCTAAAATTATGGAAGTAAGTTGTATCCCTTCCTTTTATTAATTGTTGTTAGTAGTATTTTGTGTGTTGGGGGGGATAGGTGAGAAAAGCTGTCAGAAGCCTCCAAATTAAAAACATTTTTTTTTGGAAATAAGAAAGTATGTAATGTATGTGTGTGTATTCTCATTAAAAAAGTACTATGGGACTTCCCTGGTGGTGCAGTGCTTGAGATTCCGCCTGCTGATGCAGGGGACGCGGGTTCGTGCCCTGGTCTGGGAAGATCCCACATGCCGTGGAGCCACTGGGCCCGTGAGCCATGGCCACTGAGCCTGCGCGCTGAGCCTGCTCCACAACGGGAGATGCCACGATGGTGAGAGGCCCGCGTACCGCAAAAAAAAAAAAAAAAAAAAAAAAAAAAAAAAAAAAAAAAAAAAATGTATTATGGAAAAATCTCAAGTTTACACAAAAGAAGACAGTATGATATAATAAATCCCTAGCTTCAATACCAATAAGTGGTCAATAAACCACATCCACACTCAATTATTTTAAAGCAAATCTAAGATACCATAAAATTTTATTCATAAAAATGTCAGTATTTCAGGGCTTCCCTGGTGGCGCAGTGGTTGAGAGTCTGCCTGCTGATGCAAGGGACATGGGTTCGTGCCCCGATCCGGGGAGATCCCACATGCCGTGGAGTGGCTGGGCCCGTGAGCCATGGCCGCTGAGCCTGTGCGTCTGGAGCCTGTGCTCCGCAATGGGAGAGGCCACAACAGTGAGAGGCCCGCGTACCACAAAAAAAAAAAAAGTCAGTATTTCAGATACAGCTTTTAAAGTTTTTTCTTGGTCCTAAAAAGAGCTTTCTAGAGAAATCCTCTCTGTAGGCTTTCTTTAAATTAACACTCTGATTCATCTGTAGCCTATTTTATGACTTTTTCTAATCAGAATACCTAGGGAGGGTGCCAGGAGGTCAGAAAGGGACAGAGGCACAGATAGCCCACGTTGAGGTGGCATTCACCCACAGTCATGCATGAAGGTGGGGCACCAGCTAACGTTTTGCAGAACTCTAATGCAATATCACAACCAGAATATTGACGTTGATTGGTTCAAGATGGCAGATTAGAAGTACATGAGCTCACTCCCCCTTGCAAGAGCACCGGAATCACAACTAACTGCTTAACAGTCATTAACAGGAAGACACTGGAATTCACCAGAATAGATAGCCCACATCCAAAAACAAAGGAGAAGCCGAAATGAGATGGTAGGAGGGGCACAATCACAATAAAATCAAATCCCATAACTGCTGGGTGGGTGACTCACAAAGTGGAGAACAGTTATACAACAGAAGTCCACCCACTGGAGTGAAGGTTCTGAGCCCCACGTCAGGCTTCCCAACCTGGGGGTCTGGCAATGGAAGGAGGAATTCCTAGAGAATCAGACTATGAAGGCTAGCGGGATTTGATTGCAGGACTTTGAAAGGACTGGAGGAGACAGAGACTCCACTCTTAGAGGGCACACACAAAGTAGTGTGCTCATCAGGAACCTGGGGAAGGAGCAGTGACCCCACAGCAGACTGAACCAGACTTACCTGCTAGTGTTGGAGGGTCTCCAGCAGAGGTGGGGGGTGGCTGTGACTCACCATGGGGACAAGGACACTGGCAGCAGAAGTTCTGGGAAGTACTCCTTAGCATGAGCCCTCCCAGAGTCTGCCATTAGCCCCACCAAAGAGCCAGGTAGGCTCCAGTGTTGGGTCACCTCAGGCCAAACAACCAACAGGGAGGGAACAGCCCTACCCATCAGCAGACAAGCAGATTAAAGTTTTACTGAGTTCTGCCCACCAGAGCAACACCCAGCTCTAACCACCACCAGTCCCTCCCATCAGGAAACTTGCACAAGTCTCTTAGATAGCATCATCCACCAGAGGGCAGAGAGCAGAAGCAAGAAGAACTAAAAATCTGCAGTCTGTGGAAGGAAAACCACATTCACAGAAAGATAGACAAAATGAAAAGGCAGAGGACTTTGCACCAGATGAAGGAACAAGATAAAGCCCCAGAAAAACAACTAAATGAAGTGGAGATAGGCAACCTTCCAGAAAAAGAATTCAGAATAATGATACAGAAGATGATCCAGGACCTTGGAAAAAGAATGGAGGCAAAGATCGAGAAGATGTAAGACATGTTTAACAAAGACCTAGAAGAATAAAAGAACGAACACCTAGAAGAATTAAAGAACAAATGAACAAAGATGAACAATACAATAAATGAAATGAAAAATACACTAGAAGGAATAAATAACAGAATAACTGAGGCAGAAGAACAGATAAGTGACCTGGAAGACAAAATGGAGGAATTCACTGCCACGGAACAGAATAAAGAAAAAAGAATGAAAAGAAATGAAGACAGCCTAAGAGACCTGTGGGAAAACATTAAACGCAACAACATTCACATTATAGGGGTCTCAGGAGGAGAAGAGGGAGAGAAAGGGCCCGAGAAAATATTTGAACAGATTATAGTCGAAAACTTCCCTAACATGGGAAAGGAAATAACCACCCAAATCCAGGAAGCACAGAGAGTCCCCAGCAGGTTAAACCCAAGGAGAAACATGCCAAGACAGAGTAATAAAATTGACAAAAATTAAAGACAGAGAAAAATTATTGAGGGAAAGACGACAAATAACATACAAGGGAACTACCATAAGGTTAACAGCTGATTTCTCAGCAGAAACTCTACAAGCCAGAAGGGAGTGGCATGATATACTTAAAGTGATGAAAGGGAAGAACCTACAACCAAGATTACTCTACCCAGCAAGGATCTCATTCAGATTTGATGGAGAAATCAAAAGCTTTACAGACAAGCAAAAGCTAAGAGAATTCAGCACCACCAAACCAGCTCTACAACAAATGCTAAAGGAACTTCTCTAAGTGGGAAACACAAGAGAACAAAAGGACCTACAAAAACAAACCCAAAACAATTACGAAAATGGTCATAGGAACATACGTATAGATAATTACCTTAAATATGAATGGATTAAATGCTCCAACCAAAAGACAGAGGCTCGCTGAATGGATGCAAAAGCAAGACCCATATATATGCTGTCTACAAGAGACCCACTTCAGACCTAGGGACACATACAGACTGAAAGTGAGGGGATGGAAAAAGATATTCCATGCAAATGGAAATCGAAACAAAGCTGGAGTAGTGATACTCATATCAGATAAAATAGACTTTAAAGTAAAGAATGTTACAAGAGACAAGGAAGGACACTACATAATGATCAAGGGATCAATCCAAGAAGAAGATATAAAAATTATACATATATATGCACCCAACATAGGAGCACCTCAATACATAAGGCAACTGCTAACAGCTATAAAAGAGGAAAGCAACAGTAGCACAATAATAGTGGGGGACTTTAACACCTCACTTACACCAATGGACAGATCATCCAGACAGAAAATTAATAAGGAAACACAAGCTTTAAATGACACAATAGACCAGATAGATTTAATTAATATTTATAGGACATTCCATCCAGAAACAGCAGATTACACTTCCTTCTCAAGTGCGCACAGAACATTCTCCAGGATAGATGACATCTTGGGTCACAAATCAAGCCTCGGTAAATTTAAGAAAATTGAAATCATATCAGGCATCTTTTCCGACCACAGTGTTATGAGATTAGAAATCAATTACAGGGAACAAATGTAAAAATCACAAATACATGGAAGCAAAATAATATGTTACTAAATAACCAAGAGATCACCAAAGAAATCAAAGAGGAAATCAAAAAATACCTAGAGACAAATTACAACAAAAACACGACCACACAAAACTTATGGGATACAGCAAAAGCAGTTCTAAGAGGGAAGTTTATAGCAATACAAGCCTTTTTCAAGAAACAAGAGAAAGTTCTAATAAAAAATCTAACCTTACACCTAAAGGAACTAGAGAAAGACAAACAAACAAAACCCAATGTTGGGAGGAAAGAAATCATGAAGATCAGAGCAGAAATAAATGAAATAGAAACAAAGAAACAATAGCAAAGATCAATAACACTAAAAACTAGTTCTTTGAGAAGATAAACAAAGTTGATAAACCTTTAGGCAGACTCATCAAGAAAAGGAGGGAGGGGACTCAAATCAATAAAATTAGAAATGAGAAATGAGAAGTTACAAGAGACACTGCAGAAATACAAAGCATCCTAAGAGTTTACTACCAACAAATCTATGCCAATAAGATGGACAACCTGGAAGAAATGGACAAATTCTTAGAGAGGTATAACTTTCCAAGGCTGACCCAGGAAGAAATAGAAAATATGAGCAGACCAATCAGAAGTAATGAAAATGAAATTGTGATTAAAAATCTTCCAGCAGAAAAAGTCCAGGACCAGATGGCTTCACAGGTGAATTCTATCAAACATTTAGAGAAGAGCTAACACTCATCCTTCTCAAAGTGTTCCAGAAAAGTACAGAGGAAGGAACACGCCCAAACTCATTCTATAAGGCCACCATCACCCTGATACCCACCCAGACAAAGATACTACAAAAAAAGAAAATTACAGACCAATATCACTGGTGAATATAGATGCAAAAATCCTCAACAAAATACTAGCAAACAGAATCTAACAACACATTAAAAGGATCATATGCCATGATCCAGTGGGATTTATCCCAGGGATTCAAGGATTCTTCAATATATGCAAATCAGTCAATGTGGTACACCATATTAACAAATTGAAGAAGAAAAGCCATATGATCATCTCAATAGATGCAGAAAAAGCTTTTGACAAAATTCAACACCCATTTATGATAAAAACTCTCCAGAAAGTGGGCATAGAGGGAACCTACCTCAACATAATAAAGGCCATGTATGACAAACCCACAGCAAACATCATTCTCAATGGTTGAAAACTGAAAGCATTTCCTCTAAAATCAGGAACAAGACAAGGATGTCCACTCTCGCCACTATTATTCAACATAGTTTTGGAACTCCTAGCCATGGCAATCAGAGAAGGAAAAGAAATAAAAGGGATACAAATTGGCAAAGAAGAAGTAAAGCTGTCACTGTTTGCAGATGACATGATACTATACATAGAGAATCCTAAAGACTCTACCAGAAAATTACTAGAGCTACTCAGTGAATTTGGTAAAGTTGCAGGATACAAAGCTAATACACAGAAATCTGTTGAATTTCTATATACTGATGATGAAAAGTCTGAAAGAGAAATTAAGGGAACACTCCAATTTACCATTGCAACAAAAGGAATAAAATAGCTAGAAATAAACCTACCTAGGGAGGCAAATGACCTGTATGCAGAAAACTATAAGACACTGATGAAAGAAATTACAGATGATACCAACAGATGGAGAGATATACCATGTTCTTGGATTGGAAGAATCAATTTTGTGAAAATGACTATACTACCCAAAGCAATCTACAGATTCAATGCAATCCCTATCAAATTACCAATGGCATTTTTTATGGAACTAGAACAAAAAATCTTAAAATTCATATGGAGACACAAAAACCCCAAATAGCCAATGCAGTCTTGAGAGAAAAAAATGGAGCTGGAGGAATCAGACTCCCTGACTTCAGACTATACTATAAAGCTACAGTAAGCAAGACAATATGGTACTGGCACACAAACGGAAACATAGATCAATAGAAGATAGAAAACCCAGAGATAAGCCCACACATCTATGGTCAACTAATCTATGACAAAGGAGACAAGGATATACAATGGAGAAAAGACAGTCTCTTCAATAAGTGATGCTGGGAAAAGTGGACAGCTACATGTAAAAAATGAAATTAGAACACTCCCTACACCATACACAAAAATAAACTCAAAATGGATTAGAGACCTAAATGTAAGACCGGACACTATAAAACTCTTAGAGGAAAACAGAGGAAGGACACTCTTTGACATAATTCACAGCAAGATCTTTTTTGATCCACCTCCTAGAGTAATGGAAATAAAAGCAAAAATAAACAAATGGGACCTAATGAAACTTAAAAGCTTTTGCACAGCAATGGAAACCATAAACAAGATGAAAAGGCAACCCTCAGAATGGGAGAAAATATTTGCAAATGAATCAATGGACAAAGGACTAATCTCCAAAATATATCAACAGCTCATGCAACTCAATATTAAAAAAAACAGGCCAATCCAAAAATGGGCAGAAGACCTAAATAGACATTTCTCCAAAGAAGACATGCAGATGGCCAAGAAGCACATGGAAAGCTGCTCAACATCACTAATTATTAGAGAAATGCAAATCAAAACTACAATGAGGTATCACCTCACACCAGTTAGAATGGGCATCATTAGAAAATCTACAAACAGCAAATGCTGGAGAGAGTGTGGAGAAAAGGGAACCCTCTTGCACTGTTGGTGGGAATGTAAATTGATACAGCCACTATGGAGAACAGTATGGAGGTCCCTTAAAAAACTAAAAATAGAATTACCATATGACCCAGCAATCCCACTACTGGGCATATACCCAGAGAAAACCATAATTTAAAAAGACACATGCACCCTAGTGTTCATTGCAGCAGTATTTACAATAGCCAGGTCATGGAAGCAATCTAAATGCCCATCAGTAGACGAATGGATAAAGAAGACATGGTACATATATACAATGGAATATTACTCAGCCATAAAAAGGAGTGAAATTGGGTCATTTGTAGAAACGTGGATGGATCTGGAGACTGTCATACAGAGTGAAGTAAGTCAGAAAGAGAAAAACAAATATATTAATGCGTATATGTGGAGCCTAGAAAATTGGCACAGATGACCTGATTTGCAGGGCAGAAATAGAGACACAGATGTAGAGAATAAACTTATAGTCACCAAGGGTGAAAGTGGCAGGGGGTGGTGGTGATGGTGGGATGAATTGGGAGATTGGGATTGACATATATACACTAATATGTATAAAATGGATAACTAATAAGAACCTGCTGTATAAAAAAATAAAATGAAATACAAAAAAAAAAAAAAATATCCAGAAAAGTAGAGGAACACAGAGCATTTATAGTTTCAAACTGCTTGCCTCATTTAGCCCCGGTCTGTTGTATTTTTTTCATTAAAGTATGTACGCAAATCAATTCAATAAATATTTATAGAGGTTTTACTGTGAATCACACAGTTTCCTAGGTACTGCAGATATTGCAGTGAACCAAAAAAGTACTCTCATGGGGTCTATAGTCTGGTGTTAGCTTTGAGAGGTGGCTCTAAAAGTCAGTGTCTGTTTATCAAAGAATGTTTCTCAGTGGTTTTTTTGTCTTTTTGTTTGAGTAATTAAAACATTTCTCATTAAAACATTGGCTTAAGCATCTTGTCAAGAAGTCTGGTGAAACAAAATAAAACAAGACAAAACAAAGTAGCTCTTTGCTGTATGATCTCACTTATAAGCTTATAAAGATGTCATTTGATAAGAATCTGAGGAAACAATTTCAATGAAAACCTTATTGACTGTTTTTATGACATCACTTCTTGTAGTCCTTTTAAGAGGAAGACAAAATGGAAGTAATGGGGAGAAGTTTAGCTAGAGCTATGTTTGTTTACCTGCTGTGTGATAGGTTTCAAATGACCTATATACTATTTCACGTAGAAATCGTTGCTTATTATTTTAATGTAGGTTTGATTGGAATGTGACTAATTACATAAGAGGCTTATACAAGAAACATGAAACAGGGATATTCTAGATCTGCTAATTAAGATAAGCAGTATGAAGTAAAAATAAGGTATGGTTTGTGTACAACTAAAGAAACATACTGTTTCATTACTATATGATAGGGTTGATAAAATTATTTTGGGCTCAGTTGTCAATAAATCTCTTCAAGAAAAGTTTATGGTATAAATTAATACTTAAGATAGCAATCTTCATTGCAGCAGGCAAAGAAAAAAACAAAAATAAGCTATCACAAAGAGATGTAAATTGAACTACCCATTGAGGAAATATGTGATCACTAATGCTTTCCCAGATTTATTTTATATTAAAGGTTTTAAAAATTTAAATCTTGTACTACTATATTCATATTGTCACCTACTTATACAAATATATGTTGAGGAAATGCTGTGTTATAGGTATTGTGTTGGCATTTGGAGATGCAGTGGTGATGAAAAGAAGCATGGCTTATGGATCTTACAGCCTAATTGAGATAGATATGTGTATTTACACACACACATATACACATATACTCACACACATAAACATATTAAATAATCACACAAATATATGAATATTTACCTTCGGTTAATGCTACTAAATTGTGGTTAATTTTGTGCTGGTAAGAAATATCTAGTTTGCTGAGATTTATATTTCAGTAACTTTTTCCAGATTTAAACTTGCTTATGCCTAGTTTTCTTTTCACCTACAGTTTCAATTACAAACTGAATCACTGCTGATTTGTATCCATGAAAGTTACTGAGACTTCTTATTTTGTAGAAAGTTTATACGCACGAATATTTTCCATTAGTACAATAGATTGACAGATGCCTCAATTGCCTGGAATTTATGTCACCAAGGGAAAACAGTGAATAGTGAATTAAAAGCATTAGATCATTGGGTTAATCATGTTTTGACAGAGTATCATTACTATCCTTTAAATAAGAAAAAAATTAAGTTAGAAAAATTTTAACAAGTTAAAATTAACCAGGGACTATAAAGGAAAGTAATTTTAGCAGAATTATTTATGCCCTCAATCAAAGTTTTTAAACAAACAAGCAGACCAAAAAAAGTTGTATATGTGGCATCTTCTCATGTTTTGAAGATGATTCTTTCCATCCTTTGTTCTTTGATCTCTTCATGAACAGAAGCACATAAACTGGTAATGGAGCCAAGGGTGCTCAATGTCTTGGCACTCATTAACTATGGCAATTAGCACTATTTAGATTGATATATTTCCAAGATGAAAGCATGACTGGGACTAGACAAACAAAAATGATGATGGCATTTGTGAAGGTGGAATGACATTGACCAACAAGTAACAGAAAAGAAATAGAGCTCATTTTAAGAGACTTGGATTATTTGAAAAATTGATTACATGATAAGACTGTTTCAATACAACTTCAATTCCCCGAGGACTTATTAATGCTTCAGTAGCATTGAAGTAAAATGAAAAGACACTAGAGCAGTCTGCTTTAATAGCTTGCTGGCTTGAACCCCGATACATAATGTTCTTGTAATAGTTTATGAGTGACCAGTAAACTGATAGTGAATATTTTCCATTTTTTTGGCTCTTCATATCAGATCTGCTCTTAGAGAACATTTTGTTCTGAGAATATTATGAAGGCAATTGATCTAGTTTAGAAGTTGCTTGACAATTTTAGTATAGTGTTAACTTTTCTCACCTCCAAATTGTATGATTTTTGTCCTTTGAACTGAGGTCAAATTATAGTTAGTTTGGACGTCAGCAGTTTACTCACTTCACTTCACCTACTCTGACTAAATATTTTTTTAAGTACTGCTGCAAAGAAAGAAAAATCTAATTTTTCCCAATTCTTTTGTTACCTTTGTCTACTTAAGATAGCAGTTTAAATCTGTCCTTCTTCTTGATGGAGAAAACAATCTGAGATGTATTAATTTGGAACTTGAATAGTTTGTTGTTGAATGATTAATGATCATATTTGGGGATTGTATTTTAAGAAGAGAATTCTGATGCACCAAAAGAAATTACTGTACTTTAAACACAATGAAGGCTGAGAATTGCCTGGCATTTAATGAACTGAATTATCTAATATGGGCTGCCCTGAGGCATTTAGTGCATGCTCTTTTTTTTAGTTTTCCAAAACTCAAATATTCATACTGTACATATAATAAAACAAGTTACAGACTTAATAGAAATTGAAGTGGTCTCAATGTTAACATTAGACCCATGGAAAATTAGAGGATATGTGAGTACCTTATTCATTATTTTAGTCTTCAGTGTGCCTAGGAACATTTGTTTTATATAAAAGTTATATTACAAAATTAATGGACTAAGGGCAGAAAGAGAATTTAAAGAAAGGTTAAGTGAAGTCTGGATATATACTGCATGCAGGTGGAAGATGTTTGAAGAACATTTATGGAACAAAGTGCAGTATCTTCCTACGAAGGTCCAGGCATCCAAAAGTAACAGGAAGAGTTGATGTGGTTATGTAAAACTGCAGTGAAACTTCTGGTCAGACAGAGAGCTCTGAAGAGGTGGCAGTGAAGCAATAAAATGAAAAACTGAGCAAACAAAACAATGCAGCGAGAGTTAGAAATAATTAGAAAAGAAATTAAAATGTCTCAACAGAAATAGGAACAGCAAAAATTCAGGGATGTTAACGCAGAGTAGCCCAGCCAACAGAAAAGGATTTTAAAATTTTGTGTGTAAAAAGCAGACAACATGAATGGAAGTGAAGTACTTGCTCTTTCCTGTAAGAGTTGAAGAGCAAGATATTCCTGAGCAACACAGCTCTGCACTAGGATTAGTTGCACTTTCTCAAATGAATTTTGAAGTAAAAAGCTGAAGGCCGAATGCCTTCAGCCACCTGAAGTACCCAGGGTATTATGCAATACATTTACCTTTAGTGTTTGATGGCTTATACAAAAAGACAAATATAATTTTAAAATTTATATGTGTGTGAACATGGTTATGCTACCCCTATGGATTACCAAAAATAATACGAATAACAGCCAATCAGCAGAGTCAATTTAGCCTCAGTATTTAAAAAACCCTTCAAAATATTTTGTTAAATTCCATGAAAGTGGTTTCAGTGACAAAGGTTTCAGACCCTTGCAAATGATAATTAATTCAGAGATATATAATGAGAAACACTGTAGTCAGGCCTAGACAGATTTAGATAAACTAATGACCCAAGTAGTTGATGGCAGCCACAGTCTTTAACTTAGTGTAAAGGAATCTTAAAAGCAGTTCAACAAAGAAATATTTTCTTTCTTTCCTTTTTCTTTGTAAAACAATTAATTGTCTTTTTTAAGGCTGATAAAGAAAAGATGAACTCTGAGGACTTCATTGTTCTATACTCATTATATTCTCTTTTCTCTAGACAAATCTGTTTTTTTTCTTCATACTCATTCATATCCTTCTTTAAATAAACATGTATGTATAACATATATTAGTCTTTCTATATGTACATATACAAACATATGCATACTCTCTTCCACTTATGTTCATTTAGTGAGTCTTTTAAAACATTTATTGAAATAATTATTTAGGGTGGATTTTATATCAGATAGTTTTATTACAAATGAAAGACTTCCCTTCTATTACATGGATGCTTCTTTTAACACTAAATTGAGGCAGAACTGTATTGCTACAGTATAACTTTGTATGGTTGGATGTCCTATTAGTTGTAGAACTTAATTGAAATTTTTACAGGCTGTTAGATGGAGTAAAGGGCAAGTTGCAGTCATGGACTACAGATTTTTCATCCCTTATTTATTTCTATAATTTGTACCTTACATTAATGGTCAATTTTTATCTTGTTACAAAAGTCAACATTATATGTGTGTGCTATTTGATTTTTCCTTCATATATGTGGAATGCCATTTTAATTTTTATTATTTATTTATTTGGCCATGCCATGCGGCTTGCAGGATCTCAGTTCTCCAACGAGGGATCGAACCCAGGCCACTGGCAGTAAAAGCTCCAAGTCCTAACCACTGGACCACTGGGGAATTCCCTGGAATACCATTATTAATTTAGAGTATTTTTAAGAGAAATATTTAACTGTTTTTTCTAGGATAATAGCTTGCAGTAGTACAAAGAACTTGATGTTTGAATTTCAGATATAATCATCCTGATTTCTCATTAAAATCAGGCTTAAACCTATGAAGGTTAGCAGCAAAGACAAAACCAACCTTACTCACTAAAAAAGCACTATCTTTCTCTAACAAGCTTACTGTAACATGTATATATATATTTTCTAATATTTCATATAAATAGCATATATGTATACGTGCACATACATGAAAGTTTGTTAAAAAAAAGCCCTACACTTATGCAAAATTAAAAACATTACTAAATAAAGTTTCTGTGTAATGAAGCTGTTCTTTTCAGTGATGTCCTATAAAGTGAAACTTTATTTAAATTTTTTTGTAAAATGAATGCACTTGACTCACTGTCAAACATGACTCCCTATTAAAATAAACAAATTTGCACATGTTCTACTATACAAACTGGGGAGGTCTGTTTGAAGGATAATGCTATTATCCTTGTTCTGCCATCAAGGTCTACTTCTACAAATCAAAAAATCCACTCTCCTCCTTACTCAAGAAGTCACCATCACTTAAAATTGGTGTATCCTAAAAAACAAATTAACAAACATAACCAAACAGAAACAGAGTCATATATACAAAGAACAAGCAGGTTGTTCCCAGAGCAGAGGGGAGTGAGGGGGGGGGGAGAAATAGGTAAGGTGGATTAAAAGGTACAGACTTTCAGTTACAAAATAAATGAGTCATAGGTATGAAATGTACACTGTAGGAAATGTAGTCAATAATTATGTAATATCTTTGTAATTTTGACAGAGGACAACTAGACTTATGGTGGTCATTTTGTGTACCAGGAGCTAACTTAGTGTTGTAGATCAATTATACTTAAAAAATAAACAAACTCGTAGGAAAAGAGATCAGATCTGTGGTTACCAGAGGTGGGGGGATGGGATGGGGGAAAGGAGGAATTTGATGAAGGTGGTCAAAAAGTACAAACTTGCAGTCAAAATATAAATAAGTACTAAAGATGTAATGTACATATGATAAAGATAATTAGCACTGACATATGTTATAAATGAAGGTCACTAGAAGAATAGATCCTGGGCTTCCCTGGTGGCGCAGTGGTTGAGAGTCCTCCTGCCGATGCAGGGGACGCGGGTTTGTGCCCCGGTCTGGGGGGATCCCACATGCCGTGGAGCGGCTGGGCCCGTGAGCCATGGCTGCTGAGAGACCCACATACCGCAAAAAAAAAAAAAAAAAAAAAAGAATAGATCCTAAGAGTTCTCATCACAAGGAAAAACTAGTTGTTTTTTTTACTTCTTTAATGTTTTATATATATGTATGATGGATGTTCACTAAACCTATTGTGGTAATCATTTCATGATGTATGTAAGTCAAGTCATTATGTTGTACACCTTAAACTTAATACAGTGCTGTATGTGAATTATATCTCAATAAAACTGGAAAAAATAGTGTATTCTAACAGTGGAATGTTTGTATCTTTGTCAAAAATATTATGTTAAAATATTTCACACATTTATACAGAGAATGCTGTTCTCATTAAAAAATGAGTAGAGACATACTGAAAGTGACGGGACTTTTGGATCAAAATAAATATGCAATTTACACACTAGTATAATGATTTTAGGAATTCATTGCATTTTGATTTTTTTTCTGAATATTAGCAGTATTTTGGCCTTTATGGCTCATTATTCAAAATATTTTGAATAAAAATTGAGACATTTGTTCCCTAGATTAGAATCTGTCCACATGATAATTCAAGTGATCTCCACTTTTAAAAACCTAATTGATGAAAATTTAGGATTTGAGAAAAGAGACAAATTAAGGAATGTTGGTTTGATACATGGAAGAATTTTGTTTTGCAAAATATTTTAAAAGTACTATTTCTTCACAAATTTTGATTTATACTTGTTTATCATATAAAAAAGATTAACTCCATATTATAAAACTCATATTTTTAAGACAAATATTGTGTATTATTTAATGGACTTTTATTCATCCAAATGAGTATTAGTCTTTGTAAAGTAGTCACCTTGTGAGATATTTCTTCATTTAAGAAGTACAGCCGTTGCTCTAAATATTGTACTGTGTTGGAATTGCCTTCAGAGCCAACGACAAATCCTTTTGAATATTTTCATTGACAAAGACCCTTTGATTTATTTTTTAAAAATATTTCGGGGTAAATTAGAGCCATGTTTACAAGTTTATTGCCATAGCAAAACCTGGCCTATTCTGACTGATAACAGTTCTCTAAATCCCATATCTTCATTTCCTCACCTCCAACTCTTCAGCCTACTCCAATTTTGTGCCCTTGTCCCATCCACTTCATTCAGACTACTCTTTCTAAGGCTATGGCCTCTCAGTTTGGGGTGATCAAAAAGGGTATTTTTTTCTAACATTATGGACATAGTAATGACATTTATCTTGTGTGGTTTTGTGCAGTCTCTAAAGGCAATTTCAAGAGATTTAACTTATAGTACTTCAAGAATGATAGAATCATTGGAATAAAGATATTACTTCTACTGTGATAAAGGGTATTGGAATCCTTAACTTTTGGATATGTGATATGTATCTTCAATTCAGTGCAGTTAAGTATTTATTGAGTACGTGTATTATGTAAAACACTCTAGTAGGCAATAATGCAAAGATGAAGAAATAATATGTCCAGCTCCGACTCATGGACTCATAGTGAGGGAGGGGAATACCCTTCAATGACTAGACTACAAGACAGGTTTAAGAGTTCTTGGAGTTAAAAAACACTATATAAATACAGGAGAAGGAGGGATTCATTGTAACTGGGGCGTGACAATCAAGCTGAACCTAGAAGTACATAGCTTGTAACCTTGACAGGTGGGGATAGAAGAAGGGACATTCTGGGAAGAGAAAGTAACTTGTTCAAGTGTAGAGTGGGGTTTATGTCTTTTAAAAATGAACATTTTACTTTCTAATCACGGGTTTTGCTGTAAAAACTGTGCTATTTTCAACTTCGTCAGCACTATAAGATATGCCTCAATTTAATGCAGTCGAGTCTCACAAACACTGTCTTTTTTTTTTGTCTTTCTCTGTGTGTGTGCCCTGTATGTCTTTTCTTAGTGGTCATGCCCCTGTCTTTCTCTTGCTCTGTCTCCTTCCTTTCCTCTTTATCTCTTTCTCACCTTCCCTGTCTCTTCCATTCCCTTGTCATAGTCTTCCTTCCATTTTGATTGTCTGTCACTGGAATTGAAATAGATCTGTTAAACTTAGTAGTTTTATGTTTCCTGTTCTTAATTTTAGAAATAGGTGGTTTTAACTCTTTTTTTAAAAAAATAAATCGACTTTATTTTTTAGGGCAGTTTTAGGTTTACAAAAAAATACTGAGCAGACCGTACAGAGTTCTCAGGTACCCACTCCTACCCTCCCATCCCACCCCCAGTTTTCCCTGTTATTAACTAGCTTCATGCTGGCCTGGTATACTTGTTACAATCAATGAGCCGATATTGATACATTATTATTAGCTCAGATACATAGTGTGCGTTAGGGTTCACTGTGTGTGGTACAGCTCTATGGGTTTTGACAAATGCATAGTGTCATATGTCCACCTAAAAATTAAAAATTCTCTGTGCTCTACCTATTTATCCTTCTCCCCTACACTACTCTCTCTCCTACCTCCAAACCCTTGGAGACCTATTTACTGTCTCCTATAGTTTTACCTTTTCCAGAATGTCATATAATTGGAATCGTACAGTATGTAACCTTTCAGATTGACTTCTTCCATATAGCAATATGCATTTAGGATTCCTCCGTCTCTTTTTATTGCTTGATAGCTCAGTTTTTAATGCTAAATAATATTCCATTGTATGGATGTGTCATTGTTTGTTTATCCATTCACCTGTTGAAAGACAGACACCCTGGTTACTTACAATGTTTGGCATTTATAAATAAATCTGCTATAAACATTCACATGCAGGATTTTGTGTGGACATAAGTTTCAACTAATTTGGGTAAATGCGAAGGAGTGTGATTGCTGGATCATGTGGTAACACTATATT
Source organism: Phocoena phocoena (assembly GCF_963924675.1). NCBI lineage: Eukaryota > Metazoa > Chordata > Mammalia > Artiodactyla > Phocoenidae > Phocoena > Phocoena phocoena. Next base: position 85,060,149 of record NC_089222.1, read on the forward strand.
TAGCTTTGCAACAAATTGCCAAAACTGTATTCCAAAGTGGCTGTGCTATTATATTTTGCATTCCCACCAGCAGTGAATGAGAGTTCTTGTTGCTCCACATCCTTGCTGGCACTTGGTGGTGTCATTTGTTTTGGAGTTCAGCCATTCTAATAGGTGTGTCCTGGTATCTCATTGTTGTTTTAATTTATAGTTCCCTATTGGCTTATGATGTTGAACATCTTTTAATGTGCCTATTTGCTGTCTGTATGTTTTCTTTGGTGAGGTGTTTGTTCAGATCTTTTGCCCATTCGTTGAGTTGTTTTTCTTATTGCTGAGCTTTAAGAGTTCTTTGTATATTTTGGGTACCAGTCCTTTATCAGAAATGTGATTTGCAAATATTTTCTCCTAGTCTATGAGTTATCTTTGACAGAATGGAAGGTTTTAATTTTAATAAAATACAACTTATCAATTATGTCTTTCATAGATCATGCTTCTGTTTTTATATCAAAAAACTCATTGCCAAACTCAGTATCACCTAGATTTTGTCCCATGTTATATTCTAGAAGTTTTATAGTTTTACATTTAGTTCAGTAATCCATTTTGAGATAATTTTTATGAACGGTACAATGTCAATGTCTAGATAAATTGATTGATTGATTGATTGCATGTGGATGTCCAGTTGTTTTAGCACCACTTGTTGAATAGATTATCTTTGCACCATTGTACTTCCTTTGCTCCTTTGTGAAAGATTAGTTGACTATATTTATGTGGGTCTATTTCTGTACTGTCTTTTCTGTTCCACTGACCTATTTGTCTATTTTTGTACCAATACCACACTGTCTTAATTACCATAGCTTTATAGGAAGTCTTGAAGTCAGGTAGTGTCAGTCCTCCAATGCTGTTATTTTCCTTCAATATAGAGTTTACTAGTATGCCTCTCCACATAATCTTTAGAATCAGTTCGTTGATATCTAAAAAATAATTTGCTGGGATTTTGACTGAGATTACATTGAATAGGTAGATCAAGTTGAGAAGAACGGACATCTTGATGATACTGAATCTTCCTATACATGAACATGGGATATCTCTTCATTTATTTAGTTCTGTGATGTCTTTCATCAGAGTTCTAGTTTTTCTCATATGGATAATGTGTATATTTTATTAGCTTTATACCTAAGAATTTATTTAATATTTTTGTGCTAATGTAAATAGTGTCCTGTTATAATTTCAAATTTCAGTGGTTAATTGGTGATATATGAGAAAGCAGTTGCATTTTGTATAGTTGTAATGCCTGACTCTTGTTTTCTCAAAAATAAAAACAACAAAAACAAAAGCAAAAACCTAAACTAGTGTAAATACATTAAATTACTCTTTGCTTCCATATGGTTCCCAATTGTTCTTTTCCATATGAGATTAGAAAACAAACAGCCTCCCATAATAAATTTATAATACTGCTGTTGGTCACAGGATCATATTTTTATTCTCATATTTAACTTTATTCTGGAATCTATGTCAAATATGGCATGAAGTGTTTCCAACCACGTTGTAAGTTTCATTCATGTATTCCATTGTAAATAAAAGAGTAGTTCTCCCTTTTTTTTAAATGGAGGGCTATAATTTATTTGGTAATACTTTATTAATTTTTTAAAGTACTCATGTAAAAAAAAAACCTGTAAAACACTGAAGTGTATAATTTTTTTTTTTCAGAATCCTACTGTACTTGTGATATTTTGGAACATAGGCTCTTGTGGTTTTTTGATTTGTGGGAAATGACATCAGGGTTAAAAAAGACACTCTAGATATCATTTCTTCCTAGAAACAATCACGGGTTGGGTACATATCAATATAAGAGAAAGTTTATGCTAGTTCACTTAAATGTAGATATAATTATGTTGCTGATAGTATTGATAGGACTCTGTTACCTTATTTCTTTTCTCCCTGTTTGAAACCACAGTTTTTATTGTTCCTTTTTCTTGACCTTTCACTTATGATTATACTATACTACATCTAACAAATAGTTTTTTGAAAAATTAAGGTATAATTCACATATCATAAAATTTCAGCCATTTAAAGAATACAATTTTTGTGTCTTTTAATATGTTCAGAAGATTGTGTAAACATCACCATGATCTAATTCTAGAATATTTTTATCATCCCAAAGATTCTACAGTGTGGTCCTAGCAGTCATTCCTAGAGATCCAGCCTGTACTATTCCAGTGATTTTATAAGTACCTGATCCTTTAGCTACCTAACAGTCTATGAAGAATATGTTGATGCTGGAGATCTCTCTTGGTCTTCCCTTTTTCAAGCCATCCCTGCCTAGTTGCATCAACTGACCCCACTACTTCAAGACTTCTCACCATTCTGCATGTTTTTCTTTATAGGCTTTTTGATACGGCAATGTCCTTATCAAAATGGAGTATCTAAAGTAAGACACAGGCTGTGGCTTGACCAGTGCACATGGGATAATTGCTATCTTCTTTATTATTGTAGCTGATATTATTGATCATAAGGCCTTGACTGATACATAGAAATCCTGAAATCTGTCCAGTATTACCAACAATGTTACCAACAATCCCACAACATCTGTAGTTTCCTTCTTCTAATGAAGGTAATAATAATTTTAAAAATATATACTGGGGCTGGGAGAGGGCAAAGGGATGAATATGGGGAATTGGCACACATGACTAACACAAACTTAATGTATACCTAACATAACTATAAAACATCAGTTGGTTCACTGTAGTTGGCACTTCTAACTTTGCTGGCCCTGAAAAATAAATAGATTAAGATTAAGGCTAGGAATAGGTATGTTTCTTGAAATGGGCCAAACATTTGTGGAGTCTGTGATAGCACCAAATAAATAAATGTTATGTTCTATCATACCGTGACATTATCTTCAGGAAGTAAAATGAGCAAATAGTTATATTATGAAGGAAGGGGATAAAAAATGCTTACATTTCATGTATGCTGAGAGTTTTACCAAAGTTACTAAATGAAAGCAATATTTGTGACTTAGGGTGGAGCTTTCAAAATAGAGGTCTTTGCACTGATTTTTTTTTTTTTTTCATTAAATGTTAGACTACTTCCAGTGGATAGCTTAATGATTCTATGTGGAACTCTGGAAAAGCAGGTCTAACAGTAACCAGATGTCCTGGGATTTTAAATGGTATGCTAAAAGTAGCAGCCTATGTAAAGTTTTTGAAACCTTACAATGTCAGTCCTTTCTTATTATTTTAATGAACTATTTTAAAAAATTAGTAAGGCACAGAATTAACATAAATATCAAATACCCATCACTTATTTTTAAAATGTTAGCATTAACCATATTTGCTTAAGAAAACTTTTACAGAAATTAATCATCATAGAGAAATAGTTGAAGTCCCTGTTTATATTTCTTTATCATTTTTTCCCCAGAGGTAACAACTCTCCTGAGATTAATGAATATGTTTTAAGTTTATATTTTTACTATATATAGTAATATATAGCTATAGTGTTTGTGTGTGTGTCCATGAACATTTAGCATAGTTTTGTACATTTACAAATTTACATAAATCATATCTCACTATAATGCCATGGTTTCCAATCTAGGTATCAAGGTGCTCCTGGAGTGCCACAGTGAACTTATTGATGTGCTGTGGGATATTTTAAATTTTCAAGAGAAATATGGCAATATCCAACATCTGTCAGAAGCCAGGTCAACTACTAGCTGGTGGTAGTTCACAGTTTCAACATTCGATTTTATTCTTTTTTTTTTTAATTGAAATATAGTTTATGTACTATATTATATCAGTTTTAGTTTCAGGTTTACAGCATGGTATTTTGACATTTATATACATTATGAAATGTTCACCATGATAAGTCTATTAACCAGCTGTCACCCTACAAAGTTATTACGTATTGTTGACTATATCCCCTATGCTGTGCATTACATTCATCCTGATGACTTATTTTATGACTGGAAGTTTGTATCTCTTAAGCTCCTTTACCTATTTCATTTATTCTCCAACCCTCTCCACTCTAGCAACCACCAGTTTGTTCTCTTTATCTATGAGCCTGTGTTGTTTTGTTTTGTTTGTTTGTTTGCTTTTTAGATTCCACATATAAGTGCAATCATACGGTATTTGTCTTTCTCTGTCTGACTTACTTCACTCAGCATAATACCTTCCAGATCTATTCATGTTGTTGCAAAGGGCAAGATTTTATTCTCTTTATGGCTGAGTAATATTTTAATTGTATATATGTATGTATGTGTGTATGTATGTATATACCAGATTTTCTTTTATCCATTCATCTATTGGTGGGCACTTAGGTTGCTTCCATATGTTGGGTATTTTAAATAATGCTGCAGTGAACATAGGGGTGTATATATCTCTTTAAATTATTATATTTGTGTTCTTTGGATAGATACTCAGAGGTAGAACTGTTGGATTGTATGGTAGTTCTATTCTTAATTTTGATGTACTTCTATTTGTTTATTTTTGTTTTTGTTTCCCTTGCCTAATGAGACATAATCCAAAAAAATATTGCTAAGACCAATGTCAAAGAGCATACTGCCTATGTTTTCTCCCAGGAATTTTATGGTTTCAGGTCTTATATTTAAGTCATTAATCTATTTTGAATTTATTTTTGAATACGGTGTAAGAAGTTGGCCCGGTTCCATTCTTTTGCATATATCTATCTAGTTTTCCCAACAGCATTTATTGAAGAGATTGCCTTTTCCCAATCTTATATTCTTGCCTCTTTAGTCACAGACTAATTGCCCATGTAAGTGTGGGCTTATTTCTGGGTTTTCTATTGTGCTCCATTGATCTATGTGTCTGTTTTTGTGGTAGTACCATACTGTTTTGATTACTATAGTTTTGTAGTATAAATTGAAATCAGGGAATGTGATAACTCCAGCTTTATTCTTCCTTCTCAGGATTGCTTTGGCTATTCTGGGTCTTTTGTGCTTCCATGCAAATTTTAGGATTATTTGTTCTAGTTCTGTGAAAAATGCCATTGGTATTTTGATAAGGATTGCATTAGATCTCTAGATTGCTTTAGGTAGTATGGACATTTTAACAATATTAATTATTCCAATACATGAGCGTGGTATATCTTTCCATTTATCTGTGACTTCTTCAGTTTCTTCCATCATTGTCTTACAGTTTTAAGAGTATAGGTCTTTCAACTTCTTGGCTGAATTTGTTTCTAGGTGTTTCATTCTTTTTGCTTCAATTGCAAATGGGATTGTTTTCTTAATTTCTCCTTCTGATAGTTCATTATTAGTGTATAGAAATGCAACAGATCTTATATTCATTCTTCAAGACAAGCATTACCCTGATACCAGACAAAGACACTACAAAAAAAGAAAGTTACAAGCCAAACCCCTAATGAACATAGATGCAAAAACCCTCAACAAAATACTAGCAAACCAAATTCAACAATGCATTAAAAGGATCATATACCATGATCAAGTGGAATTAATCTCAGGGATGCAAGGATGATTCAATATCCACAAATCAATCAGTGTGATACATCACATTAACACACTGAAGAATAAAAATCATATGGTCATCTCAATAGATGTAGAAAAAGGAAGTGACAATGTTGAATATCCATGTATGATAAAGTTCTCAACAATTTGGGTACAGAAGGAACATATCTCAACATAATAAGGGCTGTATATGTCAAACCCACAGCTAACATCATACTCAATGGAGAAAAGCTGAAAGATTTTTCTCTAAGATCAAGAATAAGATATGGATGCCCACTCTTGCCACTTTTATTCACCATACTATTGGAAGTCCTAGCCACAACAATCAGACAAGAAAAAGAAATGAAAATCATCCAGATTGGCAAGGAAGAAGTAAAACAGTTACTATATGCAGATGACATGATATTACATATAAAAAACCCGAAAGACCCCACCAAAACCTATTAGAACTAATAAGTGAATTCAGTAAAGTTTCAGAACACACATTTAACATTCAGTACATTCTTCTTGATGGTGCCATGTCTTTGAGAAGCTGGGGTTTTGGCAGTTGCTGTCATAGAAAGTAGATGTGAAAATCAATATAGAAGTGTGTGAAAATCAATATAGTACAGGAAATAAGAATGACAGTATCCAATATGACTTAAAGTTTTGAGAAGTTGTGCAGTACTCCACAGACATACACATACCAATAATAAGTAATTTAAGAATGGTTATATAAGAATGGAATTAAGAAACTATTTTTCTTTCAATGTATGTTTATTATTTTTTTATGGCCACTATGTTATTGGGACATAAATACTTATTGAGTTGTTTAGAACTAAACTACTCAATAAATGGATCTGTTAGGTAATATTTTAGGCGAAGTTTGCTGATAAAACATTACTAAGATACTAAGGGCTCTACAGAAAAAAAATTATGAAACACTGAGGGCTCACGTCAACTGAAAAATTATGTGTCATTCTGCAACACATTTTGGTCCCACTTGACATTATGTTTGTTCATGGTTATCTGTGTTGGTACCTATAGACCCAAGGCATTTTAGTTGCTGTGTATAGTACTGTGTATTGTTCTATTGCATTACTGAGTCACAATTTATATGTGACTCAGTAACACAACTTATTGATGCACATTTGTTTCTTCCCTTCCCCTTTACTACACTTACCATCATTCTTTTCTTTATGTTGTCCCTCTTTCCTTCCTTCCTTCCTCCCTCCCTCCTTTCCTTCCTTCCTCCCTCCCTCCCTCCCTGCCTTACTTCCTTCCTTTCTTTTGTTCTTTCTCTTTGTTCTTTTTTAGTTTTCTATTTCAGTCAGTGTTGCACTAAACATCTTTGTTAATATCTCCTTGTGTACATGTGAGAGGATTTCTATATTTTAATTGATAGGTTTAGGGAATAAACTTTTTTAACTTTACAAGGTAATGAAAAATTGTTCTCCAAATGTTTCTGAGTTCCCCTTTCTCCATATCCTCTCCAACTCTAGGTATTGACAGACTTTTAAATTTTTTATAAAAAGATAAGAGTAAAACTGTATTTGCTACTTTAATTTTATTTTTTACATAAAGTTGAGCTTCTCTTCATATTCTTATTGGCCAATCAGGTTTTATTTCCTCTGATTTTTTTTTCATTTATATTCTCTCAGCAGTTTTTAAAATTATAATGCTTATTTTTTATTGATTTGTTGTAGCTTGTTATATATTCTAAATAGAAGCGATTCACCGAGGATGTATGTATCTTCCTAGTCTATTGCATGTCTTTTATCCATGTTTATAGTGTTTGGGTTTTGTTTTGTATTGGTTTTTTGGTTTATGCTTATATTGAGAAAACAAAGGTTTTACTGATTTAATCTCTGAATATGGTGTGTATCACTTAATATATTTTCTGATGTTGGACAGTTGTTACATTCCTGGGGTCAATTCTCTGTAGTTATTATGTATTTATGTTTATACATACACATATACATATGCATATTGTTTTATTTGGTTTGCTCTTTTTTTTTTTTTTTTTTTTTTCAGTACGCGGGCCTCTCACTGCTGTGGCCTCTCCCGTTGCGGAGCACAGGCTCTAGACACGCAGGCTCAGCGGCCATGGCTCACGGGCCTAGCCACTCCACGGCATGTGGGATCTTCCCGGACCGGGGCACGAACTCGCGTCCCCTGCATTGGCAGGCGGACTCTCAACCACTGTGCCACCAGGGAAGCCCCGGTTTGCTCTTATTTTATTTAGAGTTTTTGCATCTAAGTTCTTAAGTGGGATCAGGATATACGTTTCCTTTTTCAGGCTCTCTATTTTTAGTATCAATTTCATTATCAACTATTGATCATAACATTATTCAATGTTTCTATTTCTTATTGTATTGATTTCAGTATGTTATAGTTTTCCAGGTAATTTCCCATCTCACTTGATTTTGTAAATTGTCCTTTAGTTGTTCAGTGTATTCTCTTAGATATTTTAATGTTTCCTCTGTCTTAGAGACACATTCTTTCATTTCTGAAGTTTCTAATTTGTTCCTTTTTCTTGCTTCATAGTTTATAATTAATATTATTTTGATCAGTATAGGTTTTATTATCAGGTTGAACTTTGGCAATTTCATATGGTTTAACCTAATATTTTGTCTTTTTAAAGAACCAGTTTTGGCTCTATTATGTATTTGTTCTATGTCATTAATTTTCGTTCTAATCTTTATTATTTATTTCCTTATTTATTTGGCTTTTTTCTGCTATTATTATATTTTTAACTTGCTAAGTTAGATCCTTACCTAATTAGCTTTACAATTCTTTTGTATCATAGATGCATTAAAGGCCATAAATTTTCCACTAAGTATCACTTTAGCTGCATCCCACAGGTTTTGATATGTAGTGTCTTCATTGTTGTTCAGTTTTAAATATTTAATATTTCCATTTTGACTTTTTCTTTCATTCATGGCTTATTTGATTATAACTGAGTTTTCTAGTTTCCAAATATATATGGGTTTTTAATCTATATGTTTTGTTTTAATTTCTGATTTTATTGCATTGTGGTCAGATAACATGGTTTTTATGATATGAATTCTTTGGTGTTTGTTGAGTCTTCCTTTATGGATCAATAATTATTGAATTTTATAAATATTACACAATAGCTTGAAAAAATATGTAGTCCTTGAGGGGAAAAATTTCTACACACAAGTTAGTCCAAAATTATTAACTATATTATTTAAAGTATCTTTACTGTTTTTTTTTTCCTTACTTCTTGAAGTATTTTCTGCCTCATGGTTGACTCCTTCACTTTGTTCAGTGTTCTGCTGGAATTTCACATTCTTAGAAAGCCTTTCTGTCAACATTGCATTAAAATATCTACTTCTCCATATCTTCAGTCTCTTTTTCCCTATCCTACTTTTTCCTTGTGGCATGTTTTAGTACCAGATATTATATTTTATATTTATGTGTTCACTGTCTCCTTTACTAGAACATAAACTGCTGAAGACAGTAACTATGTTTTATTTACTACTGTATGTTCTGGGTCTAAAATAGTACCTGCATAAAAGAGGCATTAAATATATAGTTGTTGAATGAATGAACAAAAGAATAGCAGTTTCTGATATTAAGGTGACCTCATTTTCAGTTGAATGAGGTTGTTTTCTGTGAGAGTTCTGATGGTCCTTCCAATGATTTAGCATTTTCTTCTATCCCATGACTTAAGATCTGTGCCCATAAGAGTCTAAGGAAATCCTGATTGTTTTTGTGTTAATTTTTAAGCTTGGATTTTCTGTCCCCAAAATATAGTATAAATGCTGATTCCTAAGGTGACCATGGAACATATCTGCATTTCATATTTCTTTTATGTGATTATTATTATTTATAACCACCCAGAGCACTAAGAAGAATTTAAATTTTCTCACTACTTCTTCAAGCCAGTCTATAGATTTTTTCCTACTCCTAAGCTTATGGGTAGTACATCCATTAATAAGCATGGAGATGCTCCTTCACCCCTCTCACTGGCTTTAGGTCTTGTCTGTTGTCCACACATTGATGTTAATACTCTATAGATAGTCCCAAATATTTGGGTATATGTGGGTATGATGTCCTAGGGTTCAACAAGGTTTGAGCCCCACCCTGGGCTCTAGCTTTGAGTTATCTGTTCTTTTCTGATACTCAGAGATTTCCTTTTCTGTCTTTCATTCTAATTTAGATCAGTTTTTAATTATCAAAATTATCCTAAGTACCTGTGTATTTGAAGTGAGAGATAAAATCACATCAGTGGAATCTGCTGTAGTTACTGAAATGAGTAGCATTTCATAATAAACTGTCTTTTCTTCTAGTATGTCCAATAGGATCTTTACATGAATCTTTATTAAGGGTGTTTATAGCATGGTAATCCCCTTACAGAAGATGCACAGTAAGTATATTAATGTATCTAGCACTTGATTTGGATCATGTTGCCCTAATTCTTCAGTGGCTGTCATATTTCTGTGTCATATCAAAAATCGTATGAGATTTTTTTCAAAGAAAATATCCTTTAACAGTTAACATCATGCAATGAGTATTTGTGTGTGTGTGTGTGTGTGTGTGTGTGTGTGTGTGTGTGTGGTGGGAGCAAGGAAGAGGGAGACAAGAGAGGTTAAAGAGTTTAGGTGGAAAAAGAGACTATTAGACTATTAAGAAGAAAAAGACAGTTTAGGAGAGGAGGGGAGATAGGGAGAACATGGGGTGTGGGCGAGAGTGCATTGATAAGACAGCTGGTACCTAAACAAGACAAATCTTTGGCAAGGTTGGTTTAATTCTTTTCAGTGAGGCAGATGAACTGTAGCAGAGACAATAAACTATTCTAATTCCAATCTGCCCTCCCCTTCAACTCCTTAAATCTGACTTCTTTTCACATATAGCTAAACTGGTGCTTTTTGCTGACACCTGAGTGAAGTTGAGAGGTTTGCACTTACACTCAATTTTTGGCACTTTATGATTTGTACTGTACTTATGTCTACAGGGGAAAATTGGTCCCTCTGAGTGCAGAGTAAGTGACTGTCAGCTTGATTGTGTGTGAAAGCTCCTAATCTATCATGTGATATTAACAGGAACCCAGTATCAGCAAACCTGTGTTCTTTTGGAACTGCTTTTCTTCAGCATTCTCTATATGTAACAAGAGCATAGGTAATAAAGGTATTCAAGTCTCACAAGTGAGATGTGAACACTTCATCCTCTTTTGCAAATATTGCAACATTTTGTGATTCTCCTTCATATCAGAAAAGAGAAAAAAATCTTTCCAATTATTTATTTAATGAATCAGTTACTTTATGGAGCTTTTGAAAATGTTCTTTTTCAGATAGATTCAACAGTCTTATTCCTATTGTGTAATTTAGTGGTAAGCTTTCCACGTTCATCTTACCTGGGAAGGTCAAGCATTTTATGACCTCAAAAAGCCTGATCCTTGTTTTGTATAGATAATTACCTAAATGTTCCCATTATTTAGAATGGATATTTCAACCATCTCAAGGTTTACTTTTACTAGGATTCTCAAGTGTTTTCATTTATTGAATACTGAATCCAATTGAAGCAGCTTTTATAATATTGTCTAAAATCTTATATTTTCTTATTTTATTTTAAAATTCATAGTTGTATGACATGCTGATGTAGCTTAATTGTAAACTTTACATTTAGATTTTACAGCTTTAGCATTTGTGCAAAGGCCTAGTTGAAGCTTAAAAAATATTTTGACACCATAGGTTCTGGAGGTTTATGTGGCCAGAACAGATAAAGCAGAATTTCATGTTGGAAAGGTAGAGTACAGTTTATTGGTTATCACAAATAGAAGGCCTGATAACTTAATGAAAGCTGATTGGCAGTAGGATTTATCATAGCAACTGTAATACGGAGAATAGAAAATGATAATGTTACTAATTAATAAAGAATGCATCTCATGACAATGTGGATCAATGTACTATCATTTAGAATCTTTACCAGCCAAGTTTTATTTAATTATGTAGCTATTTTGGTGTTGGGATACAATTTTGAGAAGCTTAAATACCTTTTGAGATGGTTATCAACCCGAATCAGGTAAAGGAGTGTTTAGTACTTCAGATATAGGAAGGTTTATTTTAATTGGGAAATTTAGAAGACCTAAAAGATTTTGAGGAAGAAACAATTCTTGTAATGAATGTAATGAAAATGTAGCTTGAAATGGCTTGACAACATTTTCAATAAAATACTGGAAGAAAAATCAGTAAATATCTTGAAGACATGACCAATGAACAAGATGAGTTTATTACAAACAAATCATGTCTGACAAAATTAATAGTTGTTTAAAATAGAATTGCAGAATTAGCATGGATAAAGGGAATGCATTTTTTAACTTCAACTGAGTATTTGTTGTAGCTTTTCAAAAATAATTTAAAAATTAGGATACAAATAATCTAATGGATTGAATATTTATGGAAAGACAATGAATCTACTTAAGGCCAAAATATAGTACTAAAAATATACCCAAATTGGGATTAGGTGGCAGTGACAAGGGTGACCTGAGAGGTTTGGGTCCCCCATTATCTCTATTGATCCCCCTAAATACTCATACAATTCATGTAAAAGCAACATGCATGTCACATAAAGATGGCTTCTAATACAAGTTCTCCTAGTGCCCCTTCTAATCATATTTTGTTGCTCTGTTTGCCCTATATAGAAATTCCATAGGCTTTATTGATGAATTTAGATCAATGGCCAACTAATCTGTCTTACTTTCTGTTTTGTTTGTTTTTAATTGAGGTATAGTTGACATATAATGTTATATTAGTTTCAGGTATACAACATAATTGTTTGATACTGTATATGTATATATTGCAAAATGATCACCACAATAAGTCTAATTAACACCCATTACCCCACATGTTTACAGTTTTTTCCTTGTACTTTTAAGATCTATTCTCTTGGCAACTTTCAAGTATACAATACAGTATTATTAACTATATAGTCAGTATGATGTACATTACATTCCCAGGACTTATTTATTTTATAGCTGCAAGTTTGTATCTTTTGACCACATTCACCCATTTTGCCCACTTCCCCCCGCCCCCCCCCCCCCCGCCCCCCAGCTCTGGTAACTACCAATCTCTTCTCTGTAACTACAGTACATTTTTTTTTTGTAGATTCCATAAGATTCCATTATATATAAGAGACATCATATGGTATTTGTCTTTTTCTGTCTGACTTGTTTCATTTAACATAATGCCCTCAGGGTCCATTCATGTTGTCACAAGTGGCAGGATTTCCTTCTTTTTATGGCTGAATAATATTCCATTGTATATATAAAACAGTTTTTTTAAAAAATCCATTCATCCATGGATGGGTATTCAGGTTGTTTCCAAGTCTTGGCTATTGTAAATAATGCTACAATGAACTTGGGGGTGCAGATATCTTTTCAAAGTAGTGTTTTTACTTCCTATGGAAAAATAACCAGAAATGGAATTGCTGGATTATATGGTAGTTCTGTTTAATTTTTTGAGAAACCCACATGCGTTTTTCATAGTGGCTGCACCAATTTACATTTCTACCAACAGTGCATAAAATATCCCTTTTCTTCAACACTTGTTATTTCTTGCTTCTTAGGTAATAGCCATTTTGACAGTTGTGACATGATATTTCATTGTGATTTTTTTGTTTCTTTTGGAGCGGAGAAAGGTTTATTGCAAGGGCCAAGCAGGGAGAACAGGCAGCTCGTTCTCCAAAGACCTGAACTCCCTGATGGTTTTCAGGGAAGAGGCAACATTTGGAGTGATGACTTCAGGGTGTATGACTTTCTTCTGATTGGTTGGTGATAAAGTAACAAGGGTGGTGTTCCAGGAATCTCAATCATCAACCTCTGCTTCCCACTAGTCTAGAGTCTCAGCATGATGTCACCGTCCTCCACCTGAGTAGGGCCCTTAGTTCCTGCTGGTCTTAGAGAGTCTCCCAGAGAAGCAGGAGGCAACTGCAGCTCACCCTGGGGATGTAGACCCTGGCAGCAGCCACTCCTGGGAGCTTCTCCCATCATGTGGACATTGGTGCTGGTGGGCACCACCTCAGAATGTCATTGTAGTTTTGATTTGCATTTACCTGATGATCCCACTCTCTATTTTTTAAATAAAGTTTTTTTTTTTTAAATACAGGCAACCTTGTTTATGTATTTATTGCCTTTGGCTGCTTTCCTGCTACAATGGCAGAGTTGAGTATTTGAGACAGAAACCACATGACCTACAAAACCTAAAATATTTATCATATGGCCCTTTACAGGTAGTTTGCTGATCCCCGGTTTACATGATTTTTTTTTAACCTTTAGAAGCATTAGAATTGTTGTCAAGTCTGGGCATAGGTAGAATATTTGTACACTGTATAAAGGAGGGAGTGAATTTGTGCATGTTACTACTCTTAGGGTTTAGTCTTACACTAAATCTTCTGTGTTTCATGGGGACTGACCCATCCATTTCAGCAATAAAGGTCCAAAATGACATATGTGACACTGTCACTGCCTTCACTCAGTTCCATTCAACTGTCCTTGACATCATAAAAGTTGATGATGATATATCAATAGGTTTAATGGGGGAAATGTGAAGGGAACTGTGACTGAGAAAAACAGTGTTGTTAGTCTTAAATATGGAGGCATTTTAGGTCTTATTCTGTAAAAATCTATTTTGTTTAGAAATCTTTCAAAATAAGCGTCATCAAATTTATCTTGGACCTTTCTCCCAAAGTACTTATATTAGGAACAGAGCATTCCTCAGTCTGTGATTCAACTAAAAACAATCACCTGTGCATGGTAGGTGCTTGATAAATATTTATGGCTTGAATATTAACTTTATAATTACTTTTTTGTGTTTGTTTATTCATTCCTCAGATATATGAATGCTCACTGCGTGCCAGGCATAATGCCCAGAAACAAGTGATTTGGCAGTGGATAGTGTATAGCTCTCCCTAATGTGGGGAGATGGGCAATGAATGAGTTCATAAATTTAAAAAATAATGATTGCAGAGAATGATAAAGAGTGATTTGTGTCAGAAAGGGTGGATAATGGGATAAAGAGTAACAAGGTACCATTTGAGCTAAGACTGAATGATGAGAAGTGGAAGCCACCATGAAATAAATGATTTGGGAGAAGAGCCTTTAGTAGAACAAGTTCAAAAGCCCCAACCAGTTGTGGCCTCACAAAGGAATAGAAAGAAGACCAGTGTATCTAGATCCTAGTGAAAGAGTTTGTGTGTATGTGTGTGTTGTATTAATTTAGGATCCACCATGTTTTGTGTCTGTGGGAGAGTGTTATTAACAGGGTGGCCCTCTGCATGTTTTCTTAGGTATCCAAAGAATCAATAATTTTTAAACAGATGTGTAGGTTTTTGAAGTCAAATGAGAGTGATTGAATTAATTTTATTTGAATCAATTTTTGTTAAATCCAAGATAAGGTCATGAATAGGTGTCTGGATAGGAGTAAGAGAAGAGTGGGAAGGGAGAAAGAATTCACATAGAGTTTTAGAGAAATTGGAGGTTAGCACTTGGTTCTTTGGCTCCAAGACTGTAGATTTCAGTTACATGAACACTCCTAGACACACTGTAAGCTCAAAAACACGTTTGCTGAATCAATGTATATTGGTTTGAAATCTTACCTGATTGGATTGGAGGGTACAATTTCTGCATTATTTGAAGAGAGAATACATAATGGAACCAGATTATGGAGGACTCTGAAAACCAAGCACAAAGGATTTGATATTGTAAGTGGTAGGGAATCATTATAGGGAATAAGATAATAACTTGATGATTTCCAAGTATTTGTTTTATTATGGTATGTAGGATGATTTAAAGACAGAAGGAGCCAAGGATGATGTTTTATTCCAGGCATACTTTCTATTTTAACCAGGTTCTCATTCTCAGCCTGGTTTGGCTACATTGCAATCAATTACTTCATAACAGAAGCTGGGTCTAATAAAGGAAAGCTGTCTCAGTTACCAAGGTCCTTTTTGTTCTGTAGTCTTGCATCTGTATTTGTATTTGACTTTTGCTGTACCTTCTTTCCTGTCTATGTGATATTTAACAATTTTTCAGGACTCTGAACATTCTGCTTTATTTTGCCTTTTTATATTTGTCTCTCACTGATACCTCCTTGATTGTATTTACATGTAGGGAGTAATTCAATAAAAGTTAAATGGAACAAGTTTAAAATGGAAAGCTTTCCTATACAAACTGTAAGGATGGGATTTCCTTCCTTCCTCCCTCCCTCCCTCTCTCCCTCCCTTCCTTCCCGTCTTTCTTTCTTTCTCTTTCTCCCTCCCTTCCTCCCTTCCTTCCTTCCTCTCTCCCTCCCTTCCTTCCCATCTTTCTTTCTTTCTCTTCCTCCCTCCCTCCCTCCCTTCCTTTCTTCCTTCCTCTCTTTCCCTTCCTTTCTTCCTTCCTTTCTTTCTCCCTTTCCTTCCTTTCTCCCTTTCCTTCCTTCCTTCCTTCCTTCCTTCCTTCCTTCCTTCCTTCCTTTCTTTCTTCCTTTCTTTCTTTCTTTCTTTCTCTCTTTCTTTCTTTCATCAAACTTTCTTAATGGGACTACTCAAAATGTAAAAGTTGGTATACTGAAAGCAAATCCTGAGCAACAAATTGGTTGCTATCTCTGTGAACACTCAATCTATCAGTGAGAAAGATATGCCAAGAAAATTTTCATGTTGTGGCAGGTTTAGTCACTGAAGCAACTTGCCTGCCCTCACTAAGTATACATTTTACTTTAATATTTCTATTTCATAGAAACTATTTCAGACTAGAAAGTAAAAATCATATAATCTGGTTTGTCCCTTTCTTCAGACAAATTAGGAATAACAGACAGTCTTACCTTTGGGAGCTGTCATTATGATAATATGGCCCACTTATCTTGGTTGGCCCTCACAATAATATATAATCACTCAATTTTGTATCTCATCAGAGCTATTTCCGAAAAGGAAATGAGGAGTCAGCTTTTATCATAGGATTTTCCTCTGAGTAGTTGACTCTGGGAAATTTACAAGGGTATATAACTGTCACAAAGGTGGTGTTAGTTTTGTCAGTAACTTATGAACAACTCCCCAAATGGCTATGTCTGAGCACAACACTGAATATTTCTTATATGGTAGTGAAGAGGTGGACTTGTGTTAAATATAAAACCACGCAAGAAAATCCATCACCTCATGAAGGATAGAAACTGCAAATGTAGTATAGTTTGTAGGAGTATAGACTCTGCAGGAAGATTGAATGGGTGTGAATCCTGGTTTTGCCACTCAGTAGAGAGGTGATCTTTGGCAAATTTCCTAATCTTTTTGTGCTTCAGTTTACACATCAATAAAATAGGGATAGTGATATCTGATTTTGAGGTAACTACCTCTTAGAGGTTTTTTTTTTAATTTTACATTAAGTAAATATACATAAATATACATAGAACAAAACCTGAATACAGGAAATGCTTATATATTTGCTATTTTCTGATAATCTTTAGAAGTAAAGGTAAAAATTAAGTAGCTCTCTCTCTGACCCTGCCTTCTCTAAGAGTTACAAATGTATAAGAAAATTGTTGCCACTTCTAGAATGTGGAATGATTTGAAAACAGCACTATTTTGTTTTAAAACTCAAAGCAATGGTAGTACAATTGTCCTAAAAGGAGACATTATTTAACATTTAGATTAAGGTTAAATTAAGCAGAATTGTTTTTATACCCCTCTTTTTGAAAAAAATGAAACAAATCATAAGATGATAGTTCCTTATTAGGGGCGTCTTCAAAAAGCAACTTTAAACATCCTTGTTATGTCTTGAGATCACTGTGTAGTCAGTACAGTCTCTGATGTCCACCTACTTAGAATTCTGTAAAATTAGAAGACAAGTGGTCTTTACATGGGTTCGTGGACTCCTGGAAATTTTATTCAAAATTTTGTGAACATGTACACTTTCTTAGAGAAAGAGATTCTTGGTTTTTATCATCTTCTGAGAGAGAATTATTATCCCCCAAAAGAGTAAGAACCGTCCTCTGAGGCAATATAAATTTTTTGTCTTCAGTGAAGATAAAAGTATAATACCCTATTTACCAAGGCAGAAAAATCGAATAGTATATTTTAGGTTTTTAGTTAAAAGGATCAAAATGAAAATTTTATTCTCCCTAGTGAACACTTAGCTAGCCAGAAAATTTAATTAGCCAGAATTCCAGGTAATCAATGCTTACTTATGTCAAGCAGCAATCATTCTTCAGTATATTAGCTGAGTTGGTATTTTGTCCAGAGAAAATGGTGATTTTTGTCTACTGTTCAGTCTTTCTTGTCCTAGTTTCAGAATTATTAACATTTGCAATAGTTTCATAATTGTATGTTTCTTACGATATGCTTAGGAGTAAAAGCATTATATAAATGCTTGCTTCAAAACCATTATTATATCAATCTCATTAATATAATTTAGTACAGAATATTTCTACTCATTCTGTCCAAAGGCACTGTGGAATAAAGTATCTGAAAGAGGACAAGGGGAAGTTGGGAGAAAGGGAATTTTATTGAACTCTGAAATCTTAAAAATGTGTTGTAGGGCTTCCCTGGTGGCGCAGTGGTTGAGAGTCCGCCTGCCGATGCAGGGGGCGCGGTTTCGCGCCCCGGTCCAGGAGGGTCCCGCATGCCGTGGAGCGGCTGGGCCCGTGAGCCATGGCCGCTGAGCCTGCGCGTCCGGGGCCTGTACTCTGCGGCGGGAGGGGTCGCGGCAGTGAGAGGCCCGCGTACCGCAAAAAAAAAATGTGTTGTACTTCTTATGCACTTATGCAAATGTTTAAATTCATATTTACTTTGGTGTTTTTAGTTGCTTTTATTAAAATGTCTTAATAGAATATTTTTAAATAATTGTTTTATGGATCCTTAGAAAGTGTACACATTCCAAGCTTAAAAACTTTATTTAAAGTTTTTAATTGAAGGAGATTAAGTAAATAATTCAGAAATGCATTCTGTTTACCTGTTAATAATTAAGCAGGTTAGACTATGTACTTTTTATAGTCATGGTGTTTTAATTTATTTTTTTGTTGGTGTGTTGGTTTTTAAGATTTTATTTAAGGCATTCTGCTATTGGGAACTAAAAATAAACTGAGTAAAGCTGCACATTATAAAGGAAATGGCTTGGGTTACTTTTAAAGAGACAAGTGAGAAAAAAAAGGAATTGATTGGATTTTAGGGTTAAAGGCAGTATTTAGTACATAATCTTTCTGAACTTTTCCCCTCTATTTGGAAGGGAAACTGTAATACCTAACAGAAAGAATAACTGAGTCAGGTGAATGGTCTTCTGTTGCCCTAGAGCTCTGGCGCAATGGAATTTGATTTGATTTTAGATGGCTTTAGTGTAGGGTTTAGCCAGGTCACTTTTATGGATTCTTGGAGAAGTCTACCATAGAACTTATCAGATTTCTCTGGTGTTTCAAAAACTTTGATAATACTTAAAGCCAGAATGAATACCTCCACCTTCAGAAGCACCATTATGGATGAACTAGAACTAAATTAGTCTTTTCTAGTCTTAGAGTATGTCTTATCCTCTTGACCATGTATGTACAGGTTCTTTCTTTCTGATGTTCTTTAAGGATTGTAAATTGATTTTCATTTGGCATCTTTGATCAGATACAACCAAAGTTTGTATTTAAATTTTTATTTAATGATGAAGACATTTTCTGTAATTATTGATAACAAATAGTCTTTAACAGTTTCTATTCATTTTGTCCCAGCCTGTCATTTGCTTTGTTTGAATTTTTACTTATTTGAAATTATACTCCTCCTACCTCTAAAACTGATGCTTCATTTGTTCTCATGGCAAATTTTGTTTGTCTCTCTGTAGTGGTCCTATTGCTGAAATTGATACATGTTTTATCTGTTTTCTCTTATAATAGTATGCTTACTGTATAAATATAAACTCAAACTTCTTAAAATTTCTACATTCCAGGCTGTGCCTTTCCTTGAAAATTTGATCAAATATGTGGACAATTAAAATTTGGCTTCTAGGAATCTAGTAGTTACCATTATATGTGATTGCTGTTTTATTTTTTTTAACAAATCTTATTTTTCTTTCCTTTTACTTTCTTTTTTTTTTGCTTTGTTGTTCTATTTCTTCCCTCCCTCACTCCATCTTCTTCCCTTCTTTACCTCTTTTTTAAAAATCTATGCAGTTAATGGAGGTGGCCTTCACCAAAAATAGGACAGATAGATATTTTCAAATGGCTTTCTTAACATTCAGGAAATCTAATGATATATCATCTAATTTTTTTTCTGCACCATAGACTAAGTGTCTTGTTTTAGTGATTTTTTTGTCTTTATGAGAAGTAATTTGTATGTATTGTAGAATATTTGGAAGGAAATTGTAAAAAGAAAAATATCTATTATATCTTAATATCTGAGATAAGTACTGGGAATAATTTAGTATATAGGTGCTTACATGCTTTTTATAATACATATTTTTTTCTAATACATATGTACTCACACATACATATAGATCAACATTTATATATGCATTGACCAAAAATTTGCATAGTTTACATATATTATATATACACAAATTATTAAAAATTGCTATCCTAATATCATTACCATTTTACAACCTGAATTTTAAGCTTAATGGTGTATTATAAATTTTTACTTGCCATATTTAATGGAAGCTTATCATTATATCACATAAAATTTATTTATCCAGTTCACTATTATGGAGTATTTAGGCTATTTTAATTTGCATTTCTTTCATTGTAGTTACGGATTAATATTGTTTCATATATATCTTAAGTTTCTTCTGTTGTGAATTACTTGTCTATTTGAAAAACTGAGATCTTTTCTTTCTTTCTTTCTTTTTCTTTCTTTCTTTCTTTCTTTCTAAAGACTGTTAACACTATGAATATCATATATGTTAAAAATATTTGTCTTTGTTTGTTGTAGACATCTTAATTTTCAAGATACTTTTGGATTTATAAAAGTTTTAATTTTAAGTTGTCAAATTCATAAATCTTTGTGCTTATGTTATATACTATTACTTATGTGCTTCAAAAGGCCTTCTTACCTTGGAGTTCAGAAAATTATATACATAAGTTTTCTTAAAGCTCTTTGATTATTTTACTTACTATATTCAGATATATGAATCTGATTTTTATTTTGGTGCATGGCAAAGGTAGGGAACAATTTTTTTTTTTTCGGTCACTTAATGAGTCAACTATCTCAACACTCTGGAAATGCAACCTGTAATATTTACCCCATACTGAAGTCCCTATGGTCTGTTCTACAGATCTGTCTCTTCCAGTGACAGTTATCACACTGTCACTTATATTTCAGTCTTTGGTAAAAGCTAACCTTGTTTTCTACTTCTTTGCTGCAGAGCCAATAACTAATACTTGTTATTTTTTTTATTGTAATCTCCTATTCTATTTTATCACTTAAAAAAATTAAACTAGCTTTAAAACATCAGAACTACTAAAAATAATTTTAGTTCAATTCAGTTCAACAAAGATTTATTGACTGTTCACTATACACCAGGCCCTGTGCTTGTATTAAGAACACATAAATGAATCAGCTGCCTGCGCTATAGGGTTCTTGCACTAGAAACACGTATTAATCTGATGGAGGAAGACAAAGAACGTGTGAATGGTCAAGATAGTGGGCTAGTATCAATACCTTCATTTTTTTCTGATTATTTCTTACTCTTTTTTTATCTATGACTTATTGGCTCTAACCATTTTATATATTTTCCCTCTTTCTTTTTAATCCATAAATGATTAATTATTAAGTGACATTGATTTAACAGAATTAGATTGATTTAGGCATATGAAATATGGTAACTTTCTCATATTCATATGGTCTGTTTTTCTAATTACTGAACTGATAATTGTGTCTTCATATTTTCAATTCTATAAATGTTTATTGAATTCTTTCTAGGCACTATTTAAGGAGCTGTAGGGAAACAAAAATGGATGTCTTTGACAAATTTATAATCTAGTGGGGGAATTCACCATTTATAAAAATAATAGCAACATAAAATAATAGTTATTGAGAGTACTGTTTGCAAACCAATACTAAGAAAGGTAGTGTGTATCTCCTTTAATCCTTATAACAGCCCATATAGCCCCAGATATTATTTTTTTGACTCTTTTCCTTACTTCACTCAGGAATTTTCTTATTGTTGCCCTCTCTGAGAAGATTTTCTGTCCAGACCTATCTAAAATATCAGCCCATGTAACTCTCAGTGCTATTACCTTGCTTTGTTTGTCCTCATAGTATTAATTATAGGACATTATTGGTTTAATGGTTTATTTGCTTATTGTTTGTTTCCCCTGCTAGAATGAATATTGAGTGAAAGACTATGAAAAATGGGTTGTAGAAGTTTGCAGTTGCAAAAGGTCAAAGTTTAATATATGACATTTAACTTCTTTAAGCTTAAATTGTTTCATCTGTAAATAGATGTAGACTTAGTGCCTTTTCATAGGTTGGTCAGGCTGTTGATTCTTTGCTTCAATAAATATTCATTGATCTCCTACTATGTAGCAGACACTATTCATATAAATGGGGGATACAGTGAAAGAGACAAGGCCTGACCTCATGGCCCTTCCATTCTAGTAGGGAAGACAGACAATAAATAAATAAAAATTACTTTTATAAAATATCATGTAATGGCCAAATTAATTTCCTCCAAAGTATCCTTCCCCACCTCATCCGTACAACCTGAACATTTTTTTTTCTTTTCCATTCCTAGTTATCCTCTGTTTATCCATGATTAATAGTTATTATCTCACTCCTAGCAGATTCTAATTTTCAGAGCCTCTTCTAAAGTTGGTGTTGCAGAATAAGTGTGGTATTACTCAGGTACCCTGACTATAGCAGAACCATCACCTTCCTTTTCTGGATCCCATTTATTTATTAGTACAGCATAAGCTCAGGATCGCTGGTATGGTTTGTTATTTGAGTTTTTGTTTTCCCTTTGTTTCTGCATCTTAAAGATCTAGTCAGTTAAAACCCTTAGACCTTCTTCGTTTTAATAGAACTTTTACTGTAGATGTACTTGTTTACAGGATTGGCTTATGTTTACGCATTTCCATTAGTAAAACTGCTTTTGGGACTTTGAATGGCTGAATCTCTGGAGAGTATTAGTAAATATGACATTAAGGTCCTCAATGAGATTTCATAGCAAATTTAGAGAGAACACTTTCCGAGGACATACAATATCAAACTCAATTTTTAATAGGAGAGTTGTTTCTAGTTAAATCTTTTTATATTTTAACTCAGCAAATTGGCTTTAAAGTCACCTCAGCATCCTGCCTGCTTTACTGCTCCCGGTCCTAGTTTTCATTCTATACTATCAAAAGCATTTGGTCAGAAGATAGTTTAAAAGTGACTGATCCATTTGTTTGACAGCCCTGCCTCCAAATCTGAGTAGGACCCTCCTATTAGCCTTGCTTGCTGAGACAGGGATCATAAAGCCATGTTTTAATATCAGTGCATTAGGTACTAAAGACCAGTTCAAGCTCTATTGAGCATGTTACCCTCTACTCCCTGTTTCTTTCCACCCATTTACTTTTTATTCTCTTTAGATTATCTTTTTTATGAAAATCTCTCCAACGTCACTCATATTTTGAGGACAGGGCTTGTATTTTATCTTTGTATACTTCCTAAATTACCAGTGCTTACCAGTGTATTATGGGTAGTAGATCTTTGCAAAATCTCTGGTAATTAAAAATAAACAAATGTAATAAAGACTATTGGAGATTAGTGGGTTTTTTAGATCCGTTTTTTTAATTTAGAAAATATAAATGGGGCTTCCCTGGTGGCGCAGGGTTGAGAGTCCGCCTGCCGATGCAGGGGACACGGGTTCGTGCCCCGGTCCGGGAATATCCCACATGCCGCGGAGCGGCTGGGCCTGTGAGCCATGGCCGCTGAGCCTGCGCGTCCGGAGCCTGTGCTCCACAACGGGAGAGGCCGCAACAGTGAGAGGCCTGCGTACTGCAAAAAATATATGTATAAATGTAAAAACATCTGTTTGTATAAATTACTAAAGCTTGTAATAATACTATAATAAATATTCTGTTCTCCATCTAAACCCTGTACACAGTGGTTTAAATTGTAAATTCATGCCGTATTTTACTGAGTACTTGTTCTGCACATAGACAAATTAATGTGTTAGCCTTTATTTTTCTTTTTAAAACTATAGGTATTGGAGGTTCCCTGGCAGTCGAGTGGTTAAGACTCCACACTTCCAGTGCAGGGGCCTTGGGTTCGATCCCTGGTTGGGGAACTAAGATCCTATGTGCTGCATGGCACGGCCAAAACAAACAAAAAACTATAGATATTAGTTGGCATACACAAACTCAACTACCTACTTCTCATGACTAGTCATAAAGATATTATGGAAATGTAAATTGTTTCCTTGGCAGATTACTAAGTTTAAGTATTTCTCTTTTACAGTCACACAAAAAGAAGTGTTAAGAATTGTCCTTTGAGACTCTGAAGACTAAAGGTAATATCCAATGATATTTTCTTCAATAGGTTTTTATCTTCCTGGAAAGTTTCATAATTTTAAAGGCCTTGGGTTTACTGCCTCAGGTCTTTTCTTTATTGCCCTTTAGCACGTTAAATAAAATTTTCTATGCCTACCTAAAACAATCTGAAATTATAAGTCAAAAAAAGAAGAAACCTTGTGTCATCTCAGAATATGTCACCTAATTGGGTGTTGCTGTATACCCCTTGATCCTCCTATTTGGGAATGTATTATGGCCCCTCCCCTGTTTTTTAAATCAGTTTGGAACTCTTCTGATTTTATACCTCACCCTTTTCTTAAATAGACACATTGGCTCAAAGTCAAAAAGTCAGTACCAATTCCTCTTCAGCAAGAGCTTTACAACTAACTATAAGAAATAAACAAGCATTTTTGGGGAACAATGAAACTGTGCAGACAAGATTTAGTGGCAACTCATAGTCAGAAATCCAGAATTTCAGGCAAGAACTTTACAATAGACTTGTGTTGCTGCATTGTGTATAAAGAGCTCATAGGGATTGAAGAAGGTTTCTGAAACAAGAGGGGACTGTAATTACTTTGCTTCTTACATGCATGGTTAGATCTTCCAGTGAGAATAACATGGTAGGGTAATTTATTATAGAAGAGTAAATCACAGATTACATTGGAGGGAGATGGGGTGGTGTGATCCAACCATCAGTTTTGTGAATACATACACTTAAGCATGTGTGATAGCTTGTTTTTAATTTCTTTACACCAGTGCACACCTCAAACATTCCGTTTAGCAGTGGGATATGCAAATTGTTCCAAATGCAGCAGCAGTACTTTCACCTGAATGTCAAAACTGTCAGAGAGCTTTAAATCAAATCTTTATAACATTTAAAAAAAACAGCCAGCCCTAAGATTGAGGCACCAAACTCACTGCAAAAACTTGATTCCCATACTTTCAAAAAGCTCCTGTATGTCAACAGGGTAATGTCAAAGTTCTCATTCACCTGCTTTCTAATTTTAACCTTTTAAGGATTTTATTTTATTTGGCTTAATTATGATATTTTCTACAAATTAATGATAAATGCCTTGATTAATAAAACCAAATGTCAGAGAAAATGACAACTTGATGAAAAATTAATACTCGGCAATATTTTAAGGTACAGAAGTACTAAAGATGTACTCTTAAATCTCATACTTCATTAGCTCCTTTTGAAGGTAGGTAACCAGGATTTTCCTTGCACTTAAGTTTTCACAGCCACATGTGTAGATGCATTTTAGCAGTATGATTTTCAGCTGTTGCTTTGACTGCTAGCTGTTATATACATACACTTTTAGCTTTTCTTTTGCTTCATAATATTTATTTTTATTTTACAAAATCAAGGTAAACTATATTTTGGGTTGGTTATATTGATGAAGCTATCATACTAAGAATCCAAATAGTAGTGTGTGTCTATGTGTGTGTGTGTATGTGTGTGTGTGTGTGTGTGTATTTCAAGAGATCTCATGGTGCAAAATGTAGTAATTGGTGATTGGATATCTGCTACACTATTAATTCATTTGGTTATGAATATTTCAGCTGTTATATTTTAAAATTATTCAGTAAAAATAATCTAAGGAAAATAGGTTTTTTATGGAGATTTGTTTTTTTAAATATATTCTTCATGAGCTTTCATTAAAAGACCTGAATGCCAATAAAGAATTGTAACTTGCTTTCTTCTTATAAACAGTTGGTTAGATAAAAATCTGAAGAATAGGAAATATGACTTATTTTTTCTCCTTTTACTGCAGATCATGGAGTTGAAAGATAAAAACTATCCCTTGTATTTTTCCATGTTCACAAATATCAGGATGATTTTTAAATATGAATACTTAAAAATTCTATTATATGTTATGCGGAAATGGTACTATGGAGGATTATAGTCCATGTTAGTTTTATTTTTATATTTCAAAGATAAAGCTGCCAACCAAATGAGGGAAGGCACAATGACCTCTTCTGTGCCATGCTTTTGCTTGGTTTGGCTGTTCAGAGATAAAACGACTCACGTAATATACTGTCAGTGAAATGGACTCACTTTGACCATCTGTTCATGTAATGACATACCTATCAACAGAAATTTTTGCCAACTAATGTTAAAGTCACTTTTCTGTAACATACTGGGAACTTCTGGGTAGGTGTTTCAGGTATGTTGCTAAGCACAGTAAGATAAATAGAGAGGAGTGTTGGTCAATATCCTGTAAATACAGTATATGCCAATCCCAAGGGAAAAACATTCTTCAATGGAGATTTCTAGTAC
Source organism: Phocoena phocoena (assembly GCF_963924675.1). NCBI lineage: Eukaryota > Metazoa > Chordata > Mammalia > Artiodactyla > Phocoenidae > Phocoena > Phocoena phocoena. Next base: position 85,086,325 of record NC_089222.1, read on the forward strand.
TGTTTAAAATTGGAGATGGATTGTGCTGAATCTTCCCTTAGCTGGCTCTAGGTTTTATTGTTTCTGTGTCTTGCCTGGTTCTAGGCATCTAGTCTGTACCGGCAAAGCTACTTGATGAGGAGAGGCCACCAACAACTCTGCCCTGACTGCTTACATACCTGCCATGAATAATAAATCTGTCAGCTAGTTATCACTGCGTTGTTAACTGTCTCTGTTCTTTCTTAGCTGATCACTGCCCAGAGGAGTTTAAGTTCCATTGTATCACAAGACCTCTGTTATGTTTCTATACCTGCATTTATTTGTATGCAAAAGCATTCATTCTTCTTTTTTTCATATACCAGTAAATAAGACATGCCCCAGTTCTCTGACAGTTCTTAAATTACATAGCAAACAATGTGCTTTTTCCCTCCTTGTTTATTCTATTCTTCAGCCTCTTATCAATTTACTTCTGCATATGAGCCAATTAAATTTTATTCATTAGTTATAAGATTTGGAAATACTTACACCTACCTCACAATCCACAGTTTTATAAATGTTTAGTTGAGATTATAGTTATTTGGGGGTAAATACAAAGAGAACATCATCCTTTCCCCAAAACGAACAAAGAAGATAGACTGAAACCCAAAATAGTCTCTTAAAGGCTTTTGCTTGGTGTTATGTTGTTTGATCCTAGAAATGAGGACAACTGATTCAACCTTACACAGTTAAAATCTTTAGCTTCAGGGAGTTGAGTTATGATATTTTAAACATGATGCTTGAGTTAACACAGACAACAATTAGCTGATGTTCTTTGAAGAATCTAAACCTTATAGGAAATTAAACAGTGTTAGACTCTCATTCAACAGAAAAAAAAAAAAACCTAAAAATAAATATGTTTTCTAATGGACTTAAAATACATAAATTTCCAGTTTTAGTACTTATAATTAGACCATATCTTCTCTCTAAATGACTTATTAGCACCTTTGGAAACTGTATTCTCTCCTTTAAACCTACAGTATTTTATTCTGCAAGGTCAGGTAATTGAGACCTTACTGGTTTGGAAATATTAATGCAGCTTCCAAAGTTACTTAATGCATAACTTAAGTACCAGAAGAATGATCAGTTCTATTAAATAGGATTCATTTACCATATTTTTTTCCTTTGGACGCTAGTGTTTATGTTAATTGAATAAAGTATGCTCATGAAACACACTGATAAATAGAGCAATAAAAAGTTACCAAGAAAAACTATGACCATTGTCCAAGATGTGTAGGGGATTTGTGTTTCTTGACTAAATGCTGCATTCATTCTTCCTCTCTATCTACCATTCCCCCATATATCCAGGTCTCTTTTTGTATGCTTTAGTGATGACAAGATGTTTTTTTATTCCTCTAATGAAGTGGGAAGCAGATTAACATGCTTTCTTCTTGGGAATTAGATTACTTATTGTAGTACTGCTCAACATATCTTTGTAATACTCCCCAACCCCTACCCACAACTAATTAGTGACTTTCAGAATTAGGGAAAATCTTACTTGTGTGGTGGTTCTATATTTACCAGTGATCAAGGAAGTGTTACTAATACACTTGTCAGTGTTAAAAAAGAATTAAGTAAATAAAGGGCCAGATGGTCGAGCCCAGGACCTATCAAGAGCCCAGTATGTGTGGGCTGGTCCAAGGGAATGACAGAAACATTACCAGGCTAAGTGGAATCAGAGTTTGGCTTTCACTATTAAGAAACAGACTGTTTTTCAAATATGTTTTCTTATGATATAATAATTTACATGTTCGGATCTCCTTTGTACTAGTAACATTTGAGTGCATGTATTTCCCTGCGCATCAAGAGCCAACAGTGTTTACAAAAGTCTCCTTTCTGATACATGTAACAGGACATAGTAGCATCAAAGTAAAGCAATTACCAGGCAAGCATTTTTTCTGGTTCAGAGAAGAATTCTTTGCTCTCTCACAAAAATCTATGTTTTTACTGTTATAACTTACTCATTATGCTTTATTATAATTGACAATAGACTCTATGGTTTATGATATAAGAAACCTGGTTATGTAATGTTTGCTGTAGTACATGGCCACGTGAGGAACTAGTAAATATCTCTTAGTGTTTTGTTGTAATAAGAGCATTAAAATAAGTAGTTATAATAAGATTAATTTAAACTGAAGATATTAAGAAAGCAAATTCCCTTCCTTTCCTATGATTTAATTGTCTTTACATGTATACAGACATAAACACTTATTTCCCACTCTAATTTCCATCCTTTTTATTTTTCATCTATTTTAATTTATTTTATCTTGTAATATGCACTTTTGGAAGCTGTTTTAAATCTTTCTGGTTTCTAGAATAGATGCATGGGTCAGTGAATTGCTGGGTAGGTAAACTGACTAAATAAAGTATACACTTTTTTCCAAATTTTTCTTCCTACAATCACATAAATAATGCTAGAAGAGATTAACTAACTATAGACCTCCTGCCTTCCTTCTCTTCCTTCTTTCCATCCTCCAGCAAATATTTATTGAATATCTGCTCTGTGCCAGGAACTTCCTAGGGGTTAAGATATAACTGTTGAAAAAATGAAACATAGCCTTTCCCCTTTGGGGAACTGATAAGAAAGAAGGACTAAGAAGAAAATAAAATACACATATAAGTAAATATTATAACATAGACATATAACTAAATGACATTTTTCTGGACTTCTTAATTCTGGCATGGGTTAAGAAGTTTGGTCTATAATGGAGGAATTATCTTCAATGGTCTACCTCCTTAATAGAGGTTTACTTCTAGATTTAAAAAATGCAGGCTGGCAAAATTATTTCAGATTATGTTTTGAGGGGTGGGTGGCCTTGGGATGAAGATAGGTGAAGCAATATTTGCTTTCAAGGTAAGGCATAAAGAAAACAATTTTATAAATCTGGCTTACTATATATGATATAGGTGACTTCCATAAGTATTTTCAACCTCAGATTGAAAAGTCATGGGAATTTCTAGTATTTAAAAAAAAACAACAATTATTTCTTTAAAGATTGTTTATTAATGGTCCAGAGTTTGAGTTTATCTGTGAATTGGGTAGTAGTAGCAGTGATGAAAGAGCAGGTGATGGAAATGTATATTTTCTCCTTCTTCTCTTTGGACATGTGTGTGGAATATTTTTGTCTTCCGATTAGATTGTTCATTATGCTCCCTTTGGACGTGTGTATTGTTTGGCCTTCCAGCCTTGCATGCTCATTCAAAGGCATTCCAAGTCATTATGCTGAACTTCAGCCTTGTTCAGTAAAAAGGTCATTTCCTCCATCAGCAGTCCACTTGGACATTCATTCTTTTTACTCTCAAAAAGACTTTATATGCATTCAGAGTATATTAGATGGATTTGTCAAATTACTCACAGATAATCAGTTTTTTAAAGTTATAATTTAAACTATGACCTCTCAAACTGTGAATTATAAGGTTTGACCCTTTGGTTCACTGTTTGACACAGCATCCATTAATTACAGTTTTTAAAGGACATTTTATTTCAGTTAGAATTTGTGTTATGAAAATAGTTTAAGTATTTTCCCTTTAAATTTCAGGAATAAATGTTTACATGTAAAAATATATATATATATATATATATATATATAATATGTACATTCAAGTATAATAAATAGCTGGCTTGCATATGCATGCTATATTCAAATATATTTATGCATATTTATATATTAGGCCTGTTATACATAACTATAGAAATTTTTATATAATAACCTGTGAGTTAACACTAAGATCATACTTGTTTTATATAACTGGTGTCAGGATGAGACTGACTTTTTAAATAATGTTTATCAGGGTGAGAGGGACTTTATTACTATTTGATTCTAGGTTTTTTCCCTTTTTTTATTTTGCTGAGCAGGGATACAGAACTTGGTGCCTATAAATGCTCAGTGTCTGTCAGTAATTTGAAAGTTCTCAGGATGGTTCAATGTAGCATGATGGAGAAAATAAACTGGTCAAGTGGTTTTCGCAAATGTGCATAGCTCAAGGTACTGAGATGGAAAGTACACAGCGGGAAGGTCAGTTTAGGTAAGTGCAGAAAGACGTCCAGATGTGTGAACACTTTGCTGGTATCCTCAGTATTTGAAATGGAGGAATTTAGTGTTTTTTTATTGGATAAAAAGACGATATGCATATATCTGACAGTAGTTCAGCATACAGTTTTCTGTTGCTATTTAATAAAAATCTAATAATATTTAGATGATTTCTTCACTTCTAAAGCAATTTTTCTCATTTTGTACTAAACCATGTTCTTTGTTGCTAAATTCATAAAATTAAATCTAAAATATTATGGAGAGATGATTACTTAAAAACATCTGAATATTTTTCTTAGAAGTGCATAACCATCCCATTGTATTTCAAGTATTTTAGAAATGGTTAATTTGGTTTTGTTCAAATTCTTCTCTAGGCTACTGTTAGCATGATGTATTTCATATGAAAAGTTAATAATTTAGATGATGACATTGAAAATAAAGACCTCTTAAGGAAAGTGACTCTTAAAGGATCCAATGTATTGTTCCTAAATTTTTTTCCTACAAAATAGATTTTCCTTGTATGTTGAAGTGTGCTACTTTAAGATTAAAAAAAAAAAATTAACTTTATAGAAACCCCAAAAGGGGAAATTAATTTTCCAAAAAGAGGCAAATACTTATCATAGGCCATGTGTTTAGTTATTTCTAAAATACTTTTAAAACAGGATCTAAGCAGTATAAAGTCTTTTTCTGATTAAGCATATAGTTTGGATTGCATTATTTTCCTTTTAAGCCCATTAGTTTGTGGTTTTTAAGGAAATGTTTGCCTCTATTTTTTTTTTCCTAAAAGTAAACGTAAAGTCAGGTTATTACTAACTAAAGGTAGAATTTTCAAAAGACAAAAAATTTCTCAAACTAATTGTAAACAAATTTTTTATTTCACCAAGTATGTCTCCTTTCCCAGACAGTAAGCTTCTTGAGGGAAGGGAATATGCCTTCTCCATTTTTGTGTTTAGCTTAGACCAGATTCTCAGTAAATGTTTGTTGAATTGATTAGCCTATCAACAGACTTAGAGAAACTAACTGTGGTACTCAATTCTACTCAAAATTTATCCACAACACAACGTAGCAAAAAGGAATCCTTTAAGAAAAATACGTGTACTAAATTTCCTTTGGATCACTACTACAGGATTCCCTCTAGGTCTGAATATTTTTTTTGGTGCTTATTGTTATAGCTCAGTAAGGAAACAAAAGTTTTTTCCTATATGCTTCAATGAATTTAAATACAATTTTAAGACAAAAGACATTTTTTAGGCCAAAAAAATGAGGGACCAAACCAGTGACTTGTGCAAATAGTTTTATATCTTAATATTTGAAATGATAACATTAAAGGATTAATATAATAAAGTCTTAGATGTGTTTAATACTCTATAATTTTACACTAACCACTAGTGATAATAGTACTTAGTATGAAACAGCTTTTTATATGTATAGACTTACTCAGGATCTGAAATTTAGGCAATAATTAGCCTCTCAAATGGATCTGTTTGGAAAGCATTATAAAATAATACCTCCCTTCCCAAAGAAAGATGCAGTTGTGTTAAGGCTGCACTCATTTAATGGTGTCTCAACTGAAACAGGTGCCTTCCCTGCTTTGTTCTCCAGGAACAACTTTATAGATTTAAGCACTGAGTATACAGTACACAGTGGCACTATTAAAAAATCAGAATGAGGCCAAGGGAAAATTCATCTAGGATCCACACACCTAAATGCAGTTAGTAAACAGAGACACTAACTCTCATTAAGCATAATTAAACCTAATATTGACTGTAAACTGTTACTTACCTTAAACTTCTCTATAGAGAATGTGGAAAGTGATTAACCTAGCAGACTGGGACATTAATTACTACCACTTTCACATTAAAGTTACCATCAAGAAGGGCTATATTCATAAATAAAACATAGAAGGGATTGAGAGACTAAAAAATATGTAAATTTACTTTATAAAAGGGAAAGAAAAGCCTAAATTTATAAAAAAAATAATAAGTGAGCTGTAAGCGATGCCAGCCCCAACAAAATGGAACTCTGGCTAATTACTACAAAAAAATAGGCTGAAATAATCACAGAAATGTTTCTTTGCCTTCTGACTGACAAAATCTGCTTCACAGGAGACTCCAGTTCAACCAAGTCCATTCTTTCTCAAGCATAGCGTCCTCCACTGCTGAAAGTTTGTGAGGTTTGAGGAGAGGATGCAGGAACTTGGGTGAAATAGAATTTTTTTCCTATTTTTCTCCAGTTGTTAATAGCTCTTTATTTATGAAATTGATTGTAATGATTGTATGAATATTGTTTGATTTGTCAGCAAGAAGGCACAGTGTTTTTTGTTCAGTCAAAATGGTCTGGTAACTGGTCTCCTGCTACTGTTTAATGATCTCCTTCTTGGGTGCAATCAAAAGAGTATGTTGTGAAGGATATAAAAATGTCAGCTAAATTTAAGATCAACTGTTAAGTTTTTATATTATACTGCTGCCCCAATGGGGGAGGCCAGGATCTGGGAGATAAGAATTTAAAGAGAAAAGCAAAGTAATGACAATACAAACTTATCTACCAGCCTAAGACAATGTCTTCAAAATCTATCAGCCTGTTTGCCGTGAATGTGTGCTATTATCTATTACTTGTTTTCTATTTCCTTTCCAATAAGGAACCATATACTCACTTCTGGACTTTCTTATTACTTCACAGGGTGAGGTTTTTCTAATTTTTGGAATTGAATCTCACATACAACCTTGGTTTAACATGTTAGGCTCCTAGCCATGTCTTAGTGCTATCATGCTAAATTTTATTGTTGAAGTGATATAGTACTTGTACATGTAGAAAAAGGAGCCTAGAAATTAAGCCTGGAGCATGTATTCAGTTTTTTTCAGAGGATGTGAGGTTTAATTTTAGAATAAAACCCTAATTTTTTCCCCCTGAATTTAAAGCTAGTTTCACAGCTCATGAGATGAACTAATGAAACAGAAATAATTAATGGACAAAGTCTATCTTTCATTTCCCTCGTTGAAGAAAAATTCACAAACTGGTTGGATGACAGAGGATGAACAAAAACAGCGAGAGTAAGAGTACTTCTATCCTCCATTCTTGTAACAATCATGACATTATGAAGTAACCATAACAATGGCACTCTTATTAATCAGACATATTTATACAGAATTAGTGTTGGCTTCTGCTCTATATTACCTTCAGTTTTACATGAACTTTTATTATCTGTGCATATCAAAAGAGACATGGTGAATGAACAAAGAAGCCCTGTTATGAGACAAGTATTATTTGACATTTTGGGAAGCTCTTATTATAGGGTTTCCTCTTAAGTGAGAATAACGGGAAGGTTGTCATTAGTTGCACTATTACAGACACTCTGGATTTTTAAAAACAGAAATGGAGCCCACTTTTTTCCTTGAAGAGGAATCATTAGTTAGAACAATTCGAATGATCCAGACTTCTAACCAAGATTTGGCCCCCTAATCTCCTTGCTTAATTATGTGAAACAATGACCCCATAAGGCATCTCTTAAGATAATTGTTTTTCCCATGGTTTACAGAGCTAAGTTAACTATATGGTTTTCTTATTTTTTAAAAAATATATCATCATCTTTAGACTTTTGGGAAATCTCTGATTAAACCAAAATGCAGAAGACTTGCAAGGCCTATAGCCCTATTGCAAGCCAGGTGCCTTTTTAGTTTTTCTATGCTAAAAAAGGACAGCTAGGGCTTCCCTGGTGGTGCAGTGGTTGAGAGTCCGCCTGCCGATGCAGGGGACACGGGTTCGTGCCCCGGTCCGGGAAGATCCCACATGCTGCGGAGCGGCTGGGCCCTTGAGCCATGGCCGCTGAGCCTGCGCGTCCGGAGCCTGTGCTCTGCAACGGGAGAGGCCACAACAGTGAGAGGCCCACGTACCGCAAAAAAAAAAAAAAAAAAGGACAGCTCTAAGTAAGTTCTTTCGAGTTCTTCTTCCCAGTCTTATGATAGGTGTGACTGGGAATTATGGTGAAAAAAAGCCTGACTATGGGTAATATTGAATTGATTCTTAAACTCACGGGGTCTGGATGTTCAAAAACTGACCAGTTGTCATATTTTTTTTTCTACAGTTTAGGATAAAATTTTAAGTCCATAGAGTGAAAATAATACTATTGAAAAGAAAATAGGTGAATCACTACAGCTGCAATACATCAGCTGCCTGAATAAGGAGAACAGTGATTCTCAAAGTGCAGAAAGTAGAGATCAAAACTACCACTTGTGGGGTCTTTTCAAATTAACCTCCCCCAGGTTGACAATTATTTGTATAGACACTTGTCTGAAAGCCAAAAATACTAGAAAACAGTTTGACCAATTGATAATTAAGCTGCTTTTAATCTTTTGAAGTTTAAATGTAGAAAATAGAATAGAGATTTTTAAATCACAGAATTTTCCTCTGCTCTCATCATATCTTCCTATTTTATGTTAAGAGACTAAATTGGGGGTTCAGTGAAGAAACAAGCAACCCCCCCCAAATGACACATAAACCCTCAAGAAGAAAAAAGGGCTGCCAAGTTTGGTGTTTAAATACATGTGAAACAGCCAAGTTTTCTAAATGAGCCACGAAAAATCATTAAACTCCTCCTAATTACCCATCTATCTTTCATAGCAATAAGATAGGACCTGTTTTGTACCTTGAAGTACTTAAACTGAATCCTTTAAAAAAGTATTTATTTGTCTGTTTTTAATTTCTCATGTTTTCTATTATACGTTTTTAATTGGATGCTAGAAAGATAGGCAAAGTGATTTTATCTGTGGTCGTTCTGCTATGTCTAAGTAGGGGGATACTTAAAACCTATTTACAATAGGAGAGATCATCCTTGTCTAGATTCAAGATATTCCTTGGCTTTGAACTCTAGAATGAAATGTCTTCTCCTTTTAGGGGCATTAACGAAACCATACATTTTAGACAGGGTCACTATATACCTTTTTTGCTACTTATAAGGCACTTATTACCCAAATAGCACTTGAAGGTGTTTCAAAGCAGTATATATTTGCACACGTCTTAGATCCTCACCAGATTATGAACTGTGGGAGCAGGCAATATATCATTTATAACTTTATATCCTCTTTAGTGCTCTGGATATTACAGGTATGCAGTGCATTTTTTAGGTGATTCTTGCTTTAAATGAAGAGAAGCTGAGGTCACTGAGGAGAGCCACCAAATTGAAGAATAGTTCAAGAAACTTCTTTTGCATCGGAATGTGATTCATCTTAATTTTCAAATACATAAGGTTTTCAAGGAAATAAATTCACCTTTGACTTATAAATCACTAGTTTCCTCTAGTAGCCAACTATATATATCCCACCTATGACCTAAACTAAAGCTAGTTGTATTTTAGTATAACACATCTTTGGTAACAAATACATGCTTTCATTCACTAAAAGAAAAAATAATTATTAGTGCTAACTTTGTGCAAAGCAAAGAGATATACAAGTGAAAATATAGGGTGTCTGCTCTCAAGAGACACCCTATATGGGCTGCTGGGGTCTCAAACACAAAAGAATTCTATAAGTATTAATACCTTAAGAGGGGCCTAAAATGTTACTATGGGAACATTAAAATCTACTTAGGAGAGCAAGGAAAGATTTACAGAGATCATATTCAAATGGAAGTTTGAAAGATGAATACGTTTGATAGGTGAAGGGCAGGCAGGGGCGGGAGGTGGTTGCATTGGGGGAGAACATTCTAGGAAAAAGTAATAGTATGCATGAAGGCCCAGAAGAATGAGAAAGCCTGGTTTAGTATGGCTGCGCCTTAGGGTGGAAGTAAGAAGTAAGGCTGGATGGGTAATGTTGGTCAGATTATAAAGGGCCCTAAATCCTGTACTAAGGAGATTGGATTTTATTGTATCACCGTTGGTGAGTCATTGGAAGATAAATATAAGATGATATTTTCAAGAGTGTGGAAATATAATCCATACCACATAATGATCAAGTGGGTATGGAGGATGGTGGAGGAGTCATGAATAAGCCAGCTTCCTGGATTTGGTGAGTGAACGGATCATTTATAAAGATAGAAAATGCAGCTAGCTACTGCCTTCTCTCTTTTCCCTATCTACACTCAAATTTCACCAGAGATGTTTATACTCTGTATTTCCATTTCCTCACCAATGCATTCATCAGTTCACCCCATCTGCTTCTGAGACTTCTGTCACTTCACCAAAGTAACTCTTACTGAGATCTCATTGAGCATTTTATCTTGCTGACCACTTCCTCCTTTGTGGAATGCTTTCTGCCCTATTTTCCATGCCATCATTCTGATTTTCTTCCTATGCCCCTTGTTACTCCCTTGATGTTTCCTTTCCAGGCATCTTCTCCAATAACTAGCTGTTAAATGTTGGAGATCCTCAAGTCTGGATCCAAAGTGCTTCTATTGATGCCCAGTATTTTTGGCATCTGTATAGCCACAACACATTGAGATGTTTTCAGAGAATGTACTATAATTCTTTTAAAGACCTTTTTTGGGGACCATGTTTCAAAGGTTGTATTTAAGTACATAGTCTTGTATTCTTTATTACTAGTAATACATATTGGATTGGCCAAAAGGTTCATTTTTTTCCCATAAGATGGCTCTAGTAGCACTTAGTTGTCTTTAACTTCATTCAAAACAATTTTGTTAGATTATATGTGACAGCTGTCATATCTGTGTGCATTTAAAAAAAGACATCAAAATTTGTGAATTTTTATGTAGCCATTTTAATATGGAAGATGGAAGAAAAAAAGCAACATTTTTGGCATATTATATTTATTACTTCAAGAAAGGTAAAAACGCAACTGAAACGCAAAAAAAAAAAAAGATTTGTGCAGTGTATGGAGAAGGTGCTGTGACTGATCAAATGTGTCAAAAGTGGTTTGCGAAGTTTCGTGCTGGAGATTTCTCACTGGATGATGCTCCATGGTCGGGTAGACCAGTTGATAGCGATGAAATTGAGACATTAATTGAGAACAATCAACATTATACCACGTGGGAGACAGCCCACCTACTCAAAATATCCAAATCAAGTGTTGAAAATCATTTGCACCAGCTTGGTTATGTTAATCACTTTGATGTTTGAGTTCCACATAAGTTAAGCGAAATAAACCTTCTTGATCGTATTTCCGCATGCGATTCTCTACTTAAACATAATGAAAATGTTCCGTTTTTAAAACAAATTGTGACAGGTGATCAAAAGTGAATATTGTACAATAATGTGGAATGAAAGAAACTGTGGGGCAAAAGAAATGAACCACCAACAACCACACTAAAGGCCAGTGTTCATCCAAAGAAGGCGATGTGTATGTGTTGAGATTGGAAGGGAGTCCTATATTATGAGCGCCTTCCGGAAAACCAAACGATTAATTCCGAGTACTGCTCCCGATTAGACCATCTGAAAGCAGCATTAGACAAAAAGCGTCCTGAATTAATCAACAGAAAATGCATCATCTTCCATCAGGATACCACAAGACCGCATGTTTCTTTGATGACCAGGCAAAAACTGTTACAGCTTGGCTGGGAAGTTCTGACTCATCTGCTGTATTCACCAGACATTACACCTTTGGATTTCCATTTATTTAGGTCTTTATAAAATTCTCTTAATGCAAAAAATTTCAGTTCCCCGTCAGACTGTAAAAGGCACCTGGAACACTTTTTTGCTCAAAAAGATAAAAAGTTTGGGGAAGATGGAATTATGAAGTTGCCTGAAAAGTGGCAGAAGGTAGTGGAACAAAAGGGTGAATACGTTGCTCAATAAAGTTCTTGGTGAAAATGAAAAATGTGTGTTTTATTTTTACTTAAAAACCGAAGGCACTTTTTGGCCAACCCAATAATACTCAACACATGCCCACAGGGGAACTCATATGTAACTTTTGTTCTAATTTGTACATCTTATAAGATCTTCCTGATGTTTATGTTTTAATATTAGGCAAATATTAATCCCCCTTGAATCTCAGTTTCTTAATCTATAGTATATGAGGAGCCATACCAGCTCTTTAGAATTCCATTATGCTATGGTTTGGTATTTTACTACCTGAAGAGGACAGTGAACTCTAAAGGATGTGCATCTATCACTTGAATTACATAGTCAAAGTTTATAAAAATGCTTGCCTGTCTTCTCCACATCTACACTTCACACTTTACTTCCTATTTTTAAGATAGTTCCATGCTTGTGGAACTATTCCTTCTTCCATGTTTACTTAAATTTCTTTCCACAGTTTTTGCTATGAAATTTTATCAAAACACTTTTGAAAATCTGAGTAGATTTTATATTATGGTTACTGCACTCACCAATGCTTAATTAACCCCACAGGAAGCCTGGATGTGAGAAGCTCAATTAACCAAGTAGGGCTTAAGATATTCAAGGGTCTTACCCTTTTGTACATATTCCCCTCATTTGTCTTTAGTCCTATTTTTTTTTTAAGTGTGATTGGGTCACATTGCCAATGTACTTTCAGATCTCTGTGAAAATGGCCACTTGAAGGACAGGTTAGTTGGATATTCAGGACACAGTTTTATTCTTAGAGCCCATTTGATGCTAGTGATTCATCTACATTTAGCTTATTAATGAATTTTAGAATAAGCTTTGTATTTGTCATTATTTTAAATCTAGAACCTCTGAATTTGTGTGCTTCAAAATACATCTGAGGCATGGGAATCTGCTTAATGTTCTCCTAGTGCATGTGCATGTGTGTGGGTGTTCATTTGCTTAGTATGTGTGTATACATTTTTTGTTACTAACTTAATAAAACACCTCTGAATTTCCCTGCATATTGCTAACTTATTTATTCCCTTGGCATACAAAACACCAAAACAAACGAACAGAAAAAATTGAAACAACAAGAACAACAAAAGAAAACTCACTTGGTTTTGCTGTCTCTTGCCAACCTCATTTTTTTCTTATGGTTTTTTTTTTTATCTTACCCAATATCGAATGGATTTTCTTTCTCAATTTGAATAATTTTTACTGAACACTTGCAATGTGCAATCTGCCTGGACTTACCCCCCAGACCATCCACTACGTGACCTTCTTTTTTTTTTTTTTTTTTTTTTGTCTTGTTATCTCATTTTATTTACTTTTTAGAACTCTTCTAAATATTAGAGGAAAGAAATCAATATCAATTTTCACCTGAAGTGACCTTCTTTTACTCATTTGATCAGTCTTTCTATTTAAAAAATAAATGGTCTTTTTTTCTCATATTTCTTTGTTCACTTTATCATTTAAACATACAGTAGGATATTCCCCATTTCCACTTTTATCTTTCTTCATGTCCATTTTTTTGTTTCTTCACATTTTATCCAATAAATTAGTTGAAGGTAAGCCTTGAGCTACCTGTGTAATTTTCTGTCTTAAAAACACTCCTTTAGGGTTTGCTTGTCCATCTCTAACTAATTGTCCATTGGTGCTCATTATGGGAAGTGAGGGAAGTGAGAATTCTATTTTGTTCCTCTTGGGGTCCTGGAAAGTAAATAGCTGGGTAATTCAGAGTATTTGTGAATTTTAGGTTTTGTTCTACTTAAATCTTGGTTACACATAGTTTGGTCCCGAGCTAGCCAGAGATAGGAAATTTTGTGAAAAATTCAAGTGCAATTTTACCATTTCTGAGTAATTTATAAATTTAGACTATTTCTCTTGATATCTTCAAAATATCTAACTTTTAGAAATCTATAAAGATTATACTCTACCCCAAAGAAGAATAATTCCCTCACAGAAGTGCAAGTATAAATATTGTGCTGCAATAGGATGCTACCAGCTGATTCTGTCTTCGTTTTAAAAATTTTATATATTGTTCCCCGATTCTGTGAATAAGAATGGCAGATGAAGCATTATGAGCTGTTTATCACTGTCCACTGTCATACAAAATAAGTCACAGGAAGTAAGAAATATCTGGACTCTAAAAAATATTACAATTTCAATTCTCTAGGCGAGAAGCCATAATTTCTCCTTACTGGATCCTGTCTGTAGAAGAGAGAATCCACCAAAGAGTAAATACTCGGTCAGCATAAATTGATGGTGAAAATTCCTGAAGTTTAGCCTTGAAAGGGGGCTTTATAAAATGTCTTTGTAGCCATAAGAAAAAGCTCCCTTCTGAAATGCTATGTATTGAAAAGCACAGATACTTGTGTGGAGACACTCAAATAGAGATGAGTCCATTTTTAGTACATTGTGTGGGGAATGACATGCCTGGAACTCCATTAATAGCAATTTATGTTGTGTTCTTTTCATTTCATTTTGCTAATGAATTTAGTATCAGATTGATGGGTGCTTGGAACAGAAGACTTAATCTGCAGATTAAGTAGAGCAGTATACGCTTCCCAGATAAAGGCCTACAAAGCAATCTCCATTGGATGTCAAGCTCTAGATACAAAAGGATACTTGGAAACACTTTCTTTTCAGCAGGTATGAATTGAGTTAGCAACCTTTGATCTATGGATTCATATTTCTTTATAAAGGGTGACATCACTTCCCAGGTAGCATTTGGAAATGTGTGGTTGTTACAGTGACCAAGAAGCACTATTGGAATTTAGTAGATAGGGAAAAGACATGACTTTAAGTTCTGCAATATATGGACTAATTACTTACAAAGGAGACTTGGCCAGCTCCCAAAGCCAGTAGCATTTCTATAGTGAAATGCTATTTGGGGAATCAGAAAGGTATCACTTGTGGCAGTAGTTTTCAAACATTTTCATAAACCACAGAAAGAAATGCATTTAAATCATGACCTAGTATACTAATGCAGGCATTTATAAATTGAAACAAAAATATCACAGTATTTACCCGTTCTGTGCATGATACCTACAAGTATTTTCCATTCTATCAATTTTATCTCATTCTATCCTATCCTTTTCTATTTTTCCTTTTCTTTTAAAGTCTAAAACCCACTCTCTTAACTTCAAGACCACTAATAGTATACTGGACAGTTTGAAAACAATGTTTTAGAGATCTTTAAATTTCCTAGTAAGAACAGGGTAAAAGACAAAGTAACTTGCCTTTAATATGACTTGGTTTCCTTTTATTCTAAGCAGAGCTTGTAATTTCCATGTATGACTATGGTCCACATTTCTTTTGGGGAGAGGCCTGGGCCCATACTCCAGTAGTCCTGGTATAAAGTCTGATTGCCACCTTTCCCCTTTGTTGCCATGAAAATGAGGGAAGAGAAACAGCACTACCCCAGCTCACTCATGGCATTTGGATCTAAAGACTCAAAGTTGCCACTGTGGTGCATATTAGGAACCATGTGGTGTTATGTGAAAATGAACAGGGTTCAATGAGATGAGAGTAAAACACTCTACTTTTCCTGTCAGAGTGAGTCATCCCTAAGCTGTGGGATGGTGAGTTGGCATATTGGGCCTCTCCCTTGCCTGTTGTTGATTGAGGCAAATGTGGAGTCAAGTAGCCTTCATGTTTTGGTGCAGTATCCAATTTATCATGGTTGTATAAAGTTAACCAATATTCTTGGCTTCTCAGAATATTGTCAGAGTATTGGCTTTTCAGAGTATTTTTAATAGGCATAGTTGCTGATGGCAAGCCTACCATTATACCTTAATTTTCTTCATGTCCTTTACCTAAAGTGATTGTACCAATTAAATGTAGTCATTCTCAGGTGAAGGTGGGAAAGGGTTAATTTGGGGGAAAAAAGCTCCCCTAGTGATTTCAGTTTATCTTCCTAGTAGTGGACCATTATTTGTCTATTTCCAGGATACCTACCCTGCTCTCTTAAGTCATCAGAAGACCAGCAGAACAGGGTTTAGTCACGCAGAGGTGAGCTGAGCATGGGCAATTTTCTGCTATCATCTTCCTGGTCCATGTGCTATTCTCATGAGTATTTGTCCATCTGTTTGACTGAAAAGGCAGGATTTAAGTTAATCCCTTGCTTCTGTTGTGTTGACCCAGTGACAATTGCAGAATGCCTTGAGTTGGAGATTTATATTTAGGGAATGAGATCATAACAATCAGTTCCTCTTCCTATGATCTGAGTTTATTAGCATTTTTGCACACTTTTGTCAGTATGGTATGCTCTTATCTGGTTGTTTAGAGACCTTGGTCCTATTTTCAGTAGTAGAACACATTTAATATTAAATCTTTAGCATTGTGCATGGATACTTCAGATCCATCTATAAAGTAAAACAACACTATTTGGCACCAACTTTTAAAAGGGATTTTAACAATTAGACTTAGTATGTCACAGAATTTGCCCTTTCTTATTTCACTTTTACTAGATTCCTCTCCCAGTTACTTTCCACTCATATTGTTCCGTCTGTGTAAATAGGCCCATTTCTTTACAAACAAAACAAAATAAAATGTATCCTCTTCTTTCCAACTTTTTTGTTCACCTATGCCCAGGAAAAAAAAAAAAAGATTTCATAGAAAGCCAAAGTTAGAGATGGAGTGATGGAGTGTCAGTTCGCTTTCCCTTTCTTCATTTCGAGCCATCATTTCTTATTTGACAAGGGGACTTACCAGTGCCCTAATCTTCCCTTATAATGAGAAAAACCTTACCTGTGAGACATCTCTGTGTATGATTTCAGGGTTGAGTACAAGAGCTAAGATAATGAAGACTTATCCCACTTGAGTTGGGCAGCATGAAAAGAAACAGAGTGATTGTTTTTTATTTTGTCAAAGTCCTTAGAGAGTGGTTGTCAATAAGTCAGTGAAGCCAAGATCAGAAGACAAACCCAAGCACAATGGTGCAACTAACAAGTGAATTCAATCCAAAAGCTAGGAATGAAGCAAAGCAATATGGAGAGAAAAAGGAAGAAGTTTCTGGGTAAGCTGTATGAACAGAACTTGGGAAACTGTATCTTGTTTATATTGGTCCTCAACCACTTGGTACATCGAAAGTTAATTAGAGTGCCCAGGTAGATAGCAGGAGGCTATTTTGTCACTGGTTACTGCCATTTAGGAATTTGCCCAGGAGTTACGGGAGCTGGAGTTGTCAGAATTCATTCACAGTCATGGAATGGCTCATTGTGCTGGTTACCCTGTGCTGATGAGGTGCTGAATGCTTGATCTCCAACTTCTAGGTAACCATAGTAGCAGTAGTATGGTTCACCTCAGGACACACCTGCTCTGGTGAGATTGTTCTATGGGATGAAGACGAGTTCCAGACTTCTACTTGGCAGCCATGATCAAAGTGCTTTAGGAGCTTTGTTAGCAGCAATGACAGCTGCAAGTGCAGGCACCTTTTTTTTTTCCTTGTTGCCCAATATTAGCCAGAGCAGAGTAGAATCTATCTACCTCCACAAGATGTTGTTCCATCCAGGACCCAGTGAAGTTTTTCTATTCCTCTGGTGTTTCCCCCAGGGAGTGCTTGGCTTCTAATAGTATTTGCTGTTGAGTGCACTTGAGGTGCTGCAAATCTTATCTTGCTTTGGAGGAGAACTGTGACTATTCAGATTTCACTTTCTCTCAGTGTTCTCATTGAAGCATGCTGGAACTGGCACTTCTTAAACTCACTCTTTTCTTGGGTGGGTCCTTCTTCACTCCGTAATCTTAGCTTAAATGATACTTCTCCAAAGCAACTTTCTTAGATCATCCTGTCTAAGGTAGGATGCTCCTGTTAATTCATACCACAGTACTGTGTTTTTTTCCTTCTTAGTATAAAGTCGTCCCTTTGTATCTGTGGGGGAGTTGGTTCCAGAACCCCCAAGGATATCAAAATCCCAGGATGCTCAAGTCCCTTATATAAAATGGCCTATTATTTGCATATAACCTGCATACGTCCCTTTTTATACTTTAGATCATCTCTGGATTACTTATAATACCTAATACAGTGTAAATGCTATGTAAGTAATTGTAAATATAATATAAATGCTATGTAAGTGATTTTCAGTGTAGGGCAAATTCAAGTTTTGCTTTTTGGAACTTTCTGGAAATTTTTTGGAATATTTTAGATGGGTGGTTGGTTGAATCCACACCTGCAGAACCTGTGGATATGGAGGACCAGCTGTATATGACTCCAGGATATTGTAAATGTATGTGTGTATCAATAATTACATTTACATTTATTGTAATTATTGATATGTTTGGATTTATGTCTACCATTTTATATTTTGTTTCCTGTTTGTTCCCTCTGTTTTCCATTCCTCCATTTCCCATTTCCTGCCTTGTTTTGAGGTTATGTGAACATTTTTATTGTTCATTTTAGTTTATCTATTGTGCTTTTGACTATATATCTTTGTATATTTTTAGGGGTTATTCTATAGGTTGCAATATGTATACTTTTCACAGTCTTTATTTTTTAATTTTTTAAAATTATTTTTTCAGGTGCTAACAGGAATTGCTTGTTTTTTTTTAAATTAATTTTTATTGGAGTATAGTTGCTTTACAATGTTGTGTTAGCTTCTACTGCACAGCAAAATGAATCAACCATACATATATATTTATCCCTTCCCTTTTGGATTTCCCTCCCATTTAGATTCACAATCTTTTTAGAATCAATATTTTGTCACTTCAAGTAGAATGTAGAAATCTTAACACCGTATAAGTTCTTTTACTCTCCCAGTTTTGCAATATTGTTGTCATATATTATCTTTACATACACTGAAAACCGTATCAGATAATGTTACAATTTTTTCTTTCAACTATCAAGCATGTTTTAAAGAACTCAAGAGGAGAAGAACAGTTCATTCTGTTGACACATGTTTATCATTTCTGTTGCTTTTCCTTTATTCTTGATGTATAAAATTTCCTAAGGTATCATTTTCCTTCTGTCTGGAGAACTTCCTTTAGCAATTCTTTTAGAGCAGCTCTTCTGGCAACCAGTTTTCTTAGTTCTTTTTCATCTGACAATGTCTTTTTTTTGTTTGTTTTTGGCTGCATTGGGTCTTCGTTGCTGTGCGCAGGCTTTTCTCTAGTTGTGGTGAGTGGGGGCTACTGTTCGGTGTGGTGTGAGGGCTTCTCATTGCAGTGGCTTCTCTTGTTGTGGAGCATGGGCTCTAGACGTGTGGGTTTTAGTAGTTGCAGCACGCTGGCTCAGTAGTTGCAGCACGCGGGCGCTAGAGTGCATGGGCTTCAGTAGTTGTGGCGTGCAGGCTCAGTAGTTGTGGCTTGTGGGATGTAGAGTGCAGGCTCAGTAGTTGTGGCGCATGGGCTTAGTTGCTCTGTGGTATGTGGGATCTTCGTAGACCAGGGATCAAACCCATGCCCCCTATCCTGGCAGGCAGATTCTTAACCACTGTGCCACCAGGGAAGTCCCCTGACAATGTCTTTATTTCACTTCTGTAAAGCTATTTGTACTGGATATAGAATTCTATGTTGATGGTTCTTTTCTCTCAGCACTTTTAAAAAGGTATGTCATTTCCTTCTGTCTTCTGTGGTTTCCGATGAGAAATCCACAGTCATTTGGATCATTGTTCCCTTACTGGTAATGTGTAATTTCCTCTAGATGATTTTAAGATATTTTTCCTTATTTTCAGTTTCCACAGTTTAGGTTTCAGGTATCGGGACATGGGTTTTCTGTTTGTTTCTATTCTGTTTGGAGTTTCCGACACTTCTTGAACCTGTAGATTTATGTATTTCACAAAATTTGGGAGATTTCCAGTCATTATTTCTCCAGATATTTTTTCAGCATTAAACCCTTTTTCCTTTCCTTCTGATACTATGATGACAAGAATGCTATACTTCTTGTTATTGCTCCACAGGTCCCTGAGCCTGTTCTTACTTATTTTTCTCTGTTGTTCAAATTGGATCTGATCTGTCTTAAAGCTCAGTGACTCTTTTCACTATCATCTTCATTTTGTTATTGAGTGATTTTGTTGTTATTGCTGTTGGTTTTATTTTGCTGTTTCAAGACCGTTCCTTGCTGGAGCATTTTTATAATAGCTACTTTTAAATCATTGTCAGACAATTTCAACATCTGTCTCATTTCAGTGTTTGTGACTGTTAATTATCTTTTCTCATGTGAGTTGAGATTTTCTTGGTTCTTCACATGCCTAGTAATTTTGGATTGCAACCTGGGCATTTTTTTTTTTTTACATCTTTATTGGAGTATAATTGCTTTACAATGGTGTGTTAGTTTCTGCTTTACAACAAAATGAATCACTTATATATATACAATGTTCCCATATCTCTTCCCTCTTGTGTCTCCCTCCCTCCCACCCTCCCTATCCCACCCCTCCAGGCAATCACAAAGCACCGAGCTGATCTCCCTGTGCTATGAGGCTGCTTCCCACTAGCTATCTACCTTACACTTGGTGGTATATATATGTCCATGCCTCTCTCTCACTTTGTCAGCGCTTACCCTGCCCCCTCCCCATATCCTCAAGTCCATTCTCTAGTAGGTCTGTATCTTTATTCCTGTCTTACCCTTAGGTTCTTCATGACATTTTTTTTTCTTAAATTCCATATATATGTGTTAGCATACGGTATTTGTCTCTCTCTTTCTGACTTACCTCACTCTGTATGACAGACTCTAGGTCTATCCACCTCATTACAAATAGCTCAATTTCGGTTTTTTTTTTTATGACTGAGTAATTTTCCATTGTATATATGTGCCACATCTTCTTTATCCATTCATCCGATGATGGACAGTTAGGTTGTTTCCATCTCTGGGCTATTGTAAATAGAGCGGCAGTGAACATTTTGGTACATGACTCTTTTTGAATTATGGTTTTCTCAGGGTATATTCCCAGTAGTGGGATTGCTGGGCCATATGGTAGTTCTATTTGTAGGTTTTTAAGGAACCTTCATACTGTTCTCCACAGTGGCTGAATCAATTTACATTCCCACCAACAGAGGGTTCCCTTTTCTCCACTCCGTCTCCAGCATTTATTGTTTCTAGATTTTTTGATGATGGCCATTCTGACTGGTGTGAGATGATATCTCATTGTAGTTTTGATTTGCATTTCCCTAATGTCTATTTAGGTCTTCTGCCCATTTTTGGAGTGGGATGTTTGTTTTTTTGTTATTAAGCTGCATGAGCTGCATATAAATTTTGGATATTAATCCTTTGTCGGTTGCTTCATTTGCAAATATTTTCTCCCATTCTGAGGGTTGTCTTTTCGTCTTGTTTATGGTTTCCTTTGCTGTGCAAAAGCTTGTAAGTTTCATTAGGTCTCATTTGTTTATTTTATTTTTTCCATTTCTCTAGGAGGTGGGTCAAAAAGGATCTTGCTGTGATTTATGTCATACAGTGTCCTGCCTATGTTTTCCTTTAAGAGTTTGATAGTTTCTGGCCTTACATTTAGGTCTTTAATCCATTTTGAGCTTATTTTTGTGTATGGTGTTAGGGAGTGATCTAATTTCATACTTTTACATGTACCTGTCCAGTTTTCCCAGCACTACTTATTGAAGAGGCTGTCCTTTCTCCACTGTACATTCCTGCCTCCTTTATCAAAGATAAGGGGACCATATGTGCGTGGGTTTATCTCTGGGCTTTCTATCCTCTTCTATTGATCTATGTTTCTGTTTTTGTGTGAGTACCATACTATCTTGATTACTGTAGCTTTGTAATATAGTCTGAAGTCAGGGAGCCAGATTCCTCCAGCTCCATTTTTCGTTCTCAAGATTGCTTTAGCTATTCAGGGTCTTTTGTGTTTCCATACAAATTGTGAATTTTTTTGTTCTAGTTCTGTGAAAAATGCCAGTGGTAGTTTGAGAGGGATTGTATTGAATCTGTAGATTGCTTTGGGTAGTAGAGTCATTTTCAAAATGTTGATTCTTCCAATCCAAGAACATGGTATATCTCTCCATCTATTTGTATCACCTTTAATTTTTTTCATCAGTGTCTTATAATTTTCTGAATACAGGTCTTTTGTCTCCTTAGGTAGATTTATTCCTAGATATTTTATTCTTTTTGTTGCAATGGTAAATGGGAGTGTTTTCTTGATTTCACTTTCAGATTTTTCATCATTAGTGTATAGGAATGCCAGAGATTTCTGTGCATTAATTTTGTATCCTGCTACTTTACCAAATTTATTGATTAGCTCTAGTAGTTTTCTGGTAGCATCTTTAGGATTCTCTACGTATAGTATCATGTCATCTGCAAACAGTGACAGCTTTACTTCTTCTTTTCCAATTTGGATTCCTTTTATTTCCTTTTCTTCTCTGATTGCTGTGGCTAAAACTTGCAAAACTATGTTGAATAAGAGTGGTGAGAGTGGGCAACCTTGTCTTGTTCCTGATCTTAGTGGAAATGGTTTCAGTTTTTCACCATTGAGGATGATGTTGGCTGTGGGTTTGTCATATATGACCTTTATTATGTTGAGAAAAGTTCCCTCTATGCCTACTTTCTGCAGGGTTTTTATCATAAATCGGTGTTGAATTTTGTCGAAAGCTTTCTCTGCATCTATTGAGATGATCATATGGTTTTTCTCCTTCAATTTGTTAATATGGTGTATCACATTGATTGATTTGCCTATATTGAAGAATCCTTGCATTGCTGGAATAAACCCCACTTGATCATGGTATATGATCCTTTTAATGTGCTGTTGGATTCTGTTTGCTAGTATTTTGTTGAGGATTTTTGCATCTATGTTCATCAGTGATATTGGCCTGTAGTTTTCTTTCTTTGTGACATCCTTGTCTGGTTTTGGTATCAGGGTGATGGGGCCTCATAGAATGAGTTTGGGAGTGTTCGTCCCTCTGCTATTTTTTGGAAGAGTTTGAGAAGAGTAGGTGTTAGCTCTTCTCTAAATATTTGATAGAATTCTCCTGTGAAGTCATCTGGTCCTGGTCTTTTGTTTGTTGGAAGATTTTTACTCACAGTTTCGATTTCAGTGCTTGTGATTGGTCTGTTCATATTTTCTATTTCTTCCTGATTCAGTCTTGGCAGGTTGTGCATTTCTAAGAATTTGTCCATTTCTTCCAGATTGTCCATTTTATTGGCATAGAGTTGCTTGTAGTAATCTCTCCTGATCCTTTGTATTTCTGCAGTGTCAGTTGTTACTTCTTCTTTTTCATTTCTAATTCTATTGATTTGAGTCTTCTCCCTTTTTTTCTTGATGAGTCTGGCTAATGGTTTATCAATTTTGTTTATCTTCTCAAAGAACCAGCTTTTAGTTTTATTGATCTTTGCTATCGTTTCCTTCATTTCTTTTTCATTTATTTCTGATCTGATTTTTATGATTTCTTTCCTTCTGCTAACTTTGGGGTTTTTTTGTTCTTCTTTCTCCAATTGCTTTAGGTGCAAGGTTAGGTTGTTTATTCGAGATGTTTCCTGTTTCTTAAGGTAGGATTGTATTGCTATAAACTTCCCTTTTATAACTGCTTTTGCTGCATCCCATAGATTTTGGATCGTCATATCTCCATTGTCATTTGTTTCTAGGTATTTTTAAATTTTCTCTTTGATTTCTTCAGTGATCACTTCGTTATTAAGTAGTGTATTGTTTAGCCTCCATGTGTTGGTATTTTTTACAGATCTTTTCCTGTAATTGATATATAGTCTCAGAGCGTTGCAGTCAGAAAAGATACTTGATACAATTTCAATTTTCTTAAATTTACCAAGGCTTGATTTGTGACCCAAGATATGATCTATCCTGGAGAATGTTCCATGAGCACTAGAGAAAAATGTTTATTCTGTTGTTTTTAGATGGAATGTCCTATAAATATCAATTAGGTCCATCTTGTTTAATGTATCATTTAAAGCTTGTGTTTCCTTATTTATTTTCATTTTGGATGATCTGTCTGTTGGTGAAAGTGGGGTGGTAAAGTCCCCTACTATGAATGTGTCACTGTTGACTTCCCCTTTTATGGCTGTTGGTATTTGCCTTATGTATTGAGGTGCTCCTATGTTGGGTGCATAAATATTTACAATTGTTATATCTTCTTCTTGGATCGATCCCTTGATCATTATGTAGTGTATTTCTTTGTCTCTTCTAATAGTCTTTATTTTAAAGTCTATTTTGTCTGATACGAGAATTGCTACTCCAGCTTTCTTTTGGTTTCCATTTGCATGAAATATCTTTTTCCATCCCCTTACTTTCAGTCTGTATGTGTGTCTAGGTCTGAAGTTGGTCTCTTGTAGACAGCAAATGTATGGGTCTTGTTTTTGTATCCATTCAGCCAATCTGTGTCTTTTGGTGGGAGCATTTAGTCCATTTACATTTAAGGTAATTATCGATATGTATGTTCCTATTCCCATTTTCTTAATTGTTTTGGGTTCGTTATTGTAGGTTTTTTCCTTCTCTTGTGTTTCTTGCCAAGAGAAGTTCCTTTAGCAGTTGTTGTAGTGCTGGTTTGGTGGTGCTGAACTCTCTCAGCTTTTGCTTGTCTGTAAAGGTTTTAATTTCTCCATCAAATCTGAATGAGATCCTTGCTGGGTAGAGTAATATTGGTTGCAGGTTTTTCTCCTTCATCACTTTAAATATGTCCTGCCACTCCCTTCTGGCTTGCAGAGCTTCTGCTGAAAGATCAGCTGTTAACTTATGGGGATTCCCTTGTGTGTTATTTTTCCCTTGCTGTTTTTAATATGTTTTCTTTGCGTTTAATTTTGACAGTTTGATTAATATGTGTCTTGGCGTATTTCTCCTTGGATTTATCCTGTATGGGACTCTCTGTGCTTCCTGGACTTGATTAACTAATTCCTTTCCCATATTAGGGAAGTTTTCAACTATAATCTCTACAAATATTTTCTCAGTCCCTTTCTTTTTCCCTTCTTCTTCTGAAGCCCCTATAATTCGAATGTTGGTGCATTTAATGTTGTCCCAGAAGTCTCTGAGACTGTCCTCAGTTCTTTTCATTCTTTTTTCTTTATTCTGCTCTGCAGTAGTTCTTTCCACTCTTTTATCTTCCAGATCTCTTATCCATTCTTCTGCCTCAGTTATTCTGCTATTGATCCCATCTAGAGTATTTTCAATTTCATTTATTGTGTTGTTCATCATTGTTTGTTTCATCTTTAGTTCCTCTAGGTCCTTGTTAAATGTTTCTTGCATTTTGTCTATTCTGTTTCCAATATTTTGGATCATCTTTACTATCATTACTCTGAATTCTTTTTCAGGTAGACTGCCTATTTCCTCTTCATTTGTTAGGTCTGGTGGGTTTTTATCTTGCTCCTTCATCTGCTCTGTGTTTTTCTGTCTTCTCATTTGGCTTATCTTACTGTGTTTGGGGTCTCCTTTTTGCAGGCTGCATTTTCGTAGTTCCCGTTGTTTTTGGTGTCTGTCCCCAGTTGCTAAGGTTGGTTCAGTGGGTTGTGTAGGCTTCCTGGTGGAGGGGACTAGTGCCTGTGTTCTGGTGCATGAGGCTGGATCTTGTCTTTCTGGTGGGCAGGTCCACGTCTGGTGGTGTGTTTTGGGGTTTCTGTGGACTTATTATGATTTTAGGCAGCCTCTCGGCTAATGGGTGGGGTTGTGTTCCTATCTTGCTAGTTGTTTGGCATAGGATATTCAGCACTGTAGCCTGCTGGTCGTTGAGTTTAGCTGGGTACTGGTGTTGTGATGGAGATCTCTGGGAGATTTTCTCCATTTGATATTATGTGGAGCTGGGAGGTCTCTTGTGGACCAGTGTCCTGAGTTGGCTCTCCCACCTCAGAGGCACAGCACTGACTCTTGGCTGCAGCACCAAGAGCCTTTCATCCGCACGGCTCAGAATAAAAGGGAGAAAAATTAGAAAGAAAGAATTAGTAGAAGTAAAGAGAAAGAAAGAAAGAAAGAAAGAAAGAAAGAAAGGAGAGAGGGAAGGACGGAGGGAGGGAGGAAGGAAGGAAAGAAGGAAGGAGGGAAAGAAGAAAAAAAGTAAGAAGGTAAAGTAAAATAAAATAAAGGTAAAATATAATAAAGTTATTAAAATAAAAAAAATAATTATTAAGAGAAAAACCAAAAACGGACAGATAGAGCCCTAGGACAAATGGTGGAAGCAAAGCTATACAGACAAAATCTCACATAGAAGCATACACATACACACTCACAAAAAGAGGAAAAGGGGAAAAAATCATAAATCTTGCTCTCAAAGTCCACCTACTCAATTTGTGATGATTCGTTGTCTAAAGGAGGGAAGGAAGGAAAGAAAGAACGAAGATAAAGTAAAATAAAATAAAGTTATTAAAATAAAAAGTAATTATTAAAAAAAAAACGGACGGATAGAAACCTCTGACAAATGGTGGAAGCAAAGCTATACAGACAAAATCTCACACAGAAGCATACACATACACAGTCACAAAAAAAGGAAAAGGGGAAAAAATCATAAATCTTGCACTCAAAGTATGCCTCCTTAATTTGGGATGATTTGTTGTGTATTCGTATATTCCATAGATGCAGCGTACATCAAATTGATTGTGGAGCTTTAATCCGCTGCTTCTGAGGCTGCTGGGAGAGATTTCCCTTTCTCTTCTTTTTTCTCACAGCTCCCAGGGGCTCAGCTTTGGATTTGGCCCCGCCTCTGCGTGTAGGCGTCTGTTCTTCGCTCAGACAGGCCAGGGTTAAAGGAGCCACTGATTCGGGGGCTCTGGCTCACTCAGGCCGGGGGAGGGAGGGGTACGGAGTGCGGGGCGAGCCTGCGTCGGCAGAGGCCGGTGTGACGTTGCACCAGCCTGAGGCGTGCCATGCATTCTCCCGGGGGAGCTGTCCCTGGATACCGGGACCCTGGCAGTGGAGGGCTGCACAGGCTCAATGAAGCTTGCACACAGGCTTCTTGGTTGCGGCAGCATCAGCCTTAGCGTCTCATGCCCGTCTCTGTGGTCGGCGCTTTTAGCTGCGGCTCGTGCCCGTCTCTGGAGCTCCTTTAAGCAGCGTTCTTAATCCCCTCTCCTCACGCACCAGGAAACAAAGAGGGAAGAAAAAGTCTCTTGCCTCTTTGGCAGGTCCAGACTTTTCCCTGGACTCCTTCCTGGCCAGCGGTGGTGCACTAACCCCCTGCAGGCTGTGTTCACGGCGCCAACCCCAGTCCTCTCCCTGCACTCCGACCGAAGCTTGAGTCTCAGCTCCCAGCCCCATCCGCCCCGGCGGGGGAGCAGACAAGCCTCTCGGGCTGTTGAGTGCTGTTTGGCACTGATCCTCTGTGCAGGCATCTCTCCGCTTTGCCTCCCGCACCCCTGTTGTGCACTCCTCCGCGGCTCCGAAGCTTTCCCCCTCTGCCACCCGCAGTCTCCGCCCGCAAAGGGGCTTCCTAGTGTGTGGAAACCTTTCCTCCTTCACAGCTCCCTCCCACTGGTGCCACAGCTCCCTCCCACTGGTGCAAGTCCCGTCCCTATCCTTTTGTCTCTGTTTATTCTTTTTTCTTTGCCCTACCCAGGTATCTGGAGGTTTCTTGCCTTTTGGGAGGTCTGAGGTCTTCTGCCAGCGTTCAGTAGGTGTTCTGTAGGAGCTGTTCCACATGTAGGTGTATTTCTGGTGTATCTGTGGGGAGGAAGGTGATCTCCGCGTCTTACTCTTCCGCCATCTTCTTACTCTTCTGCCATCTTCCTATCACAACCTGGACATTTTTAATATTATGAGATTTTGAATCATTTAAATTGTATGGAGAATGTTGGTATTTTTGTTTTAGCAGGTAATTGATCTCGTTAGGTTGAGGTCACAAGTTACAAGCTGCCTTCTGTAGTTTCAATGCCAGTTTTATTTTCAGTGCTTTTCAGATCTGTCCTGGTCAGTTTTGGACTTAGGTACTGATCTATCTGTTATTTAGTTCTCAGTTTCTTTTGTATGCTGATTAAAATCAAATCCATGTATATGCAGCTTGAGAGGAGCTCAGAATAACAACTTTATTAGGTTATTTTTCTGAGTCCTTTTCTCTCCATGATATTACTGGTGTTTTTCAGTTACCTGGTGCTACACTTTGTGGGCCTCCAGCCAGCAGGCTGTGGCTTTATTTACTGCACTCTGATGTACATTTCTGTGACTCTGCTTATGTTCAAGGCCAAGTGGTGAGAGGACAGAGAGAGAAAAATAAAAGCAATGGGAGTTCACCCAACCTTTTTGGGACCATAAGCTTATTTTTCAAGCTAATTTTAAAGTTAAATGTTTTACTGCAATAAAACCTACATATAAAAAGGTGAAGAAATCATAAGTATACATCTAGGTGAATTTTCAGAAAGTGAACATACCCATGTAAGTGGCACCCTCCAAAAAACAAAGCATTACCAGACCACAGAGGTCTCCTCATCCCTCCTTCTACTCCCTACGCCTCCAGGGCAACCACTTTCATGATTTCTAATACAAGAGAGTAGTTGTGACTGTTTTTAAACAATGTATAGGGTTGGCCAAAAAGTTTGTTCAGGTTTTTCTGTAAGATGTTATGGAAAAACCCAAATGAACTTTTTGTCCAACCCAATATAAATAGAATCGTGGTATATCTTCTTTCACTTCTTCATTCATGTTGTGGTGCATCTCTGTGAAGCTGCAGATTATTTAAAATCTTTTCATTGCTTTATAATATTCCTGTGGGGGAATATATCACAAGTTATTTTATTTTTTTTTTATTTACGGTATGCGGGCCTCTCACTATTGTGGCCCCTCCCGTTGCGGAGCACAGGCTCCGGACGCGCAGGCTCAGCGGCCATAGCTCACAGGCCCAGCCGCTCCACAGCATGTGGGATCCTCCCGGACTGGGGCACGAACCCATGTCCCCTGCATCGGCAGGCAGACTCTCAACCACTGCGTCACCAGGGAAGCCCCCACAACTTAATTTTTTTAAGCTACTCTACTATAGATGGAATTTGAGTTATTTCCAGTTTAGAGTCATTATGAATAGTGGTTACCATATGCACATTCTAGAACATGTTTTGCTTTACTTGTCTAAGTATTAATATTTCTGTTGGAAATATACTAAAGAGTGGTATTTCTGATGTGCTTATGCTCAGTTTCAGTAGATAATGCCAAATAATTTCCAAAGATATCGTATCAATTACTATTCTTAATATCAGTATATGTGAGTTCCAGTTACTCCAATCCTTGAAAACTCTTAGTATTATCTTTTTCATTTTAGTTTTTCTAGTATGCGTGGCATGGTAGCCCATTGTGACATTTATTTGCATTTCTTTAATGGCTAGTGAAGTTAAGCATCTTTTCATGTGTTTATTTTCCATTTAGATATTCTCTTTTGTGATGAGCATTTTAAAGTTTATTGCCATCTTCCAGTTGTTGACCTGTAAGTGTTTCTTTATATAGTCTGGATGTATGTCCTTTGTCAGATATACATATTACAGATATCTTCTCTTACTCTGAACCTTGTCTTTTCATTCTCTTCTAATTGTCTTTTGATAAACAAAAGTTTTTCATTTTAATGAACTTTAACTTATCAATCTCTTCTTTTATAGTTAGTGTTTTTTAAATCCTGTTTTAAAAAGAAAAACCTATGCCTAACAGAAGATCACGAAGACATGTTTCTTTGTCATCTTCTACAAGCTTTATTGTTTGCTATTAACATTCAGGTCTGCATTTTATCTGAAATTCATTTTTTGTGTACGATGTGAAGTAGGGATTGGGATGGACAAGTTTCATTTTATTTTTTGAGGTCAATGTCTAATTGATCAAGCGCTATTTGTTGGGATGGTAGACATTTCCCCAGGTATTTCAGCAGTAACTTTATTATAAATCAAATGCTTACAGATTTGTGTGTCTATCTCTGGACTCTCTATTCTGTTCCATTGAACAGGTCTATTTTTCTATCTTTGTACTAACATTACGTTGCTTATTAGTGTAGATTTAGAAGAAGTCATATCTCGTAGTGTAAATTCTTTAGATATTGTTTTGGTTGTTCTTGGGGCCTTGTGTTTCCATAAAAAGCTTAGAATCTGTGTGTCAATATCCACAAAAAAGAAATTTCTGGAATTTTGATTGAGATTGTATTTTGGGGAAACTGATATCCTGTTAATGCTTATATTCTCCACTTATTCTAGTCTTTAATTTCTCTCAATAATGTTTTATAATTTTCTCTGCAGAGCACTTGAACACTTGCATACTTTTTTGTTAGATTTATTTCGAGTATTTTATTTTATGCTCTTATAAATGGTATTGTTTCATTTTATTTTCTAAATGTCTGTTGCTAGTATATAAGAAAACAATTCATTTATAAATTTATTCACTTTGTGCCAGGCATCTTGATAAATTCACTTATTATTTGTATTAGATTTTTTGTGGGTTTTTTGAGTTTTAAGGAACACAGTCATGTTTTCTGTGAATAATTACAGTTTTATTTCTACCTGTACACTCTATATACCTGTATTTTATTTTTTTTTCCAGCTTTACTGAGATAACTGACATACAACATTGTATAAGTTTAAGTTGTAAAATATGATAATTTGATACCCTTATATGTTGCAAAATGATTACCACAGTAGCATTGGTTAACACTTCCATTACCTCACGTAATTGCTATTTCTTTTTTGTGGTGAGAATATTTAAGATTTACTCTCCTAGCAACTTTTAAGTATGTAATACAGTATTGTTATACTAGATTCCCAGAACTTATTTATCATAACTAGTAGTTTGAGCCTTCCATATACCTTTAATTTCTATTTCTTGACTTACTGAATTAGCTAGGATGTCTAGTACAATGTTGAATAGAAGCATAATGTTTGCTCTAGGTTTTTTGTTTTTGTTTTTATTGTAAATGCCCTCTATCAGATTTTAAAAGTTCCTCTTGATTCCTTAGTTTGCTCAGTTGGGGTGAGTGTGTGTGTGTGTGTGTGTGTGTGTGTGTTTAAATCATGAGGGGATATTTAATTTTACCAAACACTTCTCTGGATCCATTGAAATAATTGGATTTTTCCCCCTTTATTCTGTTAACATGATAAATTCAATTAATTTATTTTTGAATGTTAATCCACTCTTGCATTCCTATAATAAATGAAACTTGATGTTGATATGTTATCCTTTTTTAAAAAATAGGGAACTGGATTGAGTTTGCCAATATTTCCTTTAAAATATTTCTGTCTATATTCAAAAGAAATTGGCCTGTAATATTTTTTTTAATGTTCTTGTCAGGTTTTGTTGCATAGTTATACTATTCTCATAAAATGAGTTGGAAAGTAGTCCTCTTTTTCTACCCTTGAAAGAGTCTGTGTATTATTGGTGCTACTTTTTTCTTTAAATATTTGAAAAAAATTTACCTGTGGGGACTTCCCTGATGGTCCAGTGGTTAAGACTCCACACTTGCATTGCAGGGAGCACAGGTTCAATCCCTGGTCAGGGAACTAAGATCCTGCATGCCTCCTGGCACGGCCAAAAGAAAAATAATTAATTAATTAATTATCTAATTTAAAAATTTACCTGTGAAGCTATTTGGGCCAGACTTTTTCCTTATGGAAAGGTTTTAAAGTAAAATTTCAGTTTAAAAAATAGGATTATACATTTTTCTCATTTTTTGGTCTATTTTGGTAATATGTGTTTATTTAAGAGATTTATCCATTTCACACAATGTTTCCAATTTATTGATATTAAGTTGTTTACCATATCCTCCTCTTATCTTTGTAATATCTACCCTTTCATCTAAATTTTCAAAGTTATTGATCTGAAATTGTTCATCATATCCTCTCATATTTTTAACGTCTATAGCATCAATACAAATGCCCCATTTTTCATTCCTATTAAGATTATTTGTACTTCTTCCTTTTTGTTTTAAAATGCATATTTCTTAAGGGTTATTATTTTTATTTGTCTTTCCAAAAACAATTTTTGGATTTCTTCATTTTATCTATTGCTTTATCTAAAAATGTTTGGGGCATTTTATAGTTAACATTTTGTTATTGATTTCGAGTTTAACTATGGTCAGGTATATTATATGATTTAAAAGATTTGTTTTATGACCCAGTTTAAGGGAAGTTTTGATAAATGTTCTCTGTGTATCTGGAAATAATGTGTATTTTATAGTTGTTGGGTATAGGGTTCTATACATATCAATTAGGTCAAATTTGTTAAATCTTGTTTCTCAAATATTTTATATATACTGATTTTCTACCTTCATGTTTTTTCACTTGCTGAGAGAGTTATGTTAAAATTTCCTATGTGGTTGTGGATTTGTCTGTTTCTCCTTTTAGTTTTGTTAGGTTTTGCTTTTTAAGACTATATTATTAGTTTTCTACAAATTTAGAATTTTGATTTCTTTCTAGTAGATTATTAAATGCTCTTCTTGTACTATATCTGGTCTTAAATTCTACCTATAATGATAGTATAATGTGTAGTTATCCTAGCTTTCTAAAATAAAATGACGTTTGGTTGGTAATTTTTTTTTCACCCCTTAATTTTCAACTTTTCTGTAAGCTCATATTAAGGTGTGTTTCTTGTGAACAGCATATTGGTTTTTTTTAACTTGCAGTTCAACAATATTTGTTTTTCAAGTGTAATATTTAGTCTACTTACATTAAATAAAATTAGTAATATTTTTGGATTTAATTCTATTATTTTACTATATTTTTCTACTTTTTCTACCTGTTTTACATTTCCCATTTCTCTTTCTTAATTTCTTTGTTATTAGTCAGTCTTTTTATTTCATTCCTTCCATTTTGCCTTGCTAATTGTATATTTTTAATTCTTTAATGGTTATCCAAATAAAGCCTACTATAAATCATACTTTTTATCTCTTTTCAGCAAGGAAACCCTATTTGTTTCTATCCAAATATAGGACCATTTGTGCCATTGTCCTATATTATAATTCTTAGGGTGCTCTAATTGCTATAAGAAATTATTATTATTGGGGGCTTCCCTGGTGGTGCAGTGGTTGAGAGTCCGCCTGCCGATGCATGAGATGCGGGTTTGTGTCCTGATCCGGGAAGATCCCACATGCCGCGGAGCGGCTAGGCCCATGAGCCATGGCCGCTGAGCCTGCGCATCCGGAGCCTGTGCTCTGCAACGGGAGAGGCCACAACAGTGAGAGACCCGCGTACTGCAAAAGAACACAAAAAACAAAAAAGCCAAAACAAAAAGAAATTATTATTATTTGGATTTTGCCCTGTGTGTATATATATTTTTTATATTTACTTAGATATTGACTTTTTCTGGTGTACTTCATTTCTCCCTGAATTTCCATATCACTATCTGAGATATGGAAATTTCTACCTGAAAGATATCCTTTAGTATTCCTTAGAGAATGATTCTACTGGTGAAATTTTTTCCCACTTTAGTCTTCCTGAAAATATTTTTCTTTTGCCTTCATTCAACTAAAGGATAGTTTCATTGGTTGTGGAATTCTAAGTTTGTAGTTACTTTTTAAAAGCACTTAAAGATATCACGGCTTTGTTCTCTGATTTCCATGAGAAATCAGCTATCAGACTCATTACTCCTTGGAAAGCAATGCATTTTTATTCCTCTGGCTCTTTTAATGTTTCTTCTTTGATTATTATTTTCTAAGCAGTTTTGAAAAACCCAAAACACTGTTTTGTGTCAATTTCTTTGTGTTTATTCTGCTTGGAGTTCTTAAACATTCATTAATCTGTGGCTTGATATCTTTTGTCAATTTTGGAAAATTCTTGACCATTATTGCTTGAATTTTGCTTCTGTCTATTCTCTCTATCCTTTCCTTCTAGAACTAAAATTATTTGTATATTGGACACTTTTTTTCTAACTGTGTCTCATATGTCTTTCTTCTTGTGTTTTTCGTTCTTATTTCTGTGTTTTACTTTGGCTGTCTTTATTTTATTTTATTTTTTTCGGTATGTGGGCCTCTCACTGTTGTGGCCTCTCCCGTTGCGGAGCACAGGCTCTGGACGCGCAGGCTCAGCGGCCATGGCTCACGGACCTAGCCGCTCCACTGCATGTGGGATCTTCCCAACTGGGACACAAACCCGTGTCCCCTGCATCGGTAGGCAGACTCCCAACCACTGTGCCACCAGGGAAGCCCTTTCTTTACTTTTTAAACCATATTAATCATCTATTAATCAGCCAAGCATTAAATTAATTACTAATTATAAAATTAATAGATAATTATTTAAAATTATTAATTATTAAACCAATTCATTGGTATTTAAAAGTCCATGTCTGATAATTCTTTTATTTTTATTATTTTTTGAGTTTATGTTTATTTTTTTCTTGGCTTTTGGTTATTTGATCATAACTCCTGGCATGCCTGATGGTCTTTGCATATGAAAACTTGAGAAGACTTTTTATGATATTGTATTTTTCAGAGGAGGATATAATTTTCTTCTTGCAGATAAGTAAAGTTAATTCACCTTGATGTAATCAGGAATTGAGATAACTTGAACTTGAGTTTACATCTTTGTGATGGTTAGCCTCTTTCCTTTCTGCCATTACTCCTATAATAGCCATTTAGAGGCTTGAATAAAATTATGGAATTTTTTCAAGTGGTCCATAAACTCCAGTTTTTGCCTCCTTGGCACCATAAGAACATAAGAAATTGGCATTGAACATTCTGTTTAATTTTCTAGTATCTAGGTTGATGCTTTCTGCTTTTTATTTTTGGAGATTTTCATCCCATGAAAGGTAATCTGCAAATGTTTCAAGGGTTAAAAGTATAAAAGAATATAGGCTTCATCTCATTGCATTTACCTTCTGTCCACGATTTTGGCTTTCCATGTTGTGGCTGTCTTGACAGTTCCAAAGTTGATTCTTGACTTTTCCCCTGCAGTAGACTACTTAATGCTCTGATCCAGAGATTTGTGCTCAGTCTCTCAGCCCTGTAATATGTAGGATCACTAAATGCCTTGAATGTAAAGGTGGTAGACATCATAGAGCTTGCTTCAGTGTGTTTTCCTTCTTTACAATATCTTGAATTTTAAACTGAAACCACTTTGGTTGATCTCTGGGCCTTCCAACAGTTTTTAAAATAACTTTTATTTTATTCAGCTTTTATAATTTTCTCAGCAAGAGGTGTATTTTGATACAAGCCATCCTATCATGGTAGAACTGAGCATGCTCTTATAATGCTGTTTTATTAAGAGGTTATTTGAGGGTGGATGGGAGCTAACTACTTTGTTTCTTTACAAAGTAATTTATGAAGATATCCTTCTTCTTCCAAATATATTTTATAGTCCCCTTTATATGAATTCCTTACACTTATTGTTTATTTGTATCTAAATATTATTCCTTTGGTATTTAAAAGTACAAAAAGACTTTGTTACTGAAATTCATTTGGCTTTTACCAATTGATCAATCTCCATTTGAATGATTACCTTAATGACCCTAGTTAGAGCTATACTCCTCTGAAATTTAAAAATTACCAAAAATAAAATTGTTTTCTAAAAGAAAGTTGGTTTCCCTGGTGCAAAGAAAATCTTCTAATTTAGGTAATTACATGCATTCTGAGAATCCAAATAATACCAGTTGTTTTAGTAGGCTATATATCCTTCTCCAGTTTGTGTACTGAACTATGATTAATATTTTCCTGTGTCATAAACTGGTGCCAAGTTCCTTTAATAGTGGGTAATTTATAAAGGGAAATCAATGTTATTTAAAACTGATTCATGTGTATCTTGTGGTAATGGTAGTGAATAGGCATAGAAAGTAGTTTTGTAAATAGGGTATAAATAGTTTTTGAAATTATTTAGATTTACTGATTTTTTTCCCCTAGAACTTTCTTACCTCCCTGGATAATGTGATGAACCATATATAATGTAATATTCAATTAATAAAACCAGTAGCAGCAGATAAAAATCAATGTTTGTCCTAGGATATCCAGTACTGGAAACTTGGGTAAAATGAAGCAGTTATAATGGAAGCTGAACAGTGAGGACCTAGATAAGCATATCTATTTAGACAACTGGAGATTTATTTATTGTTATTAACAATCCGTTGTATTTTATAGTGATGAAAGTCTCAAAAGTTGAATACATTTTGAAACAAAGAATGAAAATAAGTAAAGGTACCAATTAATTATTCCAAGGGCTGTAGAACCCTTAGATATCTTTGACTTATCTTCCCTTCTGCCCTGCTAATTAGAGACGTATCTTCCTTTCCAGCTTCTAAATTGTTTATCACACACCTGCATAACAATTGTCTGTGTTTTAAACTGCTATGATTGATAGAAATTCATGGCTCTAAGTAGTTTATACAAAATTTAGAAAAATTTTGCAAATCATGGATTCTTTTGATTTGAAAGTATTAAAAAACAAACCCTAAAATAGGAGTCAGGTGGCCAATAACCTAATTCCAGTTTTGTGTTGCTGTCAGGCAAGTCTTGTATCTTCTCTGTACTCTAATTTCCTCCTTCATAAAATGAGACATTTTAAAGCATTTACCTTACTTTCTCAAAAAGTCATTATGAAGATCAAATGAAAAGATGTATATAGCAATCTTTTCCCAAAGTAAAAGTATTATGCAAATGTAGGAGATTATTATTGTTATCCTCCTCATCATTAGTGGTACTGGTAATAGTGGATGACTATAGCACTGCTCAGAAGCATAAAACAGTTTTGATACAAATTTTCTCTAGTTTGTCTGATGATAAAGTCTGCTTTCCTATCCATAACTTATTCACATCCTTTGTACTTTTGTTTTGGTTATTTTATGTTTTAAAAAATGGCACCAAATTTAATCTGTGGGTTTTATGAGATCAATCAAGTAACAAGCTTGGGTTAATTCCTTTGTCAATAACAATGAGATATAAATTCAGTGAATTCAACAAACTGGGACTATCTTTTTAAGAATAAGTCTCCTAAGATCCCTGAATGCATTTTACTCATTGTTGAGTGGAGAAGCAATAGTCTCCTTTGGAGCAAACTTACTGAATTACGAAGAAGAAACAGTTTATCCTTGAACCATTATGAAATTCAGAGAATGAACGATTTTCACCCAAGGCCAATTTTGTAACATAAACATAGAAAATATTGGCTCCTTTGAAGGGTGTGCGTTATTTTGATTCATGTAATCATTAAATTAGTTACTTGAAGTTCACAGATCATTAATTGATGGATTTTTAAGTGAAAAAAAAAGTATGCATAAGCTGAATAAGAAGATAAGTATGCATTACATCAGAGATGTCATTCAAATATACCTGGAAAACACATTTGTATCATTAGGGAACATGACAGCAATCTATGAAACCATTGCTTGTGAGTAAATAGGTTTCTACCCTGAGGGTGTTTGGCACACTATAGCAGTTCAGGACACTTTCCACAGTCCAAAGAGAGTCTGAAATGAATGGATAATGTCCTGCTTTTTTCATTTATATGAATTAATAAAATTGTAATCAGACTTTGTCACTCACATCCATATTGAAGAGAATCTGAAAAGCAAGGAAATGCACTATACTTGAAATATGTATTTACTATAAACAATTTTAGAATACAGGGCTAAAGCATACATTTTATCACATTACACTGTGACCTTTGATTTACTTGCACAATGCCTGACATATGATGACTCTCAAAAAATGTTCAATAGTATGCTTGAAACTGAATACACTAATGAACACACACAGAAATATGCAGAAGACACACTTTACAGTGATTGTAGAACACCTATACTGAATAGTCATAGAAGAGTGCATGAAACATTAATTTTCATTCAAGCACCCAATACCCTGATTAAAATTTTAAAAACTTTCCCTTTCAATTCTGTTTATTTGGATGTTAGATCCATGAAGCTGTTTTCCAGAATTCTTAAAGACAGTATTCTTCAAATTTTTTTGGTCTTGCTCTTTCATCCATATATATCTTCATGTTTTCCTTACTTTACATTCTAAATTATTTAAAATATTAAGCTTTTTTTTCATATTTTTCATCCTTCATTCTCCCAGTTAAATGTCATATACTTTATTAAACAAAATTTGGAAAATTTTAGAATGCTCCAAAAAAGAAAATATTCCTAATACCATATTGGTTTACTTTCTTCCAGTCTTAATAAATACATTTTTGAATATTTTAATATTAATGGTTATACTAAGTTGTATCTTAATTTTTAATTTTACTTAAAATATAAGTACCTTTTCCAATTTAATAGCTACAGCATATTCTATAAAGTAGATATACCATAGTTACTCAATCCTTATGCTTGGACAATAATTGTTTGCAGCTTTCAGTTATCTTAAAAAAGAATGTGAAGAGCTTCTTTGTTCATAAAGCATTTTTCCTCCTAGTATTTAGAGTATTTGAGATAAATTCCTAGACGTAGAATAAAGCCTTATGTGATGGCCATGGAGGTGTCCTTTTTAGATCTCCTTTGAAAAGAGGCGGCTGTGGAGAGCATAGATGATTGACAGCCTCCAGCTGCCACACCTTTGGCTCCACCACAAATTGGTCTTGGCACCAGAGCACCTAAACTGACACAGCATATAATCATTATTCAGTCTCTTGATACATAGTGTCCAGTTTTCTTTCAAAAAACTTTGTACCAACTTATACCCCCACTGCAGTGCAGCTTTTCGACACTATATTTTTCTTTTCTTTTTAGAATTTTCATTGATTTGATAGATGAAAGAATGGTATTCCACTTTTAAAATTTCTATTTCCTTCATTAGATTAAATATCCTTTTTTTCCATCTAAGATCTATTAAAATCTATTCATTTTTCACTAAGAAACTTTTCTTATAATTCATAGTCATAATTATAATACTTTTGCTGCATTTTTGATAGTGTATTTGAATGTAAGTCTCATTCAATACTCATTTTTCAGTAGTTGGGATAAATTAAGAATATAGAACAAATATTATGATCACTCATTTACTCAAGCCTAAACTAAGACCATAGATATTATTTATGATTTGTTAGCAGCAACGGTAGTAGATTCCAGGCTTACTGTAAGTCTCCAAGAAAGGCATATAGTTTAACATTTCTATAAAATGTGTGTGTGTGTGTGTGTGTGTGTGTGTGTGTACATATGCATGTACATGCATGAGTAGCAGGTGTGTGTAAGTGTGCAGAATATTTTGTATGAGAGGTAAGGCTTAAAATTTCTTTACTTTCTTGTCTTATTTTTTTGTTGCTGTTAATAATTTTGCTTTTTTTTTCTTTTGTTTTTCATTCACTATCTTTTTCACGCCTTTATTTCTAAGATGTCCCTGATCATCTGATATTTATTAGGTAGTTAAATTATGCATGTGTCAATCTCTGTGTCCTCAAACACACAGAGCTAATCAAGAATAAAGCCATTTATTGTAAATTTACCTCTAGAATGAGTCCTCCTTTCTCTGATTTTGAGGATAGATAGATACTCATTATGATCTGATAGACAATTATAACATGCACATTTAGAGTGTAGGTGGATAGAATAGTACTCTGTGTGAGGTGTTAAGACTTTTATTTTACTCATTTAAAGACAAAGATTTAAATGTGCTTGTTTAAATTCAACAAGCCCTTAGAGCCATGAGGCCTTGGGGGTAAGAGGTGCTTAAAATCAAATAGCACAGGAGCTGAAGAAGTAATTATATGCCAGAGTGAAGATGGAGCTGAACAGAGTGAGCTGATCTGGGAACAGGGGATGAAAAACTAAATTATGTCCCAGGTATCCACAGACCAAGAAAACAGACCGGGAAACATGCTTCTTCCTATATCTTACCAATTTTTGTAAATCACAAAGCTTTTCAGATGGTGTGCTAATCTGATTTCACCCTTCTTTTCTGCATTTTTGCTTTAATCTAAATTTAAAAAAAATATTAATTAGAAGGTTGCTTTTAATGAAAAACACAAAGACTTCATAATATCACATGTATTCAGGATTTGAGGTGGCAGGAAATAAAAAATAGTTGTAGTGGAATTTCAGTGTCCTTTTCTCCCTCAAGACCAGCTTTTAAAAACCACCTCACTTCCCTCACCTATTCCAAAAGATGGCAATAGAGGGGAAGGGGGAAGGTGAGAATCATTCTGAGCAGACTTTAGGCATTCTAAAGCAGTGGTATTAATATTATATGAAAGATTTAAAATGTCCCATATTCCTCAATTTCTTAGAACATGGTAGGGAGGAGACAAAGAAGTATATATTCTTTGTTCCAAATCCTTTCTCAGAGAATCTGGCTTATGGCTTAAGAAGACTCTAGGACTGGGTAGTAGGGCTCAGAAGTGACCATAAACCCAAACGGATTTTTTTTTCATTTCTCTTAAACTTGAGAGCTCATTTCTTGATGAAAGTGAAAACCATACCTATAAAAGTTGATATAGATAGACCCATCAATCTAACTACTAAAACGGAGGTTATTTTATATTTCTAGAAACATTTCTTAGACAAATCACTGTGAATATACAAGTATGCATTTTTGCCTCTGAAAATTCTTTTTTTTTTTAACATCTTTATTGGAGTACAATTGCTTTACAATGTTGTGTTAGTTTCTGCTGAAAAGTCTTTCAAAACTTAAGAAGTTCTGAATTTTTGTTGATGAGAAATATGAATTACATTTTAGAATCCAGTGTTGAAGTCTGTTTCTTCATAGCATTATAACAAAACAAAAAGTTCCAAGTTAGCAATGGATTCCTGAGCTTCTATGCAAGTGCATTTTGCTCTGCTATTTTTTACTAAACTGCATGAAAATTAAAAAGGGCCACAGTATCATACTTTATAGCAGACTAAAAGGAAGCAAAGATAGTGGTAAAAGGAAGGGCCACAATATGTTATGTCCTGCATGCCGCTTTCACTATAGTTACTCTGGGATGGTGAGGAGCGAATGAGAGGACCCTGTTCACTTATTTATTCAGTAAATGTTTATTAAACACCAACTGTGTTCTAAGCATAGAGACTGTGGTTCAAAAACTTATAAGACAAGTACCTGACTTGGAGGACCTTACATCCAGTGGGAGAGGAAGGAGAAATATCAGGAAAGGGAATGTGCAATTTCAGTACAGAGCAAACCACTGTGATGGGGTAAACTTAGATTTGGGAAGTGGCAAGGTTAGGGAAAGCTTTCCTGAGGCAGTAATAGTAAGCTGAGACCTAAAGGATGAAGAGGTGTTTGCCAGGCCAGAGTCTGAGGGGGGCGTGAGGGAAAAAAGGGTACATTTCAGGCAGTAGGAATGATGTGTAGGATTTTAATAGATTATATCCTTCCATTTCTCCAGCATTTGTATGTTTAAGAGAGACAGACAAGGGCAATTACATAAAAGGGACAAAATCCCTAAGGCAGGGGCTCCAGTGGTGGAGGTGGATGAATTAATGCTGGAGTAAGGTTGATCATTTCCTGTGGTACTAGTAGGGAAGAATAAATAGAAGTGTATGAATGCAGTTGTTTGTAAGTGAGATACCAAAAAGTTGATATAATGGCCTTTATTTTATTTTCTTATTGGTATAGATAGCAGATTTCTTTGCAGATACTGAAAGGGGAGGGGTGGAATAGAAGATTTCAGGACTGAGGGAAGATTTGAAATAGATGTCATATACCGAAGTAGAAAGTTGATTAAGGAAACCTGGAAGGATTATTAAGCAACATTTAGGGCCCAGCTAAGTGTAAAGGCTGAGGATGAGTAATGGTTATGGTCAGCAAGTTTGTGAGACCCTCTTTAGCTTCTGAAATATAAGGATAGAGAAGGAAGATAGCTGGACTGCTCCAGGATTGGGTCTTTTCTGATGTTGGCGCTCTTTCTGTTTTCTCCACTACTCATCTCTTGTCACTGAAGACTTCTTATGGCTGATACTGTGACTCTCTAGGGGCTTTTTTTCCCTGGATATTCAGCAGGTTTGGCTCAAGTTCTGGCCAGGCTTGAAGTGCCAGAGATTTAATGTCACTAGAAGAAGCCTTAAGCAAATAACAGGTGGCAAGTTAGTGGATAAGTATCCCAGCATCCCCACCTTTTATGTGGAATAACTGTGAGGCATGTTTTATACCATTTCCCAGAATAGGCCAATAAAATTAAGCTCCAATTCACCATACCAGTAAGCTGCTTAATAAATGCACCCCTTATTGACTTCCTACCTGTTTCATCTATGGCTGTGTAACAAACTACCCCTTTAGGTAGTTTGTTAGTTGCTTAAAACAGTAGGATTTATTATTTCTCACAATAATAGGATGGCAGATTTATTATTTCTCACAATTCTATGGGGTGGCTGGGCTTAGCTGAGAATTCTTCTGCTCTGCCTAGGAATACCAGAGGTCACTTATGTAGCTGCACTTGACTGAGAGCCTGTCTGGGTCAGGAATGTCCACAGTGGCTTTACTCACAAGTTGAGGCCTCAGTGAAAAGGGTGGAATAGCTGGGGTCTGAGCCTCTTTTTATCCACATGCTTTCTTATTATTCACTAATCTAGTCAGAACTTCTTTACATGGTGTCTGCATCCCAAGAAAGCAAAAAAGTAGGCTGCCGGAACTCTTCTAGTCTTGGGTTAGAACTGGCACAGTGTGACTTCTGCTATAATTAAATGGTCAAAACAAGGTACAAGGCCAGCCAAGATTCAAGATGGGGGGAAACAAACTTTTTCTCCTGATGGGCGGGGCAATATGCAGGAACAGGAATCTAGAACCATTGATGGTTATCTTTGCAGACTATCTCATTTCCCTTCTGTGCCTCACTTTTCTCCTTCATTAGTGTTTCCGGGGGTCATCTTCCAAATAAACTACTTACACAAAATTCTTGTCTCAGAATCTTAACCAAATGAAGTTGAGGTAAATGAGACAGAGGAAAACCAGGAAGTGAATAGAGAGTATTAGTAAAAGAATAAAGTGATGGGTCATGGGGTTTGGGCTGGGTGAGAAAAACAATGTTAAAGGGTTCAAAAAACAGAAGACTCGGGAGGCCTAGGGCCTGACAATATCTATGATATCAAAAAACTAGACATGATAAGTTGGGCAGGGAGAAAACCCTGGAAAGAAAGGAGACTATGGTTGTAGGTCCAGTAATGGTAGAGTATCCCTTGGTGACCCTAAGGAGCAGAAACCAGTGGGGCAAAGACACAATTTTATCACTCTTCGGACAGGCAGCTGCCACTACTGTGGTAGTGAGACTCACCGCTTTAGGAATCAATTCTTTAGATTATGTGTTAGATAAATACTCCTTTAGCTTGTTGTGTTATGATGATCCATGACACTAGATCTGGAGAAGAGGTGGTCATTAACACAATCAGTGTCACCCCAAAACAGCTTGAGGGGAGTCTCCTGCCTATCAGAGGTGCAACCCTAAGGAGGTATGCTATTTTTGTTTTAACTGGGACGTAAACAAAAATAAATGTAAGGGAAGTAAAAGAAGCTTCAGAGTCAAATTAGACTCAAGACATAGTGTCACCAGTTAAGTGATACATGACATTGCGAAAGTAACTTAGCTGTTTTGAAACCCACTCCTTCTTGTATTACATGGTCTTAGTACCTCATTTGATTGTGATGAGATTAAGTTGTAAAATATTTGCTAAGTGCCCAGCCCAAAGAGGGTACAATTGAATATTATTTCCCTTTCTCCTAATCTTCCTTCCTCCATCCTGTAAGCCAAGATTCATAGGTAGAGCATAACATACCTTCTCTTCCTACTGTTGTAGCTTGTTTCTACTATGTGTGGTCTACTGTAAGTACTCTTGTGGCCTAAAGGGTTCACTCTTTCTCACTTAGTTCACTTAGTTCTTGTTCACTGCTAAGCAGTGACGAGGGAGACTGTAACTTAGTGATAAGTGCCCAATATGAGTATTTTTTTTTTTTTTTTTTTTTTTTTTAGTTTAAATGGAAGGCAAAAAGATTCATTTGTACTAAGTGGCCAGACAATCTGCTTGGAAGGTATTTGGCATTTATATGGATTTTGGCAAGAAATAAGCTTCATCTGAACTCTGTTGCACTCTTATTCATTTTGTTAAAACTGATGTTCAAAAGATTATGGTTATATTCAAGTAAGAATAAGTGAAATTTTCACTACATAATTTATGTTTGTAGATTTTTGTGATTTGTAAATTAAACTTGGAAGCTCTTGGCTAAATTATTTGTCTCTTCATTTCAAAAGAAGGAGTTAAAATTCTTATTCTTGTCATTAGTGTGATTATAGGTTAATTAATTCTTACTCCCCTTTAAAACGAAATGAAGACCAGTGATATTTGATTCCAACCATTTCACAATTAAACAGAATGATTTAAAAAGGATGCAACTCAGTTGCACGTATAAGCTATATATATATAGCCTTTTAGGGGATAGAAAGTTGTAAATAGGAACTTGAAGGTAATTTTGTCCTCATCTTCAGGTTTAATTTAGCCTGCCAGAATTTGTAAACTGATAGAAATTGTTACTTGTTCAGATAATTTCTGCTTATATTGGCATGTTCATGAGGCAGGAAACTAGAAAAAAATAAAAATTCCTTCTGCTGTGGTTTTTGTTCTTGATATTTCCTCAACTTGTAACACCATTCTTCCCATAACAGAATACTCACTCTATTGCTGTCCTTTCTCAACACGCACTTGCACGGAATCATCCTTGGGTCCTGACCTTTGGCCCAGGAATTAGATCCTATCATCCAGGCAGGCACCTGTTAGATCTTCAACTGACTACTGGTCCTCTAGGTCTACCGCTCTAACCCTGCTTCTCCAGGTTCCTCTAGCCGTCCCTCCATCTCTGCTTCCCTGGCTAGCTCTGAATGTCCTGCATGCTGTGTGGTTGGCCCCTTTCTGCAGTGTGACCCCTGCTACCTTAGTTCCCTACAGGGAATCAAGCCTGAGGCACAGGGCTCTTTCTGTTCCTCCTTAATAGTATTTTTCTCTTCCTGCTATGCACTGGTATTATTTACATATGTATATCTTCTCGTATGTATCTCTTCTGGTAGTTACCAACTCTCTAAAGGCAGATACAAAACCCTTTCTTACATGTATGTGTCTCGCAGTGAATATGTGTCTTGCACCAACCAGGTGCTTAATAAGTGTTTATTAATGTTATTTGGGTGAATGTAATCCAAGCAGTTATAAACAGCATTGTACTACTTATCCTGTTTTTTGGTTCTAAGCAGAGTTTTTATCAGAAGATAGATCTAAAGCTCTCAGAATCTTAAACAATCTGCAAAATCTTTTTCTTGAAACTTGTAGCCAGTGTCCAATTGTTTAATCTTCAAACTTAAAATTATTTTAAACACACCATTCACAAAATTTTCCCACTCAGCTGAAGTACTGATGTAAACAAGCTTCTTATCTCCATAGGTATGAAAACTTCAGGTGTCAGTTGATGATTCACTTGAGATTGTATGTGAGAGCCTGCATTTTTT
The DNA here is from genome assembly GCF_963924675.1 of Phocoena phocoena. NCBI lineage: Eukaryota > Metazoa > Chordata > Mammalia > Artiodactyla > Phocoenidae > Phocoena > Phocoena phocoena. Next base: position 85,131,257 of record NC_089222.1, read on the forward strand.
TTCTCACTTTTCTGAAAGGGACAATATATCTGTCTTGAAATATTCTCCACGGACCTGAAATCTGAGGAATTAACCAGACCTGTTTTGTAGAAATCATACAAATCTTCAAATATTAAGGAGTTCAGAAATAAGGCTATTTAGGGACATCCCTGGTGGTCCAGTGGTTGAGACTCCACACTTCCACCACAGGGAATGCTGGTTCAATCACTGGTTGGGGAACAACAACAACAAAAAAGGGAGACCTATTTATATAGTGGTATACTGCTACAATTGGAAAGTAGAAAACATCTCTTCTAGCCTCACATTTCACATGAGTAAACTGAAGCCTTGATAGGGTTTTGTCCAAAGTCCCACTGCTGCTTAATAGTGGAACCATATCTTCTGATGGTTGATGGAGGTGGGGGCAGTTTTTCTTGCTGTAATGTAGTAGAATTAGATCCAGAGGCATACCAAAGGAGAAAAAAGTATGACGAAATTATTTCAAATGACGGATATCTTGTAGAGATTATATTCTTGCTGAGTTTTAAATAAGATTTTCTTTCCTTACTATCTGATATTACCATATCCTATAATGCATCAAGATCTGAAAACAGATCTTGTAATGACAGAGATATATGGGCTCTATTTTCAACTATAAAGCAAATTTGCTTTAGCTTCAATTTAAAAAATATTTTGCATTTGAGTATGTGCTCATTTTTAATTTAGAAAATATAATTTATTTGGGAACTTAATCATGACCAGTTCTTGAGATAGTTTTTCAAGGTTTGAGATATGTTGTGTGTTACTGTAAATCTTGGCAAAGAATGTTGGAGAGAGATTCTTTTAAGTTTCTTTTTTATCCCTACTTTGATTTTGGATCTGATGAAGGGTGTTGGTCTTGAGATATTTCACTGACAACTTTTTTCCACTTCCAAAACTTTTGAGAATTTGATGTATATAAAAATTTCACATGCATTCTTAGCCATTTGCTGGTACATATTTCTTTAAATTTATTTTTTATCCATTTCATTTCTCCCTTTCTTCGTGTGTTGTTGTTTAGGCCTCTTCCAGAAGCAAGTGACATGTTTCTAGCACATTGACTTCAATTTTTATCTGTACTTCTTGGTACCTATTTAGATACTTCTGTTCCCAGAATTAATCATAATTCATGAGATGTTTCTGGTATGGGGAAATAAATCTCTAATCAAACAACCCACCTACAAATAACCATAAACTCTGACCAAAGAAAAAACCAAGGCAAAACAAACAAGTCAAAATACAATATGATATGAGCATTTTGGAGAATGAACAATAGTAGGAAGATTTTAGACGGGAGTTGAAACTTGTATTAAGCAACTAGCATAGGGTGGGGTGAGTTTCACATTTTTGTGGCTTTTCCTGAGAGTATCTGCAGTTGTAGTGGCAACATAAGGAAACTAAACTTCAAAAGAAAGCCTGTTGCTTTCAGACTGGAGGAACATGGGAAGGGACAGGGATGCCAGAGAGTGAGGGGTAACTCAAGAAAGGAAAGAGACAGAGATGGGAAAACTCAAATTCCATGTACAAACTCTGCCTAACTCTTTGGCTGACCCCTGAACCACACATGCATAGGGTAGACTGAAAGCAATCCAAACTGAGATCTGAATAGGACAGAGTTTGCAACTTGAGACTAGCTAATGACCTGCTAAAACAAAAAACACCAGCACTCTCTGTCTCTGTATAACAGAATCCAGAGTATTCACAATTAACATTGACAGTGTCCAAGGTACAACCCCAAATTAGTTCAAATACAAAAAAAAGCATGCTAAACTGTAACGCTTTCTCAAAGGGAAAGAAAATCAATAGATGAAAATTCAGAAATGACCCAGATATTAAAATTATCAGACAAGAAAATTAAAGAAGCTATTACAACTGCTGAATGAAGTAAAAGAAAATATTGTTAATATGAATAAAAAGATAGGAAATATCAACAGAGAAAATTTAAAATATATATCTATACAAAAAAACCAAATGAGAATTTTAAAACAGAAAAATACATTATCTGAAATAAATTACTGAATAGGCTTAATAGCATAATGGATGTGGCCAAAGGAAAAGTCAGTGAACTTGAGTTAGATCAATAGAACTCATCCAATCTGAAAAAGAGTGAGAAAAAAAAAAAGATTGAAAAAATGAGCAGAACCTCAGAAACCTGAAGGACAATTTTAAAACATCTACTATATATGCAATTGAGGAATAAGAATGCGTAGAAAAAAATGTTTAAGTATTTTAAGAATAAAGGTAAAGGCTTCCTAAATTTTGTGAAAGACATACATATATTCAAGAAGTTTAGCAACCCCAGACATGATAAATTTGATGAAAACAATGCCTAGGAATAGCATAATAAAATTGTTGAAAGCAATAAATAATACTGCATTCAAAATTATGTTTAGTGTTATGTAGATGTTATAATGTTGTATTTGAATATATTTTTAAAAAGATGAGGAAACTGTAGAATGTAGTGTTTAAGTAATGGGCTTTAGTCTTCTAACATCAAGCTCTGCTACTTATTAACTCTGTGACCTTGAGCCAGTTTGTTTTCTTAGAACATCACTTTCTTCCTTTATAAAATGATGATAAAGATGAAAATAAAACTACCTTATATGGATGATGTAAAGATTAAATTATATATGCAGAAGTCTTGGCAAAGTACTTAGTGGAAGTTAGATAAATGATAGCTCTTGTACCTCTTCTTTTTTTCTTCTCAATGTTCTTTGCTTAGTTGTACTTCTTAATACTTATCATAGAAAATAATATCCCTTTCTCATAATGCCTTTTTCTAGTTTTGGAATGAATGTTTAATAGTCTTATATAATAAGTCAAGGTGCTTTTCTGTTTTCTACAGTGTAGTTTTTATAACAGACCATCTGGTTTTTGAAGGTTTATTAAGTGTTGCTTTTAAATGTATTTAGGCCTGTGTGCACACCTGTGTGTGTGTATTTGTTTATATAGATTTCTAACTGCTTAGGTAATGTTTTATTTATAAAAGTCTATTCAAGTTTTCTAGTTCCCCTCAAGCTAGTTATATTTTCAACAAAAATGTCCTTTAATCTATGTTTTAAAATAGCTTGAATAATTAGTTCAAATAAATAGCATAAAGTTGTTCATAGTATTCAGTAATTATTTTAATTCTTCAAACAGATTTGTTTTTTTCTTTTTTAATGCTATTTATTGGTATACCTTCTTTTTATGATAAAACTTCCTGGTGATTTGTCTTTTTATTAGTCTTTTCAAAGAAGCAAAATATTTTACTTTGTCGACTGTCTTTATGTCTGTTTTTCATTTCACTTATTTCTGATATTATTTTGTTATTTTCCTGCTTTTAAAGTTTTTGTTTTTACTTTAATGTACCTTTTCTAACTTGGTAATTTTTAGTCTTTTTAACATATAAATTTAGAGCTATACAGTTTCCCCTAAGAACTGCTTTACCTGCATCCCTTGAGTTTTGGTATGTATTGCGTTCATTGTCATTGAGTTCTATATATTCTCTAACTTCCAAAATATTTATTAGCTTTTTGCCTATGAATTACATAAAATTTTAATTTAAATATTCCAACTATTGGAGATTTGGGGGGGGGTCATGGTTATGTGTTTTTTAATTAAAGTCTAAATTTACTTGTGATTAGAGGAGATGATTCAATGATTTTAATTATGTAGTATATGTTAAGATAATTGTGGCTTGATGTAAGGTCAATTTTTGTAAAATTTTCATTTGTACTTGGAAGATATGTGTATCTTATAATTCTTAGGTGCAGGCTTTATATTTGTTAATTAGATCTGCCTTGTTAAATTATCATTACTTTTCTTGCCTGCTTACTCTTGTAATTAATGTTATAAATATGATCAAATCTTTCTTTATGATTGAGAATTTTGCTATTTGTGTTTTATATATTTTATGTCTCTGTTGTTAGATGCTTAGAGGGGCAGTTTATTGTATCTTGTTAATGATTTGTTTCACTTTCATTATTTAATGAACATATTTATTTTTTAATAATTCTTTTACTTAAAACCTAGTTTATTAGATATTAATATAGCTACCACAATTTTTACCATTTCTTTATAACATTCAAACATTATATTTTATTTTCAAACATTATATTTTAGCTGAGTGTCTTGTAAATAGCATGCCACTGACTTTTTAAAATTCAAATTGTTGCTCACTTTTAACCAGAAATTTAACTGGTGTATATTTATTGTGATTACTTATATGTTTAATTACTAAAATCCTAATTTGTGCCCTCTATTTACAATGCATTAAAAAAAATTTGTTCTTGCTTTTCACTATTGTATTAAGTTTTCTTAAGTTCCTTTCACCCCTCTATTAGTTTGAAAATTATGCATATTTAAAATTTTCTAACAGATAGTGATTACCTTTAAATACTGTATAATCCTACTTGATTTGATGATGTTAGTATCTCTATCCTCCTTTCAAACAATATAAAAATGTTAAAATATTTCATCTTCAATCACCCCTGCCCTTATCTTACATATTAATACTGTCTAATATTTTAGATCCAACTTGTTTTTATATTCCATTTAATAACTGGTATTATTTAACTTTTGATAGTAAGAATTTATTTAAGATTCCTTAGGTGGTAACCAATTTCCAGTGTGCTGTTGACTGGCAAAAGCTGATTGTGTGTATCTCTTTCCAACTCTTCATTCAGTCACATTATGTTTGTAGTTTGAAGTTGGCCATGGTGGGAGTATTTATACAATAGAAATAAGTAAACACTACAAATCTGGGCTTTTTTTTTCTTGGAAGAATCATTTGTTGACTGTTTACCAGTACACCACTGCCAGTATTCTTGTTTTTCTTTTGTTTTTTCATCCAATCCTTTATTCTGGGTTAAATTTACTTATTACTAATTTATATTTTTATATTCTTTTAATGAAGGCAAATTATAAGTAAACTTCTGATCCTCATTTGAAAACGTACTTTATTCTTACTTTTTAAAATTTGAAGTATAGTTTATTTACAATGTAGTATTAGTTTCAAGTGTACAGCAAAGTAATTTCGTTATATAGAAATGTATATTTTTTAGATTATTTTCCAGTGTAGGTTATTACAAGATATTGAGTATAGTTCCCTGTGCTATATAGTAAATCCTTGCTTAGTTATTTTATGTATAGTAATTTATATCTGTTAATCCAGAACTCCTAATTTATCCCTCCCCACCCCTTTCCCCTTTGGTAACCATAAGTTTGTTTTCTATGTCTATGAGTCTATTTCTGTTCCATAAATAAGTTCATCTGTATCATTTGTTTAGATTACACATATAAGTGATATCATATGATATTTGTCTTTGTCTGACTTACTTCAGTTAATGTGATAATCTCTAGATCCATTCATGTTGCTGCAAATGGCATTATTTCATTCTTTTTTATAGCTGAGTAACATATGTGTATATGTGTGTATATGTGTGTGTGTGTGTGTGTGTGTATAAATATATATGGTTATATATATATACATATATATGGTATATGGTATATGGTGTATATATATATACATATATATGTGTGTGTGTATATATATATATATATATATATATATATATATATATATATACACCATTGTATATATTGCTTACCCATTCATCTGTCGATAGACATTTAGGTTGCTTCCATGTCTTGGCTATTGTAAATAGTGCTGCTGTGAACACTGTGGTGCATGAATATTTTTGAATTAGAGTTTTTGTCTTTTCTGAGTATATGCCCAGGAGTGGGATTGCTGGATCATATGGTAACTCTATTTTTAATTTTTAAAGGAACCTCCATACTGTTCTCAACAGTGACTGCATCAATTTACATTCCTGCTAACAGTGTATGAGGATTCCCTTTTCTCCACACCCTCTCTAGCACTTAATATTTGTAGACTTTTTGATGATGGCCGTTCTGGCTGGTGTGAGGTAATACCTCATTGTAGTTTTGATTTTGATATTCTCACTTTCTAATGATAGTTTATTTGACTATATAAACTACCGTACTTGTTTATTTTCCCTCAATACTTTGAAGATACTATTTCATTGTTTTCTAGATCCTATACTGTTGTTGTTGAGACATCAACTATCTATTTAGTTGAGTTTTCTCTATAGATAATCTGTCCTTACTCTTTGTCTTTGGTGTTTGTACAGGTTGCGGATTGTTTGGCTCTAAGATTCATTCTTTTCTCTTCTTCTTGGTTGTTTTTGAAGAGGGCTGACCGTTCAGGCTGAATTTCCTAGGCTACCAAATCAGTCTTCTTCTGCCAGGCTTCATCCAGTGGGAATCACTGGTGACTGACTGAGAACAGGGGGAAAGGAGAAATTTAAAAATGTCTCCTTTGTCAGCCTGGGTGACATTTCCAAACACTGCTACATCTCTGTAGTGGACCCAACTCCTTATGAACCAATTCACCAGGACTCCCTGTTTTACCCCTCTGTCCCTTGCCATTGCTAATTTCTGGGTTGTGTCATTATACCTTGGTTCACTTATCAGCCTCTTCTGCATACTTTATATTGCCTCATTTTAAACACTGTGAATGGTTTATGTTTCCTTGATTGGATCATGAGTGATATAGTATTCTAGATTTCATTATAACATGTCCAGATTTGGATTTATTTTTATTTATTATTTTTGGGACTTGCTTTATGTATCTGATGTTCCATGTCTTTTTCAATTCTGGAAGAGATCCATTATTGCTTCAGATATTGCCTTTATGTCTTTATTTTCTCATTCTCATATGTACTTTTAGACATGTTAAATCGGTTTTTTTCTGTTCTTCATATTTCTTAATCTCTTTTTTATATTTTCCACCTTTCTCTCTTTCTTCTGGGTAAATTCCTTAGAATTATCTTTCATTTCAGTGATTCTTCCCTTATCTGCATCTAATGTGATATAGCCTCACTTCAGATGCTGACTTTAATACAAATTTCATTCCTTTAAATCTCTTTGGTTTTTATCAAATCTGCTTTTCCATGTTTTTATCTGCCTATTTTTGCCTCTTTCTTTTAAAATTTTTATCATTTTAAACATTTTGTGAGTGTGAGATTAATATTCTCTTACTTCAGTTCTTAAGACTGTGCCCTCCCTATTCATTTTCTAACTTAATGCTTATATTTGATGTAAAGCACTTTTGTGTCTGCTGACTCCTATATGAAAAAGCCTTTCCTTATGTGTTTGATATCTTTGATATGTGAGCTCTTAATTGAAGTTTGCTTTTCCTGTGAGACTCCCACATAATCTGGGTTGTTGAAGGTGTCCTGGTAGAGAGTGTTTTTTTTTTCTTTTTCTAGGTAGTCCAGGCATATTACTTGGTTGCCGTTCTCTGTGGTTGTCATTATTGTAAACCTGCTTTTTGTCCCTGAGGCTTCCTGATTATTACTGAGTTGGATAATACCTCTGGTGCGTTGTATAACATCATAATAATGCCCTGTCTTTCACATCCCTTTTCTTCCTGTCTTTTTGGAATTTTAATTTATTGTAAGATCAGACATTTTAAAACTTTTGTTTGTGTATGCATTTTTGTATTTTCTGTTTTAAATATGGTACCTCTATGTTTTAACAGGAACATTCCTGTGTGAATCTAGCCTAACACTTTATAGAAGAGCCTACTTCTTCCAGAGGATCTTTTTACCATTCCTTTGGCTTGAATGCTTTTTCTCTGTGGTTATCTTCCTGATTCATTTTTGTATTTATTTCAGGTCTTTACCTAAATGTGATCATTCAATGATATCATCACTGGTCATACTATCTGAAATTTCAACCACAACTCGCCCCCATCCTAGAATTTGTTCCTCCCTTCCTCATTTTATTTTAATTCCTTAACATGGACCATTATCTATCATTCTATGTATTCAACTTATTTTTCTTGCTTATTGTCAGTTGCCCACACAAAAACATAATCTCCATGAGATCAGAGATTTTCATCTATTTTGTTCATTCCTATATTTTCACCACCTAGAATAATGACTGGCTCATAGTAAATACTCAATAAATATTTGTTTAATAATGGATGAAATATTCATTGTCTGTGTATTGTGTGCCTGTCCCTGAACTAGGTGGTGATGATACAAAGGAAAGAAAAATAGACAAGATTCCAGCCCTCATGAAGATGGCAGCCTTACAGAGAGCATAGATAGACTTAAAAATCACTGTATCACCACAAGTGGACAAAGGTTATGAATTCAAATGAACTCTTTTAATGAACTTATTGGTACCAGGTGGGCATTCCTTGAGGTTGCCCACCATGAGGTTGCATGGTGCTTACTTCTGGTATGCAATGTATCTAAGACCTCTTAATCTCTTTTTTAATCTAAGAACAGACCAAAGAATACACACACACACACACACACACACACACACACACACACAGAGACTAGAAAGATAATGATTTAGCCAGAAAACAATCTTTTTTTTTTTTTTCCCGGTACATGGGCCTCTCACTGCTGTGGCCTCTCCCGTTGCGGAGTACAGGCTCCAGACTTGCAGGCTCAGCAGCCATGGCTCACGGGCCCAGCCGCTCTGCAGCAAGTGGGATCTTCCCGGACCAGGGCACGAACCCATGTCCCCTGCATCAGCAGGTGGACTCTCAACCACTGCGCCACCAGGGAAGCCCAGAAATCAATCTTCATGAGGGAGCTGAAGTAGTTTGACTACAGTAGTAAGAAAATGAAAGTAACTAAGCACGAAAAAAGAATTTCCAATAAAATTTTCATGATAACCAGTTTCTCTTCCAGTGTTGGTAGCCCCTGTATGATGATCACAAAATGCAGAAAAGGGCCTAACTCTACATTCTGATGCCTTGTGATTGTACCTAAAGAGCTAGTACACATTTGGCTTTTATAACTCTGCAAGTAGTACACAGAGGAGGATATGCTATTACCTTACCACAGTAAATAATAAAGTTCATGGCTATATTTACACAGGCTGAGTTTCCAGTATGTGAATTCAAGTGAAGAATGTTAAATCTCTAATATGTGTTTAATGTACATTTCAGTTGATTTTTCTCCTAACTATAATGGTAGCAATTATTTTATATGTGGGGAAGGCTGTGTCACCTAAGAAAAAGCTAATAGATTTTTTTGGCAATTTTTCTATCATGTTAAAATGTCTTTCCATTTCTAAGTACTGTTATGTTCTTGCTGCTCTGTCTTTTGCTTTTTTTACTTATTGTCCCTCACTTATTGTCCCTCACATCTACTTACCTTTTTTTTTTTTTGCCTTTGAATCCTTTTTCTTTCATTTTTCTCTACCCAAAATGTCTGCTCCTGGGCTTTTAGTCAAATCATATCTCTATTTTGCTGCAGACACTGGCTGGCCAACACAAAATAACTAATTTGTAATAAGCCCCTTCTCCTAAATACCATGAATTATACTAGTAGTTGCTTTCATATATACAATCTCATTCAGTCACCATTAAAAACTCTGCATGCTAGATAAAAGGCCCCCATTTTAAATAAGATGAAACTGAGTATTTAGGGAGATTATGTAAGTTCCCCTAGGATACACAGTGAGTAAGCTGGAATTCAAACCCTAAACTTCTAGTTGGAAATGGTTCCATTGCTTCGTCTAGACGTTGTGCCCACAGCCTACCTAGTATTGCTTTTGAAGTTTTCCGGACTTGCCATTGATTGAACAGAATTTATAATAAAAGAGTACGTACAGCATCAAGTCTTCCATGTAACAGATAGACTTGGAATGTAGAGCAAATAACAGTAGGGGTAGCTGTTACCTATCTAATTTTACAGTCTCTTTTGATTGAAAACTGCTGCTCTGAACCTCATATTTACACATCTGACCAATACTTATTGAGTGTTTATTGTGTGTCAGGCACTAAACCAGACCCTGGATATAGAGTGCTGAACAAAATAATGTGGCCTCTATGGAATGTACAGCCTAGTGAGGGAGCGAGAGAATAAACAAATAAACCAATAACCACATGGATAATTCAAACTGTAATGAATTCCACAAAAGAATAAAATAATGGTTGAATCTGTCTCAGGAACAGTAGTCAGATCCAGCCTCTCAGAGACTTAGAAGAACCACACAATTTGTTAGGAACTGCAGAACTCTTTAAGGGAACTCTGTGTCTCAACTTCTACCGTACCAGGTATCTGCTAAAGGGTGAGATTTGGGTGACTCCTATCCACCCTGGGGCCAAACCAGCCAGGCTTTCTAATCTGTTGTTAACATTTGAGACTCAGATTCTGATCATCTAATTTTGTACTGATTAAGAGGACAAGTAAGAGGGAAAAGTAAAAGAAAAGAGGTTGGAAGATTAGTCCTTTAAAGATTGAAAAATAATTTGTTTAGGAATGCAAGTCTTTAATTTTTCACTGTGAATTTTCTTAATCATCAGGAATAGGTGATAACACAACTCATTCAACATTCCTTTACCCAATATTTAACCCATACCTACTATTAATCCATTAGGTACTGTACTAGGGACTAATGACATAATGGTGAATAAGACAAAACCTCTGTTCCTATGTTTACAGTCTTATGTGAAAGACAAATACAATGCAGTGTGATGATTATTATGACAAGATTAAGCACAGGACATCAGATTCTGGAGGAGGTAATATTTAAATTAAGACCTCAAGAATGTGTACAAGCTAGTCAGTAGAATTTTCACATTCATAAGAATAAATCCTTTCCATAGTCGTAGCTTCAGGTTGTGAATATTTTGAAAATATTATTCTTGACATTTATCTAAATTCCAGTTTAGTTAATTTTCTTTACTAGATCCTAAACTTTAAGGTAAGAAGTTAAGTTTTTAAAAATCATCTATTGGGGCTTCCCTAGTGGCGCAGTGGTTACGAATCCGCCTGCCAATGCAGGGGACACGGGTTCAAGCCCTGGGCGGGGAAGATCCCACATGCCGCGGAGCAACTAGGCCCGTGAGCCACAACTACTGAGCTTGCGCGTCTGGAGCCTGTGCTCCGCAACAAGAGAGGCCGCAATAGTGAGAGGCCCGCGCACCGCGATGAAGAGTGGCCCCTGCTCGCCGCAACTAGAGAAAGCCCTCGCACAGAAACAAAGACCCAGCACAGCCATAAATAAATAAATAAATAAATAAAAATAATCTATTAAAAAACTATTTTCTCTTTAATACACTCTGAAGTGTGACTTATAAGATAGAGTTATTAACATTTAGTGTATTGTGGGTCAGGTTTCTACTGGAGAGTTCAAATTCATCATGTTTATGCATAAAATTTGATATTAAATTGTTTCATTTTAAATGGTAGCCAATAGTCATAGAAATTTTAAATATAGAATTATTTTATAAGCTTAGCTGTTCATACATTCTGTAGCTTTATTAGAGCTGGTCTAACCTAAGGTCTAGACAGACCAACTGTGCCCTTGGTTTAACGGGTGTTTATCATATGATTTCCTTTTTCTTCCTTATTGCCCTTTATCTGTTTCCAGTTCACAGGGTTGATAAATAGATAACTGTTGCCTCTCTTTCTTCCTGTTTCTGATAGGGCTAACTCTAACTCTGTAACTTACAAAAATAAGCATAACTAACAAGTTTTTCAAGCCTACTTTTAAAATTATAATTTCTCTTAATCTTCATAGACTTTCTGTTCAGATAAACTCCAGAGGTTAGGGCACCTCAATTTAAAAAAAAGTAAATTGTCTTTACTGATCATTAAAATCTATATTTTATAATAATATAATAATGATAGAGCACCCAGATTAGTTGTGTGTCTGGAAGAAGTAAACACATAGTAAATAAAAATATTTTGGATTACATAGTGTCTTTTCTCAAAATAGGTCAAATTTAAAATATAAAGCACTAAATATTCCTAAGAATGCTTACTCAGTCGTGGGGCAAATGTTTTTTAGTCTAAATTTAGATTCAGAGCTCTTTTATGGAGCCATTGCTCCTGCAGACCCAGCCGAGGCCCTTTTCAGTGTCCTAAGTGAATTAGGTATTAGATTTATTAATGCCTCAGGCCCATCCAGTATGAAGGGAAGATAAACGTTTTTGCACTTCACGACATATAGTTGGACCTATTCAGTTCCCACTGGGGAACACAGCTGTGCCAACCTAGAAGTGAAAAGAACTTAAAAACAAAAATCCTCTATAGTATATCTCCATCTGGAATGGTACTGATAGTACCTTCACCCTCATATGACCCAAACAATTCTAGGGATTATATAAACTGCAATGGATTCTAAAGATACCATGTAACAATTCTGAACTTGTGCTGTCCTCCAAATCAAAACAGAAATAAGGTCTAGAACAACATCAGTATGCATTCATTTGTGTATTTCAAGCCCTGAGAGAAAAACCCACTGTGATATTTTTTACTTATATTGCAAACCTTGTGTTATATGTGAGCTCAGGTCATTTGCAGGGTCTCTTTAGAATACATAAAAAAGTGATACTGCTCACATGTGATCATTAAGGAGTCTGCAACACCTGGTCCTGATTCCAGGTGCATAATTATGTTCACTTTTGTCCTTATATTTCCATTTCCTGATTGTTTCAGTTAGGTATAGACAATGATCTTTCATTTTTCATTCAGGAAAATGGGCAGTATTGCTGCACGTATTACTTAGATCCTACTGCCTTACCCTTCAGTAATAGAAATGGTGCTTTAAAATGCAGGTTAGGGTTGCTTATCCTGGCTATTAATATTGTTATAGTGTTTCCTGATTCAGAGCTGCTCTGTGAACATCAGCACATGACTGGCTCTTGGATGAGCTGTGGAATATAGAGTGATATCTTGAGCAAGTTGTCTATCTCCTCACTCCTTCTTTAGCTTAGCTCTTTAGCTTAAAAGTACAGACATCCCCTCTTTTTCTCATACAACTACAACAGTACTAATAGCTTCTGTTCAGCAAAGTTTACTTTATAGCAGGTACTGTGCTAGTTCCTTTACATGCCTATAACATGTAATAGGCACAAACAATCCTATAGGGTAGGTAACATGATTATCATTTTACAGACAGGGAAAATGTAACTCGCTCAAGATCACACAATTGAAAAGAGAGATCTAGAACTTGATTCCAGGTTTCTCTGATAGCAAAACCTAATCACTTAACCACCACCCTACCTCATATAACTCCGCTGCTGTCTCCAACCCACAGATCATTGATCACTTCAATAGCTTCTCTTACCACTTGGCACTGCCTCAAACAGGCTGACCCCATTGACTGAACCTCAGAACCATCGTGTGACACTAGCTTCAGAGAGGCAAATGCTGATTATGGTTACAGGCCACAAGGAAACTGAACTGTCATGGAGAGAAACTCTGTGCTGCATTAATTTATCTGCGCAACAAAAATGGTTCACATCCACCACCACCATCACCACCACCACCCCTTTGGTTGTTAGAGATCCCCTCAACACTCGTCTATCCACCCTTACCTTCTTTTCTTTCCCTGGAGGCGGTGTTATAGTAGCGTCTTTGGCAAGGTTAGCAACTAATTCATTTATTTACTTTGGTTGACAATAAATAACTATAACCTGTTAATAATTGTGCATATGTTTATATGGCTTTAGATAATCTGAGACAATCGTATACATCTGGTATCTGAGATTGACTCAGTATTCTTTCATACCTGGTTTCCTATTATATAACTCTATTAATAAACAGTAGACTACATACAGATAAAAAAATACATACTTATAGAAATTTATTAGGGCATTTTATAAGTGATACACATTCACATACTTAAGAATTTTGTTGAGTGTTAAATATCCGTTTTTGCTCAATAATACAAAAAAAACCCCACCTGATATGTGTTTCCTTAAAGTGCACTAGATCTGTCACAAATGCCTTAAACTGTATGTATTGTGTTTTTATCTTTATGTGAGCTATATGTACATATTTTTTGTTTAGTTTTTTGTTGTTTGTTTTTTAAGACTATTTTTTTAGGTCAGTTTTGGATTCACAGCAAAATTAATAGGAAGGTGTTATGTACATACTTTTCAGCACTTTTTAATTTTTTTTAAATCTTTCTTTTATAATTAAAAAAAATTTTTTTTTTTTGGCTGCGGGTCTTCGTTGCTGCACGTAGGCTTTCTCTACTCACGGCAAGCGGGGGCTACTCTTTGTTGCTGTGCACGGACTTCTCATTGCTGTGGCTTCTCTCGTTGCGGAGCATGGGCTCTAGGCACGCTGGCTTCAGTAGTTGCAGCACACGGGCTCGTAGTTGTGGCATGCGGGCCCTATAGTGCATAGGCTTCAGTAGTTGCAGCGTGCGGGCTCAGTAGTTGTGGCGCATGGGCTTATTTGCTCTGCAGCATGTGGGATCTTCCCAGATCGAACCCATGTCCCCTGCATTGGCAGGCGGATTCTTAACCACTGTGCCACCAGGGAAGTCCAGCACTTTTAAATTGTTAGTTCTGTGAAGGTAAGACGTTTTCTAATTTGTCTTTTAGAATATCATAATGCTGAACAACTTTGAATGCAATAGATGCTCACTATATATACTGTTGACTTATTGAACAAATTAGTTTGTAATAGGTTGAAGAGATTTGTAGTCCTAAATTGTTCTTGCCATCATTTCACTCTGCATAATTAAGGAAGTTTTACTAAGACGATTAAAAATTTGTTATTGAATTACTGGTTTAGATTCTAAAGCAGTGGGATAAAAGAGACCATGGCTATACCCCTATGAGGAACCAGGAAGGATGAGTTTCTCACTGTAGGTATACTTAGTGGATTTTATGTGTGACTTAATTAATTTATTTTACTTACGAAGGTTAGATTTATCACTTACATATGGCACTCTAAAACTTTTTTCCCTTACGCCCCTGACAACTAATATTTTTCTTATTATAAAAGTAATGTTTATCATAGAGATTAACTGTACATGAAATTAAAAAGAAAAAATTAAAAGCATGCATAATCTTATTATCCAGATATAATCACTCTTAATATTTTTGTGTGTTCTTTGTTTTCTTTCTCTCAGCCGCACAATTTCATTATGTTCATGCAGCTGGTACTCTATATATTTATAAAACATTATAGTACCACAAGCTACCTTGTGAATTCTTTAAAAATATTTCTTTATATGGATGTGCTATGCTTTATTTATTTTTCTACTGTTGGACATTTAGGTTAGTTTCAGTTTTTTGCTATCATACAAATTACCTTTTTAACATAAATCTCTGTTGTTTTTCAGTTATGTAAGATATATTCCTAGAATTTAAATTACTGAGTAAAGATTCTGAACTTTAAGTTCTTGATCATATTACTCAATAGTTTTCCCGAAAATTTTTAGCAATTCACACTCCTGTCAGAAGTGTATGACGAAGTGTTTCATTGAGTCATCATCAAAATTGATTATTTCTTCTACACACTTTTAAGCAAGTATTATCAACTAGATATAATGACTTTAATATGTTACTATCATCAACTATGTTCAGAAGTATATAAAATAAGTATTTTAGTTTGCTTTCAGAGAGAATTATGAAATATGTTTAAGGGTCACAGTAGTTCAGAGGCTACATTTTGCAATACAGTTTCCACTTACATGCAAATATTTTTCGGGTCTAATTGTGAACTGTGCATACTTTGTTTAAGCTGGACTTCTTTATCAATACCTACTTTGTTGGCAGTTATCTCAAAGTGTGTTGCGTTGAGGCATCACATTTAGTGTGGCTTTAGCATTCCCTCTTGTAGTGATCAATATCATTTCTATTTGCTGTTGCAATTTGAAGTTAATGAACATCGAGTTTACTTTTATTTAATTATGCATTTTTGTGGAGCTCTACAAAAGCACCTTTCTTCCACACAAATCCAGACTGAGTGGAGATGAATCTGAGTGGTTTCATTTTATAGAGTAGCAGTCATATTTGTATTAGGAAAGCAATAGTCTTGGAAGAATACCAAAGAAAAAAACCATTTTTAAGTGTTTGTCTCATCCTCTAGTGAAAGCATTTTCCTTTCAGAGGCCATGGTACTTGTTTTTGATCACACTTCTCCGGGATGCTCTGTGTGTATATAGTTTACACATGAATTTAGGGTGAACTGAGATATCCTATGGGGAAAATATAGACATAAAATTACCCAACTATTTAAGAACTGCAGTCTTTTCTACTTCTCTGCAGAATGTCTCAGCATAAATAGTGGCTGCACTTAGAAAATCATTTTTACTTAAAAATATATTTGTTTTACATTTCAGAGTACCTGATAAATTGCAAGTCTGTTTGTGCCCCATAGCTGCACAGGTACGTATATGAATTACCTATAGTTATATTAATCTGTATATTAACTGGCAAGTTATTAAAATTTGGGGTATTAAAATTGCTTACAGATTTCATAATGTGAAAATGTTAATTTTTGAGTACTTACAAATATTGACAGCGTCAAAGGATAGTACATTTTACACATACCTTGCATTTCACTCTATTGTAAGAATCAGATAAACATTTCTAAGATTTGTTGAAGCAGAATAATTTTAATTACAAAGCATTCATCTGGTACAGAGATTAGAGAGTGTTTTATGGAACAGTACTATTAAAGCAACTACTGACGTGCAGTCAGAGACTATTGCAAAACCACTGTTTTTGACACTGTTGTTTTATTTTCAAACTTTTTGTGCTGCTTTTTATTTTCTGTGGTGGTTGCTTTAGGTAAGGAGTAGTTGCAGATGTCTGCTTCACTGTCTCAAGCACAAGAGTAACAGGAAAAAAATGTTTGCACCTGTTTAAAAATCTCAACTGTGTGGTGTTGTGGTTCCTGGGCAACAGGCAGGAATTCTCAAAAGCTTGGTTGCACCTGCTCAATTGTTGCTTGCAGCTGTGTCATAAGATTGAGAGCACAGAGAAGCTTGTTAGCAGTTTGCTTGTGCTGTTACGTATTTTGTGTACTTCGAGTTTGAAAGATTCTTACTTGATGTAGACTTTGAACTATTACATTGGTTTATTATAAAACTCACTGATTTTTAGCTCCCAAATATTTTATCCAAATTCTTCGTTCTCAGTATCAAATATTTTTTTAGCCGCTGATGACTGCCCTAGATAATGTTTATGTTAACTTCTTTAAAGGATACCTGGGGAGAGTAGATCTCTCAGGATAACTGGGTTGATAATAATTTTTGTCCTCATAGAGACACTTTCTGTTTGGCTCAATTTCACTATGTTGGCAACCCCACTATGTGAGGCTGGGTGTAGTTATTGATCCATTTAGCTGAACAGATTTGAAAGCATTTGGCTATTAGTGGACACATGGGGCATATTCAGAAAATTTAAGTGTATATTGTAAGATGATTTCTTGATTTGTGAGTGTGCCTCTGATGCAGTAGGGTGGAAATGAGAGAAAAAAAAGCAACAATTAAATAATGATCTTAGAAAAGGAGCTAAAATCCAGATGTAAATTTTAACGCTGGAATATCATCCTTTAATTCTATCAAATCCTAGGCACCTGATATTTTTCCCTAAGTGTTGCTGTTAATGATGTTAAGTTTCTTTTGGGTAATAGCTCTATATATTTTCTGACAAATATCTATATTTTTAATATAGACAAGCTACTACAGAGTATATCTTATACTAGTTAAGTAAAGTTCTATAAATATAATAATAAAATGTGAGAACTCAGGTCTTCCCTGGTGGTCCAGTGGGTAAGACTAAGCATTCCCAATGCAGGGGGCCCGGGTTCCGTTCCTGGTCTGGGAACTAGATCCCGCATGCATGCCACAACTAAAAGATCCCGTGTGCTGCAACTACGACCCGGCACAGACAAAATAAATAAATAAATAAAGTTTTAAAAAGTCGCAACTCAGTAAACAAAGTATTTAATTGAATAATTTATTTGGTAGTACCCAATTCCCAGTATTGAAAACTTAGTCAAATAACCTGCATTATTCTTCCTAAAAATGCTTCAGTAAAAAAATGCTAAAGAGTTTCCATCAGTATTTAGTAACATAAAATCTTAGAGCTTGTGTATCTTCTCCTTTTATTGACCCATTTAAATCTGTTTTTTTTAAACTACCATAATATGAATTTAACTGACCTCTTTGGGAGTAGGAAACATCGGTACTGAGCTAAATATACATTGTCCACAGACTCTTAATACAATGCCTTGTACATAGTAGGTGGTCAATAAATGTTGAATGAATGCATGTATGAATAAAACATGTCTGGAGGGATAAAGAGTCCTAGAAACTTGTTACTTGTTGTATATTGTGGATGGTCCTGATGGACTTCCTTCAATTCTCATACTGCTGATGAGACGGAGATGAGAATACTGATAACTTCTGTCCTTAAAATGCAAATGAATATGTAGGAATTGATCCCCGTCACAGTCAAGAGTTGCCATAACACTATTTGCAATGTGCTTTGTATTCATTTTGCTGACTATGAGAAAAGTCTTTTTTTTTTTTTACGATAAGAAAGGGAGTGGGTCTTAGAATTTCTTGAGCCCTGGGGACCTGGCCAGTCCCCCCGGGTCTAGAAAATCTTTTTTTTTTTTTCCCACTCTTATTTATTTATTACATTTTTTAACATCTTTATTGGAGTATAATTACTTTACAGTGGTGTGTTAGTTTCTGCTTGGTGCTTTGTGACCACCTAGAGGGGTGGGATAGGGAGGGTGGGAGGGAGATGCAAGAGGGAGGAGATATGGGGATATATATATATATGTATGGCTGCTCCACTTTGTTATAAAAAAGAGAAAAGTCTTTATATTATCCCTATTTTATGCACAATGCTGAGGCATTCAATGACTATGTCACTTGTCACCTTGGAAATATTTTCAGTATAGGAATAAATAAATCTCTGTGTTATGTGAGCAGTGCCATGAGTTTCCTGAGCAATCACTTTCTCCCCCAAAACCCCTACCCCCACCCTAATTCTATCTCATTGAACACACAAAAATAAACTGTATGTTAACTTATGGCCTGGTAAGATTAGATCATATTAAAAAATTGGTGTTTTGCTAAACAGAAGTAATGGTCCCTGTGTTTGCTGTATAATGTTTATAATTATGGTTTCTATTATTCACTGAATTCTAACTGTAAATAAGTAGATATGAAGCCAAGCAGAGGTAGAGTCAAAATAGTGTGAGTTACGACCTGCTTTAGATAGGCCTCTCTTAAGTTCCATTTTGTATGGCATGAGGCAGTCACATAACAACGGCAGAGGTAGCAAAGTGAGCCAGTATCTATTGCATCAAAACATCTTGTTTAGATTTCTCAAATTTTAGTACCACTGCTTGATGATATTCATGGGTACTATTAAGCTTGGAAGTATCTTTCCTCTGGGAACAGTTTTTCTTTCACCTTAGTTTACACCGGTGGGTGAGAGGCCAATATCAGGGACATTATTTTTTTTTCCAGAAACTTAGTTTTGTAGAATCAACTATATCTTCTGTTAGACTAACATTAGAAATTAAGAGATGAACCAAGAACATGTATTAGCTAGAATACTAAACCAGATGATAGCAAATGCTTCAGTGACTTGTACTAAAAATTACAGTATGGAATACCCAGGAGGGAGAAATCACCTAGGATTCCTAAGCATAAATGCAGATTTCCCTGTGATTTCAGGGTTAAAGAAATAAAGGAAGAAAATCAATATTTATTGAGAACATAGAATATCTAGATATAATTTCTTTCTTTCTCCCCTTCTTTTCCTCCCTCCCTTCCTCATTTCCTTCCTTACTTTTATTCCACACAATAATGAATACTACTATTTGCTAGACCCTGAGCTAGGCTAAATAGATAAAGTCTTTGCCCTCAAAGAGCATACAGGCTAGTAAGAAACAAAGATATGTCAGCAGAACTCCTTTTGTCTTCACCACTTATTATTATTATTAGTATGGACCCAGACAAGTTACCTAATTTTTCTGTTCCTTTGTTACTTCTTTGAAAAATTGGAAAAATAATAGTATCTACCTTATGTATTGCTGTGTTGAGTTAAATATAACATAATACACATAAAATTCTTAGTCCAGTGTTTAGCATGTAGCAAGTGCTCAATAAATCTTACTATACTACTATTATTTCTAACACCACCACCACCACTACTACAATTTAGATGCTGAAGAAAGACCCTCTACTTGCCTGAGAGCAGGTACCCTGGTCTGGACATTGTCACATTGATTGTCGTAAAGGTTCTCTCTAGTTACCTCTGCTTCTAGGGATTTAGAAGAAGTCCTAAAAATCACATAGTGTTAGAACTTGAAGGGACCTTAATGGTCAACTATTTATTATCTTTGTTTTATCCATGGTGAGAAAATAAGCTCAGAAAAGTTGATGTACTTGTCAGGGTTATACAGTATAGTAGGTGAGAGATGTAACAATTTGAAACCAAAACTTTAGATTCTTGGTCTAGTGTGAGATACCTCATGTAGAAAAATATTAGTGTTAATTTTTTTTCTGCTAGTGATTGGAGAGTTGATTCCTTATCTCCAGGAAGTAAATGGACTATATCAAGTTGTTGGAATACTAACCACAGGACAAGCTATCACTGCACTGAATCTAAAAGACCTTCAGGCTTTCTCATAAAGGGGTTAATTTCATCTAAATTGATTGAAGCCTTTTAGTTTGTGTTTGTGAATAACTGGTTTCTTCTTAAGGAGAATAAACTGAGTCACGTTTAGCAAGACATCTACTACCTAAGTGACTTCAGATGATTTAAAGGAGACTGCGGATACCTTAAATAACTCAGCATCTTAAAAGTTAATGATATGTTAGGGTATCTGGATTCTAAATCTCTTGCCTGACTTTGGACTTAGGAGCTTTGGAGTTCAAATGACCTTCGCTGAATTCCAGTCCCACAGTTCAGTAGCTGTGTGACCTGATCAAGGTTGTCTAACCTTGCTAACACTCGAGTTTTCTTATCTAAAATTTGTTGGTAACAGTGTCTACCTTTTCAACGATAGATATGAAGATTAAAGTCGATTAGGTATACAAAATACTTCATTTAGTGCATAATACACACTAGTATTTCATAAATATTCTTTTCTCTCCCCTTGTTAAAATATAAAAGTTGTTATGATAGGCAGTATAGGAATTTGGAGGAAATATAAGATTCACCCATTAAGAAAGTTAATTTTGGCAAAGTTATGCCTTTGATGATTGCAGTTGAGTATCTCAATACATCTTGGTTAGAGTCACCATTTCTTTTTTTAAAAAATAAATGTATGTATGTATGTATGTTTGGCTGCGTTGGGTCTTCATCACTGCATGAGGGCTTTCTCTAGTTGTGACGAGCGGGGGCTACTTTTCGTTGCGGTGTGCGGGCTTCTCACTGTGGAGCACGGGCTCTAGGCGCGCAGGCTTCAGTAGTTGTGGTGCACGGGCTTAGTTGCTCCGTGGCATGTGGGATCTTCCCGGACCAGGGATCAAACCTATGTCCCCTGAATTGGCAGGCAGATTCTTAACCACTGCGCCACCAGGCAAGTCCCAGACTCACCATTTCTAACTGAACATGCTACATGTCTGTAGAAGCTGGGGCTGTTTAAGAAAAGCTCAAGATGAAGATAATCACATCCACTTAAATGTCTGTTGATTATGGAAGTGTACCTTGCAGTGAAAGGGCTGCTGATACAACTCCCGGGCAACTTCACCCCTCTTTTGAAAGTCAGATACCCTTAAAACTAATCTTGTAAACAATGAAGAACCCATACTTGCTAATTAAACCATGTACTCTTACATGCATCCTAGTGAATTGAAGGTGGTTCTGTTGGCAAGATTTTCACAATCTAAGCAGCCACAGGTTTAGTGAGCAGAGTTGGCAATGGGTAAATGGCTTTATAAGGCTTTCTTTTTCTCTCAAAAAGGAAATTCGTGTAGTAAAATGTCTTGATAAGAAAAGTGGATTTGTGAATTTGTATATATGATTTTCCCTTATCTCTAATAAAAACTAGATAATCTTAATTGTAATAAACAAGTTTTTTTTTTTCCCCTGCCAGGCTTTTTATATTGCAATAGTATCTTCCTAAACAGCAATCAGAAAAGAAATAAGGGAAAAAGCACTAGATAATATATGAAATAGACCATTATTCAGTAGAGTTAATAAAGTTGACTTGCCTAAAGTCAAGTGTACAGTTTTGACTATGATGAGTCAAGGTAAACATTAATGCTTAAGGAAATTTTTATTTAGTTGGGTATTAGTTTGCTAGGGCTGCTGTAACAAAGTATCACAAACTGGGCAGCTTAAACAATAGAAGTTTTCTCACTCTGTAAGCCTGAGATCAAAGTTTTGGCAGAGTTGGTTCTTTCTGAGGGCTGTGAGGGAAAGATCGGTTCTAGGCCTCTCTCCTTGACTTGTAGATGTCCATCTTCTCCCAGTGTCTCTTCACGTTGTCTTCTCTCTATGCATATCTGTCTCTGTGTCTAAATTTCCCTTTTTTATAAGGATATCAGTCATCTTAGAGCCTTCAATTATTATCTCATTTTAACTTGGTTACTTCCTAAAGACCCTATCTGCAAGTAAGGTTACATTTTGAGGTACTGGAGTTAGGACTCTAACATATTTTTTTTTTTGTGGGGGTGGGGCATGATTCAACTCATAACAGTTGGGTTAAAATGGTTAACATTTACTGAGTGACTTTTATATTCCAGAGGGATGTTTATATGTATATATATATATATAATTATTATTGATCATCCTTACAACAATCTATTAGGTAGATGTTATTTTCCCCATTTTACAGGTGAAAAAAAACTTACACTCAGGAAGAATAAGCAATTTGTCCAAGATTATACAGCCAGTAAATGTTAAACGCTAGTATTTGAACCCAGAATTCAGTTCTGCCTTTTTAATGGGTAAGTTTCATAACAACTCAGTCAAAAGCCCCCAAAATACATTGAGCGTTTAAGGTTGTTTTTTTTTTTTTATCATTAGGTCTTGTGCCAAAGGACATTTTGTCCATAAAAAATGGTGCATTATTCTATTGTATAAATGCCCAACATTGACTGCCTACGTCTTGTTCTATTGTATAAATGCCCAACATTGACTGCCTACGTCTTCACTCCTGAATTTTTTGCTGACACTTGTCTTTGAAGCCTTAGTGTCTTAGCTCTTCTGCACCTGATGAAGCTTTCGGACAGGATGGATTCTGAACATGAACTGCATGGGTTGATTCTGGCCCCAGTTTGTGTGGATGGCATTGAGAGCAAAGTCATGCTTAGAGTCTGCTTCTCAACACGTGTGTACTCTGCTCTCCTCTTTCTCTCGCTCCTCTCCTTCATCTTTGTTTTCAGTCTTAACAGGTAGTTTATGATTTTTTTTCCTTTTTTACAATCCCTGCCATGAGTTATTCCTTGAAAGGGAGTAAGTGTAAAGAATAATAAAATAAGAAATATCTCTGCTTACGTGAAAGCCAGTGCTGCCATAGGTATTTACTATAAACTGGCCACAGCCTTGTTGTTACTCATTCACACTGAGGAGCAAGGGGCAGTGTGCACGTTATTTTAAGTTTTCTATCTTACCATTGGAACAGTTTGTTCTCACTTTGAAGTTTTAAAGCAGACTTGCTCATGACCCAATTTCACTAATAATTCTCTTAAGTAACCCTTGTACTCATTTATAAGACTTTTTTCCATCCACTGTCTGTCTAGCCTGGTTTAAAATTTTTATATATGTACTTTTAAAAAATTGATTAGCTGGAGAGCTGCCCATTCCTCTGTGCTGTATAATAAGGATTTAAAAACTGCACACTGGATTCTGTATAGTGTAATTAAAACTGACCCACATTTGGACCTGAGTACACCAGGACTTAGCCAAACTTGCCATGAGCTGAGTTCTGGTGGCAGATGGAAACTAATGAGGACACACTCCACTCCAGAATTTCCCAGCTGCTTGGCCCCTTTTTGTACAAACAAGGTTTGGAGCGAAGTCCGGATCCCAAGAGCATGTTCTGTAAATGTGCTTGCTGTACCCAATGATTTGGGAAATGTTATCACAAAATCAGGCTGTTTCTAAGTATCCTTAAGACCTCAGCTACTCTCAGATTTTAGACATGAAAATTCAAAGAGACCTTTTATGCTCTCTCTAACCAATTTTTAATTTTAAAGTGAATTAAAATCACATTTCCCCTCCCTCCCACTCCTGTCTTTTTTCCTGTGCCTGGCGATAGAATGATCACTTTTATCCAAATGTGGAGCTTTGCAGGTGGTTGTCTCAGGATAGACTAGGTCTCCTTGCAACCTACAGATCTCTTCAACTGGTTTGATGTCCTGGGACTATTCAGGCAGATGTAATTGAATCAGTTTGAAGCAGCTGTAGCTGGCATGTGGTCTCTCAGATTGCTAGCACCTGCTTGTTTTTTTTGCAACTCACTAGAGTGAAAGAAGTGCCAAAACCAGCATTGGTCTTGGAGCAGATAAAGCACTTCAAATCCTATATTCCATTCTCCTTCCAGTCTAGCCATATCACCATTGGTGCCTGAATTAATAAAGCCCCTTTTCATGATTATGTCTGAGGTAAACTTTTCCTTCTCATTCTTCTCAGTGTTGAGATCCTGACAGTATTGACCATGCTAGCCCAAAAATATAAGGGAGTATAATGGTGATCAGGTGGCTTTGGGGCTCTCTTATCATTAGACAACTGGGTAGCCTGTGGTTTGCAGAATCATTTAAATGAACGTACCAAATTCATTTGCTGTTCCAGCACAGTCTTATTGGCACAGAGAATGAGCAGTTAATGTATAACAAACTGTGAGCTGTTATGGAATATGATAAATAACATTTGCTTAGCAGGAGGGAATGTAAAATGGAACTATTTCTCTAATGTAACTCTAAACTAATTGACATGGATTTCTTCAACACTTACTAGGTGCAAAAAGATGCAGGCTATTAAAAAAGGGATAAAAATTCTAGGACCTACCAAATATGTAAAACATATTTTAAATATATATATATATATATTTATTTATTTATTTATTTAGAATTTTTTTTAAAAGGCTTAAATCCATTTTTTTTTTTGCGGTACGCAGGCCTCTCACTGTTGTGGCCTCTCCCGTTGCAGAGCACGGGCTCCGGACGCGCAGGCTCAGCGGCCATGGCTCACGGGCCCAGCCGCTCCGTGGCATGTGGGATCTTCCTGGACCGGGGCATGAACCCGTGTCCCCTGCATTGGCAGGCAGATTCTCAACCACTGCACCACCAGGGAAGCCCCTTAAATCCATTTTTAAAATGCTTATTTTCTTTATCTTCTGTTTGTTCCATTATTGGAACAACATATAATTTGGCAGGCATATATTTCATTCTTAAATATTACCAATCTACTGATGTTTAATTTGAACCTGAAGATGATAAAGACAACACATTTACCTAAAATTCACAGTTTATATAGTAAAGTTTCTTTAAAAATGGTTTAATGTTGATAATCTTTTGAGATTATTGAGTTTATGAATAATAGTAATAAAAGTGAATTCTAAAAAAAGTCATTTTGTTATCAGCAGATTTTGCAAGGCATGACGGGATGCTATGGACGTAAAAAAACTATGGTCTTTGACTATAAGAATCTTATAGTATACTTGAAGGGACATGATATAAATTAAAGTAAGACACTCTCAGTATTAAATGCATGCTCTAGACCTGGATTTGGTGAAAAATAAATCCTATAAAAGTAAAAATATCAGCCCTCTTGCTGTCAGATGAAGGCTCTAGACCCAATGTCCCCCTACTCCCCTTCATTGCCCATGAAGGACCTCACTAATCCATCATGGTTCTCTCTGCCACTAAACCAGAACTTCATTTAAGAATTCTCCTAAAGATGACATTTTAGCTAACCATTACAAATTGATGGCAGTTGATTTAAGATGAAACCCATTTGTCATCACTGAACAAGTCATTAAGTAAATACTAAAGATATTCAGTGGAAATAAGAGCTCAGTGAGCTGCAAGTAAAACACAGGACTTGAGCTAGGCCTTGAAATAACATGAAACATAGGACTTATTCACAGATTTATTGTGCACTTTGCAGTACTTGGGACACTCACTGTTGTGGCCTCTCCCGTTGCGGAGCACAGGCTCTGGACGCGCAGGCTCAGCAGCCATGGCTCACGGGCCTAGCCTCTCTGTGGCATGTGGGATCCTCCTGGACCGGGACACGAACCCACCTACCCTGCATTGGCAGGTGGACTCTCAACCACTGCGCCACCAGGGAAGCCCTATTGTGCACTTTGAATAGAACATTACACTTACCTAAAAAGAAACAAGAATTTAAAAAATACTCTATAACCTAGTCATTACTAATACTGTGGAATCATTTGCTTCTCAATAACAATTTTCTTTCATCTGTAACAATGATTTAATATTAATAATTTATAAAGTAACTGTTTTATACTGATTCATTTTAAACATCACATTTTGTTTTATTCATTCATTTATTCAATGCAAAGCATTCTAGCTATTGACATAACTATATTCATTCTCCACTTGATTATGTGAAAACCATAATCATCTATATCTTACTGAACTTATAAAGTCTTGGGAGACCAAAGCCTCCTAAAACAATTCAAATATAAATAGGCTCATCTCTGAGTTGTAAGAACCATTTATTTCTACCTTTAGAATACTTGGTGACCAGAAGGTTGATCAGAAGATCGGCTAACTAATATATATTAACTGCAGAAACAATTTAGTTTACTAATAGCTAGTGATTAGTACACATCTCTTAGGTTAAAAAAAAGAAAAAAATAATAATTGATGTTTGCCATTTCCTAGAAAGGTAATCCCTTCAACAGTTCCTTCATTGAACATGTAATGTTTAATGATGAATGCTTGTATCATCCTTATGATTTTGAGGGTCTTGAAGGGAATTTATCAAAATAATTTCTAATTTTCTAAGTATGTGCATTCCTGTATTTTTAGGGTAAAAATGTGTGAATAAAGCTTTCATCTCTCAAAATATATTTTCTTTAAAGTATTTTAACTTTTCACATTATTTACTATTCTCATTTTTTGTTAAGAACATCAAAACAGGATTCTACTAAACATCATGTCTTTTTAAGATAAAAACATGTAAATGAGTTACAGTCTTCTGAGTTTTGAGATTTAAGTAAGTATAGATGTATAATGATATGTACAGAAAAAAGTAGGTAAGCTGAAAATTAACTAAAAATGTTGCTTTTATAATGTGTTAGTTTTATGTAGCAAATAGGGTAACTGAGTCCAATATTACTTTAAGAAATGGTTAATTTTGGATATTATGAGATATTTCAAACATATTTCAAACACAATCATGCTGGTCTGATGCCTCAAGCAAAGCAATGTATACTTATTAGAGTCTTTGCCAGTGTCAGAATAGAATATACCCTCTGCTATAAGAAAATTGATTTTCCCCCTGTAAGTTTGTCATTCGATACTATATTTAACTTCCCATTGATCAAAAATAGGTATATTTACTTTCTGCATCCAGTTCTTCAAAAACATAAATAACTTTTCATTTGATGACTGATTTAAATCATGTCCAATTAAGTGATTTCAAGGATACCTTTGCTATTCATCATGTATTATCATAAAATATTAATTAACTATTTATGTCAATATGGTACTTGAGATTTTTAAAAATATAAATCTCATAATTAAAAAAAAATGACTAACATCTGTTTAAGACCAGTTTCTGGCTTTCTTGAAAGTAAGGGATTAGAAGAGGTTATATCACTTTTAGATGGCATCTATTTATGGGATTTAAGAGGGAACAACTCCAAGTAGAAAACAGTTTATCACTTTTAAAGGTTGACTTACTACTACTAGCAAGCATCATTATAACCTCCCACTAAGTTTTCTCATTGGTCTCTCTTTGTCCTTGGATGCTCCTGTCAACTAGGGGCTTCAAATTGGAACCCTCTTTTACTGTTTTAGACCTGGAAAGCACAGAGAAAGTGTATTAGCTTCCTAGGGCTGCTGTAACAAATTGCTACAAAATGAGTGGCTTTAAACAACAGAAATTTGTCCTCTCACAATTATGAAGGCGAGAAGTCCAAAATCAAGGTACAGCAGGGCCACAATTCCTCTGAAGACCCTAGGTGAGAATTTTTCTTGCCTCTTCCAGTGTTTGGTGGCCCCCCGTGTCCCTTGGCTTTTGTCAGCATAACTTCAAACTCTGCTTCCATCTTCACATGGCCTTCCCTTCTGTGTGTGTCTCCGTTCTCTCCTCTTCTTATAAGAACACCTTATAAATGTCCTTATAATGTGTCCTTATAAGGATTTGGGGCTCACCTTAAATCTAAGATGATTTCATCTCAAGATCTTTAACTAGTTATATCTGCAAAGACCCCATTTCCCAATAATATCAGATTCTTAGGTCCCAGGTAGGTAGACATGAAAATTTGGAGGACATATTCAACATACTATAGAGTGTAACTTAAAGTTTCTGTAGTAAATAACTATGGAAGGCTTATTTACACACTCACACATTAATCCTTTCTCTCCTCTGTAGTTGACAAAGTTTATCTGTTCAGCATTTGTAGAATACTTGCTGCCTTAAAACCTTGGCATTTTTTATGGATGTAGTTGAATTATGAGTCATTTTCTTTCATATTATTAAACTACTGAAACTTCATTTTCATTATAGATGCTGAACTTAAGGCATAGAACAGGTAATCAGCAGGGTTACAGTTACTCCACAGATGCAGTGCAAAATTAAAAACTGACTTTGATATCATACAACTTTTCTGTGAATCCATGTGTGTTGAGATACAAAATGTACTTTTATAGTCCATGATATTTTCAAATAACTTTACTCATGACCTAAGTTATGAGTTACATAATTTTTTCATAATGATCTCCAGATATTATAAGCCAAGTATGCACCTGAAATTTCGTGTCATAGAGTGACAAAAGCATTGTGCTAAATAATAGTTTGTTGAAACCATGTGATAATCTTTATATTTAGCATAGGCAAGGTCTTTATTAGACAGTTATGAATCTGGCTGTATATAAAAATACACCTCCATTAAGTGGTAACTGGAAGTCTTGAGTATCCAGGACCAGACTGAGAAAGCAAGGCTCAGCTCAGAGAAGTTAACTTCTAACTTTATAAAGCCAGTAAGTGGCTGAGACAGAATTTAAGCTCAGCCCTATTCAAGTAAAATACCTGCATTCTTTCTACTTCTCCCAAGTTGATTCCGAAAGTGTTGAAATGTTTTTATGTTGAAAATGTAAGTAAGGAGTATTATTAGGGTAACAGTAAATAGAGGCAGTGGAGAGTAAAGACAGTCCAAAAAGAATTGGAATAGAATTAGCAACATTTGTTGGTACTTTCCACCTCATGATTGTGGGATATTACAAGTGTGTTTTCTTTACGAATACTCAGTAAGCCAACAATTTGAATTTTAAAAATAGATAATTAGTAATTATATGAATTATGACCTATCTTATCTACTGGACAATTCCTATAAGTTGGAGCTTGTCTGGTGCACTTCTGTTCTGGATAATATAATCGTATGCTCATAGGACAGAAGAAATTAGAAATAGGTATTAGATATCCCTGCCAAAAAAAAAAATAAAGATTAAATAGAAATGAAAATTAAATAATCTCTGAAATAGTAATACAGTTAAATGTGAAAATGATTTTGATTTACAAAATTATGATTTGCAACCAAAATATATTAATTGAATTAACCTATTCTGATTTGTCTCGTTCTTGTTGCTATAAGAACCAAAGAGAAGAAATTATCCTTTCGCTAAATTGCAGATTACTCTCTGGTATGGATCACTCTTACACTGTGGTGAAAGTCAGACCTAGTTCCAGACACTGGAGATACAGCAAGTATCTTGCTGTCTCTGAACAGCAAGACTAAGATACTGTAACTCATGGAGTTAACATGGCAGTAGGGTGGTAGTGTGTGTATGGGAGGAGACAATAAACAAACTAACAAATACATAAATAAGATATGTTTAGAAAGTGGTGTAGGCTATTCAGAAAGTGCAGCAGAATAAATAGGAATGGCTCAGGAGGGTGGAGAGTGGTCATTGGTGGACTATCTGTGGAAATAATGCTTGAACTAAGAGTGGAAAAATATGAAAATATTTTTGATGAATAATATGAAGGAGCCAGTCAAGGAAAGATTTGGAGTACAAGAAATTTTATCTCTATATTCTTACAGGTTGTGCCCCCAAGGTGTGTGTGTATTAGAGTAGGGAAGTAAGGGGATGCATGTCCTGTCTGTTAGCTATTAACAATGTACAATTAGGAGGTTTGCTTCAAGGGCATCCAGTTGACCCTCCTCTTAATCGTGTTAGTAAACACAGCAAAAATAAGCATTCAGGGATGGATTAAAGAAGCTTAATTATATCTTCCTAAAATTTTACAGACTTCTTATTTTTGAAAGCCAAAGTTAGTTAGGCCACAAAGAGAGGGACTGGATTTATTGTTACTCTTAGCTGCCCTTATCAATTCCATTGCCCACTTTGATGCCAAGGATTGGTAGAGGAGCCACAGGAATTCTTGAACAATCATTTCTCCCTTTGGCAAATCATCTTTTCTAGGAGTAATATCATTCCTTTTCTTCTTTTTCTGTATATCAAGGCTTTAAATGAAAATTGAAGGTCAAACAGAATTTCCTTAGATTTAATTTTTTTTTAATAGTCTCATACGAGGTCAAGATTTAACATAGAACTTTTTAGGCATATGTAGTTATCTTTCCATTTGAATTGAACACAAGAAATCTGTTCTTCTCATCTCTACTTTCATTCTCAAGCGGAAGTTTCTCCAAATACTTCATTCAAAATTAAATTGTTTTCCATAACTAGACAAGGACGTGTGGTGGTAAATTACTGAAACCGATGAGATTTGATTGAATTTTCCCGAGTTTAAATGTCTAATCAACATTGTACTCATGGCATTATTATTTTCCCATTGCTTGCTGCTACAACAGATGACAGTATTACCAGGACTCAGGATGATACCATATGAAAAAAATGCACAAGGAAGTACACACTCTATTGTGAACATTTGAAAAATAGAGCCAAATAACATTTTCAGAAATGGTTTTTAGAAGAAAGCGTTTAAATTTTTTTCTGAGTAGAGAAACTAAAAATCTCTCAATATAATTTTTGCTAGGCTTTACCTGCATTCTTATTTATAAACCAAACTGTGGTATGATTGATAACACAACACTGTTAACAGTTATACCATTGAGTATTACCACAGAAATTCCCATAATTCTGTTCTTATCACAATAACGGAAACCAAAAATGAAGGCAAGAACTACTTTTTTTCTCAGAAACACTACAGTGCACAATTTTCACTATGTAACTTAGGTAACCATACAATTTGTCATCCAACCATGACTGAGATATTTGTCTTTTAAAAACAACTATCCAAGTGTCAAGAATATTAAGCCACAATGGAAGAAGGCCATTATCATACTGAAGCTTCAAATACCACAAATTAAAAAGATACAGAGTACTTTTTATAACTTGTAAGCATACACTATAATGTTATAGAATATCACAAAGTGTTAAAGAGTGTTTGTGATAAAATATATCTGAATTATAAACAAATTTTGACCTTTTGTTCTATTCAAGTTGTATATTTGAGAGCATATATCAAGAATAGGTTCAAGAAAACTCCAGGGCCCATACTAAACGTTGGCAATGAATTAATTATATAAGAAATATATTTCTGATCAGTCTTGTTTGGCATGTTTCAACACCTGTGCAGAGCTAAACTGTGAAGACCTAGAAGCACTACTTGTACCATGAGTGTAGTATTTAAGATAATGTTTAGTTTTTTCAGCTTATCAAGATTTTCATCATAATACATTGTTTTCTATTGTCATAAAGACATGACTACAGTCTGTCTACAAAGTACCAAATAAAACTTTGTTCACTGTAGTAACTACAGATGCTCAAAATAGATATTTAAATCTCAAACATATTTTTCCACTGTTCTGTATTGGATTATTAAGATCTAAAAGTATAAACTGTTAGAACTATAAGAAAATTTGCGTTATCTTTTTAGTATAATTCAATTATTTTACATATGCAGAAATGGAAACATAGTGAAGTTGAATAGGACTAGACAAGTGCGGAGTGAAGAGCTCAGCAATGCAGTACTCTTTACTTCCATTTTCACCATTTTTACTTCACTTTTCACAATCTACCACAATTTGTTTTTGCTATTTTTATTTTTAAAATACATACACATAGTGAAAATTTTTAAAAATAAAATGCTACACAAAGATGTAAAATGAAAAGTACGTTTTTACCAACTTATAGTACTATTACTAGTGATAGACAGTTTCAAGTGTACATGTACAAAAACGTACCTATATACCTACATTTTAAAAATGAGCAGGAATCACACCATTCAAGTTTTCTTTGTATTTCGTTTTCTTTTTAATACTATGTCTTAGAGATTTTACAGAATTTATACTGTAATATATTATGCTATATCATCTTCTTTTTTTTTAACATCTTTATTGGAGTATAATTGCTCTAAAATGGTGTGTTAGTTTCTGCTTTACAACAAAATGAATCAGTTATATATATACATATGTTCCCATATCTCTTCCCTCTTGCGTCTCCCTCCCTCCCACCCTCCCTATCCCACCCCTCCAGGCGGTCACAAAGCACCGAGCTGATCTCCCTGTGCTATGCAGCTGCTTCCCACTAGCTATCTACCTTACGTTTGGTAGTGTATATATGTCCATGCCTCTCTCTCGCTGTGTCACAGCTTACCCTTCCCCCTCCCCATATCCTCAAGTCCATTCTCCAGTAGGTCTGTGTCTTTATTCCTGTCTTAGCCCTAGGCTCTTCATGACATTTTTTTCCCTTAAATTCCATATATATGTGTTAGCATACGGTATTTGTCTCTCTCTTTCTGACTTACTTCACTCTGTATGACAGACTCTAGGTCTGTCCACCTCATTATAAATAGTTCAATTTCATTTCTTTTTATGGCTGAGTAATATTCCATTGTATATATGTGCCACATCTTCTTTATCCATTCATCTGATGATGGACACTTAGGTTGTTTCCATCTCTGGGCTATTATAAATAGAGCTGCAATAAACATTTTGGTACATGACTCTTTATGAATTATGGTTTTCTCAGGGTATATGCCCAGTAGTGGGATTGCTGGGTCATATGGTAGTTCTATTTGTAGTTTTCTAAGGAACCTTCATACTGTTCTCCACAGTGGCTGTATCAATTTACATTCCCACCAACAGTGCAAGAGGGTTCCCTTTGCTCCACACCCTCTCCAGAATTTATTGTTTCTAGATTTTATGATGACGGCCATTCTAACTGGTGTGAGATGATATCTCATTGTAGTTTTGATTTGCATTTCTCTAATGATTAGTGATGTTGAGCATTCTTTCATGTGTTTGTTGGCAGTCCATATATCTTCTTTAGGGAAATGTCTATTTAGGTCTTCTGCCCATTTTTGGACTGGGTTGTTTGGTTTTTTGTTATTAAGCTGCATGAGCTGCTTATAAATTTTGGAGATTAATCCTTTGTCAGTTGCTTCATTTGCAAATATTTTCTCCCATTCTGAGGGTTGTCTTTTGGTCTTGTTTATGGTTTCCTTTGCTGTGCAAAAGCTTTGAAGTTTCATTAGGTCCAATTTGTTTATTTTTGTTTTTATTTCCATTTCTCTAAGAGGTGGGTCAAAAAGGATCTTGCCGTGATTTATGTCCTAGAGTGTCCTGCCTATGTTTTCCTCTAAGAGTTTGATAGTTTTTGGCCTTACATTTAGGTCTTTAATCCATTTTGAGCTTATTTTTGTGTATGGTGTTAGGGAGTGATCTAATTTCATACTTTTACATGTACCTGTGCAGTTTTCCCAGCACCACTTATTGAAGAGGCTGTCCTTTCTCCACTGTACATTCCTGCCTCCTTTATCAAAGATAAGGTATAGCTTCCTAATATTTCCATTTTATGAGTGTAGCAAAATATATTTAACCATGGTCTAATTTATGGACACTTGGTTATTTTTAATTTCTTCCCTCTTCAAAAACTATTACAATAAACAGCCTTCTAAGTATATCTTGTATTTATTCTAATGTATACATAGTATAATTTCCTATGTACACTTGTATAATTAAAATATTGATAGCTTTTAAAAATCTTCCTTTAAAAACTTTGTACTAATACATACTTCTAACAACTGTGTATGAGAATACCTACTTTCTTAAGCATTACCAATACTTGGCTTTAACAAATTTTTTGTTCTAGTTTGAAAAGTGAAAATGATATTTTCAGTGCATTGATTTGCATTTATTTATTTATGAGTTGGACTAAACACCATTTTAAAATTTTGCTATTTGTATTTCTTTTTCCGTGAGTGGCTGTTAAATACTTTCTATTTTTGCTATAGGTTTTTTTTTCTTTTTCATCTTCTATTGATTGATTGATTTGTATAACCTCTTTGTATATGGAAAATAACACTTTTTTGTAATAGGTTTTAAAATATTTCTCAGTTTTTTATTTTGCTTTTTGACTTTCGTTATTTTTTTTATGTAGCTGCATTTATCAATCATTTCCTTTATAATGTAGACTATTCAATACAAATTACCCATATTTTCTTCTAGTACATTTGTGATTTGGTCTTTTTGAATATTTATAGGTTTAATTCAATGAAAATTTATTTTTGTAAGCTATATATATATATTAATTATTAACATATTTTGGGGAAATTTATTAAACAATTTTTATTTTATCACTTGAAAAAACAGACTTTTTTTTGGTCCCTTGAGTTCCTTAGGAAGGCAGAGATCAGCAGTAACATAAAAAATAACTGGTAGAATGAGAACTGAAATGTCAAAATTGACATATTTTTCTTTATTTATCAGTCACTGATGTCTATTGTTTATGACATAGGAAAATCCCAAGAAACTTTTTTACTTATGAGAATAAATTATTATATTTTGATAATCTAAGCAATGATTAAATCAGTGAAAGCATCATAGGATAAATCAAACCCCTAGCGAGATACCTTTAACAGCAATTTCAGTTCATATGGCAACGTTAATTTTACTTACTTAAGAAAAGCACTTACTTATCAATAAGACCTATAACTGTACAAATAAAATAAAAATGTGAACGTTCTAATTTTAGCAGGACGCAGTAGCCAGGTGATGAAAAGTTCCTTGAAAAGTTCACTTCAAGTCATCATCATTACTAAAAGGCAATTACTCTGTATGGTTTTTCTAAGCTTGAAAAGCAGCCTGGAGACTCTAAGAGTTCTGTTAGCTGACATCTTTGTAAGGTTTGTAAATAAGTAAAGTAGCCATTTAGTTAGAAAGTTGAATATTTACCAATAAGAGAACATTATTCAGTTTAACAGCTATTATATTTATGGCTGGAATTGACTTGGAGAGAAGTAAGGACAGATGAAATGTGAATCTAAGTGAGGGAGAGGAATCGAGAAATGCGAATTAGCTTTTTCCTATCCTTCACTTGATTTTTAATAGAATATTCATTTTTGCTATTATAAAAGTAACACACCATCATAGTAAAACTATTTGGAAAACACAAAAAGGTAGAAAGAAGACAATAAAACCACCCTTGATGTTATTATTACCACTTAGAAAAAATCATTATTAACATTTTGATGTATGTATGTTATGTATGCATGCAAAATACATAAGATTATACTCTTTCCATGATTGTGGATTCTGATTTTTCAACTAGCTATATGTTATGAACATTTGTTTCTGTTAATAAATAATTTTTCTCTGGCATGATTTTTTTTTATTGATTATATAGTATCCCATACAATGGATGTGTTAAAATAATTTAGCCAGTCTCTTGTTCTTGGACATGTAAGTTGCTTCCAGTTTTTTTCTATTACAAATAACCTGTTGATTAATATCATTGTGTGCACATTCTTATGAACATCTCTGATTATGTCCTTAGGACAAGTTATTACAAGTAGAATAGCTGAGTCAAAGATTTTTCAAGCTTTTCATGCATCTAGCTATACCACTTACGCATTGCTGTGACTTCACCAGCAGTCTCATGGAGTGTCTGTTCATATCCTATCAGTTCTTGGTATATAACTTGATATGGCTCAAAGGAAAGCTATTCAGTGGTCTGGGAAGGATGAGTACAAAGAGGTGGGAGGAGGTAAAGCAGGGTAATAGCCTTTTTTGTCGAGGAGGTGTCACAGGCTGCTGCAGGCTATGGAGAGCAGCTTTCTCCAAAGCAAACTTGCACTTTTAGAGGTGGCTCAGACTCTGCATATTAACTTGCCACAGTTCTGATGTCCCTATTTGCTTTGAGGCAGTGGCCCAACCCTCAGGCACAGTGATTGAGACCACTTACTCATACTAATGATTGCACACAGAAAATACATAAAAGATTTGTAATCATTACTCAATATATTTTGCTCCTCAAGTGTCATGAAACATTCAGGGTATATTAACTGGCAAATGCACACCTGGAGTACCTTACTGAGC
Source organism: Phocoena phocoena (assembly GCF_963924675.1). NCBI lineage: Eukaryota > Metazoa > Chordata > Mammalia > Artiodactyla > Phocoenidae > Phocoena > Phocoena phocoena. The sequence goes on from NC_089222.1 coordinate 85,167,580, forward strand.
TTTAGAAACTGCTAATTTAAAAAAATCAGATGTTTAATTTTGAGGAAAAAATCAGTTTTGGATTTTGAGCATATACATCATCTTTCATTTTGGCCCAATTAACCCAGCAGGTGTGTGCAAATTAGGTCACTACTTTGTCACCGTGGTAACATGCTTTGGGGAGGTGGATCTTAACCACCTCCAGCACAGGTGACATTGGCTGAGTTAGTATTAAGAGATGCTTTACAAACAAACAAGGCAGAATTTAATACGTTAGAGTGTAGAAAATAGGTCTGATGCTGGGTACCAGCAGATAATATTCCATGACATGAAAATAAGTACTACCTCAAATTTATATTAACTAGAGAGATCCAATGAGCCTCAGAAATAGAACTTTCAAGTGAAACTTATAATCTCTGAAAGGACAGTAAAACTTACTGATGATCACTCGTGAGGTGACTGTCTGATTCCCTCGTGGAGTAAGGAGTTTAGAAGACCGAGGCAGGTTTCCTGGAGTTTAAGGACGTTTTTAGAAGTAAGCCGTGATTTTCAGGGTTTCAACACCTTCCTGCCTATTTGTTCTAGTGACTAAAATCTAGTCAATACCTAAGGTTTTTAAAAGGACAGTGTCTAAACATTTCTTTTAAGTGCTATTTTTTATCATTTTTCATAATTGCTTATGGGTTAAGAAGTTGGCAGACGTGGTCTATGCCAGCACTCCAGCACTAATACAAGTCTCTAACTCAGGCTTCTTCTCACCAGGTGGAAAATCAGACATGCTTCAAGATTGCTGGTAGAGATTGTGCAATCTGTTGGACTGCTGAAGGTTCCAAATCATGTAGGCATTCTGCAACCCCACAGAGTGGTAGAATTTCTTCACTTATCACTGACAAGTTCACACCTCTTTTGGTCATTAAAATTGTAAATCTGCATTATCAGTTGCAGAAAACAGGCCAAATTAATGATATTAAATGTTATTTCCAAAGAAGTGCTATCTCTCATGACCACTTTCAGCACTCAGTCACAAATGATAGTTCCATCAAGTGTATTGGGCCAGTTCATATGTGGCTTTATGATTTTCAGTTTGCCCTATATCGTGCTTTATATTTGTATCACTTGTTACAATTTTGAAGTATTTTTGTATATCATATTTTATTTTTGTGATATTTTACACATGGGATTTCAAAGACTTGAATCCCTCTAGTGTTTAAATTCAGTTGACTGTGACCAGTGTTATTACTTATTTCTTGTGTTTTCAATAGTTAATATTTACAGAACACCTGACCAGACTCTTCAAGATTGCTTCCCCTAATCTCCCTCTCTATGCATCAAGGATGAGAGGCTCATAGTAGAGCTAAGGTGACTTGTGACTTAGCCTGTGTCACAGAGTATGTGAATTCACTTTAAAATGAGAAGTTTGGAGATTTACAAAGGGAAAGCATTGCTAAGTGGAGAAACAGTTAACTCAAGTACTCTTTTACCTCTAATTTCTCTTTCACCAGCATATACTCCCTCCCTGTGTTCAAGACCTCCTTTCTCATCTACTCCTCAGTGGACACTGAAAAAAAAAAAAAAAACCTCTTTTAAAGAGCATAAAAGCCTGAAGTCTCAGTTAAATCTGTTAACTTGCTAAGGGTAAGGGTATGTATTGTTCACTGGAGAACAGTATGCCATATTCTCCCCTGTTTGCTGGGGAACAAGGAGGGTGGCAGCACAAATTAGCATCAGAACAGAGCTTTATCACAGTGGAATCCCAGGTTGTTTTAGGTATAAGACTCAGAAACAAAAATATGTGAAGGGATTGAATCCATCAAATCTAATAAAGGAAATTATAGTATATTCAGGGAACTTGGACCCCTGAATTGTAGTAACCAAGCTGGGGAGGAAATGGGCAGTTAAACAAAGTAGTGCTGTATCTTTCTTTCATTGTCTGATGAAATAATTTTTGCCCCTTTTAACTGGTATGTTTTAAAAAAAAAAATAGTAAAAGAGCCTGATATATCTGAAACAAAGAGCTTACACAGTCTCCGAGCTGGTTGGTTTTTATACCTTCCTTTACTGATTATTGTCCTTCAGTACAATACAGAGCCATTTCTTTGTTCTCACAAGCTGGCAGTTAAATTGTATGTAAATGTATGCAAATTAGATGCTGTCTAATAAAGAGAGTCATTAGGTGGAAGAAATATTTAGTTTAGAAAAAAAAAAAAAAGCAGGTGTATTGTGTAAAAGAAAATGTAAGGCTACAAAAAGCCCAAACTTTTGTGGACAGTTATAAAAAAAAAAAACATTAAAATAGATTTTAAAAGACTTACGTCTTCCTGACTTTTCCTTTGTGCTTATATATATGTGTGTGTTTTTAAAATATTTACATATAAAACTAGAGGATTGGCTTCTTTCCCAGAATTACTGGAAGCACCTTCACCAGGAACATTTGGACTTGAATAATCTCCACAGCAGCATTTTCTTTCTTGAATTAAATGAATTGTAAAATGGGTGATTGGCCCAGAAATACTGTTTATTTGGGTTCCTTTCCTTTAGGTCGATAGAAGCTTAGTGGCTCCATGGTGGGTACCTTGCAATTGATCATCTTGGCTACTTTAAGGTTCCCCTTCCATACTTCTCCACCCCAGCCTCTTAAAGACTGCCACAGGCTCCTTAAAAGTGATGTATACTATAAGCTCCTTGAGAGGAATCCACAGTTCCTTTTGAACTTCATCAATGCTATATTAAATGTTTAGCATAATGCCTGGCACTTGGTAAGCACTCACATTTATTTTTTTTTTCACATTTATTTTTGAATGACTAAGTGAATGATTGAGTTGATAAATAAATGAAACATAATATCACATACATTAAATATTTTAATGGTCAGTAAAGTGGTTATGGGTATGTCAATACATTTGTAGTCTCCAGAAAACAGTTAGTGAAGCAATTCCTCAGGTTTGCATATAGCAGTTGTATGATAAGTGTGTAGTGAAAAAAAAATACTTTGCTGTCCAGTTTTCTCAAGTAAGAAATGTGTTGAGTGCTTACCACATGCATCACTTCTTGTGGCAGCTATTTTGGGGGCAAAGATAAGTAAGCAGAGCAGTTTCTTTCTAGGAGCTCCTAGTTTCTAGAGGAATCAACCATACACATACTTAACACATAGCAAATTGTACAAAGTAGAGTTACAGATAAAATATTACGAGAGCATGAGAGAGAAAGAGAGAAATTCTGATTAAAGAGGGTCTGAGTTGGTTTCTTGGAGGAAGGTAGAACTGAAGTAATAAGGCTTGAAAGTCATGAGGAGCAGATGATTGTCTATGGTGGGGTGGAGAAAAACAGAGTTGCAGAATTCTCTAAGTTGCAATCCCAAGCTAATAGAAATATACTAGATTTTCTTCTATTCTTTTATGAATTTGCAGCAACAGCTTGATTTTAACCTCTGTGGAAACACAAATGAGGCCTGTGATGGATACAATAATGACTAAAGTTAAATTATAACTCCAAGTCAAAATTTAATCACATTTAGCCATTAAATAGGAAATAAGATAAAGTATGCAAAAGACTTTATAACTTTTTAATTCTAAGGTATTAGAAATATAAAATTTTATTATTATTCATAATGTGTAAGGTTTCCATGGTGTGAAATAAAATTTAGGGAATAAGAGATTTAGGGACAGAATGGAATACCTCATGTATGTCATATACCTTATAGTTTGCAAAGTATCTTTCTGAATTAGTCTTACTTTATTTTCATAACAACCCTTAAGGTTGTAGAACTGGCATTATTATTTACATTTTACAAGTGAGGAAACTGAAGTTCTGAGAAGTTAAATGACTTAGCCAAGGTCACACAGTAAGTGTCAGAGCCAGATTTTTCTGACAGATTGTCCAGTTCTTTTTGTGTACCTCATTATTACCGAGAAACAGTGTATGGGAGAATTATATAGCTAGAGAATCAGCATACATCTTGGTTCCAATTTTGTTCCAAATATTTTTCATTGATTTGGTTTTATATCCACATTTTCTCCATTTGGGCATGGGTAAAATATGCAAGACTAAAACTGAGGGGGGCATACGTGGACAAGAACTGATTACTTTGGTAACTGATAGGGATAGGAAAGATAATAATGGGCCTATGGATTGAAAGCATTTTGATTTATTTTCTTGACTTTTGAGTTAAAGAAAAGATTTCAACGTGAAGGTGCAAAATATGCTGCACTGAACTCATCTTGGAGGTAACCAAAGGGCTGTGGGACTAACAGCTTTTGATATTACTTAGTGCTTATTATTGTTATTATTATTATTTCTTTTTAATTATGCAAAGTGCTAATCAGTTTGATTATGCACAGTGCTAATCAGGTTAATTATGCAAAGTGCCAATCAGTTCTTCTTGAAGCACACGAGGAGAGCAGAGGTGCTGGCGGTGAATGGCGTAAGCTAGATGGGGGTAGTCATGGCAGTCATTCCTTATTAAGACAGGAGTAGACAAGATAGCAACGGGAATTTATCCACAGAAATAACGAGAAAAAGAAAGATAACTATGAGCACAGGAAAGATTGTGGTTTTGGCAGGATGGTGCTTACTCATAGAAAGCTGTTTTTTCCCCCTGTTGCATAGTTTGGTTAGATAGTCTCTGCTATATTTTGAAGGCACTCATTTGAGGCCAAAAAGACTGCAGAGGGAAAGAAACAGAGTATTGTATAGCTAGACAAGTTGTCAAAACAACTTATTGTAGTTGGCAAGCACCAATTTCTGGGAAGACAGTAGAGGAAGTAGAATCTAATAGACCTATACATGAAAGAGGACATCAATAAAGAGAATTGAAAAATTAAGGGAGTGCCATTCTGATAAAATAAACAGGGCCATCTCACCGCTGTATTGTTATTGGGATGGCTGTCTGTGTAGCATATTTCCTGAGGTGAACTGAGGGTTTCTTGGTGCTGGCAGTGGTCTCTATTGAGAGTGGTGATAATGAATATGACAATAAGGGCTTTATGTAATAGCTCCTAGTTGGATCAGCTTTGTTGCTGCTGAAATCAAAGTGAATTTTAATATTAACTTGTAGGTCTGTGCTTATTAAGCTGGGTGACTTCCTGTGAAAATGAGTTTATAGTAATATGTTCATATGTTTTTATAGAACAATGACCCTGGAGCTCCCTTAGGAAAGCCCTTTTATTCAGTCTTCCTGTTCTATTCTGTGGTTTGATAAGCTATCAATGAAATGCTCTGATACCTACTTGTTTGGATATATTCAAAGAGAAGAAAGCATTTCAGGATTACTAAGTGAATAGTAATTGTTTTAAAAAAAAGGTTTTAGGGCTTCCCTGGTGGCGCAGTGGTTGAGAGTCCGCCTGCCGATGCAGGGGACGCGGGTTCATGCCCCGGTCCGGGAAGATCCCACGTGCCGCGGAGCGGCTGGGCCCGTGAGCCATGGCCGCTGAGCCTGCGCGTCCGGAGCCTGTGCTCCGCAACGGGAGAGGCCACAACAGTGAGAGGCCCGCGTACCGCAAGAAAAAAAAAAAAAAAAAAAAAAAAAAAAATCTTTAAAAAAAAAAAAAAAAAAGGTTTTAGTCCATGTAACTTTCCTTTAGTCTGGAATTTGAGCAGGACATTTATGTCACTTATATGAGGGTCCACTTCCCCTTTATAACCTGACAAACAGAGTGTTTATTTACCTTTTAGTCTTCTGTCTAAGCACAACTCATCTTCACAAATGCCTGTAGTGAGCTTAATTTCTAGAAATGTCCAAATAATGGTAAGAATGCTGCAGAGGCAAAGTCATTGGTGATGTCTTCGGAATAGATGTATTAATGAGGTGTTTGTCCAGGCAGCATTGGTACCTGCAAGAGACAAGCTTTCAGTTTTCATTTTTTCTTTAACCAAGATCAATTTCATTTTGAAATATGAAGAGAATGACATAAATCTTTGGTTTCCAAGGAGTGTCTGGAAAGGAATAGATTGTTAGAGGACAGCACCCACAAACTGAGAAAGCCTGTTGGGGGCCCTTCGAAACCTTGGCTGGAAAATTCCGTTACAAGCCATCCTTCTGCTCAGCTTCATTGGAGCAGGGTTTTATAAATGAAACATTGCTTCTGTATTTCCCACCCCCCCAATCGAAGATAAGATTGCAATGTTCATATTACCACTTTATCAAAATCTATTGCATCATTTATTGATAAGTTTTAAAAATTTTCTTAATGGTTCTACCCAAAGGACACCTTGCAAATTTAATTTATTGGTGGTACACTAAACTCTTGATTCCTGATAAAGGCATTCGAACAGTACCATTTATGTCCTAGATAATGGAGGTACAATTAGCCAAAAAAGAGACAAAATGCCTGGCATTCTAGAGCTCACCTACACAAGATGAGATGGTATTTTTCTCATGATCTTCAGCCTTAGGAGCAAAGAGCTTGTACTTTATTTCTTCTTAGAACTTCTCTCCTTAGTAATCTATATAATTCAACTAGTTGGTCTTAGTATCTTCAATATTTACAAAATAAGAGTCTGGACTACAAGATTTCCAAGGTATCTCCATCTCAAACATGCTATGCTAAAGCGTATTAGCTGATTATACTATAAATGTATTAGTTGATTATACTATTACCATACTAAGAGCCTTAGGATAATAGAAAGTGTTTCTTAGGCTTTGGCCTTTGAGGAAATAAAATAATTTTTGGCTAATTCTATGGACACAGCCTCCTTGGATTTAGGCCAATACTGAATGTATAAAGGGTGGACTTTGGAATCGGTCCTGAGTTTGAATGCTGGCTCTTCCAGATTTTATCTCAGCAAATCATAACTGCTTTGAGCCTCTGTTTCTTCATAATTCCTACCTCACAGGATGACTATGAGTATTAGTTCAAATAAACTCTAAATCACTGAACTCAATGCTCAGTGGCACACTGGAGCATAGCTTTGTTCCATAGTCAGTCCCGTTTACATTTCTGGCAAATGTAGTCCTTCTGGCTCTTGCTACCAAAAATATCTTGAACTAATTCAACTTCCTTTCCCCAAGCTGCTTTTTCCTGCATTAAGCCTTTACTTCAGGACTTTGGCAACTTAGGACTTGGGAATGGGAAACAACTTGAAAAGTGATGATGTCTGGGGAAGGGTGGAGAGCTCTTCATAAAGTGCCATAATTTCACTAGAGTAAGAGGAAAAAAATAGAGATGAAAAGGAAAATAAACAGGGAAGAAGGGGAAATGCTTGTTGGGAATAGATGGGATGGAGAGAGGTCTGGGCTGGTAGGTGAAAGGAAGAGTAGAGAGAGATTCTGAGGCCCAGGTGCTGTCCATTACCAATGTGGCCCAGACAGAGAAAAGGGATTCTTCTCTTCCTCTTTTTGGTATTTTCTTGAGAAACTGAAGAAAAATTGAAATTGTTTTTAGTATGCTTTTTCTGCTTGGCTACTATTTCTTTGGATCAAAACTAGGTATAATCTGGACCACAGCTTTGTTCCTACCTTCCCACCTCCATCACCAACACAACACAGTGAAGAAGTGAGGCTCAGAATTGTTCCAGGGTTTCATAAATTGTCTTTAGACTTCTTTTGTGATTTCTTCTCTCTTCATCAGTTGTTCTTGATGTTAAGTTTAACCCCATAAATGTATAGGAGTGATGGCCAACCAGATGTGATTCATATCAGACAGCAGTCCCCTCATATGGCCTAATTACTAGTGCATATCACTTACATGCTGACTTTAATTCATGTGTTTATACTTGTTAGGGGTCAGATTTGCAAAGCAATTTTATATTAGTCACAACAAGTTTGTGCTTAGTTTCAGAGGAAGGAACTCTACATTTTAGGCATTATTATGTTTTAGAATAATCTTTGGAGGATTAGATAGCCAATTAATCAAGATGCCTGTAAGAAATGTTAGCAAATAAACAATATCCAATAAAATACTATTAGTCATTGTTGTTGTTTAGGAATTAAGTGTAGTTCAACCAGGGTAATTGTTGAGTCATGAAATTGTTCTCTGTAAGATTAACCACTGACATACGTAGATGTGCTTCAATTGGTGTGTCTAGGAACTTGTTGCCACCCCAGGGCTGGGATTTCAAGGGCTACGTGAAGACTTCCTGATGTAAATAACACACTTTTTATAAGGTGGATTTTATACATTATCTAATGTCCATTTTAGAAACTTTCTCTTGTCTTTATTTTTGGCATAAAAAAGGAATTTATAAATTTACATTTTATGTTTTGTTTTTAAAAAAGGAATTCCCACTGGATTATGTAACATTAAGCATTTGGCTACAGAAAAATTAGAAAAGCTGTGGCCATCAGGAATAAATATTGGTAGTAGCACTGATGGAATTTCACACATGTAGTTAATGTGAGAAAAGTAGAAATACTTACATAGAACTTAGATAAGAAAATCGGCTTTTTAATAAAAATATAAATGGAGGCATTTGTTATGAAAATGGTAGCCTTTGAAATTGACTTCCTCCTTTCACATAAGAGGAAACACCTTAAGTCAGATGATTATTTTTTCTTTGATAAGAGTGAAAAATAATCAAGTCAATCAATACACATTTTATTATGAAAAATACTTGGAAGAATTCTATTGGTATAAGCTAATGCAAGATGACAATTCGTTTATTAAAAAGTGTTTTGAATGTCCTCTTCCATTGATCATGTGCAACTGGTATAAACAAGGATCCTGTGTATGGTAGAGGGCCTATATTTGCATCCCTTTGCATACTTAGACATTCTTTAGCAGGACTAATTTATTGACAGTATTTCTCAGTCCTTTGTACAATTATAATGTGTACATCAACAGCAGCAACATTTGAAGGTAGGTTCTTCTGTTAATGTAGCCAGAAGAATATTAAAAAATCATTGTATTGGTTTTGATTCATTGGGTGAAATAGGTTTGCTCCATGAGCTTTCCATTGCACAGGACAAAAATGCTATGGTCAGGAGACATGAAGGCAGCTGAAGAATCAAGAAAAGCTACATTGGTTTTGTTTGGGGAGCGCCTGGCTTCTCATCTGCTTGGGAAAGGAGCAGGCTTTATTGCCAGTTGCCAAGTGCTCTAATGCTGAGAAGTATGTCAGCTGTGGTTACTCTGGGGATTTTGGCGGTGATAAGCACTTTTTCTTGAGAAAAATCAGCATAGATGCCACACACTGGAATTGGAAGAATTGCTTTTATTTTCTATTTTCTTTAAAAAATCAAATTTGCTTTTCCTTCCTTTCCCAGCTGTTGCAGCTTCCTTGATTTTTAGCTCAGATGATGGGAGTAACACATGTTCACTGAAACCTAAAGGAAAGCTCATTTCTTTTCTTCCTATGTGAACCCCTTGAAGTCATGATACTGGCTAACCCTAACTGAATAATATATTCAGAAGGAAATTTGTCAGGGAGGAGTGTTCATGGGTGAAAACCACAGTGAGTGGAGGTAATTGAATCAGTAGTTCAAGGATATCAGTGTAAATGACATACATTAGGAAACTTGAAATTGCCATCTCCAGGATGTTTTTAGCTGAAAACCTTGGAGACCTAACCTATTCCATGGAGAAGTCTTTTGATTCCTCATAATTTATAGCAGGGAACAAAATGCATATGTAGAAGTTGGATTGGCTGAATTAGTACACAGTAAGTCAGGCATTAAATAAACCTGACCTTTTCTGTTGATTCTTAAGGTCATATCTCTTCCCACTGAGTTTGCCCTCATGGTAAAGAACTAAAATTCCCTTCCAGGTCACCATAGGGGAGGATGAGAGTAGCTTTTATTCTTGATGTCCAGATCAAACTCTTTTCTCTACCATCTCTTATTTTACATAAAGAAACTAATCAGCTGACTTAGCTGCAGATTGTGTTTTAAAATTTGCCCCCTCCTTTCTTAAGAGCCTAGTGCCTACAGACTATTTATCCTCCTCCTCTGGACCTATCTTTACTCTCATTATTGAAGGAGGCTTTGCCTTCCTGTAATTTCTTTTCTGTTGGCTTTTCTTGGGAAATCAATTTAAGAACAATTACTGACTATTTCTGTATGACTGTTTCAGGCACTTTACATACTGTATTGGTCAGGATTCTCCAGAGAAAAAGAACCAATAGGATGTATAGATAGGTAGACAGGTAGACAGACAGATTTTTGTCTGTCTATATCTATCCATCTAGCTGTATATCTATACACACACATATACACATTTATTATAAGGAATTGGCTCACACAGTTATGACAGCTGACAAGTCCCAAGATCTGAAGACAAGCTGGAGACCCAGGAGAACTAATGGGGTGGCTCCAGTACAGTCTGAAGGTGGGAACTAGGAGAGCTGATTGTATAGTTCTAATCCAAAGGCTGGTAGGTTCAAGGTTCAGGAAGAGCCAGTGTTTCAGCTCAAGTCCAAAGGCAGGAAAAGCTAATGTCCCAGCTCAAAGGCAGGCAGGCAGGAGGAATTCCCTATTAATCCCAGGAGGCTTTGCCTTTTCATTCTATTCAGGCATTCAACTGATTGGATGGGGGCCACTCACATCAGGGAGAGCAATCTGCTTTACTCAGTCTATAGATTCCAATGTTAATATCATCCAAAAACACCCTCACAGACATACCTAGAATATGTTTGACCAAATATCTGTGTACCCTGTGTCCCAGTCAAGCTGACACATGCAAGTAACCATCGCACATGCTTTACCTCATTTAATCCTGACCAAAATACAGCCAAAAGCCCCGTGAGGTAAATACTGTTGGTTATTATCACCAAATTTAATGATTAAACATATTGGTTTCTGGAGTGAGGTTACCCTTTGTCAAATTCTGTCTCTACGACTTATAGTATAACAGTAGGCAAGTTACTTAACTTCAGTTTCCTCATCTCTAATTTGGGGATGATAATAGTTCATGCCTTGTTGAGTTATTGTGAGAATTAAATGAGCTAATGCATGTAAAACACTTTGCTTTGATGACTAGGACATAGCTTACTACTCAGTGAAGGCGAGCTACCTTTTATACACACAAAGAAATAAAGGCTCATAGAGGTTAAAGATCCTTGGCCAAGCTCACACAGCCAATAAGTGGTGAAAGTAGGATTTGAACTTATGCTGACTCCAAAATCATGTGTTTAGCCATTCCTCTCTACTGATCTCTGCTTTACAGAGAATCAGTATAATAAGGCTAAGGCTATGGTATCAGACTCCACGGGTTCAAATCCTTACTAAAAGACTTTAGGCAAGTTACTTAACTTCTCTGTACCTTCGTTTCCTCATCTTTAAAAGAGAAATAATAAAATGGTACCCTTCTCAAGGTAACATAGAATCAAATGATTTCTAGGGACACTGCCTTTATCTGTGAATTTTAAGTGATAGAATTTCAGGCACAGGAAGACTGTTCAGGAGAGATTTCTTCAGTTGCCCTCGAGTTATGCCACTTGATCCCTGGATAGGTAAGATTTATGAAATCTAGAGAAGTATTGAAAGACATTAATGTATTCTTAATCACAGATAATCTTGTTTTGAAACAAATTTCTTAGAAAACTTTTTTGAGAGAGACTGTGAAAATAGTGGTTTTTATTCAGAATAATTTTATGTATCCTCAAAATGAAGTTGAAACCAGTGGATGGGAGGTGGAGGGAAACCAAGGAGGAGGCCATTACAGGGTGAAAACCCGAGGACCTCCTTTTGTGACTCTCTTGCCCATTTAATAGAAGCCATGAAAGATTCACTACCTGGGACCAAATATTTCCCTTTCCAGTACATAAGACAAGAAGACTCAGAATTTCACAATGTTGTATCTGACTTTTCAATGGTCAACCAAAAGCAGCTGAAAAGGCGAGAGCCCTCAGAACTGTTTTCCTACATATGTATTTGTTTTTAGACAAATGTGTTTGTTTGAAGGTCTGAACACCATGGAAATGGGCACCATGGAAATGCATAGTTGGGGAGCAGAAGCCCTAGAAGTGTTGACTCAATCCTCAATCATTCTGTGTGATGGATTAAATCCCACATGCTTCAGTTTGCTGTGTGTGAGGTCTTTCAGCACAATTTGTAATAAATGGCAATCCTGTATGCAAGACACAAGAAACTTACTGATTTTTTTTTTCAAGAGATTAAGGAGAGGTTGATTGTCATCTGGCTGTTGCTTGTAGAAAGAGAATTCCAGAGAAAAATCATACTGTGTGTCTTAACCTGCCCCCCCCCCAAATGTTTATAAACACATGAAATCAGGTTAAATTTAACATTAAAGGCAGCTTTCAGGGGAAGCATAAAATCCATGTGCAGATAGAAGGGAGTGTGGAAATGAAGGGGAGAAATGTAGGGTTACTCTCATGTCTAAAAGTGATGGGAGAAATCATAAGCCAATTGCATATCTTCTTCAACACTTATTCCTTACTTTATTTTAAAATTTAACTCTTGAAGCCATAGCTAGAAATCTGTCTTCCTTACCAAGTTTTGCCTTGAGTTACCTACCACCCATCTGCCTTCTGCAATTTGGAATCTTCTCAAAGTAGGCAGTAGTTGTGAAAACTGTTGGAATCAGATGAAAATTTTATGGTAAACGTCAGATGGAAATGTCCTTTCTGCTATACAATAGCAGTTACTTTATTATTACACCCTTTTTATTTTCATAGAATTATAAGGATTTTTTTTTTTTTTTTTTTTTTTGGCTATTGAGATGAACAACATTACTCAAAGAAAAAATATTTAAGAAATAGGAGACCAAGAGGGAAAATACAATTGAGTCTGGGAACATTTTTGCCACAGCTAAATAAATAAGAAATAATAAGAAGTACAATATAATAAGAGATGAGAAATACTGAGGTCCAAGCAGACTGTTTTATTTAATTCCATTGAATTTTATTGGATCAAATTTGATAGAGACAATGTCAATGGACATGTGCAAGGAGATTGGTAGTTGAATGCCTGGGGCTGTTGTATCATTGACATGAACATGTATAAACAGAAAAAGAATGTTGAGTAATTCTGAATATAATAGTGATTTTTAGATATCAAATTTCAGTTTTTCAAATGCACAGACCCAGCAGGTTGAAGCAGAACTGTCACTTGAATCTAGTTCTTGATTTCAATATACTAAAAATCAAATACATCAATACCAAATGTTTTCATTTCTTCCTTTGCAAACAATGGTTAGTGTTTTCCCGGCGTTGCTGAACTCCTGGCTAAAATATATATTTCAGAAAGCTTAATTTTTGGAGGAGAAATATACCTTAAGTGGGCTGCTAGCAATGGTTAATCATCAAACTTAGATTGCCTTGGATTTCCTTGGTTTTCTTACAGAGTAAAACTTCCATAGCACAGCTGAAGAGTCAGTTTACAGCAGAAATATTTTCAAAAGCTTGATTTTGTATCCTAAAAGTAAAGCCAAAAGAAATGAGATTGTTTTAAAAAAACTTAACATCTCTGGTGGATTATCAGAGTGAAATAAATTCAGTTATGCATACTCACCAACAAGCCATACTTTGGTCAGCTATGTTTTGAGAGAATCTGTGTAATAGGAACAGAGCTAGCACCCAAAGGTTGACCATAGATGATATCGCCAGCCTTTGTAGGGAGTTTGTAAGACCTTTTTATCTTCTAATATTCTGTGTACTTTTAAATTTCTTTTCATTGAAATGGCCTCATTCTTGATCTTATACATTAAGACTTGTATCTGGAGTCCAATTTTATGTAGTCCAAATGAAGCTCTAGAGTGTATTTGTATAGGTGAAGTTGAGAATTGACAATACGGGTAACTAAAATAGATAACTCAGACCTTTCAGAACTCACCCTGATGCCTAATTAACTTTTCAGACATTGATCAGATTGTCTAAGCAATTGTCAGCTAACCACCCACTTTATGGATACATATTTTAATTAATCAGTACACCTATATTCTCTGTAGTTTTCTCATGGACACACAGAAAGAGACTGAACTGTCGAAGCACTGGCAAATTAAGTTGGTAAAATGGTAAATCCAAACAAACAGGAATCACTGGTTTATAAAAAATTCTTGACTCATAATTGCATATATACAAAGTTACCCTCCTCTCAGGTACATAAACAATAATTTAAGTTCCATAACAAAAAGACCTTGTATTTATTCCTAGAACTCCTTATAATGTGTTCAATAAATATTTGTTAAATCAATGGATTCTATTGTATAGAGGCTCACTGCTACCCTAGATTTAGTTACACACCAGGTAAAATCAAATCTCTTCCTTTCTCCTCCACTTTTAAGAGTAAGCATTTAGGGCTTCCCTGGTGGCGCAGTGGTCGAGAGTCCGTCTGCCGATGCAGGGGACACAGGTTCGTGCCCCGGTCCGGGAAGATCCCACATGCCGCGGAGCGGCTGTGCCCGTGAGCCATGGCCGCTGAGCCTGTGCGTCAGGAGCCTGTGCTCTGCAACGGGAGAGGCCACAGCAGTGAGAGGCCCGCGTACCGAAAAAAAAAAAAAAAGAGTAAGCATTTATATAGGCTGCTTCTAACTTACAAACAGGTTGTGTTTAAAAATTCATACAGTTTAGTCATTTGGAACCAAGACTGCTTCTCTCATACATACATTTATTACGAGTACTGATTCAGCATTCACTCTTGCCCTGGCACAGTTCTAGGCTCGGGGAATACAGTGGTGAACAAGACACAATTCCCTATTTCCACTAGCTCTTAGAACAGTGCCTGGCACATAGCACATGCTCAATAATTGCTAACTACTATTTTTAAAGATTGACCCTGCTATTTTCAGGGATGTTTATTCAGAGTCCTTAGTGTCTGAACTAAGCTATCAGCTTATTTCACTTACCAAAACAAATTTGAATGGAAGCACTGTGTAAGAAAAAACAGATGCTATTTTAGATATTTTCTTATATTATTTCATTACTCTTCCTTGAGCACCCACTTTCAAAAAGGAAAGATCTTGCTCTTTTTTTTCTTAATGTCCTTGCTAGGTGGTCTTGGCAAGTCATGGACCTGTCCACATGATTCTCATCTGAAAATAATGAAGAAATGTTAAAATTCAAAGTCACATGGAGAACACAGCAGAACTTAGTAAATTAATGTTTGCATAGTGCTTAGAAATCTGAGGTTAAAATTGCTAAGGGAAATGTACAGAACTATTATTGCCACTAAAATTATGATAGACATTTTTTCCTCTAACAAAAAATACTTCATTTAATTGGTGTTTGTATTTTAAAAGTTATATGCAATCTTAAAGCAAATGTTCAATGTTTATCTAAAGGAAAAATAGAGATCATGTCATTTCATTATTATATGATATAAAAAATTTCCAAGGAATCACTAGTTTCAGGTAAATAAATGGCACTTAAGACTTTATGACCTACCAGTCTGGATAGAAGGATGATTGCCTCTTCTTGCATGAGTGACAGGTGGCAGGTTCAGTGAAATAGATTTCAAAGGTCTCCCGATTTATGCCTCTCTTCTCTAGTCATTGTTGGCATGGAGTAAAGTAGCGATGCACTCCAATTCCAAGAGTAAGGAGGATTTGGGGGCTTTTTGTTTGTTATTTTGGTGTGTGTGTGCCTGTGTCTTGTCAGGTCTTTTGTTAATTCCATCAATTCAGTGGTCTAACTAAAATGACAGACAATAAACACCCCATAGCAACAGGCTGTGATTTCAAACTGGGTCTGAACATACTCTTCCTAGAAAAGTGACTCTTCCATGTTGACTTCATTCATTGTCTAGAGTGTGAAAGGTCATTGTATGATACCTTCTCTTATCAGCAGGAGATGGTATTTAAATTGTAAAATTTAAGAGAAAATATCTTAGCCCTAAGTTTTATTTATTTGAGAAATATATAGTGAACACCTACCATATGTTAGACACAGTTCTGGTCACTAGTGATGCTATGGGGAGTAAGATGAAAGTCTTTGGCTCACAAAGCTCATATTTTGGTGGGGAAGACACATAATAAGCAAATAAATATATAATTTCAGTAAAGAATAAATACTATGAAAAAATAAAGCAGGGTAGGGTAGAATGAAGGTGGCAAGCCATTTTAATCTGATGGTTGGTGTCGGTCTCCTGAAAAGGCGGTATTTGAGTAGAGATGAGAATAAAGAGAATGAAAATGCCAAGCTCTAGAGGAAGAACATTCCAGGCATAGGTAAAAAGATGTCCTCAGGCGCTGAGGTAATACTTAGCCTAGTGTATGCCAAGAAAAAAAAGAACACTTTCTGAACTTTGACAGTCTTCAGAATCTTAAAGAGTCAGGTAGAGACTGGCTCGTATGACGTACTCTTGTTTGCCTTGTACAACCTGTAGGCCTGGAAGACTTTAAGGCATCCTTACAATATAATTTCCAGTCTTAGATTTTAAGACATATTCATGATACTTTTGATTTTAGTAAAACCATAAAAGGAACAAATGCCTTCAGTCAGTGGCACAGGACTGAATCTGTTCTCATAAGACTTCAAGTTTACTCCTCCAAAAGTGCTTGAAGAAGGAAGGCCACAAGACAGTTAAAGCACCACAGTGAGAGATGCAGGGTGACTGGGAGGGTAAGAAGAAAGATGAAAGCATAGCACTGTAGGTGTGACTTTATTTTCAGCCTCCTCCACTTAGAAAGCATCTGCCTTCACAATCACCTGTAGGTACTTCCTACCCACTGGTTTTACTGATCTTGTTAGATGCATGAGTATGAGAGGTGTCTGTTGTAATGTTGTAATCTGTAATGTTGTTCTTTTTCTGGAAATTTCTGATTGTTCTGAAAATACTGACACTTCTTATATGACAGCAATCTTTCTTAAAACGTTTTATGAAAATAAAAAAAAATTAAACCACAATTTTTGATGTATTTGGAGTTACTATCTCCTCAGTAGAGGTCTATGGAAAATCATTTTGTAAAACACGTTATCAGATCCTAAATTTGTCATAACTTCAGAATTTTGTATATTGGGTGTTTATTGTGACAGACACCTGTAGAAACAAATTTTTCTCCCATACCTTCTTTGTTATTGGAACATGAAAGACACATTCGTCTCTTACCCTGTTTTGTCTGTAAAAGATAGTTTAAAGCCTCAGACTTGAATCTAGATATGTAGAACAGCAGGGGGGATGATGTCTATTAGTGACATTGTAGTTGTAAAGTAAGTCTGAACCTTTGCTTTATTTATGTACATACTCCACTGTCATTTATTTTGTGCCTTTACAAAAGTAATTGAAAAAATAGTTCTTCACTAGCTATTGCAGTCTTTTGTAAAAGACTACCTTTGTTAGGGTACATCACAAACTGCAGTGTGTAGTACTGGAGGCCATGATGGGAATGTTTGGAAATAGCTTGATCTCTGAAGGCTATTTATGGACTCTTAAGAAAAAAAAAGAGAATGCCATAAGAAGTAACCAAAAATTTTCCTCTAAATCAGCCTTTGGAGTAGTAAAAGCACACGGATTCTGAAACAAAAATATTTTTTCCTTACTCAAAGTTTACCACCACATCCCCCAAATTAAAGAAAAGAGGGAGGGAGGTGGAAGGGAGAAAGGGGGGAAAGGGAAGAAAAGGGAGAGAATGTTAAAAGGGAGAAATGGGAAAGAGAATGCATCTCTTGGCATGTAAAATACTTCTATTAAAATCTGTAGACATTTTCTGTTTTTTTCAAATATTGTTTTGTTTCATTATACAGTCTTGAAAGTTTAAAATTGACCGATTTACTGTAAGACACATTAAAGAAATGCAATTTCTATTTTTAATAAAGGTAGCTCATGTTTCATGTGAGATCACACCAGCCCTCCAATGTAATTAAGTGTATGGCTTTCTAATGCACTTCAAATACCCATGATGGGTAGTTAATAGAATTTTTTTAGGTAAGTGTTAGGACACCACAACTATAGTGAAACTATAGTGAGATGATGTAAAATAGATGCTACCAAGTAATGGAAATTACAAGATATTTTGGTCTAATTTGTCTAAAACTGTTCATGACAGAGAAATCTGTTTTAGCTGAATGTCCAAAGTGATAAAGGGCTGGTGTGTTTGAATGAAGAAAAAGTGTGTGAAGCAAAGACTGTACTTTGTAGGCTGTAGAACCTCTCTGCACTGAACAGGTATTCCTAGAGAGCTCAAATGTAACTTTATGGGAGGGAGAGTGTACTTGAGGTTAGACTAGTAGCTCCTAAAGCAAATGCGATGTCCCATGATTTCCTTTAACATCAGAAGAAGAAAAAAAATAACCCACAAGTAGAAACTGCAGGTGCTCCCTTTTTATTGCACCATGTAAAGAGAAAATGTAAAATGGACAAGCTTTTGACAATCATGTTCTCTTCATCAAGATGTTATTGTTATTTTAGTGAGTCCACTAAAGAGAATTATCTAGAGCTTCTTGTTTTTACTTCTTTGTGTACTTGATGAGTATGATTACCATTTTTACCTCATGTATTTAAACCCCTCTGCCGTAATCCCATATTCTGCCTAAAAGCCATGTCTGTAGGAGCTGTTTCCCTTTCCCTGGAATAGTTTTTTGGGATATGACTGCGTTTAAGCAGGTGCGGTAAATGCATTTTTGGCGATTTTCACTGTCGTGTGCAAGTGCAAAACATCTGACATAATTAAGCTGTGATTAATAGACTCTATTAGTAAAATAAGCTCGTTTTATGAATGACGACCTCACACCCATTCAACATAGCCTTTCTTTGACAAATGCACTGCATTCACTTATGTAGAACAGCATTGTATGCCTGGAAAGTGAATAAACATTTGCCAGGCTACCTTCCAGAGTTTTCCATTAACCATCTTCTAATTCCCTTCTTGTAGTGTGCAGAGGGAATCAATTTTATTTTTAAATGGAACAAAGGGACTGGCCTAATACCACAAGGGCCAGTGATTGTCAGAATCATGAGAAATCTTTAGTTAATTTTGGTCCTGAATTGTTCTTAGTCCTGTGTTTTTCTCACTTTAGAATTTAAAGCATCCTATTAAAAATGGCCACCATACAAGGGAGGAGGGAGTGAAGGAAAATAATAAAGAGCAGTGGCAACTGAGTTGATGCTGTATAAATAAGCACATTTGCTGTGTCTCTTTTCTGCAGTTTTTATGTCCCACTGATGAGAGAACTGGTTTGAGATGTAAATTGCTTCCCTTTGATTGAACCAGGGAGGAGATGTCATGTAACTCATCTCATCAGCATAGAGCATTGTGCGCCTTTGGTGAATTATAGGATAACCCAGCTAGGAAGAATTCCTTAACCTCTCTCTGCAGCTCTGTTCCAGTGTTTAATTACCACTAAAGGGGAGTACTTCCCTTCTGTTCACCTGACTGCCTTCTGTGGTCTGAGCTCATTTCTTCTGATCCTGTCCTTAAATATTTTGTAAAGGATCACTAGAAAGTGCCATGGTTTTAACCACGTGTATCCTGTAAATTAGAATATAAAGTTGTGAGGAGGTTTTTTGTTTGCTTGCTTGTTTTAGGTGGAGAGTATTTAAAAGATTGCTTTGGAAAATGAGAAAGGGGATGAAGAAGTGACCTGGAGGTGATATTTTCCATAGTCTATCTCACTTGCTTAGATTTAGGATAAACCTGGAGGGGCAGCTCTACATGAAACCGAGAACTGGGTAGGAGCAGAGGTAGAAGTTGGGGGGTAGGAGCTCCCCATGATATCCATGAGATTGTGTTCTCTATGAGCAAAGAATTAGTAACTGGATTTAAAACAAAAGAATTGGAAATAGGCCTGCAATCAATCTAGCCTGGTATCTCAACAAACCAGGGACTTCTTTTTTTTTTTATAAGAAATTCAGGGCAGATATCACAGCCCTATCATGACAGCACGGCCTTTTCTTCCTCCCCTTCTATTAAATCTACATTTTGAAGGTGGATGGTGCTGACTCATAAATTAAATTGGAGTAATACATACAGTGTATATATATTTCTGTCACTTTGTCTCAAATTAAACACGAACCTTCTCCCCTGACAAGATGATAGAAAAGTTAATTGCTCACCCTGGCTTTAAATTGGAATTTGAATTTGCAAAATGCTAAAGGTTTATGAGATCTAAATCATGAGGAGCTTAAATTACATTCCTGTGATAAAATATTAATAAATCAATTAAAACATAAGCCGAGTATAATATTACTTTTTTTTTGTAGGAACCTTGAACACAATAATTCATTAGGGTGTAGTGCAGTAACAATTATTGTATCTTTTTTTAATTTTCTTTTTATTAGTTTTTTTTGATAAATACATCATCAGATAACATTCCACAGGGTGTATTTTCATTGCCCCAATGTAGCATCCAGAAATTCTGTTGCACCCCTAAACAAGAGCTCACAGCCTAAATTATCTGCTGTTACTTATCCTTGTTAGCATTAGCTACTTCTTTTGCTGAAGGGGTATTTTCCTCTTGGGAACATCTGTTCAGTGCCAACTCTGCCATTTTGTGGTTTCTGAATCTCTCCTCTAAAATGGGCATACTCATAATATTACTACCTCAGAACTGGCACAAGAATCAAATTAGATAATGTATGTGGAAAACATTTGTAGTTGGTAAAGCACTGTAAAATGTTAATTATTACTATTATAAATTGGGAAATTTTGATCTCTAGGAGGACTCTTAGACATTACTTATTAACCAACCCCCTCATTTTAAATATGAAGGATCATAGGTCCAGAGAGGTTAAGCCACTTCTCTGATGTCACACAGCTAGATAGTGAAATTGCTCAAACTAAAATCAGGACTTCTAAATCCCAACTCAGAGTGTTTTCTACTCTCTACCCTAAACCCACAAAATTGCTAGGAAGGTCACATCAAATTTTGTATGTTATTTACTCTCATTTACTCTCTCCATATTGTTTTCTCTTTGAAGATGTTTTTGGTTTATTTGTTTTTTGTTTTTGGGGTCTTTTTGACTGACAACAATAGTGACTTTAGGGAATAATTTTCTAAGGGGCCTAGTGACACAAACATTTATCCCTACAGCTGTCAGGAAGGGGTTCTTTTAGCTGAGGAGATACTGCCCTGTCCTGCTGCTCCCCAAATGATGGCACAGCAGTATGTCTTCCTCTCCTACAGGGTTCTGGAGGAAACCTCAGATAAGGAAAGACAGTGGCCTTGCTTTTTAAATACTTCTCCCATGTGATGATGGATTGAGGATTCACTCACCACCAATTTTACCTCCTTCCTGTTCTCTGGCCCTAGATTGTGGGTTTTCCTGCCTCCCTTCCCTCCCCAAATCACTGGAATTTGCCTTTTATTTATTTTGAAAATAAAGTAAACCACCCTTTAAAACTGAACAGATCTTTTCCAAATAATGATGCTTGGAAATGAATAGATTTATTTCTTCTTCTGATGCTAAGATAACTCTAGCTCAATGGATATCAGCAGATAAGAGAATAAGAGCCTGAGTGCTCATCCTACTTTTCCTAATAGCATGAGATGTGATATCTGACAAGTTTTTATCATTTCATCTTTGTTTCCTCTTCTCAGCAACAGTAATGACAAGATCAACCTATGCTAGTGGTTTGAAGACTTCCATTAAATGATTATGAGATATTTGCAAAATGATAAAGAATTATGTAAGTGCCATATAATAATATTCTGTGATCTTCTAGGTATGAGTTCAGGAAGAGTGGGTAAATTCATAGAAGCCATAATATTCACCTACATAATCATATATTGTTTTTGCATAATATTCAGAGCATTGTGAACAAAGATAATATGGTCTCTGTCCTGAAGGTTTACGAGTGGGATATATTATTTTACACGAGAGAAAAAAAAGATACTTAAGACAAAAAGAAGTTAATTGAAACAGAGAAACTGTTGGAACTGTAAGATGAGTAAAGGATATCAATAAAAACTAGATCCTAAGGAAAAGTAGATTCTATAGTGGCATTTAGAAAAAAGTGAAATGGTTCATGAAAAAAAAAGCTGTTGATCAAAGTATTGCAATATATCAGTTGTCAACTGTCTTAAAACCTCAATTAAGAACGTAGAAATAGACAAAATGTGCTTTTAAGAAGGCAAATGAGATTTGATGAAACCCAAGAACTTTACATATTACATAGTCCTTCAGAGTATCTCTGATTTTAAAAATGCATACTATGTACCAAACCTTATGTAGATATGATACAATTTTTTTCTCATAACAATACTTATAACATTCATTTTGGGAATGAGGAAATAGATTCAGGGATGTTAAATAAAGTGCACAAGAACAGAGAGCCAGGATTCAACCAGGTCTGTCTGACTTCAGAGCTTCTTTCCCTTTTCATTACTCTATACTATCTTTCACAGCAGACTTGAGGCAATAAAAAAACAAAAAAATACACAAGAACTATATAAATGTACTGTGGAAGAGGAAGCAGGAGGAGAGGAAGTTTTATTCCTAGAGGCAGACTCACTGAAAGCAATGAGAAGTGAAATGGCAGTTCAGAGCTTAGCTGAACAATTAGAAAAAGCACACAAAAGGGTCACAAAAGCATATCATGTTGTATAGGATAAACTGACCCATATGTCTGTATTATCTTTGGCAGTATCATAATACCTTATTTTTATTTGGATTATTTTTATTATTAAGAAGCTTTTCCTTTTTTGGTTGTTTATTAGTTTACAAAGCATTTTGATATATATTATTTCATTTACAGAAAACCTATATGGTAAGAAAAGGAGTATTCCTTTTCCCATTTTACAGATGGGGGAACTGAGGCTTGAGTAGGTTAAATGATTTGCCAAAGTTTTATTAATAATACATGGCAGACAGAGTGTAAGAACTCAGAACTTCTCACGCCAGTATACTTTCACTATATCAAGTCATTTCTTTAGAAAATTGGAAATAATTATAAAGATTTCCACCTTAATGTTTAAAAGAAAATTGTTTAGTTAACTAGAAAATTTACTTATTTTCTCCTTTTATTCTCTTATTGTAGAAAAAATGAGTCATTGCAGTAGCAAATTCTAGAGATTAAAGCAACTCAAACATATCTGTCAGTCACCCACATGAGGTAATTTTGCAGATACTAATTGTGGTCCTTTAACTTCTTCCCCACATCTTCCATATTACTTGTCATTCTACAACCATAGCTTCATTTCATAGCTTCATCTGGAAGTCTCAGGTTTGGTCTAAGGTTTAAAGTCCCCTATTGCAAATATGCTTATGGTGGGAGACATACAATGGTCAACTAATGTAAATACTTAGTTGACACCTTATAGTGGGTTAGTCCAGTTTTAGGGACAGGAATGGCAAAGCACTTAATTGAGGGAAGAGTTGAAGAGGAGCTAATAAATGAAGTTCTCTTTCTGCCAATTAAGAGGTCATAGATGATAAATGCAATTCTACTTCATACCTTCTTATGCAAAAACCAAATAAGCAATCAAAGAAATAAATAAGCAAACAAAAATGACACATAAAACCTCTCTTCCTTTAGAAGACAGGCACAATCCCAAAGCACAAACCATGGAATACTATGAAATTTAGACCAAGTTAAGGGGGATATCGAGAGTGTGTTTAACATATGTGGTAGCCAGAACCTGCAAAGTAGATGGAATGACCCTGAGGGACACATGCTACTGTTACTTACATGGAACAGGGAAGTCTAGGCTCTAGGTGGTCTGTGGATGCAGCCCTGAGCCCTATTCTACAATACAGGTCAACAGAGAAGCTGGCAGTGAAAGGAATGGAACCAACCTGCCACATGTACCAGACCAGGATGTGAGGGTGGCAAGGTGAAGATAGTTACCCATATTAGCTTTTGCCATGTTGATCACATTTAGGAGAAGAAAAAGAAAGATTAAATTATGACCAGCAAGATCTGTAACATATAGGACTCCATGCAAGTCCTTTAGGGCTCCCCTCAATCCAAATGGGGGAGTTACTGAGCAGAGGCATATTCCTTGAACAGTGTGCATAGCAGAGCTGGAGAGAAAAGATGTAATGTGCCAGCAAACATGGCACCAAAATGAAACTCCATACCACCCCAATTCACTCCTCCAGCCTCTTCTATTCAGCAAAAAGCTGATAAAATTGGCTGATTGAAAAATGAGAAATAATCAGAAAGGAACCAGCATTAGACCCGTTCTTAGCTAATTTAAAGCAAAAGTGACATAAGGAAAAGCAGATCAAGATATATACCAGAAAAAGAGTTATACCAGAAAATAATATATTTTCTCCATAGTAGCAAAGAAATAGAAGAAACTGTAGCTTTTTAAAAATAAGAGGTCAAAGATTAGATATACAGGATTAAAGAGGTAAAACAAAAAAAAAGAGAAATAAAATGATATGAAAGAACAGGAAAGGAATGGAAGAGAAAAATAAAACTTTTAGAACTAAAAGCCATGTTAGATATAGAAAGTAGCAGAAGGAAAGAACTTCTAACAATACCACCAGAATTGTGAATGAGAAAAAAAAACTTAAAAATAGTTTTTATGGCTTCCCTGGTGGCACAGTGGTTGAGAGTCCACCTGCCGATGCAGGGGACATGGGTTCGTGCCCCAGTCCGGGAAGATCCCACATGCCGCGGAGCGGCTGGGCCCGTGAGCCATGGCCACTGAGCCTGCGCGTCCGGAGCCTGTGCTCCGCAACGGGAGAGGCCACAACAGTGAGAGGCCTGCGTACCGCTAAGAAAGAAAAAAAAAAAAAAAATAGTTCTTAAATGATGTGAGAAAGTGTAATTATGATTGGCAACTCATATCTCAAATGAAAATATTATCTCCCTAATAAATCAGAGCTCCTGCAAATTGATAAAGAAGAAGACCAACAACTCAGTAGGAAAACTGGCACAAAACATTCAAATGGCTCTTAAACATATTAATATATATTCCACTCATACATAATAAGATAAATAAAGATTAAAATATTCATGATAAGAGAAATGCAAATTAGAAAAACACCAAGATGCATTTTCATCTATCAAAATGCCAAAAATAAACAACTTCAAAGGGAGAATAAATTTTATAATATCTACCAAAATAACAAGTACATATGCTCCTTAACCCATCAATTCTGGTTTTAAGAACTTATTCCACATGAGTAAAATAATATATACATAAGATTATTCACTACAGCATTGGTTGTTGTTGGAAATATTGGAAACAATCTAAATGTTTGTCAAAAGGGGCTTAGGTTAATGAACTATTGGATTTCCATTCAATATACATATTTTAAGTGAAAAATGCAAGATGTAGAACAGCATGTATTATATAAAAACATACATACAAAGAATATATTTTGTTTTTACTGGCATATCTGTTTTTTGAAAAGCAACAAACTAATAGCAGTAGTTACCTGTCAGAGGATGGTGTAAGAACTGGGTGGATGGAAAACAGGATGAAAGGTAGACTTTTTACTGTGTGTCATTTCATACATTTGTATTTTGGAATCATGTAAATGTGTTATCTGTTAAAATTGAATAAACAAAATTTTATGTTACACCTTTGGAAGGCAAATGAATAATTGGGACAACTGATATTTGTGAAGGAAAAAAAGAACAGAACAAATGGAAAACAATTTCAATGTATAATAGAATAAAATTTTTCTGGAAATAGTCCTGAATTTTTATACTGAAAAGGGCACACTGTATCCTAGGAAAATCATGGTGCTGAGCAATAAGCACTGAGATCCATCTTGATGAAATTACAGAAATTCCTGGCAGAAGAAAGATAACTGGAAAGCATATATGAAAAATATCAAAAGGTGAAAGATTGGATTTGCCTCAAAATTTTAAAATGTAAGTACTCAGAGTCTATAACACCATGAACTATTCTGGTAAACAAGCAAAACAGCAAAATTTTAGTGATGAGTTTAGGCTACCAAAATATTAAGAGAAGCCATGATAAATAAACTTTAGTGAATCTCAAATCAACTTAAAAATAGACTTATGACTAAACAATGTGGGTAGGGAGGGGAGGATGTTACAGAATAGAAAGTAAATGGTGTAAACCTTGATGATATAGAAATAATAACATGACAGAACCTGAGAGGTTTGAAAGGTAAAGAGGAAATAATAGGATGCAAGTGTGGATTCATTCACCTGTGTTTCATAGCTGGGAATGAGGGATCAATAATGTCTAAATTTGGCAAACTAAGTAACACAGATGTAGATGCATCATTTAAAGCTATAAAAATAATAAGAAGAATTAAAAGTAACAACTGAATCAAAGTCCAGTCGTGAGAGGAAAGAGAGAGTGGAGGACAAAAGGAAGTGTAGGGGAATATTTTCATGATTTTTTAGAGTAATTTTTTAGATAATCCAAAGTTGTATTATAAAGTCATGAAATCAAAAATAGGACTTTAACTCCATTATTAAAATGTATAAAGTTAACCATTAGAACAGTGTACTCAAGATGTGGTCATCAGACCATCAGACCATCAGAATGAGTATTATAAAATCCTTTAAAAAAATACCCAGTATCTCAATGCAGACCTACTGAATCTTTTGATGGAGAGGGATGAGAGTTGGAATCTATGTTTTAAATAAAGCCTGTAGTTTTGAGAAACACTGCAATAGAAGAATTAACAAACTAAGATAAAACTTCCAAACTGTTAGGAAGAAAACACAGTAATGAAGCAAATCAGAGAAAAGAAAGGAAGTGATTTTTAAAATAATATAAAATAAGGTGGCAGAATTAAGATCAAGAATATATTTTAAAGCAATAAGTATAAGACTAAAGTCATCTATTACAAATATAGTTTATTATTCAGAAGTAAAATTAAAACTATTATCTCTTGGTAAACTTTAAACTTTTAAAATCCATTTTTTCAATTAAACAAAGATTACAGAATTTACAGAAAATAAGTACATATGTGTATAGTTAGAGCAGTGTTCAGAGGAAAATCCATGGCTTTAGATATTAACATTACAGGAAAAAATAATTATAAACATACTAGCATTCATCTCAGGAAGTTTGTTAAAAGAAAAAAAATCTGCAAAGCAGAAAGAAAAAATTGATAAAAAATAAAACTGGAAATTAATGAATTAGAGAATAGAAAGAGAGACACTAATAAATTAGAATTGGGTTTTACAAAGAGAATGACAAAACAATAAATAAATCAACATTCCGTGATTTAATCACCAAATGAGAAAGCCTACAAATGCACAAAACTAGAAATACGGGAAGGGAAGTAGCCATAGAAATAGAAGAAGTTAAAATAATTATTATGAATACCTTACATATAAATTTGAAAAATGTGGACAAACTAGATGATTTCTGGGTAGATATAAACTACCATTAAGAGATCCAAGGGAAGTAAAAAGAAATTTAGAGAATTGTTTTCTTCTTATCTCTTAAATGTTCCACCTTTTGTCCATTAGCATTGAGTATCCAAGAACAGACTCCGCTAGAGTTTCTGTTCTTCTTGTCTCCTTGTTTTGCTCTACTGAGTTATGGGGAACTGGCAGAGGTAAAATCTCTGTGTCATTCACTCAGGTTTCTTCTGCCATGGAAGGCCAGTCACCCAAGGGCATTAGGGCTGAGAAGGTAATGACAGGAGCTCTGGTTTCTGAGCTTGGTTCTTCTGTTTTTTTCTTATAATATGTAACATTTACATGCATTGCTCCCTGGCTTTATTTCCTTAATCTCTCAATTGAGAGATTTAGACTAGCTTCATGGTTCATATTCTTTTCTCAGAAAAGTATATCTATCCACAAAATTTTGAGGTTTCACAGTCTTTCCAAACCTCCTCCTCCAACCTGGAATTCTAGAACCATGCACTAGATAGTTTTAAATTGCTTTAGCTCTAACATTTACAGCCTCTGGAACCACATATCTTTAAATTAGATGTGGACCTCAGATGGAATGATCAGCACTATGAAAAGTTCAACACAGTGATTATTATTAGACTCTGCCTCAGGCAAGTTACTTAACCTCTCTGTGCCTCAGTTTCCTCATCTGTAAATGGAGGAAATAATAGTACATGTTTATTTGGTGGTTGTAGGGATTGAATGAGTACATTCATATAAAGCTCTTAAAAGAGTATCTAGCACATTGTAAGCTCTTGACAAGTGTGAACTGTTACTAATGTCTCTTTCTAGCTGTGAAGTATTTTAGCGCAAAGATAAACATGTCATTGTCTTCAATCTACTCATTGTGAAAAATCCCTGTTCATATTTTTGTCATGGCTGAAATAGCACCTTTCCCTTTGTGAACCTATAATTGGATCCATTGCTCTGCTATTGACTAGTAGTTATGAACATTATTATATGCAGAATGCTTTGGGAGAAGCCCCTTGATTTTAGAATTGACTTCCTTAATTTGGGGCTGTTTATGAAGCATCTCTGATCAGTAGAGAAAGTGATTAAATTAAATTAGGAATTAACTTTATTTTTTCATACCTTCTCTGTTGTTGTAGTTTTATTTACGATGTATGTGTATATGATCTATGACCTAAGGACAAGTACTTTCTTTGAAAACATAATAAAGTGAAAAATATAAAATTATGACTTTATTTAACTATGCTTAGCATATATTGTTTTCTTTGAGTGGCATTTAAACTTGAAAGATTATTAAGGAAAAACAGTGTTTTGATATTTCAGCATGTAAATATCAACTGTCAATTAGAAAATTGACAAAAATTAATATACATTGTTTCAGGTAAGACAATATAGTTTGTTATGCCTCTGTCTTTATTGGTAGAAAGTATTTTGGTGATTTACACATGATCATAGGGAAAGTGTATCCAAGGTACAATTAAGTTTCAAAATATTGAATTAGTTTATATGGAGCCAATTTTATCTCAAATTTATAAACAGTTGTATAGAATAAATTCACATAATATCAAAAGCTGCCTTGGTATTGAAGATAAAAGCCAAGATTCTTACACTTAAAAGGGTGGTTGATTTATGATGAATTTCAAAGGAAATGATTAGATGATCTGTGTTGCCTAGTTATCACGATTGTTTCATGTGCTCTGAACTTTTTTATTTTTTTAAAGAAGTTGGAGCTTTCCTAGGGAGCCAGGGACTATCTCGATACTTACCATTTTTGTATTTTATATCATATTTAACATTTTGAAAATCTATGAACCAAACTACTTTCTCTACAGGTTTTATGTTGGGCTGGTGCCATCTGTGGTTATGAAGCCAAGTGTTCTGCTGGGGCAGAATAATCAAATCAAAGTTAATGGGGTGACCATCTAAGCAGGGCTCTTTGTCATTAAGGTCCACTCTTGTGATAGTCGTGCATTATCCTGCTGATTGGATTTGTAGGAAGGCATCCACCTGTGGCCCTCGTTGGCAGAGAGGAGACTCACTGCAGAGGCAGTCCTGGCGAAGCAGGAGGTAGCTGTCCTGGGCAGCAGATTCTTTTGCTGAAAAGCCAAAGCGTGCAAGACAGCATCAGCACTATTAGTAGAGGGTTATTCACACATTATTTGGTTGATTTAGGTCCTGAAGTAGAGTAAGCAAAAGCAGAGGAATATGTCATTAAAGAGGAATGTCTGGTCTTAAGCAGGAGAAAAGCAAGTACACGTAGAGACACTGAGCAGATGGTCAGACAAGATTTAAGCACACAAAGCCCTTTACCTCCATCTCAGGAATGATGTTCTCTGTTTGGATGAGAGCTATTGTAAGAATTTCCATGTCTGTTGGGGGCACTGAGGTTCTCACAGACTATGGTAAACACGATTTGGCTCACATGCTCTCATAATCAGGCTGACTTGCACTGAAACAGAGGGTGCTCTATAGCAGTGCCAGGCCTCTAGCAGTACCAACTGTTAAATAATAAACAGGCCCCATTTGTTGGCAGCCTCTTCCCCTCCCGCCAACATGGAGTGCCCATTCTCTGGGTTTACCTGCCTGCATGTGTTCAGACACTCAGAACAGTGTGCTTGTTGTGTGAGGTGGTGATGGCATGGAGGCATCAGTCTACATCTAATCTGCTTAGTTTATTATTCTCCCAGGACCTTGGGTGAGCTAGCAAACATGCAGGGCTCTGGCAGCATGAACAATGGCTATGCTGTCATTCCAGATAACGTTACAGGCTTTGCAGACTGCAATGGCTAATTGTTTTTCTTATGTTCATTTTCCCCTTTATATTCTTTTCTCCCTTTGAATTGGTTTGCAGGGAGTGGGGATTAGGAAGGGTGAGAGTGGTTCTTCCAATTCGCTACTTTACTTCCACTTCCGGGAAGTTAGAAAGTATTTGTGTTGCTTGTTTTATTTTAATAGCAATATGTATGTGGCTTATTCACATTGAAAGTGAGTCAGACATAATCAACAAATTCTTACTGAAGACCCACAGGGTACATAGAACCCTAAACTAGGTGCTCAAATTAACTCATTATACTTTATTTACCGTGTTACTCTATGACAACCTTCTTGGTAAGGTCAGAGTTTTCCTTCAGATTCCAGGCAGAAGATACTGGAAGAGCAGGTCAATTAAGAGCCAAGCTGGAAACATGCACACACGAACTTCAGATGAAAAGTGATTCCTAAAAGTCCTCTATTTTGTCGTGGAGAATTTTTCTCATTCTCTAGTCCCAGGAATAGAGCCCTTGGTAATCTCAATTTTATATTTCTTTTTTGGCCAAAGGAGTTTGGTATGCCACACAGATGTGGTGGTCAAAAATAGACTCTCTTAATCCCCATAAACCCCTAACCCTCAGCAAAGCCCAGGATAAGTAGGCCATGATACCAATCCCAGGAGGAGGCTCTTTGCTGATCAGTGTAAGTGAGGCACATTCGTGTTAAGGTAATCAGGGGCATGTGGTGGTAGAGAAAGGGTAACTATGAAGCAAAAAGACTGTTTTTTTTCAGGAACTAATTCTAAAGGCAATGCCCCAACTTCCAAGTAATGACAGTATCCCTGGAGTAAGTTTCTACCAGGGTGACTACTATGAAAAATAGCCCTTATTAGAGATCTACGTTAAAATACATCTGTTTAAAAAAATTCTGTCACATTCCATTATAATGATGGCTCGCACATGATGAAGCCTTCCTTTGGTTAGAAAACCAAAACCATTTGCTTGACTGAAATGAAATTTCTCCTATCTCAGATCACTAAATATGCTTTCAGCTGAGGGGTAATCCTTCAGTTTCTTGGGCTAGCATATTTTTAGATCAAGAGTACATATTTGAATTAAGAACTCTGGTGACAGTTCAGGGGGTACTGCAGAAAGTTAGGATAGTATTCTATATTCATCCTAATTTTCCCTAAATCCATACCTTAGTGGTTCGTAATGGATATACTTGTGGTGATTTTATTTTCCTTTATGAGAAATGCAAAGCCTTATCTTCTTAGTATCTTTTAAGAAAGAGTTAGCTAGTTTATAGTGTCAAAAGTGCTTTAATAAGTCAGGAAGCATTAATTCACTCAGAATATTCACAAATACTTGGTGGTAAAATTCATAGGGAAAGAATAATTTAAAAAGCAACTTGCATTAAATAACAAAATAATGAATTTCTATTTGCTGTCAATCTCCTATTGGATCCATATCACCTTGTCACTGAGTCTTAAATATTTCATCCTTTGAGAACATCAGACCCTTCCTCCCAGAAATTTTGCCCATTTCCACTAAGCTTCCTCCTAACCAGCAGGCCTCGGTGACCCCACCAGGACACTGCTTAGATGGACTCTATCAGAGCTCTCATTTCTCCCCATGTCAGGCTGCTTGCAGCTAGTATCAACCACAGATCTACCTACACTGCTGAGTTATCAACATTTAATCTGCTGAGGATAGGAAAGCAGATCCCAGAGTTTTTAGAATTGTGTCTAAATGGAGAATATGTAAGCTCTGAGTGAGGGGGACCTGAGAAGCTCTCTTAGGAGTAAAGTCCATCAATGTGGCAAATTCTGTTGGCTGCTTGACCATTTTATCTCCTGTGTTCCAGTGAGTTGAATTTTGATGTTATACACACACACACACATACACACACACACACACACACACACAAAAATGTAGGTATATATAGTTATACATATAACGTATGTATGTCTACCACATCATGTGTTTATCTATCTATTTACTTATATACATCTCTGGTAATTGTTCCTAGTGATTTAGATGCTAAAATATAATAAAATAAGCTTTTTCTTGCGGGAAATACCTATTTAAGCATCCATATATCTGGAAATCCTTGAGGTGCTCATAGGACTCTACCAGATTTGTATGGCCAAGATGTGCAATTGAGGACCACTATAGTACATTATCATATTACTTATTAGAAAAAACCTTTTACTGCCTAATTTAGTGTTTTGCATAATATAAGAATGTTTTTGGTATATTTAATTAAAAATATGGATATAGTTATAGTTGACTTTGGTTGTTGAGAAAATGGGATTACTAGAACAGCACTTAAATAAAATGAATAGTACTGACCTACTTAGAAAAATTAATTATGAAACAAAAAATAATGGATTAGAGTTTCAGATAATGGTTTTGGGGACGCTGCTGGTTGAAATCCATCCTGAGGCTTATTTATAATTGGCACAATTACAGTTTTTGAGAATTCATCAGCTTTAATTTATTTACAAAGATTCATATAGGATTTGAGTTACTGGGGGCGTGGAGAATGGAGATGGGTAGGGGACTTACTACTTTAAGTTCTACAGAATCTCAAATTCATATTTTGGGGGAGAAAGAATTTGTCTCCAGGTAAAAGGTACCAGGTTCTTTAACTGGAAGAATTTAATACATTTGGGTACTTATATCAATAAACATTTGTATTAGATCAGATAACAAAAACTGAACATGCCTTTGCACTTAAGACTACTTTATTTTCTATGTTGTCTACAAACTGTCTCCACAATTTGCATTTAACTTCTTGAAATTTTTATTTATTAATCAAATGTTCATTGAATACCTACTGCGTATTAGGTACCATTCTAGACACTTGGAATCCATCAATGAAAAGTGAATCATGAAGTATGTTAGGAGATGATCAGTGCACTATCCATTTACACATGATCCAGAAAAGAATAAATTGAACTTCATCAAAAGTAAAAACTTCTGCTCTTTGAAAACATTATTAAGACAATGAAAAGACAAGCCACAGACTATAAGAAAATATTTGTAAAGAATATATTTGATGAAGGACTTGTAGCCAGAAAATATCAAAAAATATCAAAATTCAGTATGACCCAATCTTTTTATTTATTTATTTTTTCATATACATATTATTTATTAAATTGCTTTCAAATAAGTTATGAGAAGGAAGAAATATCCATTTATATTCTTTTTAAAAAATATATTACCTAATTACCTTTAGTAGTACTCTCTGTTCTTTGTTTTGTTTTTTTCTTTTATGTTTTTTTTTTAAACATCTTTATTGGAGTATAATTGCTTTACAATGACATGTTAGCTCTGCTTTATAACAAAGTGAATCAGCTATACATATATATATATCCCCATATCTACTCCCTCTTGCGTCTCCCTCCCACCCTCCCTATCCCACCCCTCTAGGTAGTCACAAAGCACCGAGCTGATCTCCCTGTGCTATGCAGCTGCTTCCCACTAGCTAGCTGTTTTACATTTGGTAGTATATATAAGTCCATGACACTCTCTCACTTCATCCCAGCTTACCCTTCCCCTTCCCCATGTCCTCAAGTCCATTCTCTACATCTGCATCTTTATTCCTGTCCTGCCCCTAGGTTCTTCAGAACCTTTATTTTTTTTACTTTTTTTTTTTAGATTCCATATATATGTGTTAGCATACAGTATTGATCTTTCTCTTTCTGACTTACTTCACTCTGTATGACAGTCTCTGGGTCTATCCACCTCACTACAAATAACTCAATTTCATTTCTTTTTATGGCTGAGTAATATTCCATTGTATATATGCACCACATCTTCTTTATCCATTCATCTGTTGATGGACACTTAGGTTGCTTCCATGTCCTGGCTATTGTAAATAGAGCTGCAGTGAACATTGTGGTACATGACTCTTTTTGAATTATGGTTTTCTCAGGGTATATGCCCAGTAGTGGGATTGCTGGGTCGTATGGCAGTTCTATTTTTAGTTTTTTATGGAACCTCCATACTGTTCTCCATAGTGGCTGTATCAATTTACATTCCCACCAACAGTGCAAGAGGGTTCCCTTTTCTCCACACTCTCTCCAGCATTTATTGTTTGTAAATTTTTTGATGATGGCCCTTCTGACTGGTGTAAGGTAATACCTCATTGTAGTTTTGATTTGCATTTCTCCAATGATTAGTGATGTTGAGCATCCTTTCATGTGTTTGTTGGCAATCTGTATATCTTCTTAGGAGAAATGTCTATTTAGGTCTTCTGCCCATTTTTGGATTGGGTTGTTTGTTTTTCTGATATTGAGCTGCATGTGCTCCTTGTAGTTGAGCACACTTTCCCAAGAAGATAAAGGGATGGTAACTTAGTGTATGAAAAGATGTTCAGCATCATCACTCAATAGGGAAATGTAAATTAAAACCACAATGAGATACTACTCCACACCTATTACAATGGCTGAAATTAAAAAGACTGACCATACCAAATATTGGCAAAGATGTGGCGAAACCAGAACCCTCATACATTACTGATGGAAAAGCAAAATGGTACAGCCACTTTGGAAAACATTCTGACAGTGTTTTTAAGTTAAACATACACCCATGTGATCCAGTCATTCTTCTCCTATGTATATACACAAAAGAAAGTATATGTCTTTGTAAAGGCTTGTACACAGATGTTCATAGCAGCTTTATTTGTATAAGCTAAAAATTATAAACAGCCTAATGTCCATAAAGAGATGAATGGATATGGATACACAAATTGTAGTATATCTATACAATGGAGTACTGCTCAACAATAAAAAGAGCAATTTATTGATACATACTACAACATGGTGGATCTCAAAATTATTATACTGAGTGAAAGTAGACAAAACAAGTGCATACTATAAGAATCCATTTATATAAAATTCTGGAAAATATAAGCTAATGTGTAGTGACAGAAGGTAGATCAATGGTTGCATAAGGAAACTTTTGGGGGTGATGAATAATTTTACTATCTTGATTGTGGTAGTGATTTCATTGGTCAATGTGTCAAAACTTATCAAATTGTACACTTTAAATTTGTGCAATTTATTGTTTTTCAATTATACGTTAACAAAGTTCTTTTTAAAAATAGGGCAAAAGAGATGGAGATTTATGTATGGTGAGTAGGTGGATAGTAAATTTAAATAGGGTAGTCAGGCTAGTATATTTAGAAATGTTTTTTAAGCATCTCTATTGTTTGCTGAAAGAACCCCCTTACAGTTTCCCATTAGCACAGAGCACTTATTTGGCAAAAGCAGTGGTGTGGGGTAGAACAAATAGATGCTTTAAAACCAGTCAACTAATTTCATGTTCTGAGTACCCATTTACTGGCTTGTAATCTTGGGCAGATTACCTACCATTTCAGATGATTTTCTCTTCTGTAAAATGTGAATAATATAACTCAGAGTCATGGAGACTAAATAAGAAAATGTATTTAAAATTCTTTCCTTGCCTTCAAATCTGGACTCAGGAGGAGAGAAATTAAATGCCTGCCTACTTGGTGTGAGTTGAGGTGTGTGTGAGTACTGTTCTGTATCTCTTAGACTTGAATGGTGCAATTCCAGGAATGTCACAATTTAAGGAGATACTTTCTTTTGGATCAAGTATAGCAAACTCTGGGATTTCCTTTTTGAAAATATAAAAGGTAGTCCATTAACCTATAAGCTTCATTTTCATTTTTTGAATTAATCGATAGGCTCACTTTTTTTCGTTACAACAGTGGCCAAGATAGTTGACTTCAACCATCCTTTAAGTCTCAGTGTAAATGTTACTTTTTCTAAGATGTGTTCCGCAGCCTCTTGAGGGTAGGTTGGGTCTGCCTGTTGTTTGCTCCCCCAGCTCCTTACTCCTCTATTTCTTAACTTTAAGTATATTTAGTTGTTACATCTGCCATCCTGCTATTGTGTATGATCCATGCAGGTGGAGATTGGGTGTGACTTATTAACTCCTGTATTCACAAAGTATCTAGCTTAGTAACTAATTGGTGAGTGAATGAACAAATGTTTCTACAGAAGGAAAGGTAGAGATAGAGAAGGTCGGAAGCTCTAAGCTCTAAGAAATAGTTCTCCTACTTCATAATTTTGCCTCAGTTTAACCCTTCTGTCCTTAGAGCAGCTCTAGATGGAGAGGTTTCTGATTGATATGTACACAAAGCTTAACACCTTTAGCGATGCCAAGTAGGCTATTGCCCAGGCTAGCATTAAGGAAGAAGCTGTAAGCAGCTGATGTTTGAGAGCAGAGTAGTGTTAAGGAAAGAAAACTATGCTGGAAATAAGTTTCAAGTTGCAGTCTTCACAGACCTCAGGCCTAACTTCTTGGAACCTTGATTCTTATCTGTAAAGAGTTATACTGCCACCCCTGCTTATTTCATAAGCTTGTTTGAGAACCAAAAAGGAGAATGCATGTAAGGGAAAGTGTTGAATTGCTATAGAAAAGCAAGGGCTTGTTATGAAGGGGAATTACGAAGTCCTTTAAAGGCAGTCTTACTTAACCTTTGCAGTATTAAAGATGGTTGTTCTCAAGACTCTCTGTTAGGCTCTCTTCACTTTGGATAGAACTCCTGGTCAATCTCATTTACTCCCATAGCTTCAATTAGTATCTTCATATGGATGGCCACCACATTTTTCTCTCCTACCCAGACTTATCTCTGAGTACTGCCTTCTAGACTTCTTTTCTTGATTACCCATAGACACCCCAAACAACATATCCCAAAGGAAACTCATAATCTTCCCTGCAGACGTGCCCTTACCTTCAGTGTCGGAACATAATTGCGTACATTAGAAACCTGGCATTATCCTTACCTTCTCCATATCCCCTACTGTCCGCACGTTCATTCAGTCTCCAAGTTCTCTTGATCTTCCTCCTAAGTATGTTTTAAATCTGTTCATTCCTCTCCATATCAAAGCTTACCATTCTAGTTTACGGTACCATTTTATCTCACCTAAGTTATTGCAATGTTCTCCTGATGTCCTTAATCTTAAAATCTGGCCCCTGTCTCCTCTTCCAGCCTGACTTATATCACTTTTCCCCTGGCTTTCTATGCTCCAATCATACTGAACTTCTTTTCATGCCTTCAATGCACACCTCACTCCCATTTCTGGTCTTATCCTCCCCTTCATTTGGGATAAGTCTCCATTTTTCTCTTCTCCCCCTTACTGAAATAACTTAGCAAGTCTCAACTTAAAGCTCATTTTCTTTGGATGCCTTCCCTCATTACCCAACTAATTAGGGTTGCCTTACATTGTACTCCTATAATGTGTGCCTTATTTTAATTGAATATTTTATCCAAATCTCCTTTAAGATAGGGAATGGATATCTCATTCAAGACTGTATCTCTAGCACCTAACATAATGCCTGGTATTGACGAGGCATTTAATAAATATTTGTTGAGAGAATGAATGAGTGAAAGAATAAATAAATAAATTTTAACAGCCACAAGTAACATGATAGCTAATCTATTATACTTTTCAATTTAATTTTTTTATAATATTTGCCAAGTTTGTCCTTAGAAAAGTAAAAAAGAGCAATTCTTGAAAATTTTTTTCACTTTTGTTGTGTGTATTTTCAATAGTTTTCACTAGAGTCTCAATTTTCTGGCATTAAGGAGTTATTCCAGAATATGAAATACCCAAACTGCATGATTCCTATATTGTCCCTCTAGGAAAATTATTGTTAGATCTCCTTTTATTTTTTTGTCTTCCTTAATGTCAGGGATAACCAAAGGTGTTCATGATTGGTATGAATTTGACAACTTTGTCCTAGAGATTATTATGCTGTTGTCAATTTTCTTAGACTAACATTTAGGAAAATTCTATTATCACAGTCTTTGCTTCTTACCTGGCTGTCTTAAGCCCAAGCTAGATGCAAATATTTTCCAGTAATACTCTGGCATTACTTTCCATTATTTGCCTATAAGAAACTAGGGAGGATATTAAATGAGACAGTAAAGGAACCTGACTGAATATGGTTCCACTGACAACCGAGGAGGTTGCATAAAATGGCATGAAT
Organism: Phocoena phocoena; assembly: GCF_963924675.1. Lineage (NCBI taxonomy): Eukaryota > Metazoa > Chordata > Mammalia > Artiodactyla > Phocoenidae > Phocoena > Phocoena phocoena. The sequence continues at coordinate 85,205,420 of NC_089222.1, forward strand.
AGTAAGTTTGAAATAAAGATTTGTCAAAACATTTGGTATTGCACAACCAGTTTCCACATTAATCAATCCCTTATGCTCTAATTGCTAAAATGTTGATTCTCAAGGAAAACAACTGTTTTTAATTTTTATAGATATGTGGCACATTTTTGAATTTATTATTAATAGGTTGAGTATTGAATATTGATCAGAATAATATTCTGCTGTTGTAATGCTTACAGCAAGTGAGGTATTTTCATACCTCCATATCCCACAGTGATCCTACAATGAGAGCTTACCATGATTTTACTAATGAAAAGCCTGAACATCAGAGATTTAAAGTAACTTCCATTTTTACATCACACAACTTATACAGAGAAAATCTAGATTTAAAATCTGAGTCTATCTTGCGTAAATGTTCTCTCTAATCCATTCCATTACCTCTCTGCAAAGCAATTACTTGTTCTAGGTATATCAGTTTCCTAGGGTAATATGTGCTCTACAGTATTGCCACAAACTTGATGGCTTAAAACGACAGAAGTAGTCTCTCACAGCTCTGGAGGCCAGAAGTCAGAAATCTGAAATCAAGGAATCAGCAGGGCCACACCCACTCTGAAGGCTCTAGGGGAGAATTACTTGCTCTTCCAGCTTCTGGTGGTTCCAGGCATTCCTTGGCTTGCAGCTCTATATAACTGCAGTCTATGCTTCCTTCTTCACATGGCCTTCCCTTTGTGTCTCTGTCTTCTCCTCTGTCTCTTATAAACGCATGTCATTGTATTTAGGATAATCCAGGGTGACAAACTTAGATAATCCAGGATGATCTCATCTAGAGATCCTTAACCTAATTAGATCCGCAAAAACCCTTTTTCCAAATAAAACCACACTCCCAGCTTCTGGGGATTAAGATGTGGGCATATCTTTTAGAGAGCCAGCATTCAACCCACGAGACTCAAGACTCGGTATCAGAGGAACTGTTTTGCTCTCAAAACAGTAGGTATATCTTTGGAATTTAGGGTAGTCAGAGTGCAGAAAGCTAAAGTTACAAATATACAGAGATATTTGCAAATGGCTAGTTAATGCTGATTCTCCATGGAGACCAGCAGTAGCACAGTGACTGTCACTCTGTTGCTAATAGGCAAGAATGATAACATCTTAAAGGAATGCTGCTCATGCTTTAGGAATAGCTTCATCAAAGCTGTGATCCATCCTGCTTATTTGGTTGCAAAAGGAGACATCAATAAATAGGTTGAAAGACATTTGATTTTCTTCCATGACGCCAACCTGGAATATAAATACATTGTAATCTATTTTGGTATATCTTCCATGAAATTTCTCCAACTACCTAGTTAATCTGTAAATCCTTGCTACCTTTCAAGGGAGGTATTCTTTAAAATACTGAAGAGTATTTCATTCTCTGACTCTATTTTTTTTTAACATCTTTTTTTTTTAGCGTCTTTTTTTTTTTAACATCTTCATTGGGGTATAATTGCTTTACAATGGTGTGTTAGTTTCTGTTTTATAAAAAAGTGAATCAGTTATACATATACATATGTTCCCATATCTCTTCCCTCTTGCGTCTCCCTCCCTCCCACCCTCCCTATCCCACCCCTCCAGGCGGTCACAAAGCACCAAGCTGATCTCCCTGTGCTATGCGGCTGCTTCCCACTAGCTATCTACCTTACGTTTGGTAGTGTATATATGTCCATGCCTCTCTCTCGCTTTGTCACAGCTCACCCTTCCCCCTCCCCATATCCTCAAGTCCCTTCTCCAGTAGGTCTGTGTCTTTATTCCTGTCTTACCTCTAGGTTCTTCATGACATTTTTTTCCCCTTAAATTCCATATATATGTGTTAGCATACGGTATTTGTCTTTCTCCTTCTGACTTACTTCACTCTGTATGACAGACTCTAGGTCTATCCACCTCATTACAAATAGCTCAATTTCGTTTCTTTTTATAGCTGAGTAATATTCCATTGTATATATGTGCCACATCTTCTTTATCCATTCACATGATGATGGGCATGTAGGTTGTTTCCATCTCTGGGCTATTGTAAATAGAGCTGCAATGAACATTTTGGTACACGACTCTTTTTGAATTATGGTTTTCTCAGGGTATATGCCCAGTAGTGGGATTGCTGGGTCATATGGTATTTTTGTTTGTAGATTTCTAAGGAACCTCCATACTGTTCTCCATAGTGCCTGTACCAATTCACATTCCCACCAGCAGTGCAGGAGTGTTCCCTTTTCTCCACACCCTCTCCAGCATTTATTGTTTCTAGATTTTTTGATGATGGCCATTCTGACTGGTGTGAGATGATATCTCATTGTAGTTTTGATTTGCATTTCCCTAATGATTAATGATGTTGAGCATTCTTTCATGTGTTTGTTGGCAGTCTGTATATCTTCTTTAGAGAAATGTCTATTTAGGTCTTCTGCCCATTTTTGGAGTGGGTTGTTTGTTTTTTTGTTACTGAGCTGCATGAGCTGCTTGTAAATTTTGAAAATTAATCCTTTGTCAGTTGCTTCATTTGCAACTATTTTCTCCCATTCTGAGGGTTGTCTTTTGGTCTTGTTTATGGTTTCCTTTGCTGTGCAAAAGCTTTGAAGTTTCATTAGGTCCCATTTGTTTATTTTTATTTCCATTTTTCTAGGAGGTGGGTCAAAAAGGATCTTGCTGTGGTTTATGTCATAGAGTGTACTGCCTATGTTTTCCTCTAAGAGTTTGATAGTTTCTGGCCTTACATTTAGGTCTTTAATCCATTTTGAGCTTATTTTTGTGTATGGTGTTAGGGAGTGATCTAATGTCATACTTTTACATGTACCTGTCCAGTTTTCCCAGCACCACTTATTGAAGAGGCTGTCCTTTCTCCACTGTACATTCCTGTCTCCTTTATCAAAGATAAGGTGACCATATGTGCGTGGGTTTATCTCTGGGCTTTCTATCCTGTTCCATTGATCTATATTTCTGTTTTTGTGCCAGTACCATACTTTCTTCATTACTGTAGCTTTGTAGTATAGTCTGAAGTCAGGGAGCCTGATTCCTCCAGCTGTTTTTCGTTCTCAAATTGCTTTGGCTATTTGGGGTCTTTGATGTTTCTATACAAATTGTGAAATTTTTTGTTCTAGTTCTGTGAAAAATGCCAGTGGTAGTTTGATAGGGATTGCATTGAATTTGTAGATTGCTTTGGGTAGTAAAGTCATTTTCACAATATTGATTCTTCCAATCCAAGAACATGGTATATCTCTCCATCTATTTGTATCACCTTTAATTTCTTTCATCAGTGTCTTATAATTTTCTGCATGCAGGTCTTTTGTCTCCTTAGGTAGGTCTATTCCTAGATATTTTATTCTTTTTGTTGCAATGGTAATTGGGAGTGTTTTCTTGATTTCACTTTCAGATTTTTCATCATTAGTATATAGGAATGCCAGAGATTTCTGTGCATTAATTTTGTATCCTGCAACTTTACCAAATTCATTGATTAGCTCTAGTAGTTTTCTGGTAGCATCTTTAGGATTCTCTATGTATAGTATCATGTCATCTGCAAACAGTGACAGCTTTACTTCTTCTTTTCCGATTTGGATTCCTTTTATTTCCTTTTCTTCTCTGATTGCTGTGGCTAAAACAGCCAAAACTATATGGAATAAGAGTGGTGAGAGCGGGCAACCTTGTGTTTTTCCTGATCTTAGTGGAAATGCTTTCAGTTTTTCACCATTGAGGATGATGTTGGCTGTGGGTTTGTCATATATGGCCTTTATTATGTTGAGGAAAGTTCCCTCTATGCCTACTTTCTGCAGGGTTTTTATCATAAATAGGTGTTGAATTTTGTCAAAAGCTTTCTCTGAATCTATTGAGATGATCACATGGTTTTTCTCCTTCAGTTTGTTAATATGGTGTATCACATTGATTGATTTGCGTATATTGAAGAATCCTTGCATTCCTGGAATAAACCCCACTTGATCGTGGTGTATGATCCTTTTAATGTGCTGTTGGATTCTGTTTGCTAGTATTTTGTTGAGGATTTTTGCATCTATGTTCATCAGTGATATTGGCCTGTAGTTTTCTTTCTTTGTGACATCCTTGTCTGGTTTTGGTATCAAGGTGATGGTGGCCTCGTAGAATGAATTTGGGAGTGTTCCTCTCTCTGCTATATTTTGGAAGAGTTTGAGAAGGATAGGTGTTAGCTCTTCTCTAAATGTTTGATAGAATTCGCCTGTGAAGCCATCTGGTCCTGGGCTTTTGTTTGTTGGAAGATTTTAAATCACAGTTTCAATTTCAGTGCTTGTGATTGGTCTATTCATATTTTCTATTTCTTCCTAATTCAGACTTGGCAGGTTGTGCATTTCTAAGAATTTGTCCATTTCTTCCAGGTTGTCTTTATTGGAGTATAATTGCTTTACAATGGTATGTTAGTTTCTGCTTTATAACAAAGTGAATCAGTTATACATATACATATGTTCCCATATCTCTTCCCTCTTGCATCTCCCTCCCTCCCACCCTCGCTATCCCACCCCTCTAGGTGGTCGCAAAGCACTGAGCTGATCTCCCTGTGCTATGCGGCTGCTTCCCACTAGCTATCTATTTTATGTTTGGTAGTGTATGTATGTCCGTGCCACTCTCTCACTTTGTCACAGCTTACCCTATCCCCTCCCCATATACTCAAGTCCATTCTCTGGTAAGTCTGTGTCTTTATTCCCGTCTTGCCCCTAGGTTCTTCATGACCATTTTTTTTTTCTTGGATTCCATATATATGTGTTAGCATATGGTATTTGTTTTTCTCTTTCTGACTTACTTTACTCTTTATGACAGACTCTAGGTCCATCCACCTCACTACAAATAACTCAATTTTGTTTCTTCTTATGGCTGAGTAATATTCCATTGTATATATGTGCCACATCTTCTTTTTCCATTCATCCAATGATGGACACTGAGGTTGTTTCCATGTCCTGGCTATTGTAAATAGAGCGGCAATGAACATTGTGGTACATGACTCTTTTTGAATTATGGTCTTCTCAGGGTATATGCCCAGTAGTGGGATTGCTGGGTCGTATGGCAGTTCTATTTTTAGTTTTTTTAGGAACCTCCGTATTGTTGTCCATAGTGACTGTATGAATTTACATTCCCACCAACAGTGCAAGAGGGTTCCCCTTTCTCCACACCCTCTCCTCTGACTCTATTTTTACTTTTCCAAACTTGAACTTTGTCCTATAGTAGTAATATTTTAGGATTTTATGAATAATTATGTGCTTATCCTGTCCATAACTTCCATAATCCCATTATATAATAGACCAGGGTCAGTGCCCTTCCTTTAAGTTTTCAGACACTTTAACCCCAAGTCATACTGTGGATCTTTAAATTCCAAAACTGCACACAGCCCTCTCCATTTGAGCTTTCATGGATTGTACAGACTAGAAATGCATCATTACATACATTCAAATATGTCATAGTTTTACATAAAAATAGGAAAACCTTTCTAGATTGTTTTCAGTACATGTGATGAGTCCCAACATTTTATTAGTCTTTTTGGCTACAGGTTCATATTAAGCTAATATCATTAGTAAACAGTTCAAAGCGATTTATAGATACTTTTTTGACTGTATCTGATATCTCAAATCATCTTAAAAATATAATTTCCATTATTTTTCCCAAAGGGCTTGCCTTGATTTTATTCTCACTAAGAATAATAACATATTTATCCAGTGCCTTTGACCTGTGAGGCCCCGTATTAAATATTCCATATGAGTTACCTCAGTAAATCTCCAACATGTACAACTACTTTCTATATTTTTCAGATAAAGAAACTGAGACTGTATTACTACTTTTTGCTTACTCACATGACCTGATTTTCTGACTGGTTATCTCTTTGGTTTGAATGGCTCAATGTCACTACTTTGAGGGGTTTTTATTTACTACTTTTCTTCATTATTGTCAAGATGTTGAATTAGGACAGGTTCCAGTACTAATCCATGGGAGATTCATTTTTTATTCATTCACTTATTAAATTTCAGGAATTATTCTGCACACTGAGAGTACAGTGGTAGTTGGTGGTGGTAGGCAACTCCTAAACTGGCCGCCGATAATCTCCATATTCTATATCCCAACCCCTTGTGTAATTCCCTCTCCTTTAGTATTGACTAGACCTAGTGACTTATTTCTAAAAAAGACAAAAATGATGGGATGTAACTTCCAAGATTAAGTTTAAAATAAAAGACTGTGGCTTTCATCTTGAATGCCTCTCTCACTGTCTCCTGTGTTACTTTGTCTGGGGAGAGCCAAATGCCATGTCATAAGGCAGCCCTGTGGAGACACCCACCTGACAAAGGACTAAGACCTGCCAACAACCAAGCGAGTAAATTTAGAATGTGGTTTTCAGTTCAAACCACAGCCCTGGCTGACAGGTTGATTACAACCTCACGAAGGACTTTGAACTTTGACCTAGAAGCACCTAGTTAGGCTGCACACAGATTCCGGGCCCACAAAAACTGTGAGATAATAAATGTTTGGTTTTTTTAAGCTACTAGATTTGGGGATAACTTGTCAAGCAATAAAATATAACTGATAGAGCAATATGGCTGAGGACCTCATTCTCATTAAAGTTACACTCTGGTAAAGAACACATCCCTCCACAACACACGCAATATATATAAATGAGGAAGATACTAGTAATTCATTCCAAGAGGAAAATAAAGCAGGATAGAGTGAATTGGGGATGCTTTGGAGACCATGATCAGGGAAAGACCGTCTGTGAAGTTACGTTCAGCTAAGAGTAATGAGGAATCAGCCATGTGAAGATGTAGAGGCAGGACAGTCCAGGCAGAGGGGATAGCTGGAGTAGGGATAGTAGGAATAGTCTTGGCTTGCTTGAGGGACATAATGGGTCACTGAAGCAGAAGCACAGTGAGTAAGTGAAGAGTGGTAGGAGATGAGATCAGACAGGTGGGCAGGAACAGATAATGGAGGAACTTACTAGTTAGGGTTTTGAATTTGGATTTCATTCTTCTTGCAACATACATACACTGTGGATTTTATACGAGGGAATGGTATGATCTGCCTTGCATTTCAAGGCCACTCTGGCTTCAGTTTAGAAAGTGGATTGTCAGAGACAAGAATGGAAACAGAGAAGTTGATTAGGAGACCAGTTAAGAGGTAATCATGTTTTGGGTTGGTGATAGCAGAGATGGTGAGAAATGGTTGAGTTTGGAATGTAATTTTCAGTTTGAGTTAATGGGGATTCTTGATGGATTCGATGGGTTGAGTGAGGCAAAAGGAATCTGAAGGCTCCTAATGTTTGGCCTGATCAATAGGGTGATGGTGGCACCTTTCACTGAGATGAAGGAAATGCAGTTTGGTTGGAGGCGGAAGTGACAACATCGGTGTTAAGGACTCAGGGTTTTTGTTTTGGGTGTGTTATATTAGTCCATAGCATGTGAACCTAGAAAGGGAAGTGCCCACTGATCTCTATTCTGTGCTTTAAGCCAGTTTCTTGCTATGGAAAACCACCTCTAATGTCCCATAATATGTTGTGTCCTGGTGAGTTCTATTTTTTTTTTTTTAGTGTTTGTGGTGGAATTTTGTCAGAGACTATTTAAATGCTTAAATAGCAAACATTAACTTCATCCTTTCAATATAGTGAGTTAATCAGGCAATAATTTCTCTTATGGAGTGCTACAAAATCCACCGAAGAAAAAAAATCAGTGTAGTATTTTGGTAATAATTTATTACAACACAGATAGCACATGCAGGGTAACCTTTGCTCTCTCCTTGATTCAAACTTTGTTACAGCTTATAATCATATGTTTCTGTATTTATTAGTAATTGATTCATGCCACCTCACTCACTTTAAAATTTAGTAGCAGCTTTCTTATAAGTCCTGTAAGTGCAGTGGGGAATTTGAGTGGATCGTTTCTTCCCTTCCTGTACAAACTCTGTAGTAAGAATAAGAGGTGAGAATAATTGTGGTTACATATATGCATTTGTCCCATAAGACAAAGTGATCAGAAAAATCCAGAGGAAATGCTGATAATACCAACAGTGTTTTGTAATGAGAGGGTGAACAACTGCTTAAAGAATTTTGTTAAAAAAGATAAATATCACCCAGGCTAGTTGAACATCAGTGCTCTGCATGCATAGTTAGCAAAAATGTATTTAGCTATCTATGTGTTGCCAAATATGGGGAGATTCTCCAGCCCACTGGAAAATTTAGACTTGCCTCTCAGATACGAAAATAATAAACTGAGAGGCATAGGCTTGATTTGCTAATTCTAAGCCAATACATTGCAACTGCTATGCATTGTGAGATACTAGTATGAACTGGTATATTATAAAATTAAATTGTATTGTATAGTGCATTGTATTGTTCCGTCAGATTTTGATATCCTCACTTTAAATAATTCATGGGAAGAAATGATCACTTTATAATGTCATAAACTCACAGCAGGCAAAACTAATTTTACACAATATGAAAACAGATTTTATTTATTTAAAAGGAATATTAAAAAAACACAACAACAACTTTTTTGACACCAGCTGCTGAGAAATAAATAGAATACTTTATGACAAAAAAATATCTAAATCTCTAAAAGCTATTCCTGGGAGACCAAGTTGAGGATTGTAAAGATACATTTAAATGCCTTGGTCAATGCCGTAAGCCTTATTTGGAGGGAAAATACCCTTCCATCTTGTTTACTCCCTATGGGGATAAAATGGTACTGAGAGAAAATTAGCTTTACAAAATCCTCCTAACACCTACAACATAATGTCAAGGAAGTGACAAACTTAGGTATCACTCCAAGGACCCCTCAGTAGGCCAGGTAACATCCATAGTAACTAGTATCTCTAAATACAAACTAGAAATTATTGCTTAGCTTTGCCCAAACCAGACCTTAACTGGCAGTGGAAAAGAATATTTTGGACTGACCACAACAATTTTCCTTTCACTGTGGCTTTAAGGATGGAATGAGGAAATAGGGTGAAAATATAATAAGACTATTTTCTTTGGGAGAGTTTATTAGTCATTTTTTATACAAATATCATACATTTTTTTTATACAAATAGCAAAAAAAAAAAACAGACTTGCTGTTCAATTTGATAATATCTCCATATCTGACTCAATCAGATGCTGGCTTTAGACAAAGAATGGGACCCATGCCATGGGTGGGTCTGGGTTTAATCTCAGAAGTGTGAGGGTCCAGGCATCCAGGCAGTTTGCAGTCCTCTTCCCTGAAGCTTCGAGAGAGAACAAGTGTGGAGAGGGGGCATGGTTTTTAGCAGGGAAGCTAAGAGATGGACAAAAGAGAGAAAGAAGAGAGCAAAGTCTAAAAAATCAGATATTTTAGCACCAAAGTGATGAAAACACATTCTATTTGTAATATATTATTCATTGAATTTTTACTTCTGAAAAATGTTTAACTTAAAAATTCTTGCTCACAGTGGGAATGTAAATATGAAGCTGAGAGACTGACTCACCAGAAGTTTATTATCTCTGATAACAGCTGAATTCCAGTCTTCTTTGTGTAGTATAAAATGGGGCAGATTTGTATATCCATGGCGTCATAGGCACAGTTGGAAGGGCTTTGTCTCTGGTTTTGTTATAAATTTCCTTCTCCAGGGTTTATAAGTCAGGAATTAGAAATTCATTTTATATTTCTTAGATTTTAAAGGGTTACAAAATTAGAGGGATATGGTGCTATTCTTTAACTTTCAAGATTTAGAATACTTTACAACACAGCTGAGACTTAAAACATTCAATAGATATTACCAAGCTCTTTGATGTGATGGTTTTTTTAGTATTGTTCTGTATTTCCTAGGAGCAGTATCATATACAGAGATAATGGGTCTCCTTTATCAGTGCAGTCTGATGTGTATATTAGCGAGGTTGTTTTGGGAATAATAGAACACTGAGATTCCAATACAGAAAGTCAAAGTTCAAAGTCTGGCTTAATTCTACTTGGTAGTTGTTGACCTTATGCTACTCATTTTAGCCTTTCTGTGCCTTATTATTATTTTTTAGATCTTTATTGTAGTATAATTGCTTTACAATGGTGTGTTAGTTTCTGCTTTATAACAAAGTGAATCAGTTATACATATACATATGTTCCCATATCTCTTCCCTCTTGCGTCTCCCTCCCTCCCACCCTCCCTATCCCACCACTCTAGGTGGTCACAAATCACTGAGCTGATCTCCCTGTGCTATATGGCTGCTTCCCACTAGCTATCTATTTTACGTTTGGTAGTGTATATATGTCCGTGCCACTCTCTCACTTTGTCACAGCTTACCCTTCCCCCTCCCCATATCCTCAAGTCCATTCTGTAGTAGGTCTGTGTCTTTATTCTCATCTTACCCCAGGTTCTTCATGACATTTTTTTTTCTTAGATTCCATATATATGTGTTAGCATACAGTATTTGTCTTTCTCTTTCTGACCTATTTCCCTGTGCCTTATTATTAATCTGTAAAATGGGATTAATAATACCTACTATAAGGTTCTCTTACTATTCAGTGAAATAATAGGAAACTTATTAGGGAAGCTTAAAGTGCTATGAAAATGTTGACTTAATCATTTTAATGAATATTATATAAAGTCTGTTTCTCAAAAGCAATAGTGTTACACTTTAAGGGATGATTTTGTATGTATATAATGTAATAAATGTAAGAACAACTCTGTTTCTGCTGAGTGGTCTCCTATAACACAACCAGAATTATCATGCAGACATTAACCAAAACAAAGCTGGTGTAGCATCAGACAATCTAAGTAATATTGTAATGATTTTTCAGTAAATCAATATATATGGGCCAGACTATTTTTTTATGTATAGTAAGAAGAAAACCAGATTCCAAAATTTTTAATTTCATTTCTTTGTTTTTTCTAATATTTCTAACCTTTCAGAGTATAAAGCTCATATCCTTTTTACTGAAGTCTTTCCTTCAGCATCAAGCTTTTCTTCACAGTGTAAGGGCTACAGATAGAATGAGAGTTAAACATTATTTAAGCAGAATTATTAAAAGGCCATATTAGTGTTATGAAATTGTCGATATCCTGAAATAAGCTGTCACCTTTCCACCTTCTCAGACAGATGCTATTTAAGTCAATTATCAGAAATAGAACACTGGCCTAAAATATTCATCTGTTTTTACGTAAGAACAGAAATGGTCACATCTAAGTGGGAGAGGGGAGATTCATTCAATGCTCAAATTTAGTATCTAAGATTTGAAACATCATAGCTGTCCATGCAATTAAGAGTACTTAATTAAACTTTGAGCATAGAGATTTTTAGAAATAGAGAAGATAATGTTTCATGGCTTTTAGGAATACAATGACGTCATTTTTATTTACAGAAAAGTGCATTTTTAAAATGCACTCAGTTAAAAATGTCAATTTTATCACTAGTGAATTTGGGGTGCTTGTTCATTTGCCCCCTTGTGGAATTTACTTTGTTGGAATAGATTGTCACTCTCTTTGAAGACAGTTGCTTTCATATTGATACCAGGCCTTCATTAGATCTAGAAATGAATAATGAGACACATGAGTAACACAGCCATATTCAGCCATAATACAATTAGCTGAGTGTTACATATATCACAGAATAAGGTGATTTTCGGTAGGGAAGTAGTCTGACTTGGATTCACTTTTGTGGAAAAGAACACTTAATGATTATTATGTCAACTTAGCATTCCATCTAAACCTGGAATTTGTGTTTACCCAAAGGACTGCTCTGAGATTCAGCAAGATGATTGAAAATGGACTGGGCCAGGCTGGGCAGAGAGAGGGCAGGATCTGCTGACATGGCAGAATAGGTTTTTGTGTTATCACCTCAAAAGTAACATTAAATTCCTTTCTATGAAATTATAATATCTTTAATTTTCCAGGAAACCCATCAATAGAATCTAAGAAGCTTATTCTCTGTCTTGGAAATAATGCAGTTAAGCTGCTTGAAATCTCAACAGATTAATATAAATATTCAGGTAAAAAGTTAGTCTTTTAATGGTAGTCTTCAAACATAATTAGTAATGAAATTTAAGCAGGGTCTAAGGGAATAGGACCATAGAATCCTAGAATCCTAGAATAAAATCATATCATCTTAGAGGTAGAAGTATAGTCCTACTCCTCTGTGTAATATATGATGTAGGTAAAGTGACTAGTCCAAGGTCTCTAAATTGGGGTGTGTGGAAGAGCTGGGACTAGAAGCAAGTCTCTGGTCTCCAGTCAGGTGCTTTTTCTAGTAGAGCTTAATTTCTTTATATCTGGACAATAAAGTCGATCTCATAGAATGATATAGGTCATAAATTTTTCCATGCTGTTAAGTGTTTGTCCACTCCTATAGCATCTATAACAATGGCAAACATTTATAGCACTTACAACCTGCTAAAACAGGGCAGTTTGTAAGTGCTATAGGGCAGGACTCTAATTGTTCTACTTACAGTCTCTCTTTTAAATCTTCATAAGATACCTTACCTATAGTTCTATTGCTATATTCATTTCATAGTTGGAGGAGGAAACTAAAGCATAGGAGGGAGATTAAGTAAATTCACAAGGAAGCAGGTGCATTAAGTGGTAAAGCTTGGATGTGAATGAACTCAGGCAGTCTGAGTTCCAGAGCTTGTGTCCTCTATCACTATGCTATGCAGCCTCTCAAGCATTTGTTATTTATATGCCTGCTTAGAAATGTCATAGGTAAGCTCTCAGTGCTCCAGAAGAACGAGTTTGAAGAAAGAATAAGATATACGTGAATAGTAGACATACCCATCGCATAAAATATAAGGTTGGAAGAACTGGAGAGTTTCACCTGGAAGAGAAAAAACCCTGAGAGAAATATGATAGCTATGGGGAAATCAGGTTATAATTGTTTTCAACAACCATATAGCAAAACTAGGACCAATAGGTGGGAATTATAAGGAGATACGTTCTGGTTTAACATAGCAGTGCAGTAATCAGAATAGGCAACCTTATTAGTGAGTCTCCTGTCTCTGTTTATACAGGTTGCATGGCAGGCCTCTGTTGCTGTAGACAGAGCTGCCGCACTGGAATAGTACATTGGAGTACAACTATGCTCAGCTAGGTGAGAGGTAAGGGACACCATTAATTTCATCTGAAGCAGTATTGTACGGCATGTAAGGGCAAGAGCTCTGGACAGATCTGGCTTTGAATTCTGACACTATAATTTATTAGCTGCATGAACTTAGTCAAGTTACTTAACTCTAACTTCTCTGAGTCCCAATTTCCTCATCTATAATCGGGATAATTGTATTACTCTTCTAGAGCTGTGATGGAGAGGAATAAATTAGATCATTATGTAAAATGCTTAGCACTGTGCCAGGCACATAGTAAGTGTTCAGAAGATACTAATTTTTCAGGAGTGAAAGATTCCTTAATTTTTCAAAAATGAACTACAGTGCTAATTACTCTTTCATATGGAAAAAGAATCTTGGCCTAGCAGGTAATAAGTGATAGGACTTTATGCTTACCAATCTCTCACTGCCTTTGGATAAGGTCGCCATGAACTCTGGGTTGTGAAAAGCACTTATAAAGGAAGCTTTGTAAATCAATTTATTTAAAATGCAGTAGAGCAACTTATGATTTAAAAGCATCCTGTGGTGAATCCTTTTACAATGTGAATAATCATCCCCTAATTTATCTGTTTGGTAAGTTCAGAATTTGGCTTATTGAGTCTTCTTAAAGCAAAGAGTACACCTGCACTCTTATCCCTGCAAGGTAGGCCGTATTTCCATGCTGGGCTGATTTTCAGAGAAATATAGGGTGCCTCTTAGATTCAGGATGACATAGACTGGGTAACCGCGGGAACATACAAGGTCACTCTAGTCAGTTAGAACATTAATTGTGCTTTGTGATGCATACAATTTTAATGAGCATGCAAGCTCATATAGGTCAGTTGACCATTAGACCATCGCACATAAGAATTTTGCCTGAATTGAAGAGCTGGATACTTAAGAGTAATTTTCCTTATATCTCTTTTTCTTTCTCGGAAATTTCAGTGGAAGTCAACTGACATTGTGACATGATACATAGACCCTTCAGGAAAAAACAAACAGCAGTGGAAAGTTGTGAAACAGAAAGAACACTGGGTTGGGAACCCTGAATAAGACCTGCCGTGTACTAACTGCATGGCATGGGATAGGAAGCTACTATTTTTTTCTGTGTCCTAGTGTCCTAATTGTAAAATAATCAGGTTGGACTTAGATCTCCTATATAACTTCTAGGTAAAAAAAAATTTTATTGCATCTGATTCATAAAATGAGGTAAAACTATTTTGTTTCTTTCTTTCCAGTAGAAAGAATAGAACAGAAAATCATAGAAAGAACGTGTATGAATAGTTAAGTGGTTTTCTTATTCCCAGTCAACAATACTTGTCACTCTGCCTCAGCTTGAACCCTCTTTTGCAGATGTGATGATTTATGACATTTTATTTTGCTATGACATAGAAATGAATATGAACATGGGAAAACTTAAACCAAATGGGTTCTCTCATCAGCCAGCAAACCTTGACCTGTGTTTGGAGAAACTTGAATGTGTTTAAGAGAAAATCACCTCACCCACAATTAATTATATATAGGGCTAAAATAATTATATCTTTTCATTGATTTACTTTATTTTCACAGTATCCATGGGAATTTTGCCAGTTCTTTATAGAGTGCTTTAAACTTATTTATCACCAGCTTAGATAAAGTACACTTTGAATATATGCTGGTGATTCTGCTCTTCAAGATGAATGGGGGGATAACATGCATCAGATGTGTATGCTTAAACTCTCCAGTGCTTCTCAAAGAGGGCCCCTTAAGAGCTCAAGTGACCATAAGAGCTCTGAATCCACTTCAGAATTTCTCAACTTTTCATGCTGGTTACATCCCAGGCAGGGTGATGAAAGGAATCAGAATTCATAAATGAAACTGGCTTATCTTTTACAAAATGAGAATTTAAAACACATTTTTATACAAATGTATACATTGTAAAGGACTACTATTTAGCCCTGAATTTCTTATTTATCAGAAGCTTCAAGGTCATTTTTGAGAGAAACTGTTAAGCTTAATTCAATTAGGGAATAATGGAACTTCAAATTTAACCAAATTGTAAATGCAGACAAAGCCTTAGTATTCCATAATCATCTTCAGAATTATCCTGTCAACCCTAAAGATGCTAAAGTCATCAAGATTGCAACATGTGTGATGAGAAGGTCAACATGACACCAGGTATAATGGCCAGTGGCCACCAGTGGCTCAGAAGAATTTTACAATATGAAGGTGAAGAAGAATTTTACTTAGTCTTTCATTTTAATTCTTAAGAACATCGCTGTGTATGGTTATATGTCATTGCCAATTCTTTAATGTGTAGACAAGTAAAAATCCTACTCAGTCTTTCTAGTAAAAAAACAAAAAACATTAAAAAGTTAATCACATAACAACACAATTTCCATGTTCCATTTTCTCTTAAGAACATAGCAAAAATAGGAGACACAAAGAAAGCAGCTATCGTTAGAAATAACTAGAATAAGTCATTTAGTATAAATTCAAGAAAGGTGAAACTAGAGTTATAGAAAAAAATTCTAACATATGGAGTAGAGATTAAGATTTAATCCTACATCATCCTACCAGGAACATAGTACAGAAATTTCTATATGCAATAAAGGATCAAGAAATATTTATTGAGTACTTATTCAGGGCTCAATATTTGATGTCATTATAAATATGAATGATAAATATAAATAACTGCTTCAGATTGATCTACTTGACAGTAAGATTACCTCTATAGGTCCTATAGAATAATTAAAATCCTTTCAGTAGGTATATAAATTATGAACCTATTACAAGATTAAAATATGTTTGCAAAAATATGTTTGCAAAAACAGCTCCATCAGTTAACCCCATGTAATCTCACTTTGACATCTCAGGAAGTTTCTGTAGTTATCTAACTAGAATGTAGACTTTTGGAGACCTCTTGTGGGTCCTACATTTGTGAAGCCTACAAGTGTAATACTGGTAGAAACAAGGCAATTACAAGGGAAAATAGGAACGAGGCCCAAGGTCTACTTGAGATATCCTTACATCTGTATTGAAGTATTGGATATGGGTTCCATGATGAAGTCCACGTGATACTAAGACAGAACATGTTTTCTAAGAGATACTTGGTTTTCATACTGGAGAATTGACAACTCATAAAAGCCCAAGAGCACCCTCTAGTGAAATTTCTGGAGTAGGCTTAAGGGGCTTGCTCTTGACCTGGGCTCTCCTTTTCAAATGACCTTTTAATGCCCAAAATATAGAAGCTGGATTTCTGCTATCTGGCTTTATCTTCAAACAATTTCCAGAGCACAGTGAAGGTGGTATGCTTGTCAAGTATTTCTAGTGGTAGAAATGCTTAAACTCCAGGACCTAATATTCCATTGTTCCCATGATTTTTTGTTTTTACTTATAATACCAGCCTGTCACACATGACTTCTACCTATAGTCATGTGTTAAAATAGTTCCTGGAACTAATATAAAGAAATGGTAAGAAACATAAGAAATGTGTTACCAAATTATTATACTTCTGCCCCTCCCTCCACCTTTCTCAAGCCTCTTAGCGCAGGTACTACCATCCGGGAATTTTTTAGTACTTGGCAGTATTAGAGGTCATGAGTAGCAGGCTGAGATTTTAAACGGTGATCAAAAATTATAGGAGGGGTCAAGAAGATTAAGTCCTAGTATTTATGCACTTCTGAGTTTTTATATTATCTGGTTACTGCAAAGATATATTTTCACCTAAATCTTGAGCAGAAATGAAAGTGACATATCCCTGAACGTTCAAGGTAGCACCTTATTATATCAGAGCTGCAGTTAGAGAGATGACTACAAAGCAGGCCAGATCTTTGCTGTAATTTAGTTAAAGCTGAGGATATACCACTCACTTAGATTAGTAACTGTTACATAATAAATGAAACAAAACAAATCATTACTTGACATCATAGGTAACTTGCTATCGAATGCTATTATTAGAAGGAAACTTTGAGATCTAAATCTCCCCATTTTAGGAAAAATTAAAACATGCATCTAAAATAGTTAAGTAACTTGTCCATGATGATACAATTTGATGGTGGCAGCTTCAGGACTATAATATAGGTCTGTCGTGCCCATTTTAGCATTCATTATGCTACAAGAATTCACTTGTTTAGAAGCTTGCTATGTAATTTCAAACAGTTTCATTCACATTGGTTATTGGTTTTTATGCCTCTAATAATTTATGGGGATGTCTTCAGACTTATACTGAGAAAAAAAGTGTATACCTTCCAATTTCATCGCTTCTGTTTTTGCTTTCATGTATGGAAGAATAAGTTACTCATGTGGTTACTGTTAGGGAGAATACAAAAGCATAATCATTTGATAGGGGTCATATTTATTTATTGAAACACTGTGCCACACTGTGTTAACTTTGTACACTGAGAAAATGGGGGTACCCACTGATATTCTAGCACTGCTGATAGCCACCCCTTTGGTTCTGTGTTCTAGTAGTACTTACCTTCTAGTGTTAATGGAAGGATTGCATGAGTTAATGCAAATAAAGCAGGTGGAACATTGTTGGCATTAATTAATTGCAGTATCTGTATTAAGTGCAAATGTCTCATTTCAAAAAAAAAAGAACAGGATATTCTTAGGATTATCCAGTAGAGGTCAGCGCTATGAACTCTGTTAAATACTTTTTTAGTATTATGGTCTGATTTCTTGAAAATGAAAACAAAAACTCCAAGATCTCTCCAAGTTGTTGTTTTTAATTGAGAATTATTGTATAAGAAATTGCCATTTGTCAAGGCATATCACATTTTAGTTCAATAGAAGTTTATAATTCTTTCATTTTTCAATTCATTATTATATTCTTAGTCTTGGCTTTAACCTTAATCTTATCACATGTGACCCTAATATTCAACCTTTCATTTATATTATTGATGATGTTTAGTGGATGAAGTGATCGTGTATGGCAACTCCAGGCATAAGTATATACCTTCAATTTTGCTGGAAAGTTAGTACCTTAATGAAGTTTTGTTCCTTGTTATTTGCCTACTTTGCTATTCCTCAACACACAGTGTTGGTATTTAGAATCATAAAACCAGCAAATGTTAGAACTAGAAGTGATCATGGATATCAACAGGTCTGATTCCTCCATCTTACAGATGAAGAAACTGACACCCCAACAGGGAAGATAACTGGTTGAGTTTCGGTGATAGAAGATTATATTTCCTTATATTTATAAAAACAATTGAATCTGGAGAAGCAATTGATTCTTTAATTTTTTCTGATACTCTGAACCAATAGATTGACAATATAGCTCAATGTTATCTACGAGTAGACAGTATGCAGTATTTTTATCCTATCTAATTCAGTAGTACAGTATATCATGTATGCCTGCCACTTTTCAAATTCCTGTCACTTTGCAATGATGGTAAAACCCACACTGAAACTCTTAAGTGATTATCTTTAAGGATTTTATTCTCCAGCTATGCAACTAAACAGTCTGAGTAATGAGACTACATGGTCTCTGCATGGTCAACTAAATACTTCTAGGAAGTGGAACCCCCTTCTAGAGTTATGAGAGAACCATCACTTCTAAAATGCCTTTAAAAGTACTCCAGCATAAACATTACACTGGAACATTTCATTAGCTTTTTGAGAACAACAAAGAAATGTGGAGCATAATAGGCTAATATGTTTAAGTGGCCTTGGTAGAACCCTACTTAACTCAGTGGGATTTTCTACAGCATGCAGAGGTAGAAAACCATTCCCTAAATATTTATTGTGTGGGACTGCCTCCTTCTTTATTTCATGCAGTTTGTATCAAAGAGAAGTGACTTTCCACCTGTAATTCTAAATTGAGGAAAGTCTCAAAATACAAGTTTTAGAAGAATCAATATTTAGATATGATGAACAGTAACCAGCAGCACAGAATTTTGGCACTTGGAATTTCTGTCAGTAAAGACGGAAGAGGGGCCAGCTTCAGTCTCAGTGTTTTCTATCCTTTAAGGACTTAAATATCTATCAGGATATTAAGGTTTGGGAAGTGCTTAATTTCCTGAAGAAAAAGGCAAGATGTATGCCAAACCTTATTCGTTACGAATTACAAAAATTATTAAATTAATTAATTTTTTTCAGTTACTTAAGCCAGCAATAAAACTGTTCTGCACAATGTTTTGAATTAAGTGAAATTATAGGTTAATGAAAAAATGTAAGATGATAATTTGTATCATGGTTTTATTAGGATGCCAAGTGACTGCAGAGTATATTGCTGGACTTGCAGTACGATCCCTGCCAATATTCTTTATCTCTCTGAGCTTCTATTTTCTCTGACATAAATTGGGACTCGTAGTCTTAGGAACACTATGATTGTTGAGATTTTCTTGAGCTTTTAGGGAAAAAAGTGTAAATTAAATAAATTATAATATTTTAAGTAAGTTCAAATGGACATACATGATGACAAAGCAAAGGTTTCCCTATAGGTGTTGGTTTCCTTTGTGTAGACGAGTTGTCACCAAAATTTGTTGAAAAGTAAGAATTCCTATTTGTATGGCATTGAATTAATGATGCAGAAAAAAAAAGCCTCTTGAATGACAGCTCTAATGGCTGAAGTGGCATATTTAAACCATTATTTTTGTTTGTTTCGCTTTCTGTCAAACTCTGTCTTAGAATTACTATCAACAGGTTGTACTGATAGATGGAATCTGTCTTTCAGTTCCAAGATGTGTTTTGTATCAAAGTTTTTCTTCATTGGTTTTTGGAATCTATAGGCAAAATAACACATAAAAACAAATGTAAATCCCAGCTGTAATTGTTTCTCAGCATTTGGTGACATCATAAATCCCATAAGAGTTATACTTGTATTGTATTGTAAATATCACCAGAAACATTCAGTAGGAGGATGAAAAAACTCTAAACAAAACTTGAAAATAATACATATTCTTCTTTCTCACTATGAGGAGCGTTTCCTAGCTACCCTATTTACCCCAGTGGAATTTTACAAAAATGTTCCTGGCGCTCAAAGTTGATCTAACAAAGCATCAAGTGGGCTTATTTTAAAATTCACCCCTAAATATGTTTGCTGGTTTTGAATTTCTGATTTTGTGCTTATGTAACACAAAAACAGCTTTGGTTTTAAAACAAAAATTGGCAAAAATACTAGTGCATTATGTGTTCTAATCACGTATGGTGTTTTGAAAAAAATAGATTCAGAATTGACAAAATTGTTTCATTGGCATTGCAGTTCAAATGCCTGGCTTTTCTTTCTCACAAGTTGCTTAAAATAAAAATAAAACTAACAGATATTTCTTAAGTGAGTATGAACATAATTGATTTTCGTCATATATAGTCCAACAACTACACTATAGACATAAATTTTCATTCTGTGTTTTCACATTCTTTATTTTACACAGTTTTCTATGTTTTAGTTTATGGTCAAGTCTGTAATGTGCTTTAGCATCAATTTTAAAGTATCTGGGGTTCTCACAAAAAGTTTCTACCAGTGATATGAATAGTGCTCAAATTCTAGTATGAATGGCCCAGGTTTCTTTGATTTTTCTTATAAGTGCTTTTTTTGGTAAAATATATAAACTTAGAAACAGAAGTTTCCCTGGCTCGTATTACACTCAAGAGACAATGATGATACTGAAGTTCTTTTCATAATCAGGGCTTTTGTAGAAACTGTCCAGGTATTCTTAGCCAAAATATCCTTCTCATTGTACACTACTCCAGGGCAACATGTGGTGTGCCAGCTGGATGCCCTCCCTACATGCCTCAGGTGGCCACATTTCAATGGTGTCTATAGAGCACAGGCCAAATTCTCATTCTCTGTGTTAATCAGTGGGAGAATTCCCATAGAAAATGGGATGGGAGCATATTTTAGGAGAACTCAAAGAGATTATCCAGATGATTAGGCCAGGACATTGTAAGTTCGGGTTTTATGTAGAATTTCTATAACGTTATCTTACTTGACCAAAGAATGCTAGAAAATTTGGGGATATTTAAAAATTAAAAATAATCATGCTTTTTATTCCACTGTGATTTCTCCAAAGAGGATCCTACAAAAATTTTCTTTAGATACAATAGGAGCTCATCTTGATTCATAACATCAAAGACAACTGATGTACCTAGTAATATAATTTGATTGAACTTTTTCCCATGATCTTGAAAGGATCTGAATTCTACTTATAGAAGTCTCATTATACCTCTCCTTTCAATTAAATTCTAATCAATTCTATAAACATTTAGTAAGTACTTACTATGTACAAAAAACTGTGATAGATGCTCTGAATAATTCTGTGCATGGTGCCTTATGGTGTATAACATATTTTCACATTCATTATCTCATTTGTGTGGTAAAGATTCCCCCTACAATTATTACTTATTTAGCCTAGAGTTTCAGAGGAGCTATATTTTGAATTTGGTGTAGAGTTTTTGCTTGTTTTGTTTTTGGTGAATCCAGAGACCATTCTATAAATATGTTTAGGATCCCTTGAATAAAAAATAAAGGCATATAATTGTATCATCATATTAAATTGATTTGGTTAGAACCAGTGGCATTTCCTGAAATTTTCTGCTTGTTTTATATGACATTAGGTTCAGTCTGAAGTGTATTTTTAATGACCTAATTGAAAAGGTTTGTCAAAATGTTCACAAAAATATTTTTTTACTACTTTTGAGGCAATGTTGATGTATTATAGTTCATATATCTTTTTTAAGATCAAAAAATTAGATTTCCCCAGACACTATTCATATTTAAGATTATATCATATTCTACTGCTCTACCATGAAGTCTCTGTAAGTGCTATACAACTTCTGGAGAATAAATCTGAAAGCTATTATTCTCCATTTAGCATGTGCATTATTCTCTAATATTGTTACATCTAATGCAGAATGAAATGTTCTATATTAATATTACATTTTAAAGTCTTATTTCTACATATTTCTGAGATGTTTTTCAAGTCTTTCTCTTAAAACTTCTTTGTAAATACTTTTAAATAATCTGTTTTATTTTTATTTATTTTATTTCCCTTATCCGTAGTGTTGAAATGGAATTTATCCTTTAGCATGTTTAACATTTTTAAAGAATTTAATGGGAAATCATCTTCACTTTAAGCACTGAACACAACACTTTATTCACAAACCTGAAATTCAAAAACTGATAGGAACTTTGTCATTTGCTTTGTTTCTAACATCAAATTTGCAAAAAGGCACTCTCCAGGTAACCCTTCAGCTATGTTACCCTGGGTGTTTGGCCAGAGGGCAGTCATGTTGACCCCATCTGCAAAGGCTGGCTAAACCAGAATCTTGGACTACTAGAATCCCATTCATCAAGGTCCACGTAAAGTAAGATAGGTGGGAAGCAGGAGGACAGATGGTAGGGTCGGCAGTAAAGAACTTGTTTGTTGACATTGATATAGACCCTTCTTCTTGCCAGAGTGACTCCGTGGACTTTTTTTGGCATGGAAGACTAGGCCAACACTATCATCTTAGTAGAAGGTGAGCTGCAGGCAAACTGGAGAGATCCATGAACAGTAGGTGTTTAGGGTTGGCTTAGATTTTGTCTATCAGCTTGACTGTCATACGTACTTGATTGATGTGCAGTGGGGCTTGAAAGTGCTGCATTGAAGTTGAGGACTGTGTCATAAGGTTCCTGATATGGTGCACATGTCTGAATGGAGTTGGACATTGACTGCTCTTGTCTATGCCAAGCAACACCAGACTTGAGTGCATTATTCTGCAGTTGAGTAGCAGATGGTGAGTGCAGACGTTTGGAGGGGGTGTGCCTTCAAACACAATATGGAGCCAGCAAACTTACTTAGAAGGTTATTGCATGTCTTGACTTTGGCAGCTACTTTTTAAGCACTGATGAAAAATCCAACTTCCATCCATTGTTACTCTCAGAACACTCAGCATGATTCGTGTTCCAGGCAAAAGAAATGTGAAAATCAAATGCACTATTCACTATGTTGGTCACAGTTGGTTGAAGGTGACTTCCTTGGTGTTGGCTAAATGGGCCAAGTAAACATTCTGAGACTGAATATTGCTGAATAGGTAAACTTTATTTACCTTACTTTAGAGTTGTTAGAGGAAAGGCCATCAGAGCACTTGAAGAACACTATGGTCAAATATGGGACTTAAAAGTGACTTTACATTCTTTAATTCTTAATTTAGAGAGAGCATTATGTTCTTCAGAAATAAAAATAAGAAAATCAAATATATCAATAGGTACTCTTTACACATGAAATTATGGAGATTCACAGATGAATGGGCATAATAATTACATATGTATAGGATAATTGATTTTTATTAATGTTTGAATTTTTTTTCTCTTGAGTAGATTCTAAACACATATAAATTTTTTTTAGGTTTAAAATACTTTTCTTTTCAGATTAAAAGTAAAATATGCTCACTGAATATAATTGTGTAAATAGAAATATATATATATATCAAATAAAATTTAAATCAGGGATGAACAATTCTAAGTTTTGGCTCTGCCTCTTTCTAATTATATGTATGTTTCTAAGTGTATGTGTTCATATATGTGTTTGTATGTATATTTTTAAATAAAAATTTGGATCATACAGTGTATATTCTTCTTTCTTAAATTAACATTTATTATATTAGTTCCCTGAGTCATAAAATACTTTTTTTTTTTTTTTTTTTTTTTGCGGTACACGGGCCTCTCACTGTTGTGGCTTCTCCCATTGTGGAGCACAGGCTCCAGACGCGCAGGCTCAGTAGCCATGGTTCACGGGCCCAGCCACTCCGCGGCATGTGGGATCTTCCCAGACCGGGGCACGAAATCGTGCCCCCCGCATTGACAGGCGGACACTCAACCACTGTGCCACCAGGGAAGCCCAAAATACTCATTTTTAATGGCTGCTTAATACTGAACCTTATTTATGTACCAAAAATTTTTAAAATCCTCCATATTTGACATTTTGGCTATTTTTCACCATGATTCCTACTACTCTGAGGATTATTTTTATATTTAAATTTTTATCTGCATCTTGGATTATGTTTTCAGCGTATATTCTTGGAAGGTTGATTTTTGGGTTAGAGGATATAAACTTCTCAAAGTT
Source organism: Phocoena phocoena (assembly GCF_963924675.1). Lineage (NCBI taxonomy): Eukaryota > Metazoa > Chordata > Mammalia > Artiodactyla > Phocoenidae > Phocoena > Phocoena phocoena. Next base: position 85,229,466 of record NC_089222.1, read on the forward strand.
TTTTGATAACTCCTCCCTAATTATTTGTGAGAGTACTTTTCTAACTACACTCTTACCTGCTCTGAATAGTATCATTTAATAAATATTTTCCAATTTGGCAGGCAAAAAATGGATTTATTTTGTTTCAATTTACACTGAACTGATTAATATGGAGCTGGAATGTCTTACATATGCTTATTTGCCATTGTTTTCTTCTTTTTATAAATTGTTTGCTCATGTCCTTTACTCATGTTGTCTTGATGATTTATAAGATTTTTTAAAATGTTAAATCATTAATTTTGTCAAATGTGTTGCAAAAGGGTTTCTCCCAGTTTTCATATGCCATTAAATTGTTTTTGCTGTTGTTGATGTGAGAAAATTTTTAATATTTATATGGTCAATTCTGTTGTATTTTTTTCTTTATGACTGTAGCCTTTGCTTTTATCTTCTTTTTAAACAGCTTGAAGTCCAATAAGTATTCACCATTTTTCTAGTATCATCATGTTTTTATTTTGTATTTTTAACTCTCTATTCCTTCCAGAAATTATTTTATCCTAAAGTATAAGATGTGTCTTAATTTTGTTCCCTATTGTTAATCAACTATCCCAGCACCATTTCCTCACTAATTTGGGTACCATATTTCTTGCTTACTAATTTTTTAATCAACATTAGGGCCTATTTTTGGACTACCTGTTTTTCATTTCTCTCACTGGTTCCATACTGTTTCCGTTAGAGCTTCACAGTATGTTTACAGATCTGTTAAGTCAAATCCTTCCTTTGTTTCTTTTTTCAAAAATACTTTGAATATTGTCACCTACTTATTCTTTAAGATTGATTTATTTCATTGATTTCAAAAAAATGATCCATTGGAATTTTATTAAACCTATAAAGCAGATTCATATCTTTGCAATATTCAGTCATCACATTGAGAAGCATCGTATGTTTCTATTTATGTAATGTTTCATATGCAAATAAACTGTGTCTTTCTATTCATATAGGTCCACAGATTCCTTATTTAATTCAAGTATAAGCATGCTTTGTTCTTGTTATTTTCTTTAATTGCTTACATTCCATTTTCTCATTGTTCAGTAGAAAAACCATATCTTTTTATAATATTTATAATCTAGCTATTTTATTCAACTTTCTTAGTAATTTTAATAACTTAGAAATTCTCTTGGGTTTTCAAGGTCCTTAAATTGTCTGCAAACATTGATGACTTTATCTTCTTTTTTTTCCTCTTACTTCTGTTTAATGTTCTATTTCATTGACTAGAATTTCCAAATCAGTTAAGTAATCATGGTGATAGGAGGCATTCTCGTTCTTTTTTTTTTTTTAACATCTTTATTGAGGTATAATTGCTTTACATTGTTGTGTTAGTTGCTGCTGTCTCATTCTTGATTGTATGATAATGCCTCTAATTTATTCCATTGTTAAGGCAGATATTAGTTGTTGATTTAAGACAGATATTCTTTGTTACGTTGGTAAGGTGAGTTAGAATACTACTCTCTCACCCTTTCTTTGTTTATTAGGAATGTATTGAAGTATACTACATGCCTTTTGGGGTAAATATTCTCAAACTCTAATTGGTGAGTGAACATAGACTTTTCTTGTGATGTCTTTTTCAATTAAAATCAATTCGAACACACAGTTATTCAGCACTCACCATGTGCCAGGAATTGTTCACTAGGCATTGGAATTCAGAGGCATAGTCCCTTCCCTTCAAAACATTATAGGATTATTCAGATTATGATAATTCAGCAAGAGATTTATAGTAATTGATTTCCCATTATTAAATTTCCCCTGCATCACTAGAAAAACTTTACATTTAAGACTTTATTAAGAATACTTTGAAGGCTACCTAATTGTTTACCATGTCAAAATGTGAATATTAAGAATTGCTAAAAGTTAAATTTTGATTTACAATTGAAATTATGAGTTTTTACATCTGAAGTCATAGTGCTCAAATTCTAATCAAGATCATCTATAAAACTTGAAATTTTATAGACTTCTATAATATAGATAGTTCATATTCTATAGAATCAGGAAATTGGAACTCTTGATCATAATTTATCACTTCTTATATAGTATGACAGAAATGGTATGTGATGTTGGGGCAACATCACTTTCATGATGCCATCTTTGTATTTTCATTTCTCTGGAAGTCTTAATTGTCTGTAGGTTTTAAGTGTGCATTTAAGTGTGCATTTACATTGATTTATTTTCAGTTGAAGTGGTTTTTTTGTATTTATTTTACTGCTTCAGTGTAGTTTAGCATAATTTATCCTGTTTTCCCCATCTAGTGTTATAATAATTTATTTTATTTTTCAGAATCCTTTATTTTGTTCTTTTATACAGTATGCATGAATGAACATGATATTTTTAAACTATACCCTCTTTGCCAGATTCTTTATATTTCACACAAAACAAATAAAGAAATATTGATTGAGAATCAATTTTCTACTCAGCATCACACTAGTTATTATGAATTATAGTACAGGAAAACAAAAATTACATACTTTCAATGAGCTTACGTTCTAGTTGGCAGATTAAGATATAAATAAGGGGAAAATGCAAAAACAACAAATCCTAATGAAATACTTATTCTTTATAGTGGCTAATACAAATATAGTTATATTCTTAGTCTATATTTAAGCACATATATTAAAACTCACAATTTACCTTTTGTATGTTGGCCTCACCCTGGCCTCTTTATGCTTTTCCTATTGTTATTGTACCTTTACCGTTATTTTATGCTTAAAAATTGTATTTACCTTTGCAAGATTTTTTTTTTTTTTTTTTTTTTTTTTTTTGCGGTACGCGGGCCTCTCACTGTTGTGGCCTCTCCCGTTGCGAAGCACAGGCTCCGGACGCGCAGGCTCAACGGCCATGGCTCACGGGCCCAACCGCTCCGCGGCACGTGGGATCCTCCCGGACCGGGGCACGAACCCGTGTCCCCTGCATCGGCAGGCGGACTCTCAACCACTGCGCCACCAGGGAAGCCCTTTTGCAAGATTTTTAAAAATTCTCTTTGGAACAACACTGGATAGACAAATGCCACACACATTAATCTCTAAAACATTACCAGTGATAATTTGTCCTATGCAAAGGTGACCCTGCTTATAATTTCAAAGCAGAAATAGTGCAGGCTACTATAATTGTAGACCGAAAATCGTTGCTTTCTGAATTTCTTATTTCATTAAAGGACTTGCTTTGATTTTTAGAATCATTCACAAAAGAATTAACATGCAAAGTAGGAGGAAATCCAAATGCTAACATGAAGTTAGCATCTCTACTAAAAGGAAATTTTAGCAGTAAGCTTTGGTATATTAAAGAAGCGTAGTCCCATCCTTTGGGATTTGATGGGATTTTTATATCATAGGGCCACCCATTTTAAACTTTAGCATTTGATGTATGTTCTAAGTTACAACCTTAAACATTTATCATATTTTGGAAAATTTATATCCCCCCCTTAAGTTTTAATGCCTGCATTGAATAATGTTTGTCATGGACCACAATACCTATCCCTGTGGAACTGTTATCCTATCTTAATTCAGAAGCAATACTATTGATTAAACAATACTTAACAGCTTCCAAACTTCAAGACATCTTTCAGCCACCATTTCTTCCTAACCTCACTGTGAGCTTCCTGTGTGGTATCATTCATCTGAGATCTTACTAAAATGTAAATAAATTATATCCAACACACTTCCTCTATTTGCCCAGCTTGTTACCATATCAAAACAGCTGTCTTAATGAAATACATATTGATGTATTGTGTATTTCTGTGCTAAACCAAAGTGAGGAGGAAGTTATATGAATATATAACAGAACCCACTTCATAATAGTTTTGTTAAAGCATTTTATGAATTGGAGATAATTTGAGCCATGGGAGATGATGTAATTCTACATGGCAGAGTTCACGGAAAGAGGATAGCTCCTCAGATAGAATTGGATTAGACTCTTGAGAGAGATGCACTGGGACTTTTATGGTGCTTTACCTTCATAAGCATAGCTAACTCTCAGTTTTCCATACTAATATTGTAGTTTTGAAGTAAAGATAGTAAAAATAAAGAAGCAAGAATATTATCTAAAATAAATTGTCTTTGGTCTTTGCATGCAATATTTGACTTCTTAACATCAAATTTACCATTTTACTTTTGTTTTTCATGAGTTAATGAAGCTATTTCTAGCATCCATATTATGAAACAGAAATGATCTAACCCAAAGTATGTAATGTCATACTTTGTTATGTATAATAATCTTCATAGGGCATGATTAGATAAAACTTATCTCATTTTATAATGAACAGTAAGAATGAATAATAATCTGTATCAGATCTATGAAATATAATCATACTTGGTTAATTGCTAAATTAATTTGTAGAAAATAATTACTATTGCTTGAGTAAATACCAAAAAGTGAAAATAGGAGGCAGCTCAGTGATGTTCAGTGGGAGAAAAGAAAGCCAAACTGGGATTAAAGTTTGTCATGTCTGAATTAAATGCTGAAGTGCCAGTAGTGGTTGATTGACTCTGTGATCAGACTTTTGGTATTTATCATTTTTTCGTATACTTTTCTGTATTTTCCAATTCTTTTGCAATGGGTATGTGTTAATTTTTCAGTCAGAAAAAAAGTTAATGTAAAATGTTTCATGCATAGCTCACTTGTAAATCATTTATTGAGAGTTAACTGTATAAAATTTCCCAGGGAGAGAGAAAGCCACGAGCTAAATTTAAGGGCAAAGTACTCCATTATATAAATAATCCATTGTCGCAAAACTTATTGAAGATTTTTTAAAGTCACTTTTCTCATTGCTTGAAAATTCTAAGCTGGAGACAATATAATCAATGAGATAATAATAATATGAATAACATTATGCTCTGCACCCACTTCTCAACTCTACTTCAGAAGAAAAGCCTTTAGTATGTTGAGAATATGATCTGATATAAGATATGTTGTTTCCTACAAAGAAAGACAATATTAGGAGCATCCTTTTCCTCCTATTCTGTTTCAGAGTCAGTCTCCCGGAGTAGATATGTACTTATAACTAACATTCTGTTTTTGAAGCATTGCTTAGTCCAAGTCATGTAGATTCAAACTCAGGTGGTGAGGTTATTACTAGCAGACTTACCCAGACATTCATGTAACAGCTAGAGAGCCGGCTAAATATCGATGCAATTAATTATATTTTGTTAGAAATACTATAGAAACATGTTATAGAGGGCCTCTGTTACTTGTACAGAGGTTTAGAACAACTCAGGAATAGGTTGCACCTTTGTGCAAATTATTAAAGGAAACCCTGTTCCAGCTGATGTAGCTTGGGCCAGGGAGTATGGCTTCTAAATTGGAACACACCACTGTACTGGGAGCCCTTGTACAGGGCACAACCTGCACAGTCAGTCATGACTGCCCTATTTTATATGCTTTATTAATGATTTGAAGATAGCTACTGTAGCTCCACAGGTTCCAAATTATTCTATTCTTGCACAGAAAGCCAAGAATCATCTTTAGATGAGTTAGAAAAAAGATGCTTATCTAAGCTTTAATTTAGTCTTGGACCCTCATGATACAAGTCTATTACTTTGCTTCAGACATCTGATTTGAATAGCATTGAGGGTAGAAGAAAATGAAGTTACCGCAAAAGTATAAATAAGTCTATCAAGTCCAGTTCCTAGAAGAACTAGTTTGACATTTTGAAATTACATCTAAATTTTGGGGTATCCTCTAGTAACTTTAGATGACTTGGTATATGAAAGGGTAGATAAGAAGACAGAGAGGCAGATGGACATCTCTTTGTTCCAAAAGGAAATAAAGATGGTTTAAAGGGGTACATAGGTATATGATATAAATATATATGTATATATATATATATATATATATATATATACACACACACATATATATATTTATTGTGAATGAAATTAAATAAAATTTAACTGAAGTATATAATATAACTGAAATAAATGAAAACTAAAATGGGTAAACAAGGGAAAAACATGAGAAGGGGGCAAGAATTAGACCTATATAAAAAAGCACCCTAGATAGTATCTTACATACGTTTACAAATAAGATTCTTATCATATGTTTTGAAGAAATACATTGCTGATATTAAGACTAGAAAGAAATATCTTCCTCTGATACCCTTAAGTAATAAAGGGTATTTTATTATGAATATCATGACCAATATTCACTTTCATGAGAAACAAAGAATATTTTATAGGTACACTTCTACTTTTGTGGCCCTCAATGTAGATTGATAACATTTCAGTAATGTACAATTTGGTATTCTCAGTCTCATAAAATACAGACCAGATAGATGACACTCCATTCTCGTATAACTCGAAGGAAGATTTTAGAATATATCTAGATGCTGAATTCCAATGAAAGGACTGCACATCCTTCAGACAGTTTCTTATATATACTATTTCTCTAAGTTAGGCCTTTGATTGCTATTGTATGACTGTGAATTCTAGATTGTATTATTGGAAAATGCTTGGAATACAGCTATTCTTTGTTAATTAAAGGCAGAAATAGTAGTCAAGTTAGGGGCTGTGTTTAAATTATTTTACAGAAGTTGAAAAGCCTAACAAAAACACACAGCTAAAAAATATCTACCCACTTTACCTGAGAGATTAGCCAGAGAAATATCATTTCATAGGACAAAAAAAAATCTCTTTAAACATTTATTTTGATTCTGCTCTAATATACACAAAATGGAAGATGCAGGTTCCAAGTTTCTTCTTTGTCACAGCCTGGATATTACCTAATTGATAATCTCATGCTACAAGGTGATGGAATTTCATCATATACTCCATCAGCAGACTTATTCATGTCATTAAGCAATTTATGTGATGTTTACATGTTCTGTTTCATGGATTAGATTCCTTGTTTTCCAAATAGAAATAGTAATATTTACTGTTACACATTCCTTGGTTAAAGGTGAATTGCTATGACATTTTAATTAGATGAAGTTTGGTGAATACTTTGATTTCTTCAGTAGTTTGTAAATTGTGAAGCATAATGTTGATCCAAAAATATCAGTAAGATATTCGAAGTTAATGCATCATATGTTCTGAATTTCTACTGCACAAAGTTTACTGATCTTCCCAATCCTTTAAGTCTTTTTGAAGAACAAAAAAACAAACAGTTTTGAAAATTCCTAGAAGCAGATACTACATGTTTATCTCATTTTATGTGATAGGAGTGATTTTGTAAATCTATTCATAATTTAAATGCTCCAGGAGAATCTCTCAAGGGAATTTTATTGTGGATCATCATGTAAAGCAAAAATCGTTTCTAAAGTGCTTATTACTCCCTATTTCTATATGGGAACTTCCTGATTTGCAAGAGTTATTTAAGCTCCCAGAGGAGTGCATCACCTTAGTATGTTCCTGAGTAGAATAAACTGAGAGGAACAGGAAACTGTGAAGGAACAATTTGGTAAATACTAAACTGATCCAAGTAAGTATTTGAACCTCTTTAGTGAGATCTCTGAGCTACTATTTTATGTAAGATTAAGTCTAGATACCACGTTCTCCACAGTCACTTGGAATGGGTTTATTTCGGCTCATTCAAGCTCTAAATTTCCTAGAAATCCTTTATAAACCACATAATTTTACCTCTTCTCATTGAGTGATTCCTCTTAGATCTGTAAAGTAAGGCAAAATTATTTATCTCTGATGGGAGACGTTTGGCACCTTCATCCTCATCCTCCAGTCACCTCCCAATTCTCATGGCCCAACCCAACTAAGGATTTTCATAATTGACAGATATTCTTAATCCCCCCAAATGTTTGTACTTTCTAGAGCTGTAGAGGATTTTCTGTACACATGTAACCATCATGAAAGCTTTCATTCAGTAGCAGTTGGACCTCCTCACCCACCCACACACACCCCCCATGCAGCTGGGCCTCTGATTCTTGCATTACAAGGCAAAGAATTAGGCAGTGGGCATTTGTTGAAGTAGTTTATGATCACTGTGTAGAAGGAGACTATAAATTTTATCACCTAAATTGGATGTTTTTGAGAATAAAAGGTGCCACATTAAAGATTATTGTGAGACAACAGACATAAATGGGGTCTGTTGTTTCAGCTGGGACTACCTCCTCTCCTTACCCCTCCCCAAACTCCACTAGCACAATAGTTCCAGCAGGGCAGCGTGAGCCATGGAAATCCACACCTTCACTGCTGAAAGGGGCTGACTTGATGGAATAGAATATCAAGCTGAAAAACCACATGCCCCTGGGTGCTGTCAAAACAGTAGCAGTCTCAGCAGCAAACAAAAAGGAAGTGTAAACATCATAGCTAGCCTCAGATTGCAGTTCAGGTTGGGGCAGGCAATAGACTGGCATATTAGCCAGAAATTTAACAAGGAGAATTGGATGAGGAGACTGCCATATTGAGCCTTGATGAAACTAACACATATCTCTGGTGGTTTGGAAATCTGCATTTGTGTTTCAGGGAAGATCAGAGAAGGTCCAAGATATCCACATACCCCAGACGGATCCTAAGGCCTAGTGCAAAGAGGAGATAAGGGAGAGCCCAGTGGAATGTAAGAGGCAAGGAAGACTTGTAAGCTGACTGAACTTTGAATGAATTCCCCAACCCATGCATATATTCATCAGCAAAGGGTGTTAGCTTATTGGCCTAAGTTGTTTGAGTACAGCTTTTGACCAGTCAATGGATATAAACTGCAAATTGTGCTGACACAGGGGCAAGTCTTAGCTAAGAAATGAAAATAGGAATTATAAAAACTGACCAGAGACATCAGCAGCTGAACAGTATGAGGGAGACCGATTCCAAAGAATTAGACTGGTAAGTCACTAAACAAATAAACACATAAATAGCAAAAACAGCAGAAACCCCCAGAGGGAAAAATCAGAAGTCATAACTACTATAATATATTGTATAAAATGTCAATTTTCAAGAAAAACTTTTTGAGACATGTAAGGACTGACAGGAGTTTAATCCACACCCAGTTAAAAAAAAGCAGTCAACAGAAACTGTCTCTAGTTTGTGGGGGAGAGCAGAAGGTTAATTTAGCAAAGACCTGAGAGGAGCTACTACAAATATCTTTGAGTAAGTAAGGAAATCATATTAAATAATTACATAAAATATTACTATAATTACTATTCAAATAAAGAATATTAATATAAAGATAGAAATTATTTTTAAAAGAAACAAAAATTCTGGAGTGAAAAAGTACACTAAGATGAAAAATATTCTAGAGGGACTCAACAGCAGATTTGAGATGGCAAAAGAAAAAAATCCGTGAACTTGAAATTAATTGGTAGAAATTATCCAATTTGAAGAAGAGAAAAACATAGTGAAGAAAGAAGTAGAGCTTCAGAGATCTGTGAGAAACCATCAAGCATACCAACATATGTAATGGGAGAGAAGGAGGAGAGAAAAGAAAGAAAGAGAAGGAAAAAGATATTGGAAGGAACAATGACCAAAAATTTGCCAAATATTATGAATAACATTAATCTACATGTTTGAGAAGCTCAACAAATTCCAGGTGTCATTAATATGAAAAATCCATACATAGTCACATCATAGCCAAACTTAGCCAAAGAGAAAGAGAAATTCTTGAAAGCAGCAAGAGAAAAAAAGACAAATTCGATACAGGTACACCACTATGATTAACAGTTGACTTCTCATCAGAAACATTTAAAGTCAGAAGGCAGAGAGATAACATATTCTAAGGCTGAAGGAAATAAAGATTTTAACAAATGACAATCAAGAATTTTATATCCAGCAAAACTATTCAAAATGAAGGTAAAATAAAGATTTTGTAGGATAAAGACTGAGGCAATTCACTGCTAGCAGACCTGCCTTACAAGAAATACTAAAGGAAATCCTTTAGGCTGAAAAGAAATGACAGCAAACAGTAATTAAAATACACCCAAAGAGATAAATAGCACTGATAATATAATTATGTAGGTAAACATAGATATGGTGTAACTATATAACAAAACTCAATTAAAGAAGAAGGAAATAATAAAGATTAGAGCAGAAATCAATGAAATATATAACAAGAAAATAATAGAGAAAATCAATGAAACCAAAAGTTGATTCTTAGAAAAGATCAACAAAATTGACAGATCTTTAGCTAGACTGACCAAGGGAAAAGGAGAGGACATAACAGATTACCAAAATCAGAAGTGAAAGAGGAGACATTACCAACCCCATAGAAATTTAGAAGATTAAAATGTAATACTATGAACAAATATATTCCAAGAAATTAGACAATTTAGATAAAATGGTATCACTTCTAGAAATGCACAAATTACCAAAACTGATTCAAGAAGAAATAGAAAATCTAAATGGACCTATAACAGTAAAAAGATAGGATTATTAACTAAGTCATCCCACAAAGAAAAGTCTGGATGCAAATGACTTCACTGTATCCTAGCCAATATTTAAAGGAGAAATAATACCAATTTTTCACAAACTTTTCCAAAAATAGAGGAAGAAGGAACACTTTTCAGTTCATTCTATTAGAACAGTATTACCCTGAGACCAAATCCAGACAAAGACATCATAAGAAAATAAACCAGTATTCCTCATAAATATAAAAACAAAAATCCTCTACAAAATCTTCACAAACCTAAGTACAGCAATCTGTAATATTATTTACACCCTGACCAAGTAGGATTTATCCTAGTAATGCAAGATTGGTTTAACATCCAGTAATCCATTCATGTAATATAACATATTAGTAGAATAAAGGCGAGAACCACATGACTATATCTATTGTATCTATATGTATATTTATCTATATGTATATATATTGTGGCAATAGATACACAAAAAAAATTTTGAGAAAATCCAATATGCATTTGTGACAGAAACTTTTAACAAACTAGGGATAGAACTTCTGTACCTAAATAAGGGGCACTTATGAAAAAACCTGCAACTAATATCATACTTAATGATGGAAAACTGACGGGTTTCTCTAAGATTGGGAACAAGGCAAGGTTGTCAGCTCTCACCTCTCCTGTTCAAAATTGTACTGGAGTTTCTGTACAGAAAGGTAAGAAAAATAAATAAAAAGAAAAAGAGGAAATAAAGCAAGGAAAGAAATAAAAAAGAAAGAAACAACAGAAAAGAAGGAAATCAAAGGCATCCAGATTGGAAAGTAAAAACTAAAACTTTTATTTGCAGAAAACATCATAAGTACGTAGAGAATATTAAGGAATGCATACACATACACACAGACTAATAAATGAGTTCAGCAAGCTCGCTGGGTACAAGAGCATCGTACTCAAGTCAATTGTATTTCTATCTGCAAGCCTATTTCAGAATTATTAAGGTTCAAGTTCCAGACCACCACAATAAAGCAAGTCACACAAATCTTTTGGTTTCAACAATTCATATAAAGTTATGTTTACACTATACTGTAGTCTATTAAGTGTGCAATAGCATTATGTGTGTACATACTTTCATTTAAAAATACTTTATTGCTAAAAAATGCTAACCATCGTCTGAGACTTCAGCTAGTTGTAGTCTTTTTGCAATAGTAACATCAGAAATACTGATCACAGATCACCATAACAAATAAAATAATAATGAAAAATTTGAAATATTTCAAGAATTACCAAGATATAATTACCAGAGACATGAAGTGAGCAAATGCTGTTGGAAAAATGGCACTGGTAGAACTGCTTGATGCCGGGTTGCCACAAACTTTCAATTTGTAAAAAATGCAGTATCTATAAAGTGCAATAAAGCAATGTACATAGGAATTCTTTTCTTTGCAGGGGGTGGGGAGTTCATTTTACTATACTCTCTACTCTTGCATATGTTTGAAATATTTCACAATAAGAAAAGTTGTAAGTGAAAAGGAAAAAAAAAAAGACTAAGGGAAATAATTAAAACATTATAATTTGGTCTCTATGTTGACCACAAACAGGGCTTGTCTGTTAAAAATCAAATCTGAACAGTGTCAGAATGAATAACTCATAGAGAGGTGAGTGAACTCTCAAAAACAATCTGAGCAAGATACAGTCGGTGCTGAATAGTTGGGAAAGCATTAAGAGAATTGCCTATATTAGCACAGACTTCCTAAACTGGAGTGCTTTGTTGCTCTTTCCTTGAAGTTCTGTGACCTGGTGATATCTAAAACTCCTACCTATTCGATGTGGTCAGAAGCAGTCCTTTGTTCCTAATCAATACTAAGATCTATAGTTCCTCCCCCCCCCTTCAGTTTTTTATTGTCTGGGGCTTTGTTTTTTGGCCTTGAAGACTTACAGGATGGGTTACTGTAATATAATGCATTTGCTACTTCTCTGGAAAGCCATTCAGAATCTTTAACTAGTGCAGAATGTACAACTCTTGCTAAATAGTCTCTGCCAAGAGAAGCATTCTTCCGGGCTTTGTAATTTGCATTGATTACTGAGCTGTTCCCCAGTGTATCACTGGGTGTATTCTTTAAAGCCTTACATAGTTCTGTCTTGATTAAAGAAGTCTGACATTGGTGGTCAGTTTTAATAATGACTGAGGTTGATCTGGATAACTTGAAAAAATTTTAACAGATTTTGGAACCCAAAACGTCAGGAGCAAGTTATTCTTATTGATGACACATACTCTGGAAATCTAGTATTTTAAAAGTGGGTTCAGTGTACAGTACTGAACTTGAAAAAAACAGGAAGTTGAAAAGTAGACAGTAGTGCCAAAAATAAGGTCCTAGTCCTAACTTCTCTGCTCCTTAATCTGACATGCCTTCAGAATATTTCACTTTCTCAATGATCAATCTTCCAAAGAGTTTCTACCCAATACTTAACCCCACTACATAGGAACAGAGTTAATGATTTCTCATGAGGCAGATATGAATAGGAACAGTATTCATATCAAAGACAACTGGTCCCACTTCCAGGTCCATCCTTGGGCCAAGATATGTAGTCGCCAACAGTGTGTTGGCGACTGCATTTTTTGAGTCCTGGCGCAAAGTAAGATCCATCTGTTTTGACCAGCCGTTTGCCTGAGTGCCACAAAATGGTCCTGTTATTAGTCTTATTTGTGGTCCTATTTGAGGTTAGGGGATAACGTAAATAAACTTCAGTCCTCCTTGTGATGAATGTAACATGGGAATTAAAAGTGGTGGTGTTGGTAGTGCTAAGTGATGTTACATCTCTATTTTCTCAATTACTCTGTTTTCTTTGGATTGGGAAGCAGACATTTAAGAATGAGTTTGTCATCTGGAAGGATAGTTGTGACCAAGTTTCCCTCAACAGGATACAAGATGTTATTTTTGAGCTTCATTACCCTCACCAAGGGGGAAAAAAAAAGAGAGAAGAGAGAGGGAGAAAATAAATAAGGAAGAAAGTGAAAGTAAGGAAGAAACGGGCAGATATAGAGAAGGGAAGAGAAAGGTCAAAGAAGAGAAAGAGGAATGACATGAGAAGAGGAGAATGTAACTTGACTTTCTGTTCGTAGAAACTGCTTTATTGTTTTGAACTAAGAGTTCAATTCACTCAACATCTGGTGAATTAAGGAAAAGGAAATCTGACTGATTAAACTGAACTGCTAGTTGTCAGTTAAGTAGTTTATATATAAATATGCAGCCTAGTTTCTATCACCCTTTCTTGTCTAAACGAGACAGTTGAATCCGTTTCACTAACTATACGTGATCGGTGAGTAGAACAATGCTAGTTGGTGATTCAGATTTATATAGAGGTGAGCAGTTTTTATGTTTCTGAATCGTTTATTGGGGATTATTGTTATTCCTTATTATTTCTGATCATGAGTTATTTTTGTCAGTTTCTTTTATGAATGTTTTGTTGCCTTATAAGGAAATGTGTGAACTCCCCTCCTCTCAGTCAGTTGTCCCTGGTGACGCCTCCATAATTTCTGTCTTTACACTGGTGCATTTTTAGTCTAATTCAGGCATGTGAGAAGCAGGGGAAAAGTTTAGTTAGTCAATGTCAGTGATCTTTTTTTTTTTTGGATCCATTCATGGATAGACCTAGTGAATTTAAGCCAGTTTGAACTTAAAATCTATATGCATCAAATAGACACAATACCCAAAATATTCCTCTGTATAATACAAGAGAAAAAGAAAATAGAATTCACAAGTAAGAACTAGATGCATTTTCTAAAAACAAATGCAATTTCAGGGCTGATCTATGATCATACTCTCATATATGGCAATATTACCTTGCATTAGTGGGAAGGTGGACATAAACATACCATATTTAGTGCTACAAATATATAAAAAAATGTACTGCCATGCTGTAAAGTAAAAGAAAGATAATTGTTCTGTCTCCATTTTACACTTAAAAGGTCTGTTTTTCTAAACCTGTTTTATCAGTTATTTGAAGCTAAAAATAGGGATGACTTAATCCTGTTTTTTAACTATTATCTTATTCATAGATGGTGTTGTATGAAGAAAGAAAGGATTGAAAAAATTAGTATGACATCTTAAGCCCAAGTATTTATGACATATTTTAATTTTAATGCCTGGACTCTTAATTCAAAGATTAAAAATAGGTATTTTTTTAAATGTGTTCACAGTTATTTAAATCAAGAAGACCGGTTCAAACCCTGATGGTCTTCCCATGTTGCTTCAAATAGCAGTGCTGCATGTGACTAGCTATATAATATGATGTGGTCTGGAGTGCACTAAACCCACAATACCTTGCAATGGGCATTTGTATTGCTAAATATGTTCCTTTACCTCTACTTCACCATTTGCCCCACCACCAACTCAGTCATTTGAAAGTAGTAGATGTAACATTTTTTTCCAATTTTATTTGAAGTTATATTTCCCTTTAATATGTGTATTCAGATTGTAGATTTTCTTCTTTTTTCTCTGAAATAACATTTTATGTAATCTTGAGGCTTTGGAATTATTTAGGAGTTTTTAAAAAATCAGAATATAGGTAAAATTCAGAAACACTGAGCTTCTAGTCATATTATGAAGTCCTTAACATGGCGGCATATTTTGTTTTTCAGAATTGCTTTTTTTCCTCTTTAGATCCTTTTCTTTTCATTAAAAAAACGACTCTGGGAAGAGAGTTTTTTTTTTTTTTCCTTAGGAAAAAAAAAAAAAGCCACGCTTGACTGATAATGCATTGCTTTGGATGGTGAAACATTATGAAAGTTTAATTTTTAATTAAATCTGAAATACCAATTATAACTGGAAGAGATTTTAACCTGTTTCTTTTCAGACTGCCTGAAGTTACATTTAGAGACTGAAATCACTGCACCTTAAAAACAAAAGATTGAATTGCACCGCATTCTTGTAAGTGAAAGCTTCCTCTACCTTCCTCTGTGTTTTTGTGACCAACTCAAAAAAAGGACAAAAATATTGGTAACATAGTAACCAGACATGCGTAAAAATTTGAATATCCCTGAAGAAATACATGTTTAAATGATTTCCTTCTTTAAAAAAAGAAAATTTGTAAGGCTCAATATTCAGTATGTCTTTTTTATCCAACCTAAATTGTGAATCCTTTCTTTTGGCTGGTTTGAATTGCATTAGGGAGGGTGTCACCCACCGTGCATCAGCACAGTGACATACACCCTGTCAGGAAGGATTCTTACATTTTGGTACAAGTCTCTTAGAAGGTAACAGATTTCTTATGGAATCAAAGTAGGTTCCTTTTTCCTTTGTGATGTCATTAGAAATTTTTAGCCTTTGTGTCAATGTAAATGGAGAGAAAGAAAGTTCATGATGACATCACAAGATTTTGTTGCTTTGAGGACTTTGGGCAAAACTAAGTAAAATGCATAATTCCCTTGTGTGCGTGTGTTCCCCATTCTGCTATGAAGCAGTCAAAATAGCACATCTTATGTCTTCCCGTGAGCTACAAGGCTGTCTCTCAGAGCCCCATTGTTCCATAAATGCATGTCAGAGTCTACCACAGTCTGGTCTACCCTTATTTAGCTGCTGTTTTGTCAATGTACTTGGAAGAACAATTAACATTTGGGATTTCAATGTCTGAATAACAGGCAGTGAATAGAACCCAAGCATATAAAAGATTCAGACGCCCAGGGTAAGAAAACAGAAGCTTAGAGGTGGTGGGGGAAAAAAGAAAAGCATTTTAATGCCACACTCAAAGGTTATGAAATACTACAAGGAAATTCAGTGTTATATTTTTTTAATTTTAGATCAAAATGTTCATTTTCGTAGTGAAGTCCAGAAGGTTATGATGTCTTCCTAAGTTTTACAATTTAATGTGTTATGAGGTCTTTTGCTAGAGAGTCTTAAAACACTTAAATAGCATTCATCTCCTTGTGTCATTGTTGGAATGCCGGATGTGGGGTTTACTGCATCGTGGTTTTCAAAGTGTCACAGTTCCTCTCGACAGAGTACACTAACGGTGATTCAGATGATTTCTTCCATTTTCACTTTGGTTTACTGCACTCTTTCATTATTGACTACAGTTCTTGTATGTTTACTGTAGACAGTTCTGACGTTGCTTAAATATCCCTGCCTATTGTCTGAATTCCTGTTAGGTCCTTTTTTTTTTTTTTTTTTTCTTTGAGAGATGATGCATGGACAGAGCAAGATCACTTCACTGTCAGGGTATCTGGTGAACTGGAGGGAACTTTGGCAGCTTATATATGCTGCCCACTGAGCGCAGTGCCTGGATGGTATGAGTGAATACATGATGGTTATTGTTATTTTTGTCATAACTACCACAGTCGAAAACCATAGATGGTAAGATCTCTAAAATCAGGGTATATCTCTTATTGATTTTTGTAATCCCCAGTACTTGGCATAATAGTAGTAATCAAGAAACAGCTATTGTTATTAGTACAATTAGAAAATTTAAGTCAGAACTTTAGGAGTCATTCATTCAGAGAATATTGTGAAGATGGGTTGAATAAAGTTTTAGACAGTCAGGAAGATAATTATAAAGGAATTTGTCAAAGACAAACCTACTATTTACCACGTAACATTAGGCATCAGTCGCCTAGTCTTTCTCCTCTTTGACTTTATACTTCTTTCACCTGAGCAGAATGAGAAGTGCCCATTCATACATATCCTTTTTGTCTGTGAAGTGGTCTTCACTAGTTTTCTGTTTGTGTCTTACATCCCATACACTGAAGTTGTCTCCAAAGATAAATCTACCTGGCTCTAGGATGGATGATGCTCTGTACCTGTTTGTCTAATTACTATGCAGTAGATTGTGCTTCAAGAAAATGGGGCAAATGGTACAAAAGGTATTGGGTCAAGAGTCCAGAGGTTTGGGAAGTTGCCATTAGAAACTTCTACTTTCAGTGTGTCAAAAACCAGGACCAGTTTCTCAGCACAAAGAAGACCACAGCATTATTTAGAACTCAGAACAATTTGACCCCTCTAAGCTGAGTTTCCTGGTTTTTTGTTGCTGTTGTTTTTTCTTTTGCATAAAGTTACCTGCCCTCCCCCACCAATTTTAATTTATTTCTAAAAGGGGTCCCTTCATTTTTATTAAATTAGCTTCTGGTGGTGCAAATTAAGGCTCTCATAAAACTTGGCCTCTGAGGCAAAGCTAAAATGATAAAATTTAGGCTTCATGAATTGTACTGTTATCATGTTGGATAACATTTAGGGACATCAAAGAACTTTATAAACACATTTCACATGTTTTAAGATTAAAAGATTGAGGTGAAAGAGATGTAAGGGCAGAGCATCGGCAAACGTTACAGGTAGAAAGGATATAAGAAATAAAAGTCCAGTCATCCCATTTTGGAATAAGTAAATTGAGGCCCAGGGTAGGGCATGCAGGTTACCCAAACCATACTGATTACCAATGCGAATCATTCTCAGACATCTAGGCCTGAGAGTAAACCCAACTCTGGACTCTGAGGCTTTGATCTTTCTTCTACACTCAGGGTCTGAGCTGTGTTCGCTGAGGAACAAATTGCCTTAGGCTCATCTTATGAGACCCACTGAACTGTGGTCCCCTCTACCAACTAGTCCAAAACTCATATATAAAGGCTATTCTAAAAGCATTTATTGTTATCAAAAAATTGTTATTTTTTTATTATGCATTTTGGTATTGTGCCTCTGGTTGTGCATTGAGTCACACAGAGGCAAATTTATGTGGTTGGTTTAATATTCTTTATGGTGATTTACAAAGTGGACAGAAGGCCATTAGAAACTTCAGTAGTTTAATTGGGCTTACAAGCAAGATGAAACCGGTAATCTGAACACAGCCATTGTGATGTTGAATTCAAACTTCCCAAAGAGGGTGCATCAGGCATGGTGTCAGAATGTCATTGTTGCCAGGAGTCATTTCCATCAGAGAAAAGTTTCTCAGGGTCTGGAAAAATTGAAATAAACTTTAATAGTTTAAAATGAATTACTTGCCCTGGTAATTTATTTCAGGTTTCCTTTACTGGATTCTGTCATTTGACAATCCAAAGAGACCAGAGTAGTAGTTGGACAACAGATACATCTTTCTTATAGACAAAGTATTTTATGGGTGTAGTAGAGGAAATAAATGGTTATCACTTCATCTGGACCATCAAGGAATAATATCATATTAGCAAGCAGCCTAGGCAGAGGGAAGTTGAGGAAACAATGGTAATGGTGTGACCCGAGTATAGAATGCTGGTTAGGGCCAATGTTTTCCAAAGTATAGGTTGCAACTCATTCATAGGTCATGAAATCAGTTTAGAGGATCACAGTCAATATGCTTTTAAGAAATAGAATCAAAGAAAAAAAGTTTGTAAAAAGACTGTGTTACATATTTTTAAGATAATGGATTGAAAAATAAATATATGTCTTACTGGGAATCATGCCACCAAAATATGAAAGCAGATCTAAAGATGATCGGTCTTTTAAATACTCAATTCAGGTAATCCTGACTAAGGGATAATATTATTTTCCCCTTTTTTCACAAACGAGAAAGTGGAAGAATTAAGCAATTTGTCCCAGGTCATACAAAAGGTAATTGGTTGAGATAGGATGTGAATATGTCTGTCAAACTCCACATGCATACTTTTCCCATGATTTGACACTGTTTTGCAGGGTTGTATGACTTCATTTATTTCACTGTTGATAGCGCACACATTTATATCTTAAGTCCCAAACTACAGCACTGTTATTTCCAGTTTCCTTATTTAAATCTTCAACTATACAGATATCACACCAGTTTCTCAGAATCAATATATCAAGTAATTATCCTCCTAGTTAAAAATCATCCTTCTTTTGACTATCCTAATTTTCTTCACTCCAATTCTCCAGGTCATCTTGGCTCAAAATATCTCATTATTCCCTCTCCTATCCCCTCCAAGTATCCAATAAGTGGCCAGTAATTCTTTTTTTGGTATCTCTGTCCTCATCAGGTTTTCATCTTCTCTTGGTTGTACTAATCTCGTACTCGGGAGAAACAGAGAGGGGAGACCTATTCATCCTAAACACTGTTGCCCCTTTAGGTTTCATGAAGCAGGAGCCCTAAGATCATGTCACTTTTGTTCAGACAAAACTTTAATATTCTATAGTAATTACCAAACAATGCCTAACCAATATTCATGACACTGTAAAATCTAATTCTGTCCTAATTTTTGACTTAATTTTATGGTTTAAT
This sequence comes from Phocoena phocoena, assembly GCF_963924675.1. Taxonomy (NCBI): domain Eukaryota; kingdom Metazoa; phylum Chordata; class Mammalia; order Artiodactyla; family Phocoenidae; genus Phocoena; species Phocoena phocoena. The sequence goes on from NC_089222.1 coordinate 85,248,967, forward strand.
ATACCATACACTCAGGCCAGATTTCCTCACCCTCATTTATTAGTATTGTTTCTGTTATCTGGAATGCCCATCGTTCTGCTTTTCCATATGCAAATCTAATCCATCCTTCCAGGTTACTTTAAATGCTATTTATTCCATGAAACCTTCTCTCCCTGACCTAGCCAGAAATAGTCCACTCTCCCCTACCTACCAAACTCACTTAGCACCTGTAGCAGCCCTGCCAACAATCTCATTTTGAACTTCTGGTCTTCGAAATTGTGAAAGAATAAATTTATATAAGTTAACAGGTTTGTAATAATTTGTTACAGCAGCCTAGAAACCTAATACAGCACCCTCCTACACATTTTTTGAGACATGAATTACTTTCTGTATTTTTAAACAATATTTATGGGCATGCTATATTTATTTTTTTTTTTACTAGAAAGCAAATTCTTAGGGATGGAGCCCATATTTAATTATTAATATTTCTTAACCCTATAGAATCTACCACAGTAGAATCATTAATTCATTATTCAACCATGCTTAATATTGGGAATAAAGAAACGATCCCTTAGTGTCTCATGAAATTTATAGTCTTCTAAGGGAATCCAATGTCAAATAAGTATGCAGATAATTACAAAATTACAAATTGTAGTCCATGAGAAGAGCTAATTGGTATGCAAGACAATAATGGGTGGGGAAAATCTATTGTTCTGTCCACTGGGTGCTCAGGAAAGAATTCTTAGAGAAAGTGTCATTTAAGTTGAGGGTTGAAAGACAGAAAGAATCAGCCAGGTGAACAATTTGGGGTGGGGATGGAAGTTTGAGTGGGGGAGAAAGCTCCCAACAGAAACAGCATGGACAAAGCCCTGAGGCAAGGACAAACAGTGTATTCAAGGAAATAAAAGGATTCCAGAGTAGCTAGAGCAAAAGAAGCAAAGGAGGAGAGCGACTGGAGGTGAGGTCAGAGAAGTAGCCAGGGTGGGGAATTTGGATCTTATTCTGAATACCCTGGAAAAGCACATAGTAGACATGCAAAAAACAGTAAGTAAATAAATATTAATTGAAGAATAGCTTAAGAGTAGAACAAGATGAAGGTAATTCAAAGGTACATAATATACGTAAGCTTATATCATCTATATATTCATTGTGAATCCTCACTGAAGGTTTACTTCTGAATTTGAGGAGGGCTTGGACTTTTGAAACAGAGGTCTAATAGTTCACAACATGTTTCCCATCTGCGTAACCAAAATAGGTCTCTGACAACCTTCTAAGATAAGGTCAAGTTAATTTTATTTCCTTTCTAGTCAATAATTATTAAAATTCTGTTGTTGCTTAATGAATCTGTTATTTTTGTTTATTTTTAAGTGCTCGTTGTATAGTGTAGAAATGAGTACAAAAATGTGTTTTACTCTTAGAATGTATTTTTAACTGTTAAACCTTAATCTTATTTTTAATATATTTTATCATGTGCAATGGCCAGGGGCCTGGAGGCACAGAAAGCCTTGAAAATGAATCATCATTATCCTCATTAATACTACCTATAATATGACTGAATTTCTGGATTAAAACAATCCAGACTGTTTTAAAGTATGATGATTAATATTCTGGAATGCCACTAAATCAGAACAGAGATATTGGTTTGTTTGCAAAGTGATAGAAATTATTCCCTTTTGCAATTAAAGAAGAAATAGAGTAGAGGGAATGTGAAAATTAAAACCATAGAGAAGTAGGTTAAGCTCTAAAGATATGAGTACTTATCTATTGCAACTCAGTAAAAAGACACCAGAATCAAAATATTATGTCTACAGAGAGCCTTAGGAATTATTTATTCCAGTCTCCTCATTTTGGAAATGAACAAAATTTAGGCCTAGAATTCTTGTTCAAGTCATACAGTTAAATAGTTAATGGCAGGGCTGGAACTGTAATTCTAATGCTTAAGAGCTAGATTACCACAGCCAAACCAGCTAATCTGTGATCCAAGCCCCTATTGTAGCCCTTTCAAGGTCTTGGGTGGAAAAAGGAATATTAAGTATAGGAGATGAATCTATAGACAAGTTTTAATTAATAAAAATCTGAACAATAAATATTACTCACAATCTGTTTACTTAATGTACCAGCTGCTTTATAAAATTTGTCTCTAATCCTTGCTACCACCCTCAGCAACCACTCAGCAAAGCAGGAATAATTTCCATTTTATAATGAGAACACTGAGATCCAGAAAGATTAAGTAACATCCAAGATTGCAAAGCCAGTAAGTGAGTTTTGTATTGATGCCAGACCTAACTGATTCAAACCCTGTACTATCTCCTGTTTGGTGTTTTTATCTATTGCGTTTTGTTATCACTTCGGGTCACATGGTCACAGAGGCCATTAGTTCTCTAACAGTCCAAATGTCTGAAAAACTTTGAAAAAAGTTAAGAAGGTAAAGAAAAAAGTTACGTTTAGCAGGCGCCCTCTCTGCATAAAGCTCTTTACATTTAATTCCCACAACAGTGTCTCAAAATAAATATTATAACCTTTAGTTTACATTTTAGGAAACTGAGGAACAGTGAGATTAAATAGCCCCCTGCCGCCCAACATCTTAGTAAAACCCAGAGCCAGGATCCAAACGCAGATCTCTCTGATCCCAAGTATTCTTTCCATTATTCCACCCACCTCCAAGTCTGCTCTTCTCCTGATGCTAGTATTCTGTGGTCTGCATACCTCAACTCCTTATGTGGCAAAGTAGAATTTAACACATGCTCTCGTAGATTTCCCAAGAAAAAAGAGAATATGTTGAGAGGATGCTTTTATGGTTAAGTTATATCATCTTGCCTGGAAATAAATAGAGCCCCTATATATTTTTCCATCTTTCAGAAATGAAGAGCTGGAAGATTGGTCAAATCCATGACATTAGTCTTTCGTCACTACATCATCTTGACTCACTCACTGTGTGTCTGTGCCCAAGGTCCCAATCATATCGCAGACGATGGTACTAGTAACCTTGATCGTACTTGAAAACATCTTTGAAAAGTGAAAGAAGTAAAATATTGTGTTTATTAGACCAATAAGAAAGAATAAGGTTTACATTTTCCTTCTCAAGTCTAACTTAATTGAAGCCTTATACGCCTGATCAGAGATATAGGTCAATAAAAGTGCTCATTACTGCTACTAAAAAAAATGCAAAGCAGAAAATCCAAATATATTTATCAATTGTTAATATTGTTTTCTAATGACCACTGAGGACAACATTAGAAGTGATCTCCTTGGTGACGGCAGGAGAGATAGAGAAAGAGAGAAAGAGGGGGAGAGGGAGAGAGAGAGAGAGAGAGAAAGAGGGAAAGAAGGAGTAAGGGAGAGAGAGAGGGAGAGAGACAATATGGAAGAAGAGGAAGAGGGAGAGGTTTGAAACATTCGTTGATGGCAGGTCCTACTGCATACATGATCCTGAATTTCCGTCCGTGTCAACTTTTGCAACACCACATGTATATACCTCCATTTCTGAGGTCATTTCTACTGTTGTTACACTTGAACGATTATTCTAAAACTGTCTGTCACTATAGAATAGCACCAGTATGCATAACAAGTTTACGGTAAAATGCCTACCTGTTATAGTTCTGTATTTGTTTTTTCCCCTCTATTTCTTGAGTTTGACTTCCAAGTCTTTCTGTGCGAAAGCCCTTAGCAGTCCATTCAAGCCTTCTAAAATAACTCAATGAAAAAAATCCTTCCTGCTTCACAGAAGGGACTTTGTTCTTTTACCTCAGCCTTGCTCCTTCCAATATGTGGCTAGTAGCCCTAAATCAGAAAGTACATTAGTATATGTTTTGAACTGCTGGGTCTCCTCAGGAGAAAAAAAAAACTGTTATCTACAATATTATAATATTTTGTTAAAAATCCAATTCTGGTTCAGTGTTTTGTTCTCAAAGGAATTTTGAATGAAGGAAAAGCTTTTGTAAGAGGGAGGAAGCTTATCTAATCTCCTCAACACTGATGAGAAGCAATCAGGAGACTTGTGACTCTTTGAAACAGTAAATTTCCAGGGAATTAGGCACATGTTTCTCAAGAGCAATAAAGAGTGTTACACTTCAGGTTGCAGCACATTGGCTCCAAATGCACTGCTTCATATATCCCAAATGGCAATTTGAAAGCACCATTCTTTGAATCAACTGGAAAAGGAAGGAGGCCATGCTGAACTGACATTTTTTCAGGAGGTCATGAGAAATGTAATACAGAATGAAGTCAGTCTTCTGATTAATATCAGATTCTCAGGGTTACAAACTTCTTATGATAAAATGTCTTCAGAGATACAGGAAAATAATAGTTACCAAGTAGTAGAAGATTTAGATTTTTGACAAAGTCGTTAACTTATTTGCAATAACCTAACCATACGAAATTTGCTTAACCTTTGCTACAATTTTACTGAACTGTTCTTTGTTTACCTTATTTGAACATTGTAAAACTTTATTAAATAATCAATAACCAATATATGTCTAACATTGTTATCATTGTTGTTACTGATTTGTGATTTCCTCTATGGATTAGGGCTGCCAGGAATAGCTGTGAGCCTGGGTTACACATTTAATGCTACAGTTGTCTTATCCTCTTGTAGGACTGGAAAGTGGGAGGGACCAATTAGTCTGGTTGCTCAGTTAGTTAACTTAGATTCATCTCACCTAGAAAACTTGTCAGCAGAGTTTTATGTATAAATCCTTTTATCAGACAGAGAAATAGTTTGCATGAAAAGCTCTTGTTTTTTTAATAAGAACTGACTCTATCCTGCTATATAAGACTCTGGTTGATGACATAATACTATCCACATAATCTTTGCAGGTACCACTAGAGAGACAGCCAGTGTAGCTGAGAGGAAGGAGCAAGGGGCTAACTATCTAGAGACTTGATTCAGGCATTGTCAAACAGTTCTGTGTTAAGATAATTTTCCTTGTCTGTAGGGGACACTTTTCTCTATCTTACAGACATTATGCAAAGACGTCAAATGATATTTAGAATTCCATGGAATAAAGATGGTTCATAAATATCATGTATTACTTTCACAGTAAAAGTATTAGTAGAATTATAAATCACTTAGGTCTCAGGAGTAAGGTGCTTTATCTGAGCTCTTAGTGGTTAGAAATTAGTTTGTTTCTTGAGTTGCCATAAAGAGAAGTACCCTGTTGCTGCTAAGTACTGTTCATACATTGGAAACAATGACTAAGAATAAATTGCTGGTGATAAATTACTTCTTTTAAAGACTTATTTTTAAACCATTCTTTATTATAAATTCTCTGAGAGATTCTCTCAAGTTAAAAAAAAAATATTTTTAAACTGCTTTATTTCCCACATTGGACTGATTTTTTTTTTTTCTTTTGAGGGAAAGAACCATGGGTAATTAAGTAATTTTCTCAGTCACTAAAACTGTCACCAGATAGGTATTCAGTAAGTGTTTGTTGAGTATCCTGTGTAAAAATTTAGAAAATTTCAGTAAAATTTGCTTTAAAAAAAGAATACTGCATTAATTAATGTGACTACATGAATACCATGTGATATGTACAGTTGTTATTGAAGATTATACAGCCATTCAGGAAAGAATGAATTATATCTATTGCTGTCGACCTGGAAGGATGACCATAATTTATTAGGTGAAAGAGCAAATTTTCAGGATAATAAATATTTGTGAGTAAATATATTTGTGTGTTTATATGAACACAAACATGAAAAAAATGATGGTATTAGTTCTTGTTAACAAGCACAGTGTGTGTGTGTGTGTGTGTGTGTGTGTGTGTGTAAAGCTGAGACTTTTCATGATACACCTTCATGACTGGAACCACATACAAAGAAATAATAGTTGAGCAAGCAAAAGTTATTAAAAGTAATTTGATTCTTTACTATAGTTTCTCTGAATATATAACCTGCAATGCAGAAAAAATAAAACTTAATTTTCTTTTTTGTCATCTCTTTCATCCACAATATATCTCTCCATTATAGATACCCCCTATGTTTCTCTTCCTTTTCCTCACTCTCCTCTTCAAGAGCGCTCACTAACTCTCCTTGGCCCAGGTCAATTAATTTTTCTACTCACTTCCAAATTCCTTGCTGGATGTGACTTATTCTTCTCTTTCTGTTGTAAATCTCACTAGACTTTCTGACTTCTATTTCTCTCACTCACTGAGGAAAAATAAACAAATAAATAAACCTTCTGCAAGATAAGTTTTCAGGACTATATTCCCAACAGAAAATTCATAGAAGTTTAAGTAATTGAAGGAGCAGACCCAGAAGCCTTGGGTTAAAAACAAACATCAGAGGTCCCCTTTAGAATATGCTTGAATAGACTTCAGCCAATGAGATGGGCAGAACATCTGAATTGGAATCAGGCAAGAGAGGACTGCACAATCTGAGGTACTGTATTTCTCAGAATCAGTACATTCTAGATTCCATCATAGAGTAGTCCTGACAACAACTCACCCTTTATGGATAAAGGGCAGAGGTACCAGAAGCTAAATTAAAAACACAGGGAAGTTGTGGTATAATAACCACAGCTAAACAGATGTACTTTACTTCATGTTATAGTCAGTTATGATAAAGGCTTTAAGAAAAAGAAGGGAGAGAAAAGAAGGGATTGGGGGACTGGGAGAGGGAAGGGATAAAGAAAAAGAAAGAATATCCTCCTCCCAAATAAAAAAAATGAGAGAGGGTACAAGAGTGGAAGAAGGTGATTGGTTATGGGATTAGGAAGCATGAAGGAAAAAATAAAATATATTTTGATACCCCAGACTTTCTTATCTGCACAAATCTTCCCTGGTCCCTTATGAGTCCAACCCTGGGTGGGTTGGGTCTTCTTGGCCCTTCCAGCCAGTCAGCTGTCCACTCCTTCCTTTTAGAGAGTGCTGACTCAGAGTGAACCATTTACAGTTGTGGGAAACTCCCTCTAGAATATGCTCCCAATTACTTTTGTGTCTCTTAACTCTAGGGGACTGAAGAAGTCAAAAGGCACTGATCATGACAAGCTTGCGCCAAGTTGTAGGTCCACTTCTTTGCCCAATGCCTTCAGTTTAAAGAATTTATGCAGAAAAAACATGAATTCTTGTTTATCTTATGTGACTCCTACCTGAGCCTCAGTAGTCTGGTGAGAGCGGTCACTCTAGCTAGAAATGTGACAAATAATAGAGGTGTGGTTAGAAAGACAAATAATGTTTGTGAAGAGATTTTAATCAGATAAAAAAATGCTTATATAATGTCAAGGGATAAAAGCAAGATGCAAAACTTGTATAAAATATTAAGTGTTTATTTCTAGGTGGTTATTGTTCATTTCTCTTCCATTCTTTTCATTTTCCAAAATGACAAGAAAGAAAAAGAAAAGGAAAAGTGCTCTTGCAGTATCCTGCCTTTTTAGTTTGTTTAGTTTTAATCAATGAAATAATTTTAATGGTTGCATCTCTTATAATGAAGAGATTTCATTTCAAATTTGAGTGACATGATAGTCTTGCTGAGAATTTTTTTTTTCTTTAGAGATGCTACTGTAGTGTAATGTTCTGGTCATTTTTAATGCTCAAATAGCCGTTCAGCTTTGGTGGAGTGACTGGGAGAAGGAGGTTGTGAGGTAGATGGTTCATTATCTAATTACCGGGGATGGATTAATATAACTCAGACAGAACACTTGTCACTTCAGGTAAGAATAGTCAAGAGAAGCAAGGCAGGTCAATGGATATATTCAAACCATGCTTTTCTATATAAAATAAATGTTTACTTGGATGAGAAATTACTTCATGTTCCGCTTATAAAGCTCACACGGTACAAACGTTTAAATGTAGAAAAAAAAACTACACACAATCAATAGACTTGATATAGCCAAAACTCTGTTAACTCCTGGTCTTCTAAATATTTTACCTATTTATCTTATTCTCACCTTATAGCTCACCTTTTTATCTTATTCTCACATTATATCTCTCTAAGGTCTGATGAAGTCCTTAGACCATTTTCATAGCTTATGTTCTAGTTTAGGTTCTGTAGCTCTTTAAAATCTAAATGTTAATTATCCTTATAATTGACACCTCTTCTGCTCTTCTGCTTTCAACTAAAAGGCTACTTAATCTCTCCCAGTTGGAGTGGTTCTTCTGTCATTTACAATTCTAAATTTCTCTTTCCTCACCTCCATGCTTTAGACCCAAACTGCCTTTTACAGTTACTTTCATTTGTTTACTCCCCCCTGACTCAGGACCTCTTTCTCCAGCTCAGAGATTCCTAATCTTGGCTGCACATTAAAATCACCTAGGACTTCCCTGGTGGCGCAGTGGTTGAGAGTCCGCCTGCTGATGCAGAGGACATGGGTTCGTGCCCCGGTCCGGGAAGATCCCACATGCCGTGGAGCGGCTAGGTCCGTGAGCCATTGCCGCTGGGCCTGCGCGTTCAGACCCTGTGCTCCGCAACGGGAGAGCACAACAGTGAGAGGCCCGTGTACCGCAAAAAAAAAAAAATCACCTATGAAGTTTAAGAACAAAATACCAATGCATTGACCTCACCCTAGATGTTCTGTTTTAATTGGTCAAGGGTGGAGTTTAGCTACAATGCTAGACCCTTACAGGAACCTATTTCATCTCAAAATTTTCAATTTAGTTAAGTTTAACATGCTTCTTCACACTGGAAAACCATTTTTTTCTGGATAATGACTACTTTCCTAACCAGGCAATAATAAAGTTTTAACATTACGCATAATACAGCTGTATCTATGTATTATCACACAGACATGCATGTGACACACACAAGCACACACATTAAGCTAATGACCAAACTTGAACAGAAATTTGATATACATAGAATTGCTTTTACCATAATTAATTAGAAACTAAGTATAGTTAATGAAATTTTAAGAGTCCTCTTTAAACCTGTATTGAAAATGAAATGCCATACATTGCTCAAGGTACCAGAATATGCCTTGAGTCTGATTTGTGGGGAAATAAATGGTGGCTGACAACAATGTCAAAGGGGTGTAAAATTGATAGGCAAAAGGTGGAAGCATCCCAAATGACCATTTCTGGATGAATGGATAAATAAAATGTGGTGTAGACATACAATGGAATATTAGCCTTAAAAAGGAATGAAATTCTGACACACAGTACACGGATGAACCTTAAAGACAGTATGCTAAGTGAAATAAGTCAGACCCAAAAGAACAAATATTGTATGATTCCATTTGTATGAGGTACCAGAATAGTCAAATTCATAGAGACAGAAAGTAGAATAGAGGTTACTAGGGGCTGAGAGGAGGGAAGAGTGGAGAGTTGTTGTTTAATGCATTCAGAGTATGAAAGATTAAAAAGTTCTGCTGATGGATGGTGGTGATAGTTGCCAATAATAGTGATGTACCTAATGTTACTGAACTGTGTACCTAAAAATGGTTAAAATGGTAAGTTTTATGTTATATATATTTAACCACAATTTTAAAAAGAAATGTACATTTGAAAACAAGAAATTTCAGTGAAAATGGATTGCAGCTACAGGGTTAGAGGCACAATTGAACTGAGTAGTCTTTTCACAGAATCATTAGGGTTTTATGAAATATAATAACTTTTTAGTTTAAGTAATAATCTTTACTTTGCTACTGAGGCCAGTCATACTTATAAAATCCAAGTGCTGGTATTATCCTTGATTCTCAAACAGTAATGACTGTAGTAAACTACAGAGACCAAATTTTAAGTAAACAGGATTATTATTAAATGCTTAAAGCTATATTAGAATTCTCATTTTTCATCAACTGATGGCAGAGGCGGAGCTACAGGTTTCTTTTTTACCAACAGCACTATCTCTTACCAAATTATCTTCTAGGTAGGAGAAGCCTTGGCTTTGTTTGAGTCCATACTTTTCCAATAATTCAATATGTGAGCCAGTGGGTTGTTTTTTTTCCTGAAAATGTTGAATATTTTTATTGACTCATAAATTTCTTGGTTTAAAGTTCTGTAAATTTTAACACATGTATAGATTTTTGTAACAGCCACCATCACTATCAGGGTACAGAGCAGTTCCATTACCCAGAAGAACTCCTTTATGCCATCCCTTTATCCCTCCCCTATCCACCAACCCCCCCGGCAACCATGATCTCTTCTTTATCCCCATAGTTTTGTCTTTCTGAGAACTGTCATATAAATGGATGCATATAGTGTGTAACCTTTTGAGACTGGATTCTTTCACTCAGCATAATGTATTTACAATTCAGCCATGTTGTTGCCTGTGCCAATGATTTGTTTCTTTTTATTACTTCATATTGTTCCTTTGTATGGACGTATCACATTGTTTATACATTCACCCATCAAAAGACATTGTGTTTTTTTTATTTTCCAGTTTGGGGCAATTATGAATAGGACTGCTATAAACATTTGTGTACAGGATTTTGTGTGAACATAGTTTTCATTCTCTAGGGTAAATATCTAGGAGTCATACTGCTAGGTCAGATGTAATATGTATGTTTAATTTTATAAGAAACTCCCGAACAGTTTTGCTGAGTGAGTGGCTATACCATTTTGCATTCTCACCAGAAATGTATAAGAGTTCCTGTTGCTCCACATCCTTGGCAACCCTTGGTATTGTTAATATTTTTTATTTTAGTCATTGTAAATAAGTGTGTAGTGGAAACACTTTTTTTTTTTTCTTTTAACTACATTTTTTAAAGCTATAGATGAAAATGTGATTCTGGGTTCATAATCTTTCCTGACTCATTTCTAGAGATATTCTACTCCTATGAATGTTTTTCCACAGGAAACAAAATATGGTGTATTATTTTTATATTTCTGATACTGTTTGTTTTACCCTCCTCTTCCCAGAATTGCTATTTTTCTCTATGATAGTGCATTAATTTAATTTTTCAGAAATCTCTTTCTTGAAGATCTAAAAAAATCACCTGTTTATATCAAATTCTATTGTAGATTGAAATAGTATATGTACCTATGTAAATTCTAGATATGAGGTATAACAAAATTAATGTATTCATTTAACACACATTTGTCGAATACTTGCCATATCTCAACCAGTTAGGTGAAAAATACGTGGTACATTAGGAAAAGGCGATGTGAAAAATATCAAATTATTGTTCTGTTTGTACTTCTAATGTTGAGGCAAATGATATCGAGAATGTAGTTGCTGAAATAAAATTCTTTGAGATCAGCACATCAGGTGTTGAATGGGTCTTGGTCTCTACTTAAAAATAACATTTTGGAAAAATGAAAACAAATTTATGTCAATGAACACACGTTTTTTTTTAGAGAAAAGAGTCCTGTCCTGAGTTAGGAGACCTGCATCACAGCCCCACTTCTGCCATTTTGCAGTTTTGGAGTTCGAGCAATCATTCCACCTCTCCAAATTCATTTCCTTGTCCATAACATTAGAAAGTTGGCCTAGATCTCTAAAATTCCTTCCAGCTTAAAAATTAAAAACGAACACTGTCTTTCCAGGATTTACATCTAGCTACTAAGAATGGCAAGAAAGGCAACATTTTTATTATTCTTAACAAAGGTGGACTTTATATCACAATGTAACATAATTAACTAATTTGTTTACTATGCGTCCTTGGCTGCAGGACATTGTCTACACCCTGATACAGAGGCGTACTCTAATTTTACTCAGCCGCTCAGAAGCATTTCAAAATGTGAAATAATCCTTTTTTTTTTTTTTTGTAATAATGTCACCCCTTAGCTTCTATGACCGCACACTCCTCACACTCCCTGATTTTCCTCCTACCTCACTGACTTCTCACTTTTGTTAGATCCTCCTTCTCTGGTCCATTATACACCCTAGAGGAGCTCTTCTAATCCAATAGCTTTAAATACAATTTACATGTCTATGACCCCAAATTTTTATCACAAGTCTGACCTTAATCTCTCACCTGAGCTCTAGACGTAGAAATAGAACCATTTTCTTGCTGTCTACATTGGATGTCCAGTAGGCACCTTAAATTGAGTAAGAGATCTTGATTCCCCACCCCATCTCTGTGAATAGTACCATCCTGGTGGAAGAGGCCTGCTCCAGTTAATGCTGTATCTCATCTTTTTTTCTTATTCTATTATCTTTGGCAATACAGTTTCCTCGGAACTTTAGCTGGCTTCTGGTCCATTTGTTTCAGGCCATTTCCATATGTGAGTAACCACAGCAAAATTCTCAGCTGGATAGTTTTTAAACCTGGAAACTCTGTGTTTCTTTTTTAACTGGCCCCGTGTTCTCCTCATCTCCACATTTGCCAATTTAATAGTGTTTATCTGGAGCCATTGGAGACAATAGGCAGGATGGGAAAGCACACCCTTAACCTACTCTTGCTCTGATCAAGTGTCATTTTCTGACAGGTAATACTTGAAGGAAGATGCTTATCTCCTGTTAAGGCTGCCATGCTGCTTCACTTCTGGGTGCAGAAGAAGTTTAGCTTTTTGCAAGGATTGTTCTCCATTGTCTGGTCCCATGCCCTCTAGATACCATTTAATATGTCTCCACCAACTGGATGGGTCTCTTTCCTCTCTTGCCTTCCTAGAAATGATTTATTCTGAATGAGGGAGATGGGTCATTACCTTACTCAGAAACTTTCAATGACTCCTCATTGCTCATAGGATTGTAATCCAACTCCCAAGTGTGACAATTAAGGTCCTTCAGAATTGGACCATCAGAATTTTTATATATAATAAATTTTATATATTGAAATGTATGAATGCATTTAAAGGGCATGCCACACTGCCTAGAATGTTAGGAACTAAATAATGGTAATTATTTTATTAACAAATTTGCTTGATTTTTTTAATGTTTAAAGAAATTGCCTTCAAAAAAAGCTTTTTAAAGGAATATATCTTAATATTCAGCAAGTCACTTCTAGTAATCTTTCCATAAGGAATACTTGCACAGGGCTTCCCTGGTGGTGCAGTGGTTGAGAATCTGCCTGCTAATGCAGGGGACACGGGTTCGAGCCCTGGTCTGGGAAGATCCCACATGCCGCAGAGCAACTAGGCCCGTGAGCCACAACTACTGAGCCTGTGCGTCTGGAGCCTGTGCTCCGCAACAAGAGAAGCTGCGATAGTGAGAGGCCCGCGCACCGTGATGAAGAGTGGCCCCCGCTTGCCACAGCTAGAGAAAGCCCTCGCACAGAAATGAAGACCCAACACAGCCAAAAATAAATAAATAAATAAAAAGCCAAGCATTTGAAGCCCTTTAAAAAAAAAAAAAGAAATACTTGCACATATATTACAACAATTTTCATCGCAGCTTTATTCAAAGTAGCAAAAACTTAAAAACATTAGATTTCCATCAAAAGATAAATGGTTTAGCATGTTATTACATTAGACTATATCTATCTTTTACAAAGCATAAAATAGATCCATATATACTGCCCTGAGATTTTACATAATATATGTTAAGTTTAAATTACAAAGTTGTAGGTTTAATATAGGTAATTGTCTTATCTTACATTGATACAAGTGAACTACAACTGTCACAAAGAATGGGAAGAATACACTCCAATCTGTTTATCTTAGAGGGTGACTGAGGAAGATTGCAGTGACAGAGGAGGTTTCTTTCATTCTTGTTAAAATTTATTTTTAAGTGGTGGGATTGTTTGTAATGTTTTTAACTTCATTTTGTATTTGTCTGTGGGTGAATGGGATAGTTTTCAGTAGTTTCAAATTAAAAAAACATTAAGTTGAAAAAGCCCCTGTCAAAATTTAAAATGTTGCCTTGGAAGAACAAAATAGCATTAATTGATTTGTTGATTCACTCTTACCTGGGAAAATAAAATGTAGTATTTTGGGAAAATATAAAGCAGAATTTGGGGAAAGTAAGCCTTTTTGAAGACTTAGCAATTTTGCTAGGGTCAACCTTATTTAAGACCACCAAGGAATTTGTATAATAACACTATTTTATAGATCTTTGCATCAGAAACCAGAAAACATATTTCTTCTGTAAGTTTCTATAAAGTCATCCAGAATTGTTAATTATCTGTTACTTTGACTGTTACAGAAGTGTTCAATTATACCTTAAAGAATTGATAAATCATATGACATTAGACCTCAAATATCATAGATCGACTTTTTAGTTCTTTTTTTTTTTTGAAAATAGGTACTTAAGTGTAAATAAATGTGCGACAATAAGTTCTTGATATTTTTGCTTATGTAAGGGCAAGAAAACTACTTATTTGTGTGTTGAAAAGATTCTAGGTGTGCTGGAAGCCCTCTGTTTTTACAACCTCCTATGAAAACTGTCAGGAAATCTAGAAGTTTCTTGAGAAATTCCCATGACTAACCATAGGAGTTTCAATAATAATAACAACAATATAATAATAATAAAGCAATATAGAAGTCACAGTTTGCAAATCCAATGCCAATTTATGTGAAGTATGAATTTATACTATTAGTTTAAGGTACCAAATGTCAGTATAGAAACACAGAATTAAATCAGATAAACAATTCTCTTTAGTAGGGAAACTATCTGTATGTCGTAGTTACTCTTTTCTTATTTCACTGTAAGGCTATGTTGATTGTCTCCCTGCCTCTAACATACCACTCAAATGCTTTAGCAACAGAAAGCTTTTTCCTCTATGATGACATTCAAAGGGACCCGTGGAAATGCAATAAAATCTAAATTGTCCTAAGAAAATTAAGAAAACAATAATCTGCAAGGCAGATATAAATATTTGATGCTGTAGTTACATGCGTCTATTCATTTAATTATTAGCATATATAGAGTATAGGGTTTTTAGATTTTACTTCTTATCTAACTGTACTGAAGGCACTGAAAAATCAAAATTATTATACTTGTAAGGTAAGATAGTGCCTAAAATCTTGAAATTGAAAGGGTTCTCAGAAATCATCTAGTACAGTAACTTTGTTTTCTAGATAAGGAGTTGGTAAACTATGGCCTGTGAGTCAAAGCCAGCGTATTGTTTGCTTTTTGTATGGCCAGTGAGGTAAGAATGATTTTTACAGATGAACATTTGCAGTTGATTTCATGATAAGGACACTGTCTTTGAACCTCAGCTAAGCAATATGTTATGCTCTAAAAAAGAATTCTGTTCTTGTCATTAGGAGACCTGTATTGGAAAAAAAAAAAAAAGATTTAATTATTATTATATTTAAAATTTTGTTAATAAAATAAAAATGTGATTTACTTTAAATAATTTTATTTAAAAATTTTTAAATTGAATATTTTAAATATTTTTTATTAAAAATATATAGTGTGATTTGTTTTCTCTCTTGTTATATAAGTGCCCACATAATATAGCATTCCTGATACTGCCGCTTGACCCACAAAACCTAAAATATTTATGATCTGGCTCTTTATAGAAAAAGTTTGCTGACCCTTGTCCTAGATGAAGGACCTAAAATTGAGAAAAGCTGAATGATATTCCCAAGGTATTGGTTAGATCCCTTTCATCTCTTTGGTTCAGAATATTCTAATATTGTATGGGCTCTGGAGTGTCTGGTTTGAATCCTAACTCCACCTTCTATTAGCCTATTGATCTTAAACAAGTTATTTCACTTCTTTGTCTCAAGTTTTCTTATATGTAATATAGTGTTGTTGTGAGCGTTAAATAAGAGAATATATATGAAATGATTATAACACTGCCTTGCACATGGTAAGTGCTCAAAAATTGTTACTTATTGTTATAATTAGTATCAATGTGTTTAATTAGTAGGGTATCCTAAAGAGAAGGGATTAATTCACATCCTATCTTTCATTTTCTTACAATAGGAGTGAGGGTATCTCATCTCAGATCTGGGAAAGAATTGGCATTTATTCGCATTCTCATTTCTCAGCATGATTTGTTCATCCTTCTTTACAATAACTCCACAAGTTAATCCAAAAAAAATTATGTACTTCTAAAATACAAACATGCATGCATAATTTATAGTATTGATAAGAAAAAAAAACAGAGCACTTAAATGACAGCCACGCAGCACACCGGCCCTGAGTCCAACAGATGAGGGTGAGACCATTTTGTTCTCTGATCCTGTATATCCTAAGGACATTTTTACCATATTTAAGACTAATTGAACTGATCACATTCATTTCTATGATGGGGTTGAGAGTCAGCTGCTACTTGTTAGTTTTTTAACAAGACAATACAATATTTGATTGTATTCTGTGCAATGGTGAACTGTATTTTTGTCCATTCTTTTCTATGCTATTCACATAAAACATTATTTGCCCAGTTTATTGAGGCTCTTCATCTATTGCTTAGACTACAAAGCCATGATGCTGAACTAGATGAAATCCAGGGAGACAAATGCCCTATGTATTGGTTCATTTAGTATTTTACTCTGTTAGTTCTCTAGACTGTGGCAGCTCTAGTTAACTATACTTTTCATGCAAAGAAAAAGAAGACAGTTTCATTCCTTCCTCAGAGTTGAAATGAAGGAAGGCAGTATGTTTTCTGCTTTAATAAATCCAGAATTTTGGTTTCTAAGATGGACTCACTGCATGGTTGACAATTTGGGGGGAAATATTTGGTATAGGGAATAGGTTATGGCTTGGATTTGAAGAAGAATCACAACAAAAAGACCAGTTCAAACCTTTACTTATTAAAATGATAAGAATTGGTGTTGCCTGTAATTGCTTCCTCTGTGACTCCTGTGTTATGTTTGTTCAATTTACTGGTCCAAGCAAGATTTTACTTTTCGCAGGCCTGTAGATATAATCTCACAAACGAAAGCAGAATTTTTTTCTGTTTCAGACATTATCACAGTCATCTTCCTGAGGTTGCTATTGTTTATGATAAAAGGTGTACCTTAACGGGAAAAAAACCACCAAAACCCTGAGGTAGGAAAAATGCTGCCATGTTGAGTCTTAAAGAAATTAAGAAAATAAATTTGTTTCTGCTCAATATATCCATAATTAGATAGGTTGTTCAAAAGGCAAAATTTTGAGTAGCAAGCAGCGTGCAAAAGACCCATTTGTGGCAATCTACTCTGTAGATTTAAACGAGACCAAATCAGAAGAAATTCAAGGTCAATAAAAACCACTAGCATTTTATATTTGTCCAAATATAGTTCTACCATATTTCTGGAATGAGTTAAAGTAAAATAGCTTACAAATATGCATTCCCATAACGTCCACTTCTTCATCTAACATAGAATACATCGTGTTATAGTTATTAATTTAATTGTCTGAATCTACTTCTTGGACAGAACACCTATTTCATCTTGACCGCACATGTTATCCAATGTACTTAGCACAGTTCAAAATCTGAGATGCAGTAGGTCCTCACATTAGGTTGAATGAATGAATATTCACAAATGGATGAATTTTCTAAGGGGCACTATTATTATTTTATTTACTTAGACTTATTGCCATTTCAGGGACATATATATCAACTAATAGCCATGAACTATATATTAATACTTTGAGTTTCATACAAATACAAAGGAATGCCTTTGATGTTTATGTCATTCATTCACAGACATTTCCACTAATATCTGCACATCAATCAATTTCCAAATTAAATATATAATGCTCTGTTTTCACAGACTTATATTAAGTATTTGCAACAGGATTGAGATATTACCCTCTCTACTAAAATTACCTTTATTTCCCCAGCTATAAGTACTTACTTACTCTCTGATCTTCCACAACACATTTTCTGGGACTCTTGTTGAATTTACTTTCAGATTTCTGCCATGGTTTATTAGTCTGATTACATTTGCTCCCCACACTGCAGTTAGTTCTGCCTTGTAAAGTACTGCATAGTAGATTCTCAGATATTTGTGATTTTTTTAAAGAAATTTATGGAAAAAAACTCACAAAACTTACACAAGTTAAGACTTCAAAAATATTTTATTCTTACTGAGAGCATTTATCCCGAGCACGGAGATCACAGATCCATTGCCAGATCCATAGCCAGTCACTTCTACCTCAACATTTCCCTCCATTGAATAGGAGTGTCTATGAGAATCTTAGCTCTTCTTTTAGGGACTGCTAACTAGCCTCCCCCATTGTAGTGGTTGTTATTAATTAACTAGTTCTCATTTATTCAGTGAATATTTTACTGAGCAACTGTTGAACAAAAATGAATGGAACAATTTTTGTCCTCAAGTGGATCACTGTACAATCGGAGAAAAAAATAAGCAAACAAATAATTACATAGTAGAAGGTTAATGACTTTGAGACATGCATAAGAGACTGTGGGGTCATATAAGGGGGGCATTTGCACCTTCACTTTCCTCTTAGAGTGTTCTCTCATGTTCCCCACAGCATCAGACAATATATGCA
Organism: Phocoena phocoena; assembly: GCF_963924675.1. Classification (NCBI taxonomy): domain Eukaryota; kingdom Metazoa; phylum Chordata; class Mammalia; order Artiodactyla; family Phocoenidae; genus Phocoena; species Phocoena phocoena. The sequence goes on from NC_089222.1 coordinate 85,267,153, forward strand.
TCCTGTCAAGCCTCTCCTGCTCTCTCATTTTCTCCTTTGCCTTTTAAGAGTTACCTCTCAGTTGCTTTAAGTCAGAACCAGATGCAGCCTTTTAGTTTATTCCTTTTAAAAGGATGATAATCCCTGTCTCAAACACATCTAAGTAAACCAAACTGAGCCTTTTCCTCATACTACATTATTCATGCTGAAATGGAATATTGGTATGAATTAAATTAGGCCACAAATTGAAAGACAGAATACTTAAACAAGTCTCATTAATGAGAATACCCTTACCCCCGAAAGTGTTTAACAGGCTTGTACATATTAGTAGTAACAGCTATTTATTGAGTAATTACTATGTGCCAGTTCCTGTTCTAAGAGATTTATATGTAAAGTTCTATTATTCCACCCTCACTACTGCTCTTTTATATAGTCACTATTGTTATCTAATTTTACTGGTGTGAAATTGAGGCACAGAGAGGAATAAATTTGCCCAAAGTCAACTAAGTGTCAAGGTCAATATCCAGTCCCAAGAAATCTGATTCCAGAGCCTTACACTTTTAACAAGTTCACATAGTTCCTAGTAGCAAGTATCCAAATCAGAGCTTATCTTTATGTAACTCTAAAAAGCATTCACATTTTCTGTTTGCGGGGGGATAATCTTTATCCTAAAATAGATTTTAATAATGCTCTTTGTATTTCCCTTCAATTTGCATATATGCTGGGGAAGTGAGAGGTGATATGCAGAATAAATGAATGGACGGTTACCATGTTAGAAATAAAGAACATGTTTATTTATGATAAGTTATGTGATTCCCTAGAGGTAAATCTGTCTAAACTGTTTATATGTTAATAATCTAAGCAATTCTTTAAAATATGGATGCTACCATCTTTGTAATATTTAAGCCAGCAAAGACTTGGATGCATATTAGAAAATGCATCTCTGCTTAGTGTTCTACTCCACTGAAAAAGCTCTTCTCTTTTCTTTTTCTTCTCCTTCATCAACCTTCTAATTTTAAGTCTCTTCTGTTTCTCTCTTCATGTAACATCCTTTTTGTCTCAATGCAAATAGTAAAGTATGCTTTATTAAAACACTCACATATTGTTTCTTCATCTGTAAAATAAGCAATTGGATTAGATGATCTTAAAGGTTCCTATGGGAAGACTCTATGATCTATCTATGTATTTGATGGAGATCCCATTTTATTAAGAAAAATAACATACAGTAATCTGTAACCAAGATACATCAGGATAGTCATTGATGTAGAACATTTTTATCCAGAATTTAAAGTCTGGTTTTATTCATTACAGATTTTTAAAAATTCACTAAACTGCATCAAAGAAAAAAATATTAACTTTACCTTTTTTACGTATGTAATTTGCCTGTATAGGAAGGGCTGTGTAAGTCTACCCACTTTGAAGATCTAAATGCATAATCAGAGGGTGTTTATTGGAAAACTTATACTAGGTAACTGGTAACCTGGAACTTTAATTCAAGTCCCAGAAACATGATAATTAAAATGCTGGAGACGAGTCCTTGTTCATTTAAAAGGTACCCAGTTACATCTTATATCTTCCCAAATGTCCTTGACTCTTGATTTTTAAAGTCCTATTCATCTCAACCATTTCTCCATCACAGCCAACTATATTATACTAAACTCACCCTACTATATTTGATATGGCTCAGTGTATTTGTTATGGAACAGTACAGATTATTAAGGATAATAATCATGATCCTGAACCTTTCAGGATCATAACCTATGCTAAAGGAGTTAAGGTACTTTTGTGTTAGGATTTTTAAAAAATTCTTTTATTGTTTATCTCTTCAGCAAACAATGTTTTATTACAAAGTTTGCAAAGTCAAATGGGCCAATCCGCATTGATCCTGGCCACCCATTCTCCTGTGCCTTGAGTTACATATCAGCTGGTTACTCCTTAAGAATTAACTATGTGTTGTAGAGCTAAGGGAAGCTAGTTGAAAGAAAAATATATTCCCTGCCCTTTAGGAACTTGTGGAAACAAGTGGGATGGTGATAAATACGAATGTTAACAGTTGCCTCCTGAGCTGTTGGAAGGGTTAATAAATGAGTAAAGAGCAATTATAATTATATGGTGCTGTGAGAACCTGTAACACGCTCAAAGCAAAGATAGGCATTCTGACCTTCCAAAGATAAGGTGTACATAGTGCTAAAGCAAATAAAACAATGAGATGTGGGAGTATGAAGGTGGAATTTGCATTGATTGCTCTTCACTCCAGATAGTGAACCTCTGAAGTCCTGAGAGCTTGAACTGCCTCAGGTCAGGATACAGCTGGTCATGGTGGGAAGTGGAGAAGGAATGCAAGGAGATTCTCATTATTGTGCTTCCCCAAATGTAGGCTCATGGGGTCAACTACCAGTTTCTTTAGCCTCCTGGTACTTTGAATAACTTGGGATATCTTTTTTCAGTGTGTGAGTTGTATTAACCATCAGTTTATTATCTGTTTATTTTGTTAAAAGATAAAGTATTATGTTTTTCTGTTTTTAAACCTACTGTCAAATGAATACTCAGTGGTAGTTACATGAAAGTAGCAAAAAATAAATGACCATCTTTTATATATTTTGTCATTGGAGTGTTCAAAAGGACAACTCGATCTCTAGATCTCTATTTGCTTTACAAAGGTACTAGAGAATGGTCAGCATTTCTATTTGATTTTCTCAGTCCTTATCATTTGCTGATTGATCTAGAATCTCTTCAGGATCTCCAGATCTTCTATTTCTTCATCTATATTAGTGGTCTAGGTCTACTGACCTCATGTTGTTTATGAAGATTAATGGTTTGGTTGTTGAAAAACCCAATAGCTGAAAAGAAGCATGGGAATTGAGGAGTCCTCCTTGTCCTTTTAAATGATGCAGCTGCTATAGATTTTTAATGATCTAGGGAAAGTGATAAACTGAGCAGTTTGTCACATAATAGTCATTTTGCTATTGGACTTTTCCAGATTTGTTATTATTTTAATGCATCTATTTAAGAATTCTTGGGTTTAGGTTCCAAATTATCTGAGTTAATCTTTAAAGTTGACTGTCCTTTGAATAGCTAATAGAAAGTTACCTCAAGTGCAGACAGATCTTCACTTTTATAGCATAGCCTATATATGCCAAATATAATATTGATTTGTATATGCCAAATCAATTGTTGCTGTAGTTCATTATATTATACTGACAATTTAGGGGGGAAATGACTGGTAATACATTATATATAAATGTTTATTTTAAAGGGAAAATATAATAGATTTGTCCTACTTCATAAAATATGCAAACTAGTATTAGAAAATTGGAGCATTTACACTTACAATCTGTAAAATCTGTCAAGTGACCTCTTGTACTCTCTTTTCTCTGTTTATTTTCACTCAATGTGCTGTAGGTCACAAATGCTGTTAAGAACTCTAGTATCTCCACAAAGAATTTTGTCAAATCTTAGCACCCTATTTTCCACTCCTCCTTCAACCTGAGACTTTGATGATTTCAGGAATGTGCTGAACAATGGAGTCTTGAAGCAGTTACCATCTATATTAGTTTCCTGTGACAGCAAAACATAATTACTACAAACTAGGTGATTTAATATATCAGAAACTTCTCACAATTCTGGAGGTCAGAAGTCCAAAATCAGTATCAATGGGCTGAGATCAAGGTGTTGGAAGGGCTTTGTTCTTTCTGGAGAGAATGTGTTTCCTTGCCTTTTCCAGCCTCTGGTGACTGTCAACATTTCTTGGCTTGTGGCTGTATCACTTCAATCTCTGCTTTCATGGCCAATTAACTTGTCCTCCTGTGTCTGCGTGAAATCTCCCTCTTATAAGGATACCTCTGATTGCATTTAGGGCACATCTAGATAACTCAGGACAGTCTCCCCATCTTAAAATCCTTAACTTAATTACATCTGCATAGTCCTTTTTTTCATATAAGGTAACAAACACAGGTTCCAGGGATCAGGATGTGGCTATCATTTGTGCAGAGGGGGGCTTATTTAGCCTAGCAGACCATTTTTCTCTATGCACCTATTCTCCCTCTCCTGCCTTGTTCTCCCTTCATTTCTACTAGCACACTCAGCCAGACCAAGAAAATGCAAGAGATGTCCAAAGACTTCACTTTCCTATTCACTCTTTATACTTTCGGTTGAACAAGTGGGCAAGTCACATGACAGATCCAAGCATTAAGATTTTATAAGATTGGATAAGGTAGGTTCATGAGCAATGGGCTGCAGATTTGTGTTTTTTGTGTGTTTTTTTGGGCCTGATTCACATAATTTCCATCTTAATTCTAAGGACATTTGCCTGAAGAGAGCCAGTTCCGCCTTCCTCAGCGTTAACCTTCCTCCATCATCGTGCCTAAGGCAAGGGGAATCCAACGACTCAATCAAATGTCAGCTCCCTGTCACACTCCATTCAGGAAAACTGTATGCTGTAGCAGTGGGTCTTGAGTGTTTATCCTCAGGCTACCTAATGAAGAGGGACATTGCAGAAAGGTGGCTGTGGGGAAAACATCTGGAAGAAATAAATTTCCTAAGATCAAAGGGCTCCGCGGGCAGCCCAGAGGGTCCTCAGGGTGCTCCTCAGAGCAAACAAACAATTCTCCTGATGAGTCACTGCAATTTTTTTCTGCCAGAAGCCCACATGTGTTGCAAGATCTCAAGGAAAAGGAGTGGAGTAAGGAGAGAAAAGTGATTTTTAAAAGATCTTAACCATATGAATAAAAGAAATCTCAACATGATTACAATCCTTTAATATACCCACCATCCTTAACAGTGTATCACTTATTGCGGCAGATTAAAATTATGGATAACAAAATATTTTTTAAAACGCGCAAAAAGCCACCAGGACAAAGAGAGGACGTTTGGGAAGAATACGACACTCTGAAACAACATATTTTTTTTTTTTTCTCTAACAACACGTGAAAATTGGCAGAGGAAGGTGAAGCCCAGGACTATGTCCCGAACCCTAGCCAGCGGCATTTTTCTGAGAAAAAAAAGTTACTTATGAATCAGTACAGCCATGCTTTGTTCTGCATGAGTGTTTTAATAGAGCGAGTGTAATATAAGGATCAGGTGGGCTCGTGGGAATGGAACAAAAGGTTTTTTAAAATTAAAGCAAAATAATTATAGCTCTAGGTGCAAAGCAAGCATACTCCAGCAGTTGATAGCAAGGACCTGCTCAGAATGGAGAAGGGAGGGCGCATGCTGGAAGTTTTTTTCCTTCTTCTTTTTTTTTTTTATTCACTAACAAAGGGTTTTAATAGGTAACAGTTGTAAAGCTGTCTTTGAAAGTAATTAATGCACCCACACAAAAATTTATTAAAATGAAAATTTAAGGAATTGTCTAAAATGAATTAATTAACAAAAAAAAGAACATCATGCCTTTCTTATTTTTTAAAGACGGAGAGAAGGTTAAGCAAAGCAGATTTTTGTGAGATTACATTTTAAAATGTTCCTGGTTTATTTAGTATCTGAATAGCCCTAAAAAAGAGAGTTGGTGGGATTTATTATTATCCGCCCCCTTTGGAAATACTAAATTGGGACAGATATAAAATGGGGATTAATTTGATGTGCCTGAGACTCCAAATGCCTCAAGATTATGATATCTCCTTATAAAATGGCCAAAGTTTTTAATAAGTTTTCAGAGACCTGTAGTAAACAGAATGTAGTGTTCAAAAGAAGAGAAAGGTGAGTATTTTTTCTCACATGGTCTTCATCCTGCACAGTTCTTAACCAAGCCATTAGAGCTATACTTCCTATTGTGACCTCATGCAACACGAAAGGAAAGCTGCAAAGTGTGGTGTTAGAAATTTTTACCTCATGTATTTCCTGTCTCTACAGAAAAAAAAAAAGTTAATTGCATTTATCCTGTTTCTACAAGAATTTTTAATCACTACATTTGTTTTTCTTCCTTTTTTCATTTGTACTATTTCATACTGTGATATAAAGTAGAATATGTACAACTTGCTGAGCATTTACCCTTTACTGTGAGAATCATTTCTAGTCGATTATAAAAGTACCCGTTTTCAGCAAGTTCTTATACCTCAAAAACTTTTAGGTTCTGAACTTGAGTATATCTTCAAAAGTCAAGTTCTCTAGACCTTCCATGCTGAAAAATCATTGGAAATTGCTGCCTTCCCTCGAATATTGTTTTGTTCTGTCAAGGCCAGAATCTGGCTATGCAAAAAAAATGTGAGTAAGAAAGAAAATTGTTTGGAAGCTACATTTGAAAAATAGCTCTGATGCCATATAAAAATACATAATTGTAATTTTGAAAATAATTTTCTTTAAATGTATGGTTATAAGACAACTTATATAGTGGAGAAAACACTCCCTAGTACACATATGATCTGTGAATTCTGAGTACGTTTGCTTGGATTCTGCCTTCATTTTCTCTTAAATGGCCATTATTATCATATCTTTATAATCCTTTGAACTATTTTCAGATTTTTCTTTTTCGTTTTCAAGACTGGATTTAGTTGGTGTGAGTAGTGTGGCACTATTGGTATAGTATTCTTACCTGTGACAAACAGGCATATTTGTGAAGCTCCTTGGTGAAGACACTTTGCATTTAAGTAATTATACACTCCTCATGATCTTTGTCCTTTAGTCCTTTGTTTCTCTGGGGATATGACTGAAAGAAGGAAAATCAAGGGGAAAATGTGTTTGTAGTACCAAGAACTTTCTGTTTTCATGGTATTGATTCCTGTTCCAACTCCTTACCATATAATTTTAAACTATTGTACCTATTGGCCACTGAACCGGAATGGTATATTATATATCTATTGCTGCTGTAACAAATGACTACAAATTTACCAGCTTATAACACCACAAATTTATTATTTCATAGTTATGCAGATCAGAAGTTTGGGTTGGCTCAACTGATTTGTCTTCTCCAGGTTTCACAAGACCAGACTTGTATCATACTGCCAGGTTCTTAACTGGAGGCTCTGGGAAGAATCTGCTTCCAGGCTCATTCAGTTCCTTGTGATTATGGGACTAAGTCTCCATTTTTTGTTGGCTCTCAGTTGCAGACCATCCTCAGCTTTTTGCACATGGGCCCCTATATCTCTGTGCAGGCAAGAGTACCTCACATCATTATCACCCTTGGAATCTCTCTGACTTCCCCTTATACCACGTCTCTTTTCCAAATTCCAGCCAGAAAAAGTTCTCTGCTATTGAGGTAATTAGATTGGGCCCACCTTGATAATCTAGGATACCTTTCTATTTTAAGGTCCATAACTTTAACTGCCTCAGCTAGTTCCTTTTCCATGTAACATAACATTTTGCCATGTACTAAAGGTTCTAGGTTTTAGAGAGTGGACACTTTGGGGATGCAATTATTTTGCCTACTACAGATGAATTCTAGAATAATGGGTCACTTCCAATATTTATTTTTGGAGTACTCTGAGTATTCTTTTTTTGCTCTAGAAGCGGAAGGAAAGGCAGTATGAATACTTACAAAATCTATTAGTAGGTTTTCTCCTAGAAAAATTAAACGTTCATCCTCATATATCTCATGGTAAAAAGTATTTTTTCTCACTTGATAAATAGAACAACTAGGGCACAGGAAAAAAACATGTTGATCATTAGAGCCTGAGCTAGACTGGAAGTTTTCAGGCTTATGGTGACAGATTTTATTCATTGCCACCCTTTTATTCTCCCCAGAGCGTGCTAGAACCATAGTGGTAGCCCAACTGGGAAAGGAAAGTAAGCCAAGATTGAATAAACCTGAAATGGGATTACTAAAATATCAGTAGAGATGATTTACATGGAGGGCTGAGATAAATGCAGTTATAACCTGACAGGAAATAGGAAAATCTCAAGTCTCTCACTGGCACCTAAGAGAGTATGATGTGGTGAGTGAAGGCATGACATAAGGCATAGTGAAATTGGTCAGATACATGGCAGCATTCTGATGGAGGGGTTAACAAGGTGGACTAAGGTTGCAGTAGGAGGGATCTGAGTTGACTAAGGACCTCAGTTTACAGCTGAAATTAAACTGGAAGTTTCTAGTGCCCCAGGGAAAAGGGACCAGAAATAAATCTTTTGGTAAGGTTGAAGGAAGGACTAAGAAGGTCAAAAGGACCTTGGTCCTTTTGGTCAAAGGGAGATAAGGAATAGGAACTGGGGACAAATTTCATCTACATTTCACAGTTTTGCTCAGGTGGGTTCTGATGTCTGGGATATAAGCGTTGCTTTGGACATTAAGGGATAAATACAGGTAAATCCACTAGATTGTAATTTGTTATACCCTTTCTTCAAGTAAGAAATTAGCTCATCCTAACAATCTACCATCTTATTTGTTTTAAAATATGGCTGTATATCTCAGATTAAAATAAAAAATAGGAAGGAGGATTTTCCAGCTAAAAGACTAATTTCCCAAGTGAAAACGGGGAATATAAAGACAATCAAATTGTAAAACTTTAACAATAACTAAACTTTGGACTCTATTTAAAGATGGAAGAATGAAAATATACTAATATATTTTTAAAGTCAGTTTTTACTTCTAATTTAATAAATCCAATGTAAGTAACCAACCACTTATCAACTAATAGGAAGGATAGTTGAAGGTAGATAGTGTGTATTTATATTTTTTTCTCAAAATATGTTCTACTACGCTGTTCCTGTATTTACGCTGATTCGATTTATAAATTATTTGTCAACATGTGCCATTACTAAATACTAAGTGCCTAAATAAGTTATGTGTAATGAACATTTTTTGAGTGCAGTATAGGATAGCAGAAAAATTACTGGGAAACTTATAAAAATTCCTGAATTCCCATCTTTACCTCATCACATGTTAGATATATGATATTAAGCATGTCAATTAATCACATATAGCCTGTTTTCCTCACTTGTAGAATATAGTATCTCTCCCACTTACTTTCCAGAATTGATGTCTAAATCAGATGAAATAAAGATACCTTAAGGCCTTTAACGATTGTGAAATACTATGAAAAAATTATGTTTTAAATAAATAGAAATAATTCTCATTATTACAGCTAAAGCATGGTCTGTGTCCTCAAATATATGCAGTCTAGTTAAAATGTTGAAATTAGTTTATTATTCTTTATTTGATTTTTTTCATATCTGTTGTCAAATCTCCATGTCATTTCTTTTTTTTTTTTTTTTTTTTGCGGTATGCGGGCCTCTCACTGTTGTGGCCTCTCCCGTTGCGGAGCACAGGCTCCGGATGCGCAGGCTCAGCGGCCATGGCTCACGGGCCCAGCCGCTCCGCGGCATTTGGGATCTTCCCGGACCAGGGCACGAACCCGTGTCCCCTGCATCGGCAGGCGGACTCTCAACCACTGCGCCACCAGGGAAGTCCTGCATGTCATTGCTTATGTGTCTGATGAGTTGCTATTCACAATAGTAAGTAGTGTTGGTTTTCAATGTTATTGTAATTGTTAGAGCTAATATTCAAAATCAGGACAGTATTAAATGTCAGTGCACTATCAAAGACAATTAACAGGGAGGAATGTAAAATTACTGATTAAAAACATGCAGAATCACTAAAATATTATATATCTTGCTATATATTTTATTTTTGTTAATTAAGTAGTTCATTAGTCATAAGTTCCAAAACCAATGAAAAGAGTCAGAAGCTTAAGGGTTGACTTGGAGATAAGGGACACTTTTTTATGTATGTGTTTGTTGGTTGGTTGTTTGTTTTATATCCCATTTCCATTTCTCCAAGTCCCTACCCTCATCTATTTATTTTGGCTTGGTTCAGATTGTAGAGCCAATAGTTCTTTACACTGAGCTAATGGATGGTTAGAGAGTGCAGGGATCAGTTTAGAGTTTATATGGGCCTTTTGAAAATGCATGCAAATATGCTTCATATGTATGTGTATGCATATTTTTAAAGTATGCAACACCTAATTTGTATGTGTTGGTAGATGTGCCCTTTCTTTCTTCCTTGGAGAGGTTCATGGATTTTATTTATTCTCAAAGGGGTACATGAGCTTAAAAGCACTTGGAGCTGCTGAATTACAGATTGGTACCTAAGTGAGCATCAGTTAAAGGGAGTAATTTTCCTTCCCCACTCCCTTTTCAACTATCGCAGTTGTGTCCCAGACATTTGAGTTGGAGTAAATAGTAGTTAAAAAAAGATCAGAGGTCCAACCAGTGGGAAGGGGATGAGAGAGTACCTCTGTAATGGCTGTCTCTCTTTCTTTCCTACTTTCTCACCTTCTTACTTTATTGCTTTTATGCTTAATCGATCAATTGTTTTCTTGCTTTTCCTTCCTTCCTTCCCTTCCTTCCTTCTTTTCTTCCCTCCTTCTCTCCCTCCTCCCTTCCTTTTTCTTTTTTTATTCAATTACTCCTCTTCAGAGGAGAAAGATTAAGCAAGCATTATTTTCAGTAAGCGTCAAAGAATATATTTTTTTAATGCTGTAGCAGTAACCCTTTCCTCATTCCCTTCCCATTTCCTTTTCCATTGATCTGAATTTATTCATTTTACTACTATCTCAGTTTTGAGAGCATTATTTTCCATCTACCAGAAGCAGTAGTGCTCTGTAGAAGTCAGTTCTATAGCAGAAATCATTTAGAAACCAGTAGAAAGGAAAAGTACTACCTGTAAAAAAAGTCCATCACTTTCTTTTTCAACATTTTAGCTCCCTACTTGAATATCATCATCTAAGCTAAAATTTCCCCCAATGAATAAATAAATTGATTTGTGAATTGTTTAACATAGAAAATAGTTGAAATTAAACTGTAATTCTTCTATTTAGTGGTATAATTGAGTTGTTTTAGGGACATGGACAAGGCCATCTCTAACTTCTATGAAGGATAAAAAAAGATTACAATTTTTACCATCTTGAACAAGAACTTCCTATTACCATAAAGAATGAATGGCTATCTTCACTTTTTCATTTTACCCAAGAATATCATTATATCATCATCAATTTTTTTAGAGAGAATGAGTTTGGGAAAGGAAGAAAAAGATGATTATAATATTATGGATTTCTGTTGACAGTTGAAAATGTTGTTATGCAGAGTTTTCCCTGTGCCCTATTCTTGTAGGATTAGAATTTTCCAGTTGGATTGACTTGGCTGTCAAAAAGTCAAGTTGATTTTTCTTTCCCCAGATTAAGTTGATAATTGGCTGAATAAAATGTTAATAACAATTAGGAAAGGTAGGATTTTAAAGCTACTTAACAAAACAAACTTTGTGGGACTATTTTTTTTTTATTTTTGGTAAACTCCCCAGAGAACACATTGTATAAAGTTATGACTTCCTGTTCCATGAAGTATTTCTTCCTTGACCTACCTGCCATAACTGCTTAGCTTACACTTAAAGAAAAAAAGGTTTCCATTCCACTATTGAATCTTTAAAGAAAAATCAAGGTACAGTCTTTCTTTTTCACACAAAAGCATTCAGAGCACTAGTTTTAAAGAGAGCTTAATTCTTGCACTAGATGTTTTTAACTCTCTTTTTTTGTTCAAAACACAGGAATGCTACCCTCTCTTGTCTTTCTTAACATCTGCAGGACGTTTTTCCTTTTCTGTGCCCAGTTCAGATTGTCTTGCTTTCAATACCAGCTACTCTCTCTCATTTTTCCTCCACTACTGTTTCACCCTTTCCTTCTTTCTCTTGCTTTGCCTCAGTCTTCTTACTTTCCCCCTGTATTCCTCATACTTAGAATTGTCTGTAACTTCTCATCTGGACAAACATCTCCTAGTTTTGACCTAGACTCAAATCCCATTTCTTAATTGTTCTCTTCTAAGTAGCCATCCTCTTCTCTACCAATAATTTCTTTTGGTAACCATCCCAACCTCATTAGGCTATGTAGGTATTTTAAACAAATAAGCAAAAATAAATTCAAATTTATCTGCCTTGCTAGTCAAAATGCTTTTCTTAGAGGTTGGGGACTCTTTGATGTCTTCTGAAGAGTACATATCACTTTATCTTTTCAGTAAAGGTGGCAATATCTTGTTGCATTAGCAAAAATTGAAAACTGTATGTTTCATGTATATTGGTCATCTAGATATCACTCAGACATCAAATGGTTTATTTATTTAAAGCATATCAATGACACTTTTCCTGAAGTGAATCTTATATTTTCAACCTTCTTAAACAAAGTTTTGCAAACATGAGTTAATCTTTATATAATGATTCTGTGATCATCATTACTGTATTAGTTTCCTAGGGCTACTGTAACAAAGTACCATAAACAGGATGCCTTAAACAACAGAAATATACAGTGTCAGAGTTCTGGCAGGTAGAATCAGCAGGGTTGGTTTCTTCTGAGGGTTGTGAGAAGAAATCTGTACCATCCTTCTTTCCTAACTTCTGATTGTTTGCTGGCAATCTTTGGCTTGTAGAAGTATCTCTCTGATTTCTGTCATCTTCAGATAGTGTTCTCCCCATGTGCATATGTGTGTCCAAAATCCCCCTTTTTATAAAGACACCAATCATATTGGATTGGAGTCCATTCTACTCCAGTATGACCTCATCTTAACTAATTGTATCTGCAATGACCCTATTTCCAAATTAAGTCACATTCTGAGTTATTGGGGGTTAGAACTTCAACATATGAATTTTGAGGGGATATGATTCAACCCATAACAAATATAAATATTTTTTTGTATGGACCTCTACCACACTGATTTCTGTAGGACACAATTATAGATGTTTGCAAACTGTACATAGTTCTCAGCCTTGGATACTTCATCTCTCCCCTACTCCTTTCTTCCTCTTCACTCTGAGACACAGAGTGATTATTTCTTACAGTTCCCATTGTGCTTTCTTCTGGAAGTATCTCATCTTTCCATCTAACATGAATGGAGGTCCCAGATAACTAATGCTACTATGTAGTAAGGAAGTATACATAGGTTCCAAGTTAAAGTCTCACTGATGAATAAAGATAAGTTTGGACAATCATGTGTACTTTATGGCATTTTTTTTTTTTTTTTTAGTTTCTCAAGGACTCTATTTTCTCTTTTCTGGGTTCATGACCATGTTAAATCGAGATATAGTTATAGGTGAATATGAGAAGGCTGGGTAATAGAGGTATTAATGTATTATTTTCTCATGACAGATATGAAAGTTAAAGCAATATATCTGATTAAAATAGTAGAAATTGTATTATCCTGTCTACTAGTTACGCAGGAGTTTACCCATTAGTATAGGAAAATCAGAGTTTTCCTTAGAATTCTGTAAGGTGTGAAATCTGAGTAGAACAGACTTATCCTTTTGTATAGTGTCTATCACACTGAGATCATTCAGCAAACATAATGGTAGTGCAGAACTGTGTTGAAGTCAAATGCTGTGAGTGGGAAAGGAAATGTGCACATTTAGTTCTTATCAGGTAGTCCTTCCTGGCTGGATGAGGGGCCTGTGCCCACAGGTGCTGACCTACGAGGAGTGGCCCATGTGGTTCTCAGGGTACCATGTTGATGAGCCACCCACCGTGGTTCCAGTTTTGGCAGCCACAGCTAAATTGGCTCTTTGATCTTTGGAGTGACTGCCACAGTCCTGCCACAGTGACTGTCTCTCTTTGTTTTGCCCCTCCCTTTTTTCATTACTCCCACCTGGCACTATAGGACAAAAAAATGAGAGGTGGGAGGAGGTTGGGAGGGGACACTTCAGGAACACAGCTTTGCCAAATATGAAAAGCTACTTAAGCAGTTCTGGTTCCAAAAGCTCATGTATAACATTTCTGCCAACCCATTAGTGAATACATTTTATTTTATATATCATTCAACAGTCTGCTAAAATTCACTTTCCCTGATTCGGCTTTCTCATTACCAGGGTCTTAGAGCTGCCATAAAAATAGTCTTAGAAATAGTCTCCCTTCATAAATATATGAATATGCTTAGAAATATTTATTTCATCTTATGCCTTGATATTTTAAGATCAATTCCTCTAATATATCAATATTTGAAAATCAGCTTTGGTGACTTGATTGTATTGGTCATATTTTTTAAACTGTATGAAATTTTTGTTGAAAAGTTTTAATAGAGTATGCAATAGTCTCTCTATTCTAATGCAGTATTTGAACAAAAATGTAAACATGACAATACCCATTTTATAGCTGAAAAAGTGAAAATCTGAGGTACTAAATATGTTATTTAAGATTATACAGGGTGTTGGTGTCATTCTACCCATTTGATACTGCTAGTATCATTGGATACTCTGAAATTTAGGAATTTAGCATATGCTCTATGAGACGATAGAAATATTTTCTCCACATTAACTTGATAATATCATTTAGGTATCATAGATAAGGAGACAGAAAACTGAGACATTAGGGGATATTAAATGACTTGTAGCAAATCACATAGCAAGGTCACAGGAAAGCTGACAAGGTCTTGGACTCCTTCACTGTGTGAACTAGCCATGACTAGTTTTCTGACAAGAAATATTTTTCTCCTTTGGGGAATCCCACTTTTCACATTTGTAAAGGTTGGAGACTTTCACTGAAAAAGTAATGCCTCAAGGGACAAGGACCTTTTGAGAAATTTAAGGTTTTAATCTCAACCTAGTACAGTCAAATATATTGATCACCACTTAATAATTTATGAATATTTCTAAAATTCTTGTTTAGACAGAATTAAATCACCTTTCCCCTCCATCATTATCCAGTTATCACTTAGTGAAATATTTAGATATTAGGTATTTATGTACATACGTAAAAATGCGTAAGTTTGGAAACTGTAAAGTATATGGAATTTATTTGAGAAAATGTTATAAAAAAAAAATCAACTTTGAACTGTTTCTGTTCTAATGTCTGCTTGTCATCATTTTTAACCAGAAGATTAAATTTCCCTAAATAAGTCTGGAGAATCAGGTAGTTAATAAGGAAAGAGAGACTCAACCTGGCCAAAATTTTACTAAGTCATTGTTACCAATCTAGGTATCCCAGGGAAAGAGTACATGAAGTAGTCTTCCATACTTCTTCTTTCTACCAATTAGGGTTTCTAACTGAGAAATAAGCAGATTCTAGAAAGCTCTGACTGCCCAGGAGATCCCACTCAGGCTACTGTGGCTCAGAAAATCCCTGTGCTTATTAATTGGTCTGCTGATTTCCCCATCTCCTGATCTCAGGTAGAGGCCATCGAATAAGAACCAATAATGGAGGGTCCAGGCAGCTCCTTATCCCAAAGGAATCCTCAAAAGAGAAATCTTACATACACATTCAAGTAAATGAGAAGAGCCTTTGTGAAGCCCATCCAATGACCCCCTCCATGAAGAAATACCCCCATTTCACCTACAACCAGCTCTATCACCATCAGTAAATGTGTGTTCCACTAATATTTGCTCTATACTTTAGATCAAGAACTGGAGACGGCTGGTCTAAATCAAGGTCAAGTGAGAAGAAAGTATGTGGAAAAGGCATCAGGGTGCCTGGAGTTGGAGAATGCTGTTAGTTAGCTGGTAGTTAGCAAACTTAGCAGCATCGGGTTGTCTGAGGAGAGCCTATGACTGTACTGAGTGCTGGCTTCCGCAGTGAGTCCCAAATAAGCTTTTACATCTCCACTAAATGAAATGTAACATTGTATTAATCACTTGGAAAATTAAGATTTTTTTGTCTATTATTAACTGGTAAATTCTTGTGTCATCTCTCTCTATTTTGTGGGTCAGCTCTGTTTTCTTAAACACAACCATTTCAACTATATTATTAACATTCTCAAAGGAAATTCTACCAGACTACCAAGTCCAATTTGCTTTAGCTAAGACTTACTTACATTTATTGTCTAAGGCAGGCTTACATATTATATGTGTCATTTGGCTCAGAAACAGAAAATTTTAGTTGTATTAATAAGCTTTAACTCTGAATGCTTCAAATGCCATATATTGTGCATCTATTCTGGGCTAATTTCTATGCTTTGTACCCTACTACATTACCTCCCTTAATTTTCACAACAAACCATTTTAGAGATAAGAGAATTGAGCCTCAGAGAACCTAATTAATTTGACGGGGGGCACACAGCTAATAAGTGACCAAGCAAGGATTCAAACCTAAGCCTTTCTGACTCAAGGTCTTCCTCTCACTTTTTAAACCACTGTCTCATTCTGCTTCTAAAGGTATAGAAGATTCTGAATTACCTTCTAAGAGTTTGTGAAGTTTTAATAATGGAGAAGGGGGCTGCCATAGCACGTTTCTGTGGTGCTAGTTTTTATTATCTAAAACATGCCCAATTCAAGCTAGTTGCCAGTTCGTCCCAAGTGCTAGCCTGTTGATACCTTAAATGCTATTTTCCAGTCTTATTTTATGAGACATGCCTCTCATTAAATATAGAAGTTTAGCTCAATTCTCAAATTAACCTCAAAAGTACCTTAATTTTGCTAGGTTAAAAATAATAACATAAATATTATATGTGACTAGGTAACTATAAAGTAGTGGAACTGATTTTTGGTGGGTGTTAGTGGCACTGGTCTCATTGTTTAGAATGAATCCACATAGTGCATATCCAGATTTACCACTTGTGAGTTTCATAATCTATTAAATGGAGATGGTAATAGTACCTACTTTGTAATATTGTGAGGATTAAATGAGGTAATATATGTAAAGTTCTTAGATCAGTTCCTAGCATATAGTAAGCACTCAATAAATGGTAAACTTATTATATATGAGTATTGCAGAAATAAAAATCAAACCATAACTGGTAGGTGCTTGGTACATGTCAGGAGCTCAATACATATCTGTTGAATAAATTAATACATTGTATCAGTTCTTCAAACTGGCTAGTGGTTAATGATTTATGGTAAATGCAGTATTCTGCTGGCTGCCTCACTATTGAGTTTAATATAAAACAAAATGTTTAATGTCGTTAAGAACTCTACGCAATCTTCAGGAGCATTTCCTAGCTCTGAAAGAGGTTTTTTTTTGGTATTGGGGTATCATTTCTTTTCCTCAACATTTTCACTCTTAGTACTGTATAGCCTGTACTCTCTGGCTAGAGTTATATGTGTGACCAATGAATGGATATAGATTTTCCCCTTCCTTTATTGGTCATGCAGATATGATTTATCTTATGGCTTAATGAAAACAGAAGCTGTACAAGTATGTACATAGTGAAAGAAGATAGATGGGCTGGAAAAAAACAAAAAGTCAGTATGTGTTGTGAATGCTTCCTATTTGCCTAAGACAACTGAAAACCCTGGAGATACTGCTTACTTTTCTGGTGATGTCAAGATATCACAGTTTAGGGAGCCTTTTTTTCTTAAGAAATTCATTTTAAAATCCTGAAATGTTTATCATTATGTACCTAAATTTATCATGCTTTAAATACCATAGTTTCTAAATAGTAATCGAATTCTAATAAAAGTTCAAAGGTTTGCCTCTCTCTAGAATGTTCTTCTACCAGTGATATTTCTACTCTATCTTTAGAAATAGTCCATGCATCACTTCTAGAAGCCCTGCCTCATACTTTTAGGCATATTTATGTCATTCCCTTTGTTATAGTGTATTATATTGGGTTGACCCAAAAGTTTGTTTGGGTTTTTTGGTAAGATGTTACTGAAAAACCAGAATGAACTTTTTGGCCAACCCAATCGTTTTCTGTTTAGATTTTCCCTTTTTGAATCTAGTGGCTAAATTGTGAGCTTCTTGAAGATGAGGATAGTGCTTTATTTATCTCTTGATATATAGTATTATTCAGTTCCTAGGATAGAGTAGGTGCTCAATAACTATATACCCAATAAATTAATGAACTTGCAGACACACACACACACACACACACACACACACACACACACACACATTAGATCAAGGCATGAATAAAATGTCCTATAACTTTGCATGTTCCTTAAGTGCTTGTAAACCTTTTAACATTGAATAGACTGATATACTTCCGGATGTTCTAGTCACCTCGAGGGAAACTTTCTAATCTTTGAAAAAAAAATTTTTTTTTTTTTTACCTTTTCTTATTCTTTGTTTTTACTTTGAGCGTCACTTTTGCACATGGATTCAAGTGTGCTGTCAAGTACTGATTGTTTGACTGGACCATACAGTGTTACGAATCCTTAGTTTTATTCACACACTGCCTGTTTGGTGGCTTTGTTCAAGTACATAATCTTATGTTATATAATAAGTACATGGATTGTGTCAGTTAACTGGAAAAGTCTTACTTTCAAAAGCAGTTCTCAGCATTTAATACAGTGCTTGGCATATAGTTGGGACTCAGTAAATGTTTGTGGAATGCATGAATAAATCAGCCATTATTGTTAACTGTTTTGAAGATTAGGTATGAGATTTAAAAAAAAAAAAAAAAAGACTAAATGAAATGCCCAGTATCAGACAGTCGATGAGAGCAAATCTGACACTCATAATTCTTACCTCTGTAGAGTCTCTCAGTCGTTACAGAGGCTCACTGAGAAGTGCCGTATATGTCTGATTTCTCAACTTCACCCTGCAGTAAACTTTTGCAATCTGAAGGCTAGAGACCGCTTTTGTAAATGTTGTCTGCCCGATAACTGTGTTGGCACCGAGGAGGCCTTAGCAGATAAAGTTGAGGAACATATGGCTCCCATCTGAATACAAATTGGTGGACATAACATGGTAATTCAGCAGAGATGTCCTCTATATTGTAAACTGAAAGAGTATGATTAGAGGTGTTTATAAACGGCATCTGAATTCCCCCCCACCCCTTTTCCACTGTAGTTTTATTGGCCTGAATCATAGCCATCTAGCGTCCCAGTCTCACCGCATTATTTGTTAAAGTGGCCAGCGTGAGGAATTATTAATTAAAGCTAACAAATCACCCTGACGAGCTGTGCCCTGGCATGGCTGAAGGTTGATTGGCGAAAGTGTTCTCCTTTGGAGAAAAGACTTTTTGTGCTCGTGACGCAGTCAGGGACGGATTATTGAATATGCAAGTTAGAAGAAAAATCACAGGACAAGCAAATTGAGTATTTACTGGCAAATAATTGCTCTCTTAAGCTGTGGCTCTCTTCCTAAATTCTTAACATTCCCGAGGGTTAGAAAGAAACACAGAAAAATGCATCGGTACAGAGTACATTTCAAAAAAATTACATAGGCTGATGTTTCAGACTTGTGCAGGTAAGTGTGATTGTGTGTGCATGGAAAGTGAAACAACAAAGCGAAGCAAGAGTAAGGGGGAAATTTTTAATCTGGTGGGTTTTTTTAAATCAATTTGTTGTTTATTGGAATACTGCTCGGCATATTTCTACGTTGACTGAGAATTCAGTTTCAGTGCTGAATTTATTGTGAAAGTTAGAGAAATGAGGAGGGAGGTTTTCTCAGAGTTACTTTGTGTCTTTAGTAGCAGAAGAGTATGTTAATGTTTTGCCCCAAAAAATAGTTATAAACTTTGCTCAGATATTTGTGGGTATTTGTATGAAATTATTGCTTGATTTAAGGCTCTTCAGTTATTCTCAATATTGTTAATTATGACCTGTCTTAACAGTGTCCTGAACACATTTGGGTACAACTATTGCGTTTATTTTTCAAAGTAAACTCTGTTTTACATTAGCACCGAGCTGGTCCTTGTTCAGAGTTTCTAAAGGGACGTTACAGTTCTGGAATAGTTCCTTAAACTCCGGGCTTCTGTAATAACCAAAGTGTCCTTATTGTCAATTGTGTGGTCTTTTTAGCTGACGTATTAATCAAACTACTGAGTTCTGTGGACACTGTAAGATAAGTGAGACTAGAGACTTTTTCAAAAGCAAATTTAAATACATAAAAATACGAGTGTGGAAATGAAGGCTCATTCTATGTATGAAATGTTGACATATAGAAACAGAGGTATACTGCTAAGTACAGCTAGGTTATGTGAACAATATTATCAAAACACATATATCCACTGAGGATGAACTTCATATTCTGTGAAAATGTGCTTTCATCAACAACAAACTGTTTTTGAAATGAGAGTAATTGGCTGGCGAAATAGCATTTTAGGATTATAATAACTATGAATAACATGGATTTAAAACAAAGGCATAAACATAATTTAAACTAAATTAATTAATAATTGCAAAGTGCTTTAACAATAAAACATCTACATGATAGTAATAATAATAGGAATAATAATAAAAATGGAAAGTCTGGCAATCACTCAAAAATTAAATCAGACAACTCTCATAAGGTTTTAGACAATCAGGATTTAAAAATATAAATATAAAAAACATATTTTACCTTCTTATCTGTTCCTTGAACCATGCAATATTGTGCTGGTTAAGATTTTTCTTACTATATCCTATTTTATTAAAAAATGGCTTCCCTTAATATGTAGAATAGAGCTCAGAAGAAAGTTTTAAAAATATATTTTTTAAAGGTTTAATTCCCACTGGATAACATTCTGTCCTCAGATTTCAAGAGGCAGCCTCCTTAAAGTTTTTTGTGACTATTTGAGGGCACAATTTGGCCCATTATTTTCAAAGGGGGCATTTAAAGCATATGTTCAAAGACTAAACCATCTGCCTGCTTTATTATGAATACCACAGAATTATGAGGACTTGGAAAGGCTCAAAAATTGAACCAGAGCTCTATGCAAGATTAAAAAAAAATACAGCACTTGTATTTTAAAAAGTTTTTTGTAAACACCTACTTTTGCTAAGTATTTCATTAGTCTTCTGTGGGAGAATTGTACCATTAAACCCTTTTGATGTATGGGGAGTGGTGGCAAAATGTAGTTGAGTGACATGAACCTATGGCAAGTTAATGGTAATATTTTCTCTCTGATTTAACTCACTATGTTTAAATGCCTTTTGGAGATTTGGATTGACTTGTCAATAGTGAAACTCACAGTGAATTGGAGAAACATTATAAAATGGTGACTGCTGGAACAAAAATGAAATCCAGCTGCTAGCTTCTGGACTATCTACAAATGAGTTGCAAGAGAAATGCGGAGGTCAGACTAAAGAGCACATCTGTAATCCAGCTGTGATGTAATGGAAGTATGAGTCAACTATTGGTTGCCCATGATGGGGGGAAAAAGAAAAAAACAAGCATAACTTGGCATTATTCCAGCATGGTACTATATTCCTTTGGTATCTGAAAGGATATGAGATCCAGAAATTAATACAAGAATAAAAGTCATATTTGGGTCCCAAACACAATAATATTTCAGCCCAAGGTGCTTAGATAAGGACAAATTAACACGAGTATCATTGTTAAGATGTCTAGTGCCCAATTAGAGTTCTTCTAACTTAACCTGAGTTGTTACTAGAATCAGTCTGAGACTAGCTGAATCATTATCAGAGGAAATACAGAAAATAGACTAAACCCAGCTTGAATATAAGCTTTCATTGTGGAGATGACTTATCACTCTTTGTTGCTTAATGAAAATTATTTAAGAGAAAATAATAATGGAGTCAAAGGACTGAAGAATTTGGTTGACGATTCTAAGATATATACATATATATGTATGCAAAATACATATAAGTAAATAATATATGCATATATAATATAATAATAATAATATATGCACACATATATAATTTTTTAAAGAATAAATATTTTTAGAATTGCACACTTTGTTAGACTGATTAAGGCTAGGAGTTGGTCTTTTTTTTGTTTTTTTTTTATACAGTCAGTCTAAAAGACTGAAGGCACAGATTTTAACACAGCTATAGTTGGCTTTCAGAACTGAAGGATGTCAGAATTAATGATCTGGTGCCGAAAATACCTATGTTCAATTTCATATGGCTATTCTCATAGTGGTATTTTAATTTTATGCCTCCCTAAACTGCAGTCCTGCAAATAATAAAATGAATCTATTAGCCCAAAAACTACAAAATATTTCCATTATTTTAGGAGATTAGTTTTTATTTTATATTTTAGGTGAATTTGATATATATATATCTAATACACACACACACACACACACACACACACTTTTTGTATTGTTTTCCTCATTTATTTCTGCTACCTAGTTCCAAAAAGGGAATTAAAATGGCTGACAAAGAAAAAGAAACAAGTAATACAGTGAAATACATGAATTAAAAGTAGATAAGAAAGGCAAACAAACAAACAAACAAAAACAATAAACAAGAGCAAAAATATAAAAAGGAGTCAAGAGTAAGTCGGTACACAAACTACATTTGGTGAAGTGCTATACATTTGCCTTTAAACTTTCATGCAGTCAAGTCAAAGAGAAAACTATGACAAGTTATGCAATTTACAACATTCATAAGAATAATTTAAAAATTTCCATCATTCATTGCTAAAGTTCTTGAAGAATGACAGACTGAATATTTAGAGAACTCAGTGCTAAGACAACTCCCATTGAAAATAATTATAGGCTGCAGAGACCTAGAGGTCAGGACAGAATCAGCAGCTATACCTTCCATGGGACATGTCTGGAGGAGTACTCTGCAGTAATCTCCTTTCACTCCCAGGGGAGAAGTTTCTTGGGTGGAGGAGGGGGAAGCTTCAATTAGTGCAATTACGTTGGCAAGATATTATGGAAAATAGGGATTTAAGGAGGAAATTTTAAAAATTATTTCATGTAAATATATATATATATATATATATATATACATATATAGTTTAACAGTAAATCAAAGATTCAGAAGGCATCCACTTTTAGAATAGCCATTAAAACACATTTTATCAAATAAACCTGTTGAATCAACATTGCTTCCCTAAATTGTTAATGAAACATTGCTACACTGCTGCCATTCTTCTCCTACTTTTACTTTAAGCACACTGTCAGTCTTCGTGAAGTTGTAAAAAGGACCCTGTCTTGAATATAATGGTCCTTGCCCTTGCATCCTCCCTTCGTTCATTTTCAAAAGCCTTAGCAAACTGCCTGGTCTTTCCACAGGTAATTTTGATGGTTAAGTCTCATTGAATAAGCTAGTCTTTTCTCCATATTGAAAAGGTGAAGCATAAAGATTTCTTTTCACATTACCTTTGTAGCCCAATCCATAGTAAGTAGTCCAAGGATCACCCGTATCAGAGTTACCTAGGATGGTTGTCAAAATGAAGATCCCTGGGCCCCATTCCAGAATTTCTGAATTAGAAGCTCTGAGAATAGTCTAAGCTCTGCAACTTAGGAAGCTACCTAGGTTAGTTATATACACTAAAGTTTGAAAACCACTATTTCAAGATCATGACTTTAAAATTTCTAGTATATGAACATAAAATGGTAGGATTTCCACACCATAGTTGACGAAGGCCTATTATATTAACACTGACCAAAACACTAATGCATATTCAATAATAAGTGATGATTGCCTGCTCATGAGACTGGAAATATCAAGCTTAGAAGAACATTCTGCATTTGTTTGAACCCTTCAAGCCATATCTCACCATTACAGGAAGATTTTCTTAAACTTTTTATCTATCATTTCCTGAAAACTACTACGTGCTAAGTCGTATGTTGCGTCTGGGTACTAGAGATACAAAGATGAAAAAAAACAAGTCCATCCATTGTCTGAAAAAAAAGCCTGTTCTAGGATAATTTATTACTACTAGGATATTGTCTTCTCTGTACTAGAGTAAGTATGAATTGCCACATAATCTTCCCTTGGGTAAACTGAAGATTTCCGTTGTATTATATCAGTATGAGTTTATACTTGGTAGAAATTTCGCATAACAGGACCCCGCTACAATTTGGATGCGGCAAAATGTAAGAAACCGTTGTGGATTCCTCCTTCTTCCCCTCAGCAGGAGACCACATCCCCCAAGACTGGAATGGGAGGTATCATGGGGAACTTCTAATTCCATTTCTCTTATTATCAATCAGTGGTTTGTTACCAGGATTCCTTTTGAGAGGAGGAGAGAAGTGTGTAAGTGAATGCTCCTAACATTATGAAGACTTGTGTGTCCTTTTCCACTGACCCTCTGGGGCAGCTCACCTATAGGAAATGCTGGAGCCTATGTCAGCATCCTCCCTACTTGTCAGGTAGGGCAAAATATGGAGGAACTTGAGCTGCTCCTGCCTAGTACCCTGCTCCCAAGTCCCATGAGTGCCAGAAATTGGTATCAGCAGGCTAGAAGAGACATTTTGTGCATAAAGGAATTTGGTAGCTGGTCTGAGGAACAGGATGAGCTTGCAATTTCATTGATGATTCATGTTTTCCTGGAAAAGTATTGGAGACACCCTCCCCCTTTATTATTTCCAGAACAATATGAGAAATATTGTGAGACCTTCTACATCCTTTTTTCCTTTCCTTCCCTTCTTTTTAATATGTATTTATTGCGTATTTAGTGCCATGCTTTCTTCTAGGAGCTAGAGATAGAGTGATGAATAAAGTTTCTCCTTTCATGAAATTTATATTAGGGTATATAATGTATTAGGGTTAGAAAGGGAATAAAATTACTAAATGTAAAATGTAAAGTAATATAAATATATGCTTCATTTTTGAGACATTGCCTACTGCACTCTCCATGACTTCCAAATATATTCATGTTATTTCATAATGTGTATGTGTCTATGTATGTATGTGTGCGTGTGTGTGTGTGTGTGTATATAAATATATATATTTCATGATGGATTTATGAACTCTGGGGAACAAACCAGTCAATTCAGGACTCTCCTTATTGTGGGAAGCCCTTTTTCATGGGGACCTGCACATAATGTAAGGGGAAGACAAGCCACCTGCAAGGACCAAAATGTGTGCACAGTCAACTACAAAATCCTTCTTTTCCATCTTTTTGCTTATTTGTGTGTGTGTTTGTGTGTGTGTGTGTCCTGGATTTTGTTTTTCATTGTTTAATGAACTGAATGCTAGGCACTCAGTGTACCCAGGGGTCTAAGACCTAGATAAGTTATAGGGTCGATCTTCAAGTGAATAAAGGTAAAGAAGACAAGCAATTAACAATACTGGCTTTGATAATGTTCTAAAGGTCACAGGAAGGAGTACTGCCCTAGAATAGATCAGAGCATAGGCAACAGGAAAGGTTTCCCAGAGGGGGTCAGGTTTTAACTGAGACTAACAACCTCAGAGTAAAACAAAACAAAAAGGATTTTTTAAAGTAAACTTCTAATTTTTCACCTGATCACCTAAATAGTATGTGTCCATGGTGAAAATATTTTAGACAATAGGACAACCTATTTTTTTAAAAAAGGGGGTGTGTGGAAATCACCAGTTAACTCAACACTTGAGAAACCATTGTTAACATTCATAAGATACTTTTTGAGCATGTATTATGTTCTAGGGCTATGCCAGCCAGCCACTGTCTTCTCGGAAGGGAACATTTTAATTAGCAGGCAATATGAATAGAAGCAACTCAAACTTTGACTCCTGTTAGCTGTCTTCAGATTTGGGCTTACAAACCAGCTGGGCCCCAACTGGAGCTGATGTAGATAGAAGAGCACATATAAGTATTCTCCGGAACAAACATCATAGCACCTGCTATCAACCCCACCTGATATAGGTGTGAAAGTCAGATTCATTGGCTCTGCTTCTTCTCTGTCTATGTGATCTTGGGCAACTTATTTGGCCTCTCTGTGTCTCGGTGTCCTTTGTTAAACTGGATTATTAACAGTACATACCTCATGAGATATTTTGAGAAATGATTAAGGTAAGATAATGCACGTAAAGTGCTAATCACAGTACTTGGCACATAGTAAAGTACTCAGTAAGTGCTATCATTATTATGATGCTGATTACTGTTATTATTATTACCGTTACAGTTATTTTCATTACCAAGGAAACTTGCCGAAAACATATTTTGTCCAAAGCAACTCCATTGTCACTACTGACAAAACAACTCAAAACACGCTTCCTACTGAGGGTGGGTCAGAGATATCATCTTTGCAACACACATTAAGAATATGGATTTATAGCTGAAAATTATAATTTAGCTCGGTAGATAAATGACATTATGCAGACTAATTTTCTGTTTCTAAATGGAAATGATGTTTAAATCTGCCTTAAATGCCCTTCATGTTACAGATTTTGTTTCAACAATTTGTGGTTAACTAGGTTGTTTTATTAAAAGGAACTTTTAAATCCAAAGCCCTAATGTTCTATACCATCAGTGACTGAAAATGATTAGAAATATAAATTGACCTAAAGAGGCACCTTCAGGAAGCAGAGACTTCTACATTGTCAAGATCTGTATTTTAACGTAATAGTGAACAAAGATATCTAGCCTAGCAGGGCTACATATTAGATGCTTAAATAATTTTTGAATTGATTTAGAATTTACAAGAAAAAGCATGTGAACATCAATATAGATGTTCTGTAGAAGTGTAGGTGACTTTAAGAGAAAGATTACACAAAACCATAACCATATATTAGAAGAAATCAGTTGTGTGGAATCTTTACAACATATTACGTTAAGCTTTTAAAATAGTAGGCTTGGGCTTCCCTGGTGGCGCAGTGGTTGAGAGTCCGCCTGCCGATGCAGGGGACACGGGTCCGTGCCCCGGTCCAGGAAGATCCCATATGCCGCGGAGCGGCTAGGCCCGTGAGCCATGGCCGCTAAGCCTGCGCGTCCGGAGCCTGTGCTCCACAACGGGAGAGGCCACAACAGTGAGGGGCCCGTGTACCACAAAAAAAAAATTTTTTAATAAAAAAAATAAAATAAAAAAATAGTAGACTTGCCTCAGTATGAAAGGCAGAACTATATAGTGAAAAGAATGTAGACTTTGTAGTTGCACAGCCATGTATTTGGTTATCACCTCCACCGTTTACAAATTATGTGATCATGGACGCCTTATTTCTTGTGCCTAAGTCCTTAAACAGAAAATGGAGCAATAATGGCCTCATTGCACTGTATGTTTGTATAGTGCCTAGAAGAGTTCTTGGGGCGTAATAGATACTCGATAAATGATATCCATTAACAATGGCAATAACAATAATAAGATAGAAAAGCACTGTGTACAATGAATATAAGCCCATTATATATCTAAATATAGATATGATCCATGTAAATTGGTATATACATTCCAATATAATAAATACTAATACCTGATTGCCTTGCTTAATATTTGTCACACCATAGGAGCATTACATGTAAAGTTTACGTATTTAAATGCCTTTATGAAAAGATTTGCTTTATTTATTTTAGTTAAAGAAGATAAAATTCAAAAACCTAAAACTAACTTTATCTTTTGAGAAATGGCAATAAAAGCAAAAGCCACCAAAGGATCTGTAACCAACATAGTCAAATAATTTGGACTTAATGCAAATAAAGAGCAGAGCTAACACTCCACTTCAAATGATAGAAAAAGTGAATTAATTTGAGAAACTCTTAGGCGACCCCTAATTTGCATAGTATTAATTGGAAGTATTTTAAAGATCATAGGGCTATTAATGGCTGCAGAAATTCACAATACAAAAATAGTTCATTGCTAAATTCAAAATTCTGTTAATGTCACAAACAGTGGGATGTGAAACACAAATGAATTGTGATGACAGTTGAGTCCCAAGCTGCCTATTTTTTTTCCCCTCAGAGCTGCTCATGTTTGGTTTTATATTTTCTCCAGTCCTGATTTAACCCATCAATATTTGTATTTTCTGAAGCTAGCACCACCTTGGAGCAAGCATACCACTTTTAAGGATTTTATTACTAAATGCTTCTTGGTTCCTAGGAATTTTGCTCTCACTGCTTTTCTTCCCAATGATACGTATTCTTGAATCTTTCTTTACCTCTTACCTTAGAGTCAGAGTTTCAACCACTTATTAACCTACAGGCTTCTAGGGCTTGGTATTGATCTTTACTCCACCTCTCTCGAGTGTTTAAAGTGTCATTCCATTCTTCTTCATCTGCAGCACATATTTCTTCTCCGTGTTGCTTTGACTTGGGGCACTTCCTGTCATCTGGATAATCTACATTCATTTCCTACTATAGTTTTTTAAAAACTTGTTTTTCTAAATGTCACTCTTATCCTCTTTGGTGGAAGGTCTTTACAATCCTAGATTTGGGGAACAACACTAGATACACTATTTTATGAACTGAATTAAGCTCCCTCATAAATACAGCAATTCCATATAACCATAAGCTAGCTTGACTTTGGGGAAATGTCATTTAAAAATATCTCTAAAATGCATTGCTAAAATGACCAAATTATTTCGGCTTAATGGATTTTGTAGCTTGGATACCAGACTTACCACACAGAGCAACAGTCCAGGCAAAATATGTTATATCTGGATTTTACTGCAGACAGTGATTTGGCTGCCATTTATTGAGTGACCTCTCTGCACCAAGAATTTTACATTTAATTCTTAAAACAATCGGGTGAGCTAGGTACCATTATCTTCACTTAATAGATGAGAAAACTTTGACCTAGAGAGGTTAAGTGACTTGTTAAGGGGTAGAAAGAGGATGCAAACCCAAGGTTCTAAGACTTTAAAACTCATCCTTTCTCCTTTACCACATTTTTGTGCCTGGTTATATATTTACATTATTGGTAGTGGGAAGGAAGTTTGTTGTATAATTTAATTGGGGGCATAGCCAATTTCCTCAAAGCAAACAAAGTGATGATGAGATTTAACTGTTATCATTTTTACAGAAATATGAGCCTCAGGCTATGGATTCACTAGGTCTCCAGAAGTCTGAAGCACATGAGTGTAGGCAACTTTCTTTACTGATCCCTTTGCTTTCAGGAGACAGGTTATTATTAGTTCTGAATAAACTGGAGCTTAAAATGGGTGGTTCATAGATGAGGGGTTTCAGACCTCCCATCAAAAGCCTTCTGTGACTTCTCCTAGTCTTTTTCTCCAAAATTAAAACCTGATGATTTTTCTCAGCAAATGTATTCTGTAGATCTTTTTTCTCCCACCAAATTTCTGAAGAATTGTTATTAGTAGTACTAGTAGTATTTAGTAGTTTTATAAAGCACACATGTAATGCATTTTTAATCCTTCATCATCAATCTATATATTTCTCTTATGAGGCACTAATCAATATCACTTTACTTTTACATAGCACTTTATGGTTTACAGCTTGGAAAACGTATACCAAACAGATAGCACATTGTCTTTTCTTCAGGGTAACTTAAAATGGAGATATATAATTTAGCTACAGTGCGCACATACAGTAAAGCAGTGGTAGGACTACCCTCCTACCAAGATCAAGAATCTTTATTTTCCAGGGTACTACTTAGTATTGCCCTTCCGCAGTTGGACCATTGCATTTGCCAGTTTGCAGTCCAGATCCCAAGACTTTGCTTTGAGCAAGGACTTGGACGTTAGTGTAGATTGGTTTAATTTGTCTCTTTGCCACAACCACTTACTTCATTTGGGTCAAAACCTCCAAGAGGAACTCTGGAAATTTCCCTAGAATTCAGAGTGAAATTTTAGCTAAAAAAAAAAGAAAAGAAAAACTATAACAAGAACCCTGGAACCATCGTTCTTCAAATATTCCCCTGAGAAGAAAAATATAAAAACCTTATGTATGATGCTGGGTTTTGGATTACACATCATGAGTGCTTTTCTTGGGCTGCATCTCTCATGCTCACCCTTCCTCCAGTCACAATGAATGTTCAATTTCCTTCTCTTGAATTCTGACTGTTGCCAATTTTGATGTATGTCTACACTATTATTTATCACTCTAAATTTAAAGTAGGGTAGATGTTTCACTCTTTCACTTTTTGAAGATTCAGAAGGCTTTATTGTACATTTATCAAAAAAGCACTCTAAAACTCGGCCCCAAATCCTGTTTTTTAAACAAATAAATATTGCCATTATTTTTTACAAATCTGAATACTATGGGCTATCTTCATCCTTTTTCTTTATCCCCAAGTTCTTCAACTTTTGTTCTTCTCTGTAAAGCATAGAGTCCAGGGAAATATAAGTGAAAATGAACAGCTCCAGAAATTTAGCATAGGAAAATTTCCTATTCTTAGTTGTATTCAAAATGAACTTCCTGTAATGCTGTTTCTAACCTATAATGTATCATTTTCACAAATATAATATTACATAGATATCAAGACACATTCCCAGATACTCATTATCAAAAATATGGAGAAAAATCCCACATGTAAATGTCCCAACTCCTTGCCCCCCGAAATGAATTTTGGACAAGAGAAAATGTCTTTCCAACAGTGGGGTATCGTGTTGTGCTTGATGAATTTTAACATTCGCATCCCTTGTTGCTCGTATTTGTGAAAAATATTAAAGACTTACGACCTCTTTTTCCTTTTAGCTGCATATGGCTCAATCTAATAAATTTTGAATATAGGTTCAATATGGTTATATTCCCAATCATACCACATTTAAAAGCAATGTTCTAGACTGTGTTTCTCTGCCAGCATGACTCCACAAAGAAAACGAAACCAAACAAAAACTTCCTTAAAACAGAGAGTAAAATGGGGCTTGCAAAACTGTTTTAAAAAGAGGTTTAAACAATGATAAACAACCAATTTTTCAAACACCGTTGTAGTCATTTCAAGATGTAGAGTGGACAGTATACAGGAAAAATAAATAAAGGGGAAAAAATCTCTATATTTCACATATGAAACCTAAAAATACCATTAAAGACCAATTCCCTCTCTATTCGTCTATTATTGCCTTCCACTAAAAGGTGTTGAAAAAAATCAGCCAACTTCTACTAGAATGAAGTGTCCAGACAAGCAAGTCTGTAAATAATTAAAAGAATAAACTAGAAAAGAGGAAATGGTTTGGGAGGGGTGGAATGAGGAGGAGATTAAGCACTTAAAATGTTGAATGTACCAAAACCAGAAAACTCAGGGAGAGAAAGAACTTGTTCTTCAAAAGATGATACTTTCCATCCTTCATCAGCAACAAGGAATTGATGGTCTGATAATAGAAGCCCTTTGGGTAGGACTGGTGGGAAGAAAGAACACTGTCTTCACGAAGCCTTCACTAAGTGTTCAGTTGGCCAGTGCAATCTGATCAGTGCATCCACGTTTCTAGAATTGAGTAAACCAAACCAGGATGAACAACATATGGTTTAATGGTTAACTTTTAGAACAAGGGACAGGGAGATGCTTTTATGCTACAGTCCCAGTGTTCGTTCATTACTAAAGTCTGTTCTGGGGGCATTTACAGCTTTCCAGAGAGTCTGACTTTGGCCTAATGAATTCCTTGTCCTGGAGTCTCCCTTAATACAGGTGAATCTTTGTGATAAAACATGCTCTAGAATCCAATAATACAGGTGAATCTTTGTGATAAAACATGCTCTAGAATCCAAAGTACTGGTATCAATATCATTATTACTAATATTATTATTCCTTTCTTATGTTGGTAATTATCTCTCCATTTTCTTATTCCAGAAATAAGTGCAAATTTTGTGAATACACAGAGTTAGTTTCTCTAAGAGAGTTTGTTTTCTTCCAAGATGGAAATTTGAGGTGTTTGAAGTATAGCTAGATGTGCTTTTTAAATGACCAGAGACAGAAAAGATCCTAGAGACAAAAGGATCCACCAAGGAAAGGAACAAAGAAAGAGAGGGAATTGTGTATTTTGGCTGATTCAATCTTCAGTCCTCTATTGTTTGGCTAGTGGTCTTTTTATTAAGGTCTCTCCTTTCTCAGCATTCTAATCAGAATCTTCCCCTGTAATTAAGAGAATCTCCAACTCCTCAAACTCTTCATCTTCATCTTCAAAAGTAGGGTAACCATGGACAAACGTTTAGTATACCTTAATGAATGGGCATTGGGTTATGAACAAGTAATAAGGGAAAGTAACAAGAAAATTGAAGGTAAATTCATGATAAGCACTGTGGTCATGCAACTGTTGGAAGTACCTGGTATGGAATTTCTGTCAGTGATACAGCTAAATTAAACAGCAACAATAACAACATTTAAAAAAACCTTACTTCTCACTCCCCTCTCCCTGTTTTCATTTAAAAAAAGGAAACCATAAAAATTGCCCAGCAAAGAGAAAGAGCTCGTGTCTGTATTTTTGGTGTATGACCATATATCTTCATTGTAGTTCCTCTGCCACACATTAACAGAGTTATTTGCCCCTGATGTTTCTCAGAGATCATCTTTGTGTATGTCTCCATAGCTGTTATGATAATGTTACTATTTTCTCTTCTTCATTTTCTCCTTCTATTTGGGATCTTTTTTCATGTGAAAGAGACTGTTTCTCTAGCCTCTTTACACAGAGTCACCATTTCACTAGGACACATGGGTGCTTCTATATGATGCCTTTTAAAGTGATAAGATAGTAAGAATAGATTGTGAACAATATTTTACCAACACTACTGAAAAATTACCAACTGTATATTCTATATACACACACAGAAGCTGCATAAAATGCAAATTCTATTCATATCTGATCTCTTCTGCATTTCTACAGTGACTGTTGCTGTGGCATCTAAGCACTTTAGGTTATTTCCTCTTATTATTATTTACCACCTGATCATTCCAAAGTGCTTTTTACAATCAGAGAATTTCATTAACAACCCATTCCCTTGCTCTTTGTTTTTCTGCACCCTTGCATGTAAAACTATCAAGCATCTTAGTAGCTATATCAGATAAATTACAGTAAGAAGATAGAGTGCTGCTGATAGGAGGATGGGGGAAAAAGCATTCCAAAGCATATCCTGAAATCCAGTTTATGTTTTACAGCATCCAAATAATAATATTACAGAAGCGTTGGTATATATATATATATATATATATATATATATATTATATATATATATAAAATATATATTTTATATATATATATATAATATATATATATATATTACAGAGTGAAAACTCAACCACTAGATATGTACTTTTATTTCTCGTGGTTTCCACCACTGCAATAATCAGAAATGTGAGGTGAGCAAGGGGGAGTACTGTCTGCACTTCACACATAGAGAGGTCTTGGGTGTTGCACCTTCTCACTGTAGAAAGCTCGTGATTTCTTACTGCTTCCTGAGCTGGCTTTAGCCCAGAATTATAGAAGTCAATCCATTTTAAAATCCAAAAAGCTACTGTTATATTTTTTTAAGCTGAGAGATAGAGACTTGTTTATAAAAAGGTTCATTGTGATTATAGATGAAAGTGCGTGGTTGGTACCTTAACAGTTTGATTGAATTAAAATCAAGTTCATTCTGGGGTTTCCTTCTCAGCTCTACTCCTTGCTTTCTCTTTGACTCCAAGCTAATTGCATAACCTCTGGTTGACTTGTGCCTCGTCTACACAAAGTGAAATTCAGAAATGAGGTTATTAATCTAACTAATGTAGGCTATAACATTATTTCTCTATTTCTGCTAGAGAATTTGAGATTTCTGACTTAAGCAGGTAGTAATAAAAACCAACAACTTTTTGCACAATCTCCTTTGGTCCTTAGACAACAACCCTATGAAGTAGATACAGCAGAATCACCTGGAAATGATCAGCATCGTGTTGAGGGCTTGTTAAAAACACAGACTGCTAGGTCCCGCTCCCAGAGTTTCTGATTCTGAGTCTAGGGGTAGGGACTGATAATTTGCATTTCTAACAAGTTCCCAGGTGATGCTGGTGGGGACCACACTTTTAAAATCACGGTGCTAAGGGAGATGTAGCTTAAGTACAGAAAAGGAAACCAAAGGTCAACTCATGGCAGTAAAGTGGCAGTGTACAGACAAAAACCTAGGACTTCTGACTTGAAATCTTACTTTCTTACTACATACATTTTTTTCTCTTTACTTCTACTACTTTATTTGGAATGACTTTCGGTTGTCTTGAGATCCTGAGTGAAATAGCATTGTAAAGGAGTGGTAATTGGATCTTTTCCCCTTGGGTCTAGTAGCTACTCTTATTGGATTTGTGAAGGAAAAAGAGGAGGACCTTCCAAATTTTAGTGATTAACTTTGGTATGAAGGGCTTATAAGGCCAGCCTTATACTTCCCCTTTGGGGATGAGAGTGATAAATTTGAGTCTTCTTTGTGTTCACTCATCATGGCCTGTAGATAGATATTAACAGGCTTCTCTCTGGTTGGACTTGTGAACATATTCTGCTGTGACAATGCTTTGTAAAAAATTCCACATGTATATTACTTCTCCAGATAGTCATGATGAAGGAACATAGCAAGGAGTACATAGTTGGGCAGGGGGAAAGCCACTGCAAAGAGACTGAGCATAGTGCAGTGGTTTGCAATCCAGGCTGCATGTTACAATCACCCAGGAGAGCTTGGAAATGAACACCCGTGTCTGGGTCCCATGTGTAAGAAATTCTGATTAACTGGGGTAGGATCTGAGCAGCAGTAGGTTTTAAAAGCTTCCCAGGTGATTCTGATGTGGAGTCTGGGTTGAGATCTACTGACCTCCTGGTTAAGAACCTGGATTTGGAAATCAGACAGATCTTCGTTCATGTATTGGCTCTTCTGTTTAGTTACTGTGAAACTTGATCAAGTTATGTAATCTCTGTCAGCTTTAGTTTTCTCATTGGTAAAATGCAAATAATAATACTTGCCTTGTCAGCTATTTACGAGAGTTAAATGAGATGATATATTTAAATATTTGACATAGCTCCTGGCTCATGGTACGGATGTATTACGTTAGCTGCTGTTATTGTATTATGCTTTGGTTTCCTTATCTGTGAAGTGAGGGGGGCACTTTATGAAATGGAAGACAAATATCTTAGGATTCTCTGTAGATACTTGTCTGTCACCTTATCCACAGTATCCTGCTCAGTTCCATCCTATCTCTTCCTAAATATACATATTTTGTTAGGTGCTGTCTTTGACAGACTCAACCTTTATTACTGTATTTCAACAACTATCACTACTCTGTCCTCCTTTTTCCCATCAAGACTGAAAACCTGTAAAATAGAACAAATCCGCTGAAATTCCCATATAGGGTAATGGAGGTATGGTGCATGGTAGACATCTAGGTTTAAAAAACAAATGGCGAAGCTTTGTAAACATACAAAAACTAACATGGCCCTACAGTTGATTGCTATTTTTCTGTCATCACCTACTCTCAGTCATTGGTAGCTTTCATCGCAGGGGAAGAAGGGTGCCCACATCCCACTTCTTGAAGATTATGCCATCTTGTTGTCCCTTCATTTTCCCGGATTTCCTCCTGTGACTCTTAAAAAAGTCTTAGTACACAGATGAGTAGTAACAATTTCTGAGGGCAGTCATGGTTTTCTAAGCACATTTGCTTATCTCCACCTATGTTTACTAGGTCATATTTTATACTACCAATATTAAAAATTAGAGCCCTTTAGAAAAAACTCCCCTTGTATCTCCCTTAAAGTATACAAATTATGTTTTTGGACAGACAGAGAGGAATTATTTGACTGTCCAATAAAAGTACAGATGGTTCCATTTTCCTTGACTCATCTCACAGCACACATTAGTCAGGTCACATGCCTATTTGGGAATTTTTGTAGCACTAGGTCACTTGCTGAGCTTTGGGGCACATAAAAGACTATTTGCCTGGCTTTTAAGTTTGTGGATCTTACACTGTGCCTGGCATGGAGATAGGAAGGACATTTTTTTTCCATTAAGCTTTTTCACTGTGTTTTGAAAGGAAAAGTTGAAACAGAGTCCCTACTGAGATTTTAACATGTTCCATGGTGGTAACCATAGGCAATAGGGAAACAGAAAATTTTGGGACAGAAGGAAGCCAAGGAGTCCATCTCAGCCTGTCCTCACAGATACCAGTTGGACTCTACAATATTATTTTTATCTAGGTGTACATCTATTGCTTTGTGTTTCTACAGATTGCTCTCTGATAGAAGGGAAACATTGCTACCCATCATCATTAAAAAGGTTGTTCTCTAAACTGTACTCAGACCCCTTTTCTGGACAAGTCAATGGAAACATTCATTTAGATTTTAATAAAGCTAAATCATGGAAGTTTTTATTTGGAAAAATACATTTTGATGTTTAAAAAGATTCTCAAAGGGTGTTACGATAGGTAAACTCCAGTTATAGAGAAGAGTACATGTTTCACACAACACTACATAAACACAGAATAATGACATTTTTCTTCATTAAATTCAGGGTGCTTAAATTCACGTGAGTGGGCACCTCCCTCCACCTCTACACCCCCACCCATACCCTTCACCTGCCATCCCCCTGCCCTAACCTCTGGGGATCAAAACTCCTGAAATCTAAATCAACTCCCATTTCTGAAAGGCTCTATCCTGCCATTTAAGTGAAGTGTTTAACAAATAGGTCTATTGGCATTCTTCTCTAAAAACTTAAATATGTAGATTTTGATATATGCTTGGGGGAGGCACATTTTTTCAAATAATCTGGTCTGATAGAGCTCTCTTGAAAATTCACCAGTTTGTTAATGTTACACCTATGCTAACAGCTTCTAGTTCCTTTCATTATATGCAGTTATTATTAATGAGATTCTAGAACATCACTTCCCACGGTTACAGTCAAATAGTGAGATACAGCTAACCAAGTAGTAGTCATGGCTATTAGTGATTTCTTTTGGATACATTTTCAACATGACAGCAGTTATTTTTTCTTTCTCATATCTACAGTAGCACCAAACCTTAAAATGAATTATGAAAATTCAAAATGATAAGTTTTTAAAAATGTATCTATTACGAGGTCAGAAATAGTACCTCACAAGACTGGCATTAGCATCATTATTATTGCCATTTTAAACTGGACCGCCCCAGATTGCATAATCCTATACTAACACAGTAAAATTAGGTTTTCCATAGTCCATTTTTGAAAGATTAATACCATGTACACATAAATACAGATGAAAATATCTCAAAGATACAGAGCCCATGAAATGGCATATTCCTTAAAGTCAGGGAAAGGTTTGCTCAGGAAGAAGGTTGAAAGGCAGTGTGGTATAATGTTAGAATACCTATGCTCTAGTTCATACTTTACCACTTAATGGGTCAACCTTAGTTAAAGGATTTAACCTCCCTGTGCATCAGTTCCCTCATCTGGCTCAGCATCAACCCTCCACAACCTCCTACATTTGAATAATGGTCAAAACAATGTGTCATAAAATTAGTTTGAAGTATTCAATGTTATACACAAATATAGTCTGTTAATCGTCGAGTTTTAAATGGGAATTGGGACCAAATTTTTGGGAAAAGATCCCCTGTTCCAAATGTTGGAGACCGACTGAATGATGTCAAAGGCTGAAAATCTGCACAGGTTGACAACAAAGGTAGAGCCAGAGATACGGGGCTGGCTTACGTAGGGCAGTGACAGTAGACTATGGTTTTTGAATTAATAGAAGAAATTTGACACTAGAATCTTATGCGAAACATATTGCTTGATCAAATGTGTTATATCTTGTGAGTTCTCTAATGCTCGACACAAAGGATAAATTAAGAGAGCATGTCTGACAATGGGGAGCTCTGGTGAGATACAGGGACTTGCCATAAGACTGTTCTTATGGCAAGTCCGGGTTCTCAAACTTAATTCTACCTCAGGAGCTGACTTCAAGTACAGATTCTAGACCCATATCCCTACAGATTCTGATTCCACTGTAATTCTTGGGTGGGCCTTTGATTCTTCATTTTTCTCAACCTCGGTGATTTGGTTGCTGATATCCTTGAGACCACACTCTGAATTTTCTGTCACAGCCATTCAATGCTCTAGCCTTCAGATTATGTGGTTTCTGGTTATGGGCAGAATTGAAGGGGTTATTTAATGCTCTATAAAGCCCTACAGACAGGGCTTTTTGTGTCAATGGGAATTCCATATCTTTGAAATTTTCTGTTTGTTCCTATTAAATTTGCATGTTTTAGCATTTAGGAAAGAAAATACAAATAGATCTGTTTGGTCAGAATTTTTACCTAATTTGCACTTAAGGATCTATCAAAATAGGGAGTCTTTTACAAGTTTTGGTATTTTTTATCCTCTTTTTATGCTTGTGCCCAGCTGTCTTCACAAAATTAAAATGCATTTTAAAACAGAAATGAACAGTTCCATTTAATATATTTATCCTATGTTGTCATATGAGGTACTGGTGCCATCAGATCTAACCTCTCCAAAACCCTTGAGTCCATTAGGGTAAGCAAGAAACATCCCCATTACTAAGAAATTTTTGTTGCATGAAAGAAAATCTCTCTATCTTATTTCACATATTCAATTCCCTTGTCACTTTACGTTATAAATAAATAACAAACCAACTTTGCACAGGCCCACCGATTAAAAATAAAAGTTGTGGGCTTCCCTGGTGGCACAGTGGTTGAGAATCTGCCTGCCGACGCAGGGGATACGGGTTCGGGCCCTGGTCTGGGAGGATCCCACATGCCGCGGAGCAGCTGGGCTCGTGGGCCGCAACTGCTGAGCCTGCGCGTCTGGAGCTTGTGCTCCACAACAAGAGAGCCCTGTGCATTGCGATGAGGAGTGGCCCCTGCTCGCTGCAACTAGAGAAAGCCCATGCACAGAAATGAAGACCCAACACAGCCAAAAAATAAATAAATAAAATTTAAAAAAAAAAAAAAAATAAAAGTTGTCAGAGTGAGAGGGTAAAGACAAAAATATGAATTATTAATTATAGTATTAAGCAGCACAAAAAAGCCTAATGTGAAGTGATATCACCTAAAAAGAGATTTTATCAAAATAACAA
Organism: Phocoena phocoena; assembly: GCF_963924675.1. NCBI lineage: Eukaryota > Metazoa > Chordata > Mammalia > Artiodactyla > Phocoenidae > Phocoena > Phocoena phocoena. The sequence goes on from NC_089222.1 coordinate 85,305,466, forward strand.
TGGGACAGTTATATAGTCTTTATCATATAATTTGCACTGTTGTCATTTTAAGCCAGATATATGTTTACCATATCTAATGCATTTATATCAAATTTGATGAAAAGATATTTTAATCACGGCAAAATAAAGAAGTTAATTATAGAACAGTAGCATGAAAGGAAGAAAGCTTGATTTTAAAGTTATACATTAAATTATCATATTGACCTGGTGACTATATTCACTATGACATTGTCCTCCTGCATGTCGTTATTTTCCAAATGTCAACTATTGGAAAATGCAAAAACACGAAGAAAGAGTGATGTTTTTCTTTTTAAGATGATTTTTAAAAGTTCACATAGTTCGTGTTGGAATGAGAATGAATGTGGGTTTTTTTTTTTTCCTAAATGGAGATTTCAAATGAATATTCCTTGAATACTGGTTTAGGTTTTCAGCAGAGTGGAGCAATTTCTTCTCAAGAAGGGAAGATATCGGGCTTTAATGAAAATATTTCCTACTATGTCTCCCTAAATCACAGTTACCTCAACATTTGTGCCTGACTTGAGTTTTCTTTTCCTAAGTAGGCTAGCCTTTTATTTTTAGTCATTTAAAGGGTTATTTCTGATAAAGGCTCATTTGTTCCATGAAATGTCTTAAAATTTCATTTGGAAACAAAGGCAATTCTGAAAAAATTCCCCATGTTCGGAATAATCTCACAGGAGTCATCTACATAGATTCTGAGAAAAATTCTTCACTTGCTATTCCCATGAATCCCTGTGAATAGCAAGTTTGGTTCTGTTTAGTAGTATTTTTATTTTAACACTACACACAGCTTCCTTGACTTGTGTTAAGTTTGCTTGTCCCATTTCAGTTGGTTTTGTTCATCTTGTCTCAATGGTTTATTCTCTCTGGCGTGATGTTATATTACCATCTCAATTTCCCTGGCAGTAACTTTGTTTTTAGCTTTTAACTTTATTTCATGCTCATGGAAGTTGAGAGGCAGGTCCATATCCAGGTACAAGGCAAAAAGCCATACATCTGCAGGCATCTTTGCAGTAAACCAACCATTTGTTTTTGTGTTGCCTACATGAAATATTTTTCAAACAACTAAATCCTTAGAGTCCTATTTAAGAAGAGCTTTTGTGGGCTTCCCTGGTGGCGCAGTGGTTGAGAATCTGCCTGGCGATGCAGGGGACACAGGTTCGAGCCCTGGTCTGGGAAGATCCCATATGCCAAGGAGCAACTAGGCCCGTGAGCTACAGCTACTGAGCCTGCGCGTCTGGAGGCTGTGCTCCACAACAAGAGAGGTTGCAACAGTGAGAGGCCCGCGCACCACGATGAAAAGTGGCCCCCGCTTGCCGCAACTAGAGAAAGCCCTTGCACAGAAATGAAGACCCAACACAGACAAAAAATAAATTAATTAATTAAAAAAAAAAAAAAAAGCTTTTGTGTCACAGAATACCCTGCCCCAATGCCTGCCAACCTGGGTTCTAATTTTAATTTATCTTGTCCATGAAATCTAACTTTGGCTCTTAAAAATATATCATCCTTATTGCTATTGCCATCATTACCAAGCATTTTTTAAGCATCCCGTCTATATTGGTATACACAAGGATATTGTCCCCTCATTGCAGGTTATGCAGTAAAGAAATCAAACACAGTAAAAAATTCCATTTGTCTTATTTCTCATTCTATTCTTATTAGTAATTCCCATTTGATCAGAGAACATCAGTCCTTTCCGTGTTACTGTCTTGTCCAAATATTCATCCAGAAGTGACTTTCCTGGCTCCTCTAGTCTTCAGAGGCTGTTCATTAAGTTTATACTTCCCTTGTAAATCATGTAAGTTTCATGGCCGTCCATTATTTGTTCTTTTGTTTCTTTGGGGTTCACTGATTCCCACTATGTACAGCCATTTCACACCTGCTGTCATCAGCTGCTCTCCCTTGGTGTGATTTATTTTTTATAGTATCCCTTTTTTGCCCAGTTTTGATAACTATTCATCTCAATATATTCCTCATAATGTTTAGCTCTTCCTTGGGTTTTACTTTTTAAACCACTGAGTAGGAACGAGAAAATAACACAAGCAGTGACAGAAAAGCAAGTACAGAGCTAACAAAATGAAGCCCTGCAGTCCTATCTCATGATTGGGGTGGAGCTGAAGAGATGTTAGAGAACATTCTAGAAACAAAGAAAAAGAAATTAAATAAAACATCATTCCAGAAAGGAAGAAGTCAATAAATTATGAGTAAAATCAGGTCATAGAAAAAATTAATCAGAAGAAAACAACTGGCTTTTAGGTGTTTAGCAATTTTAATTATTACCGTTAATAATATTTATTAAGAGCTTTTTATGTGCTAGACAATGTGCTAAGTAACTTTCATTCATTATTTCACTTATTCATTTATTTCTTACTACAAATCTATGAGGAGAGTTATTCTTATTATTGATATTTCCTTCATTTAACAAAAATAAAAACTGAGGCTTAGACAGTTAAAGTAGTTTTCTCAAGGTCTCATAGCTGGAAATGTGGAGCCAGAATAGAAACACAGGTGCATTCTTGACCTTTATACTGTAGTACTGTTCAAGTCACAGCCTTTAAAAAAAACAAATATGTACATAATTATGGTTTAACTATTCTATATAGAGACCATGAAAGGCCTCAAGTCAGTTTATTCTTTACTTACACTTAAGCGTCATAGAAGTTTGAAACATTTCCATAGTAGAGCATAGTTCAGGTTTTAGAAAATGGATCTTTCCTCAGATTTGCTAGTTTCATTCTCTGTAGTGGTAGAAAGTCACTTTTGGCTCACTCTCTTCCTAGCTATAGATAATGGCCGATCAATGTTAGGAAAAAATATTCTGGAGTCTTTTGGTATATTTTGAGAAAATGTAAAATAAATGAATAAATGTCCACATATTACATAATGAATTTAAACAGTGGTTCTTAGATTAATAAAGAGGTTTCCATTAACTTAGTTTTTAAACTACTACTGTTTAAATTTTAAACTAATATATTAAATTCCGATAACCGGCATTCTAAGAGTATCTGATAAATTTCATGTATTGGCTAAATTTAAGATAAGGTGACCTCTTTCGACATGTGATGGTTTCATGATATATAATCTATCCCTCAGTGTAAAACTATCATCATCTTAAGGCTGAAGGAATAGTAGCCAGTATGAAATCTCATTTGGGCCTAGTATATCTGCTGTATACAGTGGTCTGAGCCAGCAAGTCGATAAATTCAGAAACTGAGCAGCCTGGAGCCAGAAGCATGAGAATCATACTGTCTTGAGTTGGAGAGTTCATACAAATTATTTGATGTAGAGATTTTTCATATTTCTTTAAACAAAGAAATTTGTTATTCTTTTCAAAATAAATCTCATTAGAACCTTTACATATGAAATAATGAGTAGCATTTTATTAAAATAAACTCATTTTATAAATCCAAATGATTATGTTAAATATTATAAAGTCAATCAATAAGAATATAATGGCAAATATACAAAGAAATGAAAACTCGGGATCAGATTATTATATTGGCTTTAAGAGTTCAGTGTATTTTTGTATGAGGAATGCACTACTATATGGTGTCAAGAAAATCATTGTATACAGTTAAGTAGCTGCACACAGTTACAGGACTTTTTGTTTGTTTTCTGCTTTTTTTTTTTTTTTTTTTTTAAGCAACTTGCCTTCCAACTTCAGGGTCTTAATTTGAGGCCTGCATAAAAACTAGTAAACCTTATTGTACATATTTAACTTGTAACAACACATTGATCTTTTAAAAATTTATATAATACATTTAAATTTGCATGTCATTTTTATCACAATTGTAAATTGATACAAATATATAATGTTTTAAATTTACATTTTAATTACATATTTAACTGCTCAATCAATCTCTTTGCAATCATCTCTTCTTAAGCTTGAGGACCATGAAGCATAGTTTGAAAACCACTAATTTGGTTCAAATGTCTAAGAAGTAACCTTATTCTCTCTGTTCCTCTATTATTTAAGGACAATTTGATCATTTGGGGATGCTTTATTTTGGGGGTTTTGGTTTATTTAACATATTTCTTCAACTGGAGGTTAAACTGAAGAGGAAGAATTTTGTTTTTGTCTTTTTGCTGTGTTCTCACCACCAGCCTAACATTTACACACTGTACATAGACATAGGGTTTGTCCAAAGTCATTTAGTTACCATCTGTGTACACTAGAGAATTTGGAAAAGGGACCCAAATCTGTCTCAGTCCTCCTCCCATCCACTACTCTGTTCTTCTACTTCTGCTTCTTCATGATGTGTTTATAGCAAAAGCAATCCAGTGAATTCTCTTGGCTTCCAGTTTTCAAAGTTCCCAAGATAGGGCTGTGAATTGATAAACTGTAGCTTTCAGAGGGTGAAGCTTTGAAAGAATAAGATTGGAGAGTAGTGGTACAAGGTTCGACACGTAACCTTCCGATGAACTAGAGGAAAAGGACAGAGAAAGACAGGGCTTAGAGGTAGAGAAGGACTGGAAAAGGGTAGGTAAGTGCTAGAGTAGAAGAAAGAACCGTTTACCTGGCAGGAGCAAGGTAATGCTGGTAACATTAGCGCCTGCTCTAGAAAGCTTTGAAGTGTACAAAAGAGTGACCACAAATGAGAATTGACTTTCTGGGCCATGAATGAAAAATCAAGTTCAACGAGAGAATGTGGTATAAGCTGTGATACCAACCAAATGACATCAGAGCCAGAACTAAAAAGCTGGTGTAGAACCCAGAATACTCTGCTGCTTTCCGACCTTCCTATCAGGTTTTGGGTTTCCAGCTAGGCTAAATCATCAGGGAACTACCTATTATGAAAGTCAAGCCTTATTGAGACTACTACTTGATCAGCCAGTGCAGAAACAAGAGCGGATATAGTATGCTCTGAATCCACAGATCCCAAACTAAGTGTTTTTATAAATGGGTAACATTTCCTACTAACTTATTTGAAAAAATCATTTTTATAAGACATGTGTTTGGGCTTCCCTGGTGGCGCAGTGGTTGAGAGTCCTCCTGCCGATGCAGGGGACACGGGTTCATGCCCCGGTCCAGGAAGATCCCACATGCCGCAGAGCGGCTGGCCCCGTGAACCATGGTCACTGAGCCTGCACGTCCGGAGCCTGTGCTCCGCAACGGGAGAGACCACAACAGTGAGAGGCCGCGCACTGAAAAAAAAAAAAAAAAAAAAAAAAAAAAATATATATATATATATATATATATGACATGTGTTTATATAAAACCAATAAAAAGTGTTGTGTGTGTTAGAACATTTTGCTTTTATATCTGGTAGACCATTTACCTCCTCTTCATTGTCATTTGGAACATTTATTTTATATTCTCTTTTTCATTCCTGTTGGAGTGTTTATGTATGATATGTTTGTTACTTTTATCAGTTGATCTTGCCCTCCTCATGTGCTCATGTCTGACTGGCCTAGTTTTCCACATTCAGCATGTGATCGCTAGCCCTTCTTAAATATTAATTAGTGTAATTGAATTCCCTCTAGTATTTCTAACCTCAGGCACCTGAATCTCAGTGTTTTTATTAGAACTGATTTGTGCATTTAAAGTCCAACCTGCCTCCCTATCTCCCATCCCCCAAACAACTTTTCTTGATTAGGTAAAGGTCAGGGTACATGCCTGCCTCAGAGAAAGTCTTCATGGGAAAATAAAAGCATCATATGTTACAACCTTTCTCAGTTAAAGACTGAAAAATACAAAGCTGACTTGAATCTTTGGCAAAGAAAATTATCCAGAGTGAATAGGAAAAGGATGTAACCCTGTCCAGGTGCATAGCCAGAAGTGAAAAACAGAAGTTTGACAGGGCCATACACAGAGATGAGCACAAAGCCTCACTTAATTATAGCTCCTTCTCTGCTGCCAGCACAGCCAGGCCCAAGTCAGCACCCTAAGTCCTCTCTTCTGGTTTGCAGATACATCTCTGACCAGCATACCAACTCTGGAGATGGTCCATGATTACACATAGATACTCTATTCCTTGGAAGGACACAGAAAAAAGGAAAAAGAGAGGAGCCTAGAAATAGGGGTAGAGAGCCATAGGCTAATGAGAGGATTTATTAATAAGATCAGTTACTGCCATTCATATCTGAAGAGAAGAGAAAAAATATTAGACAACCAGAGATATTAAAAATGTTCAATTTTTAGAAAGTATAAGAAGGCAGTTTATAAGTACAAACAGCTTGATGTCAGTCCTGAGCAAGAGCCTACAGTTGATTATTAAAACAGTAAAGCATAAAGCAATGGTTTATGATCCCCAGAAAGAAGTGCTGCTTGCTAGAAACCAGAATGGTGTCAGTGAAAGCATGTCTATAATATATGACCTGATCTCACCTGGGTTAGATGTGCAGATATATTAGTAACTAATCTAAGTACAGATAGATTAGTAACTGGTTGAGTGACCACACTATTAGGTACGAACAAATGGCTCAGTGTTAAAGTGGAAGGAATTCTTATGGCATATTGCAGGAATATCCTAGGGCTCAACCGCCATTTTTTTTCAATAACTTTGTTGAAAGCATGTTCATCAGAGTTGCAGATGACATGAATCCAAATACATAGAAAAGTTGTTGAATGATGTAATCAAGTTCCAAAGACATCTTGAAAGACTGGAATGATGTGCTACATCTAACCAGATGAAGTTTTTTAAATGGGTAGATACAAGATTTTGTCTTTATATTTTTAAAAGACTGCTCATGAATGATATAGGGGAGATATAGCTTAACAATACAGTACACGAAATCTGAATAAATAGCAACATCTTCAGGAGTAAGTGACCAGGATGGTAGGGAAATGAAACAAATGATATGAGGAATGGTTAAGGGAACTGGAATTGTTTGGAAATTCACAGAGTAAGAATATGATAACTATGTTCTAGTAAATTAAGGACTGTCACAAAGAAGATAAATTATATTTTCTGTGACTTCAAGTAGAACACAAGCCAGTGATGAAATATATAAGAATAAAATATTCAGGTCAATATAAAAACTAATTTGTAACATTCTTATGTGCTCAAAAGTAGAAAACACACAAGGAGGAAAAAGAATATTGGTCTGGAGGACAGACCTACCTACCTTTAATCTTGGTTATTCCACTTACGGATTCTGTGTCTCTTGGGATATTTCTCAAAACTCCCATAATCTGTTTCTGTGCCAGTAGATTTAATCAATTCCTAACTTGCAGTTTGTTGTGAAAACCTTGGTGCCTGTATTAGTTTTCTAGAACTGCCATAACAAAATATCACAGACTGGGCGGCTTAAACAACAGAAAGTTTTTTCTCAGTTTTGGAGGCTGGAAGTCCAGCATCAAGGTGTTGGCAGGGTTGGTTTCTCATGAGGCCTTTCTCCTTTGTCTGCAGATGACTTTCTTCTTACTGGGTCTCCTCATATGGCCTTTTCTCTATGTACACTCATCTGTTGAGTCTCTTCCTCTTTTTCTAAGGACAACAGTCCTATTGGATTAGAACCACACCTTATTTAACCTTAAATACTCCTTTAAAGGACCTATCCCCAAATACAGTCACATTGGGGGTTAGGGCTTCAACATATGAAAGGGGGAGGAAGGAAACATATTCAGTTTCCAACAGTCCCTAATATCAACAAATATTAATTCCCTAAGATCAAGGTGTTTAAGCATAGACAACTGCTTTACATGGATGTTTACAGGATATTCAAGCCTTAGACAGATAATTGTAATATATAATTTTAATGAAGTCCAAAATGAATATTCTGTCATTATAAAAATAAAATCCCCAGTACAGCATCAACTCTGAAATTCTGCAATTCTCTGAAAATGCTCAGTAACAAGGTAATTGCTCAGTACATAGAGCAATCTTCTTTCAATAAATGCCTTCATTTAATATTCAAAAATTCAATCTAATTTCACAAATATTTACTTATATCCTAGACCTCCCTTAACCTCTGCAGCCCAAATTCCCAAGATACCTTCTAGGTGAAACTCTGTCTCTTCTGTGGGAGGATATTGCTTTGTCAAACCTTTAAATACTCTTAAGTCAGAAGATGTGCCTACATAAGTAGAGGGAGACTATAACTCATATCTTAAAAAACAAAACAGACAAATTGTACAAATAAATGCACATAAAAAATAAAAATAAAATGTGGTATTGTCAAGAGGTTTCCAAATCTGAATCTATAGCTTTGAGACAGAACAAGGAATGGATGATTTATTTTGTCCATACACACTCTGCTGTTTTTCCTCATTTTAGCATGAATGTGTATTGGCCACTTATTTAGATAATAGTAGTTTAAAGTTGAGCTTATGCCAGAATCTAGCCTTTGAGATTGGTTAGTCTTTCAGTTTCTCTTTCTTGTAATGAGTATTTTGTTGGAAATGGGACTATGTTGTCTCTTGTGTCTGTGGGTAGTTGGACTGACTTTTAAAAGTCAGTATTCTAAGCCAATGAAATAACGCATTCTCTTTTTTTTTCTCTAGATATACTAGATATTATAAAGATGCACATTTTCTCAAGGAATGTATACCTTTTTCATCAGACTAACTAAACAAAAACCCTGAAACTAGTAGTGGTTATGGTATTTGGCAATTGAACAAGCTTCCTCTCAAGAGGGCCAGTTACTGTAACTAGACATTTACAACTGAGAGTCAAGGCTAGGGTTTGGTGGAAGAGCAGGGCATCTTGAACTGGATTATCTACATTCAAGTCCTAGCTCTGCCATTTGTAATCTTGGGCAGGTATCAAATTCTCTGAGCCTATTTCATGTTATGTAAAACTCTATATGTAGGCTTCTTCTCAAGTCTGAATAGAGTTTGACCCAATGTAGATATTTAGTAAAGATTAATTTATTTCCTTCTTCTCTGATCTTTAATTCTCTCATCTTCTGATGGGTATAATATTAATACTCTCCCTACTTACATATCCCACAGGGTTGTTGAGACAATCAAATGATATGATGTTTGTGAAAGTGCTTTACACACTGTAAAACACTATACAAATGCTGTTTCTTTCTTCTTATGAGTGGATAGGGATGCTTAACTAGAAATGGAATTGGGACCAGACAGGAATTAATGTTGATACTGTTTCCTAAGAGACGTTAGAGGCCTCTTTTTGATGTCTATTTAAATTGCCTGAACTTATCTGTAAAATGAAGATCCTTAACAACAGGTATTAAAGTTTATTGTCTATTTTTTTGTGCTATTTTCCAGGGAGCATAGGAAAGATTTTTTCCTTTCATATTTTTTCCCCTGTATTATTAGGCTGCTGTCTGTTCTTGAAAATACTGAGACAAATTCCTATCTTTTATAACTATGAGGATCTGGGCCCATGGTGCTTACTACCACTATTTCTGTTGTACTTGTGGTAATTGTTGTTATTATTATTAATTATACTTTGTAATTATATAGCTTCTTATTTTAAGAGATAAATGGCTAGGAAATAAATAAGCTGCTCTAATTGAGAGATTTTTGGAGTTTCAAACATTTTAGATCCATTTTTGACTTTTTTTTTTACAAAGACTTCTACATGAATCTTAAAACACAACATTTTTTGGTCTGCCATTGAAAATAAAGTACTAACTTGTGAGATAGTGCCCTCGGAGTCATGTATAGAAAATAGTCTCTCAGAGCATTCTATTTACTCTTTCTGCCTTTTAAAATATTTCTTAAAGTATAGTCACTACATAGTAGAAGTATGTTTTGGAGAAAGATTTTGAAGCAGGAGATGGAGATGCTTAAACAGTGACCCAGGCCTAAGTTGAGAGGTCTTGTTCCCCTTGCTCATTCCTGAGTGCCTGTTGAAGAAAAGAAAAAGGTAAATGAAGGGAAGTTGAAAATAGTTTGTGGATTATGAGGCAGGCAGTTAAGTGTAACCCAAGTACAAAATGTCTAGCACAGATTGATAGAGGCTCTTTGTAATAAAAAGTCCACCCACCTTCTCAAATCTCTTGGCTTTATTATTTTCAATTCTTGAACATCCTTAATGCTGATTAAGTCTTCTTTAAGTTTCCAGGCTGTTTGGACTGGGGTCCTTTGGATCAGGAGCCCCTCATTCCCACAGTTAAGGACCTGGACTTGATAGATTAGGAAGTCAAAGTAAGCATTTTTTTTCAGTAAGTAACCTCCATGTAGGTTTTTCTATGACTTGGCATGAAAGTGAGGATGAAATTTTGTAGGAAATAAAGAGGGCTATTCAGTTATTGAATTATTTCTTATTTTAAGGAAAAACCTTCTCCATCCATCTCTGTCTTATCATCTTCTAAAGCCATGGTTCACAGTGAACAGCAGCATTAACATCACCAGGAATACATTATAGCACAGACTCTTGGGCCTCACCCCGACCTATCAAATCTGAAACCTTGAGGTGGAGTACAGCAGCTTGTGTTTGAACAAGCTCTCCAGGTGATTATGGTGCATACTAAAATTTGAGAACCACTGTTCTAAAGAGATATTGAATTACACTGGGAAAAGAGTTAAGCAATTAAAAACTCTACGAAAAAGCCAAGTGACTTTTGGAATTCAGAACCTTCTATTGTTTTAACCCAAATTATCTCTCACAGTTTTACCCTAAACTATTTAACAGTCCCTAAACACTTTTTACCTCTGACCTGCAGCTCATCTCAAGACCCACCCCCCGCCCGGCCTAAAATGGCCTTTTACCCTCTGTCTAGCCAAATCTCATTCATTCTGAAATATCCAACTCAAATACTGTTCCTTGCAAAAACCTTACCAGTCATGATGACAATCTCTTAATTTGGGGTTTCTATAGTTCTCAATGTCTGTACCATTCATTTAAGTCTTACCTGTGACAGATGTCATCTAAGAAATTGTCAACTGTTACGATAAGCAACAGCTTACATTTATTCAGTACCCACTATGGTCACCTCAACCCTCTCAAAGAAATACTGTGCCTGAGTTTCTGAGACCTTAGGTAGCTTACCCCAGGTCAAACATTATGTATTAAAAAGCCTTACACTTGACCACTAGGCTATATTGTCCTGTAATGTTGATAAACTTTTCTCCTACTGGCATCTTTTTTCTCCCTATAACTATATGCTCAGTTGCAATTAGAGGCCATAATTTTCTTGTTGTCTTATACAGTAATTTTTAGAATATACAGAATTAATGCCTATCTGCTGGTATATTATATTACAAACTAAACCTAGTTCTGGCATTTGTCTCACTGTATTTCCTTAGGAAAATCTTAGAAGTGAAAATGTTTAAAGTTTCCCCTTAGATCCAGAACAGTCTCCAATAATAGGTTGGGTATCTGCATTTTAGCAGACTAATTTATCAATTGCATTTAAAGTATTCAACTTACAATTGTGCACTGATTTTCATCATCAGTTTTAATTAAAGCATTTCAAAAATACTTTATTCTATAAAGCATTTAAAGAAGGAAATAGCTACTTTTGTTTATTTAGAGAATTTACCAATTTTCAGAAAATTACTTTATTATTTTATAAAAGGAAAAGGATGAGTTGATAATGAATCTGACCCATGACTATATACTTACATGTACCTAGTGGTGATGAAATAATTGAAGATAATATTAGTGGCTAAATGATAATTATTCCGGAAGTATATTTAATTAAAGAAAAAATAGACTTTTTACTCAGAGCATAATCATACTCTATGAACATGTTACATCTGTGCATAACTTAAACTCATCTAACTGAATTCTGACCTAAGGAACAGAAAGCATTGTCTCTTCCAAGTCAGGCCACACTGTGGTTTTTTGGGGGATAAATTTTTAATTAATTTCTATTCCTTTATAGCTGTTTTATCCACTTGAGGATCCTTGACCCTGACTCAGAATCACCTGGATGGTTGCTAAAATGCATATTCCTGGATTTCATCCCTAAATACTGTATCAGAATCTTTGGGATTGGAGTCCAGCAGTTTACAGTTTTAACAATCACTTTTGTGCATAAGGTGATGCTTATGCACAAAAAAATTTGAACACCCTTCCTATTCAGATTCATTCTTTTTTTCCCTGGTGAATCAAATCTTCCAGAAAACTGATCTGTGAATCTCAAAACTGACAGTTTTTAGGCAGAGAGGCTCAGTGCCAACCTTTAGTAAACATTGTATTTGCTTTCAACAGATATTTAGTTCTGATACTTTTGTTTGCCAGGCGCTGTTATCTAAATTAATCAGTGTAAAACCCAAATAGCTCTGTGAGATAAGATTCTTAGCCCCATTTTAGAGTTGTGATAATTGAGGCTTAGAGAAGTAAATACCTTTCTGAAGGCCAACCAACTAATAATTGGATTCAGTTTGACTCCAGAATGTGTGTTCTTAAACTCTAAAACAAGGCTGAGTCAGAATTTGAAATCAGAGCTTTTCAATCCTGCCTTTTTCTAAAAAGACAGCTGAATAGTAAAAGTATTAAAGTAGATAACAGCTAATTCCAAGTTTGTGTCCAAACTCTGAGATTTTATGAGGTTAGTCAAGAGTCATCTTAAATTATATGGCTGGTAGCTATAGTATTATCTTGTGATGAGCTCAGTCAGTAAATCATCAAATTCAGTGTTATCAGAGGGATCAATGGAAGCATTGTCCACATAAACCTGTCTGTTTTATAATCTGCCTTGTCTTCTTTAGCTCTTAAAAGACCTGATATGTATTTTTATGCAAATGTTACTAAAATAAACATTTTTATAATTTTATTAAGAAAATTTTCACATTATCAGGCTTCATTTCCCTTAACAATGGCTTGTTTTGATGAGTCTTTTGCAAGTACAGCTGATGTGCTGTATAGCTGACTCAGTGGTTCTCAACCCTGGCAGCACTTTCCAATCAACTATGAACTTTTAAAAATATACAGATGCTTGGGTCTAACCCCACAGATACTGAATCATTGGGTCTGGAGTTGGGGCTAGGTGGCTGATTGTTTACAAAGCCACACTGATGCTTCTATAGGATTGAGAATCACTGATCCAACTCATTAGTTTATGAAGAATTTGGCAATATCATATACTTTAAAAGAGCAGTTGAAGGAAGCGAAATCCCTTCATAAATTCTACAACAACGAGTCCTTTGAAATAAAAGGGGACCCTGTGAGCAGCTCTAGAAGCTGTTGCTTGGGCCATCCAATATTCAGATTTGAGTCTCACATAAAGAAAAGGCAAGAAATAAGAAGCCATTAGAGCATGGAGCTAAGTGGAATTATGGGAAATCATTTGTAAAATGCTGTTGGGTTTAGAAGGACATGTTCTTTTCAATAGACATTTTTGTAATAGGAAACGGGGTAATGGAAATGCCAGCATATTTGAATCTATCTGAATTTCCTTCAGATAAAATAAAAGGAAAGGGTATAACCTTGCAAATGTATCTTGATCTGATATTATTTTTGCCAGTTAGACAGATATGGGGCCACCAGTCAGCTCGACTCAGAGCTGGCTATCAAATCAGAACTCACTCGTCAAATCCCAGCACTAATTGAGATGATAAAGAGCTACCTTTTGATTAATCCTGCCCTGGACTTTCAACAAAAGATACTGCAGTTTAATTACGAAGTGAAATTCACTTTGTCTGATCTGCCTGTCTTTGCTGTAATGTCATAATATAATCAGCATCACCCCCATCTGAAATACAGGACTGTGAAGTCCAAGGATCTGTGCGATTGGAAGAAATGGAATGATGCTCAAACAACAACCAGCCGCAGTGCAGTAATTATTCAAGCCTTGTTTTCATGTGTATGTCATTCTCCCATTGGCTTGTCATGACAGCAACTGAGAAAAAGATGGAAGAGAGCATGATTGAAAAGGATATTGACCCACTGGAATCAGACTAGGTGTGGGAGGGAAGAGCCAAGCTGTATAAAATCTTAAGGCTAATTAAACTTGGTTTTTCTTTAATATGTATCCCACTGGCTACTACTGATCCCACAAGTCCAAGCTAAACCATTCAGCTGATATGTCTCCCTGCAATTAAAATCTCCCCCTCAGTTGAAACTCCAGTTTTCCTTCTCTGAAAATAATTTATTTTTCTTTTAAAACTGGCAATTACTTGGCAGATTTTTTTTTTTGTATAGGTCTCAATATAATTTTTGTAAATTAAACTCAGTAAGAGAAGAGTGTTGCAGATTTTCTGTCAGAGATAATGGCCTTTGGGGGTATCCTTTCTAGGTCTCCATATACCCACTGCCTTACAGAGAAGTACTGAATCCAGAAAGATGTCTGGCTTTCCCATGAATTATTACTCCATATTACACAAAATGTTTAAAGTAATTTGCCCTACGTCCTCTAGTTGTAAAGTTGCTGAGCCAGGATTTGAACCAAGAGTTGTCTGACTCTGGGTCATACACTTTTGACTCTACTACCCAGCCGCCCTTTATTCTCACTTACTTTTGATTAATAACCCTCCAATGATTTATTTCACACATTATTGCTGTGCATCTCCTATATACCAAGCACTGTGCTATACTCCACATATTCATTAGTAAAACTAGGAAGGAAGAATCAGCCAGTATCTATCTTCAAAAGTTTTTTGTTTTTGTTTTACATCTTTATTGGGGTATAATTGCTTTACAATGGTGTGTTAGTTTCTGCTTTATAACAAAGTGAATCAGCTATACATATACATATATCCCCATATCTTCTCCCTCTTGCATCTCTCTCCCATCCTCCCTATCCCACCCCTCTAGGTGGTCACAAAGCACAGAGCTGATCTCCCTGTGCTATGTGGCTGCTTCCCACTGGCTATCTATTTTACGTTTGGTAGTGTATATATGTCCATGCCACTCTCTCGCTTTGTCACAGCTTACCCTTCCCCCTCCCCATATCCTCAAGTCCCTCTCTAGTAGGTCTGTGTCTTTATTCCTGTCTTACCCCTAGGTTCTTCATGACAAAAGTTTTTAAGTTTGGTGGTTCAGTTGCTTTTGTGACTTTTATGGTAAATGGACATTTTAAATACAAAAAAGCAATTGGACCATTAAGAGCAAATGTAAAATATGAAATCCAGAAGATCTTTTTCATTTGCCTGATGTTATTCATAGTATTACCATTCTACCCATCACCCCAAAATCTCAGAATCAAGATTCCCAAGGATCTCAGGGTCTTATGACTCATATGTAATCAACCAATCATCATGTTCTATCAGATCTTGTCGTATATAATGCACCACCAAGACCCCCTAAGCCTATGCTTAACCATTAAGTGTAGAGGTTAAGCAGGCAGGCTCTGGAGGCAGATGATCTGGGTTTGAATCCCATTTTGTCACATATTAACTGTGTAAACTTGAAAAAGATGCTTAATCCTCATCTGTAAAACAGAAACAATAAAGTTACTTGTCTTTTAGGGCTGACATGAAGATCAAATGAGTTAATCTACGTAAAGCACGTAGTCCAGTGCCTGGCACATAGTAGAGGTTTAATAAATATTAGTTACCATTTCTTCCTTCACAACGTCTCGAGAACATTTCATTTTCTTTCCTTTTCTACTAACACTACTAGATATCGCTTGGGTTACTGCAATGGTGTCTCTCTCTCTCTCCATCTCTCTCAATACCTCTAGGCTCTCCCTGTTTCTGCCCATTATTCCCAACTATTTATACTAAATACTAAAATACCATTATGATGTGCCAGTGTCCTACTTACAAGCCTTTAATAGACCTCTTTTGCCCACAAGATAGTGTGGATTTCTCAGCCCAGTATTCAAGGACTCCCTTCCCATGCCAGGTTCAACCTATCTTTCCAACGTTATTTCCTATTGCAATTACAGCTAACTTGTTTATTTGCTGCTCCCAAATACATCTTTCAATTTTCTGCTTCCATGCCTTTTTCCATGCCCTTCACATAACCGGAATCTTCATATTACTTCCCAAATCTTACACATTTTTCAAAGTTCAGCTAGATTTCTTCACTGTAGTGAAGTTTTCCATTGTCAGCCTAATAGAAATGGTTTTTTCTAAACCCCTATTCTGAACATCTGAACTGCCTTGTATTGTAATTATTTTTGGACATTGTCTCAAAAATTAGATATTAAGTACCTCAAGCACAGGTCATCATTGTTTGCACAATGGCATCCAGAGAAACTCAAACATAGTAGCTATACAATTCATATATGCCAAACAAATAAGTGATCTGAATTTGGGGTTTTTTCCTTGCTCTCACTACTTTTTCCCACAGATCATTCTGGATTTTTTTTTTTTCCTGGTGCTTGTCTGTACTTCCTTATGAATATTTTGAAACCTCTCCCTCCTTGATTACCCTCCTCTGATCACTTACTTATAAAGTCTTTCCATTTCACAGTCATCATGCTTTCTACCCCCTCCCTCCTCACGTTCATATGGATTGCCAGGATGCTAATGGGTCCTAGTTCCTCTGTTCAAGTTCGTTCTGTACCAACTACATCAATGCTAGAGTGAAACTTGCTTGTCTATTGAACAAAGATGACAGAACCTGCTCTTTTTTACTTCTTGGAATTGTCAGAAAATCAAAAGCTAATTTAGTGAAAGCATTTTATAAACTATAAAAAGCTCTGTGAGTACAACATATAGTCTATAGTGTCTAAATATTTTCCAGCAAGCTTGTGTCCATGTATTAAATATATAGTTAAAAATATCAAAAGGTCTGATGAGCCATATCATATGTCTTGAATCTAAATAAGATATACCTGTGTATCTAAGGATGGTACTTCCTACATTCATGTATCTTCTTTTTTCCATCTAGTCTCATCCCTCTTGTGAGCAACTCACATTATTTGGTCTCACTCTTTCCATCTACAGGGCAAATGGGAGCCTTCCTTAAAAGATCTTCACTGAGAATATTTTCCTTTTTTCATAATTTTTTTTTTTTAGAAATCAGCAAGCAAGGCTGATCTTTAACAGACTGACAGGAAGAATCTTAACAGTTCCTAACCATTCCTTAAACAGCATTAAAAATAAATCAACTTTATCCTACACCACAGATATAAGATTGTGCAAATTATTTGGCCATGTGGATTCTTTTGAAAGTTTTGAGTCAAAAACCTCACCAAAGTCAATATTTATAGTATTGCTGTTCAGACATTAGTCTACTGCCTAGATTCAATCTTTTTCATAGGTGGGTGTTTCTATTTATCAGGGAGTAAATTGATGGACAGTTTGATGATGGCTTGGAACTTGAAATCACAGTCCCTAACAACCCAGTACTGCAGGAAGACATCTTTGTTTTCTTCTTATTATTAAATGGAACCAGGACAAGTAGATCAGTCTTCATTCCATTGTTTCTAGTGGGAGAGTGGTACCAGAATGCTCCACCTGAGGTTCACTGCAGGCTGGCAGTGTGGTCCAGCCAGCCTTGTATTGGATAGCTTAAACTGTGTTGATTTTTTTTGTGTCCATATTCTTGAAGTGCATACCTTTATTATCCCTGAATTCCTATGGACATTACCAGTGGATTCATATTCCTATGAGTTTTCTTTTCCATGAGGTCTGACCTCTTTGCTGCAAATTTAGAGATTTTGATGATAAGCAGTAGCTGTCTTCCAGGCTCCTTTCTTGCTTCGCCTCTCCTTTGCCCCTATTCCAACAAACCATCCAGCTGCCACCAGTATACTCCCTCACTTTACTATATCACAGTCTTCCAAAGGAACCAGATATACCAGAGGCAGCAAAATCTTTACTCCTTCCTACTGGCCTTTTGGCTCCTGCTTGTTTGGAGTTTTGAGTTAAATTTTTTAAGTTAATATTTAACTCATGAGATAACTGTTTACAAAATTGTTAGTTGATAATCAGGGTTTTTTCCCTGGATTAATATAGTTGAAGTTTAACTTAGTGGAACAACACATAAAAAAATAAATATATGTGTATATAATTAAATAAAAGTATTAACTCTGGGAATTTTGCTGATATGTTCTCATGACTCAAAATGGAATATTTGTTCTAGTCTAGATAAAAGAAGACCTTAGTTATAGGCCTGGCAGGCTGACTTTGTGGAAGAATTTAAGCAGAAAGGGGAGGCAGAGTTTACTCCTAGATGGCAGGTGACTTGCAAATAATGGGAACATCCTATTTTTCTTAGGAAAATGCCCTTTATTCATATTCCTGGTAACATCACATTCAAAAGAAGTTGTTGGGATTCTCTCCAAATAGTGTATTTGAATAATTTTTGGCTTTGATCAGCCCTGTGCTATCTTACAATATTTTTTGTGTGTGTCATTGACTTTATATATTACATCATGATCAAAACTTGGAGTCAGACATGGGGTGAGAAATCACCCTGTTCAGGTACTGCCCTCCAGCTGCTTTCATAAGTCAAGAAGGACTGTTTCTTCTCCTGAGACAAAGAGCTCTATCTGATGATTGCTAGAGTATATCTTAAAAAGAAATCTTCATGCTTTTGCTAGGATTCAGGGGTACAACCTAGCACTGAAACCATATTCAGGTTACTTTGGATTATTTGGAAATGGTTTTCATCTTTACTTCTTATAATGTAGACCTCAAGGAACAGTTGTTAGAAGAAACTGGGTAGAGCAATTAAATTAATCTGGGAGAACTGTGAGGTGTTGCATGTATGTGACTTTCAAATTTAATATGGAGGTCTCTGAAATTCTGAGCCATTGAAGACACTCTATGTTTTGCCCATATGTAGAAATCTGTCCATTTGGCAAGTTTCTAGGTAAAGGATCATTTATGGATATTCTAAAGCTAGTTGCTAATAATTTTTGCAGCAAGAATAAACAACCTTCAAGCCAAATCAAGAGCTAGGTTTTATGCTCTATTCTTCATTTCAAAGTCATAAAGCCAGACATTCAAAACCTAGAATCTCACAGGCACCTTCTAAGAGGATTGTTTTGCCAAATATGCTGTCTTTATCCCAAATCAGAAATAACTTGAGATTGAATTACTAGCAACAGATTTCAATTTTGATGAGACTTAAATAGGTTTTAAGTGCCCAATAAGGTAGTAGGAAAAATTGGAAAGAGAGGTGTCCCAGAAGATAGCCACAGTGTTTAAAGTAAGAGGAAGTGGCTAACCATGTTAAATTGCTGCTGAGAAGTTGAGTAAGATGAGAATGAAAATGTGACCATTGGATTTGGCAACAGCAGATACGGTAAATAGAATGAATAAAAGTCTCATTGAAATAGGTTGAGGAAAGAATAGAAAGTGAAGATATGGTAATAGCCAATATAAACAATTCTTTCAATATATTTTGCTATGAAAGGAATAAGGCAAATGGGAAGCGACTGAGGGAGACTTGGGATCAAGAGAGTATCATCAAGATTTGTGAAGTATGGTAGTTTTTTTTTTTGTCCTGTTTTATGTTTCACATTTGTTTGTTTAATCTGCTTCCCCAGTTGAAAAACAATATGAATAAGAATCAAATCTAGAGTAAAAAGAAATATGGAAAAGGCAAAGCCAGTCTGGTAAAATGTGAAAGGTATTGGTTAATATTCAACAGATCTGGGTTCTAGCTCAAGTTCTGCCAGCTGTTGGTAAAATGGCCCTAAATAACATTTCTGTGACTGTCAGTCTAGTTATTTATTGATAACATCTTAAGTTCATTTATGGTATTCTATGAAAGGAAAAAATTATAAGACATATTTCAGAAATCTCTCTCTAGTAGAAATAACATTTATACCATTCTTAACCATTTACAAAGCACCATATTATTTCAAAAGAAATCACATCTTGCTAATTAACCCTCACAAGACTGTTACAAGGTAAGTGGTTATATTGGTTTATTTAACAGATAAGGAAACCAAGTCTCTGAAAGAGCAAAATCATACAGTGTGCAGACAGCAGAGGCAGGGTTTTAAACCCAAATGTTCAGAATATAATTCAAAGTTCTTCCCACCATGCAGTGCTCTCCCTCTACTTGTCCTGTAGGCTTTTGTTTTGTTTTGTTTCTTCCCCTCACTCTTCATTGAATGTGCTTTTTTTGTTTTTTGGGTTATTTTTTTCATTTCTTGTCCAGGTTCCCATTATTTCTCTTTCTTTCCATTTCTACTTTCCCCAGGGCTTTCTGGGTATGTCCACCTCCCTAAATATCTGCATTTCTTCTTAAAACAGAACCAAGTGCACAGGGTTTGGGGGTTCTATATTATGAGCTTAGGAAGAACAGCCCCACACCAAAACAGCTTACTAGTCTAGTGAAATTTTGTCTCAAACAGCCCATGGAAAATCAATCCTCTGACCACAATGACCAGTGTTAGCAGTGGAAACTTCATAGTATCTCGTCCTTTGGGGTCATAAGCTTTTAAAACCAGAGAATGGAAAGGGAAGAGCAAGAAGGTACTAGGAGAAAATGGGAAATGGGAAGGAGGAGAAGAGGTGGCACAGAGCGGTACAAGTGTTGCTTAGTGTAGGCCCTGAAGACCAAAAATTATTGTGTTTCTAACACTATTGATTTTTTCAGCAGCTGATATTTCAATCTGGGTGCAGTGTGCCTGAGAGTCTACGCACACTGTCAAGAAGAAATATGATAGTGTCTTAAAAGATTAATAATATCGCTGGTCCTCTGGAGGCCTGTCTTAATTCACTGGCCTGTTCCCTGGCATGTACTGTAATTTATCTAGTCTGATTTGAATAGCAAATGGCAATCGGCTGCCATTAGGGAAATGGGCATCATTCTTATTGATCCAGCATGGACTGGATTTTATTTAAGGAGAACTGCAAAATGTTATTACCTTCAGGAAGAAAAACCGAAAAGGGAGCTTTTCCTTTGTGTATTTTGAAAATGTTCTACCTTAAAAACGGGGGGTTGGATTGTGGATTTAGGAGAACAGAGGGAGATGATGATCCTATTGTGTGAACAGGGACAAGTACAGACTGTTTTCAGCCTAATTGTTTACCAGAAGAAAAGAGTGCTCATGATTATGAGAAAGAGGCCATGGGCCTCAGAGGTTAGAACATTGGAGAGTTTGTCAGATCCGACCTGTTTCATTGTCCAACTTTGTGAAAAGCCACTAGTTGCTTGCAATCCATTTGTCAGTCTGTAAAATGGGCTAAAAAAAATCTACTGGCTGTATATAAGGTTTACTTAGTGTTTGTTTCACATCTTGAGAGCTTTGGATAAAGGGTGATGTGGAATAAAACAGAAAAATCAAAGAGGGTCTATTTAACATTGGGGAGGGTGGGGTTTTAATATATATTATTGCTCTTCACTTAGCTCTCTTGAAGGGACATGTTATGAGCTGAGTGAAGCATGACGAACTAGCCTCATAATTCTCATTAAACATAATGGGCATCTCTCAGGTTAACATCGAATATATTGATTTTGATGTTCACCTGTTAGTGGCAAATCTAAACCTGCGCTTTTACCTTGTTGTACAGAATCAAGGAAAGCTGGGAACATTATGGTGGCAAATGAGGGAGACAGTCAGATCCAGTCTTTCTGCCTGCCCCCTACCCTCTTTGCCACAGGGAAAGGGGCGGAGTGTGCCATTCCAATCAGAGCTTGTGGGAGATGTGCTGTGAAAGAGCACACACATACCCTAATAACCTCCCTTAGCCGCCCCAGGAAGGGAAAAAGGTGTGACAAAGGTGGTTAGAGGAAGTGCTCATTTCTACTGAAATTCTTCTCCATTCCACCTCGGGTTGTTATGGAAAGAAACGATAATGTGCTACAGGAAATGGCCAAGTATAAAAGCAATAAAATAAATTGAAAATGACTTTGTTTTTTTGAGCGGCAGTAATTACTATATGTTGTGATGTTTGCATAAGGAATTAGTTAATGTGTAGCAGAATGGCATGTGATACTTTTTATTTGCCTGATGACTATAGTCTGTGAGTGAATGACTTATTAAGGTTAATAAAGAAAAATTTGCTTGTGACTTGTAATGATCCAATTGCTAGAATTTAGCATCCCCTTATGCATTGTTGCCTAAAGGGGAGAAGGAAAAAAAAACCCACACATTAATGGCCGACTGGCTCTGATTTTTTATAGTGGTGTGAGAACAAACAATGTCTTCTAAATTGTTGGTCTGTCTATCTTTCTGCCTGCCTGGGCAGGAACGTTATGGCTTTCTTAATTCTCCTGTGTGATTTATCATCCTAAATTCATTGTTTTGCATAACTCTGCTCAAAATGAAGAAATGTCATTATTTTGCAGCGAAAAAGTTGTCATTTGCATAATGCCTGCCATTAATTATTGTGAGACTAATGCAGTTGTTGATATTTTTAGGGCACAGTGGTACAGCCTGCACCTTGTATAATGTCATTCTGAAAACATTGGTAGTTAATAGGTGCCACAACATTGCACAAATGAAAAAGAAGATGATGAAGAAGAAGGGGACACAATGGAACAGGCTGTGATCTTTATTTAGCTTTTTTTTTTTTTTTTCCTGAAATGCTTGGTGAGGAAAGACTATAAAAGGAAGCGCGAATAGAGCAGGGAGCTGTGACATCCAAGAGAACAAAGGGATTGAAAAGCAGAGGTTTTTTATTTAGGCCGAATTAGTTTAACCTGGGTTCTAGCCAGTTAAATGGAGGAAGTCATGTCTCCTCTGTTTTGGCTTGCCTACTTAACCAAAGCTCTGAACAGAATGTAAGGTTGGGCTTCCTTAAACCATCAATTAGGATAAGAGTTTGCTCTGAAACATGCTCATCTCATGGAAGAATTCCCTTAACTGGGCACTTGGTCAAAGTTAAGAGGACACACCACAGTTTCATGGAAGACAGCTGGAGACTATGATTTTCAGGTTTAGATTAATCAGTCTTCTGTACTTCATGAATTTCGGCAATTATATCTGGAGCCCATAGCTTTTCTCTCCTGCAAAAACCAGAGGAATGCTGTAGCAGTGTATTAGGGTGACATTTTTTTTTTCCTTCTCTTCCTTGCAATAGAACTAACTTTTGCATCTGATTCTGTAGGGCAAGAGCCTACCAAGGCTTTCTATTTCACAGGTAAATGAAAGTCAGTTATAAAAATTCAATCAGAGATGAAACTCATTACACTGAGTCTAGGAGGCATAAATATTACAAATGTAGGTAACTGTTGATCTTCTTAGTCATGGGAGCTTAAAACAAAAACAGACTCACATCAAATAGAATTTTTTTCCTAATTTAGCTGTTTCATGGGTATTATAAATTTAGATATTTCTTCTTTATCATTAAATTTAAAAGACACAAAAGAAATGGAGCCTTGAAGGTAGGTCTAGTTGCTAAGACTGACCAGAGATATTTAGAAAGAAGACATTGTCCTTCAATATTTAAAATCTTGCATTGTAAACTCTTGGGAAAATGCAATATTTTTCAGACTGAAGTCCAGATTCTGATGGCTATTCTTTGCCCAAAGACTGATTATTACTCTTTTGGAGCCTCTTAAAGCCAGGTGATGCTTGTGAGGGGGCCACAGAATCTGGAGGAGACAGAGGAGACCACAAGGGTCTGTCCCAGTTTGTCATAATAAATACCTCAGCAGAATTTGGGCCGAGATAGATATTTAGATCTCACCTTGGATTATGGAACTTAATCTGCACGTGTTCAGTTCTGGAATATGTAGAAAACACACATTCTGAATTAGGAAAATTTTAATTCCCCACAGTAACATCACCATCATAAATTACCACATTTGGGATTGTTAGAAACAAATGAGCCCATGCGTCAATCGAGACCGGTCTCCATTGCTGCGTCTCACTTTTCCCTTTCGAGACCAGTCTCCATTGCTGCATCTCACTTTTCCCTTTCTTCTGAAGAGATGGAAATTGTCCTAACACCCAAATTAATATCCTTTGACTGTGATAAAATCAATACAAGCATACAATTTTAAAACATAAGTCAGAGGGCCAACATAGGAGGGAAATGGAGAGAAAAAGAAAGAAGGGATTTGCACTTCATATGGTGTACTAGGACAAGGCTAATTCTTCATCCTCTTGTATTTGTAGCCTGGTAATACCTAGTTATCTATTTTATATTCTACAGCTATATATAAATCCTACATATAGATACATATGAAATCTGATGATTAAATTAGCAAGCTATACTAGTCACCTTGGCTAGCCCAGAATTTCCCTTTTTTATCCTTGACAGTCCCACATCCCAGGAATCTCCTCAGTCTCAGGCAAACCAAGGCAATTAGTACCCTAATCATGATGGATACTCTCAAGGCATTTGACTTAATGGTTGTATTATATATTTCATCTTATATTTGAAAAGACTTTCATATTTAGTGAACAGACTGCTGTTAGGAACCCTTTTTTTTTAAACATCCATTTGCTAAAGCATTTTACCTAACTGTAAGAGAGAGTTGAGGTGTAGATTTTCATGCATTGAGTGTCTAGCGCTTTGATCAGCAATATTCTGAAAAGTAGCAGTCTCATAGTAAATAATCAGAATCAGCTCTGATCCCCTGTGTTGAGGAAATAATTTTAGAGCTCAAGTCTTCCATAGAAACAGGGTAGGAATCCATATGTTAGTTGGCATGATTTTCATCACCTAACATCTGATAGTGATGTCAGACTGGCATTCTTTAATACTCACTGATTCCTGCCAGGACTTCGAGTTTCTTTATCCTTTGCTTTGGAATTTTTCTCCTTTTACAGCTAGATGCCATGCTAAGAACCGGCAATGCAAGATAGATAATACGTGGTCCCTCACAATGAGTTTTTCAATCTAACCTATGAAGGGATAAAAGACTGCAAGAATGAATTTTATATATCATATGTCTAACTGAGGCAAGTGCTTTATTCACTGAGATTAGTTAACACTATCACAAAGCTTAGACATAGAAGAGCAGCACTTAAAATTCTGTTATTGTATGTTTCACAGATCAGTTTGTTCATTTGTTTAATAAACATTTATTGGAACCCTACTATCTACTCAGAAATGTTCTGAACTTTTTGGACACAGAAAGCAGTTGTACTTGGTACTTTCACAATAAAAGGATGCCAAACTTCCCCTCCAGATTGGGAGTTCCTCAGGCACAAGATCGCCGTGTCAGCATCCCATGTCAGTCTAAATCACCAGGGTCAATTGGGCTGGGAAAACTATTCCCTTTATAGACTCAGAGATAGTATTTTTAATTAATTATCTTATTTGACTGTATTCTGAGAACAGTATTCTAAGACCTGAGCTGTAACATGTAAGTGGCCTGTGCAGTGAGATGGAAAGAACAGAGACCTCTGGGACAATCTAGAGCAGCCACTACATAATGCAGAACAAAGATTTTCTATTAAAGTTGATGTGACTTGGGTGAGATTGATAAGTACTGGAACATTTTAGCCATCCACTTATTCATTCAGTCACTTAAGATCTATCAACCACCTGTAATGTTTCAGGCATTATTCTAATTACAGGGAATATAGTGAGAAATTTTAAAAGTCCCCCATAAAACTTACTTTGTAGTGAAAGGAGAGAGTGTCAATAATTAGGTAAGCAAAAATGTATCATTTTAAATAATGATAAGATCAAGCAAAAAATGATAATGCAGGGTAAGGGGGTAGAAAATAGGGATAAGTAATAGAGAAAATGATGTTTGAAATAAGGTTAATAGGGAATGTCTCACTGAGCAGGAGACATTTGAGCAAAGATTTAAACAATGAGAAGGAGCTAAGCATGAGGTGATCAGGAGGAAGAGGATTTTAGGCAGAAGGAATAGATATTGTTAAGTAAGAACAACTTTAAATATTCCAGGAAGAGCATGGTAAAGACTGATGGAAAGTCATAAGAGGGTTTTTAAAAGGGTGTGCGATCTGATTTATAGATTAAAGAGCTCTCTGGCTACTCTGTGGAGGGGGCAAGGGTAGAGCAGGTAGACCAGTTAGGAGTTATTGTGGTAGCCGAGTATGAGAAGGGCCATGGCAGTGGAGGGGAGGAAAAGTGATTCAATTCTGAATAATTTGGCGGGAATTTGAAGGCAGTTGCTGAGGGGCTTGATGTGGTGTAGATTAGAAAGAAACACATCAGGTTTGATGAGTCACAGGTGTTTGGCCTGAGCACCTGGATGAATGACAATATCAGTAACTCCATGGAGTTGGGTGCTATGGGGATATGGAAGAAAGGGCAGATCTGGGGGCAGAGCTAATTATGAGTTAATCTGGGGACATGTTGACTTTGAGATTCTTATCCAAGTGAAGAAACTGAGTAGGCAGTTAGATATATAACTTAGGAGCCCAGAGGAGGGATTAGGGCTGGAGATACAAACCCTTTTTTTTTTTCATCTCTACATAAGCATTATTTTTAGAATGTAAGCCTACGGAATGCAAGGAATGGACAATGAGCAGTTTCTGGAGGTAAATGTGCACACCCTGTGTTATTTGATGATGAATATACAGGTGCTACTTTCATTCGTTCTGCTGTCTTTGGAAAGTCCCGGATGTGTATAGCCAAGAGGTACCAACAAAACCATATGAACACTTCCTGAGGACACATATGGTTTATGATCTCACTGGGATGTAAGACAAACATATCTTATTGTTTCCATAATGATGTAAGACAGAGGTGAAAACACATTTTCTGTAGTTTATTAATGAGAGTGGAATTAGAAGGAGAGGTAAAACTTGAACCCAATTTTGGAACTGAGGAACACTGAAACAGGCAGGACTTTCCAGATAGGGAGAAGTCAGGAGCAGATGTAGAAAGATATAAATTAACTTTCCTTTTAGGGGAAAGCAAGGATGGAGAACAAGGAGACTGGCTGAGCAGGAGCAGAATTTTTGTTTATGAATTTAGGGGAGATGAATTTATAATGGTTGAACTTAGCCAGTCACGTTGGCCCTCATCTCTAGAGTATTTCAAAATCACTTTTAGAGCTTAAAAATATGGGTGCCTGGGTATCACTTCTGGAAAATCTGATTCCATAGGTCTTGGAAGGGCTGTAGCATTTGGTTTTTTTCACGGGGAGCTTCTTCCAGAGCACACCTCCTCCCTAAAGCTGTGATTATTTACTAGAGTTAATAGTCTTTCTGGACTCCTAGGTAGTGCTGTCTCCAGTCACCACACTAGTGTGGGCTCTCATGCTGGCTCTTCTTGTTTCAGAATGTTTATTTCCTTACTTGCACAGAAGTTGAGGTTTGTAGCTTCCTCTGTTTTTAGTTTATCCTATGGGCATAAGTTGTGGTTTTATTTTCTCTCCTTGTTAATCTACATTACTTTTGGAAGATGTTTGGAGGGTTCAAATTTAGTTTGCTGCCATTATCCAGTGGGAACCCAGAAGGCTACAAATTGATTTCAAGAGTAACTCCCTGTCTTTGTAAGTGGTTGCTACACTATCGTATAATATGGACCTAAGTTTATAATCCCACAGACCCTACATACAAACTTGTGATGCTTCACTTTAGCTATTTGAAATTGCCATATTGAGATCAGAAACTCAGGTTTCAGAGAAGTCTGTGTTTTGAATTCTAATGAATCCTCTAAGTTTGGCTGTCAGATATTATTGTTATTGTTTTTATTATTTTATTTAAAGGAATAGAGACTCAGTTTCCTCAAGTGCTGAGGATATGTTTTGAGATACACATGGCACAATAAAGAAATTCTAAGGAGAGGTTCTGGTGAGATCATTCCAGATCCAGGGCTGCTCCAGTAACATTTGTGGCAGGAGTTCGTGGAACTTTGCTATAGTAGACTAAATATCATGGCTTGGCATTTCTCTGCATTTCTGCCTAATTTTCCTTTAGTATTAATAGAATGTATATCCTTTTCCTGCTTTTTATAACTTGGAACCACCTGTGAGCTGTCACAGCTCCTCCATTTTCTTCCTACTTTATGGTCCCTTGCACAATCACCTATGGCTGGATATGGGTGTGCAGGTGAATAAAAGCTGTGGAAGGGGTAGTATCTCTTACAAGGAGCTGTCAGTATGAGAAGTACAGGGATTATTACATCAAATACCACAGAGGGAATTAGACTGTATTGAACTAAGCTCCTCCTTTTTTGACCAAGCCTGTGATGATATTTTCTGAATGGTTGATTCTGTATGTTTCATTTATTCTCTATAGCATCAGCATCTATTAAACAATGTAGCACTGGTGAAATAAATGAAAGAGTTTGGAAATCCTAAAGGGCGTGTTATGCTGTGGTCCTAAATAATATAACTTGATATTAATTGCTGTTACAGAGTCTGAATTGAAAGAAAAATTTAGGACTTTAGGATAAATAGGTACAGCAGCTCTGTTCTAATTTTAAGATTAACTTACGGGCCATTGGAATTCTTTCTAAGGAGAAGCCTAAGACAAAAATCATAGGGCTATTAAAGATTTCGATTTAAGAAGTAAAGGCTCTATTATAACTACATAGTCTCAAACACTAAAAATTTTAGAAAGCAGCATATACTCTCTCTAAAAATAGGAGAGAGAAGACTACTAGGGACAAAATGCCTATAGAAAATAACTTTTTAGGACTTTAGGGAAGGAAGGTGGGTGTAGATTAATATTTTAAGTAATAGTTTGCTGTAAAATTAATTATGGAAAAGTTCAAAATAAACAAAAATTACTTAAAATTCCTCTGCCCAGAAACAATGAATTTTAGTGTCTTCATATATATTTTCCAGTCTTTCCATTATGTGTATACACATCTATAATTTCTTAAACAATATTTAACTTAGCAATACTTACTTATACAATAGATCAACCTTTACATATTATTGGTTAGTATGCCTTATCATTTATTAATATACCAAAAACATTTCTTCATGTTACTAAGTAGTATTCAAAATATTATTTTTAATAGCTGCATAGTATTCCAATATATGGATGTACTATCAATTATTTATTCAACCCTCTATTGTCAGACAAGGTTTCCAGTTTTTCAGAGTTGTGAGTAAACCATGGTAAGCACTCGCTTCTAAATCTTTGTGCAGATCTTAGACTATTTCCTTTAGATAAATTCCTAGATGTGAAATTTCTGGATCAAATAGCATTTATATCTTTTAAAGTTTTTCATGCATATCGCTAAGACAGCCTCCTGAGAGTTGTACCAATTCCGTTCTGTCTGTGGTAACATCTTAAAGTTTCCTTCCAAAAGAAACTTGATTTAAAGCTGTACCATTGCTCTTCTCTGAGTCCTATCTGGTCCACCAGTTATAGCAGACTCGATTTAACTCTTCCCTTAAGGTTATACCTAAAACTTTTTTAGATCATTTATGCTATAAATGAGACAGTTTAAAGAATATAATTTGGCAGTGGGATTGGAATGTGTTCCTTATCTTATGACTGCTCTGTTCAAGTGTTCTGCTTACCCTGGATAAAAAACAGACAAAAAAAAAAAGAAAGGAAAAAAAAAAAACTCTTTATTTGGACTGATTGAGCAGTCTAGGCACTGAACTGAACATGCAGGAGACATGAGTCCTGCCCACTGAACTGAACATGCAGGAGACACGAGTCCCGCCCACTGAACTGAACATGCAGGAGACCTGAGTCCTGCCCACTGAACTGAACATGCAGGAGACATGAGTCCCGCCCACTGAACTGAACATGCAGGAGACATGAGTCCTGCCCTCTGAGACCATACAACTCCATGTACCATTATTCATAAGGCATTATACGAATTGTGGGCTTTTAGGACAATGCCCTATTGTTAAAGTGCTTGAACCATATGGTACAGGCAGACTACAGAATGCTTGTGATCCACCCTTGCAGGTGGATTGTGTAACTAAGTCTTAATATTTGTGGAGTCTGAGAGAAGGAAAAGTGCAGCTATCTGTTTCAACTCTAGAATAATAGTGAAAACTCAAGGGACTCCTGCAGTGGGAAATAGGCATAAGTGGTAGACTAGAACTAGGTGATGGGTCGAGGAGAGAAAAACATCTACTTATTCTCATTTCTCCTACTGTGTCCCTTCCTCTTCCAAGGGAGTCTGTGCCACTGGTAGGAGGCCAGGTTCCTCTATGTGATAGGCTGGGGTTTCTGAGGCTTTCGAAACTGCTTAGGGAAAGGGTGTGGTGTGGATAGAAAGACTATTTTCTTGTGAGGACAATGGGGCAATATTTGTAATTGGGTCTTTCATTAGTAATCAAAAAGGCTGTGGTAGATCTGGGCCCTCCTATAGCGCTGGAGTTCTGGAGTGCAGTTTGTCACTAGGCAAAGTGGTTTGATGGGGCATGGGCATTGCTTGACTGAGAATTAAAGAAGTGAGAGTCTCTACCCCACTGTTTGGACCAAAAAGGCTTTCCCACAGTTACTTGGTTCGCTAAAAATGGCCTGAGTTAGAGGGACAGTTGTAACAGTGATATAAAAGTTCCAAAGAATCCTTCTGAATAGATATGCACACATTTAGAAAATGCATAATAAATGACATATAGTGAAAATGTAAACAAGCCATTTAATAACATTTTAATGCTTGATTCTGATCTCTTAATTAAAATGTGCATACAAGAAAACAATAGTGGAACATCTGTGTGTGTTATTGGGATGGCAGGATTTATGCCGCACCCTGGGCTTTTTTGTTCACGTCTCAGTGTGCACGAACATGGGAGAGTTTCCTCTGTGAGGCACAGTTACCCGTTTGAGCCCCACGGAGTCTGTGTTCCCACCCATCTTCTCTTGGCTGTGGTTGTCTCCCCTTTCCTTTCCTCTTACATTAAGTACTGTATGGCTTGTTATCTGCTTAAATTAAACTACTCCCATCATTTGATCTGAAAGCCACTCTTCACTCCACCCTATAACCTGAAACCCTGACCTAACCCTGACTCAGCCCTGTTATCTCAGCAGACGTACACAGCATTACCTAATGTTTCTGGCCTCGGTGCATAATCTCAAAGAGCCTTGGGGAAAGCATGGCCCTTTGTATCTGTGACCTTGCAGCAGTTATTACTCAGCTGGACACTATGGGGTTTAGATGTTAAAGAAAGAAATTCTACTCACTCCTGCTGGTGAATTTTTTTATTATAATTCATTTGGGGGATGTATCTCTGAGCTTCATTTTGCCCAATTGTTAAATGAGAGTACTAGCCATCACGAAAGTCGAGGGTTATTAAGTACTTTAAGATCTTCCAGTGAAAATGTTACTCCTTGAAATGCTTTTATTTCTATCATTACTTGGAACATACTTGATCACCAAAAAGTTTATCTTTGATTAAATGAACATAAAAAGTACCTCAGAAGAATTCTGTATCAGATCTACAATAGAAAGTTACAGCCAAAAGGCCTTCTTAAACATATAATAATTAATATTTAATGCCCCTCTTTTGAGGAGGACATTGCACTGGGACTATCTCTAATCCTCACAATGTTCCTGCAAAATAGGTGGTTTTATTCTTCATTCCACAGGTGATGAAACTGAGATTTAGGGCTGTTTAAGTGATGTGCCTATATTTATATTGCTAATAAGTGGAAGAACTGGGATTCATACTCAAGTCAGTCTCTCTCTCAAGGTTATAATCTTTCCACAACATCAGACTCCATTGTACGACAGCTCCCATTTCCTGTACACCACATCGAGATGCTGTTCTGAAAGAGTTAAGTGAAATGTACCCTGTTTGTGACAAATGTCTGAAACTTGTTTTTATAACTTGGATGTAATTCACAAATAAAGAGTAATTATCAATATGTCACAGATGAAGAGCTGCATACATGGATCAGTGTAATTTCTGTTCCTTGGCTTACGGATGCAGTATGCCCCAGGGAGTTTCACAAATCCACATGGCATCTCCTAGTACTGGGTTCTGTGTGAACTGAACAAAGTGTAAAACTCCTATGTGTTGGGATAGCTCAGGACTTGTTACTAGCTGAGGAAATTTGTGTAAAATTACCTTACCATATGTAGACATAGTTTCTTTTCTGAATTTGTTCTAGACACTTCGGTGGGGATGAAGTACCAATTATTGGTGCTAGCTTTGTATTTTTTGATGAGTGTTTGCTTTGGAAGTGTTGCCTCAGGAAAGGAGGAAGAGGGGGTGTGGTTCTTTCTTCCTTTTGCTATCTTCCCTTTCCTTGCTCGTGCCTCTATTAACCATTTGATTCAATTGTATCAGTTTGCTGTGATCTTTGATGAAAATGACATAAAATGTTCACAGACTAGAAGTTATTAAGACTTTAAATCACATAAGACTACTCATGGGGTATTTTTTTCGGACGCAATTTTGCATATTTCAGCTTTCTAGTAGTGGATATGTGCTACATACTAGGGATATGTAACTTATACCTGTTCCACCCTTCTTTACTTTTCTTAGTCTGAGAGAATTTCTGCTTTAGACTTGTTATATATCCTGAAACAGACCAGTTATTAGGTTTGTATGATGGTTAGGCTGTGGGCAGGAGGGGAGGTTCATAGGACATTGAGGTGTATGTTAAGGAAAGCATTATGATCTCGTGGAAAAGACATGGGCCTCGGAGTATCACAGGAGCTCAGCTCTTTTGCTTACAAGCTGTGTCGCTTTGGGTGAGTTATTTAACCCACCAAGCCTCAGATTTTTTTATCTGTAAGATGGACATGAATAATAATACCTATGTTTTGAAGATATTGTGCAGATTAAATGAAATAGCCCATTTAAACAGTTGGAACAGTGCCTGACCCTCAGTGAATGTTGGTTGCTTAGACTTCATGCAGCAAGGAAAAGGTAAACTAGAAAAGAGTGGAAATCAGAAGATGATACTGTGTTTGAGAAAAATGTTTTCATCACTTCAATTCAGCGTAGCACAAGAGTGTCTAGAAGGCAGAGACTCGGGTTCTATTTCCAGCTCTGCCACTAAAAAGCTGTAAAATCTTTGCTCTTAGCCTCTCAGTGTCTCAGTTTCCTCGTCTTTAAAATGAATATATCAGAATGAATGCTCTCTATTTAGTTATATAGTTTTGCCTTCTGAAGATTTTTCTCCTTCCCAGAGTACTCTATGGCTGTCACTCAGTGATGTGTAAGCCTCAAAGGCCAACAGCCAAGTATTTAGACAGGCCTATTGTTGAGCTAGTCATCTCCCTGTGCAACTATGTTTACATGTACATTTATTTTCTTTGTATATTTGTCATGTGTCTGAGTATTTATGCACCTGCATGCTTGTTGAAGTAAGCACACTAGCATACATTCATACATTTTTGTGGATATGAGTGTTTATATATAACCTATATATATACAGTATGTGTGTATATATATAAATATATGTCTGTGTGTATGAGAAACAGATGCACTGTAGGCAGATAAAGCAGATAAATATAGATCCAAATAGAAGCAAAGCATATAAATATAGACGTTATATAGAGTGAAAGCAAGCAGATCAGCACCATTTCATTATTGCTGGAAGTCTTTGTAATAAAAGAGGTGAAAATCAGTAACTGACATTGAAATTATTGATTGAATGACACTGTCAGATCAGAAGCCACGGTGTAAGGTAAGAAAATAACCTTTCTTACAGCTTTGAGGAGCAATTAGCAGGAAGATTTGTTACTTTTAATTATTTGATTTATGAAAGTTTTTAGATGCTATGTAGTGTGGTGTTTTTAAAAGTACAGATATATCACCTTTCCTAAAAATACTACCAGACAGCAAAAAAATAATACATAAGAAAAGAACACCTGTTCCAATCCTGAGAAAGGACTTGACAAAGATCCTCTTTATAGGCTGTGATTGGCAGCTCTTTCCTGTTTCTGGGTATGGACAGATGAGTTAATTTCATTCTATGTCGTTTTTC
Organism: Phocoena phocoena; assembly: GCF_963924675.1. NCBI lineage: Eukaryota > Metazoa > Chordata > Mammalia > Artiodactyla > Phocoenidae > Phocoena > Phocoena phocoena. The sequence goes on from NC_089222.1 coordinate 85,338,934, forward strand.
ACAAGCCCCCTGAAGTCTTCAAGGAAACCAACCTAAAGGAGATATTTTAAGCATAAGGCCAAAGTCAGCATTGTTAAGTTATTTTCGTGGGGATGCTTGTGACTGTGCTTAGTGAGTATGTTGTGTGAGTAAAACTGGGCTTCCATCTGTTACTTTCATGTCACTGTTTTCACCAGTCAAAATAACTGGTTGTGAGTTTTTGCTTTATTTTGTTTTGTTTTCATGGGGAGGGTATTCTGAGTTATTTTTAGCAGGTTCGAGTTAACTGGGTAATTTTTTTTAATGTTGCAAGTTATATCTTGGTCATATGTTTAAATACTATATGAAAATAAGGAGTGCCTCCTCTTTCCCCCACATCTCACCTATTTCCCTCAACAGATCATGTGTCTTCTTCAGTGTCATTATAAGAACATCCAGAGAAGCTAAATTTTGAAGAAAGTCCTTGAAATTGTGCAAATGCAAATCCCGCTTTTGCCTCAAACCACAAAAGTGTCAGAGTCCTTGTCATCGCTTTTCCTGTTGATCAGTTTACTACTGCTTTTCCTTATAAGGATGAGAAATGGGGGCCCAGAAGGTGGTCTAGTTCTCTTCTCTTTTGTGCTTCTTCTGAGCCAGAAGCTAGTGTTTCTTCTTCCTCTCAAACAAATTCGGACTTGAGGGAGAAAAGGAGGGAAGGACAGAGCAAGAAGGGCTCATTAAAAGTTGAGGAATAAATTAGTGCTGCCTAAGAAGTGTTAATTCTTCCTTTCACATCTGTCTGGCTGCTATTACTTTAAGTTCTTCACCAAACCATGATTTTAAAAATATATTAAGAAAAGTGTCCCAAAGGTCTTGCGAATAGTACATCCAACACACACACACACACACACACACACACACACACACACACACACACACAACACAATAATACAGTTATGAAAGATTCATTCCCAAAACCTGTATTGTATGAAAAATGGAGTATATGCTCTATTTTATTATTTTGAAAGAATGCTTCATTGCAACGTGTAAAGTTGGTAAACTCTATAATACTTCAAAATGTAGACTTTTCAAAGCTGCTGTTATTTACTTAATGAGTTCTAATGTTATCTTCAACAAGTGTTTATTCATGAGCATTATAAAATGTCTACATATAAAAGATTCAGTATAGAAAAGTAAACTTTTGAAAAACAATCATTTGTCAAATTAACATTGTAAAACCTCTTTATCTTTACACACACACACACATTTTTTAAAATTAATTTTTATTGGAGTATAGTTGCTTTACAATGTTGTGTTAGTTTCTGCTGTACAGCAAAGTGAATCAGTTAAATGTACACATATATTCCCTCTTTTTTAGATTTCCTTCCCATTTAAGTCACAACAGAGCACTGAGTAGAGTTTCCTGTGCTATGCAGCAAGTTCTCATTAGTTATCTGTTATTTTTTTTAACGTCTTTATTGGAGTATAACTGCTTTACAATAGTGTGTTAGTTTTTGCTTTATAACAAAGTGAATCAGCTATACATATACATATATCCCCATATCCCCTCCCTCTTGCATCTCCCTCCCACCCTCCCTATCCCACCCCTCTAGGTGGTCACAAAGCACCAAGCTCATACACATTTCTTTTCTTTTCTTGTTCTTTGTTTCTTTCCTTTTCTCCTGGCCTAACATGTTCACTGTTTAGATTTTGTCAAGTACTTTACAGTAATTACCAGAAATTTTGGCAAGGAGAAAAAAATTGTATACACACACACACACACACACACACACACAATGTAGACTTACAGCATTATGGCTTATTTACCTTAAGAAATATTTTAGGATTAAAATGTTGAGGAAAGTTATGTACACACACACACACATGCACACACACATGCCTCTCCTTTTCTTATTCTTTGTTTCTTTCCTTTTCTCCTCGCTTAACATATTCATTGTTTAGATTTTGTCAAGCACTTTATAGCAATTACCAGAAACTTTAGCAAAGAGAAAAAAAATTGTGTGTACACACACATACACACATATACATATACATACACAGATATATTCAATTGTTAATATACTAATCATCAGATTTTATATGCATTATAATTTTCACCTTTATCCAGTATAAATCTTTAAAGGAATTTTTAAAAACACTTAAATATCTGGTCTGATTTAAAGGTTCCTGTGAAATTGTGCATTTCTTTACCTATGACAAGGAACGTTTTCCAACTATGCATTTGGAAAACAGGGATTTATCATAGCCAAGAGCAAAGCAAAAATCTGTTTGTCCTTAGGAGTTATTTATCCTTCCCACCCCCTACTTGAGGATTTTGGTGGTTCTCATCATTGGTTTAGAGAAATTTTTTTTTGGTTAGATGGCTTCATATTCTGCTCCTGGCTTTGTGGTACATTACATTACGTGTGGGCCTGGGAGTCAAACATGTCCTTATCCTCCCCGGCACAACTTTTTAATTAGCTCTGTGTCCTTAAGCAAGTTAGCTAACAGCTCTGTAACTAGGTTGCTAATCTATGAAACTTAGGCCAATCTTACTTCACAGGGGATTTATATTAAATGGGATAATATCAATGAAGGATATAGCACATAATATGTACTCAATAAATGCTAGTTTCCTTCTGGCCTATTGATTTTAATTTATGTCCGGGACTTCCTCCTCCTATCCCTTCTCAACACTGTGGCACAGCATCACACTGTAGACGTTATAACCAATACTAGAGACATAGGAGCAAGGAGTTTTTAAAATTATTGATTATCTTATAGCTACCCTGGGAATGGGCTTATGAGGAAAGGGATCTAAGGAAAGCACCAGGAATTTCTGCCTCCTGTAATTGTAATGTTTTCTGGTTAACAAATGGGAGACTTCACCAAGCTACTGCCAAAATCCTATTCACATCAGTAAAGTGGAATGAAATATCTATCCAAGTGATGTACATTAAGCCTTTTAAAATAATAGAACATCTGTTTATTGCCCATTCATATACCAGTTTCACGTCCTTCATTCCACAATGGATGTTGCTTACTTTAACTCACTGTAGATTAGGCTCCTTGATTAGCACCTACTCCTTTTTAGGGAGAGGCGTGCGGTCAGAATCCAGATGTCATTGAAATGGCTGAATAGTTGCTGTATATGTTCTTTGTTAAGGAATAAGGAGGAAAAAAAAAAAAAAAACCTCCCACTCTAAGATATCTAGAGCTGCATTTCAGCCTGGAGCTGATCATTTTAGCTGAATTGTAAACCCCATAAGAGTTAAGCTTTATAAGGGAAACAATGACACAACCTAAATGATTCTGGCAGCAATGTCACTGTTACACAGAGACCTTTCTCAGGTCCAAGTTCTCTTTGAACCCCCTCAGACTCCACTTTCTGTGTAACTACAAATTTAGTATGCAGCTTTCTGTCTTTTTTTGGCATTGAGAGTTTGGCCAGTATCATTAAACCACGTTAAGCCACTAGGATTTCTCTGGATCTCCTCCTGCTTTGCCGCAATCAGTCTCAAAATAGTTGTGACAGTGGAATGGAGAGAAAGAAAAGGGAGCAAAAAGGTGACCTGGTGTAGTAGAAAAATGAGTGGTCGGGTCTGGAGATTGTGAGCCTTTTCTCTCTATCTTAGATGAGATTTCTTGTAACACTAGGCCCCAGTCTCCTCTCCAGCAGTGCAGAGGTCTAGACAGCTGTATCACAGGCAAAGCCTCTAGCTATAGTTTACCCTCAGGTTGTCAGTATCTTGTTGCAGTTTAAAAAAACTTACCGAAGTGTATACCAAAGATTATTGTATGGTACTAAATTCAAATTTTTTCTTCCTTTATGATTTCTGAGGATCTCAAAATACAGGAACAGAAAAGAAATGATTTTTATGAGGAAGAGTAATAAATACAAGTTGGAGAAACAGATGAAAAGTGATAAAAGGGAAGAATTTGAAGTTAGATATGGGGATAAATGAGTGAGAATCAATCAGAGTAGAAAAGGCAATCCAAAGATCTAAAGAATAAGAGGAGGAAGAAAAAGAGGAGGAAGAGGAGACTCTGATTAAAGATGGAAAATTAAGTATAAGATAGCTTTGAGGTGAACATTTTACATTATGTAAGCAGTCCAAATCTTAATAAAAAGTCTTTTGAAATCTCTCTTTATAGCATTTAAAATAAGATTCACTCTATGCAGCTTTGACTTATTCTATGCTGTGGAGAAATGAACTGTGAGCTTTAGTCCCAGATCTGTCTCAGAATATATACCCCTGAGAAAATTACCTTCTGAGCTTCAGAATCCTCGCATATAAAATGAGGGGGCCAGGCACATTCTTATCCACTTTTAAGAATCCATGAAATAAAAAAAAAGAATCCATGAAATGAAACAGCACATGGTATGATCTTGTTGACCTACTGCCAGGATGCTTATTGAAGGAAGTTGCTGAATTAGATTAGATTATACTAATGATCAAAGTTAAAAAGAAAAAAGTTTGGAAGTTTTTACTGATACGTGCATGCTTAGTCCTGGATGAGTTAACAAGATGGTAGCCCCACTTTATAAAAAGTACTATGGCTACCACTGCCAAACACACTTTTAGTTAAATCTTCAACTGGAATTTTTGAGAGATTATGCTTTCAATTCTTTCTCTTAAGGTCTTATTCTCCAATTAACTGAAAGATGGCACTTCTGACTTTCTAATCCAGAAATTTAAAACTCCTGTTTAACCAAGAAAATTGAAATCAGTACATTCTTGGTTGCCCTTCTATTAATTTAAATTTGCATAACCTAATCAAAACTCAACCTGCCTTGCCCTTCAGCAAAATGCTGTATTCTCTCCCATTACTAAATGGCTATATTCTTCTCAGTATTTTTTAAAACATGAATTATGTTGCTATCCCATGACTTTTCCTTTAGAATGTGTCCATGGAAATTAAAATGGACTTTTCTGTGCCCAAGTCTGAAATGAAAAATAGTCCAAAGGGATGGTGGAAATGAACACAAAACTTTGCTGATATTACCAGTATTATAAATTTGTTAAGCTTTTTCTCTAATAAATGGAACTAAAGTGAACTGATCCCCAAATAACTGTTTGACACTTTATCTACATCATTATTTTGTGTCTACAGCCAAAGCACAGCCTAAGATTTCCTGTAAGTCATTGGAATATGTTTTCTGAGGCTTTTCTAGTGTACTTTTCCTACAGAGATATTTCTCCCATAATCATTTTACTGTTTCAACACATATTGCTGAGCACAGAGAATGTACCAAGCACTGTGCTAGGTGCTAGGTATAAACTGTGCACATGGCCATCTCTCATTAAAGCATCCTTGAAAAATGTATGGAGTAGTCATCTGTTTATTATTTTCTAAGTTAAAATGGATGAGAAGAGAAGATCACTGGATGATCAGAAATGAAACACCAAACTCTTGTTCTTTCCTTTAGATGAGCTCCTGTGATTTTTTTTTCTAGTCACCATTTACAAACGCAGATTCAAGCTCCCTGCCTTGCTCTCTAGCTGGCTGCTAATAAAGAGAACTTCTCTTTCTCTTTCTCACTTTAGTGATTGTCCTCAGCCATAGGAGGGCACTCAGGTACACGACGGTCCTGTGCCTAGCAAGAGGATCAACTTCACCCTTACTTTCTGGCCTCAGCCTTGGGAACTCATTGTACGGCATGGGAAGCACCAGGCAGCCTCAGAGGACTGGAGATGTCTGTAGTCATCCAGATCAAAAGTTAAATTTTAAGTGCTCTCCATAAGCACAATATAAGAAATTATTTAAATTTCCTTTACAAGCATGTTCATCAGTATAGAATCTTTTCTCATTGCCCATTTCTCTGTCATTGTCCTATATTGGGCTGTTCTGTTTAGCAAAATAATGTGGGGCATATCTTCTTCCAAAGTAAAATAGTGATCTATTCGAAGATTTCTAAACGCGTTCTTCATGCATTTTTAAAGAAGATGGGTAAAATTGAATATATTTCTCTTTGCCCTGATGATATCCCCGTGTGTCTTTCAAATAATATTTGCTACTAGGTAAACTAGTTGGACCATATCACTGGCTATCACAGATACAGATTCCCAAAGGCATCAAGAGAATGACAAATAGGTGCATGTGGAGAAGTCTGACAGTTTAGTGGAATTGCTTTCAAGTAATTTGACACATTAGCACTTTCAGACACTCACCTGCCAGTAATCCTCATTAGAAATAAGGTTGGAATATTGGGGTCACTAGCTCAAATCTGTTTTTCTGAGACCTGAACAATAACGGAAAGTCAGAGCTACAGGGAATAAGAATGAAACTATTCCAGGCATTAGAATTGTTTCTCTATATGAGCTCTTTCTCTCTCCCCTCTGTTCGGTCCTCCTCTTTTCTCTCCCTGTTTTTCTCTTTCTCTTTTTTCCTCCCACCCCTCCTGCTCCTTTCTTTTTAGTGTTCTGAATTCATTAGATGGCATAGTGTAAATCAATAGTAAACGCTAACCGCCTACTCTGTACTCAGTTACGCAACATCACATAACCGGTACACAGAGACAAAAAGGGAAAAAGCACACACAGCCTTTACATTCAAAAGCTCTTGCATAATTTTACTTTTCCACAGCCAAAAAGAAAAAAAAGGAAATAACAGATGGGGAAAACTTACACTTTTTTTTCCCTTTTCTCAGACTGTTGAGAAGGGAGTTAGCTAACATTCACGACCATTTCTAGTTGCCCTGGGCTGCAGCAAAACATCCCATAATTGTCAGTGTCTTAACTGGCTTTAAAACAAGATTTTGTGACCCTCCATGATGTGGTAAATTTTCCAGGTAATATAAGACTAAAATTATTCTGAGGTGTATAATGCTTTTTTACTTATTTTGTGAAAAATCAACAACATTTAAAATATGAAGTGAATTTTAAAATAGAAAGGATAAGGAAGACAGCTGTGTGTGTGTGTATGTGTGTGTTTTCATTTGAAATGTATCCTGATGTAATATTTATGTAAAAAGCTGGTTATATAAACCCTGTCTTTCTCTTGCTTTTTACTTTGGGAGCTGTATAAAGCTCTACTGTTTTTTTCTCATGACAAAGTACATTCAAACCCCAAAGTCTTAAGGAAAGAGAAAACATCTAGATTCTACAGCAGAGACACTTAATTCAAACTCCCTATAGGATTCACCCTTTGAACAACAGTTTCATTTACGAACCTGTAGTCTCTGGAATTCTCATTTAAAACTTTCTCTCACACTATTCCCTGGAACACCTTTGGATTCATTGTACTGCCTTTAAGTCTCAAACATACTATAAAAGTATTCTTTTTCCTCTTTCTCTTTTTGTAGCTCTTCGCTTCTTTCCCACACCCACTACTTTTTCACTGGAGTAACTCCCTTCCCAGATGGGAACACAGTGAGATTTGTCTAAGGTTTATCAGTCTTCCTTCCCTGCTATGATATTTTGTTTCACTTAACTGACTGATGTCCTCTGGGGACCGGGCATTTTTCTGATGAGGGAGGTTGGAGGGCTTTGGGGGTTTGTCTGTTCTTCCCTTTTAGTTTCTGCCTATCAAATGGTTTTAAAATGGATACAAAATGCTAGAGAGCACAGCATTAGGCATTGTGAGGTTTCTGCTAGAAGAAAGTGAGATCACGTGTGTGAGAGGTAGTGTGGTGGTAGGTCTGAGTGTTCTTAATACAATAAGGAAAGGTAAAAGTAGGAGGGAGAGAGGATGGATCTGAGTAGGAACTACTGAGGTTCATCTCTGTGTGTTTGGGATCAGTATCATTCCTTTAGGTCACACTTTACTTCTGGATGGTAAGGCCATATGAAATTGGTTCCTTTAATTTTACTAAAGGTAGGAGGTGAGTTTTTCCTTACTTCTTATAAAAGATTCAGGCTATTTCCTAGTTTGTTTAACTTTCTCTTATGTGTTAGCTATTGAATTTGGGATTCCTTTTGTATGGAAAAATCTGGTGCATAAAGATAAAAATCGAAGCCAGGAGAGTTTTGTCTGTTTTTTCAGGTTTCATTGCCTGAATATGGCTCTGTATTGTAACAACTGAATGATCAAGATCACTGGGGTTGTCATATCTCTGTATGTATGATGACATGGGGACATCTTTTGTTGTCTTAATATGAATAATGACTAAGCTAGCATACATTATTAAAGTATTTTGTAAATGTGTCTCCTTTCAGCTTTTTTTTTTCCTTGAAAGAATCTATAGCTCAGATAGATATGTTTGTGGAATATAATGAAAATTGGCCACAATATTCTAGTCTTTAAGCAGGATATTCACACATATTCATACGTATATTTTTTCTGTGTCCCTCTTCATATTTTTAACTTTTTTATTGGCATATAAGTTGATTTACAATGTTGTGTTAGTTTCAGGTGTACAGCAAAGTGATTCAGTTATACATATATGTATCTATTCTTTTTAATATTCTTTTCCCTTATAGGTCATTAAAAATTATTGAGTATAGTTCCCTGTGGTATACAGTAGGTCCTTGTTGGTTATCTATTTTATATATAGTAGTGTGTATATGGTAATCCCAAACTCCTAATGTATCCTTCCCCCCTTTTCCCCTTTGGTAACCATAAGTTTGATTTCTCCTTTTTTTTCCTAATACATTTATTTATTTTATTTATTTATTTTTGGCTGCATCAGGTCTTCGTTGCTGTGGGCGAGATTTCTCTAGTTGCAGCGAGCGGGGGGCTACTCTTTTTTGCGGTGCATGGGCTTCTCATTGCGGTGGCTTCTCTTGTTGCGGCACACGGGCTCTAGATGCATGGGCTTCAGTAGTTGTGGCGCACAGACTCAGTAGTTGTGGTTCACAGGCTCTAGAGCACAGGCTCAGTAGTTGTGGCGCACGGGCTTAGTTACTCCGTGGCATGTGGGATCTTCCCGGACCAGGGCTCGAGCCTGTGTCCCCTGCATTGGCAGGTGGATTCTTAAACGCTGTGCTACCAGGGAAGCCCCATAAGTTTGTTTTCTATGTCTGTGGGTCTATTTCTATTTTGTATATAAACTCATCTGTATCACTTTTTTTTTTTTAGATTCTACATGTGAGCGATATTGTATATTTGTCTTTCTCAGTCTGGCTTACTTTACTTGGTAAAATAATCTCTAAGTCCATCCGTGTTGCTGCAAAAGGCATTATTTCATTCTTTTTATGGCTGAGTAATATTCCATTGTATAAATATACCATATCTTCTTTATCCATTCATCTGTCAACGGACGTTTATGTTGCTTCCATGACTTGGCTATTGTAAATAGTGCTGCATTGAACATTGGGGTGCATGTATCTTTTTGAATTATGGTTTTCTCAGTTATAGCTGAGTGTGGGTTCCAATAGGCAGTTTTGTATGTGTGTACCTGATTAACAAAATGAATTCTGCACCATGTAAAATGTTTCTTTATAATGTAATAGTAACATGATTAATCTTCTGTAGCCAAGCACTTAATTTTGGTGTGTAGTTCTGTATACAGAGAATCATTTAGAATACCCCGCTTTTCAAATGGGTTTGCTTGGATTTAAAAGAAAACTCAGACCTCTGTAGAGGAGCATTTTCTTGATTGTCCAAAATAGTTGGAGCCATCTGGTTATCAAAGAAGTAGAGGAAAACATCTTTGAGTAAAACATCTTTGGACTTTTTTTCCTGCCTCAGTTTATCAGAATATCTTCCAATTCCATCTCGGTGAGGTTTTTTGCACTCTCTGAACCATACTCAGGTTCAGAATTGACCTTTCAACGCCCAATGAATGCCAGCCGATTCTATTCAGCCCCCTTTTTTGGCTGTAACCACAGAGAACATATAGCCTACTTCTAGTTTTTCTTCTGCAAGGTGGGATCCAGGCTGAGGAAGGGCTGGCAAGCCTAAACTTTCTATTCCCAGGGTGTTCAAGAATCTAGGGGAAGATTTAAACATTTTCTAATTTTTCAGAAGTACTTCACAACTCTTTTAACCTGGCTTCTCATTTCTATTGGCACAATAGATATTTTTAAATGTTGCAAAAACCTCAGTCACTGACTTACCTTTTCAAGAAGAATCACTCTAGTTGTGCCTGGCACATCGTATCTGCTTCATGAATATGTTTTGGGGAGCTGCGGTGGCTGTTCCCTCTTAGTACTTATGCAGGTAAGCAGTAAGCAATGTGAGTAATAAAGGGGTAAGGTGAAACCAGATGCAGCACTCCAAGCTTCAGACCCCATTTTATAAGAAAACCCTTATTATCCTGTCTCTGTCTTTATAAAAATAACAAAGTGCAGAAGGATATTTTATATCTTTCCTAGAGGTCCTTTGTAATGGTCAGTGCTGCACAGACCATTGGATCATTTAAAAAACATAATTTTGAGCAAGGTACTTTGGTAATCCTGGTTAAGTTTCATATGAAAATGTGTTAGGGATATAACGATTCTGGGTCTCAAATATGCTCCTCTTACACTCTGCCACAGGGTCCTTTAAATCTTGGCTTTTCTCATTTTCTCTCGGCAATTATTTTTTAGACTTCTTTTATTTATACAGGTCCTAGGATGATGACAACAGACAAATTTTATATAGAATTCTTCTTTTATATATTGTTTCATTACTTTTAGCTACAGTAACTCCTGATCTTGCTAAATCGATTTTGGCTTAAGTTATTATGCTGGCTATTTTCAAGGCCTCATTCTGGTGTTGATATTGGGGGCGGGAGGTGATCTCTGGTAAAACCACCTATGGCGTCTCCATTATAAAAGCAGTGAAAAGACATGCGTGTGGAATTATTGGTAGACTGCTGCTTGTTAGGGAAGCAGATTTTAAAATGCAGATTATATAATATTTGGGGATTTTGTTGCTCTACAGTAGAAGCTTTTTAAATGTTAATTTGGGGTTTGTTTTGTTGTTCTGTGACTTAGCATAAAAGGTTTTGGTTTTGAAAGGTTTCAGTTCACTCATTCCAGTTGTCTTACAGGACTTGGAATATAACACTATACATTTATTTATACTCATGAAAGAGGATAAGGCCAGTAACTCACAACTCATGAAACCAGAGGTAAATAATCCATAGCTTGTTCTACCACTATTGCCACAATATTTATATCCAGAACACAAGTAACAAACAACCCCAAACAAGGAGAAACCAGTTTGTTTTTATTTACAAAATGTTTAATCAAAAGTACGGTAAAGTTCAAATGGAGCTGCAAATCCTGGTGGTTCACAATGGTTTGATTTATTTTTTTAAACAGACCACAGATAATTAACCATAAAACATAACTTTCTCAATACAAGTTACAGTGAATTACAGAAATAGGCAGCAAGTCATTCACAACTGGTTGCAACTGGTTAGAGCCTTAAAGTTAAGCACACAGGCAGCTACAAAAGCACTTTCTCAGGGCACAGTTGTATTTTCATTCCCAAAGGGGAGCATCCTTTACTTTTTATATAGTATCAGTGTGTCCGTGGCCTGAGTGAAAAGTAAATGGGGTTATTTTCTATGATTGTCATAGATTTATTAAATACCTAGCAGCAACAGTGCTCTTTTCATTTCAGAATGTTTCACCATCACTAACTGGATTTTCCTCGTGACGTTGCCATCTGGTAAGCAACTTTCATCATCTCTAAATGGCGGTCCAAAATAGTGAGGTACAAAGAAGCCAAGTATATTTCTCCTAACCTCAGAAAGACTTAAACCTAAAGCTGTGGTGAGTCCACCACCTCAAGTACTAAATTTGAACAGAACGTATTTTGACATTGGTGAAGGGTACCTATTTCATATCCTATTTGTTCACTTGAAATACCATCATTTAGAATGATATGAAACATGATCTTGAGAACCTGTTGTCACAGAGTTAAACAAATGGTTTACAGTGATTTTGCTACGCTGGGGTGGAAGTATTCGGAGGACACCTGAGTGGACAGAGAAGGTGATTTGGTGAAGTTGGGCACTGATGTTTCCATGTGGAACACTGGATGTTTTGGCATTATGCAAACAAAACCCTCCAAACATATTCTGTGATGCTTTGAACTACATGTTATTATTCAATGATATGCTACACATCTGACGTGCATTTACTTCATGTGGATCAGCCTTAAAATCAGACATGACTGCTCTTGTGTGTATGAACAAACGAAGGGCACGTGGACAACCCTCACCACTACCACCAACATTACCAATTAAGTAAGAGGACCAACACCAGGGCTTCAAGCTAGCCTAGGTTTGAAACTTTGAGGTCTATGTGTCCTTTAGTGAGATTGGTAAAGTTTCAAAATTCAAAGTTTCTAGAATTCTTGAGAGTTCAGTGGCTGGGAGGAGAGTGCAGGTCAGGACTGAGGGTATATTGGTAGAACATCATCAAGTCAGACAGAGCTTGAAAGAGTTGAGTTTGCTAGAGATTGGCCTACATAGAAATGCACTGGCAGATGTACCAGAGAGGGGAGGAGTAAAGGGGTGACTTACCTGGCATCTGAATGTATTCTCCCTTGCTCTAGCCAGGCCTATTTAGTCATGAGCATCATATCCATCCAAACGTTTAGCGTCTACACTCTTGACTTCACTTTATATGAATTTGCATAAAATGAGGAAAGTAATCTCTTGGGGTAATACAGATAGCTTTCTAGCAGAGACTTTCCATATCCATTACACATAATCCACAGTTGTCTACTGTATTTTTGTTTCTAATTCTGTTGTACATCTATCTGTCTTTCTGAATGTACCCATCTTGCCAGTGAAGGGCACAAGCCTTTAGATTGTAACTCCCTACTCCCACTCCCAAGCTTTACTCATTATACTGCCCCAAAAGAAAGAGTGAGAATGTTAAGAACTCAAGGGACAGCCTCATTTGGTAACTTTTATTTGTCATTGCCTGCATTCATTGCGAAATGATCTCATCACAAAATGGCCTGAATTTCACACTCTTTCTGGCTTGCAAAGAAGCCAGTTCCTCCCCTATTTCTATCCAACACACAGAAAGCTCTTTATGTTTCTACAATCAGATAAAATCTGTATTGACATTTCTTTTCCTGTGGGTGTATTTCACTTCTAGGTATGAAGATTTAAACTATCAGGGCAATGCTGTATGTTTGTAGTTTCTCTGTTTTAGTAAATAAAAAGCTCCTTGGGAAAGGAGAGCACATCTTATCCACTAATGAATAAATATTTATTTTCATTTAAAAATGATACATGCTTATTAAAAATAATTTGGAAAAACACACTGGAGTAAAATGAAGAAAAATTAAAGTAATTATTTCTGTAATTTAAATCCAACCATTAATAACCATTTGATATATTTCTTTACGCTCATTTTCCCCTGAGGATATATTTTTTAAAACATGCTGTAATCATACTTTCCATATAATTTTATGTCCTGCTTTCAAAATTTAACCTCAGAATTCTACATGTAATTACATAGTCCTTATAAACATCATTTTAAATAAATATATACTATTTCTGAAGAGGAATAGCTTACTTAACCTAAATGTCAAACAAGAGTATTTTTTTTAACTTTTTGTTTCCATAATCTTACATATAAAAAGTAAATGAATCAGTCAATAAATAATGAGTAAATGAATGAAAGTTCAAATCAGTATAAATTTTTAAAATTTTTATTATGAAAAATTTTAAATACATGAATGTAGACAGATCACTACAATGAACCCCCATGTACCCATAACCCAGCTTGCACAGTGATTAACTCATGGTCTTTTGTTTTCCCGTGCTACCACCATGTTATTTTGAAGCAAACCCCAGTCATTATAGCATTTTAGTCCATCAATATTTCAGGCCCATCAGAACTTTTTACATTTTAATGTTAAAAACATTCAGATGAATAGTTCTAATCATTGTGTAGAGGAGTAGTTTTCTTCTGAGTGTGCTGTCATCACATTTTCTAAAATGTAACAATTGATCATAAAATCTCATCAGTGTGTTTCATAACATTCTTAGGCACATCTGTAAGCCAAAGGATAATTTGGTTGACTAGAGAGACATTTTACAGATTTGGCTAGGTTTCTTGGATGAATTTTTTTTTTTTTTTGGTATTTTTTTTACTTGACTCAAACTTAGGATGGTAATTTGCATGCCAGATCGATGCAGCATTAATTATACTCATTATTGGATATATGTTGTGTTATATACAATTCCATATTTGAGGTGAAAGGAAAACATAGGCCTTTAACTACTCAGAAGTCCAGCATGGCTGTAGCCAACCCATCCTAGATAAATATGGTGAAAATACTTAAACCAAATGTAACACTGGATTTAAATGTTTATAGTTTTTTAAGATTTATTGGCAGAAACGGAAGGTTTCCTCCTAAGGAGGTACTTAGGAAGTCTGTAAAGGGAGGAATTGTCCATTAATAGTCTGAATAATTTTTCAGAAAAGCACTATGTTTGGGGAAGTGGGCGTGGAGGGAGATGGTGCCTTGCAGAACAAAGGGCACTCACTGCCTGTGTGCCTGTGTGTGTTACTCCAGTTTATCCTGAGAATATTTAAAGAACCTTCTGTGGGTCTGTTTCCCATGGCTAGACCACCTCCTTTATACCCAGAGCCACAAGGAGGAATGCTTCGTGCAAGTAGGTTGTCTGCAGAAGACCAGTAGTGAAGGTTTTATCCTTCCTGGCTGTCTTTGACCTGCAGGTCAGTGACTGTTCCAACAGGTGTGTTCCACTCATCAGAGATTCAGGATGTGAGTAACTGCGTAACGTCCTGCATTGGTATAAACTGGATTTATGTGTTACTCACGTCTATTGAATCTTAAGAGCACATTTTCCATTGGCCTCGAAAGTGAGTAGCTAAGAATACTGATGTGCCTAACCCTTGGGGAAGGAAAAAAAAAAAGAGCTTCCCCACTGCACTAAATCTCTAGAAAAATATGAGGGTTTACAGTATGGACACATACAAAATATTTTCAAACAAAGTTGGTAGAGGAAAGCACATGGAAAAGAAAGAAAGAAAAGAAATAACATAAGCAATAAACTATCCCAAGCAAACAGAAAGCATCAGTAAAAATTGCCAGAAACTGGATGGTGTAAACAGTACAAACTATTTTTTTCTTTCCATCTCATTTCTTTTTCCCCTCAGTCTTCTGATCATTTCTGTTTCTCTTTATCCTGGCCTGGCATTACCATCGTTAAAATGTCCTCAAAAGGTCAGGGATGTATCTGACAGCTTGGCATTGAAGCAGGCATTCCAAGAAAAGATAGGTAGGAGCTAGCTACTATACTATTTTAAAGCTGCAAGGATATTTTACCATAACCCATAATACCCATATTTTAAAGCAGTTAACCTTTTCATCATTATTTTAAGATTGATGCTGACAACATGACAACTGAAATAAAGGTGTAAGTCTTCACTTTTTCCTGCATCCTCTTCTTACATGTGGTGTTGGATTATGTAGCTCATGTCATATAAACCTAGGATATAAAGTAACTTTTATAGAGAAGAGTAAGTTTACCAATAGGTCTTTCTAACTAAAGTATTATTCATTATGCCCAAGTGAAACTTAAATGTCTCATCACGACAACAGCTATTATTATTATTATTATTACTACTACTACTGTGGTTAATGATAGTGTTCACTTCTTGGTGTATGTGTGTGGCATTTTCTTATGCTTGGCCTTTGGGTCTGGTGTTTGTTCCATTGTTACATTTGCTATAAAACAGCACTTCTTGGAATAAAGTTGTATTCCATATCCTGTACCTGCTTCTCTCTAGTTTAGTTCATAATCGGGGTTGGATGATTCTGCTTAGATAGGGCAGGAAATCCTTTGAAAATCCCCCATCAAGCCAGGACTTTCATTTTAGACTTAAATACAGATAGTTACAAAAGAAAAAAAAAAAAAACGGTTTGTTCATGTCATCAGACCTATGTTTCAAGAAGTTGGCATATTTTCTGGATAAACTTTATTAGCTACGTAACACACCATCATGCACAATTAACATAAGGATGGGAATTACGGCATTCTTTTACTGAGATAACTGATGATTCTGCTTTACCTGGAGTGGTGAGAGAAGGATGAAAACTCCACTCAAGGCAAAGATATTCAAGGAGATGATTTTGTAGCCAACTCAGTCCTTTCACGTTGGAAATGCTGAGAAGTCTCCGTTTTTTCACCCTCCACTAGCGATTACTCAAAGCCTGTGATATAAAGAACTTCCTTTGGAGATGGTCTGTATTTGGGGGGACTGATGCGTTAGCAAACCGTGCTGGGCTCCATAGAAAACTGGTTTTATTTGTTCTATCCTACTCTATAAAATATTCGTAAGGTGCCGTTGATGTATACTTTTTTATCAAAAGCAATTTGCTTTCTAAGTTTCTGATGGCCATTCTGTGAATCAACCTAATGTATTTGTGGTGTGGGGATCTGTAACCTCTGAATGCTAAGTTTAAAGACCTTTATAATTACTTATTTAAAGACATTTTAGCCCTTAACTCTTTCTCTCTCTCTTTGTCCACAAACAAGTTGATTGGCTAATCATATCTGTATTTTTATTTTTGTTGCTGCACGCATTGCACATAAAACAGGAGAGAGGAAAGGCTATTTGTAAAAGGTAATTACAATGACAAAATTGTACTTGCGTTAACTGTTCTCATTTTCTAATGTTTGATTACATCAAGACCTGCACTCTAAGAATTGTGTTTCAGTTTTGCTAGGAAAATGACAAAGGAGAAAGGTAAATCCAGTTCTATAAAGTGATGTCAAGCACAACTTTGGCACAGCTACAAATATCAGTAGTTCATTCAAACTCTATTCCTCCACTCTGGTAGGACTTTGATTTCCAGCCATCCTTTGATAAGGATCCAGAGCAAGGAAGAAACAGACTACTTTTTAGACTTGGAGGTCTAATCTTCTATGAGGACATGATAGGTCTAGTAGATTCTTAGGAGCCTGAGTTCTTTCTGGGATGGCTTATCCAGCCCTTTGTAGAATCAGAACTCACACAATTTTCTGCAAATTAAATAAAAAACCCATATGTTAAGTGAATCTTTTAAGATTCTTTCCAGATCACCCTTTCAACAAACTTTTGTTAATGCTCGCTATGTGACAGGTACATGTGAACCCATTTCTTTTTTTTTTTTCTTTACCTTCTTACTCCTTATACTCTATTTATTTATTTTTCATGTAAGCAAGGAGAAAGCTCCTTATAGTTTGTAAGGGCCCTGTGCATATTTGTGTCTAGCCAAAGATTCAGTCCTTTCCAGGAACTCGGGTTGTCAACCGGTGATCTTGCCTTTGTCTTTCCTCGTAGTTCTGCATGTGGCGCCTGTCACTAGCAGTCAAATAAGGACAATTTTACCATTCTCTCCTGCTGCTCTAATTTTTTTTTAGTGCCGGTACGTGAATTTGTTATTCTTTATAATTCCCTTTGAAGTTGGAAATCCAAGGGGAATCTAAAACTGACCAGATGTTTCTGCTGCTGGAGAGGGAAGAGAGTGAGGATTAAGTTTAACGAAAACTTGGTCTCTAAGAAAAAAAAAAAACATTTCAGCTGGAAATCATCATTAAGTGTACTCATTTGCTACATATCTATTAATTTACATTTACTAGTTCTTTATAGACAATATCACCTATCAATTTTCTCTGGGAGAGGGAAACATCATAAATTTTGTGAACAAATACGTTCATGTTGTGGTTCGCTCAGGCCTATTTCTCTTTTAGAGTTTTAGTTCTATTGCCCTACATATTCCCCTCACCTGCTTTATGCTTTACAGTGAGTGTTTTCTGTTATTGTTGTCATTGTCGTCCTTGTTGTTGTTGAAGGATCATTATCATGTCCCATCAGACTGGGAGGCCAATTCTGCAAACTTTTCTAAGAGGGTGAGGTCAATGCATCCTGTCGTTAGGGAGGGAAGGAAAGGAGATCTGCCAAAGTGCTTAGCCTTTATGGAGAACTTCATCCTCTTTAGATGTCTGTAGATCAAAACAAGAACAAGAGTGATGAAGACCTTCAGAGTAAAAAAAGAAAGTCTTGTGGTCTTTTTAAGGATTCAGATAATATTGCAAACAGTGTGAATAAACAGGTTAGGAGATGGAAAATTATAGTTAGGTATACGAAAACACAAAAGAGAAAAAGAAAAGCTGTCATTTGTGAGAGGACATTCATGGGGCCTCTCAGACTAGACGTCTCCAAAGCTTCAGGCCCTGGTGTAAGAGGAAATATGATTAAAAAATAAAATTGGAGAAGCGCCTTAGAAACCAATCAGGATGTTTTGGTGGTGTGCTTAGTACTTCACAAAAGTGTTGGATTGCAGAGATGGACTTTTTATTTGCTCGCTTCTTGCACAGAGTCTGTCATACTATCCCCTTGCATTGCTCTCTGGATTTCCCAGGTCTCTGGGAGGACAGAGAAATCTGTGAATAACTACTGTGCACCCCTTACCTTGCTCAGTGGATTAAACATTTGGAAGCATTCCCCACACCTCATAAGGGATGAATACTCACAGCTCAGTTTCTATTGCCCTCACCTATCTTGTTTTTAAATAGACACTCTGCATCCTCAGTAATTATATTAAGCTTCTTAAGCAGCACATATCAATTTCATATACCATTTTAAGCATTTTTTCAGCGTTTTGAAAGAGAGAGTAGGGGAAGAGACAGAGAGAAATCACTTAGCAGCTGATTCACTTATTTTAAGCAGCTTTCCCCATTTGAAAATATAAAAAATTCAGGTCCTGGAACATTGGGTGATTTGAATGTTCTATAAGGATTTGAAAAAAGATTTTTTTGAATCATATGTTCTACATTCAGGGACCCAGATTTTCAGTTTAGTCCTTTAAAAAAAAAACAGGTTAAAATAAGGGGGTTTCAATCTAAAGTTTCTCTTCTTTTTCATTTATCATTATTATTATTACTATTAGTCAAAGCAGTTGGTATGAAAAGCATTTTTGTTGGTCTCACTGATGACAGAGCTTAACCTAATAGTCCAAGACTTGGAACTTGGTGTTTCAATAAAGAAAACACTGTTTGAGGTATTTTCCATTCAAATCAGCATCAAAAGTTTTTAATTAACACCATCAGAAATTAATGGGCTAAATGCAGTTCAAGGTTCCTACATACCCCACTACTGGGAACGAGACAGCCAGAGGGACCCACTGAGCACGTTTGTATTTTGTACTGTGTTTTTATTTACTCACTGAGCAGAGTCCCAGCTGCATGTTACCAGCAGAGTGAAACCTATGAGGGCCCCTCCACCCCAGCACTTTCACTTTGCTCACTGATCATTGTCCACAGTTCCTCGTGATTGTAATTGGTTAGAAAGTTTGAAATTACCAAGTCCTTGTCAGTGCAGAAGAGTTTTGAAATCGAGGCTTGATACAGCCATCAGGCCTGCAGAAGCCTAATGGCTTGCTGGGTGGGTTAAGAGCCTCAGAGCCCTGAGCGCTCTCATCCTCAGGCTCGGCCCCAATCACCATCCACCACCCTCCAGAGCTCCCTGTCTTAGACGTTGATGGCTTTGTTTGGGGCCTTTTCTTTTCCATCACTGAAGCCTCTGTCAGGATGCACAGACTGGACTGACTACTGGGCATGGGGAAAATAAGAGCAAATGGAATAAAGAGTGAAGAAGAGGATCAAGGAAAAGGGAGGAAAGAAAAGGGGAAGAAAAAGCATAAAATGGAAAGGAAGTGGATATGAGATGGAAAGAGCTTTGTAAATATTGACATTTGGCTTCTGTGCAACTGGATTTGATGTCTCAGAATGGAACTCACTGACAGAGCCTAAATGGTCCCTGGGGCTCTTTTTTTTCTCCCAGAACTTTTTAAAAGACTTGCCCACTTGTGGTCAAAGGGACGCTACATATGTTCATATAAGAGTCCATAATGTACCCGTCCACCACATTTTCTGGGGATTAGGAATACAGTCATATCCTTTATACATTATAATAGAAGAATGAAGGGCCTATAAATTCTTCTCCTGTAACCATAAAATATCTATTGTTTAACCTCATGATCTGGACCCCCAAACCAAAATTCTCCAGAAAGCTCCTATGCTGCTTGCTAAAGTGCAAAATAAACTCACCTTCAGCCTTACAGCAACACAGGAACTGCTTGGGCAAAGTTAACGAAAGTAGATATTGTCAGCAATGATGAAATGTTTATAGAAGCTTAAAGGTCTTAATAACTTTCTATAAATCTTCTCATTTATGTTGAAAGCCTTCAAGCTTAATACATTTAGATGCAACCCGTCACCTTTTCTTATTTCTCCTCTACTTTAATACAAAACAACAACAACAAAAAAATGCAAACCAACTACAACAGCACAGATAACATTGCCATGAATTCAGAATGCCAGGAAATTTTCAGTAGGCCTAGTCATGACAAAATGATGCAAAAATGCATCACCATTTTTAGAAAAGCTCCCTAAAGCAATTCAAAGCTTCCTCTCCTGAAACACAGGGAGATCAACATATATCAGCTCCTGGAGGGTAATTGGTGAATGAGTGTCAGGATTTTCATAAGAACTGCTAAGAGTCTGATCTTGACATCATAGCCAGAGAATCAGGTAAGCCGATTAGCAAATCATCATTTTTCTGTTTCTAAGCTGGGCAGTGTTAGGATTTACTATCCCGAAGTTTGACTTCTTGCGGGAGTCAGAGACACTTTACGTGGAATATAATTTAGTAAAAAGATGTCAGTCTAACCTTTCCCCAGACCATCCTTTAGATCAGGTTGTGCTAGATCAGATTGCTCAGTGTCTATGCTCCACCCCCAGACGTCTTTATAGTCTGCTTTAGCCGGTATGTGGGACATATCCCTCAGCTCACCTGTAATTCCAGCCACACCGAAGCAGTTCAGTGTTATCCCAGACTCGGCCTCTGTGTTGGTCTTCCATTTTCTGGCCCAGGGCCTTTTCCAATGCTGGGAGAGCTCAATAAATCTACACTGGATTGGGGAACTAGAATGGCAGCTTAATTTCCTGCGGGGGCAACTCTCAACCAAAGGAGGAACAGAGGTGGAAAAGAAATGTTCCAGCCTCCATTTCCTTCAGATGACACCCCTGGAGGCATTATATATGTATCTCAGAGATCCTGTGGAATTGTACTGCTGTCGGCCTCTTTGACATATCCTTATTATTGCCAGTCCTCCTCCCTGACTCACTCTCATCACTCCTTCACTACTGCCTTCTGAGGTCACCTTCCCAATTACTATCTGCACCAAGTCCTTGTCTCAGACTCTTCTTTGGATGGAACCCAAAATGAGTCAGGTAGTCAGAAGACTTTTTGTTTGTTTTAATCAGTCAGTTCACAGCATCTGCTTCTCTGCTGTCTACTACCCACAATGAGCTATTGCCCGTCATAGCCCCGTTCCCAAAGCTAGATAGAAGCCCAGTTGCTCACATCAATAGACTGTAACATTTGGAGGGAGAAACATTGTTGTTCTTTCTTTTTTTGTGGTACGCGGGCCTCTCACTGTTGTGGCCTCTCCCGTTGCGGAGCACAGGCTCCGGACGCGCAGGCTCAGCGGCCACGGCTCACGGGCCCAGCCGCTCCGCGGCATGTGGGATCCTCCCGGACCGGGGCACGATCCCGTGTCCCCTGCATCGGCAGGCGGACTCTCAACCACTGTGCCACCAGGGAAGCCCGAAACATTGTTTATTCATCTGTGGTCTCCTGTATCTAGCACTGCCCTGACAGATAGTAGGTATTCAATTAATGTTTGTTGGATGAGATACGTAATCTGCACAGGGATTTTTATTTCCAGTAATAAGAAATACTGGTGTGTTTCAATCATGTGAGATGCATTACAGCAAATTTGTTGCTATTAATAAATTTCTGAAGTATGTGATTTATTCTTTTAAAAATCAAAACAAACGCAAGACTGTCCCTATAATAAAGTTATACACCTGTGTTTTCTAATATGCTTTATTAAGTGGGAGAAAAATGGGTTATGTTTTAGTTTGTACTCTAGAAATTGCAAATAACCCTAGGTAAATCCATGAGAATGTGTTAGAATCTAAATATCATCTCTCCTGTACATCAACGTGGGGAAAATAAAGTTGAGTACTTCAGAGTCATACTGTAGGAATAGTGGCAGATACTGAAGTGTCTGATCAAATTCAACAGGCTTTTTAATGACTCTTGTTTTGGGGTATTTATTGCTGTGATTATGTGAGTCTAGTCTGAAATGAGACATGGTGATGTCCTGTTGATAGCCGTTTTCTAGATAGAAATCTAAGATCCTCTATATCTATAATTGGCACCAGGGAAGGGTCTACATTCTGTAAGAGAGATTAATGAAGTGCCAGAACACAAGTAACAATGAAATAGAAAGTTCAAAACTTTCTTCAGTAGGCCTAGTCATGACAAAATGATGCAAAAATGCATCACCATTTTTAGAAAAGCTCCCTAAAGCAATTCAAAGCTTTCTCTCCTGAAACACAGGGAGATCAACATATATCCACGTCTCAGTGTCCAAGACGTGAAATTTTAAAGTTATGTCCAGGGTGCGGTGACCAAGATGATCACCCTAACACCACAAGACTCCTTCTTTTTAACCAATGTCCCACTCTGGACTGAAGAAGAAGGACACTTCAGGAAAAGGGATCTTAATTTCCCATGTAGTTTATTTTGGCCCCATGTGAGTACAAAAGGACCTGATGTTGCATGTTAGCTGTACTCCTCTGAGAAAAAATAAGATTTTCTTCCCCACTTTAGGAAATTTCTTCAACTTTTATTCTAGGAAGATTAAACTATTGATGATTACTGAATCTGTCCAAAAAAAAAAAAAACAAAAACAAAAAGTATCTGTTTCAGGAAGAAATGGTGATTTCCATTTACTTTCTCAACATTCTTGCTGACACCCGGAGAACTGTAAAATTATAAATATTTAGAAACATTCCCTTCAAGAAAAGTCAACTATCTGATCTTCTCTTTTCCAAAGTGGACTTATTTGGAATTTGTACTATGCCCTGCAGCAGTTTTCTAAATATCCTCATCTTTTCTCCAGTGATTATTGATCAGCCTCCTAGGAAACCCCTTTCTACACTAATGTTGTTTTCCAGAAAAATATCAGCTCAATTGTGAAAGATCCAAAAGGAGGCTCTGAGACAATGATTATAATGGCTGATGCTGTTTGTGTTCTGAAGAGTTTGTGGTTTGGTATAGTGTGTAGTTTGCCAAACTTTGTAGAATGGTTATTGATCCCCTCAGGGAGGCCTAGTGGCAACTGAAGCTCCAGGGGTTAGTCATATCTAGCCCAGCAGAGCCTCCTCTAAGGCTCCAAATCCCTCCCAGTTTATCCCAGCAAGCAAGCAAGACAAATATTACCCCTTTCTATGTGTGCCATGACATGAAAAAGTTTGGGAAGTGCTAGTGTTATGGACTGAATGTTTGTGTCCCCCCAAAATTCATAGGTAGAAGCCCTAATTTCCAACGTGGTGGCAATAGCCCCATGCTTGGAACTTAATTTAAGCCATCACATTAAATAGCCTTACAGACTAATAAGGCAGTATAGCATGATAGTTAAATTCTGTGGACTATAGACAAGAAAGTCTATACAACACTTACCAGCTTTGTGACTTTATGGGAAAGTTTATTATCTTCTCTTTGGCTCAGTTTCCATACTGCACAGTTATAACAGTAATAATAATAATATTACTTACCTCCAAAAAAATTGCTGTAAGGATTAAATGAGTGAATATATCCAGAATGTTCAGAACAGTAGTAAGTACTCAATAAATATTACCTATTAATTTTTATCTTTTGATGCCTACATTAAAATCCCACTCTTCCGTGAACCCGTCTATTAAAATATATATCCACATTGATTTCAACTTCTTTGGTTTAGAAGTAGATCCTAAGAAGAAATAATGTAATATAAATGGAAAAGTCTAAGGCCTCTATGCTTTTTTTTTTTTTTGCGGTACACGGGCCTCTCACTGTTGTGGCCTCTCCCGTTGGCAGCACAGGCTCCGGACGCACAGGCTCAGCGGCTATGGCTCACAGGCCCAGCCGCTCTGCGGCATGTGGGATCTCCCCGGACCAGGGCACGAACCCATGTCCCCTGCATCGGCAGGCGGACTCTCAACCACTGCGCCACCAGGGTAACCCCCCTATGCTTTTTAATTTTGGCCCTCCAGCCTCCTAATATTGTGGCCTCTGGGAATTTGATTAAGATTCTCATACTCAGTTATGTTTTTATTTAAAATGTGTAAACATTAGCCATCTTAGTGTTTTTATCAGAATTTAAATGAGATAATATGTTTGGAGTCTACAGTCTTGCCTGGACAATAAACAGTTTTGTAAATGTTAGTCTTTTCTCCCTTATGGTGCTATAAAATTGTTTTGTTTTAGCATCTATATGTATCTATTAGTATCTCTGGGTAGGTAATTCATATATTTCTGCCAGTGCCACAGGCACTCACACATTAGTCTGAGA
Organism: Phocoena phocoena; assembly: GCF_963924675.1. NCBI lineage: Eukaryota > Metazoa > Chordata > Mammalia > Artiodactyla > Phocoenidae > Phocoena > Phocoena phocoena. Next base: position 85,363,213 of record NC_089222.1, read on the forward strand.
CAGTCAATAAATATCTATAGGCTGTACAGAGGCAGTGATATTAAATGGTGAGCTGGTACAATTCTCAGTTTATCACAAGTTTTCCTGCCTCTAACATGGTATGTACTCTTCAAATGCCCCATTGTTTGATTCAATAGTGGTAAATACAAAGGATTTTTTTCTTGGTCTGTTGATTTGTAAAAGATTTTTATTCAAATGAAGAGAAAATTTTTTATAAAGCAGTCTTTAGTTTCTACTAAATATGAACATATAGAATTGTTGAAATGAAAAAGAATAGAAACACAGTTTTCAGAGTGATGCTGATATTAGTTGATGATGCCAAGGCACCAATGAAGAGTGTATTTTTAAAATTGAATATGCTCTTATTTCTTGTTTGTTGATTTTAAAGGTTATCTAAACATGTGAAGAAAAAAATCAAATTTTTCCAATTTGAAAAGAACAAAAACAGCTAAAACCTTCTTTTAAAATTTCGAAGCTATTATGAGACTATTACAGAAAAAAGATTGTACATGAAAGAATTTTTTTTTTTAAATCAGGTTGCTTTGCCTTTCTTTAGTCACTTCAAAAGTCTTTGTCAGATATGAAAAAGAAATATTCTCAAAATGAAGAGTAAATATAATTAAAATGGTTCCTTGCCTTGACATATAAGCTTCTTATCGGCAAAAATCTTTATAAATTTAATACCATTGAAACTTGGGTTTAAAAGAAGGAATAAGAAAGAGTGGGCAGGGAGGGAAAGGGAGAGAGGAAGAAGTTTGATTTTTTTATGAGTTGACATAGAAATGATGGTAAGTGAAATTATATTAAATCCTTAATTGCTTTTGATGAGAAAATTTTAGATCCGTAGTATTTTCTTTTTATTGCCGGTATTTGGCATGTACCTAGCACACAGTAATCTCTTTTTAATAGTTAACTAATGAATGAATGATATTGGCTAGGCCACATTAGTTTGCTTTAAGCATAGTTTTCTGGCAACAGAAATAATTAAGAATATAGTCGATTCATCATCAGGATCAAATGTTTATCGAATACCTACCTTACATTCATTCTTTAGCAGGTAGTATAGGGCTATGGTTAGAGTTTCACATTCTTGAACACTTAGCTGTGTGACCTCTGTGAGCCTCAGTTTCCTCCTGTGTAAAGTGGAGATTTTGAAAGTGCCTAGTTCAGAGGATTGGGGAGAATTGCATGAGATAATGCCATAATGCACTTGGCAGAGTTCCTGACAGATAGTAAGTGCTCACTAAATTTTAGATACTGGTATAAATATTATATTACTTATAATATTATAAATAAATATATTACCCCATAGAATTGTTATGAAGAGTTAATGAGTTAACATGTTATTACAGTGGTACCTAGGACATCTAAGATTTCAACAACATATATTAAACAATTGGAAAGCCCAACACAAAATAATGAGGATTCATATTGACAGTTTCTCTGAAAAGAAATACAGTCTAATTGGGGAAAGGGTTCATATATATTAAGAGATAAAAATCAGTAATAATGAAGTTAACATTTATTAAGCATTGACCCTCTGTTGAGCTCTAATGTGCTTTATCGCATTTAACCTTCACAACAGCTACATGACATTGGTATTAATGTTACTGTTTTACACAGGAGGAAACTGAGGCACAGATGTTGGTAGAGTTAAGCACTGCTGGTATCTTGGGTAAATCTCTTGTATATGACTCCAGATCCTGAGCTGTTAACCACAGGTGCCAACAAGTGTGTAAGTGTTCAGGAGGGAAGTAAACACTGATCACTGGCCACTTCGGGAAGAGCTTCAGGGGAAGTAAGGAGTACTGGGCCCTATGGTGTCAAACATTCATTATGTGTCAGAGTCTGGCTCCCTCCATTTGCATCCTGGCTCCTCTACTTACTGGCTATGTGATCTTGCATAAAATTTTAATCTCTCTGTGCCTGTATTTTCTCATCCATAAAATGGGAGTAATAATAGTATTACCTGGCAGAGTTGTGAAGATTTAATGAGTCAATTCCTGTGATTACAGTGGTGCCTAGGACATCTAAGAGTTTGATGAATGTTGATGTTAATATCGTTACTGTTACTGTTGCTGCTGCTGTTGTTATTAGTGACAGCAGTACTTTGAAATTTTTTCCTTCTTAATGAGCTAGCGTTTAAAATTTAAAGAGAAGCTAATATTTCAAAGGTGTAGATCACAAGGAGACTTAAAGCATGGTTTTTCTACTTTTGCCCAAGAACTATTCTTCAGCCTAACATGATAGGGAAAGAAAACACATTATGTCAGAGGATTCCATTGTATATTTAGGTGAAAGAAATTCAGTAAGAGAGTATGTTTGCTAGCCTTATGTGTTTTTTTTCTTTGCTTTGTGCCTATCGATTGATATTTCTCAGTTAACCTTCTTAAGAAAACAGTAATATCAAGTAAAAAATTATTGTCATTTTTACTTCTTCTGGACAAAGATTATTTTTGAAAATATGAACACAGAGGCTTTAAAACAGAATCTTGAGAATGTTAGGCCACAGTTCACACTGTCACGTTTAGTCCATTTCATTAAAGGAATAGTGATGTGCTTGGTGGCTAAGTGTGTAGAAATCCAAAAAAAAGGGAAAAAAGTACAGTAACCTTACTCGTGAGAAGAATATGGTAATATTCATTGACAGGGGAGTTACAAGGAGCAATTATCCCAAGCTGTGTCTTTCAGACAGTGCTGTCAGCTTTTCCACGTTGATGAATGCAGCTGAGCTTGTGATGCACGGGCAAGAAACTCCGACGTGACTGGAAGACCGGGACATTGGCCACCATATTAGCTATACCAAAGGAAAAAGTATATGTAAAGAAAAGATGGATTTTAAAAACGTTTGTAATAGAAATGATTATTGGCAGCACTTGACTGGATTTACTTTCTGCTGGTGACCCCAGCAGAAGCATTTTATCAGATACCCATTTTCTTCTGCCCTTTTTAGAGGCCCTTTAAAGCAAGAAGGCTATACTAGAACACCAATATTTTTGATGTGTGTGTGCATGTGTGTTTATGCATGGATGTGTTTAAACACGCATCACATTTGGAATGTTTTGTAATGTTGGGGATTAGGTATCACGTGGCTTTTTATAAATCAGAAGGCATATCTAATATTTATTATTTCAGGCAAAGAAAATCCATTGCAAGGTCTGGTTTTCTTTTATTTTTGTCTGTGTTTCCTTCTTCCTCCTTTGGACAGAGTAAAGCTTAATTTTAGTATTTATAAGATAATTTGAAGTTATACTGATTAACTTTACTTTCTGGTATTCATTCACCTTAGTCTACACCTGTTTTTACACACTCAGTATTGGGTTTTTTTAAGTGTAAATCTTTGAGGCTATAGGAATTACTAATTAAAAATAGAACAAGGTACCACATGCTCAATTCCTCTCCTTGCTTCGTTTCTTTCCATTTCCCTTTCAGTACTCAACTACAAACTTTGTCGCCTGGAAGTACCTCTTTACATACACATCGAAACTACTGTGTGTGTGAGCTATAAAACAACTTAAAACTTGTTCAAGGCCCCAAAGCCTGTTCTTCACAAAAGAACCTTTCTTGCCCGATTTAGAAAGTGTTTTGAACGATGCATAACTAAGTAGAGTAACTAAACAATTGCTTTTGAGCATCTGAAGCTTGCCCATTAAGATTTCTATAGCCTTTTCTTTTGCTTCTTGTGGTTTAAGAAGTGATTCATGTTCAGTATATGAAAGTTCTGGGTTCAGCCCCTTGAGCTTTTTAGTGGAAGGGTCTGCACAAAGCGAATCAAATAAATAAAACAAATAATGTAAGAACTGAGGGCAGTTGAACTCATGCAAGTTTATGCACCAAAATATTTTATTCCTGGGAAGAAAAGCTATCTCCTATATATTTTAGTTTCCTAAAATCCCTAGTTTTCTTAGGAAGGTACGCAGGAATCAAGTTGTTTGTAAACAACTGATTCAAATATTACCTGGAACTTCGTAGAATAACATCAATACCTTTCATATAGGAAAACCATTATCTACCAATAGGGGTGAATTATGAACATATTCCAACTGAGCAAAAGCATAATCAAGTGCATTAATAATGCTAAATTTTAGATGTTGCACTGATGAGGTATTTTCTATACAAATAAAAGACCAAAGTGTATAAAATCTCAGGATGTGTGCCTGAGTTAGAATTACAATGCAGCTGTCATTTTTGCATTTCCTGGCTTTCATGAACCATTACTAGTGATCCTCTGTCATTTAAATCAGTGGAGAACATGGATTTATCTTAATTTTCACCCTTTGTTTCCCCTTTCTGTGATAACAGTTATGAGATATGATGATGTAAAATGTTCCTACTTATAATGGTTTCAGCCTTGTCCCTTGGCAGCCTAAATCTTCTAGCTAATTCACTGATCAGTTAAATAGTTGAGGTTATTATTATTATAATTATTATTTTACATTTATATAGCACTTTCCTCCAAGGGGCTCAAGGCATTTTACACACAGTAAATTACCAAATAGGAATTAATCCTTATATCACCCTGTGGGGTAGGTACAGTCACATAAATGAAATTCTACAGAAGCCTCGCCTGTGTCACAGCTCTCAGCTCTATTCTCCCCACCAACCCACCAACCTGCCTCACTGAAGGTAAAGCAGAATGCTGTTGGCATGGCAGGAATGGCTCAAAGCAAGATCTTTGGGAAAATGGTCCTGTGTCCTTCCTTTGGTTCTTCGAGCTACCCTGGAAAATATCACTAATGAGAACATCTAAGCATACACATCTTGATTTGCAGTTAACAGATTGAAATAAATTTCACCTACATGATTTAATTTAATTCTGACTCAGACAAGTTAGGATGTGTGGTCCTAAAACTTTATTTATTTTTTTTTTGAATTTTATTTTATTTTTTATACAGCAGGTTATTATTATTATTATATGTGGAACCTAGCAAAATGGTACAGATGAACCCATTTGCAGGGCAGAAATAGAGACACAGATGTAGAGAACAAACACATGGACACCAAGGGGGGATAGCGGCGGGGGGTGTGGGTAGTTGTGGGATGAACTGGGAGATTGGGATTGACATGGATACACTGATGACTAATCAGAACCTGCTGTGGTCCTAAAACTTTAGTGTGTACAAAAATTATTTGGGTAGCAAGCTTCAAATGCAGATTCCAAGGCTTTCTAACTTACAGAGAATCAGAAAGGGGCCCTGAAATTTGTATTTTCACCTCAGTTGATTTTTGAGACAGGTGATGCTTACCTATACTTTGAAAAATTTGAGCTGATTAAGGAAGAATTGTTAGTCCCCGTTCTACAGATCAGAAAATGATGGCTGAGGAAGGCAAGATGTCACAGTATTTGGCAGAGCAGGGACTAGAAACCAAGATTTCAAATTCCAAAACCCATACTCTTTCCATTATGCTACAGTGCTTCCCAGAAAGAGAAAGCAAAGAAAGAAACAAATAAAACAGTATTTAAATGTAAAGGAAATGAGAGAATGGTTCAATGTGCATGTGAAACATTTTGCACTATTATGAACTGGCGTCTCCTGGCTCTTTTGGAACTCCGAGCTGATTTGTGATGCCTGGACAGAGAAGCCCATCATCTATAGCACAGGGTTAGACCAAAGCCTGTTCCTTGATCTCAGAGCTACCTTGTTCGCTCTCGTCAAGGAGTCGCTCAACTAACTCTAATCCAGCGGGTGCCTGATGGACTGTAATGTTTAATTTTTCACCCTGCCCACAAAAAGAGTCCTCTACTTAATAGGTGCTGCCACCAAAATAAAAAGTGGGCTTTGCCAGGAAACCAAGAAGAGCGCTTTTAATGAGCTTCCTGTTTACGTGAGTGGGCCCTTTATGGAATAGGATGGGTTTTACATTTTTTATTTGAAGCATTCTTACTCCATTTCTAAGAGAGAGAGGAAAAAAATGTAACAGAAAATGGTTATGAACAATTTAACTACTATTTTTCAATTTAGTATTCCATTTGGGATAATTTCATTCATTTTTTGAATTAATTTTTATTCAGTTTTCTTTAAAAAGCAGGACAAGGCATTATAGGAAAAACTATAGACAGACATAGTGCATCCAAAGTTTTAATTTTCCTCTGAACTTCTTACTCAGAAGTGTCAGAATTCCATGGTGGGGTTTAGAGGTGCTTGTGGGATTTATTTGGGGTTTTCAGAAACCAGAAAAACAGACACGTGGTGTTACTCGTGGTAAAAATTCCCACGCTCTGCCTAAACTCACCATACTTTTCATAGGTGCTACTGTAAATTGTACTGAATTTCCAAGTCCTTCCTTTTCTCAAATGCATGTATCCCTTAGCTATGAATAATAATTATTACTATTTATGTAAAAAAATTTGTGTCTCTCTTTTTACTCTTAGAAATCATCTTCTGTCTCTGAATTTTTCACCTTTTATTTTAAACACTGATTATTCCCAGTCACTGAACAGACAGATTTTATTTAAAAGAGTCTAGAGCTTTGTGCCGTGGCAGTATCCTAGCCAATGAGGTTTATCCGAGGCGTGATTATTGCTAATTAAAAGAGTCTAGAAACCTTGTAACAGTGGGTAAGATGGCATCTATCCTTTGCCAAGGGTGGAAGACAGCAACGATAGGAGGGATACATTTGGAAATGTAATTTATATATGCTTGTAAAAGTACATTTTGTATCCTTCTCTGACTTGGCCTTTCAGGATAGTCAGGTTTGATTCCTTCAAGATTATTTTCTACCCAAGGTGGATGAAGATTTTGCCAGACGCTTAAACTATTTGGGGGACCCTCTTTAAGGAAAAGAATACAGAATTATGACTACAAATTAAGTACAGTGTCTTGGGAGGGGCTGTGCAAGTGAGGGGCCCTGAAGTTTAAGTTCCATTAAATTCATAGTAAATCCTCCTCTGCATATCCCCATTTGGGGCTTTCCAGAGGCATTCTTAATAAATATTACTGTTTCATATAATAACAAGATTATTTGAGGATAATGTCTAGTCTTTAGGTTAAAAGTAATAAAAGTATTGTAAAAATAATGCAAGCCTAACTACAAACAATCTGACTAACTGGTTCCCTGTAGTATGCATCTCCGTTTATTCAGGTTGACCCTAACTTAATGCAGGTCAACAAATACCATTAGTGCAAACATCTCTGCATGTAGCCTGGTATTTCAAGCAATACTTGAGACAATAAACTACAGGACAGGAAAAAAAAATGTCAACAGTTCCTTGAAGTTCTCTGTAATGGGATTATAGCTGTATTATGAAACTAATATCAAAAACTAGAGTAGCTTGAATTTGACCCACTGTCTCTTTCCTCTGAGTTGAAAAAGAGGTAAGAGACATGGCTTCCCCACAGCATTTTGCTTCTACCACCCATTGTTACACTTAACTGTACTGTTTCTTTTTGTTATTCAGTTATTTAAAGTGGAATTCATTTTCCTTTTCCTCTAGAATAAGATTGTAAGCATCTTGAGAGCAGAAATCAGAATTTTTTTTTTTTCTGAATCTTTCACAGTGCCAGAGCTTTCTTGTTTCCTTCCATTTTTCCCCCTCATGTTTAAATCTCTCCCTTTGCCTTGTTCTAGAAACAGTTTTTAGTGGTGGTCTCTTGGTAGGAGGTACTTAACAGTTTTGAAATGAACTGCTGTGAAAACCTAAACCCATCACTACCCTCCCAATTTCCCCTTAAGGGAGAAAGAGCAAATGTTTTGGAGCTAAATCTAGAAGTTAAAATGAGAAAAAGGAGAAGAAAAGATATTGGCAGCTCAGAAATGAATGACCTTCCATTGTCTTTGTGGCTAAGCCAGTTATTTCACCTTGGATTTCTTCATCAGTAAGAAGTGCCTGACTAGGAAGCAACTTCTGGGGTTCTAAGTGGGAATAAATAAAAGCCAATTTTTCTGAGGCCCTCAGTACATTTTAACTCCTGGTAACACTAACCAAAATAAAATTCAAAAGCACGAGGATAACTCCAGATGTGAGTAAATTTGTGCAACATCACATACTGGTAGTGTCCAGATGCTCACTTGAATGTCAATTTCAGTCATCCTCTTTCATCAGAAAAATATACATGTTGTCTTTGACAGTGAAACCTGTAAAAAGAATAAAATGTTGCATATTTGAATTTTAGCCATATTAAAGATAATTTTCACATATTTTATTTTCTTCATTTTCAAATTTAATTTATGTTGGTTCTTCCTTTCGTATGGAATCAACAAACTTTAACAGTGGTGTGGTTCTGAGTTAAATGTTTGCAGAATAGTTGTGGCTTAATTTAAAAATAAATTTCACACCTATCTTAGAGCTTGTGTTGTTCTCCCTTAGCTGGAAATTTCTCTTGTACAGAAATGGTTCTTAAACTCTTAGTTTTAGCCTGATTTACCTTCAGAGAGAAAGAGTGTTAGAAGTGTAGCTTGTGATCTGCATGAATGAATGCATATGGAAAATTCGATCTGTAGGAAAAAAAATCTGACCTAGAAAAATGACTTCTAATCCTTCATACCTCATTTGGGCTATCTTTTTTAAAAAACGTGTTTACTGCTTTCTATAAACCGTTTCAAAATATCTGTGTCAGGATAACGTTGCATAGTCCATAACTTCTTATTTTTAGACCCCCTGGGATTAAAGAAGAATATTAATCTGATTTACTCAGTAATGTAAAATTATCTTTTTATATTTGGCATAATTAGCCACCAATTATTTGCTTACCCAGTTCTTCCCTTAGCACTGTATCCAGGTTTGTCAGTTATATATTCAAAGTGGTATTCCTTCTAGGTGTATCCTTCAACTGTCAGACTACTCCATAGACTGAGTATCATAAATGTTGATGCAGCTGATGGTTCATGGCCAGTGTCTCTGGTATATAGAATCAAGATGGGGTTTCTCAACACAGCACTACTGACAGTTGGGACCAGAAAATTCTTTGTTGGGGGCAGATCGGTACTGTCCTGTGCACTCTAGGGTGTTTAGCAGTATTCCTGGCCTCTACCCACTAGATGCCAATAGCTCCCCTCAGTTGTGATAATCAAAATCGTCTTCAAACATTGCCAATTGTCCCCTAGGGATGGGGGTGCAGGACAAAATTGTCCCCTGTTAAGAAACACTAGATTAGTGGTATACATTACATACAACCAGAACCATTGTTTTTTGTTGTTGTTATTCATTTGCTGTTGTTGTTGTTGTTTTTAATGGAGCACAGAAAAATCTGATCCAAAGGAACTCAGTAATTCTCACCTGTGAATTTCTTCCATAAAACTGGGTTCTATTTTAAATGTTGAATTAATAGGCAGGACACAAAGTTTCCTTTAATGACTTATATGTCAGAGAAGGGGTTCTAAGATTCTGCATAGATGTCTATTTTATACTTTTAATTTATTTATTGGTCTCCTTATTATGGTGATCTTTCTGAAAGTCAGACCAAGTTGGCACACTGCTATGACCTAACTAAATTCCCCTTTCAACATTTGCCTGCTTCAAATAATTTAATTGTTGATATTTTACCCTTAGTGCACACAGCTGAAGAGAGATCTTTAGTGAAAACTAAAACTAACAGGTAAATCCATCTTGGCTTTGAGGCAGAAAGATGGCAGTTACACAAAGAGCTCTTCACTACAATGACCTGAGACAGTCCAAGACCTTGAAGTGAAATTTGGAGATCACCTGCCAAACAGACACCACAGCTTTGCTTGACTTAGTCAGCCCGATTTCAAATACCTCCAAAGACTCAGAAAAGCAATTTCACATCTTCACATTGGCTGTATGAAACCCCTTAATCCTCATAGTAACCGTAGGAGGTAGGTATGTTTACTATGCCATTCTCACAGGTGAAGAAACTGGACTACTAAGAATTTTAGTAGCTTGGTCAAAGTCATACAGCCTGTAAGAGATGGAGGCAGGTTCCAAATTAGTCAGTACTCCAGAGTTCATGATCTTCTAAAGTTCTTTAAAATATGTTAGAATTTAAAGGGAAACTGATGAGCTGGATTTCAAGCATCAATGAACAGGATATTTATCCAAAAGAATAAATGAAGAAATTAATCAGCCCTTCAGATTTAAGGGAGAGGGATTATCGGAAAGAAAAGAATTACATATTTAATAGCTATGTTATAGTAATACTACACTCCTTTTAAAATATATAGCACTTACAAAATTTTCAGAGAATATCTCAGTTCTGCCCAGAGAGTATCAAATTATTTTATAATCGCCCCTTTCCTTTTGAAGATTAAGAGAATATTATTTTGCTTATGAGCATCGTTGGCATACAACAGATGATTTCCATTTTCCTTCCTTAACTGTCAAATAATGCCACCTCTCATTAATATATTTTCCAGAAAACACAAGGACTTAGATGATAGATAAATCAGAGGTTATTATTTTTTTAAGTATGCATATCTAAGCATCTTTTTTTCCTATTCTAAACCCACTAAAAAAATTCCTAAATCTGGAATACTGTGGTTGAAAGAACATCTTGACACTTCTAGCTTTCTAAGCATCAATATTAGTCAACAGATTAACGCCCTTAATTATTAATTTATACCTTGTTACCCATTAAATGTTTAGTAACCACCGAAACATTTGTCACCTCTTTTGATTATTTATAATTTTTAAAAAATAATTCCAAACTGATGCTTCACCCAGTCTTCTAACTTGTTAGCTGGAAGTTAGGCTGCCACAGATCTGTGGCGGAAGAGGAGAAGAGGGGTGGGCAGTTGGCGAAGTAGAGGAGAGCCGTATTTCTTTCCAAAAGTGTTTATAATCACTGCAGCCTGCAGTTAGATCACATCTTAGTTGATGTCAGAATACGTTGGTTTAATCCACTGGCTGTCTTCAAGTCTAATGACATCCATGTTTCTAGAAATGATGAAATTATATATGTAGACTCATTCTTTTAAAAATTATTTTGCTTATAGTTATGCCATGCTTATCAAGGTCATTCTTCATGAGCCTAGCAAAGTTACTTTTCATATACATTTAAAGAGGCATGATTACAACATGGAAGGGAAGTTCTGATGCAACTTTAAAAAAAATTAGAGAACTTTTCATTGTATTCTTTTACACATTTCATATGTAATCTAGACTACCACAGTAGCTTTTATTGTTTTCTGCTTATATTATAAAATTATCTTGTCTAGCTTACATGATTTTAGAATCTGCATCTCACTGGAAAAGGTATTGGTAGTATGTGTCTTTGCAAAACATTGTTACGGATGGGATTTCCACCCATAGAAATTAGATAAGTCTCTCCTATTCCTAAGGAGAACCTCATGAATAGTTTTGTAAAAGAAAGCCACGAGTTTATCATGTTTTCGATACTCTAAAACCCCTTTTAATATGCCTATTTGTCCCTTGCAAATAAGGAGAACATTGCCTCGTCTTCCATGTGAGCAGTTTTTAGCAATTAACCAATCCCTAGCAATTGTGAAATCACAGAACGGAGTCAGTGTTCTCCAGTTCTGAACTTGAAGTTCCTGATAATTGAACCGTGGTTGCCAAAAAAGAAGAGGGTTCTGAAACCTATCACCACTTACCAGAAGTTCTTATAAGCAAAGAGAAATCATACTTTTTTCTTTTTGCATACAAAAAAACAGCAGCTAATTAATCTTTGTTGCCAGGTGAATTGGCTGTATTCAGAGGAAATAGGCAACTTGTAGAAAGAAAGTTTAACATGTATTTTAGAATTCTATCATGATACAATTTAGCAACTGATGTTGATGAGCAGATAGTTACTGTGGTTTATAACAGGAGAACCACTGTTAGCTTGTAATATTTCTACTGAGGCAAAGGAAATCAAATCATTTCTTAAGTGTGGAAAGTACATTATATCTCTTCAACAAGGCAATGTGTATGGGGCTGATGGAGTTCCACTCTAGATAGCACTATGGCCACTGCTAAGAACTATACAGCCTCTTGTCTATTCATAGGGAGATAGACATAGGGTGAAGGGAAAAAAAAAAGAATTAGGTGGGAAAGGAGCTAGGATCAGGAATCTGAATGTGCAATCATGAGAGATAACCTCCTGTAAAAACCAGAGAATGCAAGGGGCAAAGGAAGCATGGTGTTCATTTAGGATCCAGTCTGATCTTACCAGACTGGTACAGCTGGAGGAAGCATTCAATAAAAGTTTGTTGAATGGATAAATGAATGTAAACACCCAAAACTACACGATCACTAGCCCATAAGCTCAGAGAGTAGGGAAAATTAGACTTATTAGGAAACTGCCTTGGTAGCTAGTTACTTAGAAATGTCAATATGACGTCTGCTAAATAACATTTATTAACAACCATGTTTGTTTGCATTTTTCTCATAGTCAATGAATTGTTATGAAATCTCAAAATAACTTGTTCTCTACTCGCTTACATTATATTAATCTAGTTTGAATTTAATGACTGCCCTGTGTAAGAGACTCTGGGATGTTATGTCAGAGAAACTTTGTACTCTAAGTGCAGATGGTTTTACATAAGTGCAGAGAGTTTAATATAAGGGAAGTATAACTTTTATTTTAACACTTCCCTTAATAGTGACCACATTTTTGAAGGATTGTTTTTGTTTTGTTTTGTTTTTTGCCTGAAAGAGCCCAGTGACCTTCAAGTCCCTTTCCTGGTTAAGGCTTAAAGCTATCCTTTTCATATATTTGAATATTATTGTTGTCCATGTTCACACTGCCACCTTTCTGCACACCTGGACAAGTACTGTATCCCATTAGCTTAGCTTTACCCTGCTCAGGAAAGTTTAATTCCATCCACATAATTGGATAATTTATTGTACACTCAGTTTCAGATTAGTCATTGGTTAATTCAGCAAAAATTAATTGAGCTTCCACTATATGCCAGGCATAGTGCGAGATGCTGGGGTGAGCAAGTCATTTATAAATGTTTTAAGTAAGGTTAGTCCTATTGTCAATTCCTAAGGAATCCTAACTTATTCCCTATGCTCATCATTGTCCATTTCCCTTTAACTTGCTGTAAGCCTATTTTCTTTCCTTGTGATAGTACACAAAAACCATCTCTATGCCAGTTTTCTCACTTTCATTCTTCTACAGCGTATATGTAAAGCAGCTGCTTAGTGGCTCACAGATGCAAATTTAACACAGTAGCCATAGACCTAGTCTACTACTATGCGTATATATGTGTACGTGTGTGTGTGTGTGTGTGTGTGTGTGTGGGAGAGAGAGAGAGAGAGAGAGAGAGAGAGAGAGAGAGAGAGAGAAGGATAAGTAAGAGACCTATGAGAACTAAGATCCAGTTCAAGTTGTGCTTCAAGAATTGTACGCAAAAATGTCGCCATTGGTGTTGAGGCAGACCTTCGGTTAGTTTTGTTGTGATGATTGATGCATAGTGACATGTTGACACAGTACTACTTTTGTTTCTAAACTCCAATATTGGTTTATCATCTTCTCCTTCTTGAGTTGGCATATTTACAGGCTCTTAGTTCCTTGGTTTTCAGCATTAATCCTAATGTTTTGTCTAAAGTATAGTGCAGGTTTCCTTGTATTTCAATTCACTATGCTTGAAGGGAAGTCACCATAAGTAATGATTTTGCTCTACTCCTTGGCAGCACAACCACAAACTAGACAGTGGTTCAAAATCTCAGGGTTTGCAAGGGGCTATGAGAGACCATATGCAGCCTCAGGGAACTGCCAAAATGCTCAGATTAATTGTCTAGATACGAGTTCACAAGTCTCATGAACATTTACTTTAGAGTTAGAAGAAACTCTAAACTCACTAAATCACTGTTAAATGTCAGGGTAAACCACTTGGTTTTACTAGAGGAAAATGGAATCCATTTAAGAACCAAAATCCTAATATCTAAGATGAAGTTAATGTAGAATAGCACATGCAGGGGGAGCGGCCATGAAGCCTATGGCAGCAATTTTGGCCTCTGTAGACTTTGTACCAGGCAGCTGCTCTTTCCTTCTCCAGATTCACATTATAGACAAATTTTTGTTTATTCACATGAGTAGACAAACTCATGAAATGGTCTCAATCAGCAAATGGCTTTGGAAGCCAGGTAGAGTGAACCAGTCTTTGGTTTATAAATGTGCTGTGATGCTAATGGAACAGCTGCATTAACAATCAACTTTAATAAGGAAACAGGGGTTTGAGGATAAGAAGCTGAAATGGGTAAAGAAGAAAAACAAAGCAAATGACATGCCTGAAAAGTAAACTTTACCGTTTGAAGGAATATTATGCAAAATCCACTTGAAAATAATGAATGAGAGGGCCAACTTGATATGTTTTAAAGAGAGTTGGTTGAGATGAGGCCTCAGTTTGGCTTTGACAAGGCTATTGTTAATGTGGGGAGAGTGGGGTTCACATCCCCCAAAATCACATCTTTCAATCTTTATTTATGCTAAGAAAAGATAGCAAGAAAGTACATTGTTCTTTCCTCATTACCAGACCTTTCTTCTTTCTTTGCTTTTTTTGTCCCCGGACTATAAATCAGTTAACTAGGCAGGGTCATTTTCAAGAGCTTTCGTAATGCCAAGAGACACCAAATGGTGAGGTAGATCAAAGGGACAAAGAATTATAGAGGCATTGATCCATTTTCCTTAAGACCCTGAGTACAATGTGAACAGACTACTTAGCTCCAGGCTGCAAACCAAGTATTTTGCAGCAGACCCAGTCGGGATTTCTTAGGAAGTTCTCCCTGTTGCTTTTCATAGTTTAGATAATCCACATGAACAACCCTGATTAAATCAGTTGCCCCCAGGCTATGGGCAAAAGCATAAATGGTTTTTCAGGAGAGAATGGTCCAAAAGCCTGCCTCTTTCTCTCTCTCTCTTCCCTCTTCTCTCTATCTATATACGTCCTCATTTTTTTAGTTACTCACTTATATTTTTTATCCTGAAATTCTGTCTATCCAATGTAATGGTAAGTAGAGAGTATTACTGAAAAGGTGCCATTCTTCTCTTCATTTCATGATTCAGGTTTTGATTTTGAATTACATTACCTGTCTTCTTGTGCTGATTATGAACAGTTTTTTGAAAGGCTGTTATCTAGGGGGTGGTTATCCAATAATATTATGGAAGGTCAGAAGGCCTTTGTTTCTCAAGTCTGATTCTTTTTAAACCAGGCAATTACTCTATGGTTTAATAATCCTTACCTCAAAGTTCACTTGAAAGAAAGCTCATAAGATTTAAGGGGAAAAAAAAAAATCCCTAAAAATAAAACTTAGGCTAGTCTAGGCCAGGGTGGGAAATTCCATTGTGGCTAGAAGCCCATGGCAGGTAGAGTGGAATTTAATGAAGGAAACTGCTGTGTTTTTGTGTCTTTCTGTATGTTTTTCCTTTAAAACCAAGAGCTGGGCAGGCATCCCATTCGACCTGACGTGACCCAAGCAAATTGCTTCTTATATAAAAACAACTGCAGACTTTGAGAATGTGAAAATGCACTGTATCCTTCTCCAACTGAGGGAAACGAAAGCCTGAGAAACAGGACGGCCTTGTCAATACTCGTTGAGCAGAACTATCACTCAAACCTGATAAAGGGAGATTAGGACAAGCTTCCTTATGCCAGAGGGATTCATTATAAGTAAGACTTCTTTATTTATTTTTTATTCTCTTAAACAAG
This sequence comes from Phocoena phocoena, assembly GCF_963924675.1. Taxonomy (NCBI): domain Eukaryota; kingdom Metazoa; phylum Chordata; class Mammalia; order Artiodactyla; family Phocoenidae; genus Phocoena; species Phocoena phocoena. Next base: position 85,378,765 of record NC_089222.1, read on the forward strand.
CACAAGTGGTAGATGGAAAATGCATTTTTTTAAAGACAGATTTTATGTAGGAAATGGTAGTATGCACAATTTTTTAAAGTCTTTTCATAGAACTCACATTTTTAATTTAAAAGAACAAATATTAAATTTAAAAAAGACAATGAGAAGCATTTTCCTTTTCTGCCACAGTCTCAGACAAGGGAAGGAGAAGAGATTCAGGGTGTGTCCACTGATATTGCATTCAGATGTGTTGTCTTGGCTTGTGTACTGACAGATTTATTTAAAAAACAAAGTTTTAAAAATGCATTGTGTGCTAGTGAAGTCACTTCATAAATCTTTTCCTTTATGAATTATTTTGATCACAAGGCTTGTTGTTTGAATCACTGAAGGACTATTCTCCCTAAAAGAAAAATGCCTTCATTTCCAAACTGTCAGTTCAAAAGCCAGCAACTTCCCCTGAACAGCATGCAGGGATCCAGAGGGGCAGAGAAAAAGGGACCACATGAGTCCTGACTCTAATATGAAGCATAATTCAGTTTAGATTTGTCGTGGTTCACAGAAGAGACATGTTTTGAAAATTTGGACCCAGAGTCCGTACTTTTCTAGTAAATGACTTAGTTTGAAATACTGATTCTGCTTTAGGAAAAAAACAAACAAATAAGGGAACACAGCCTTTGATGCAGCTGGTCTGTCAGAGGGCGGAAAGTTAGAATTAGAATGCTCTTCAAGCTGTGGCTGAATAATGAAGGGTAGGGCTTCCTAGCTGGGCAGTGACCACAGTCCCCTGGGAGAACAGAGGACAAATATTACCTAATGTGTACAAAGACTTTCAAAGTTAAGTTGATTACAAGCTGAGGGAAGAAGGTTGGATGAGGCAGCAAGGACTGAATTCCACCAGAAGGACCTGATAGGTGCCACAGGGCTCCACTCGGCCCTCAGTTCTCAGGGTTTAAGGGATGGGTACCAATAGGAAGCCAGTTAGGTTCTTGAAATGAATAGCCTGCATAAAATTATTACAGAGAAGAAAGAAAAGTAGAATAACATATTGGAATATATACATACATAGAGATTGGTAAATTGGATGAAGTTTACACTGTAGGTCACTGTGTGATGGGTAAGATTCTCACTAACCAAGGTGTAATTTGTAGCTAAGGACCTTGTCTTGTTCTTAATTTGTTTTCCTCACAGCACCTGGAATATTGTTGAGACATAAAAATAAATAATTAACAATTGGTCTGTTATATCAATTTTCCATGGTAATTGGTGAGATGGGGTAGTAGGTTAAAAACTCCAGATTAAATACTGGAGGCTGTCTGGAAGAGATGAATTTGAGACTGATTTCTAAAGGACAAAAGGGGTGGACAGAACTGGAGAGGCTGTTTCAGGTTCACTGATTCCAGAGGTATTTTTTGACCACTCCCTGCTTCAATCTGAGAGCTCCATTTTTCTGCTGCTCCATAAAATGAGCAAGAATTGTATGGGAAGGATGGAGAGCAAGTTTACATGACAGAAGAAGCAAGTTGCTAATGTAGGAGATGGGAAGAATATTAATAGGAAATGCATATTGTTAGAACAAGTGATGAGTACTGTGAATGAGTTTGATCTCAATTCTAAGTCGGCAATATGAGAAAATGGTTGAAATTTAACTCTGGAGTCTGACTACCTGGGCCACTTTATAAATTCATCTATATAAAATACGTAGTAAATGTTTGTCTTAGAGTGAGGCTTTATAAATGGTGAGGATGAAGTTACCCATTTTCCCTGCACAACTGTACCACATGTTCAGATTCTCTGTCATAATCAGAAATATCTCACATCACTAATCTCCCAAGCATTCTCATTAAGGTGCCTTTCTTTCTTTGTAACTGTATTTCATTTCACTCATATAGAGCAACCTGTTGAATTTAATTATACAAATATTTCCTGGCCATGTTTAGTAAATGGAATACATACCATTTTCCAAGGCACTGTGAATTACTTTTTTAAAAGACGAAAACAAAATGTCTTTTCTCATAAGGAAAAAGCAGTCTATTGAGAAAGGAAAACTTGCTGACACTTTGATTATAATGTAATTTTCCAAATCAATTTCTAAATACTATCTACCATAAAACAACACTTTTGATAGCTCTGATTTTGGTAATGGAGGAGTAGCTTGTACTATTTCAGGACAAAGATATCCATAGATAACAATTCTAAACTCTGGTTGCAATTTAAATAAACAAAAACAAAAAAAACCGAACTGCAATTGAAAACTGATAAACAATTATTTGAAGGCACTGGAAAGTGACCAAAAGCAGACAGAATCTGGAGTGAAACGTACTGGGTGAAATCCACATTTATGATAGCTTTTTCCCTCAAGGAACTTCCCAGTCTGTGTGGTATGGGACAGTTAGAATTGAAGCAGCAAACCACAATCTTATTGGATTGAGGTGTCAGAGGATGGAGTTCAGAGTTGGCAGAGTGGCTGAAATTAAGGGAGCAAATTTTGGAAAGGATGGAGCCACAGATGGGGGGCACCCATAAATCCGTATATAAACTCTCCTAATGTCTTGGCTGATTTGTGGACTATGCAGGTAGAGGGGAGTCTATAAGGACTTGGAGAAAAGGAACAACTAGAAGGCTGGAAGAGCTGAGAAAATATATCTGATGAAGGGAAGACAAAGTTAGGAGTATGAGTTTAACTAAGTTGTAAGGGTTTGGTAAATGTCTAAAGCTTTGCTTAAAACACAGAAGGGCCACACTTTAGAAATATAGATGGTGAATCAGGACTAAGAAATTAATTTGAGAAAAAGGGACAAAACAATAACATTGAAAGGCCCTAACAAAGCGCAAAACTAAGCCACCACTATGGCAAGGCAGTCAACCAGTAATTTAATTGCCTACTAGAATTAAAAACCATTCTTTAGAGGAAGATAACAGAACTAAGGGTCTTATATCATATATAAGATACAAATACAATTAAATAATGACTGGGCATGGAAACAGGAAAATGTGACTGCTAACCTAAAATACAAAACAATCAATAGAAACAAATCCCTAGGTAATGTACATGTTTTACTTAGCATACAAGGACTTTAAAGCAAAAGTTATAAATATATTCAGGACTTAAAGAAAAATATGGTCATAAGAGGAAGAAACATGAGAAAATAAGCAGAGAAATGGAAATTATTTTTTAAAAAGCCATAAAGTTAAGGTACAATATCTGAAACAAGTAAACAAAAAATAATTGGAGAGGCTTGACATCATATTGATGGCAGAAGAAAGTGTCAGCAAACCTGAATACAGATTAATAAAAATTATTAGTATAAAGAAGAGAGAGAAAAAGGACTGAAAAAATGTGCGGAGTGTCAGTAATCTGTAGAACAACATCAAACAGTCTAATATTCTTGGAGTATCTCAGGAGAAGAGAAAATCAATGGAATTATTAAGAAGAACCAAAGGGTTAAAGTACAATAGCTGAAATAAAAATAATTCTTGGCAGCAGATTGGAGATGGAAGAAGAGAAAATGGGACAAAAATGATATTTGAAGAAATGATAGCAGAAAATGTTCAAAATTAAGTGAAAAAGCAAAATTATACAAGGAAAACCACATGTAGGCATTGTTTTCAAACTTCTATAAGCCAAAGATAAAAAGAAAAATCTTGAAAGCAGCCAAAGGTATTTGGGGAATAGATTGCCTATAGAGGAACAATTAAGTAAATGTCAGCTGACACCTCATCATAAATGATGGAAGATAAAAACAATGATTAGAAAGAAAAACTGTCAACCCAGAATTCTACTTACAGTAATCATAACTTCCAAAGGTGAAAAATTAAAGAATTTTCGTATAAACAAAATTTGTTGTCAGCAGAACTCATACAAGAAATGTGAAAGAAAGCTCTTTAGGCTGAAAAGACATCAGATGTCCTTAGTTTTAAAAAAAGAATGAAAAACACTAAAAGTTGTAAATATCTAAGTACATGTAAAATAATATGTTTTTTATTCTGCTAATTAAAAAATATTCTGCTTGCTTAATGCATAAATTATAACTTTATCATGGATCTATAATATTTATAAATTTAAAAATATATAAAAATACTACAAAGGATGGAGTGGTGGTAAATAGAATTATACTCCTGTAAGACTCACACGTTAACATGAAGTGGTACAATATTAAGTCTAAGTAGACAGTGATAAATTAAAGAAGCATATTGTAATCCCAAGAACAACTGCTAAAAACCAATACAAAATAAGTAAAACTAAAAAGCCAATAATGGATTTAAAATGGAATAATAAATTACCTACTAAACCATTAAAAACAGAAAGGAAAGCAGAGGAATAAAAAAGCAAAAAAAAAAATAGAAAGCAAATAATGAGATGGTAAATCTAAACTCAACCATAGCAATAATTCCATTCATTGTAAATGGTCTAAACACTACAATTAAAAGACAAAGACTGTCAGACTGGATTAAAAAGTAAGACTTGACTATATACTGTCTATAAAGAAAGCACTTTAAATATCAAGTTATGGTTATCTTGAGAGTAAAAGAATAGGGAGATATATACAAATATACATACAGTATGAGTTAGCATAAGAAAGCTGGATTGGCATGAACCTGCGTCCCCTGCATCGGCAGGCAGACTCTCAACCACTGTGCCACCAGGGAAGCCCCTATAAAGTATTTTAAATCAAGTTATACTGAAAATGCAATATATTGAAATTTATCATACAGGTTAAAGACGGTCTTGGCAGAAATCTAGGGGTTTCATTCTTAATCAGAAGAAAGAAGAAAGGTTTAAAATCAATGACATAGGTTTTCACTTTAATGAAGTAGAAAAAATATGATCATATAAAACACTAAAATAGTGGAAAAAAGGAAATAAATAATAAATGCAAAAATCCAAGAAACAGAAAACAAACAATAAAGATACACAGAGAGAAAACTTGATTGTTTAAAAAGATAAATGAATTTGATAAGCCTCTAGAAATAATGATTAAGAAGAAAAGATACAAATTACCAATATCAGTAATGAAAGGGGATATCATTACTTATCACACAGATATTAAAAGGATAACAAGAGGGCTTCCCTGGTGGTGCAGTGGTTGAGAGTCCACCTGCCGATGCAGGGGACATGGGTTCATGCCCCAGTCCAGGAAGATCCCGCATGCCACGGAGCAGCTAGGCCCGTGAGCCATGGCCGCTGAGCCTGCACGTCCAGAGCCTGTGCTCCGCAATGGGAGAGGCCACAACAGTGAGAGGCCCATGTACCACAAAAAAATTAAATAAATGAATAAAAGAAAAGGATAACAAGAGAATATTATGAGCACTTCATGCCAATAATTTCAACAACTTTGATAAAACAGATAATTTCTTTAACATACATGTTGCCAAAACTGATACAGGAAACAGGAAATCTGAATAACCCTATATTTACTAAAGAAATTGAATTTGTTATCAAAAACTTTCCTAAAAAGACAGCCCCAGGCCTAAATAGTTTCCCTGAAGAATTCTATAAAACATTGTAGGAGGAAATAATATTAATCCAAACAAATTCTTTCAGAAAATATAGAAGAAAACACTTCCTAACTTGTTTTATGAGGCCAGCATAACCGTAATTAGCAAAAGCTGAAAAAGATACGAAAATTACAAGGCAGTATCCCTCATGGGTCTGGGCACAGTAATTTTTTTTTTTAATATTAGCAAATACAACTACACTTTAATTTAAAAAAAAGAAAAAATTAATAAAAACAATGCAGCAATATATAAAATCAGTAATACCTCACAACCAACTAAAGGTTATCTCAGGAATGCAAGTTTAGTTTAACATTTGAAAATAAATCAATGTAAATTCACAATATTACTAGAATAGAAAAGAAAAATATGATCTCAATAGATTCAGAAAAAGCATTTAAAATAATTTAATAGGCATTCTTAATAAAAACTCTCAGAAACTTGAAGAGATAGGAACTTCCTCAATCTGATGAAGGGCTTCTTTAAAAACCTACAATTAATATCATATGCAAATATGAAAGGCTGAATAAATGCTTTCTGCGTGATATCTAGTAAAAGGCAAAGGTACCTATTTTTACTATTTCTGTTCAATATTATACTAAAGATCCTAGCCAGAGTAATAAAGCAAGAAAAATAAAGGTTAAAAAATCAAAAATGAGGACCTCCCTGGTGGCACAGTGGTTAAGAATCTGCCTGTCAATGCAGGGGACATGGGTTCGATCCCTGGTCCGGGAGGATCCCACATACCATGGAGCAACTAAGCCCGTGTGCCACAACTACCAAGCCTGTGCTCTAGAACCTGCAAGCCACAACTACTGAGCCTGCGTGCCACAACTACTGAAACCCACACACCTAGAGCCCGCGCTCCGCAACAAAAGAAGGCACCACAATGAGAAGCCCGTGCACCGCAACATAGAGTAGCCCCCACTTGCTGCAACTAGAGGAAAGCTCGCACACAACAGCAAAGACCCAATGCAGCCAAAAATAAATAAATTAATTATTTAAAAAAAAAATAGAAAAGGAATAAAATAGAAAACTGTCTTTATTCACATATATCATGATTGTTTACATTAGAAAATCTTAAGGAATATGCAAAACAACTACTGGAGCTTAAAAGTGCATTTAGAAAGGTCATAGGAACTTTATGCAAAAATTGATTATATTTGTATGTAGTAGTGGCAAATAATTTGAATATGAAATTGTAAAGTTAATTTACAATAGCATTAAGATACAAAATACTTAGGAATAAATTTAACAAAAGAATATAAGGCCTCTACACTCAGAACTAAAAAAGCCTTAGAAATATCCATTGTTTGTGGGTGAATACTCGATATTTAATTAAAGTATGATTTCTCCCCAAATTGATCTATGGAGTCAACACAATTCAAGTCAAGGTCTCAACAGGGTTTTTCTTTTTTCCTAATTTTTGGAGAAATTGTCAAGCTAATTTTAAAATGCATACAGAATTTCAAATAACGTAGAAAAAGAAGAACAAAGTTGGAGCACTCACACTATCTAGTTCAAGACTTTCTATAAGTATAAATAAAAACAGATTATACTATCACCTCCCCTATCAAGAAAAAAACACCTCACAAATAGGCCATTGGAACAGAATAGAGAGAGAATCTAGATATTGACTCCAAACATATGGTTGATTAATATCAACAAAGACGACAATATCATTAATTTGTGAGAAGGAAAATCTTTTCAACTAATGATGCTTGAACCAATAAGAATAAGCATACAGAAAAAGAAAATTAAACCTTGGCCTCTATCTCATACTACACACTGAAGTTACTTTGATATGTATTAAACACCTGCAAGAACTAAGATTGTAAGTGCTTCTAGAATGACACATAGGGAAAAGAAAAAACCCTCATAACCTTGAGGTAAGCAAAGATGTTTATAGGACGCAGAAAGCCCTAAACATAAAACAAAAAATTGGTTAATCAGACCTCATCCAAATTAAAAACTTCTGGTTATCAAATGACATTGTTAAGAAAATAAAAAGGCAAGCAACAGACTGGGTGAAAATATGTGCAATACATGTATCAAAAAAGGACTCATGTTCAGAGTATGTAATGAATAACTTCAAATCAATAACAAGTACACAAACGAAATTTAAAAATGGGCAACAACTTGAATAGGCACTTCACAATGGAAGATCTAAAAATGGCCAATAAACTCATTAAAAACTACTCAGCATCACTAGTCATCAGGGAAATTCAAATTAAAACCACAAGGAGATCATAGTTCATGCTTACTAGAATGACGAAAACAAAAAAGACTGACACACTCAAGTGCTGGCAGGGCTGTAGAATACTTGGTATTCTTACATTTGCTAGTGGGACTGTTCCACCTTGGAACGCTTAGTATCATATAGAGTTAAACATATACCTACCCACCCTGTTGCTTGGTAATTGCGTTTCTGGGTATTTCCCAAAAAGAAATGAAAACTATATCCTCAAAAAGACTTGCACAAGAATGCTTACAGTAACTTTATTCATAATTGGTTAAAAATGGAAACATCCAAATATAGAAAATGGTATACAAAATGTGGTATATTCATAGAATAGACTACTAATAAGCAAACAAAACAAATGCACTATAACACAGACAACACTGTGGATGAATTTCAGAGATATGTTGTGCAAAAGAAGCCAGAACCCAAAAGACTACATATTGTATGATTCTATTTTTATGAATGCAAAACTATGGTGGTAAAAATCAGAATATTGATTGTTACAAGAAATGGGAATTGACTGGAAGGTGGCACAAGGAACTTAATCTTTGTTAGGATAGTGGTTACATAGGTGTATACATTTATCAAAACTCTTTGCACTATATACACTTTAAAATCCATGGATTTTGCTTTATGTAAATTTTACCTCAATTTTTAAAAAAGATGTATGCTTGACTCTAATCAACTCTTACCTGAAGTGCTTCATCCATTTTGCTAACAGTTTCCCCTGGCACTGTCCTAATTAACCATCAAAGCTGTGTTAAAACGTTTCTTTTTTCCTGTTGCCTTGATTCCCAGAGATGTGGTAAAACATAAATTGTCAAGATTTGGAAACCCAAGAAATGTTCAAGGTTAAGGAAAGAGGAATCTAATAACAAGCCCAGATATGGCCTTGGTTAGGCATTGCTACTTCAGGCAAGTTTTCACTGATTTTGTTCAGTTTTCTTTTGTGAATGATATTGTTTTCTAAATTTGCTTCATTTCTTGAGCAAGAGAGATATAAAGTCCTTCACAGTTACTTTTTGTTTGATTACATATTGCAAAGTTAATAGCAAACTCTAAGCTTAAAAACTTCAAAGAATTTCAGGACTTTAAAATTTTTCCTTCTTTCTACTATCCAACCAATAGTTTTGTTTATTCTCTGGTTTACTCTACACTTTTAAAGAGTCATTGCCAAAGACAAGAATAATTGAATGTTCAAAGATGACAATAAGCAAGATTTCAGCTTCTTTCCAAAAGTAGGCTTACCACTTCCCTGCATTTAACCGTAAAGCTGGTGTTTTGGCAGTATTATCACATGATCGAGAATTCTGCTTTACCTAAAACACTCTTGTTTTTAGCTTACTTAGGTGTCATCAGGTCTTGCCATATTTTACTCCTCTTCAGCCACCCCCAACAAACACTGCACAAGTCTGACTGTAATACAGTTTCTTTTGTAGTGAATATTTTTTTAAAGCACCTAATACCTGAATTATGAAATACAGACAAGAGCACATTAACCTGGCTGACTTATTTCCTCTCCTGCTTTTCTTTAAACACATATTCTAGCCCAGTCTATCAACGCCAGATGGCAACTGCATTTTGATACACTGAATATTTACTAAGTCATGTGGTGTGCTTTTGAAGTTTTTTTTTACCCTTTCCATCAAATGAGCTGACTCATCCCTCATTCATTTATTCCTGCTTTTAACAAGTTGCATTTTTAGAAACTTGACCTCGGCTTTATCAAAATGATAAAAGATGTTTTAAAATGATGCATCAGAAATTCTGAAGTGCCTACTACATCTTATGTCCTATGACTATCATGTATGTTGTTACATTTTTAAATGTTAGTAATGTACCAATTTCCCTCATGTATTTTAATGAAACTTTATTCCAACTACATTACTTTTTAGCATAGAAGAATGTGGCAGGAGTATATTTGTACTTAGCTTTAGGATATTCAGGATATTAAAGCATTTATGGTTGAAATCGCTTAAAATGACCATGAAAATAGCAACTGAGCAACTGATATTTATGTCCAGGTCCTAAATAAAGAGAGCTATATTTTGAGTCTAATGAAAGATTTGGCCTATTAGAAATAGGCAGTAGGCCTAATAATAGTGATAGTAATAAGAAAAAAGACTAAATGACCTCAGAATACTATGACTCTCATGTTTTCTTCTTGTTTTCTTGGTCTTCATAAGAATATGCATTTGTGGAAGCACTCTCAGTAAACAAATGCTGGTATTTCTCAATCTAAGGATATAAAAAACAACAGAAGAAAGTGCTGACAGATAAAAGTACATGGCTTTGAAAAATGTGCATGGAGGCCGGTGCATATTCTAAGAATTCTTCTTGGCCTGTTTATCTCTGAAGACTATTTTAAGTTATTATTTAAGTTTTTATGGCTACTTCTCAATGACTTTTCAGAAATAGTAGAGAATATTGGGTGTCTTAAGAATTAGTGCTTCATATAAAAGAGTGGGAGTTTTCTTTGTGAATAATTTTTTTCAAAATTATTATCGTGTTTTTTTTTTTCTTTTTAAAAGCAGACATTAAGGATATTTGGAAAGATTCAAAGGACCTATTCAGTTTTACCAAAAATCTGCCATGACACCCTTATCCATTATATTTTCTAGCTCTGTTGTGTAATTAAAATTGCTTCTATCTTTTGTGTGTGTGTGACATATTCTGTGTAGTGCTTACTTAGTCTGGAGTAGATTCTCAAAAGTATTGATTGCCTTGTTAGTTTATGAATGCATGTAAAACTCTGAGCATAGTGCCTGATACACAGTGTGCATTCAGTTGCTCATTCTTATTCTATTAGTATTGCTCCCGTTATTATTACTGCTTTTAAAAGGACATTTCCCACTGGCCTTTAGAAGTTGTCTCATTAAGCCTATCTTTTTATAAAAGATTTGGGAAATATATAATCTACCTAGTGTAAATTTAAAGTAATTTGAGTTGTATTCTAGAAGGAAAAGATGGAGAACATTCTAGAGGCAAAACACCACCAACAGTACTGAGTTCCTCGAGGCTTGGATTAGAATTAGTTTTTTTTAATGTATATAGAACTTGAGATCAAATCAATTTTATCCCTATGACATATGTGGACTTCTCTTCAATATAGACTGTGTCAGTTCATTCACCTCTATGATCCTGTAAAAGAGGAAGTACATCCTGATAAAGCATACCCACGTATCACAAAGCAGACACTCGAGTCCATTGTGCACCCTTTTAGGTTTTGTAGATCTACAACATTGTTAGTGGTTTCTTTAGAAAAAAATCTGATGGAATTCCACATTCTCTTATTAAATAAGCCCAGAAGATTTTCTACTAACCCTTTCACTTTTAATAGCCCTTTTCTGTGTAATCAACATCTCAAGAACTAGAATTTCTGGAGTCCATTCATCATTTTTATTTTATGAATTTCACTTGAATGTTTCTAACTTTGTGGAGACTCATCTAATTGAATGGTAACATTTTGTATTGGGTCAACAAAAGAGTTAGTAGTAAAAGCATTGTGGTGGCGGGACACACAAACTCACACACATGTAAGGTTTCCCATATGGTTCATATTGTATTCCCTTTCCTGAAGTAAAGTAACAATGAAAGAACAACATATCTTCTTTGGCTCCTCTGCCAGATTAAACTATGGGATAAGTAAGTTATTGTATTATTGGAGGAGATAGGAAATGGATGGATATAGGTTAAATTTTTGAACTGGGAGACACTTCAAATGTAATTGGGATCATTTATTTAGTAACATATTAGTCAACTGCTTAAAGATGTATTATTTTAAAATATTAAAATATTTAATTTCTGAGGCTGCTGGTTAGCCAAAGGAGTAAGAGCTGGAGTAAATCATAACATTTGCTTTACTTTTATTTTGGGAGCATTACTTTCTGTATTTGCATTGTTTGAGTTTGTTGCCTTTGTGTTGAAACTTAATGATAATTCCCTGACAGTGTTGGTGACCTTTGCCTACTATATTTATGAACTTTGCCATATACTGGAGCAAATTCTAGTCAAGCTAACGTGTTTGGTTTTTCTAAACTCTCTCTGTACTTCAGATGGAATTTCATTCCTCTATTAAGCTGTTAGTCTAGTGGCTTATTGTATATAATTTATCAAATGCTATCTTTTTGGAGGAAGCCAGTCCTATGTAATATAACATTGTTATTGTATAGAACACAAATTAGTAAAGTATTTAATAGTACACATTTTTGAATGGCACTTTCTAAATTTAAGATATTACTATTCTATTCTATCAGTGCTTGGAAGACAGGGTATGGTGAGTTTTTCCTTAATAAGAGAAGATTATCATGTCTCCTCATTTATCTTATGATACTTAGCTCGTTAGGTCTTTGAAAGTATTAACTGTGAAAATGTATATAAAATGCTTAGCAAAATGTGGTACACAATAAGCATCCAATAAGGTTCCTATTGTTATTATACATAATATGTTCATAGCTATTAATGGTATTAAAATACTAATAAGACTGTGATTAGTACAATGTATAGTATGTAATAAATAATAAGTATTAATTATGTTAACTAATAAGTTCCTTAGTAAATTTTTTAACTGCAGTGCTAAGGCAATAATAGAAGAACTATCATAACAAATTCAAAAATATGGTTAAAACAACTAGTCAAAACAAAGCACAAAATTTAGTGAATATTTACTCTTAAAGTACATCGTTTTACTCTTCTGATAGACAACCATATCAAAGTATAAGTGGAAAACATGTTCTATAATGTGGGAAATTTAAACACGTTATGCTTGTGAAAAATCTCTAAAGGATTAACCTTAAAAATAATCTAGTACTGTCGTCTGTTCCTTAGTTCTGATCTTTAGTTTTTTTTCAAATGATGGAAATTAAAGATTAATCCTTTTTCTTCTACTCCTAGCATTTTATCAATTAGCAAAGGAAGAGATGTCAACAAAGTACCATCTGGTCAATAGTCAAACGGTTGTTACAGACAGTGAGTGCTCTCAGGACTAGACATCTTTCCTTTCTCTTCCATAAATGTCATGATTACTAGCTCCTTACTCCAAATCTGGTTTAGAGAGATACTAGAGAAGTGCTTATTACTTACTGAGAACCTGCATAGTATGTATAACAAATAGATAATCATCATCTTAGAGATGATTATGGTTTAAACAGGCTGGTTAACTTGCTCAAGGACATGCTGATAATAAGTAGTGGAGTTGGTTTCAAATTCATGGCTGTCTGACCCAAAACCCATGCTTTCCCTAGCACATCACATGACTTCTTTCTCTCAACCTAAGTAAATTGCCAAAAGCTTTTCCTGGAAGTTTAACCTCACTTTAGGCTTTGTGAGACCTCCCAGCTGCGATCTATGTCTTCCTATTCTTAGGTTCTTTGTCTTTGAGTTAAAAGAAAAGAAAGAGCTGTAGAGGTAGAGGGAGGAAGAAAAGGAGCTTTGTAAGGTTAGGAGTGATGAGCATTCCTCTTCAGCTTCCTCTCCATGATAACTCTTACCCTTATTCCTATGAGGAAAAATGTGGAAGTCCTCCCTTCTTAAGAAGGGTAAAACTACCTTGACAAAGTTCCTTCCAATCAGTGATTAACTAGCACCTCTAGCCCAGAATTCTAAGTCTTTTCTTTTCCTTACTAAAGGTAACTCTTAAGCCTTCCCCTCTACTTAATCTGCATATTGTACTGAGGTAATTTATCTTCCAACATTTTGCAGTTTCCCTTAGGAATACCCTTAGCAACTGATTTCCATACAAACTGTCTGGGAAAGTTTAAGGGGATCATATCCCTTGTAAGTAAACAAAATAGAGAGTTTGAATGGAAATTTAATAGAAAATATATTGACATGATTATAGGAGGCTGAATGAAACTTTTTTCTTTATATTTGCAGTATAAAAGTCAACTAACTATCAGTTATAGCAATAGACTGGAAGAAAGAGATTATTCTATTTTTTGACTTACTGTTCAGTATAGCTTGTTTTCACCACATTCTATCAATTCAACCTCCAAAGCAAATCTTAAAACTGGTCTCTCTTTCCCATTACCGTTGCCTTGTGCTTTGACTATTGCAAATGTTCCTAGTGGAGTTTTCATTAGGAAGAAGTAACTTTCATTAGAAGAAAGTAGACTCTTCCTTTTCCAAATACAATCTCTAGTACAAGGGAGAAAAGATATGCCTTTCACTCTCTTTAAACTACGGTTTCCACTGCTTTTTTCATCTCCACATAAATGTTTTCCTAACTTCTTCCATCCACTGCAATCCTACTGAGAGAGGGCATCAAGGCAAGGGTTGGCTTGGGTAGCCTCCTTTTTGGTCCACAGACTCCTGTTGTTCTCCCACTTAGCTGCTTTTCATATAGTCCTTTTTTGTGTAGAGATTTTTTGAAAACTGAAATTTCAGAAAAATTTGTTCCTAAAATATTTATGCCCTATTTTTATAAAAGGCCTTAGGAAAATGACTAAGGATAAAAAGGTGACTCTATTCTATCAGTACTTATGATCATCTTCAGTAATTCTGCTAATCTTCAGCATTCTTTTCTGACCATGCTCTGGATTTTATACCATAGTTGAGGGCTCTATTTCATCAATTTGTTTTTCTCTATTCTTCAATCCTACATAATTTGTTTAGTGAAGAACTAAGAATGAAATATCTCCTGCTTTATAGTCTTCATACACCTTCTTTGTGATTGTGTCAAGTCAGAGAAAGTGGTGTGTCTATTTTATAAAGCCAAGTGGCTAGATAAATCCTAATTTAATGAATAAAATTAATTTGGCTACTCCATAACAAAAGTCTACTTGTGTTAGAAGTCTGTTTAGCTTATATTAAATCTCTATGACTCAGTAACCCTCCTTGAGGCACTGGGTGGGGGTGCGGGAGGGAGTGAATGTGGGGGAACTAATAATAATACTAAAATAAAATAACTTTGAATTTCAGCAATACTATCCATTGTAAACTGATGCTGGCCCGAAAGATATCAAGAAACAGCTGGCTGAAACAAATATAGTTAAAACATTTCTGGAATTAACAAATGAGGCCAGCTTCTGGATAACGCTAGCAAGACAAAGGAATATAGTCTTTGATTGGGAAGAGGGTAAGAGGTGAGGTTGAGAGATCCTCACCGTTTGGCTACACAATTAATTAGATTTGTCAGTAATGCTGTAGATTGTAGTTATAAAGGTTTGAGGTGGTTATTAATTAATCATATATAGGAATTCTTTGATAATATATGTGTTTTAGAACAGTTGGTAGTAAAGAAAATTTCTGTACATAATTATTATTTACTTAAAAATGTATTATGTGAATTCTTAAAGGTAAGACTAAATGATCTTTGGTATTCGCTCACCAATATAGTCTCCTACAATGGGTCCTTTAGAACATTGACATTTACGTTTACTATATTTTCATGTATCTTTGATCTTTTTTTTTTTTTCTTAGATTTATATTTTATTTTTATTTTTATTTTTTGCGGTACGTGGGCCTCTCACTGCTGTGGCCTCTCCCGTTGTGGAGCACAAGCTCCGGATGCGCAGGCTCAGCGGCCATGGCCCACGGGCCCAGCAGCTCTGCGGCATGTGGGATCTTCCCGGACCGGGGCATGAACCCGTGTCCCCTGCATCAGCAGGCGGACTCTCAACCACTGCGCCACCAGGGAAGCCCTATTTTTGATCTTTGTAATAATCACTTCAACAGACACCTGTGGGGCCCATAGTTCGTATGTCTGTGTATAATAAACTGTATTATATTTACAATAAGCGTGTACAGTTTAAAAAAATATGCTATTGCTTATCCATTATCCATAGGGAAAGAATTTTTTTAATTTCTATATTAATTTTCTGTTTATTTTTTTCATTTCTAGAGCTAGTTAATTTATTTAGATTATATCCTAAATATACTTTATCCTGCCTACCCACAACTACATAATTCCATAATATAAGGGCTTATTAGTCCCATTTTTCTGTCTTACTTACCACCTTGGCAACATCAATAGTTAGACACAAAATGAATGAACTGCAGTGATATGCAACATGGATAAATGCTAACAGTATAATATTAAATGAAAATAATTAAATCTCAAAACATTATGTAGAGCATAATAGCATTTTATAAAGTTAAAAGCAATCAGAATATATACACATTGCATACATAATATATATACATATATGCATACATATACACAAACATAAATTTAAGAATACCTATAGATGTGATAAACTACATGAAAAAGGAAAACAAAGAAATGATAAACTTAAAAATCAGGATAATGGTTATCTTGGGTGGAAGAGGCAAGAGTGTAAGTTGGGGAAAACTGTATCAATAGATGTAGGTTATTAAAAAGCTCCTAACTCTTCTTTCAGGCACTTAAAACATTTACTTTTTTTTCATTAAAAAATAACTATATGAATAAAAGTAGGCCAGGTACGGCCCAATAATGAGTATGCATCATGTACCAAGGATTATGATTTATCCAATTCCATATACCTGAGGTACAAAAAAAAAAAAAAAAAAAGCCACAATCATTATGTTAGTTATCTATTGCTTAAAAAAAAAAAAAAAACAAACCTCAAAAACTTAGTGACTTAAAACAAAACATGCATTATCTTTCAGGTATCTCTTATGACCAGGAATTCAGGAGCAGGTTAGCGGGGTGGTTCTTGTTTCAGATCTTTCATCTTTCATGATGCTGCAGTAAAGATGTCAGCAGGGGTTGCAGTCATCTGAAAGCTTGACTGGGGCCAGAAGATCCACTTCCAAGGTGGCTCACTCACAGGATTCAGAAGTCAGTGTTGACTGTTTGTCTCAGTTTCTTGCCAAATGAACCATTCCACAGGGCTGCTTAAGTGTCTTCACAACATAGGGGCTGGCTTCCCCACAGTGCATGATCAAAGAGAGTAAGGAGAAACAGCAATGGCTTTTCTAACCTCACATTGAGAGTCATACAAATCACTTTTGCCACATTGTTTTGGTCACACAGGTCAACCCTCATAGGGGTTGTAGGTAGGACTATACAAGGGTGTGGATACCAGGAGTCAGGGATCATAGGGGGTCATCTTAGAAACCAGTACCACACAAACCAATCTGGCTTACCTTGAACAACTAGCTTTTTTATATACTACAACTATTTAATTCCAAACATTTCTCCCTATTCTATTCTTGGTGGCATTAGAGAATTTGTTTTTCTCTCTAGAGTTGGAGAAGAAAGAAATAATTTTCTGCTTTTGATACAATAATACTAGCATTCTAATTTCAGCCTTTAGATTTAATTTCTTAATAAACAATGTATTAGCTTCCTTCTGCATGTGCTTTCAGCTGTGTTGAACTGTATTATTTTTTTTCTTTTCTAATTCTAGAATTTCTAATTTTTAACCTTCTAGGCTTCATCCTTCCTAAATACACTTAAAATTATTAATCATTTTGTTACTTTCATGGATTTTTTTCCCAAAGCTGTAGATTTGTTAATTTGCTTATTTTAATGTTTTTCTATTTTTCCACTTCAAAATATTTGTCCAAGTGGCTTTTTGTGCATTCAACAAGTATTTATAGAGACTCTTTCATATGCCAAAACAGTAGAGTATCTCTGTCAAGCAGAATTAGGAAGGTATGGGAATAAATACACGTAGGGGTAAAAGGAGGAGTATTATAAGGAAAGGTAAGGGCAAAATATAAAGTAAGAAATCAAACTTAAAAGTTGGAGGGATTCTCAATTTTTCTACAATACCCTTCTATTTGAAAGACCTGCACTTCAATCATGCCAATTTAATAGTTGACTATTATACTCAAAGATCAACTAGAGAATCATACACCAAAACTCCAAGGTCAGGCTTTGTGAAGTTTTAATACCTGTGGGACTTTTCACTGTTCCTGATCAGTGACATAGCTTAAAATGGTGGTTCACTGATCTTATGGGTCATAAAAGTGTGTAGCTAGTAAGAAATAAAAAGAAAAACTTGTCTAGTACCTTATAGGTAAATGAAAATTAGCCACACAAATAATCCCTTTTCCACTGTTGCTTCACTGCTTGTCAAAATACATTCAGGTGAATAAATCACTAAGGGATCAATTGATTGAAGAATGTGTGACATAACGTTTGCTGTCCCCCTGTGACCTATGTCTGTTCCCAGCCCACATCTGCAAGAAAGAGATCTTCATTAGAGAGCTTTTTTTTTTTTTTTTTTTTTTGCGATACGCGGGCCTCTCACTGTTGTGGCCTCTCCCGTTGCGGAGCACAGGCTCCGGACGCGCAGGCCCAGCGGCCATGGCTCACGGGCCCAGCCGCGCTCCACGGCATGTGGGATCTTCCCGGACTGAGGCATGGACCCGTGTCCCCTGCATCGGCAGACAGACTCTCAACCACTGCGCCACCAGGGAGGCCCAGAGAGCTTCTTTTTTTCCTTATTAGAATTCGTTTCATTAACGCTGGAAAAAGAAAAAAATATATATTTAGAAAAAGAAATCATCAGCACAACAAAATAGCACATGGAACAACTAAGGAATATGTTGCATCCTCAAAAGAATACTCATGAAGGAATAAGCATGTTCCGACCATATGTTTTCATGTAATAGTTTACAAATGTATCAAACCACATAAAAACTAAAATTAGCCATTTTGGTGGGAAAGATGACCCCTTTTCTTAACAATGAAGATTTTAGCATATTTATTTTTCATATAAAAGTAGAGGTGATTAATAATGTTATAAGGGGTCATAAAATATTTTTCCCTGAATTCCTGCCTAACCAAGACTTGCAGTTTAAGTCAACTGAAGTCTAATTCAAATTTTGCAACCTTTTGATATCAGATTGAATGGCACTTACTAAAACAGATATAGAAATAATATATCATCTTATAGTCTTCTGAAACTGCTTACAGTATGTTCTAGGATTACATACCATAGTCTCCAAAAATGTGAATGACTAGTGAGACAATGAAAAGAACTGGGCCGCATTCACTTTTTTTTGTTTTTTTGGGAATTCATTTATCAGTT
Organism: Phocoena phocoena; assembly: GCF_963924675.1. Taxonomy (NCBI): domain Eukaryota; kingdom Metazoa; phylum Chordata; class Mammalia; order Artiodactyla; family Phocoenidae; genus Phocoena; species Phocoena phocoena. Next base: position 85,397,443 of record NC_089222.1, read on the forward strand.
GAGCTTCAAACCTGGGAAGCTGAACCATGAGTCTTAGTGTCCAGGGTTGCCAACTTGGGGAGATAGTGAGACAGCTAGAAAGGTTTCCAGGAAAGAGTAAACTCAATTAACTTGCTATGGCTAAATATTTGAAACCTGAAATTTTCAGGCTTCCAGGTCTGTTCTGATCTCAGCCAGGCACTGACAATCAAGAACAGTTCTCATTTTGTGGTATTCCGAGCTACTGGACAAAACTGCAAAATATCAGTATGCTCTATTGCCCACAAATGAAATCTTTACCCTACCACCTCCAGCCCCACTCCACCCATATTTCCCTTTTTTACACCCTGAGCTATTTGTTCATTCCTAGATTGCCAATATCAGTTAAGTGTTGATCAGATTCTAGAATATAAAAGTAATTAACAGTAAGGTGTGAATGAGGTTTACAGGTTCACAAGGCAGATTTGCATTTTAAAACAGGGGCTTGTTAAACACAAATGAACTTGTAATAGTTGGAATGTGTGAGAGAGATTTTTCTAAGTGATGGGGAGAAGATTTCCAGTGCTCTTTCTCAGCCCATGGGTACACAAGTACAGTCTTGTTGGCATTCCTCTCCCCTCTGCAGGTTCTCACCATTCACTCCTCTTTTATCCACCAGTCACCTTTGCAAATAGTACATATTTAAAACAGAATTATTAGAGAATTGCTTGATAAAACTTTGTACAAACCTGAAGGTCTTGGGCCTCACATTAGGTACTAGAGCCCTAAATCTCACAGTAGTCAATGTAAACAGACAAAAATGCCACACATTAAAGAATTAACTCTCCATTTAGTGTATTTACCTGTTGAATTATTTAAATGAAGGGCAATTTATAAGAACTTTCCTATAATTACTAAAAGAAAGAAATGTCTCTTCAAAATTGTGGGAAAAAATTGGAGGCCTTTTAAAAAATAAAATTATTTGATTACATTCATATAGATGAAAAACATTTACCATGTAATTTTGATGTCACACTAAGAGAATTAACTCTGAACACTTAGATTTTTTTCTGGGCCAAAGAATTTAGAATTTCAGAGACGAAAGAGGAGAATCATCAAGAAGAAGAAAGAGGAGTATATCAGTAGGGATCAAGGAATCTCTTTTTAAAATGTGATGAGCAAAGAGAAAATTGTTCTGTTCCACAAACTAGCCCTTCTACTCCAGCTCCTCTTGCTCCCAAGTCTCCCTTTCCTTTTCCCCTTGAGGAAAGATTATCTATATCAGAAACTCATGAAACCACCAACAAAACCTTTGACCACAATTGTGTACTTGAAAATTCAGCCTTTCATTTTCAGGCCTCTATGCACAAGGTCCATAGTCTTTCCCCCTTAGATCTTTGTGGGCCACGAATGTCCATGCACAGGTGTCACCCAGAATGTGATGAAGCTGTAAAAGAAGGAGATTCTAGAGAAAGACCCCTGTTCCCATATGTGTGCTCAGTCTTAGTTACTGCAGTTTTTCTGCAGTCCATCCAAAAGCCGTCTTTATTATAAAAATGAATAATAATAACTATTTTGAAATCATGTCAGTTTTTTACAGACTATATAGCTCTTTCACTTCTGGTTTTTAAAATGTCCTTAAAGGTAGTTTAGAAGGCATTAATAATAATGATGTTCACGGAGATTATTTGAATTTGCCAACTGAGCAAACAGTTGAATTAGGCTTCAGATCCAAGAGTTAAATAATTTTATTTCATAAACTGTGTTTGTTTCGTTACAACAAAATTTAGGGGCAGATATACCTTCTTGTATGAAATACGGCTAAAAAAAAACCCAGTACTATCTAAGATTAAAAAACCTAAATAATTCATAGAAATATGATTTTCCAAAATTATTCTTATCTTAAAATAAACTTTTATATGGCAAGATCTCTCCAGTTGAAGCATTAGGATTAAAATAATAAAGTTTTAGTTTATCTCTTTCTCTTTACAGAAGTTGACCAATAGTGACTATTTTAACTTGCCCTAAAGAGAATGATTATCACTATAAATGGTGTTATAAATAATTTTTTAAAGCTTATATGTAGGGTAACCCCATAATTTATCATCCAAACTACGGCAATTTTCAGAGTGAAAGTGACCACTATTAATAATTGTGCCTGAACAGTTGGAACTGAAACTATCCTGAGTAAATAGGGAAATATGACTATTCAACTTATAGGACGTAATTCTGGGTTTAAGAGTGATGCATTTTGAATGAAAAAAGGCCAGCAGAATCAAAATTCATATACCTGACCTGTAACTTTCCCCGATTCCCAATTCCCATGAAGTTGGTTCTTAAGCACTGTAAGCACGATTGAATGCTTCAGTCTCGTGCTCTGCCCAAGAGATGACAGTCTGGGGGTATCCATTTAAGACAAAGTCAGAAGGAAGAGTGCCACCTGCTGAGATTCACATTCCACGTTTTTTTATACCACTTGGTCGTTGGCGGTTCCCATCTAAACTTTGACTGTGTACCACCCAGAAACTCAAATAGACATGTTCTGTGCAGTATTCCCCAGTAAACCTTAGCCACTTTCATAGGGGTCTAATTGACAGGCGTTAAACCAACATTTGAAATGTTAAGAGGGAAAAATCCGTCCAACAGTTAAATTATTTTTACAGCTGATCAAAATTAATATTACGTAATATTATGTTAGTAATTGATAAAAATAATTAAACTGCTAAAAGATAGATTTTTATATACCAAAACTAAAGTTGATAATGTAGGGCTGTGTTTAACCTTAGAATACCCTCATGACAGGCACAAAAATAAATTTTGTTTTGAAAAACAAAGATACTCTTTATGAGAATGTATTGCTAAGTAGCATCCATGCAACATGCTGTCTTCCAATTTTGCCTATAAAGTGCTATATTGAACGGTGACCCTCTGAGAGTGGTACACTTAACACAGAATAACATAACCAGAAAATGACAGCTCGAGAGAAAGTTTGATAACTATTTCAAACTATTGCTGAATTATCTGGAAATTCTTCAAATGAGATTACTTTGGTCCACCTAGCTTAAGAAGTATTTTCCTAGTCTGTATAAAGTTCAAATTAATTTGATTTAGTTCCTGGAAAAATGTCAGTTTTCTTGCAACTTAAACTTTTATTTGAGGTAGAAAGTTTCCCTTCTGGACAGGTTGCAGCCTGGAAGTGGTAAAATGTCTAGAGAGGGGAAACTAATGAAACTTAGCTGTGGAATAGTTCACAAAGGAATACAAGATGCATTACATAATGCAGCCCTGTGTTTGTGGAGCCTCTGACAGAATCCTGCAGCTTTAGCTCGAGCTGAAAGCTGCCACCAAAGTCCTCCCCAAATCCAGGCAGCTCTGAGTCTTTTTCCCCACCTCCTGCTGTGATTACTCTGGCTTCTGATTAAATCATACCTTAAATTTAAGGTCACTAACCTAAAACGACCCAAAGCTACTTATTTCTCTCTTCAACAGTTCCCCATTATTTGTAGTATTTGGAAGACTTGAAAATAGCTTCTGTCCTAACTTATGTAGCCTTTTCTCTAAAATCAAATGCTATACTGTAATAGTTTCCTTACTCGTGGGTCCAAACGTCAGGTGAAAGGTTTTGGAAGCTAATTAGCATGCTAAGGAGTGTGGAGCATTTGGGTGAGTCACAGCCGTGCTACCTGAGGGGTAGAGAAAATGTCTTGTCGTTAGTGATATTTAACGCGTGTAGTCTCCTCACTTAGTTTTAACAGAGCCAGAACTGCATTGCATTGTTTTCTCTATGTTTAATAGAAATCTTATTTATATCATCTCTTCTTTAAAACATCCATGCCTTTGGGGCTTAGTCTAATGTCTTATTTCTTACTTAAAATATATTTCTACTAATTTTAGAAAATTTTACAAGTTTGTTTTTATTGTATTAATAACTGAACTAGGTTGTAACAAATTCTTGTCATAAAACTTCTTATTTTATACTCAAATTTTTCTGTTTTGACCTGGTTTAATCCTCTTTTCTTAAAAGAAATTTCCCCCTTGTTTTCAGAGTGAGCATTTCATTACATTTATTGAACGTCTAGTATATATAATCAAGATATGAGGCAAATGAATATTTATTAAATACCAAGAATGTGACCGGTGTCTACCATCTAGTTAGGAAGAACAGTTTGGATAACTCAACTTATGAAAATTATTTCTTGGTTAGAAATGTGTTCAGTAGCAGAAATTCTGACTTGAGTGGCTTAAACAAATAGGGGTTTGTGCTTCTTACGTAACAAGTCCAGAGCTAGAGAGCTGCTGGTGTGTGATAAACTCAGGGCCAACAACTCTGGGTTTATCTTTGCTTTTTTTTTGTGCTTGTTGCCTTATGTTCACAAAATAGTTGCTGCAGCTGGAAGTATAATGTCCATATTCAAAGGAAGAAGAGGGAAGCAGAAGGATCACTTTTTACCTCTATCAGAAACGAAAAAGCTTTCTGAGAAACCAGCTTCTCAAGCAGATTGCCACATAGATCTTATTGACTAGGACTGGGTCCCAAGGCCACCCTTGGTTGCTAGGGAGGCAAAGAAATCAGGGAACAGATTTGTCATAATTGGCTTAGAAATATTATAACTCATCATTCAGGACTAAGCACATTGCCACTCTGAACAAAATAGGAGTCTGTAGTAGGAAGAAATAGGGGAATAGATATTGTGTAGGCAATAGTGTCTATTCCAGCTGTACTAGTCAAAAAAAAAAAAAAAGAAGAAAGAAAATTAATGTGGACTACAAAAACTGGAAAATGATTTACGGCTGTGATAGAACATAAGCTGGACTACAAGATAACTAAAGGAATCAGACTGATAAAAGAATGACAATAGGACACTCCAGCTAAGGGAAGAACAAAAGCTTAAAAAGTCAGGAACATATGTGCTATATATGGGAAGTAGACACTGCATTGTGAATTCCTCAATTCTTTGAAGGCAGGAAGTAAGGCTTATTCCTATTTATTTTCCTAGTGTCTCACACATAGTAGATGCTTATTGAATCATAGTAAATGAATATATAATATTCCAACACAGAAGTCCAGACATGATTTAATAAATCATGGAGATAATAGAATACAAAATTTAAAATTCAGGACTCACTTGGCAATACCAAGATAAAGGGAAACACTAATATAGTCTGGCTACACTCTAGAATACTTGTTGGGTAGTACTGGAACCTGGGATGCCTAAGCAAGGTGAAGCAAGAAGTGGAGGCTGAAATATCAAGTTAATAATTTGAACTTGATCTGTGAAAACCTGATTATATTTCTGGAGTAAAGTTTTGGTAATATACAAATGATAGTCTCCAACAGGCCCTCCAACTATTGGAAGCCTAGAGTCTGTTGCTGTCACTTGTCCCCCTTTTCTCCAAGTTCTGTTCTCTGTGACCTTCAGGGATTTCCACTGTGAAAGGAGCTTTGGAAAAATGAGAAGTAGTTCGCTGGAGATTCCTAGATTCCTACTCTACAGTACTTGACATTTTACTTTTATTCAGTTCCTGTTCTATGCCAGTCAATCTGCTGCAGTTTTTAGGAGATCATTAAAATACCTGACTACAAATTGTTTGCATTCTAATCAAGAATTTAAATATCGTGATTGATTTAAGCAAAGAAAAAGAAATTTAATACTGTTCAAAAAAATTGAAGTTGGTCAAAAGGATAGTTTGACTGGCTTTTATTGTCATGGTACTCATTTAACCAGACAACTCAGGCCAAGAGTCAAACAAACTTGATTCTGCAAATACCACATGAGTAACTTCCACTGAAGGGAAATTATCTTTCTCATAGTCCTGATCACTTTCTATTTAACAAAGGATAAAGTGTCTTGTCCTATTTTGTTTCCCGAACCCTGGAATTTAAATTTGGTTTACCATCTACAATATGGCTAAATAGTAAACTGAAATAATAAATGAAAGTAATTTCATTTTTGAATTGTACCTCCATGAATCCTACATAATTTTAAGGATTTGCAATTCCTTTTTGTTTTCACAACCTTAACTTTACCTGAAAAATATACCAATGGAGTGGGGGATAGGCATGGTATTAAAATGTACAACCTTAGTAATGGCATTTCTAGCACACGTATGGTCTATAGCCATTTAGTGAAGTTTACTTATTGCTTTAGGCTTCAACCTCCTTGGTTAGATTAGAATACTTCAGATTATCTGAGCTGAAGAGTACTTTTATTTTGACAAAAGAACATTCATTTTGTTTTAATTGATTGAGTTATATATTTCCAGTGACAGATCTTTAACTCTTTCGAAGACCTATAACATTATTAATATTGCACTTGGAGAAGTCACTTAATTTATCTGGGCATCAGTTTTCTCATCTGCAAAATGAGGTAACTGGACTCACATGATCTCAAGCAACTTTCAGCTCTGGAATTGTATGATCTCGTTTTTCAGTACAATTCCACAAATATTAATGAAATACTTACAGGATGCAAATCAATATGGTAGGACCTAGATGGATACAGAGATAAATAATGTGATTTTTTCATACAAGGAGTTTACAACTGGATGCATTCAAGATTGGGATGTATATTTCGCAACACATCCTAGCTCCTCATGTTTGGGATGTCATTTATGAATGAGGGCATATGATTCATTCCCAAAGGGGAGGAAATTCATTCATTTGTTAGTTTTTCGTATCTGGATTTGGAGAAACAAAAAAAAAGGGGATCTGAACTATCATTTTAATAATATTGTGCAGTTGTATCCCACCTTCATTGCAGAGAATTTAGAGCATTCCAGACCATTATCTCATTCATCCCTAAGGAAGTCCAATGCAAGTAGAAAGGTGTAAATATAGTTATGCAAATTTTAGTGATTAGAAAACTGGACCCTAAATTTCCTGGAGTTATACAATGAGCAAGTGAGTGAGAACAGGTGAAATTCTAGGAACCCTCACTCCAGGACTGCATAGCCAGCTTCCCCTGTGAGTGACAGTTTCTTTTAGCAAGTTCTGCAGAGCCTGATTGCTGAACTATCTTCCACACCTGATCCTTCCTTATTCTTTACCTGAAGAGCAGCCATTGATGATTTCAGATGTATCACCAGGAAAAAAAGGGTTATAGTGGAAGAATGGAATGTGTACAGCAACAGATGTGACAAGCAAGTTGTGATATATTGATTTAATGTTCCAGTCTTCAGTTTGCACTAAAATTAGAAGTGAAGAAAATGTGGGGACCCCTTCGTCAATCTGATTCATAAACATTTGACTATAGGCCCAGCAGCCATAAAGAAACCTGTGCTTTGGCTAGGCGAGAACATCATTCTGAACATGCCACCCTGGAAACTCTGCCTCAGTTCTTAGCATCACTAGAATTTTCCTAGCCTTCTTTTGAGGGGAGTTAGGAACATAATGAATCTAATTCTTTTTACAAATCCTGCAAGCAGCTCCTTGGAAACAGGTGATTAGGTTTCCTTCTTTACCTAAATCTTCCTAGGTAGTAAAAAAGTCATATCCGTGTTTCGTCTCATGGTTTCCTTAGTCAAAAATTTGCATCTGAGGCCTAGGAAAATGTTTGGTTTTCATGATTGAATGTTTAAACAGGTGCACACTGCACTGATCTGGCTGAGGAAAGGTAGTCTCTTCCTTCTGGAAACCCTGACGTTAAGAGAAAGATTCTCATGCCAGCTTTCATGAATGCTTGTGAAGGAAAGTGCAGGTGATTCTGAAGTCTTATTACCTGGGTTACCAACCCACTTGCCTCCCTCCCATTCTGTGTTCTCATGAGGAAATTGATTTAATAGATTCAAGGTATTAAATACATTCTGCATTAATATTATATGTACTCTTTGAATCCAAGTGGCAATACAATAGAGTTTCATTTTATAAATAACACCTTTCAAGCTAACACCACAGGGCATAGTACAAAAGAATCAAAATAGAACACAAATGCTGTAATCAAATGCAGACCCCAGGAAGGCTGATTAAAAAGGCATGTTGCTAGTAAGAGCAGCCGACAGGGTAAGTATAGTGGGTCGGAGCAGAAAAGCCAGCTGAACAGAAGGGCAAACTCAAATAAAATGGACTTGCCCGCCTGATTCACATGGACTTACAATTCTTCTTTGTCATCATCTACTTTTGGACTCAGGAATTGCAGGGGAGAGGTGTGCATATGTGTTTGCTGGGGAGGTGGGGATCCAACGTATGCAGTGTCATTAGGTTTATCCTCAGTCTTCACACACAACACGAACAAAAGAAAATCCTAAAGACAACCACCTGCAGCTGCCAGCACTGCCTACAGTGTGATCGTGAGACAGCCCAACAGGGCTTGTTTTGCTCGATAATACCACTGGTTTTCAGAAAGCACAACTGAAGGAAACAAGTAGATCCTTCCCATAATAGTGGGAACAGATAGCATTGCTATAGCCAGGCATCAGTAAAAACAGGTGAATGGGTGAGATGGGTGTTTTGTGGCCTTAGTCTTGAGACAGTCTTCTCTCCACAGGACCCTCTTCTCACCCAGTTGCTTTCTGTGCTCTCAGCCTCTCACCACCACAATGCTTTCTAATGTCAAGTGTTTGTGTTTTTAAACCCTACCTCTAGTTATAGAATAAAAGGTTCTGTCCCCTTCTTAAGGAATTAGGCGAAAACAGTGGAGGTATTTGAGTATACCTCCCCATCTGTATGTAAAGTTATTTCTGACAATGATCACTGTATACCTTGAGGAATGCATTAAACTGGTCATTTACTCATGCTTTTCTATTTAATATTGAAGGTAGAACAATATAGGACAAGAATCATAGGAAAAATTTCCTGCTAAATATGTGACATTTTTTCTGAAAAATAGCAACTCATAGTTAACAGCCTCCCCCAAAATGAGTCATGGAACAGCAAATATGGGTTCTAGAGTCAACAAAAAGAAAAGGAGAGAGAAAGGAAAAATAATAGTTGAGGTCATCTTTACCATTCTTGAAGCTGTGGGTTGTTTTCAGTGACTCTCCTGATTACCCACTTAGTTGAAATTCTGGACTGGGATCACTAATGCGTAAATTTAGGTCAATAGTTTAGTATTTCTTTACATTTTTCCTAATCTGTTAATTATAAACAATTAAAACATATGTGGGCAGCATTTGTGGAGGAAAAGAGGTCATTATACAAATACAAGTATTGCCACTTTTATTTAGTAGAATATTATTTTCCTTAATTCTGACAATATTTATTTCATTATGCAGAAAGTCAGTATATTACTAAAGGTAAATAGCAGGCCTAGTAAGTAGTATAGTAAGTAAGAGAACACTGGATTGTAATCTCCAAAGTGAGTTATTTCATAAAGTGTGTAAGGAAATAACTCTACCAGTTATCAATATACTGCCTCTCAGATCCAAATTTACCCTTCCTTGCCTGCTCTACAAAAATGTATCTGGGTCCTTTAAATATTTTTCCTTTCCTAACTGTGTGAGTGTGCTTTGTCAGTGAGGAATCAGACAGACATCATAGGAGAAAGAGGTTCTCCTTCCTGGCCCCCGTGTATTTTTTGGCAGGCTCCTGCCGTGCACATGGTTCTCTAAGGCCTGGCTCCTGCAGCACACACAGCTGCCCCGGTGCCCAGCAGCTGAAGCACAGGTAGCTTCTCCAGTGCCCAGCAGCCAGGGGCTACGTCCAGCACCGAACACACATGCAAGCACACACGTGCACACATACACACATCGGGTGGTTTTTGTAGTAGTGTGCCTCAAATGAGACAGCCTCCCTGTGAACAGCTTCCCTGGCACCCTAGAGTATAGTTTTCCAGCAAGTTTTACTGACAGCTCTCCAGCAACTTCTTTGCCATTCATTCATTCACTGGCTATGCCTTGTCCAACAAGGACTAGATCCCAGTCTAGAGGTGTAAGGGACTCTTCCTTGGGCACTCTGTATCAGCCCTAGAAGTTGTGGTTGCTCCTTATATTTGCTTATTCTTATATAATTCACAATCCTCTTCTTATTAGTTACTTCCTCATTACTCCAATCCCCTGTTATAGTTAATAATTCTTTATATTAAATTTTTCCTATTCAAATTGCTGTGTGGTTTCTCTCTCCTGATGGACCCTGACTGATACATGACCAAAGAATATTGAAATAATCTGTATTGTTTGGGAGTAGGGGGAAGTCAATCATCTCTTTATGGAATGGTTTAGCATTAGTATGATGTGCCTTATCCAGGCCTGGCTATTAGATGAACAAAGAGTTTTGAGAATTTGATGCTAGATTGAAAAGTGACATAAGAATATGATGCTATATACTATTTTTAACTGTACGTATGGTTTTAAGGACCCAATTTTAAAATATTTTACTTGATTTCACTGAGAGTTTTTTTTTAATGTAAATATAATAAGGCAAACAACAAAAGGCTGGACTCAAAAGTAATTTGTTAGCCTTGAAAAGATGTTGCAAAATAATAACACTATAATGTGAATATGTAGATTATTAATGCTAGGGAAATAATGATACCCATCATTTTTTGAGAACTCATAGCAATAGAGGTAGATACCGTTATTATCCCTATTTACAAGTAGAAAAATAGAGGTTCAGGAAGGTTAAAGAACTGGCCTAACATGGTATGTGTAGTAACATTTCAGAGCCAGAATTTGAACTTAGATCTGCCTGGGAGCCCTGGCTCTAAACCATTGCTCTCTGCTTCCAGAACACTCGTACTGAAGTAAATAGCAAGCTACCTGGGAAAACAAACACAGAACACTTGTTTGTGTTGTTTTCATCAAATATCCAGAAAAAGAAACTGTAATGTAACCCTAGAATGTTTAAGCACACACCCTGAGATATTTCTGAGATAATCTACTACTCTTACCTAACAAGATATGGACAAACTGGGTGAACACTGGTGATCAAATCCCCAGAACCAAAGTGTTAACCGTGTATTAAAAACCCAGCAGTCTTTATTCAGAGCTGAATTGAAGACAGATGAAATATTAACAGCAGTTCTAGCAGCACAAAATGAAATATGAGATCCTGTATCAGAAATTATTAGTAACCTGTTAAAAGAAATGCTGAAAAATGGCAGTTACCAAATTAAAACTGGGAAACAGAGCCCAAATGGGAAATTTTGAAAAGTTTGGAGGAAAATAAATGACAGATTGTCCTCTTGGCTCTTATTACTATGCCATCCTAAATCCTACTTGGCAATACGTGGTGGAGGTGAAATAAGAACTGCATCACTGCCAGTGCTGGTCCTCAAATTTATAGTCCTAAGTGTCTGTGAGGGTGTCTGGGATTGATTGGAAAAGTAGTTGGAATTTGGTAGCTTTATCTAAATTGAAGAGTCTGGAGACTCTTATTATGAAAGGCTTCCTCTCATTTGTGAATTGGCCCCTTTGCTCCACTTTTGGATGCCTGGCTTCCTCCATGCCGAGCTGCACTAAATGTTTCTACATGGGAAAGCTATTCTCCTTAAATGCTTTCAAATTTAAAGCATCTATCTGGATATGTTCATGTTTACGACTCAAAATATCTAGCATCAAAAAAAGAGAGAAAGGTTACAAATTCCGGGTAGTAAATGAAGGCGATATTTTTCCATCAGTAACTGAGAGCAGAGAAATGACTATAAGCAGAGTTGTTGAGCAGTTGGTGCCAGAGAGAAAAAGGAAATGAGCTATAGAACCATAGAATCTTAGTGTTGGCAGAGACTATGGGGTTCAGGCAGTCCAACCCTATCATTTTTCAATGAAGACACTGAGACATGGGGAGTTAAGGGACTTGACTTGCCCTAGACACATAGTTGTTTACTGACAGTCAGGCCAAAAACATTTCCCAACTCCCAGTCTGGAACTCTGTAGTTCAGCATGCTACTGCCATTCTCTACCGAAAATTAACACTAACCCAGCCTGGAACATAGAAGAATTCGGCATCTGTGGGGAGCAAGAAAAATGATGAATTCTGAGATGGAAGTCAGTCTGGGAAAAGGAGAGGGGAAATGGATGATTCTCCTTCATTGTGTACTCTTTGGCCAACTTTCTGCAAGACATTTTATGTCAGTTTACTCCCCTGTGCCTTCCCACAATAATAAAATAATTTGGTTGTAATTCTCCAGGGTTTATATATATGCATTCAAATTGGATTTGGTTAGAGAATTCTCCCATGTACAGGTTATCTTGATTGGTTTGTGGGTGGCATTGCTATTGATTCCTATTATTTATGTGAGCCTGACTTTTTTCTCTAGCAGTGAAATGTGCTCCAGAGTCCTTGTGGGGAGAATCTTCTCCAACGGACACCCTAACTAAGGATCAGATGTAGGTTTAAGATGCAAAAATTATCTTCTGTTAACCCTTGTATTCTATTAACCTCATGAAGAACTTGAGCCATATGTGGGCCTTATAATCAGATTCACGAGCTTGGTGAAATAATTTTCTTTATTTGGAAGCACAGGATAATTTGAAGTAAACCAGTAGCAAAGAAGATACGATAAAAATGTTTCAGTAGGATTCCCTGTGATATAGCAGTACAGGTCTTTTAGACCAATCGAATATTTTTCAGAATAGAGCAACCGGAAATGAGAGAATCAGACAGTATGATGAAAACTACAGATGGAATGCTTTGCATGAAAAGTGATTATATACAAGAGAGGGCTCAGGAGCAGGTAGGCGTGGAGTTGGAAAGGAGTGGGTAACTGAAATAAGAGAAGATAATGCTTGACCAGGTCTAGTAAAATATTCCCTGCCACAACTGCTGTTCCATGAAGAGACTGAGCCAAGAGGCCTGAAAAAACTAACCTTAAGTTCAGCGTTGCCATTATTGTGGGAGGCATCAGGGAGAGCACATCCGGATTTGTGTTTCACAGTAATCACTGCTGGGTGTCAGCATTCATCAGCCAGATGGTCAGACCCACAATTAATCAATTAGACTGGGATGATCAACTGGACTAAGTTTTCCCTTTGGTAAAAAACCCTCATCATGCGGTCAAGGCTGATAGCACTTTTATCCTGTTGCTTTTGGAGAAGCTTCTAAAAATCCCTCTTTTCTTTTTTAGGTCTCTAGTTACTGAATACTATTAAGCTCCAAGCTGCTTTGACAACATAGATACCCCAAATCAAGATTTTAACATAATAGATTTTTAACATCCTCTGGGTTCAAGCGTAACGTTTAACGTATCCAGATAGAAACAAGCTTTTTAAGGCAACATCCTCTGAGGAATGTTCCTTGACTGATTTTACTGGAGTCTTCGTATTGGTTCCACTCAATACGCTGGGAATGATTCTTTCACTGGCACTTATGAAAATGATATGATAATCAAATACAAACAATAACACTTTACTGAGTGTTCAACCTGTGATAGATACTACTGTGATAAGGACTGACAAACACTGATTCTGTCCTTACAATAATTCAAGATAATAATATTCCATTTCAAAGAAAAGAAAACTGAGGCTAGAAAGTTTATTTGCTCAAGGTTAAGCGTTTATCAAAGACATGTTGAGATGATTTAATGACCTCTGGAATGAAAGCTAAATAAAATTTACATTTTTTACACATCTTACATATCTGTATGTCCTTAAGGGATAACAATTAGAAATACATGGTGGGCCCTTATTAGTCCTGTTCAAAGCACTGTAAAGAAATATTTTACTAGCATTTCCCAGCTCTGTTGATGGTATTCTCTTTTCCCTGCCATTCATGCTGCATCCCATCTGACTTTTGAAGTTGCTTTCTTCCTTATTTTGGGGCCATCACCACTATTTGCTGATAATTCTGTCCCCACCTCAGTTTCCTTGTCTAGAAATGGTTCCTCTAAGTTTGTTTCATACACTAAGTCTTTTCTTTATCCATTGGCTCATTCAGGTGATTTGCCTCTTCCAAAACAAAATGTTTATTACTGATTTATTTTTCAGGTTGAACCTGATTTTTTTTCCTCTGGCTGTTTTTCTTTTCCCTCTCCTCTTGCTTATGACAGTACTGCTGCACAGGAAGAGGTGTTTGAAAGTCCTGTTGACTAGAAGTGTCACTTGCTGTTGGAGGTCTATGCTGACCCCACTGGGTAGAAATATAGACACAAGTTCATATTTCCCTTGTGTTCCATCATTGAACTTATGTCTTTCTTTTCTCTTAGTTCTTCTCTACTGCCATCCAAGCTTAATTTAAGGAGTGCTTCTCTTTAACCATTTTGTGACCAGATTTTACAGGCTATACAAGGATACTATTGACCCAAATGCACATCTTTGAGATATTAGGCTTTTACTTATAATTACATTATTTTATGGAACATGAGGCTTCCTCTTTTTATTTTACTGCAGTGCTTTTCTTTTGTTTGTTTTGCTACTTACCAAACTGGGAAAGCAATACCTAAATACCAGGATAGTGTATAGGTAACCACTGTTTCCTAAATCAAGTTCAGGAGCACATGGAAAAAAAGGTATTCCAGAGATCTTAATGAGCATCTTTTCTCCTCCAGGCCTCTACCCGTGCCCTCTTTTTCCGTCTGTGGTACTCTAATTTGTTCTTGCTATGTTTGGTAGGCAGCTGTTCTCAGTTCTCCCCTTGCTGCTCCTTTTTGTACAATCTTCACCCCAGAGCTGATGAGGCTCTTTCACTTTGACCTGCAGTATCTCCGTGAATTGCGGAGCTGAGCCCTGCCATCTAGGCTGCCTTTCTGCTTCATTTTGCTTCTGACCTAAACCCCCCCTGCTATTCCAGGCCTGGCCTCTCATGACCAGAGACTGCTGACTCATCCTGGCCTGTGCCAAGCTGTGCAGTCGCTTAGCGATGTGGACAGGAGTCGAAGGACTAGAATGAGATCACTGAACTCATTTCACTTGTTGCTTACGGTACAGTCCAGCATGAGCTGGAAATGTAGGAACCTCAGCCTCCCGAGCAGAAAGAGTAAGTAGATTAAACACACTGCATCACCAAGTCCTCAACAAGCAGTAGTGGGGTGGCGGGTGGAGCTGGCTTTTTCATGGCCGTGTCTAGGGCATTCCGGTTCATCAGGAATGTTCCTTTGTCCTCTCCTTCCTCTCCTCCACAATCGCACCCTCCCCCCACCCCTTCCCTGAACTTCCCTTCTGAAAATGTCTGGATGGCACAGCAATGATCTGGGCAGAAATGAAATTTTGCTAATAAGCAGCCTCCACAAGAAATCCTAGAACGGTGACACTGTTGAAACTGCTTAGTTTGTCTACTGGGAACTGACATGAACTTCCCAACAGAATTCAAGGAAATGAAAAAGAATCTTTTTTTGTTCTCTTTTTCTTTCTGATTCTCTTTTTCTTTCTGTTTTGAGGGAGGTAGTTTCAGGAGACATGGCTGCATTCTGGTGTGGTGTAAAGTTTTCCGTCGGGAGACAATAATGAACATTCCTCTGGCAGGACGGGATGGGCTTTTTTTTTTTTTTTTTTTTTTTGTTTCTCTTGCTGTTGTTTATTTATAAGACATTTCCTCTCAGTTAGTAGAAGTTAGATCGTAAGAGGCTCCAGTGATTTTCCTTCCACCTCCCCTCCCTAATTTCTGTGCTTCAGCACTCTGGAACACTGTGAACTTGACAAACTAATCAGAGCAGGGAGCTTAGCAGCCAGGCCTGGACACTCTCAAGAGACTGTGCTGATTCTCAGTCGATACTCCTTGGATCAGGAACCATAGTCCTGGTGAGTGGTGAGGTTCCAGAATTTGATGTGTCAAGGATTCTATTCTTGGTGTCTCTGAGGCAGTCAGGAAATAACGAGTGTTTTTAAAAAGGAAAAAAAGAATGTAGTTTTTTTAAAAAGCTACCAAACAATCCAACGGCCTGATGAAGATTTTACTGTGCACAGCTGAGAGCACTCTATGGACAATGGCTGAGCCTTGAGTCTGTGCTCAGGAGGAGCTGCAGGCTTAGGTTTCATGCTGCCACCGATGGATGTCAGCCTTGGCAGGCCTGGCAAACATGCTTGTGGGAGGAGGGAGATAGGTGAGTGAGTGCAGCTGGGAGGTAGTAGTCGGGGTGGTAGGAGGGGGAAGTGAAAGTGGGATTCATGGTTTGTTTGGAGTTTCTCTCTACCAACTTTTCATGCATCTCTCTTCTGCACATTTACATTATGCTCAGAATATATAACGTACCCAGCTAAGCAAGAAAAAGAAGTGGATGCATAGCAGAAGAATATTGTTAATACTGTTCTTCTAAAGATCACTTTGCTAAGAACTGGCTGTTTTTAAATGTTAGGGAAACTCCCTCCACCCGACCTTTGGAAAATATTATTTGTCATACCCTCTTCTTTATTCTTCTGCATTCGTGATACCAAACAGAAGAATGCAAGGAGAATCCTTATTTGGTTCCAGGGAAATTTATCATTGTGACATAGGAAAACTAGATGACTGTCCTCACAGTATTAAACCCAAATATAGTATTGTCCTCAATATAAGAGATTCTGATTGAGTGTGCTCTGGGAAGTTGTCGAAGGAATGAAATGGGGGTGGTTGCATGCTGCCTGATATGAGACTAGCAGAGGAGTCAACAGACCAGCTTTTGGTTCCAATACATGCCTTCCATGTCCTTGTTAATAATTCACACTGTCCCTGGAAGTGGAGTTTCAGTTGGAATGTGTATTTGTCTTTTACCGTCAGGTCCCTACTTAGTTGCTCTTTCAGAGGTATTTGATCTTACTGTGTTTTCTTGTCTTCTTTCCAATTTCAAGAATCCAGCATGTTCCAAAATATTAAGACTGGAAAAAACAGAAAACAAAAAAACATGGTGGCCATAAAAGCATTTGATTGTGTGGCAGCATCTGAAGTGAATTGCTCTTTGGAGAGAGGGAGGAGTCTTTGATGTCCCCAATATGGTTCTCATAGGCTAAAACTTCCAAGAACCACAACCCAGCCTAAGGGGCACTTACTCGATGTTCTTAAATATTTGGAAAGAGATGCTATTTTATTGTTTTAGTTTTCCTTGCTATTAACACATTGCCAGTAGATTCCTCCTAAAAGTTGAAAATGCTTTAGCAATAGTTGATTTTACATTTAACCAGATGTGTATTGTGTGTGCCTGTTGTGTGTACTCTTGTCCAAGCTGGTACAGTCATCCAGCATATTACAGTGATACTTGGCTTTGGAATTTTGTTTGCTGCTCTGGGTGATTCAGATTCTTAACCATTGAACTCACGCATGCTCATTTATTCCTGTGGTCCCTACAGACACTGACCCCTGCTACAGCCTCATCAGGGTCTGTCAGTGACCTCTAGAACAAAGAGTCAGCTTCCTTTCACAATTCCTGTAGTTTGTGAGGCACATCAAATTCCTGAGCTGTCATTGTGATAGGAAGCAGTCCCAGAGTTTTATTAGGACCAGTGTGCTGAAAGTTTAATGGTATATAATGGAAAACTTGCCTATTTCAGTTAGGCCATGTTAGTTATGACCATACTACTTGTATGTGTAATGTTTCTTGGGGATTTTCCATTAATTCTTTTTTTCTAAAGAAAGAAGTTGAAAGGGAAAATAGTGTTAATTTTTTTTTTAAGTTTGATATAAAAAAATGTAACTAGTTTTACCCCATTACCACCAAGACCTATGTTAGGTTGTGCCTTCCTCAGTTAACACTTAGGCTGCACAGACTGCTGGGAGAATTGTCTGTTAATCTCCAGTAGGGATGATGTCTATTAGGACTGCACTGAGGGCAAGCTGTATATCTAATACTTAGAAAATATTTTATTATTGAAATCCCGTAGCCTGTACATGAAATTTTATGAGCATCTTTAAGCAGAAAACAGGTAAACACAAATATCTAAGAGTATATCCCAAGAGATGACATTTAAAAAATATAACCTGACAGAGAAATTTTCCTCATTGTTGCCAAGATCTGGAGTTCCACATGGCTGTGGAAGAAAGAATTCTATGGCTAAGTTGGAGTATTTAAGTCAGAATTTGATCAGTACACCTTTGACAAAAAGGCAAGATAATGATGTATTTTTTTCCATTTAAATGGTTGTAAATGGTTACCTGATCTTTTCAAAACCTATGTTATAAACCTTCACAGTGTACTATCAATAATTCAGTTTTCCAGTGCTGATCCCCCAAATTTTTATTTCATTTCAGAGGGTGCACGTTATAAAATGTATATTATCTTGCATGTGCATTTTTGCTGTAAGCACTTCCTATGTTATATTTATTTAAATAGGCAGTCACAAAGAGACACAAATGACATTGCTAAATAACAGAATTATTATTGCCCCAGTAAGAAATTATTCTTTCGTATTTATATACAAATGCTTTTTGATATTTATGTGATTTCCTTTCAAAAGATACATATCTTTAAACATTAGGATGAAGGCGTTGATTCATTATATCATGTGATTGTATATGTATGTTATCTTATGCATAATCACATACCTATATTCAACTATTAAAAATAGCTAGCTAGGCTTACTTGCCTTTGAATTCAATCAGACGTTTTGCAAATCAACCATAAGTGAAATGTAGTTGACATTTTATCACACTGATGACACAGAAGTTTTGCACAAATATTTATGAACAATATCTGCAAAAGATAAGATTTGGTTAGCTGATAAGATTGGTAATTATCCTTCATTGAACATACATGTTAGATTATGAGCCTAAATTCTATTTATGTACAACTTCAAAATATTAATTGCTATATGTATAAAGTAGTTTAAAATTAGGTAGAAAGAAATTAAATTGCTTTTAATTATCTGAAAATTGAGAATATATTTAATGATTCACTTTATTTTGTAAGATTGAATTTATATACAAATGACCCAGTTTATTCTAGTTTCTCGGCTACTTAGTTGTACATTAAATACTTTGATGCTGTATTTACATATCAGCATCAGCAACTATGATTTCCCAAATACCTTTTCAAGATAACCAGCCAAGACATATTCTTGTGAAGTCACACTTTTCTTTGAAGCTTTCCATAATAACCCAGATTAAAAGTGAACTTCCCCTTCTGACATTAATTGCATTTTAAAAATCGGTAGCTTTTGTTTGACACTTATCATGTACTGCTTTGAACTGAAGTTTTTTTATATGTATGAAACTACACGTGGTTAGAGGAAAGGTACTACATTTTATGTTTATTTATCTCCCTTCCTACCAATGTCAAATTGCCTTAATCTGAATGGAGGATCAATGAATGTGTGATGAATGAATGAATGGATGAATGGACGGATGATATCTATATGGCAGTGCATTGACATTGAGTACGCATTGCTTATCGTACGGAAGAAATACATCCAGAAAACAAATCAACAGATTCTTCTATATCTGAATCCCTTAAACTCCCATATTAGATCTTCCAGCTAGCTGACAGCAACTCCAGTCATTTGCCAAGGTAGCTTTCCTAATCTCCACAATGCCCAGGTGATTTCTGATGGGACATGGAGCCTTGAGCTCGCAGTAGTTCCCTTCATTTTCCAGGACTCGTGAGGGGGCCAAATACCCAGGCTGGTCTGCTCCTGCAGTTTGAAAGTACCAGACTGGCCTCTAATATATCATATTGACCAAAGGCTCCTCCAGCTTGTCAATACTTGCCTACAGTCAGTCAGTGGTTCTTCCTTTCCTCAAACTCAGCATCTAAGGAGCTCAGGCTGTTGTCAGATGTGGAAAGGCACAAAGACTAGCTATGAATGCCCGTGAACTAGACAGGAGAGGGATGGGGCAGACAGACAGCACAATAAAGAGAGGGGCAAGAGGACAGGCAGCCAAATCATTTCCACGATCTTAACAGGCACTAATTAAATGCCCTGTTTTAGGCAAATAATAGCTGAAAATAGCCAAGGGCAACTGTTTCTCATGAATGAGTAAAAAAGTTGGTGGGATCTCTTGGTGCTTCCTCAGTCAGTAAGCGGGAGCACACTAAGGCACATCTGGTGCTCTGGACACATCGGAGGAGAGGGGCCTATTCCAACACCCTAAATGGTACCCTGCTGACACGAATAACATCCAGAGACTAACTTCATATTACTACAAGCTGACCCTAATAAACAATAATTAAAAGAAGCCACAATATTTTGTGAAATTTAATTATATCTTTTATCAATTGTCAATCAATGGTCAATCAACTTGGCAATCCCCAAACTACCTCTAGTTCTGTCTCCTACCCTGAATTCTTTTCTAGAGCTTCTAATATATATAAATGATACGTACTAGTTTGATTTCCATTTCTTTTTATTTTTCCTATTTATCCTCCAGGAAACTGAATTCCTAGATGTAAGCAGCCAGAGGGAGAAAAAGGAGCGATTCACATAACGGATAATTAACCCTTGAGCAATGGAAAGTTAACTCTCCATAGACACGCCAAAAACTGAAATGTTTTGTTGTTGAATATGTTCTCCTTTGGGTGTTAACACGTAGAGGACATCTCCATTAGCACAAACTTGGCACCAAACAACCTGTTCATTCTCAAGCTACAAATGCCACACTCGCCTTCCAGTTCATTCTGGCAGGATTTGTAGCATGATGTCCTCTTGGGTAGTCATGTACAAACCACTCTGAGGGGCAAAATTGTATGAGTGCCTAATCCACTTTTGAAAATGAAAGAAAAGGATCTGTTTTTATGAAAAGCACCTAATAAGGAAAGACACAAATTGTAATAAAAAGTGTTAGCACCTTGCATCTCCTGTTAATTGCCTTCCTAGTCAAAAGGAACCAAAATAGTGTAATAAATGTTAGATGTACATCATAAACAGAATGCAGAAAAATGTTTCTTCCTTTTAACAGTGAGTTAAACGAGTAGCAAACCTTAAACTACCCATATTGCCTTAACTTAGGCTCCTATCCTTATTCATCTACTTCGTTTGTCTAATGAGGATAATAGTACCCATTTGACTTATTTACCAACATTGTTATGAGGATCAGATTACAAAGACTGTCTCTTCATTACATTCATTAAACATGGATTTAACATTCATTCATTCACTCATTTATTTATTAATGCAGGAAACATTTCTGAACCATATTCTGTGTCAGATATTATTCTAGAAGCTAAAGCTTGATTCATTTATTAACAAATATTTATTAAGGAGCACATACTATGCACCTAGCACTTTTCTAAGGGCTGAGGATACTACAGTAAACAAAACAAACAGGAGTCTCTATTCTCAAAATACTTACTTTTTAGGCAGGGGAGAAAGATGACAAACAGGTATATATGTAAAATATATAGTATGTTAGGTAGTGATAAGTGCTGTGGGGAAAAGTGAAATAAGAAAGAGAGACAGAGAGAGAGAGAGTGTGTGTGTATATGTGTGTGTGTGTCAGGAGTAAGGTTGCAATTTCAAACTGGGTAGAAACGGAATGCCTCACTAAGGGGACAACATTTGAGAAATGTAAAGAAGCAAGTTTTGTGGATATCTAGGCAAAGGCTAGAACTGGAACTACAAAGGCCTGGAACTACCAAGTGCAAAGGCCCTGGACAGAAATGGACTTATATCAGGCAAGTCTGAGGGGTAACAAGGAAGTCTGTGTGCAGGATCAGAGTGGGCAAGCAGGGGGATGGTAGGTGTAGCAGGGAAGGCAGTGGGGGCCTGAGCACGTGGGCCTTTATATGCTGTTGTGAAGGTTTTGGCTTTGCCACTGACAATACAGAGATGAAAAGACATGACCTCAAGTTGCTCGTTGGTGGAGAGGCAGATAGGAAAGCAAGCAGGGATAATGGCATATGCTAAGTATCGTTAACTGGAGGATGCTCAAGGAACCTCGGAGGCACAAAACAGTGAATGTTTACCCGAATGTACCTTGCGGTAGAGAGTCAGGGAAAGCTTCAGAAAGGAGCTAATAAGTCCCTTCTGGGCTTTGAAGGATTTTCCCAGATGGTCAGAGGGAGGAAGAACATTCAGTAAGAGGACCAGAAGGGGCGAAGACACTTAAAGAGGAAATAGCATAGCAGAGTTGGGGAACAGTATCACTAATGTTCAGGAGAGGAGTGTGGAGAAATGATGCTATAGATGTAAGCAGGGAACAATCATGTTGGGCCTTGACTGCCACGCAAAGATGTTTTAACTTCATCTTGGGGCATTTGGGGAGCCATTGAAAGGTTTTAAGTAGAGAAGGTTAATGATCAAATTGTGTTACAGAAGATCACTCTGGCAGCATGGTGGAGGATAGATTGGAGGAATGGGAGAATAGAGACAGAAAAATGAATTAGGAGGCAACTAAAATTGTTCAGACAGAACACAATGAAGTTCTGAACTAGGACAATAACTATGGGAATAGGGCAGAAGAGACACGTTCGAGAGATAAGAGGCAGAATGGACACAATTTAATAACCTTTGGGCTGGGCATCAAGAGAAGGAGGAGTTTTGAATTGCTCCCAGGTTTCTGTCTTATACAACTAATCAAGAAAAGCTATGAGGAGGAGGAATGGGTTTTGTAGGCTGGGGGAAGATGATAAATTTGCTTTTGAATGTGTTAATTTTGAGATGTTGGGGAATTATCCAGACTGATGCCTGGTAGGCTGTTGGATTTAGTCAGGAAAGCTGAAGATAGGTCAGGGATAGAGATAAGTTTAGCAATCATCTGAATCGTCAGCTTCAGGATAATAGTTAAAATTGCAGAGTGGACTTTTCTCAAGGAAAATTTATTGACAGAAAGCAAAAGGGAGCAGATCCTTGGAGTAAAGCACATTTATGGCAGAGAGAGAGAAAGAGGAGTCTTAGAGAAGATTATTCTGAGCAATTATTATGTGCCAGCCGTTGTGCTAGATTGTGGAGGAACCAAGATGACTAGTATCCAGATCCTGCCCTGAAAGCGCCCACAGTTTGTAAAAATATAAGAGGTTTCTATCACCGCCAACCATGGACAGTGCTAACAGAGGAAATGTCCAAGCATAACAGAGAAAGTAGTACAGAATATTTAATTAGCATTAAGGGAGATTATAAAGGTAGAATCCTGGAAAGTTTGCTGCATGCGTGTTGCCATACAGTTCATTTCTGATTTCTCTAATACTTGTATGTGTATGTTCTGGTGTTAGCATGGGTTCAAGCTATTGGCAAAACAAGCCAGGTGTAAATTATGGTAGAATTGAAATCGATAGTGCTTTGAAGCACTGGAGTGCCCAGCTCACATCAGGGCATGCGTCTGTGTTCACTGAAACATGGCTATCAAGTGCACCCCGAGTCATTAGATGTGTTATCCAGTGAATAACAGCATAATGATATTTTAGCAGAGCAGCCTTATGATAAATTCTGCTTTAGTGAAACTCCATATACAGAGCAATTTCTCCTGGCCGTGTACATTGCATGGCAAAGAAAGGATATCCTGCTGTGTATCTGAAGGCTGTAATTTCATTTAGGGTTTCTATTGACATCGTAAACTGCAAGAGCAGAGCTCAAGTGGCTATTTAAGTCATAGGAACTTCAAGCTAAAATTACTGCCTAGTCTTAATCGCCACCTCCAAGGGACTCCTGCCTATATATATGTGTTTTATGTTTCTATCTTTGTGTCTATAAATACTCAAATCACTCCAGGGGTTGAGATGATAAGCCATCCTAAAATATGACAGGTATCTGTCACCTTTGCAGCTGGTATAGGCTAAGGGGTAAAAGCAGTTATATTATTCATTGAAGGTCAAATGTTAAAAGGGGCCAGAAACTCCCCGACAAGTTCAGAATATAGGTGTTCTTGTTTTTCTGGTTGAAGACATTCCCTATTTCTGCTTAAGGTCAGCGTCTTCCACATGTTGAGGCTAGAAAAGTTGGGACCTTTAAACTTACCTGTACATCAGAGTTTACAGCTTGTAAGTGTTTGCCCCATTCTTTCCTCTCTTTGCCTTGACCCATGATCTCTTGTGAAAATACTAGTACTGGATAGTCTTGGAATAGTATCCAGTAAGGTACAGATTATATACAATGCCCCACAAAAGTGATTCCCTAGATGTCTAAAGTGTCCATTCTGTCCTGAGATACAGTCAAGCTGAAAGTTGGAAGCCATAATAATTGACTTGAATGTTTATTTTCTGAAGAAAATGAATTTAAATAAAATTGCAAATTGTCAAATTGTGTTTATTAGATGATGCTTTGGAATTGACTCCAGGAGACCAACAAGGAAAGATTCAAAGCTATGTATGTTTCTCTTTGGTTTTTAATGAAAATGTTTGTGCTCCTACATCAACTATCAACTTTGTCCAGAGAGGCCACTACAAAATTAGACACCTGAGTTTAAACTTATTCAGTCATTATGGCTGACATTTTATTTGGTCACTCTCTTTCCTGGGCTTGGGAATCATCTATCTACATACTGTCTTAAATACAAAATCCCAGCAGGATTATCATGGTTCAGAAAACCACAATAGTAATAGAACTTATGACTCCTCATAAGGTAAATGTGTTTTCAGTGATCTTACTAACCCTTATATCACCCTGTAGAGGAATGGAGGATGGAGACGTAGATAGCTGAACCCCCAATTAGTGGCTGAGACTGAAGTTTTTACTTTCCATATTAGCCTGACTATTGTTCTACTGCTTCATCACAATATTTCTTTATTGCTTAAATAGTATAATTAAAAAGTAAAGTCTATAAGAGCTGAATCTCTCTCATCTGTTACCATGATATTTTCATTATATTCCTGAGCAACATAATATGCCATTGTCACATTTCTGAGAAGCGATACTGCCCTAGTAAGAGTATCCTCAAATCATTTATATCCATGGGAATGTAAAAAGAAAAAGAGAGAGATATTATGTAGACATAGATAAGCTCCGTCATGAAGAAGTACAACTCTTCTATTGCTCTCCTGGGTTTAGGCAACATAACAGAGCGATTAAGAGGGCAGACTCTCTGGGCTCTGCCACTTACTAGCTATATGACCCTAGGAAAGCTATTAAATTCTTGTGCCTTAGTCTCTTAATATATAAAATGGGGATGATAACGATACCTTCATCATAAAATTACTATGTGGAGTAAATGATCTAATAAACGTAAAATAATTAAGCCAATACTTGATATACAGTAAGCACTCAATAAACATTAGCTGCTATTATAACCACCATTGT
Source organism: Phocoena phocoena (assembly GCF_963924675.1). NCBI lineage: Eukaryota > Metazoa > Chordata > Mammalia > Artiodactyla > Phocoenidae > Phocoena > Phocoena phocoena. Next base: position 85,422,340 of record NC_089222.1, read on the forward strand.
CATCCTTCTCTTCATCACTTCTTCCTATACTATAGAGTCTTGGTTAATACCTGTTAGGAAAATTCCTACACATGTGTGTGCACGCATACACACACACACACGCAAACACACATGCACACACCTCATCCACCTAACAGTGCTTGCTTACCTCAGCTGTGGGCTTAAGTTTCACCTATATGTTAATTTCAATGTCTTCCTAAGCAGAGAACATATAAGGACTCCATGCTTTGGATGAGGTGGGTTTGATACTAAATTCAGCCTTCACACTGGTTTCAAGTACTTGATGAAGAATTACGCAGTGGCTGGTCCTCACTCCTATTACTCTAGTTGTTTTCATCTCATCACTTAAGACCTTCCTAAATCATAAATTCTGTTAAGCATGATCTAGTCCAAATCTACTGATGGGTTCACCATTATAGTTTCAGCTCAATAAATAAATGTGCAGTAAATGAATGAATGAACGAACGAATGTTCTATTTTCACCATCTTCACTTAGGTCCTAGTGCTGGCTACCTGTTGTTCTAAATGTTAACCTCATTGTTTATCTAAGCCAGTGCATTCACTAACCCTAGTTATTATTCTGCCTTCCAATCCAGATTCTGCTAGTTATTTTTCTCCTCTTGCCTAATTTGAAACTCTCAGTACTGATATCCAGTCACTAGAGTAGGCCTACCCTCCTATCTGCCTCATCTTTTCCTTTGTGGAACCATTGACACTACTATCCTTAGAACTGTGTTCTTTATGCCTCTGCCTATACCTTCTTCCCATTTGAAATATAAACTTTAACCTTATAAGTGATTATTATCCATTTGTATTTTAATCTGATACCCTTGGTTCTAACCTTGATTTTGATCTTCATATCATGTGTTTCACACACCCTTTTGTATATTTATTATATTTTGAGAAAAATATGCTTACATCAATAGTAAGTGAAAGCTGATATCAAGCCCTATCTGTAAGAAACAGCATTCAACCACCTTGGCAGACCACGTGTTGTACCATTTGTTATGCCTCCACAATGGTCCTTATCTTAGTCCCTTGATAAATATCAGAGACCTGATATCCTGAACCTGGTCTCAGTTGCCGTATACCTGCCCCACCCCTAGGCTGATGCTAACAAACTTAATTAATGTAAAATTTAATTGAGCAATGTTGGAATTAGTGTAGAATACATCTAATAGTAAATATCACATGTAAAAGGGAGAGAAACTAACAGCAAAATCCAACATCATTGCAGCTGGTAAACACCATTCACCGTTACATTTTGACGTATTTATTTTGCTCCTCTTATTGTCCCTTTTTTTGGAAGGGACTCATAAAAAGGAGAGAAAAAAATTTTTAAAGAAGAGGTACAATTTAAATTTAGAAACAAGTATGATACTAAACTTAATTAGTATTTCTCACAATAGTTAACAGGGTTACTATTATCAGTGTTACTATTATCAGAGACAATACCTGCTTACAAGGAGCTTCTAGTTTGTATAGTCTTGTTGCAGAGATTAGTAATTAGGTCCTGAAACTAATTAGGTGGAAATCACTAGCCTGTTATTATGCACCAAAATGAGCAGTAGAGAAAGTCAGTGAGTGCTGCAAGAATTCACATCAGGGAGGTTTCTAATGGTATATGGGAGGCTTGATAGCAGAGGGAGAACGTTAGCTGAGGATGTAAAAGCTAGGCATTGAAGGATAAAGGAAAAAGGGTCTTTTGGAGAGAAGGGAAGATGGCATGCAGTGCTGTGATACCAGATAACAGAGAAGTAGGGAGAACGAAGAAAAATTCTAACCTGAAAGAGGGCACAGCAATGGGAGTGAAGTTGATGCATACAGGAAGTAATGAAATTGGAAATAAGATCCGTGATCGTGAAGATTAGGACATGAATTTGGAAAGGCAGGTGGAGTCCAAAATTTATTTTATGTGGGTGTTGAGAATAACTGGCATACAGTTAGGACTCAGTAAGGGTTTGCCAAATAATTGACACGTTTTGGAGAGGCAAGCAAAAATAATGAAAGTGGTGTTTTAAGAGTTAACCCGGCTATAGTGTGCAGGGTGGTTTGAGGGGGTTGAGACTAGTCCGAGATGCCAGCTGAGAGGTAAGTGCAATCATTCAGATGCAGACCAGCCAAAACTCAAATACAGTCATGACTGAGGAGATAAAAAAAGGGACATTTCTAGAAACATTAACGGCACTCTCTGTATCGCTTTCCTACCAACTGTAACTCTAGCCCCACCATAACTTTAAATGGAAAGTATCTCCTAAATGTGGGATCCTCTTTGCCTTTGATTTGATTTTAGTGAAGTCCATCACTACTTATAAGGCAGGCTCAGTATGGAGAATGGACCCTCAGGCTTACTCAAGCCTTTAATCAGTGAAGCTTTATTATATTGTATTCCTGAACAATGTAACATGCTCTCGAAGTTTGACTGCTTGGGGAATAAACTCAGGGGACACACAGACTCCTTTGGGTTCACACTTATGAGTTCCTGACAGGCAAGACTCTGTGGGAAATCTAGCAAATCAAAGAGTGCTGATCCTCTCAGGACAGATTCTGGAGGAGTGTTCTTAACTATATAGTTCTTAACTCTCACTGTCTAACTCCTGAAATAGCGACAGAACCCTTCTACATTTTCTCCCTTCCTTCTTCGCTTAAACCAGATCAACAACAAAAGGAAACCTCAGTAGAGACTATACGCTAGCAGAGATTTCAAGAACATCCCAAGCTCTGTCTTACTCCTGGACGGTCTCAGAGACCCCAAGGGTCTTCTTGTACTTGGTTGTGAGAAACAGTGCTCATTAACTTGTCTTTTGCTGTGTGCCATCATTATCAGTCATGCACTCAGTTGGCCTTTTCTTTGGACAGTTCTGACATTTCTTGAAGGGTAACAATCGGACCACCATATCACATCTATATTCAACTTTTTATTGGCCAAGAGTCATGTGTTCACATTGCTGTGATTCCTTCCTAAGGCAAGTGCCCCATTTTATCTTATGGCTACCTACTCAGAGCTCCTTCTAGACAGAACCATGCCTTACTTTTCTCTTTATCTTCTGGTTTCAGCATAACATATGCCCCACAGTAGATCACCAGTACACATTTATGGACTCTCTTGATTTCATACATTTTGAACAGGGACAGCCCTCCATGAGGCTTTCATCTCGAGTTCTGATGTGGAAAATACCTCCTAAGTGACAAACTCTTTTGGCTCCCCAACCAGTCAATCCCAGGTTCTTACTAAGCCTAATTTTCCCCAGCAGTTGGCATAGGGAATGTAAAATTGATGGCTCTGCTTATCAAACCTGTCTGTCTGCAGAGTGTAGAGTGGCGCACCATTTAGAGGAAGCGTGTTTGGGAAATTAAACAAGGACTGTCTGAATAGGAGACCTATCGGCCCGCAGCGGAATGACAGGCTTCTGCCCACAAACCAGGGTTAAGACCTGCATATTGTGGCTTCTTTTCACCCATTTGTGAGTAATGGGTCTCACCCCATTAGTGGGTGCATATGTTACACCACTGGAAGCTGTTATGCATCTTCCATAGGTCTGGATGAAGGAGCTGTAGCTACACATAAATATGTACTTGCCAACAGATCTCTGTATTTATCTGCCTGTCAGTGGGAGCAGACAGGGCACAGCTCTTTGATGGGCAAGAACTGCAGGTCAAAGCCGTGCTTTTGCTGCTGCCACCGCCACTGTGATTGCTGTGGCTTTATCATTTGAATCCTGAAGGAGGCTAGGGGCAGCTTGTTAGTTGTTGTTCCAGCCTAAACTGGGAGGCTAGCTCTAGTCACTGACATAATTATAGACCTTGCAAATGTTGACTGCCAATGTTGTTGTGGCCAGTGACGGTGGACTCTTAAAACCATGGTTACCCACCATCTATCATCTTTCAGTCATGCCTCAAGAATACACACATCTCTGCTATCTCTGGGCACCGTCTCTAATGCCTTTCGGATGCTGTCTGATCCTCCTGGATTCTGCCTGTTAAGTGTATTTCCTGCTGCAGGCTGCCTCTCAGCCTCTGTCCCACTCAAGAGACACACTCCCTCCCAGTAAGAAAAAATTATTGTGCTTCAGGCTTCTAATGGAAATAGTCTACTAAACTAGGTGCTTACTTTAGCAGCTGTCACACCCCTACAACTGTATACATCATTGACCATGGTCTTTACCATCTCAATATGAATATTCCTTGTGAGAAAAAAGATATTTCTCCCCCAAAGTGAAAACATACTAGTGATAGCAGAGTGAATTTATGATTACTTTGTACATAACTGAAGAAAACAAGCAGAGCAAACTTGTGTTTTTAATCTAGGACTGTTTACCAGTTTAATTTGAAGAGGAAATTAATTGTGCAATTCTTAATATAACTACAGTACAACCACAATTAACAGACTTCTTTTTTGTCATTGTTCTTCCTCTCATGCTTATAAGAGGGCATGGACCATTCTCTTCCCCCAAAATTCAATTTTCCTCAAGATTGTGGCATTATTGCAAAAGAAGTAACAGGAATATTTTTGTTTTTTGGTTGGTTTGTATAGTATCCATTTAATAAAAGTCTGACTGAAAGATACAAGAAGTGAGCTCATCTGAGACAGTGCTTCCTGATTTTGCCTTTCTAAAACGTAGGTGGCAAAGCAGGAGAGTTTTGTCTCAGACAGGATTTGGAAAGAAAGAGACTGTCTTGTCAAAGAGAGGTGAGATGATGTGAAAAGGGCTTATTTCTATATGTCAAAAAGGTATAAGACAGGTATTTCATTGAATAGGAGATGGACTGGGTTCAAAGGTAGAGCTTTCTTTTCCTAGTTATTTTTATTTGATATGCTTTCCTCTTATTATTCTTCTTAATATCTCTACTGTGCAACAAAGGCAAACTGATTTTTCTGAAGATCATCTTCAGTAGGGCAGAAATTAGTAACTTGATCAACGAGATCAACAGACAGTGAAATGAAAATGGAAAAAAGGAATCCTGTATTCAATTAAAGTATGTTGCCTGAACAAAGGCTTTTTTTTAAAAAAATAAATTAGGGATTGGTAATTGGGAGTTATAGGTTGCTGCTTCTGTGAAAGTGAGCTAGGTAAGAACCCCATTTGACCTTTTGCTATCACAAAAAGCCCTAAAACTCAGTATGTGTATCAAAGTCATGTTAAATGAACATATAAGTTCATGGCTTGCTATGAGAGTCTGCACCTGCTTAAAAGGCACAACAGAAATGCTGAAACGGGGCAATTCATTAGGAACAAAGAATTTTCTAGATGCTGTGGCAAAGGTTTCTCTAGGACAGTGTTTTCCAAACATCCCTGATGCTAAGAATCATCAGGGTTACATGTGAAATCTGCACTTGTCTGGGTCCTCCCTCCTGCCACCAGACCTAGAGAATCAGAAACTTCCATGGAGTGACCTTGGCATTTGTATCTGAAACAAGGAAACTAGTTGATTTTTAAGATCAGGGAAGTCTGGGAATACTGCTCTGAGAGGGTTTTTTTAGAACATATAAAGAGGGGGACTGATGATTTTATATATACACTTCTCCTATGTTCTTCCCAAAATTTCAGAGGCATATCAAGAGAGTAAAAGAAGAGCCTTTCTTTATACCAATGATTTTTAAGCATCTCTTGTCTCTCCTTGTCCCTCCATATCAATGACCTTAAGACTTTGTATTCCCCTCTTTCCCACCCCTCATCCCGGCCTGAAAAATGGTCATATCGTGAAATAGAAATCCTTAGATTAGGAATTTGGAGCTTGAGTTCTAGTTCTGGCTGAAGCTAAGAGCTATGTGACCTTGTATCTTCCATCACTTTAGTTTTCACATTAGAATAATGATGAGATTGCACAAAATGTTGTTTGTGAACTATACCAGCTCTACATTGTTACGAATATTAAACAACTTCCGTAACCTTGTTTGGGTACCATATATGATGACTTCTGCGCTTGATGGGAATGTGTGTTCAGGTTTAGACATGTCCGTTAAGTATTATTTACAGACTTGTTACCTATTTCTGAAACCAAATTGAGTTACAATTTAATCTAAGGTAATAAACTTTTTGGAAAATTTATTTTCTTCTTTTGACAGCTAGAAGTGTCTTCCATGGGAACTGTTGACAAGGGTTTGTCACACTGACAACCACATCATGGATACTGACTTGTTGAAAGAGTAAGAGAAGCTATGAGTGAATGAATGAATAACCTGGTGCCTGTTCTCCTTGCTAACACTTTCAAGTCCATGGAGGCAAGGATGGTAATACTCTTCAGCTAAACACTGGAGGACTGGTAGTCAAAAAAAATTTTTAAATACATATACATGTCCATGACTTGGCTTTGCTACAAAGCTAAATGGAAAGTCCTTAGCTGAGTACAACAATAAAAGTAGAAAATTAAAAGAAAGTGCCGCTCGAGTTTTGAAGGTGAAGATAGAGAAATGTAGCAGTAGAGGTTTACATTTCCTGAGCTCTCTTGTTGGCTCAGCATGTCCTCAGTGTAAATACACATGTGACAGCGGCCTCTGCACTCATTCACACTTCAGAGAAGCCCTCGGTTTCCTTTTCTCGCTCCATTTTAGCAGTGGGCAGCCTGCAACCTTTTGATCAAGCTGACTTTGTACGTAACATGACTGAACTCCGCTATGCCAAACATCCTTGAGGAAGTTGACATTTGTGTACTTTGAAAGAAAAAAAAGAAAAGTGAATCCCAACTGCTTCCTCCTGCCCTTTTGATTAAGAGAATGGTAAGTCAGCAGGAGAGGTGCTGCTTTTAACATGCAGGGTGTGCAGAACTGATTGGTATTTTTCTTTGAAAAAAAGTAGAAAAGATTGATGTTAAACACTAATCAGAGTTGATTACAGGGACTGAATGAATTCATTGATGGGAAAGAGCCATGGTTCCAGAGACAACAAAAGAGGTTAGATAATAGTCAGGGGAATAGTATTTGGGAATAGTTCTGCTCATCTCTGACAACCAGGAATCAGAGCCCCTAGCTCTCTAAGCACTCCTGGGAATAGACTTATCTGTACACTAAGTACAGTTCTCAGCTGGGAATGATCTTCTCCCTGAGCTTGGTATGGCTGACACTTTCCCTTCATTCATGTCCTCAGCCTTCCCTGATCACCTTATCTAAAGTGGTGCTTCCATCACAGCCTGGGTGAGCCCAACCCACCTCTGGGTAGCATATTCCCAAGTGCTACCCAGAGCTCTGTCTGGAACCACCTGCAGTTCCCTGCATGGACTATATTTTGCCTTGCTCTGTAATTTTTTTTCTGTCACCTCTACCTGGTGACCCTTTCCATCTCTCCTCATTAAAAGTCAGGGTCCCACACCTCTGTTCTCCCAAGGTAATTTATGCTTAACTCATTTATAGCAGGCATCACCCCATGTTATAATTATTTGGATAGTTACTTTACCTTCTCCCCAGTAGACTGAAATATTTCAGGGCAGGGACTGTAGCCTTTATCTTTGCATCTTTAATGTTAACAAAATACCCAGAATGTACTGGGTGTTTAACTAATGAAGAATGAATGAATCAATCAATCAATACTCCCTACCTACCTACCTCCTTGTTTTAAAATAATTGCCTGAAATAAATAACACAACCCATAGGAAGACATTTCTACCCAGAATGGATAACCCATTGGTTATCTGTTTACCAAAAAAGTAATGGAACAAAGGAAATGGGAAATCAAATTTAGGAGTTTAACATATGCTCTTTTCTGTGGCCTCTAGTTTGTTCCAGATAGCACTCTGACTACATATATGAGGAAACCTTTGGAGAAACAATTTGTTGGACTTACGCTATAATTTCTGAGTAGTGAATGAATGTGTTGATTACTTCACAAAAAGTAGGCTGCTGCTATTAAATTTATTATTAATTATAATGCACTGTTTATATAGGCTTCTCCTTTAGGAACCCCCAAGTATTCAACATACATCATCAACCTAATGCTATATTCTGCCTCATGTTAATAATCTTATGGCTACTGAAGCCATCACCTGAGCACTTTAGAATCTTGATAAATATTATCAAATGCATATGTTACACTCATTATTTTCAATAATCTCATACATTTAAATTCCTAGAGAAATGTGTTTTCTTCTTCTTATATATAACCAAGTGGATTACCAGATCTTCTCCACTCAACACGTGGAAAGTAGAACATATGGGGAATCACCCCAGGCTTTTAGATGGGATTTGTCCCAACTAGTTCATAGCTGAAACATTTAATGACATTTTACATTTTACTGAAAATTCCATTGAGCTTACAAAGGAGCATCATACATCATAAGAATGCTACAGAGCTAGGGAGGGAAGAACCTAGAGCATTTTATGGTTCAAGGTGATGGAGTCCCAGTGATGCTAAATACTGGCTGCATTTGCCCAAATATTGGCTACACCAGTGGCTAAAATATCAGGGAGCAAGAGAACGATTTTATCATGGCAAGAACACTTTCATTTTCACTTTTATATGATATTATTCTTGAATTAGTCAATCTCACATTTTTCATTGCATTTTCAATGCAGTTTTCAATCTTGCATTCTCCGGTATATCTTGGAGATCTTTTCATAGCAGTACATAGAGAGCTACATTAATCTTTTATTCAGTTGTACAGTATTCCATTATGTAAATGTATCATAGTTTATTCTACCAGTTCCTATTTATAAACAATTTTTGTCATTTCAAACAATGCTCCAGTGAACAACCTTGTACATAAATCATTTCATAGACGTGCAGATTTTCTGCAGGATAAATTCTCAGAAGTAAAATTGTTGGTCAAAGGATTACATGCATCTTAAATTTTGAGAGACTTTGCCAAATGGATCTCAACAGTGTTTGTATTACTGACTACTCCCATTGGCAATATATGAAAGTGCCCTTTTACTCCCAGCCTCAACAAAGTAGCGTTTCTTCAAACTTTGGATTTTTGCCAGTTGTATAGGTAAAAGATGATATCTCACTGTACTTTCAGTTTGCCTTTTCCTTATTATGAGTGAGGCCAAGCATCTTTTGATATGTTTAATGATTTTGGTGTTTGTTTTTTTATTAGGTGTCTGTTCATCTTTTGCCTTTTCTTTTGATTGGGTTCTTGGTCTTTTCTTATTGATATCTTGCTATTTATACATTAAGGAGATAGTTCTTTTCTCTATATGCATTGCAAATATTTTTCCCAGTTTGTCTTTTTTTTAATTACTTTGCTTATGATGTATATATTTTTTTGCCATACAGAAGTTTGCTTTTAATATAATCAGATTTGCCAATCTTTTCTATTATGGCTTCTAGATACTGAGTCAGGTAGACAGTCCTTCCCCATGCCAAGATTATGAAAGGATTTGCCAATGTTTTCTTTTAGTACTTTGATAGCTTAGATTTTTATATTGAAAAATACACCTATTGAATGAGATTTTTTAATCCAAAAGATATTTTCAGGATAAAAGAGGATCTAGAAAAGAAAAGCCATAATGTTCCCAGAGCTTGATAAGCTGTGGCTAACCTGCTATCATTTGCATAGCATACTAAATCTCATTCCTTTCTGCCAGCAGGATGCAATATAATTATGATGAAAGGGCCAATCTGGATTTTAAAAGGAAAATTAAGAATAACAATGTTTAGCCTTTGAGGTCTTCACCTTTCCTCTTTCTATATTGCTGTTTGTTTGTTTTTGCTTTTTGTTTGTTTCTGTGAGAAGGCCACATGCTAGCAGAGAGGCTATAAGCTAGTGACATTATTTATTGGTTCAAATTCTAGTATCTTATGCAATTCAGCACTAAAATCTTATTAATTATGAAATGAAAACTGGTATAAAATAGTGCATAGAACCTAGCCCTTGGAGTCAGAAGCCTTGAGTTCATCTGGTGTACCCCAGAGCATCTCTCCTTGCCATGATTTCCATCTGTAGTCAATGGAAAGAATGAGACCATTATCTCAAAAACAGTAAAAAAGCAAATAGATACCTTTTTATATGTTTGAGTACTATAGAAAATTAGTTCATAAAGTTATTAGCTGATGATATTTTCATATGATATGGCATATGAATTTTTAGAGGGAGGCTTTATGTAGAAAGCTTTATTTTCCCACATTCCAGTTAATATTGCTCACACTCTTCTATATTTTTCCTTCAGGTTCAAAAGTGTTCTTTCAACAAGTATCTGTTTTAGGTGGTGGGGTTACACAGTGAACAAAACAGACACATTAAAAAAATTCTTGTCTTCAAAGAGCTAATATTTGGAGGAGAAAGGCAGAAAATAAACAAATGCATGCATAAAATATAAAGCATATCAGAAGTCTGTGAGTACAAAAGAGAGCAAGAAAGAGGGAGGGGGATAGGAAGTGCTGGAAAAGGGGTGTTTCTTTGATGACTAGAATCAGGGAATCCTACACATTCAGCAATGATCTTTAAAGGATATGTAAGGATATCTCAGAGTTCCAAAGATACTAAAATGACTTTCTGTATCATAGGAAGAGCCAGAACTAAACTTATATAAGTAACCAATTATTTATGAACATATTGGTTCTATTCAAATTAAAATGACAGCTTATACCAAACTTTTCAACAGACATCTCACATGTGCTTAGGTTACTCACCTCTCTCATCTAAGCTAGACTCACCATCAGCCTTTAGGCAATTCTATAGGATTTATTATTGAGAATGAAGGACCAATGTCAATGTGATTAGGAGCTGGTAAGATTCTTGTTTTGTGATATGATTAATCTTAATAGATGAAACACAATAATCTTAGCTGGAGTAAGACATTAGATATGAAGACATTTTCTTTACCACTAATGTAGCATCTCCCCTATGGAACCCAAAGCCTCAGAGTCTGTGATGTATTACGGTACTCTCTACTGAAACTATAATGCTTCTAGGTCGTTAACTGAACTTTCTTCAGACTTAGATTATTGCCAGAGTGATGTTCTTTGGTTGGCACTCAAGTTCCTCTGTGATCTAGCCCTAATTTGCCTTAACATTACCAATTTTATTTCTTGCTACCCCCTTTCACAAACCAAATGATTTGGTTTTCCCACTGCATGATAACCTTTTTGTTCATATGGTTTATTCTGCTCAAAATGATTTCTCTTCCCTTTCTATACTTTGAAATCCCATCTATCCTTTAATACCTAGTTTAAAGGATTCTCCATCTGAAATCTCCTTTCTTAGCCATTTCTTGAGGCCATTACTCATAAATTGTATCTAGCTAACTATCTATTATTTACTTGCCTATCTATCTATTGATTATCTATTTATCAATTATCTATCTATCTACCCATCCCCTAAGGTACTTGATATTTATTATATACTGAATAAATCGATGAATGGTAAAATGAGGGGATAGCGGACAGATATGGGAATATGAACAAGCAGTAAAATAAGAGTGGTCTTGAGTAGATCCTATAGTCTTCTTATGACAAAATATTAAATAAAATATAAATGAGCCTTGTTTGAATTGGTCTAGAACAAGGAAGGCTGTCTGGTGGCTTTCCAGGCTGCTGTCATGTGTGAGATAATCTGGAACAAGATCTCCTTTTAGAATTTAAGAATACTTCTAGCTGATGTGTCCAAGCTACCCTATAATGGTGTAGACTATGCTGACCTCTCTCACTTGATACCCATTGGTATGCTGAGGTTGGATCTTGTTTCCTACCTGAGCTCTAAAGATAAGAAAGTGAATACATTTAATAAGGCTTTTGTGCCTCTGATTAGTTGAATCTGATGCTTTCAAACATCACTGCTTTTCCCAAGGTTTGGGCAGCACATAGTTTATTTTTTAAATTCCATTCTTTCTGAATGTCTTCCACAAGTAAAGAATGTGCTGAGAGAAAAAATTAAGGCATTGATTTAAGAATAAGTCCTGGTACCTCAAGAAAAGGCAAGCACCAAGATGTAGCTGGTGGTTATAAGTGAATTGTGGGAGCATATAGCTTGGCCTCAGTTAGTAACATGACACACTCATATCTGATGAGACTACAGGGAGAAAATAGCACTTCAAGCCCAGAGTCAGGTTTAGTTATGATTTGAAGATGAAGTCAGTACTATTTAAAGTTTCATTTTATTTATAGGACTCACTAGTAAGTGTAGGTTTCCAAAAAAGTAGAAGACATGGTTTCTGACCCAGAAGCCTTTCAAAATAATAAACATGATGAAGCTAATGCAAATAGTATTAATACATGTGACTGAAACTTATAACCAAACATACAGAGTAAATAGGGCACTAATGAATTTACCTAATTGGAAATCTCAAATTAAAGGAACTTTCTAACTATTGTACATCATGTGTGGGATAGGGCCATCAGGTGAAGTATTGTTGCATACAAATATCATTGGACTTCATAACCAGACAAAGGAAAAGAAGGAAATCATCTCTGGAAACTGCTGGAGTAGATCAAGAAATTACCAGACCAAGGAGGCTGAGGAAAGGGAGATAAGAGTATCTAGAAAATGCTGCCAACACAGACTGCTCCCAGTATAACATTCATAGACCCAACCTCTACCTGAACCCCTGCCTTACATCAAGTCTTCATCTCAATCTGTTAGGAGTCTATTTTTCTATGATTTTATAATACAGTTGCTCTGTGATTTGATAATAGAAGTTAAGCCTATACATTTTCATAATCACCTTCTCTAGAACACATCCATTATGCAAAAGAGGAAAACTTGTACAGCAATAATGATGATGTTTTATTTTAGATGTACTAAGTGTTTTCACTTATATTATCTCATTTGGTCCTCACAATAAACCTCTGAGTTAGGTGCTATCAATTTTAGAGGTGAGGAAAATAGAGTTCTAGAGAAATTTTATAACATTTTATTTGAAGTTCTCTCTCTGTCTCTGTCTCTGTCTCTCTCTCTCTCTCTCTCTCTCTCACACACACACACACACACACACACACACACACACATACATGCAGAGAGAGAGCATTAGAAAGATACTAGAGAGATAAGAAAGCTCTGAGCATGGTTTGTACCTGTGAGTAAGGAGTCACATAAATCTAATCTGGAAAATGATCTTAAGGAAGGTTTGAAATCAATCTGATGTAGATTTGAGTCTTCTTCTGGTTCTTACTAGATCTGTGACACTCGGCAGTTTTTCAACATTCCTGAGTCTGAGTTTTTTCATCTATAAAATAGGAATAATAATAATAACAACAACAACAGAAGTATTTTGAGAATTGAATGAAAATAGTGTAAGTAAACTGCGCAACCCATAGAAATCAATCAATGGAAGTTAGCCATAATAAAAATAAGGATTATGATTATCATCTTATTTTCAATAACAGCAGCAACAAAGGTGGAAGATGCTTAAATTTGTTGAAAGGAGGATAAGGTACTTAAAGGATGTACAGTAACAGTAACACTCAGGTATCTGCGTGGAAGAGAGGGTTAATACCCTTCTTCAGAAATGATCCTGACCAAATAAAGTATTTGAAGGTGTTGTAATCATTAGGTCAATTGCCTAAAAAATAACACCAAGTATGTCACCTCTCTGTGTTCTTCCTTCACTTTTGAAGATGTTCTAAGGCTGGGTAACTTGCAGAGAAGCATCTCTGTGTGTTCAGAAGAACAGAGCATTTCTGAGTCCCCTTGAAATGATTTCAGTGCAAATAATTGTGTGGTGTCATGAGGTCCCCCCTGCTCCAACTCCACGGAGATCATGAGGTGGCACAGGAATCATGCTTTTCAGGGAGCAATACCAGATGAAGGAAGACCTATGAAACTTGAGAAGTGTCACATATAGCTTATGCTGCTCCGAGAATGTCCTAGAAATAAAAAACTGTGTGGTGTTGGAGGGTGTTCAGGAAGCTATATAGCAAAACAGCTGTAGAGCTGTTTTGGGTCCCTTTGCCTAAAAGAACAAAAAGGATCCTTCTTACTCCTAAAGTAGAGCAGAGAAGAGACTTTGCAAACTGGACACAACCCACCAAAAATTCAACAGTGGTTATTGTTGGGTCAGAGAATTATGGGTTTCTTTTTTTTTTTGCTTTATTTATGCTTTTTTAATGCTCTCAAATTTCTTATAACTAACATGAACTACTTTTACAAAATTTATTTTGGAGATTTTTTTCTGTTAAAATATCATATATTGTAAACAAGAGGAAAAGCAAGGAAAAAATTCCCCATAACTTTGCCACTTAGATAGCCTTATTGGCATTAATTTTTAATTGAGATATAATTGATGTACAATATTATATAAGTTGTAGGTGTACAATATAGTGATTCACAATTTTTAAAGGTTATACTCCACTTACAGCTATAAAATATTGGCTATATTTCCTGTGTAAAATATATCCTTGTAGTTTATTATATACCTAATAACTTGTATTATATACCTAATAATTTGTATCTCTTAATTCCTTACCCCTATATTGCCCCTACCCCCTTCCTTCTCCCCATTGGTAACCACTAGTTTGTTCTCTATATCTGATTCTGCTTCTTTTTTGTTTTATTCACTAGTTGCATTTTTTAGATTCCACATATAAGTGATATCATACAGTATTTGTCTTTCTCTATCTGACTTATTTCACTTAGCATAATACCCTCCAAATCCATCCATGTTGCTGGAAATGGCAAAATTTCCTTCTTTTTATTGCTGAGTAGTATTCCATACATATATATATATATATGTATGCCACATCTTCTTTATCCATTCGTATGTTGATAGACACTTAGGTTGCTTCCATATCTTGGCAATTGTAAATAATGCTGCTATGAACATTGAGGTGCATTTATTTTTTCAAATTAGTGTTTTTGTTTTTGTCAGATATATACCCATGAGTTGAATTGCTGGGTCATATGGTAATTCTATTTTTAGTTTTTTGAGAAACCTCCATACTGTTTCCCACAGCGGCTGCACCAATTTACATTCCCACCAACAATGTACAAGGGTTCTCTTTTCTCCACATCCTTGCCAGCCTGTGTTATTTCTGTTCTTTTTGATGATAGCCATTCTGACCAGTGTGAGGTTATACGTCATTATGGTTTTGATTTGCATTTCCCTGATGATTAGTGATGTTGAGCAGCTTTTCATGTGCCTATTGGCCATCTGCAGGTCCTCTGTGGAAAAATGTCTATTCAGTTTTTCTGCCCATTTTTTAATTGGACTTTTTTTTTTGATGTTGAGTTGTATGAGTTGTTTATATAGCTTTTTAAGTTTCATTAGGTCCCATTTGTTTATTTTTGCTTTTATTTTCTTTACTTTAGGAGACAGATCCAAAAAAATGCTGCTACAATTTATGTCAAAGAATGTTCTGCCTATGTTTTCCTCTAAAAGTTTTATAGTATCTGGTCTTACATTTAGGTCTTAAATCCATTTTGAGTTTATTTTTGTATATGGTGTTAGAGAATGTTCTACTTTCATTCTTTTACATGTGGTTGTCCAGTTTTCCCAGCACCTTGGCATTAATTTTTAGACATATAATTGAAAAATATTTAATTAGAAGTAAAATTCTCCTCATCCCTTCAATCAAAAGTCTCTTGTACTTCCTCCCCCACAAAAATGTGTTTATGTATATGCCAGTATATATCTATATGTGTCCTCATTTTATTCCTATAAGAGGGACCATATCATATATGTCTTAGATCTTGTCATATAGCATATAAATCTACTTTATTCTCTTTAACAACTTCACAGTATTCCTTTAGGGGTGTACCACACGTGTTTAATCAGTTGCTGAATATTTGGTAAACACTATTACTTTTATAATCAGAAAAACTTAATACCCATTTTTATGTATTTGCCAGACCTCAGCCTAGAGTAAACCAAAACCTCTCTGCTTATTATACAGACACAGGAGAAAAAAATTACTGTATGTGTGTGTATGTATGTATGTGTATTTGTGTGAACATGTTAGAGATGATTGTCTTGATCTATAATTTTACAGTATAAAATGTTAGAATGGCTGGAGGTAAGGTGGATAATGTCTCTTTGTGATTCTGGCTGAATTGTGGCCTCACATGCAAGTTGGCATACTTCTTGAGAGTTTTAATGCAGTCACTGATTACAGTATCTGAGATTTTACTGCATCCATTTGAGTTAAAACTGATTTTGTCTTCAAAATAAAAGCCTTCAAAAACAGAGAAAATAATTATTTTTCCCATGGCAGGAACTCTAAATTCCTTCATTTTATGTCCTAACGTAAAAAAGAAAACCACTAAGAAATCATTGAAAAGTTGATACAGAAATAAAACCCCTTTTGAATATTTGAGCTATGGAACTTTATTCTCCAAGTACCTGCTAATGTCCCAGGTACCTAAGACAGAGAGAACCAGATATAGAAAAGTAATTTATATCAAGACTTACTGTGATGCTAGTAATAAGGCAAGTGGGGCTTTCAAAACCATATTGCTACAGGTTAAAAAAATTACCCATGTGCTTTTGAATAGGAGGAAGAATTTTGTTTGTGGGCATTGGCATGATTGCTCTATGTAAAATGTGGAGATTGCACAACTCTAATATGGAAAAGTAAATGCACAAGCAAGCCATATTCTAACTATTCTAACCTTGAAAAATGTGGTTGCTTTTAATGACACGGTGCATCAAGGTCAAGGGAAGGTGCCCTCAGCAGATGGAAGACTTTCAAAGTGAAAAAGCTTCTTTACATTTAAAATGTATTGAGTTACATATGATTTCTAAGGAACACTTGGTTGTTCTAGTTATAACCATGGCTCATTTCCGTTATCATGTGTCAAGTAACTGACTTACCTCATATATTTCCCTGGTAGGTGTTTTCTGTGGAAAGGCAGGGAGAGAGAGAGATATTCCTCAATATCTTGTTATAAACCCACTAGGTGTCACTGCTTTCAGTGGGACTCTGGAAAGGAAACTGTCAGAGGACACATCTGTGCCTTGGCGAAAAACAGATTTCATGGCACCTTGACTTTTAACCTCTAATATACAGAGAAAACTGCTTAGGAGTCTTTCTCATGTTTAGTTGTACCTGTGATTCCCTTACTTTATTTTATTCTGAATTTTTTAAGATTGAGTTTTACAATATTTATATTTGAACCAAATTTTGTTCAGAAATAGTTCATTGACGCTATTCTTTAACATGTATCTCCCTTAACTTTTTAAATACACAGTAAAATTATTAAACGTGATTTAGTGTTTGGTAACACAGAATGCATTCAGAAGGCTTGATCTCACATCCTTTGTAAGGCTCTTTAGAGATGGGATGCCACATGCTTTCATGTCAGTGGTGTAAAAGTGATTTTCTTTTTTTTTTTCTTACCCTGCTTCCCATTCTGTGTTCTTTCTCTCTTCTTGCTCTTCCTTTCTCTCTTACAGTTTCATGAAAATTCATTTATCTGTGACATTTAAAGACTCTGTCTGAGAGGTGTCTGGAGCTGTGGCCAGCTGTGTACATCAACAGTTTCCTAGAATCTGGCACTCTGTCAGTATTGGGGGGCCTCGGTAACCACACTTAAATGTAGTGCCTGCCAGCCATCAAGCTCTTAGTGTCTCAGTAACGAGTCCAAATGAGTGGATATTAGCATGTCAGATCCTTTCACAACTGGCAACTCTTAGTAGACAGTATATGGGCATCTTGCATTCACCCTCTGCACTTTTCTGTTTGTCTGCTTCATTTATATGATGTCATTCCTTTCTATGTACAAAAATAGGAATCCCCAAGAAATACTATAATGAAACTGTAGTAAACAGCATCATTGCACAATCTTGATTTGGTGGGTTTTATAGACAGACAGTCCCCGACTTACAATGGTTCCACTTAACGATTTTTCGACTTTATGATGGTACGAAAGTGATATGTAGTCAGTAGAAATCTTACTTCGAATTTTGAATTTTGATCTTTTCCTGGTCTAAGGATATGTAGTGCAACACGCTCTGATGGTGGGCCGTGGCAACGAGCTGCAGCTCCCAATCACCCATGCAATCACGAGGGTGAACAACCGATACACTTACAACCATTCTGTACCCACACAACCATTCTGGTTTTCACTTTCAGTACAGTATTTAATAAATTATATGAGATATTCAACACTTTATTATAAAATAGGCTTTGCATTCAATGGTTTTGCCTAACAGTAGGCTGATGTGTTTTGAGCACGTTTAAGGTACATTAGGCTAAGCTGTGATGTTCAGTAGGTTAGGTGTATTAAATGCATTCTTTACTTAAGATATTTGCAACTTATGATGGGTTTATCAGGATGTAACCCTGTCATAAGTCAAGGAAGATCTGTATATAGCTATATACATAGGTAATACATTTTTATTATATTTTGGGTGTTTCTTTTTGCTTAGGTTATGATATTTGAACCAGAATTGTTGTCGCCATTTTATAGTAGAAATATATAGAGAGTTGTCCCTTAGTATCCATGGGAAACTGGTTCCAGGACTCCCACAAATACCAAACTTCATAGATCAAGTCTTGAACTTCACAATTCAAGTCTCATGTATAAAATGGCATCCATCAATATGGAAAACAGACTGTATGTTGGGACTTTCTAAGTAAGTCTTCCTAGATTATGTATGAACTTAGTGTGATAGAGATTTAGCTACATAATGAAGAAATATTAATGAGTTGGCAAGATAAGGTTGTTCTCTGAAACAAAAACTATTTACATTTGCAAATGTTTCTTAGTGTCCTCCCTACTATGCCAATGAAATGGCCCATTTATAAATTGAATCATGAAAGCATTATTATGTCAACTTTCCCATGAACTGCCCCATATAACAGCATATTGGCCTTTCATGGTTTGTAAGAGAGACCAACATTAAGACAACACTTCAGTTACTGCACTACAGCGTGCTCTCAACCCATGTGTAACCTTGTCCATATCGTGTAATGAAAATATACCAAGAATCTGAACTTTAACAAAAGGAAGAAGGAAGATGAGAGTATCTTGGAGATCTGCATCCAACCTAGAATAAGTATGGAAGAATTTCCCAAGCTTTAGGTCACGCTCAGGTCAAATAATCCAGGTTTCCAGATATCCAAGAGACTATCCTGGAACTCTTGATGCCCCTTGAGTGGGTCAGTAATGACCTTTTCCTTGGATCCATTGGACCAGCAATAACTCCTAAGTTGAATGAATTCGCCCAAGTTTCATGTCACTCACAGACATTTCCCAGTCTGGATTTTCAATTTAAGTCCCTAACATTTGAGCACTTGCTTTCATGTGGGCTGCCAGGATCTGCTATACACCATAGAAGATTTTAGGGTGGTTCTTGTTGGAACTGGGAAAAGAAATGCCTAATGAACTGCATTTATGCAGTTTCAATACAACAACTGAAGACAAACTTAGGACCTCTAGAGCCTTTAGTTATACTTCAGAAAGGGAAATACATATATTTATTTGCCTCATAATTATGAGTTATTTATAAAACTAAAAGTTCATTTTGACTCCAGATTTTATGTCATAATACAAAAGTCATCATTTTTAATTCAGTCACCATCATTGGTAGGAGAAAGGCTCCTTGAGAGTTTGCATCAAACTAGACAGCATGGATGAACAAAGTAATGTCACAAGGGCTCCCACCACCAGAAATAATTTGGCAATGTAAGGGCAAGCCTCAAATCCAAAAAAGAAAAAATGGGTGCAAGGATTGAGAGAATAGGAAAAAGGAAAGCATAGGTATACATGGATCTGTAACATGGCCTGCATCAAGGGATTTGGTATTTTTCTTTCTAATTCATTTACAATAGAATATAGTGACATGTAAAGCTTCTAATGAAGAAATAAACATGTCTATACTTAGCTCTGTTTTTGTGGTCCTAGAGAGGAGGAAACTTAACAACAAAAACAATATGCCGGGGCTTCCCTGGTGGCACAGTGGTTGAGAGTCCGCCTGCCGATGCAGGGGATGAGGGTTCGCGGCCCGGTGTGGGAAGATCCCACATGCCGTGGAGCGGCTGGGCCCGTGAGCTATGGCTGCTGAGCCTGCGCATCCGGAGCCTGTGCTCCGCAACGGGAGAGGCCACAACAGTGAGAGGCCCGCGTACCGCAAAAAAAAAAAAAAAAAAAAAAAACAATATGCCATATTAACCACAAGATTTTTATACCACCAAAACCTCATCTCAAATATACTAGAGGACATTTTCAGCACCTTTTACGGATGAATTAGAAAAGGTCTCTCTTCCTGTCAGTAAGACTCATCTGCTGGGCTAACAACTTACCCTCCTCTTGCTCTGAACTCAGAACTTTATGAGTATACATTATATCTGTCCTTTATTGTATACTATTTGTTTAATCTTAGACACTAATCCTTTCTGGGGCAGAACAAGAAACAGGAATGAAATGAGAACATAGGATCAGCCTGCAGAATTTATAGATAAGGAGGAATTTTGTTTTCTTTTGGATCATTTTAGACACACTTTGGAACTGTATTTGAAATTTGATGGGCTTTAATTTAACCATCTCTTTTCATTAATACTAAAACATTCTCTTGCCTAAAAGCAGGAAAGATTTGGATTCTTCTTCCTTAGAAATCCTAGCAACTTCTCCAGCTCTTTCTTCCCTGGTGTGTATTTTGTTTACTGATCACAGAGTGAAATGAGAGAAATAAGAACAGACAAAAGTGATGAGGGAGCATGTCTGATCCCACCTAAGCAGGGAAGGCACATATATTGACTCTTCTGCCTTGGCTACCCCTGACAAAAAAGAAATAGTTGCCTGACTGTATGGCTGATAATAAACAGAACACTTGATGGGGTTGTTTAAAAGGTCTATCTTTTATACATATACATATATCCATTCTTTTTTAGCTTATTTTCCCATATAGTTCATTACAGAGTATTGAGTATAGTCCCCTGTACTATACAGTAGTTCCTTATTAGTTATCTATTTTATATATAGTAGTGTGTATGTGTCAATCTCAATCTTCCAATTTATCCCCCTTCCCTTACCCCCTGGTAACCATAAGTTTATTTTCTTCACCTGTAACTCTATTTCTGTTTTGTAGATAAATTCATTGGTAGCCTTTCTTTTAGATTCCACATATAAGCAATACCATGTGATATTTGTCTTTCTGTGTCTGACTTACTTCACTCAGTATGATAATCTCTAGGTCCATCCATGTTGCTGCAAATGGAATTATATATGTTTTTTAGAGCTGAGTTATATTCCATTGTATATATGTACCACATCTTCTTTATCCATTCCCTTACTGATGGACATTTACTTTGCTCTACACCTTAAACTAACACAGCATTGTAAATCAACTGTACCCCGATAAAATTTTTTTAATAAAATCAAATCGCAATAGCAACCTAAGAATCAAAAAATAAAATATAAAACATTTTTTCAAAAATTTAAAAACAGGTCTATCTTAACATAGAGTAAAATCTACTGTTGTTATGGAGATGAGCTTTGTCGGTACCTCTGTGATACTTAGCGCTAGACACCACTCAATAGAGACCCACAACCTCCAACCCAAAGGCATCAGAGGTAAATGACCTATCTAGTTCCAGTTCTATGTTATATCCCAGTCACAAGGGTACCTTTATTCAGACCTCTGTCCTCCTCTATTTTGGGCCAATAAATTGCCATTTTATTTTTAGTTTATGAATGATTGAATGATTTCATAATGATTACTACTTCTGCCTTCCTAAAAAGACCATTTGCCAACTTTTTTTTTTTTTTTTTTTTTTTTTTTATGCGTTACGCGGGCCTCTCACTGTTGTGGCCTCTCCCGTTGCGGAGGACAGGCTCCGGACGCGCAGGCTCAGCGGCCATGGCTCACGGGCCCAGCCGCTCCGCGGCATGTGGGATCTTCCCAGACCGGGGCACGAACCCGTGTCCCCTGCATCGGCAGGCGGACTCTCAACCACTGCGCCACCAGGGAAGCCCCATTTGCCAACTTTTAACTCAAAAAGTACCCTAAGCAAGAGGTGTTACTAAAACCAAAGGATTGCTTTATAGTACTCATCTTGAGATCTACTTTGAAAAAGGGTGGGGGGAGGAATATGATACCAAATTTCTGACATACCTACACCAGAATGGGGGGCATTGCTTTTTTCTTCTTTTTGTTTTTAACATCTTTATTGTAGTATAATTGCTTTACAATGGTGTGTTAGTTTCTGCTTTATAACAAAGTGAATCAGTTATACGTATACATATGTTCCCATATCTCTTCCCTCTTGCATCCCCCTCCCTCCTACCCTCCCTATCCCAACCCTCTAGGTGGTCACAAAGCACCGAGCTGATCTCCCTGTGCTATGCGGCTGCTTCCCACTAGCTATCTATTTTACGTTTGGTAGTATATATATGTCCATGCCACTCTCTCGCTTTGTCACAGCTTACCCTTCCCCCTCCCCATATCCTCAAATCCATTCTCTAGTAGGTCTGTATCTTTATCCTGTCTTGCCCCTAGATTCTTCATGACCTTTTTTTTTCTTAGATTCCATATATATATGTGTGTGTGTGTGTGTGTGTGTGTGGTAGCATACAGTATTTGTTTTTCTCATTCTGACTTACTTCACTCTGTATGACAGACTCTAGGTCCATCCACCTCACTACAAATAACTCAATTTCGTTTCTTTTTATGGCTGAGTAATACTCCATTGTATATATGCACCACATCTTCTTTATCCATTCATCTTTAGATGGACACTTAGGTTGTTTCCATGTCCTGGCTATTGTAAATAGAGCTGCAATGAATATTTTGGTACATGACTCTTTTTGAATTATGGTTTTCTCAGGGTATATGCCCAGTAGTGGGATTGCTGAGTCATATGGTAGTTCTATTTTTAGTTTTTTAAGGAACCTCCATACTGTTCTCCATAGTGGCTATATCAATTTACATTCCCACCAACAGTGCAAGAGGGCTCCCTTTTCTCCACACCCTTTCCACCATTTATTGTTTGTAGGTTTTTTGATGATGGCCATTCTGACTGGTGGGAGATGATATCTCATTGTAGTTTTGATTTGCATTTCTCTAATGATTAATGATGTTGAGCATTCTTTCATGTGTTTGTTGGCAAACTGTATATCTTCTTTGGAAAAATGTCCATATAGGTCTTCTGCCCATTTTTGGATTCGGTTGTTTGTTTTTTTGATATTGAGCCGCATGAGCTGCTTGTAAATTTTGGAGATTAATCCTTTGTCAGTTGCTTCATTTGCAAATATTTTCTCCCATTCTGAGGGTTGTCTTTTGGTCTTGTTTATGGTTTCTTTTACTGTGCAAAAGCTTTGAGGTTTCATTAGGTCCCATTTGTTTATTTTTGTTTTTATTTCCATTTCTTCAGGAGGTGGGTCAAAAAGGATCTTGCTGTGATTTATGTCATAAAGTATTCTGCCTATGTTTTCCTCTAAGAGTTTGATAGTGTCTGGCCTTCCATTTAGGTCTTTAATTCATTTTAAGTTTACTTTTGTGTATGGTGTTAGGGAGTGCTCTAATTTCATTCTTTTACATGTAGCTGTCCAGTTTTCCCAGCACCACTTATTGAAGAGGCTGTCTTTTCTCCACTGTATATTCTTGCCTCCTTTATCAAAGATAAGGTGACCATATGTGCGTGGGTTTATCTCTGGGCTTTCTGTCCTGTTCCATTGATCTATATGTCTGTTTTTGTACCAGTACCATGGTGTCTTCATTACTGTAGCTTTGTAGTATAGTCTGAAGTCAGGGAGCCTGATTCCTCCAGCTCCATTTTTCTTTCTCAAGCTTGCTTTGGCTATTCGGGGTCTTCTGAATTTCCACACAAATTGTGAATTTTTTTGTTCTAGTTCTGTAAAAATTGCCAGTGGTAGTTTGATACGGATTGCATTGAACCTGTACATAGCTTTGGGTAGTAGAGTCATTTCCACAATGTTGATTCTTCCAATCCAAGAACATGGTATATCTCTCCATCTATTTGTATCATCTTTAATTTCTTTCATCAGTGTCTTATAATTTTCTGCATAAGGGTCTTTTGTCTCCTTAGGTAGGCTTATTCCTAGATATTTTATTCTTTTTGTTGCAGTGGTAAATGGGAGTGTTTTCTTAATTTCACTTTCAGGTTTTTCATCATTACTGTATAGGAATGCTAGAGATTTCTATGCATTAATTTTGTATCCTGCTACTTTACCAAATTTATTGATTAGCTCTAGTAGTTTTCTGGTAGCATCCTTAGGATTCTCTATGTATATTATCGTGTCATCTGCAAACAGTGACAGCTTTACTTCTTCTCTTCCGATTTGGATTCCTTTTATTTCATTTGCTTCTCTGATGGCTGTGACTAAAACTTCCAAAACTATGTTGAATAATAGTGGTGAGAGTGGGCAACCTTGTCTTGTTCCTGATCTTAGAGGAAATGGTTTCATTTTTTTACCATTAATAACAATGCTGGCTGTGGGTTTGTCATATATGGCCTTTATTATGTTGAGGTAAGTTCCCTCTATGCCTAGTTTCTGAAGTGTTTTTTTCATAAATCAGTATAGAATTTTGTCAAAAGCTTTTTCTGCATCTATTGAGATGATCATATGGTTTTTCTCCTTCAATTTGTTAATATGGTGTATCACATTGATTGATTTGCGTATATTGAAGAATCCTTGCATTCCTGGGGTAAACCCCACTTGATCATGGTGTATGATACTTTTAATGTGCTGTTGCATTCTGTTTGCTAGTATTTTGTTGCAGATTTTTGTATCTATGTTCATCAATGATATTGGCCTGTAGTTTTCTTTCTTTGTGACATCTTTGTCTCATTTTGATGTCAGGGTGATGGTGGCCTCGTAGAATGAGTTTGGGAGTGTTCCTCCCTCTGCTATATTTTGGAAGAGTTTGAGAAGGATAGGTGTTAGCTCTTCCCTAAATATTTGATAGAATTCCCCTGGGAAGCCATCTGGTCCTGGGCTTTTGTCTGTTGGAAGATTTTTAATATCAATTTCAGTGCTTGTGATTGGTCTGTTCATATTCTCTGTTTCTTTCTGCTTCAGTCTCAGAAGGTTGTGCATTTCTAAGAATTTGTCCACTTCTTCCAGGTTGTCCATTTTATTGGCATAGAGTTGCTTGTAGTAATCTATCATGATCGTTTGTATTTCTGCAGTGTCAGTTGTTACTTCTCCTTTTTCATTTCTAATTCTATTGATTTGAGTCTTCTCCCTTTTCTTCGTGATGAGTCTGGCTAATGGTTTATCAATTTTATCTTCTCAAAGAACCAGCTTTTAGTTTTATTGATCTTTGCTATCATTTCCTTCATTTCTTTTTCATTTATTTGTGATCTGATCTTTATGATTTCTTTCCTTCTTCTAACTTTGGGGGTTTTTTGTTCTTCTTTCTCTAATTGGTTTAGGTGTAAGGTTAGGTTGTTTATTTGAGATGTTGCTTGTTTCTTAAGGTAGGATTGTATTGCTATAAACTTCCCTCTTAGAACTGCTTTTGCTGCATCCCATAGGTTTTGGGTTGTTGTGTTTTCATTGTCATTTGTTTGTAGTTATTTTTCGATTTCCCCTTTGATTTCTTCAGTGATCTCTTTGTTATTAGGTAGTGTATTGTTTAGCATCTATCTGCTTGTATTTCATATCTCGTCTCATAGCATTGTGGTTGGAAAAGATATTTGATACGATTTCAATTTTCTTAAATTTACCAAGGCTTAATTTGTGACCCAAGATATGATCTATCCTGGAGAATGTTCCATGAGCACTTGAGAAGAATGTGTATTCTGTTGTTTTTGGATGGAATTTCCTATAAATATCAATTAAGTCCATCTTGTTTAATGTATCATTTAAAGCTTGTGTTTCCTTATTTATTTTCATTTTGGATGATCTGTCCATTGGTGAAAGTGGGGTTTTAAAGTCCCCTACTATGATTGTGTTACTGTTGATTTCCCCTTTTATGGCTTTTAGCATTTGCCTTATGTAATGAGGTGCTCCTATGTTGGGTGCATAAATATTTACAATTGTTATATCTTCTTCTTGGATCGATGCCTTGATCATCATGTAGTGTCCTTTGTCTCTTGTAATAGTCTTTATTTTAAAGTCTACTTTTTCTGATATGAGTATTGCTACTCCAGCTTTCTTTTGGTTTCCATTTGCATGGAATATCTTTTTCCATCCCCTCACTTTCAGTCTGTATGTGTCCCTAAGTCTGAAGTGGGTCTCTTGTAGGCAGCATCTATACGGGTCTTGTTTTTGTATCCATTCAGCCAGTCTATGTCTTTTGGTTGGACCATTTAATCCATTTACATTTAAGGTAGTTATCGATATTCACGTTCCTATTCCCGTTTTCTTAATTGTTTTGGGTTTGTTATTGTAGGTCTTTTCCTTCTCTTGTGTTTCCTGCCTAGAGAAGTTCCTTTAGCATTTGTTGTAAAGCTGCTTTGCTGGTGCTGAATTCTCTTAGCTTTTGCTTGTCTGTAAAGGTTTTAATTTCTCCATCAAATCTGAATGAGATCCTTGCTGGGTAGAGTAATCTTGGTTGTAGGATTTTCTCCTTCATCACTTTAAATATGTCCTGCCACTCCCTTCTGGCTTGCAGAGTTTCTGCTGAAAGATCAGCTGTTAACCTTATGGGGATTACCTTGTGTTTTATTTGCTGTTTTTCCCTTGCTGCTTTTAGTATTTTTTCTTTGTATTTAATTTTCGATAGTTTGATTAACATGTGTCTTGGCGTGTTTCTCCTTGCATTCATCCTGTATGGGACTCTCTGTGCTTCCTGGACTTGATTAACTATTTCCTTTCCCATATTAGGGAAGTTTTCAACTATAATCTCTTCAAATATTTTCTCAGTCCCTTTCTTTTTCTCTTCTTCTTCTGGGACCCCCATAATTCGAATGTTGGTGCGTTTAATGTTTTCCCAGAGGTCTCTGAGACTGTCCTCAGTTCTTTTCATTCTTTTTTCTTTATTCTGCTCTGCAGTAGTTATTTCCACTATTTTACCTGCCAGGTCACTTATCCGTTCTTCTGACTCAGTTATTCTGCTATTGATCCCTTCTACAGAATTTTTAATTTCATTTATTTTGTTGTTCATCATTGTTCGTTTGCTCTTTAGTTCTTCTAGGTCCTTGTTAAACATTTCTTGTATTTTCTCTATTCTATTTCCAAGATTTGGAATCATCTTTACTATCATTATTCCGAATTCTTTTTCAAGTAGACTGCCTATTTCCTCTTTATTTGTTAGGTCTGGTGGGTTTTTACCTCACTCCTTCATCCATCTCCTGTGTGTTTTTCTGTCTTCTCATTTTGCCTAACTTACTGTGTTTGGGGTCTCCTTTTCACAGGCTGCAGGTTCATAGTTCCCATTGTTTTTGGTGTCTGTCCCCAGTGGCTAAGGTTGGTTCAGTGGGTTGTGTAGGCTTCCTGGTGGAGGGGACTAGTGCCTGTGTTCTGGTGGATGAGGCTGGATCTTGTCTTTCTGGTGGGCAGGTCCATGTCTGGTGGTATGTTTTGGGGTATCTGTGGCCTTATTATGATTTTAGGCAGCCTCTCTGCTAATGGATGGGGTTGTGTTCCTGTCTTGCTAGTTGTTTGGCATAGGGTGTCCAGCACTTTAGCTTGCTGGTGGTCGTTGAGTGAAGCTGGATCTTGGTGTTGAGATGGAGATCTCTGGGAGATTTTCGCCATTTGGTATTACATGGAGCTGGGAGGTCTCTTGTGGATCAGTGTCCTGAAGTTGGCTCTCCCACCTCAGATGCACAGGCCTGACTCCTGGCTGTAGCACCAAGAACCTTTCATCCACATGGCTCAGAATAAAAGGGAGAAAAAATAGAAAGAAAGAAAGAAGATAAAATAAAATGAAGTAAAATAAAATAAAATTTATTAAAATAAAATTATTAAGAAAAAAATTTTAAAAAGTAAAAAATAAACGGACATAACCCTAGGACAAATGGTAAAAGCAAAGCTATACAGACAAAATCACACACAGAAGCATACACATACACACTCACAAAAAGAGAAAAAGGGAAAACAATATATATCTTTGCTCCCAAACTCCACCTCCTCAATTTGGGATGATTCGTTGTCTATTCATGTAATCCACAGACGCAGCATACATCAGGTTGATTGTGGTGATTTAATCCGCTGCTCCTGAGGTTGCTGGGAGAGATTTCCCTTTCTCTTCTTTGTTCGCACAGGTCCCAGGGTTCAGCTTTGGATTTGAACCCGCCTCCGTGTGTAGGTCACCTGAGGGCATCTGTTCATCACTCAGACAGGATGGAGTTGGAGCCGCTGATTCGGGGGCTCTGGCTCACTCAGGCCGGGGGAGAGGGAGGAGCACAGAGTGCGGGGAGAGCCTGCGGTGGCAGAGGCCTGCATGGCGAGCTGCACAGTCTCCCGGGAGGGGAGGTATGGATAGTGACCTGTGCTCGCATACAGGCTTCTTGGTGGCGGCAGCAGCAGCCTTACTGTCTCATGCCAGTCTCTGGGGTCCGCGCTGATAGCCACGGCTCGCGCCCGTCTCTGGAGCTCCTTTAAGCGGCGCTCTTAATCCCCTCTCCTCGCGCACCGGGAAACAAAGAGGGAAGAAAAAGTCTCTTGCCTCTTCAGCAGCTCCAGACATTTTCCCGGACTCCCTCCCGTCTAGCCATGGCGCACTAGCCCGAGCCGCCAACCCAGGTCCTCTCCCTGGGATCCGACCGAAGCCCAAGCCTCAGCTCCCAGCCCCTGCCCGCCCCAACGGGTGAGCAGACAAGCCTCTCGGGCTGGTGAGTGCTGGTTGACACCGATCCTCTGTGCTGGAATCTCTCTGCTTTGCCCTCCGCACCCCTGTTGCTGCGCTCTCCTCCGGGGCTCCGAAGCTTCCCCCCTCCACCACCCGCAGTCTCCGCCCACAAAGGGGTTTCCTAGTGTGTGGAAACCTTTCCTCCTTCACAGCTCCCTCCCACTGGTGCAGGTCCCGTCCCTATTCTTTTGTCTCTGTTTTTTTCTTTTTTCTTTTGCCCTACCCAGGTACGTGGGGAGTTTCTTGCCTTTTGGGAAGTCTGAGGTCTTCTGCCAGCATTCAGTAGGTGTTCTGTAGGAGCTGTTCCACATGTAGATGTATTTCTGATGTATTTGTGAAGAGGAAGGTGATCTCCGCATCTTACTCTTGCGCCGTCTTGAAGCTCCTCCTCCGAGGCCGTTGCTTTTGAAATAACTATATGCTCCTCCATAGTGAAATTCTTCTTTTATCCAATAATTATAAAGTATATAGTTTTCAGTTTCTACTCATGTAATAGTGGCTTGGAAGCTACCTGCTTAACTAGCAGTCAGGGACCCAGAGACCATTTATGTGCCCCAAAATAATGAATGTGGCATTATGTATGTGAGTCGCTTAGAATTGTATGTTGGGAGTGGAACAGATTGGGTATAAGAATAGATTATACTGGGCTTCCCTGGTGGCTCAGTGGTTAAGAATCTGCCTGCCAATGCAGGGGACTTGGGTTCGAGCCCTGGTCCAGGAAGATCCCACATGCTGCGGAGCAGCTAAGCCTGTGCATCACAACTACTGAGCCCACGTGCCTAGAGTCCATGCTCTGCAACAAGAGAAGTCACCGTAATGAGAAGCCAGTGCACCACAGCAAAGAGTAGGCCCCGCTCGCCACAACTAGATAAATCCCATGTGCAGCAAGGAAGACGCAACGCAGCCAAAAATAAATAAAATAAATTTATTTTAAAAAACAAAGAATAGATTATGCTGTTTAGAAACTATATGATATAGATTTTTATAGAATAAAATTCTGTAAAACAATATATGGGGCAAAATAGAGAATAGATTAGACAAAGTAATAGATTGGACTAAGTAATCTATTTTGGAGAAAATTTCTCTATAATTTTAGTAAATGAACTGCTTATTAACAGCATTATTATATTTATATTCAATGCAATTTGAAAATAAGGTCAGTATAGAAATTCAAATTCTTATATAAATGGTGCTCTGTGACATACAAAACAAACTTATGGTTACCAAAGGGGAAAGGGGGTAGGGGAGGGATAAATTAGGAATTTGAGATTAGCAGATACAAACTTTTATATATATAATAGATAAACAACAAGGTCCTACTGTATAGCACAGGGAACTATATTCAATATGCTGTAATAAACCACCATGGAAAAGAATATGAAAAAGAATATATATATATATATATATATATATATATATATATATATATATATATATATAACTGAATCACTTTGCTGTATACCAGAAACTAATACAACATTGTAAATCAATTATACTTCAATTTTAGAAAATGGTGCTCTGTGGCTGATCACCCAAGAAAGGTACAGTTCTGCTCTAGCTCACCTTTCTGGTTTGCGGGTGATGATACTTTTATATTTACCTTTACTGTCTCTTCTCTGCCAAAATGAAACTCACTATTTGGGAAACTGCACCATTTACAACCATTTTAATACTGCTATCTACAAGTTATAATCATGGAAATCTAACCTATGTGAAACAAAATATCCCAGGAAAGCCCTGGTAAAATTTATTTGGCAATCCTTTGACAATTCCAGGACTCTAGGTATTAACCAGCACAATGCCATGCTGTATAATACCTTGTCTTCTTTCTTGGTCCAATGAGAGCTCTGGTGAACTAAGGCAAAGCTAGAGTTATAATCTAACTCCACATAAATAGCAAAGCTTTCGATTTTGTCTCAAATGGCAAAAAACAAATAAGCAAACAAAACCAATTTCTAACCTGTTTATTTGGTGCCAAGCACTTCAGAATTCTCAGGAGTCAATATGGAGAAATGGAGAAATGGTATGCCATTCTGGATTCTGGTTTTTGATTACCTTGATTAACTAGACACCTGTTTTCCAATATTAACAAACCCAGTGTATTCTAAATTATTGGTGGCAGCATTTCAAAAATCTCAAAATAAAATGCATTTTAATATAAAAATTATATTTTAAGAAGGAGTAGTCAAGGAAAAGTGATGCAAATCACATGAACAACAGGGCACCAGAGATTCTAAACAGTTAGTTGTAAATCACTGTTTTATATGTTGAGGACAGGGAATGCATGCTTTCAAAGTACAGTGCTTTTATGCACAGTGTCCAAATAGCAGCAATTTGAGACATAGGTATAACCAACCACTTCAGAAAAAGGACAAATTTAAAATGAACACTCCCTAAAACAGAAAATCAACAGAATGTTGTTAAATAGAAGTTAATGTTAATATTCTCAGGAAGGAAAATAAACCTCACAAGTGGCAACTTGTCTCACTACTCTCTCATCGTTTATATCTGAATTCATATAGCCATGTTAGCTTGCACATCTTAATAGCTGCTAAACTAACACCACGTACCTGAATATGCATATCCCCATTGCTTCTTTTCTATGAGGTTGTCTTCTTTCTCTATAAGTTTGCCATATGTAAGGGAAGGCTTATAATTTTGTTTCTTTTAATCTTCTTGCAAGCCTTATATTTTCCATTATCCATGATTGTTTTGTAAATGTCACTGATGGACTGAAAATAAGGAATGGCTAGCTTTGTGGGCAAAATAGCATCTAGAAGTAGAGCATAGAAAGTAAATCAGGAGTGTGAAATGTAAAACTGAAATTTAAACATATCTGTAATAGTGGACTGTATAAGAAGCATGAAGAATATAGATATCTCTACCATTTCCTCTGAGCATGGATCAGACACTTAATCATGCTTGTTTGATATTCAGCTGAAATTGGATATGAACATTCTGGAGAGAAAGAGTTATTAAACCCCATCCCAGTAAAATTTAAATTCAAAGACATGGAAGCAACCTAAATGTCCATCAATGGATGAATGGATAAAGAAGATGTGGTACATATATACAATGGACTATTACTCAGCCATAAAAAAGAATGAAATAATGCCATTTGCAACAACATGGATGGATCTAGAGACTGTCATATGAATGAAGTCAGACAGAGAAAGACAAATATCATATGATATTGCTTATATGTGGTATCTAAAAAAAATGGTACAAATGAACTTATTTATAGAACAGAAATAGAGTCACAGATGTAGAAAACAAACTTATGGTTACCAAGGGGGAAAGCAGGGGGGAGGGATAAATTGGGAGATTTGGATTCACATATACACACTACTATATATAAAATAGATAATTAATAAGGACCTACTGTATATTAGCACAGGGAACTCAATACTCTGTGATGACCTATATGGGAAAAGAATCTAAGAAAGTGTGGATATATGTATATGTATAACTGATTCACTTTGCTGTACAGCAGAAACTAACACAACATTGTAAAGCAATTATACTTCAATAAAGATGTTAAAAAAACATTATAAATCAACTATACTACAATAAAAATTAATTTTAAAAAATAAAATAAAATTCTGAAAAAAAGTCTTTAAGGAAAAGTCAAACCATTGAATTTTTTCATCCTAACAGGAAAAAAAAAAAAAAAAGATTGAGATAGTGAGCTAAGATTGATTTTTAAGCAAGTATGGGAAGTAAGAAATGAGACTTTCTTTTCTTCACTGAGGCCCCATAGTGATGAAATAGGCTTACACTGCAACAGAAAATCTTTAGGTTTGATAATGAGGTAAGCTCTTGATAGTGAGGCTTCTAAACACTGAAAGGGAAGTTCTGGGTGTGTCTTCTCTGAAGCTTTTTAACCTAAACAGTATGGACTTACATCTTTATGGAATGGTTTAAATGTGTCAGGGTGAAGGGAAGCAATGACTTCTGTAGGTGATTCTCATTTTTCAGGACTTTCTTCTTCTCTGTCTTTTTAAAAACCACTGTTATTCAGAAGCAAACACTACTAAAAGCCACCAGGACTGCTAAATGTGGTTGGCCAAGGTGAAAGCAACAGAAGTGCCACCAATGTTTTAGTGGAGAATTCTCAGGAATCACACTATGTTACCCTTTGTTCCATATGATCACATATATGTAACTGTCACACTATATTACCATCATTGCCTATAATAATTGATTTACTACAAACTTGGAATTGTGGGTACAGCTGCTGAAAAAAATTACTTGTGAACAAAGAGATTAGAACATATTTTCAGTGTTCTGTAAAGAGGTAGAGTAGACTTTTAGTGGAAAAGTTAGCACATTTCACTCTGCCTGTTGCTCTCAATATTCAAAGTCAAACTCATTTCTATTAAACTTAAATCATTCCCCTCCCCTCCTAAGTATTTTTGCTTCATCTCCAAAAATATGAAGCCAACATGTGTTGGTGGAATTTGCTTATAGAAATAAGGGGAGAAGTCCACAGTAAACAAGTAGGGAAAAGTATATCCTCATTTAAAAATATATATACACCAAGCTCTTCCTACTTACGAAGTACTCTTCTAGGAACTAGAGGTACACAGATAAATGTGTCCATCACTAAAGAGTGCTCACAGACTGTTGGGAGAAGCAGACTTGGAAACAGGGAACTAAGGTGCGAAGAGATGGGTGTTGGAGTAAAGGTAGATGAAAAGTATTGTACAGATTTGCCTGGGACATTTCTGGGTTTTGCCTGTGGTCTTGGTATAATTATTTATAGGGTCCTTTCACCCTCAAAAAGTGTCCCCATTTGGACAGTAAACTGTGTGGTCACCCTATGAATAGCTATAGCTGTCAAGTCTGCCTGAGGTTGTCTAGCAAAACTTCCACAGAGTTGGACAGAAAATCAAAGAGATTAAGAATGCTTTGTCACACGTGTTATCTACATCCAAATGGAAATGAAAAAACTGGGTAGACTTACTGACTTTCATTCTTGCCAGGGTTGTCAGAGGGGTAGAATGGGAATTTAACTTATGTGTGGTGAGGGAAGAGGGACAAGGCAAGACAATCTAAACCCCTTGTTGGTATATGAAATGCATAAGAATTGTCACCAAATGAGCCATTAAACTATTAATTCCCTGAAGCTCTCAGGATTGAAAAGTGTGGTAAAAAAGAACGAGAAGCCATGATGGGGAATTTTAGAAAGACATGTTAAGGTTTAATATAAGGAAGAACATTTTGTACAAACAGAAGTGTCCTAGAGCAGGACTGGGTTGTCTATGAGGTTGAAAGCAACATTCCCCTTGTGGTATGCAGCAGAGGCTGAATGACTGCAACGAGCAAACTCAGACACCAGATCAAGACTCAGACCACGGGGTTTTAGGGTCCTTTACACACTGCCCTGGGATTTTATGATTCTGCATGATGCATGGTGTCTTTTTGAGTAACTTTTAAGTAAGAATCTTGTGCTTGGGGAAACCCCTAGAAGTAATTTTTTTTTTTAATTAGAAATATCATGAAACAAAAAGTTTGTGTAAGCTAAAACCTCTTGGGATCCACCCTGAGCACACACTAAAAAGAGACCCAGGAATCTCACTGAGCTCATTTTTTGCTACTCATGCAAGGAAAGCAGCCATTAGACATGTAATATTCAGAAGACATGCCTCACTCAGGCCTCCACCTCTTGGACACCTATCATTTTAAGATAGAACAGCTGCAAAGTCTTGCTTACCAGTTTGATTTGCATAGCTCTGAGTTGCATAGGAAGAACCTGTGGCAAAGCTATCATTAAAGAGAAACAAAGCAGAAGACTGAACAAAGGATACATTCTGTGCAAAGTTTGAAGTTTAGACTGTTTCAGTAATCCTTGTCGTGGTAAGAAAGATGTCTGCCCCTTCCCCCATCTAAAAACAATAGCAGACAAGTGACAAAAGAAGGCTCCCTGGAGGTAACATAGGAGCAAAGAGTAGGATGAACTAAAGGCTATACACATGAAGAGAGAGAAAGGAGTCGGCATGGACACAGGGAGAGACAGCCAAACACCCTGCATTCACGGCACAAAGATACATGATTAGGTTAGAATCCCTTTCACTTCTTCCCCAGTGTGTTAAAGCCAGAATAGGTCAGGCTGAGGCAAAAGGAACGACATCTTGATGAAGCTCAGCTTTCCCAGAGGCCTAAGAAGGATGGCAACACAGCTAGAGCCAGAATATTTTCACCAGGCCTTTTGTATCAAATTCTCAAATATCTACATTTTCAGATTAAAATGTTTCCCAGTAAACTAGAGAGAAAAGTCTTCTGAAGGCAGTGGAAGTGACTTCAGTTCTTCAGTGGTTAAGAGTATCAGGGCTTTGGATTAAGGGAAAATAGTTTCAAACCTTTGCTACTTACAGATTTATGGTAAAGTATTTAAATTTCTATAAGTTTTAGTCTCCACAGGTGAAAAATAATTGATAATACGCACACCATAGAGCTGTTATAAAGATTATGTTAGACATGTAAATTGTGTAATGCATGCAGTATCTGGCAAATGATGACTAACAATAAACTTTTTATTCAGCAGGGACAAATATACATTTCTGTAACATTCTCTAGTCACCATACCAAGCTCTGCCTCATTTTACATCATCACTTTCTGGCTGGTTCTTAACATTCCAGCCTCTGTTCCAGCTTTGACTTGCTTCCCTAGATATTGTGAGCATCTGTCTCCCTGCTTCAAAACTTCATGCTTCCATGTTCTTTACAAGGTATACCTCTTTAAGAGGTATACCTAGAATCATTTATAAATCCGGTACCAACAATGGACAAAAATTTTAAATCATAAAAAGAATACATGACTTTTAGGAAATATTGTTCGTGAGTTCTGAAGGCATTCTTCATGTTTTATAACATTGACCCTGAGACCATTCATGTCAGGCAAACAAGGAACAGGTATTATTATTTTGTATCCTCCTCCCAGGAGGTTAAAATGACTCACGAAAATTCACTCAGCAATCTCAGGTGAAGAATCCCATGAGACAGTCTTGAATTCTTGATACAAAATCTGCCATTTACTATGCAAAAGTCAGCCTAGGAAGGATGATCCCAAGTGTTAATTTTAGATTATGATATTACCTTTTACCACACACCTAAAATGTTTTCTGCATGGGCCTTTAATTACCCACAGAACACAGGGAGAAGGCCATGTAAATCCCCTTCTCAACAGTTAAAGCAGTCCTTGTCACCAAAACTATCATATGTTAGATCACATCAGTGTCTGTGACATAGGCCTTGGCTTCTCAGGATCTACTCATTAGAAGTGAGTTTATGTGCCTTAAAACATATGGCCTTGATATATGATCCCAGAGCAAAAGAGCAAGGTATTTCAAGCTGGCCACAATTTTATTGACTCTTACAGACTTACTTTGTAGTCATTCCAATAAACTAGATGAGAAATTTCTGATGCTCCAAGCTATCCAGTCCCCAGGACTCCATTTCATGATTCAGTCTGACTAAACAACACAAGAGTGCTTTTGTGTGACACTGTGACCACAGGGATAAATAATTGCTTAGTAATTCTCTTTGAGGCAGAAAATTCTAAACATGGAGAAACCATTTCCCCTTAATGGGAGCCAGAAATCCTGTAAGTGCTTGAAATGGCATTCACAAGTCTGAATGGTAAACAGATAAAAACAGGAGCGCACCAGTTGCACAAATGACTTGCTTGTCACAAACTTGTCATTGCAGTAATCTAACATTTCTTTCACAGAGCCCGGTGGAAAGTATGGAACAAACAGGCCCTGCTGACGTTTTGGCTCTGCTAAGCCTTCCTCTGAGCTAAAGCATCTGCAGCATCTTCCTGTTCTAGACCCTTTATCTGTTGAAGTTAGTTGATACTGTACATGTCAAAGAAATGTTTGACTATTGCATTAACAAATTGATGACAAGCAAGTTATTCCTGCAACTGAAATGCTTCTGCTTTTAGCAGGCTGCCATTTTGACCTTCATCTTATTATACAGAAGAACCCAAACAGAGCAGAGCACTGGGGACATAGCATATTGTTGCCCCAGGCTTGGGCCCACCTGTCTAGGCTTAGGTGCAGCGGTATAGTGAACACACCAGGCAGTTTCATCAAGTTTATGGGTGGGATTTTTCCGGTAAAACATAAATAGTATAAGCACATTGGACTGTCCCAAGGATTCCTGTTGCTAGGAAAAATGAGCCACATAGAAATTCATTTCCTCCTGCACCCTCTTCACCCCAAACACACACATGTGCGTACACAGGTCTGTATATACTTTATAAAATGTTAATACAGAAGCCCCCCCTTATTCACGGTTTCACCTTCGCTGGTTTCAGTTACCCACAGTCAACTGCAACATGAAAATAGTAAATGTAAAATTTCAGAAATAAACAGTTCATTCGTTTTAAATTGTGCACCGTTCTGAGTAGCATGATGGACTCTCACACCATTCCACCTGGGATGTGAATCATCCCTTTGTCCAGTGTATCCTACTGCATAGTCACTTAGTAGGAGTCAGTTAGTCACTTAGTAGGAGGCTCAGTTATCAGCTCCACTGAGTCGGCATTGCTTGTGTTCAAGTCACCCTATTTTACTTAGTAATGGCCCCAGAGCACAAGAGCAGTGATGCTGGCAAATCAGATATGCCAAAGAGAAGCTATAATGTGTTTCCTTTCATTGAAAAGGTGAAAGTTCTCAACTTATGAAAAAAAATCGTATGCTGAGGTTGCTAAGATCTCTGGTAAGAACAAATCTTCCATCCATGAAATTGTGGAGAAGGAAAAAGAAATTCATGCTAGTTTTGCTGTCGCACATCAAACTGCAATAGCTATGGCCACAGTGCGTGATAAGTGCTCAGTTAAGATGGAAAAGTCATTAAATTTGTACAAAAAGATTTTGAGACAGAGACCACATTCACATAACTTTTATTACAGTATATTGTTATATTTGTTCTATTTTATTATTAGTTGTTGTTAATCTCTTACTGTGTCTGGCTTATCATAGGTGTGTATGTATAGCAAAAAATATAGTGTATATGGAGTTTGGCACTATCCGTAGTTTCAGGCATCCACTGGGGTTCTTGGAATCTCTCTCCCTCAGATAAGGGCGGAATACTGTACCTGGAAGAGTTAATGAAAATTATGTACCAGTTTTACACAGTTTTTGCCAGTTCTTGGATTTCCTCCTATCCATAGCCTTTCCTCACCTCCTCCTCATTCAGCATGACATCTGGAGCAATCTAAACCTAATCAGAGCCACGCCCTTATCCCCTAGAAAATGAGGTACGTCCATCAGCCTCCTCACAGAAACCTGGGACAGCCCTTTCTCAGAAACCACCAGTTCATCTCCAACCTCAGCAGCCAGTAGGGAGTGCTCATACACTGCAACTTCAGACTCTCGCCTTCCTGTTTGAGGAGCCCTCCGCTCCCAGGGGGACCCACCCTTGGTGTTTCCTGAGTGTGCGTCTGGTGGGTCCCAGGCTTATCAGCATATACACCAGAGCTGGAGCCTGTAACAGGAGCCTTGCCTATTGCCTCCAAGCATTCTGCCTCTGCTGGTGTCTTAGGCGGATCAGCACTTGGAACAATGGAGCTTTCGCCCCCAAAGACTTTGGCCTTTTCATAAAGCTGAGCTTCTCTTATTCACCAAGGTGTCAGGTGCCCTGAATTCTTTTCAGACCCTTGGTTAAGGGTGCATTGATAGTGTCTTATCTGGTTTAAATATTGACAGAAAAACTTGCATTCTCAGACTTATTTTCTTTCTGGCGCCCCAGGTGCTTTCATTTTTAAAAGTCTTGTGTAAAAATGATGATCATTGTTCAGCCATGAGAACTGAAATTTCTTGCCAAAGTAGTGACGGGGCTTAACTTTCTTCTAGATTTGGCAAATGTATCACAGTACTGTCTCCCAGATGAAATGTTTTACTCCCATCCCAAGTATCTCAGGCTGTAATCTATACCGCAGCTTTGTTACCTCAGAAGACAGGTGGGAAAGGTGTGTGACGAGGGTCCTGGTTTGCACAGTTAAGGATATTGCCCCTGGAAAAGGAAGTGGAGGGAGTTTGAGGTGGCAGTGATATCTTCTGTCAAAGAAAGCATGTAAATGAACCATTTGAATTTTAAATGGAATTTTAGTGACTTTTTTCTTCCTTCTTAAAGTTCCTAATATAATTTCTATAATGATTT
Source organism: Phocoena phocoena (assembly GCF_963924675.1). Taxonomy (NCBI): domain Eukaryota; kingdom Metazoa; phylum Chordata; class Mammalia; order Artiodactyla; family Phocoenidae; genus Phocoena; species Phocoena phocoena. The sequence goes on from NC_089222.1 coordinate 85,461,080, forward strand.
TCTGTTTTCTTTCTTAATAGAATGTAAATGGCAAAGAAATGATATGCTATTTTTGATTCAGGAAAAAATAAAAGTCTTTTTTTATGGGAACTCTCTTTTTAAATACACGTTAGGGAATAGATAATAACAAAAAAACAATGTTCTCTCTTCCTATTCAGAGGGATAGATGATTAGTGTATGTGCTTTTCATATATATTTACTTATTTGATTGTCTATTTTAAGAAAGGAAGGAAGTAAAGAAAAACTCATGCTGGAGTAATTTCATTAGATTCATAGAATGGTGGGGCTGGAAAGGAGCTTGATGAGAGGGCTCTGTCTTTGTGTCACACTCCCACTTTACAGATGTGGACACTGAGACCCAAACATCTCAGTTATAACAGGAACAAAGGTACACAACAAAATTGTGGCAGAGCTAGGCCTAAATCGAGGTCTAACTTTCAATTCAGGCAATATTCTCTCAGAAATTACATTATTTTTTTAAAACTTTCTTTTAAACAAAGAGTAATTTACATCGATGTGCTTAAATCTAATAGGACATTTGCTTTTGGAAAAACTAGGTCTACGAATTGGCTAAGCCAATTCAGGGACATACATTTGAACAGTATGGAGACATTTCTTTCCAAGCTGTATTTTATCTGAGTCATATAAGGAACTATTATAATTTCAATTATTTCTTTTCTCCTACAAGATTTCAAAGAAACACTTCTCCATTCCTATTTCGGCACCTGAAAACATGTATTTTTTAATGGGTCTATAATTATTCCTTTAATAAATATTCAAGTAGGTCATATTCTAACATTTTTGGAGATAAAAAGTCTTTTATCAGATTAAAAGAAATCTGTTTTTATCCCCACTTTTAGCCACGTTTGAGTTGGTCTTCGTAATCGTCAGTTTCAACAAAACATTAAGTTAAAACATCAATGTTTTTGTTTGTTTTGGTTCTTTCAGCTTAACACAAGGGAAAAAATTACAAAATGCATTTACCTTTTTGCAGCTATGATAATTATATACTCTATTTTTCACTTATGCAAAATTTATTTTAGAGGGTTTTCTTTTTGTTTCATTTCTCTATTTTCGCATTTTCCAAACATCTGTACCATGGCTGGTGGCGAGAGTAGCAGTGGCTGGCACTTTTCCTCCACGTTTTGAGCGAAAGAGAATTGGCTGGAATAAAACCTTGCTTTCCATATGGTTGACTTGAAATACTACATTGAAAAGGTATCGTCTCTTTTTCTTTTCTGAAACCAGAGGTGAAGCCCAGAAACAAATAGCAATATTGATGCCAAACCACCTGTTGATTCACATCAAAAAAATCCTTGGCAATGCATCCCGTACTTCATCAGTTGAAAAACCTAAATGGATGAATGATCTTTGTGCATTAGTAGCATCGTATCAACAGTACATACTGCTGGTCGTTCACTTAAGAAAGCCTAGATTCTACACATAGTCAAGAAATGAATTGAAAGTTTTGCTTTTGATCGCTTTGTTAGTATGTTTGGCTGTGAAGTGTTTATTGATTCCTGGAATAGTTGGACCTAGTGTCAGGGACAGTGAAGAGGAGAAGATGACACTAGTGCTTTCTTTTACCTTGATTAATTCTAGTTAGGAAAAGCAGTAGTCTTTGTCTTATCAATTTTTTAATGTAAAATATTTCAAGCATATAAAAGTATAAAGAATAATGTGAACATACAAGAATCCAGCACCCAAGTTAAGCAAACCTCAATCAATGTGGAAAATTTTTTTCCCAACCTGTTTTCTATCATATGTTATTCTAAATTATATATGGTGAAGTACACAGATTAAGTGTATAGCTTGATGAGCTTTTATGTAAGTATACATCCATGCGACAATATTCAATCCAAGATATATAAAACATTCACAACACCTAGGAAGAATCCCTCATGCCCCCTTATAGGCGATATCCTCCAAAACTTTAACAAAACGTTAAAAACAAGCAAAACTCTTCTGATCTCTGTCATCATGAATTAGCTTTATATAAGCCATGTATTATGACTTACATAAAATGCATTCTACTGTATGTATCACTAAAATCTGAGTCTCTAATTGTTAGACATTATTTCCAGTATTTCCCAATCACCACCAAAATTGCAGTTAACATTTTTGTACGTGTTTGTACACAGAGGAGGAAATGCTAAACTGTAAGAAATAATGCATTTTGAAATTTTTATTATATATATATATTTTTAAATTTAACTTTACTAACTTTACTAAGAACTATAAAATTTCTCTCTTTAAAATGATAGTACCAATTTACATTCTCATTAGCAATCTATGAGATCTCCACATGCTTCACAACATTTTGGAATGACCAAAGTTTTTACATTTTTGTCAGACTGAGGGGGATTGAATAATATATTGTTTAAAATTTTTTACACTTTTTTACACTGGGGTTTCCTCATGTGTGTTGCCTATTTGTATATTCACCCATGTTTTTATTGGGGTATTTGTTTTGCTATTGTTGTTTTGGACAGCTTTTGGTTTTGGTTTTGGTAGTGGTTGTAATATTCTGGATTCTCATCCTTTGGGTCATGTAGATTGCAAATGTCCTTTCCCAATTTTCAGTTTCTCTTTTAACTGTGTCTGTAGTAGCATTTATTTTTAAGAGTTTCTAATTTTAATGCAGTTAAATTTATTGATATTTTCCTTTATGGTTTGTGCTCTTATATCATTTTAAAAAATCCTTCCATATGACAAGATCCTTAAGAAACCTTCCTATATTTTCTTCTAACAGTTTTGCCTTTTACATTTAGATCTCTAATCTTCTTGGCATTTATTTTTGTATATGGTATCTTACATGCATCATATTTTATTCTTTTTCCATGTGGATAACCCAATTATCCCAGCACCATTTAGCAAATTATTCATCCTTACCCCCTAATTTGTAATGCCATCTTTCGCCTACATCAAATCTGTTTATTAGGATCTTTATCCAGTGGACTGTTTCTCTATTCTTGTGCTAACACAGAAGTACCTTAATTACCATAGCTTTATAATATTCTTGTTATCTGGTAAGGTAAATCTCGCTACATTGTTCTTTAAGTTCTCTTGGCTCTTCTTGGCCTTTTGCTATTCAATATGAATTTTAGGGTTAGTCAGTCAAGTTTGGCAAAAGCCCTGCTGAATTTTGTTTGTATTTACATTAACTTTAGAGAATAATCTGGAGGAGAATGGATATTCTTATAACCCTGTGTCTTTCTGACATTAAGACTATATTCCTCTACTTAATCAGCTCTTCCTTCAAGTTCTTTAATAATGTTTTATAATTTTCACCATAAAGGTCTCGCTTGAACCTGTTTTGTTAGAGTTCCTCTCATGTAACTTAGTTTTCATGATATTATGTATAGAATCTGTTTTCCACTGTATTGTTTATTGGTTATTATTGGTGTATACTCAGCAACTTTGCTGAACTCTCTTATTAGTTCCACTGGCTAAACTGAAATTCTCTTAGGTTTTCTACATAGACATGTATATCATCAGTAAATAATTCCAACTTGTCTCTTAACTTTCAATTCTTAAATGTTTAATTTCTTTTTCCTGTCATATTGCATTACTGATACCTCTATATAGCATGGAGTAGAAGCAGTGATATTCGGAATGCTCTGTTTCTTTCTTTAATGGAAATGCTTTGGAAATGTGGTATTTGCTTAGGATTTTGATAAATCAAAATTATTGTAAGAAATTTTCCGTCATCTATTTAAAGTTTGCTAAACATTTTTAATCAAGAATACTAGTTGAAGTTTGTATAATGCATTTTCTGCATCAATAATATGATTAAAATTTCCCATTAATATGTTAATATTTTATGTGATATTAATACAGTTCTTGATAGTAAACACTTCTTACATTCCTGCAAAAAACTTTACTTGGTCCTGTTGTGTTTTTTAAATCCACTCTTGACTTGAATTTGCTGATAGTTTAATAGTATGTTTGCATGGGGAGATTAGTCTTTAATTTTCTTAAAACTGTTGTTGCAGAGTTTTGGTGTCATGGTAATACTAACCTCATAAAATAAGTTGAGCAACATTTCTTTCTTATTTTTTTTTTTCTATTTCTGAAATAGTTTTTATATTATACAGATTACCTATTCTGAAGACTTGGTTAAATTTGCCTCTAAAATCATCTGGACCCATTATTTTCAGTTAGTAGGGGGTAGGTAGTGTAGGGTGGACTTTTGATTATCATCAGTTCCTTTTCTTCCATGGCTATTGGTTTATTCAAGGGTTATATTTCTTCTTAAGTCAATTTTAAGAAGTTGTTTTTGGAAAATATACAATTAACAGTTAATCTACACTTTTAAATTTATTTGCACAAAGCTGTTCATAAAGTCTTATGATTTTTAATTTTATCTTTAATTATGCCCCCTTCTTATTCCTAATATTATTTATGCTAGCCTGTTCTCTTCTCTTATAGCTGTCAGACATTTTTCTGTTGCATTAGCTCTTTTCAAAAGTTGGCTTTTGATTTTGCTTATCTATTTTATTGTGTCTTTGTATTCTATATCATTACTTTCTGCTTTTGTCAACATTATTTTTTTCACTCTACTTTATTATTTAGATAATTTTTTCTAGATTCCTGAGTTGAACTGTTACTCATTTAATTTTAATACTTCTTATTGTTTTTCAAAATAAATTGGTCTCTAAATTCTCATTCAAGTTTCTCATTAGCTGCATAGCATGTGTTGATGTGTAGTTTTGTTCAATTTTAAATATTTTGTAATATCTCTTTTGATTTATTTTTAACCCTTAAGTTATTTAGAAGTGTATGTTTCTATGGACTTCCCTGGTGGTCCAGTGATTAAGACTCTGTTCTTCCACTGCAGGGGGTGTGGATTCGATCCCTGGTAGGGGAACTAAGATCCTGCATGCCGCTCAGTGGGGCCAAAAATAAAAAAAGTGTACATTTCTAGGGCTTCCCTGGTGGCACAGTGGTTGAGAGTCCGCCTGCCGATGCAGGGGATGGGGGTTCGTGCCCCGGTCCGGGAAGATCCCACATGCCGCGGAGCGGCTGGGCCCGTGAACCATGGCCGCTGAGCCTGCGCGTCCGGAGCCTGTGCTCCGCAACGGGAGAGGCCACAGCAGTGAGAGGCCCGCGTACCGAAAAAAAAAAAAAAAAGTGTACATTTCTATTTTCTAAACATATATTTCCTCTATTTTTATTACTGATTCTAAATTTAATTGCACTATAATAACATGTGTTTCATATAACTTTGATTCAAAAAAATGTTTTAAAAATTCTTTTTAGTATATGGATTTTACTGCTGGGCTTGAAGTCCATAGGTGGCTTATCTTTTCCTTTAGTGCTCATACTAAAAGTTTTATATGTATACATAACTACATATTTTTCTAATAAAAAATAAAATCCACTTCTTAGTATTTCTGGCTTTGTCCTTAATGTAAAAAAAAAAAATGTGTCTAGCATGTTTTATCTACTTCTTAACTATCATTCTCATTATTGTAATTGTTGAATAGAGTTTTAGTTTTACTTATTTGTTTTAAACATGTCCAAAAATAATTATCATTTATTTTTATAATCAACACTTTATTGTATTTACTCATAGTTTTAGTTAATACTATGCACACCATTATTTGTGGATTCTATAGCTTCCTTTCTGGATTTACTTTCCTTCTTGTTGAATTACATCTCTCTGTAATTCTCTAGGGAGGACCCTGGGTAGTACACTCTTTATGTATACCTAAAAATGTCTTTATTTTATCTTTTACCTTAAATAACAATTTAATTGGGTGTTTTTGCTCAGCATTTGAAGATATTACTCAATCATATCTTAGACTATTGTTCTGTCAACTATCATTACTTAAGAAAAGTCTGCTATCGATCTATTTTTCATCTCTTTTTAAGTACTCTGCCTTTTCCCTCTGGTAACTTATTAGAGTTTTTCTGTATCCTTAATATCTTATAGTTTCTCTGAAATGTGTTTAGATGTGAATTTATTTTAAATTATCAGTCATGAACTAAGGATATATTTTCTAATCTCAAGACTCTAATTCTGGAAAATTCTCAGCTATTTCTTTTCTTTTATTGTATATTGTCATTACCTTCATTTTATCCTTCTGGGATTTTTATAGCTACATTTTGGTGTTTCCCAGTCAATTTACCATATCTCAACCGCTTTTTCATTTTCTAAAAGCATATTTTACTTTCTGTGATTTTTTTTTTTCTGAGTGAATTCCTTAATATCACTTTCCAACTCACTTAATCTTCTCCTTGAAACTGCCCAATCTTAAATTATCCCATCTATTGCATTTTTATGACAGTGAACATTTTTTTTCATTTTTAAGATTTCTGATTGATTTTTATTCATCTATTCTTATCTTGTCTATTTTTATTTAATAATTTCTTGTTCTTTTTACAGGTATGATTCTTTTAGTTATCTCTGAACATTGCAAATCTACTCATTTTGAGGTCATTGTCAGACAGTTCTATAAAATCAAATTTATCTGGAGTGAATGTTCCAATTATTAATTTTGTGGTTGTTTTGCATTCCTATACACTAACAATGAAAGATCAGAAAGAGAAATTAAGGAAACAATCCCATTTACCATCTCATCAAAAAGAATAAAATACCTAGGAATAAACCTACCTTGCTATGTTTTAGAATTTTGTTTTGCAGGTTGATGTGGGTCATAAGGCTGTTTTGTCTTGCCTGTTGGTAAGCTCCCTCTCTCTCTCTCTTTTAATTTTTTCATACCTCCCTGACTAATGGTTTTCCAGTTGCCCCTATCTGCATTCCTGGCTTAATAGTCCTAATCCAAATCTTACAAAGGTGTCCTTTCAGCTTACCTTTAGGAATATTTGATCTCAAGGCTGAGGCTGTATCTTCATCCTTCCACCTTTCAGTGCCTTCAGCTCTATATAAGCTATTGCCCCAGGCAGCAGTTGGTCATACTTTGTGTAGACTCTTGTTGAAGTAGTAAGGCAGACTTAGATCCACCATTTCATATAGAAACTTTTTGGCCCCATTACTTCAAAGACCTAGACTCCCAGCCACCTCTATGTGCTTATGGATCCAGATTTCAGTAGGTTTATGGCTTCAGCCCTCCTCACCGCTTTTTTCTTTGCAGAAAGGATTACTTTCTTTTAAGTCTCACTCTGCCTCTTTAGTTTTATTCATTTTATATTGTATCAGTTTTTTCAGTTATCAGTATATCTTGAACAACACTCCTTTGATTTTTACCTCTCTTTCATTTAGATACATCATTTTAAAACAAATATTATAAATAATAGTTATTATTATTGAATGTTTAATGGTGCTGGGCACTGAACTTTATAGATACTATTTTATTCAATTCTCTCTATAATCAGTTATTTTTATTTACATTTAATAAACTAGGAAATTGATATAAACAAGCTAAATAAATGTTCTCTTAGGAAAGAGGTTATGACTAGTAAATGGCAGAAGTAATATTTGAGCTCAGTTTTCTCCACTACCAAAACTAGTATTCTTAAACTACTACCCTATGTTTAGATTTTATGGGTTTTTTAAGCCTATGTTATAGTGTTTATTTTAATAATAAACTAATTAACTTAATATTTATTGTTGTAAAAACTATATCTGGTACTATCTCAGAAACTTTATTTACTACTTTCTATGTTTTTCTGCATCCTTGGCCCTCTCTCTCTCTCTTTTTCTCTTTTGGTATATGACTATATTATTTGTTATCAATCTAGCAATTTGGGAGGTTTTTGTTTGTTTGTTTGTTTTGTTTTTTGTTTTTGCGGTACGCAGGCCTCTCACTGTCGTGGCCTCTCCCATTGCGGAGCACAGGCTCCGGACGCGCAGGCTCAGTGGCCATGGCTCACGGGCCCAGCCGCTCCGCGGCATGTGGGACCTTCCCAGACCGGGGCACAAACCCGTGTCCCCTGCATCGGCAGGTGGCCTCTCAACCACTGCGCCACCAGGGAAGCCCAATTTGGGAGTTTTAAAGCACAGTTTATTCTTCTAGTAATGATTACTGTTATTTAAAAAAAATATTTAGACCTATTTTTTAAAATTATCAACATTAATGAAATTGTATGCTGTATAAAATGAGAAATTTAGGAGGCTGCTCCTTCAATCCTCTCCTCCTACCCACTTTCTCAGTTTTTGTAATAATGCATTAGTCAGGTATAGATTACTATGCATCTCTATGATACAGCTGTGGAGAGGATAATCACAAAAAGCTGGATCATTTATTTTGGTAATAGCTTCTAGCACAAAGTAGGTGCTTAATAAATGTTTGTTGAGTATGAAATGAATAGACCTATTTTGTGTGCACACACATGCACACAGAGAAAGAAAACATAGCTAAGATCTCTTTAGTCTCCCTCTACTGCTGAATGACCCACCTATTCATTTAAACCTTGGATTCTGTAACTGTGGCACTGCTATATGATTTAATAAACACTCTTTCTGTCAGTACTTTTGTTGGGCAAACACATGCTTTGTGAATCAACGCCTTACAGTCAATGAACGCCTATCCAAGTTAGTTCAATTCATAGCTATTCCCATATTGGCCCCTTGTGCCCTACCCTATCCCTATAAATAATTAGTATATTTGGTAACTCCCAGTCTCACAGCCCATTTTCTTACAAAATAGTTCATGTTGTTTACTATTTAAATAGAGGAATTTTGAAATAGTTCTTTTTTAAGGGTAGTTCTTAAAATCCCCAATTATTGTTAAAGGAAATTCTTTATAGAAATTGCTAGGCAAATTGGATTTTCCATTGAATACCACTAGATCTTACTAAGAAACTTAATGATGATCTGCAACATGGTAGAATAAAAATACCGTGCTTCTATTGTAGCAAAGCAGATTAAATAAAACAATGTAGATTAACAAGAAGAAAACAAACTAGCATAAACTGGGTCATTTGCTGATGTGCAAATTTTATGAAAATTGTAAAGACACTTTGATCAATTTATAAGTACATATTATTCATGTTTATAAGAACACTCAAGCCTTCTATGTGACATGATTTTAACAATCTTTTATACATAAGATCAGTCTGAAATTAAATGGTTTTCCTAGCTGTTTCTATTCTTTAAATGATTTTTTATCATTCCCTATTTAAAAGGCATTGAACTGGGAATCAGGAGACTTGATTTCTAGTCCCAGTTCTATCATTTAACTAGCTCTATGACTTTGGGTAATTTGTTGAACTCTTTGAGTCAGTTTCTTCATTTATAAATGTAAAGAGTTGGGTTTGATGCTCTGTAAATCCCCTTCCAGTGCTCATGTCTAGTATCAATATCATGTGTGTGTCTCTCTCTATTGTATATAAATACTCACATATAAAAACTCATATTTAAAAACTTAACTGCATGTAAGTTCCATACATCAATATCCTAAGTTAATCAACAGAATTCATAAGGAGATATCCAAGAAAGGGATTAATTTTCCCCTGAATAAAGCAGTTGAATTTAGCCAATAGATAAATAACTGGGAGTTACTGTAGGTTCTTGATCAGGACTGACATGACAAAGGCAGTATTTTCAAAATACTGTTAGGCAGTAGTGTAGAGAATGGATAAGAATGGAAGAAATTTGAACTACAGACCAGGCAGACATTATGCCAAGGTTCAGGATTAGGTAAAGAGAGTCTGGAGTAGAGTGATACTCTAGAGATGAAGTGGAAGCAAAAGATATGAAGGTACTGAGATGTATATTTGTTCAAAAAAATCTAAAAAGATTATAAAAAGAAAAATTTTGAAAGAGGGAATACAAACGTCTGATAAACATATGAAAAAGTATTTCAACTCACTAACACCCAAAGACATTATTTATAAAAGTAATAATCTTCAATGCTGATAAATGTGCAGTAAAACTGTCATTCATATAATAGTGATAAAGGGGCATGTGTTGACACGAAATTCTGCAAAGTAATATGGCATTACATTATCAAGAACCTTTCTTTAAAAATGTGTCTTCTGGCCCAGTCATTTAATTTTTAGGAATCTATCTATAGGAAGCAGAAACTCAGACAAAGATTTGTATACAAAGACTTGTTCATCACAATGCCATTTATAAAAGTGAAAGAAGAGAAGATCTTAAATATTTAATCAAAGAAATTATTAAGCAAATTATGGGACATACATATATTATTATATAATAATTATTAACTACATAGTTATTAAAGATATTTTAAGTAATTATTTTACTAGGAAATGTTCATAAAACATTGTAACTGAAAATACCTGATCCAAAAGAAACTTGTATACCTAACATGATCCCAAAATGATCCCAAATTAGAAAAATGAATGTAACCAAAAATGTATTTGGTTACAATCAAAGGAAATACATTAGAATATGAATAGTACTAGTACCTCTGTATGATGGAATTAAGTGATATTTTATTTCTTCTTTTTCTTAAACTTTCTAAATATTCTAAAAATACTCCAATGATTAGAAAAGTAAAATTTTTAAGCAAACAGCAAATAATCTAAGTAAAAATAATTCCAACTCTGATACTAATTCAGCTTAAAAAAAGAATGCATGTCTACTATTTATCACTTCATAAAGGGATTAAAATGTTTTGCTTTTCCAATTTATTAAGCTTTTGGCGTATTTGAGATATCAATTTTTAGAATCTTAATCACATTAAATATGATATATATTTTCTGAATCATATCATATAGTTTCTATTGCCCAGTGTTTCCCAGAATTTCTTTCTCTTTTTTAGATACTTGTACATTTGCCTTAGATTATCAGCCTGCACTTTGACATCGCAGAACCTCATTTGTTTTAGTCCATCAATCAGCTCTGACATTAATATGCTCAGACCACTTTTACATGTATATGAGATTATCACAAGGGAAGAAATCTAGAGCACTCTTTATGTTTTCAATTGTTTTTAACTCCTAAATTTCTCATATTGTAAAAATTTCATAATCCAATAATAGCATTTTCAGTAATTGAAACAGATGAAAATGAAGTAAAGGACACAGCCAATGTCTCTATAGAGTCACTTTTACTGGGTGGCATGAGCTACTACTGATAACATTTATCAGGCACCCATCTCAAGGGGAGAATCTCGGCTGCTCTGTGTAAGAATGAATAAACATAACAACTAACTTGGCTCTGTACCCAGAATTTAGTCAAAAAAGAAACCCAGTTGGATGCCAGAAAGAATGAACCACATAAAGTTTTATCGGCCCAAAATACACAAGTAACTTAGTCTGCCCTTTTTCTAACAAAACTGTATAAGTAAAAATGTAATCTTAAAAAATCTGGATTCCTTACACTGGCCAATGGCATAGAGCTGGAGTAACTAAAAATTTCCAGACCGCACCCTTTTTCCTTTCTGCCAGGAGAATGACCACTCGCTCTCCAGCTCAGGCCTCCACTGACTACAAGTTAACCCAGAACCAGTTGTACACAAGCTCATCTCTTTTACTGAACTGTAAGTCTAACGAAGGCAGAGGCCTTGTCCTATTGCCTCAGGTTCTGGCAAAGTGCATAATTGTTGAATGAACTAATGAAAGATCAGCAACTTCGTTTAGATGATTTTAGTAACTATACGAATAACCTAAGGGAAGAGTTACTTGGATACAAATGCTCACACCCTATGTATAGGTTATTATACATTAACCTATGATTGGTTAATTATATAACCAATTTTACTAGTATTTAGGTAAGTTCCTTTACAATGATGTTATCACCAAATCATGAACATCTTTGGGAGTAAACATCTTTCAAGAACATATTTTTCCACAAGAGTTAAAGAGTTAAAGCTTAAGAGCTCTTCCAATAATTAATGTGACACTCACAACAAGTTACTACATCTCTCTGAATCTCAATTTCCTCATCTGAAACATGGGAATAGTAATCATACTTAACTCATAATCCTTGTTGTGGGGGTCCGATTAGATCTTGCATATCAAACAGCACCGTGCCTGGCTAAGCCCTTGGGCTATTATTACTACAATTAGTGCCTCCCAGGTCAGCTATGTGTACTTGCACATGCACCTTGAGAACTGGGACAGAAGATACAGAGGTATACTAGCGGTGCTGTCCCTGGATATAGAATCAGAGAGCTGCGAAAGTGCATAAGCCAGTGCTTTTCGGGCTTCAGTAGCATAAGAATTACTTGGGAAGCTTGTTAAAAACGTAGATCTTTGAGTTCCACCTCAAGAGACACTCATTCAGTTTAGTTGCTCTGGGATGAGACTCTGAAATATGTCTTTTTAACATGTTCCTCAGGAGATTCTGGTGTAGGTGGTCCCAGACCAAGCCCTAAGTAACCCTGACATCATAACTCCATCCCAGCCTAGATTGTGTATCATCTCCAGCCCATAGCATCATTCCTCAGGACTCACCCTGTCTGCTTCATACTGTGTGGCTTTACTACTCCACCCCCTCAGCTCACCCACTAAAAGCAGAAGAGAAGAATAGGAAAGATAGGGTCAATTGGGAAAACTTGAGTAGCTGCAGTAAATTATCTATTATTTTGTATTATTTGGACTAATGATCTTCTGCATTAGTCCAAAAGTGAGTGGACTTGAGAGGTAAGCTTGAATTTAAGAATGATAGTTTTCCCCAGATAACTATAGAATGACTGACTATGGTGAAGTTTATCTCCTTTTTTATAATAGGATTGCTATCTATAGAACTTAGATGAATAAGCACAATTGAAGTGCAAAGTGTTAAATGCATGCTCTGATTTAGTCAATCCATTTGCACATTGAAGTAATTAGGATGTATTTAAAAAGCATTCTGCTTTCAATACTTTGTTCTCCATTTCCTACAAATCAAATTAGTGAGGGGTAGATTTGATTTTGACATCATTTTGAAAATATTTTCTTTTTCTTTTTTTAATTTTCTTAGAATTACATTTTTACAAAGTTCAAAACACAACCAACTGTGACTAAATTCCTAAAAACAAAACAGAAAGTCCAAAGTGCAAGAAAATGAAAAACAGCACAGAGTAATATGCAGTAGAACAACGTAAATCATATCTCACAAATATAGTTGTAATAACACCCCTTATCCATGTCTGATCAATTAACAACAAATACTTATTCAGATAGCAAATAGCTCATTCTTTTACTTTTGATTGAGAGCCCCAAACTTAATTATCCATCTCAGTCCAGATAAATATGAAAAGGCAGCCAAATCTTAGAAAAATCTTAACCATCTCCTGTTTTCATTGTACTATATGTAATGGAATGAATGAGTGTAAAGAAAGAATATGAAGGTTGTTTTCCTTGTTTGTTAACAAAGCATTCAAACAAGATTATTTATTTTTTAAATAGTTAGATTTGGCAGAACCAAGACACATTTATGGAGCTATGTTTCACAGACAAAGACAAACCTGAGGTTAAATCCCAACTCTGCACACTGTATTATCTTTGACAAATTATTTCACCCTCCTCAGCCTCAGTTTTCACATCAGCAAAATGAGGGTAAATATATCTACATTGCAGAATTATTTTCTTATCATACAATATTGATTGGAAATGCCTGTAATTTAATATGCACTCAATGAATGGCAGTTATTATTATTAATTCAAGAAGAAAGTTTGGAGGGATAAGAACCCAAAATCCTCAGGAGAAAAAAATACTAAACAAAAATATTCTGTGTTCTTAACTTCCCCAGAGACTATTTAAAAGAGTCACCAATTTTATCCTACAATTTTATCAGGAATCCTACAGGATGGATTGTTTTGCCTTTATAATCTTCTTGCCACCCAGATTGCTGTTCTTAATGTACATCAGTGACCTCAAAATACATGTTGATAAATACCCTTTATACAATTGAAGTGCATATTTGAATGACTATAATTTTTTTTTTTTTCGGTATGCGGGCCTCTCACTGTTGTGGCCTCTCCCATTGCGGAGCACAGGCTCCGGACACGCAGACTCAGCGGCCATGGCTCACAGGCCCAGCAGCTCCGCGGCATGTGGGATCTTCCCGGACCGGGGCACGAACCCGTGTCCCCTGCATCGGCAGGCGGCCTCTCAACCACTGTGCCACCAGGGAAGCCCATGGCTATAATTTTTAATACCAATCATTATCAGTCTTTTGCTGAAGATAAACAGTACTTTGGACTGAGCACAGATTAGATAAGTCTAATTCTCCTTATTTTTTCTATACTACTCTTATAATTTTAGAAGTATACATGTTTATGCACAGAAGTGAAAGACAGATAGACAGAGAGAATGGACAAGAATAGTAGACTCATTTGTGCTTCTTAGGATACAAAGATGGTGTCCTGTTCTGCCTCGTCTTCAGTGACTAGCTCTGTGTTTCATATATAGAAAGTGTTCATTAAATATTTGTCAGATTAAGTAAATGAGAAACAAAATGCTAAGAAAATATCTGTAGAGCATAAAGGAGCCTGCTCAGAAGTACTATATGCAGGTAGTAGGCAAAGAGCTTAAAACTTATTTATGGACATCAACACTCCTTTAGTTAGATGGCTCCATGTGGAATGTCAGCCATTTTTATTGAGAGAGACTAATTCTTAGCTGGAGGAAGCAGCTAAACTAGGAGAAACAACTGATCTTCCATCAGAGAGCCGTGACATGATCTTCATTTCAGAGCTGGAAGGAGCCATGGAGATTTTCTAATCCAAGGGCCTCGTTTCTCAGCTAAGAGAGTGCAATGACTTACCCAAACACTTGTTGGCAAAGTTTACTGATACTCAAATTTTGATTTCCTGATGCTGGTCCAATTCATTTGATATTGTACTATGCTGCCTTTGTGTCCACAGGCTGTCTCCCTGAGGGTTCCCAAATACCCACTTTGGCTTCCCTTTCTATGACCAAGGCCATGCAATGAAGCATCCAGCAATGCCTCTGATTACAATCATCTCACCTATTATGGCATTTTCCATAGACCCTATAAAGCCAAAATAAAGAGGTTCTTCCTTGTCATTTAATTCAATCTTTATCAAGAAATAATAATAAATTATTATTATTATAATTTATAATAATAAATTATTATTAACCATTAACATCTCATCCAAATTACTTTAGCTCCTTTTTAAGTGATGGTTAGCTGATGCTGAGGGGAATGGAGAAGAAAGAACTATCATAATTTGAGGAGAAAGTGAAGTTCCATCCTTGGGGTGTTACCCAGGGGAAGACAAGGCCAGGTGGGCTGTGACCACGGGCATTCAGAACACCTAGGAATTCACTCAAGGATTTGAATCTTAGAGAAAGAGAGGGGAGATGAGAAGCGGTGAGGGAATAGAAGAAAGAGGAAGGAAAAAGGGGGATGGTATTACAAGTAGACTTAATAGTTAGGTCTTTTGGTTTATTGTTTACTGTATTTGTAACTCCTGTGCTCAATGGAAAAGCCTTGTGTTCAGGGCATTTGTGTCCTATTACAATTTATTTATATTGCCACTGTCAAGTAATGACTAGAATTCCTTGAATCGAGTATTAATGACATCCATAAAAGGAGAAACAAAGTATTCGGTAGGTAAATATCTTCCCCATCCACCTAAAGAATGGAGAGAGTGTTGATGGGCTGTTGATGGTGAGTTAAACTGGCATACCAGGAATTTTTATAAATGGTTTTCCCATGCTCCACTGAATCTGTGGCTGAGACTTTAGTTGTATACCAGCTGTGCGTGCAAAATCTCATAATTATTCTTACTGTATTAAGCATTTTATAGCAATTTTAGCTCTAAAATGCTACGCGATAGTTTTTATGCAAGTGTACCAGACATGTAAGCTGTTCCAATGAAAACATTTCCTTTCATTTAGACACGTGGTTTTAGGTTTCCAAACTTAGCTCTTTGCATTGATGGAAGAATCTTTAGGACAGACATCAGGGTTTTTGGAGGGAGAAGGGGGGAGACAGTTGGATGTTCTTGCACGTACTTTATTTCTTCAAGCAGCCTTATCAGAAAAGGGGCATTTCATTAATTGTACAGTACTGATATTAGTAAATACTGCTGCTGAGTGCAGCTCCCCACAGCCTGGCCTGTTGAGAAAGGCACTGGAGAGGAAGCGAGGGTTATCTCTGCATCCCTCTGAGGTATAATGACAAACAGGCAGAAGAACTTGGACTTAACCTCTCTGCAGAGGGCTGACACCTTTAATACTGCTGCACATGCTGCCGCACCCTGCAGTGGCAAGTCTTGGGCCCGAGCCCAAAGCTGATATGGAGTTTGAACCCTTGGCATTCTGGCCCAGGGCCAAGTGCTATCAATGGAACCCCACTGACACCTTTAGTTATTCTTCCTAGATTAGGATAGTAATTTACTTGTCTCTTTGATTTCAAGTGTCTGGTTTTGTTTCCAGATGCCTCCCAGCTCATCTGTATTCCAGGGGGTTCAAAAGACTTTAACCTCATTGGTTCTTTTCTTTGTCAGTTCCACTTGGTGAAATCAGGAGGGATACAGAGACCAGAAAGCAGTAAGGGAGGAGGTTGTGTGTGTGTGAGGCAGTGAGCATGTGGGGAGGGCCTGGTGAGACTGCAGGAATAAATAAAAGGCATATTCACTTTCAGAATATCAGCTGTTATACCAGAGCAAGTCAGGATGGAGTATAAGAAGTAATGTGTAGGACAATGTAGTAAAAAATGTCATTAGATAGATTCGTGTGTAAAAGCCCTCCAACCAGCACTAATCTCAAACTCCCCCAAACGATTGCAATATATGAAAGAGATGGAGAGACCATAGAAATTTTATCCCAGTGCCAATAAGGTAACAGCACTTGGATTTTAACATGCTATGGTAGGAAAAGGCATTTATGCAGGGGTGTCATTTCATGTTTACAAGGCCCTGTCTAGAACTGTTTATTGATTTTACTGCAATTCTTTCCCCAGGACCCTGTAGACAGATAATTGCTAGAAATGTCCATCATTAGAAGAGCAACGAGTGCAACCATCGCACTAGGAAAAAGATACACATAGGACCCTGCTAGCAGGCATCAAATGGTGGGGGGAAGAGTCACACAACAGCACGTGCAGCTATAACTCCAGGCAAACACACATGCAACATCCTGTGTAGCCACTGCACTGAGAAAATACACATAGCCCCCCGTGCAGCCATCACACATCAGGAAAATACACACATGACACCCCTATGCAACCATCACACCAGGCAAAAACACAGACATAAAATGCTAAGTCAATAGGAATGAACAGCTCATAAAAGCCTACTGGAATAGATCACATCACAGCCAGGTACATCTGTTCTCAGCACTAACCATTATCGTTAGCTTAAAATGCTTAAAATCACTGCACATCCTCAGGTCTAGGGACAGATTATTCCAAGCAGATTCTGCTAAATAGATTTGGCAATGCAATGAAAGGGACTTCTACTACATTAAAGTGGTGCATTTTGCATCTCAAAGGCCATCAACTATATTTGGAGAAACTGTGTGATTGAAGAGCAATGCTATAGGATGGGATAGCAATTTTTCTGGCCCTTCTAAATCTGAGGGTGATTTTGACCCCAGCTTGAGTTAAGTGTACAAATGAATGGGAAGCTATCAGACTGGGAGGTGACTAATAAAAGCAGAATAGGAAGCAGCTTTCATCTGTGCTGCAAAGTAAGCCACTCCATCCTGTTTTAAACTAGAACTCTCAGGTGGGATGTCATCCAGAGGTCTTAGTGTGGTCAAACTTCAAGCCATCAACTTGAGATAAATAAGCAGTAACTACAACCCTTGCTTCATAGGGTTGTCTGCCCAACTGAGGGGAATAAAGGAACCACCCACCTCTTCTTTTGCCAGTGCCTTCTCTTTATCCTTTCGTCTTGGTCTGTGATGTTATCCTAACTGTGTGACACAGGGGTTACAGCACTGAGAGGGAAACTCGGCGTGTCCTTCTGAAGAGTGGCCCAAAAAAATAGTTAGAAAGAGTTTCAAGCTTTCAGTTCCATGTTTCAATTATAGTGGCTTATGTGTTTCTACTGAGTGAGACATGTTTCAAGCTAGCTTGTTAAGAATGATTTACACCATAATTCCAGGAAAAAACAAATGTGAGTGACTGAGATTTGAAAGGGAAGAGTAGGGGGAAAGTGCCAGACTAAATGAATCCTAAGTAAATAGGGTGAGGTTGGGTCTTTTTTTTTTTTTTTTTTTGGTGTTTTTGTTTGTTTGCTTTTAAAAAAAAAAACAAAAGAGAAAATGTATGAATTGTTAGTAATTACTTCTCTCACCTGGGTGAAATAAAGCAAAAGAAAACAGAATTGCTCCATTTGCTCTATGTAAAAGCAAATTTTCAGGAGAGGACATGTGTTTCTCTTAAATTTGCAAGATAGCATCTTACTGGGAATAAGTGGCACTGGAAATAAGAATTCCACTTTTTTTTCCAAATGTGGCAGAAAAGGTTTTGTTAGGGTGAGATAAGCATTTTCCATAAAACAGTGGGGTAGTGAAGAGGTAATTACATGGTGACTGGGACACACTGCATGGCATACTGGAGAAATTGCATGATACCTACGTGATAGCTATAGTAACTCTCGCTATCGCTGCCTTATTATCTCCTGATAACTATATAATTAGTTTGTGTCACCAAAGCACCCTAAACGTATGCCCGTTTCAGCTACTCTGGTAGGAAAAAAAAAAAAAAAACTTTTTTGCAAGGGGGAAAAAAAGCTAATGAAGAAAGTTGCCAAGAACAGATATTTTGTAATCTGTGCTAAATCTCTGCTGGAAAACATGAACAGTAACGAAGCTGAGAAGACAGTAAAAGAAATTCGGGGCAAGGTGCCAGACGCCCAGACGGAAGGAGAATGTGGACCAAAAGATTGCGACAATCGGGTAATTATGGTTTATGAATTTCAGCTTTAATCTGTAGTTCAGTGAGTCCTGATTAAATATCTGTTAAACACAATTAAAGTTTGTTTTTGTATTTCACCGTCTTGATCAGAATAATTAGAGACTGCGTGTTTCATGTCAAAAGTAGCAAGAGGAATTTTAGTGAATGAACATCGTTTTTAAAAGCCATTTGTAGCACCAGCTGTTGGCATTATTTTATATTTTAGTGTTATCAGCATAAAGATGGTCCTCTGGATGCTGAATAGTTTCTAGCAGGACAAAGATGTTATGCTGTCATGATGGGCCTGTGCTGATGAAGCTGAAATGTTTAAGGGCTAATGTTCACTGAGATAGTGGACAGGGGAGATGCAGGTCAGGGAAGCAGGTGAGTGAAGAAGGAAGACATTTGAGTTAAGTTTATCCACGTGAGAATCTGAGGGAGGAAATTTCTCATGGTATAGTCATGTGTGTTAGCACCTGCACCTGCTGGTTAACTTATTCAGACAGGTTGTATACAGTGCCTGAGGGAAGGGCACAAGAAAGGTGTGATGGGAAGTGCCGGAATCTGGCCTGGTTGGTTCTTGGCTAAAAATCAGTATCTTTTATTTTTATTTTTAGAGTTAATAGAAGATAGTGCTGAAAGAACTTATTAATAATTCTTTGGCTAGAGATAGCAGTATGACTTCCGCAGAAAGGACAAGTTAGAATATAGGTAGGATTAACTGAAACTGGGTAAAGGGATAAAATAAGACTCTACAAACCAAAACTAAGACTATGATTTCCATACTCATGTGCCAAAAGTGAGGCTGGAGAGTTGTAAGTTACTATCTCTTTAAAAATTATAAGAGGGTATATGTAAAAATTTCTATGTAGCCGTAAAGAAATGATATGATACTATCTTGCTTGCTATTTGAAATTTGAGTATCTGGAATATTTTGAATCCAATGATAGAATAATGGCCCCCTCCCCCAAGGATGTCTGTGTCCTAATCCTCAGGACCTGTGAATACATTGCCTTACATAGCAAAAGGGACTTTGCAGATGTGAGTAAATTAGGATCTTAAGATGGGAAGATTACTCTGGATTATCTGGGTAGGCCTAAAATAATCTCCAGGGTTTTTGTAAAGGCAAGAAGGAGGCAGGAGGATCAGAGTCAGAGAAGGAGATATGACAAAGGAAGCAGAATCAGAGAGAGAGAGAGATTTGAAGATGCTAGACTGCTGGCTTTGAAGATAGAGGAAGGGGCTGTGAGCCAAGGAGTGCAGGCTGCCTCTAGAAGCTGGAAAAGACAAGGAGAGGGATTCTCTCCTAGAATCTCCAGAAAGATGCAGCCCAGTGACACCTTGATTAAGGATTTCCGACCTCCAGAACTCTAACAGATTTCTATTGTTTAAGTCATTAAGTTTGTGGTACTTAGTTACAGCAGCAATAGGAAACCAATACAGTCCCCATGAACTTGCTCCATGGATTTGATATCCATTCAAAAGCTGTCCAGTTAAAAGTGCACCTGGGTATGAGAAAAATAAGCCTTTATAAATTTAATTTTCTAAGGCCCATTCTCCAGGCTCTCTGTCATTTGGAGGTATCTGCTATGGTAAGAATTAAGAAAGCGTATGTGTTATGAATTAAAATCACGGGCAAATTCAACCCCATCCCCCAGCGCCACTTACCAGCAATGCATTCAACATGAATGGAAGTGTTTACAGGAAGGGAGGATTGGAGAATGAGAATAATTTTTCTAACAACAATAGCAGTTAACATCTGAACCACAGGTTGAACCATTTCACTTTGCCAATGTTCAATCATTTTGACTTTCAGAAATGACAATTTCATATGGTTCAACATACCCAGTTTTTTTTGTTTTGTTTTGTTTTGCTACTATGTTATTTTTTTTTTTTTTTTTACCCAGTGTTATTTCATTTGAACCTTCTAGGACTTGCATTAAAAATTTTCCCCCAAATTTTGTAATTAATAAATGTCAGAGTTATGTAGAGTTTAGGCTAATAAAATGCTTATATATAACATATTCCAGTAAAAATGAGATTGAATCCCAACTGGCCAATGGTATTTTAGCAGAGTTGAGGTTGCAGGCATGTATCTCATTCCAAAAAGTAACAGTCTAAAACTCATAAGAAAGCTTTAGAGTAAAGTGAGCTTTACCCTAATAGACAAAGACAATGATTAGGAGGAAAAAAAAAAAAAACTCAAATAGACAGTGGTTGAAACTAGCTACCTAGCATCTCTGCATTCAAAAGAACCTATACCATCACAGAGGAAGCTGGGATAGCACAGTGCTTTTAAATGGTACTGCATGAAAGGATTCCTTGCCTCCTCCAATTTAGGGCTTCCACTGAAATTCTGGTGAAAGCTATGGACCCTCTCCCCAAAAGAGGACATAATACCTTTTCAGAGGATCCACAGAACCCCTAAAGCCTAATGGTGGACCTCAGATTAATTATCCCTGGTTTACAATTTTGTTCTAAGAAAAACACTGTGGGACTAATTCATCCCACATAATTTGAGATCAGAATTATGAAATCCCTATTTGTCACACGATTTTGAAACAGTCATCAATGTACATTGAGGTCCAGTCTTTTAATTAGTATAATTAGTAATTTTGATGCTAACGGATAGGAAAGTGTATTTTTGTTTTTTAAGTATTTGAGGTGCATTTAAAGAACCATTGGGCTGAAAAGCACTGGTATTGCCCTTGTTTACTGTTCATTCTGTTATTGTTCAATTATTCTTTTATTCACTCATTCAGCAAATATTTATTGAGCCCCCTACTGTTCTAGGCACTGGGAATATAATAGTGAGCAGGACTCACAAGGTCTTCTTCCTCATGAAACATTCTAATTAGGGGAGATAGTTAATAAATATGTAGACATACTAGCACACACTGTTAAGTGAAATGAAGAAAACAAGAGTATAACCTAATAGCGATAGAGTGTAAAAAGATGGCCTCTGGCTGAGACTTGAATGATCTTAGAAACCAGCCATGTGAAGGTCTAGAGGAAATTGGAACAGCAACAGCAAAGACTCTGAGACTAAAATGAGTTAGGCATGTGAATTATGAAATAAGGTCAGGGAATAAGGAGAAGTATATTGGAGATGTGATCAGAAGAGGAGTCAGAAACCAGATTATGCAGGCTTCAGGGTGAGAAGTTTGAATTTTATTCTAGTTGT
Source organism: Phocoena phocoena (assembly GCF_963924675.1). Lineage (NCBI taxonomy): Eukaryota > Metazoa > Chordata > Mammalia > Artiodactyla > Phocoenidae > Phocoena > Phocoena phocoena. The sequence continues at coordinate 85,483,001 of NC_089222.1, forward strand.
GGTGAGCAGCTATTGGAGATTTATGTGGTAGGATCTGATTTCACATTTGAGAAAATCATTGTAGTTGCTGTAGAGAGATAGTGAAGTGTAGAGGAGCAAGAAGAGAAGTAATCCCAACTAATAGTTAAGAAAATGGCTGGAACTGAAGATAATAAGGAGATTACACTCATGACAGTGTAATATATTGCTTCATGGAGACTTTGAGATGTCTTATGTTGAGCAGCCAAGAGAGCAGAAACTGATTTATGATGTGTAGCAGCATCTCCTGTCTTTGGTCTATTAAAGGATTATTTTGGCCTAAAAATGTTCTTCCTTAGAGGAAGAGGAAAAGGAAATGTGAACACAGTCCAACAATGTTTGCAAATGAAGCAGAGTTATTTGGTGGGGAGAGGATTGTTAAAGATATTGAGAAAGTCACCAGTAACCGGGCACCTCAGTAGGTAAGAGGGTGACTGAGAGTTTGGGCTCATTTTACTAAGGTTTATCACAAGTCCATCTCTTCTCCTAAAGCCTGCCTAAGATCACATGTCATCTAAACTCTTCTTCTGCTCCTTTTAAATATGAGTTTAAATATCCCGATTCTTCACCACCATCTACCCTTCAAGGTAGTCTACAGAGAAGCATACTGCAGTGATTGGGGGCAAATGTAACTTGAATGAACATCAGAAAAGAAAAAAATTATGTTATGTTTATAGGTGTTTCCCAATAGAACTAAAAGATGGAGTCCAGGGATAGATATTAGTATAATGTATTGGGACTTTAGTGAGTCACCAACATTTCTTGAAATAAGCTTAGTTCTATTATACGTTGTCAACCAATTGAAATCCTTTAATAAATGGTAAATCATAATAAATACACCCAGGAATAATGGCCTGTGTAAAAATTGGTAATTTATTGTTAGCTTCTGGACAAGTTATTTTCACTAATAAACTAGAAAATTATATGAATCATTTCTCAATGATATTCATAAATAATGTTAATTGGTAAAATATGTAATTATATATGAAAGTATATGTAGAAAATCATTCAGAAGGCAAGGGGCAGGAGCCTCTTCCACCAGGACATTACTATGAGACCAGAGGTTACAGCGTCAGGGTAAGTGTGAAGACATGAGAAAACTGCACTAGAATTAAGGGTAACTAACTGAAAGTGATATTGAATTTCATAATCAGAGTTTCTAGAATGGCCTTGTAAATTATATTTCCAGGGAAACATGAGCATAATAGTGTAGTATTATGGAATAATATTATTGCATGTACCAAAAACAACTAGGTACTAAATATGAAAGACATATCGCACATACTAAATATACTGAGTTTATTTAAATGAAGGCTTAACAAATGGCTGTTGTTATTGTTTTGTTGTTTTAATTAAAATTGAAAATCTTATAATAGAATTTCCTGCCCTTCTGCCACCCCAGGTCTTTTTGCTGTTTTAAAACCTTCCCTCCCTTCAGTTCCCAAACTGCCCTTTCTCTGGGGAACAGAATATAATTTATCCTATCTAAATTTCAAGAATGACTATTCCCACTCGAGAGCGTATCAAAGCTGCAAAGAGAATACAGAACTTTTAACAACCAGAGCTATTCATACCAGCTCATCTGCTACCTCCTAATAAAACTGGTTGTTAATCTTTCCTGATTTGTCTACATCTTTCAGGTAATAAAAGGGTCTAAACCATACTGCATTCTTCCAGAGAAGATAATCAGGTAACTTAATACCTCTCTGCTCAGCGACACAATATCCCTTTGTATCCAGTCCTGAACTGGATTGACATTTTTAGCTGACACTTTACATCAAAGGTCACTTTGCTCAGTTCACTATCTGATCTCTTTTATTGTCTTCTAGCATATTCCTAATTCTCAAAAAAGATTTCTTCATCCCTGGCAGTATACTGAAAGCTTCCAATTTCATTATCTCATTGGTATATTTCATTAATTATTAAGATCTCTCTAATTGTAAGTCTCTCTTCCCAGGAACGTGTCTGAGTCCCATCATTAGAAATACTAATAATCAGAAAATTTTGAACACCAAAAGTATAGTTAAGTTGGGCATAACCCTGAACTGCCAAAGGAACAGAGAAGTCTCAAGTAGAAAGAGCTCTCCTAACTGTAATGATTTCATAAGGGCCCATTCATTACTTCGTAAATTTTCTTAAAATGGAATGAGTCAATGTGAGTAAAAGATTTAGTTTCCTTCATTTATTTATGTTGAGCCATTCAACTCATACAGGTTGGAAAACAATTTTCAAGGCAAGACCAACTAGTGTTTTGTGACTTAACATAGGTGTGACATTCTGAAAGGTATCTTTTATTTCCCCTCCAGTTTTGGCCATCTCTACCCCCTTAAAAAAAGAAAAGCATAAAAATATTATGATCTCATAAAATAACAGAACTGCCAAAACCTATTTACTGAGAAATAAACTATAGTAAAATGTTTGGTACTCTCAAGGTTATTGATGAAAAAGATTGGACAGAAATTTAAAAATTAAAGGTACATTAGGAAATAATATCAAAGAAATATGAAAAACATGGTGACTTTCTAGATTCTAAAAGCCCTGAAAATAAAGTACTGCTACTAGAACTAAGGGAGATAGAATAAAAAGAGAGATCACAAGAGAATATCCAGCTTTAAAAAGGAAGTCTGAGAGCTGAGGAAGAGATATATTTTGAATAAAACTTTCAAATAATAGAGCATTTACCAAGGTATGAATAGTCTATAGAGTGCAAGTTAGCCGGTCTCCCAAGGAGATTTGATAGTAAACGTAGATGAGATTGTGAGTGTAGGGAGGATTTAAAGGAAAAGGTCAATATAGGTTAAATGAGGAAATAGAGCTGTTGGGAGATATTTTGAAAATCATGAGTTCATACTATGTAACTGTTCATCTTTATCCTACTTTGTAGAAACAATGTGTGAGCAAATCCGGAAATGGAGGGAAGCCCACAGAAAGGAAACAAAGAATTAACTTTTCACTGGCACATTTATTCTGTTTTGTTTTTTTTTTTAACTGTGTTTATATTGGATAGTGGGATGCTGTTACCTTTCATTGCTAGAGAGGATAAAAAAGGAAAAGAAAAAAGAGTGGAAGGCAACAATACCTATGTTATCTCCCAATGCATTTTTGAATGACTCTGATCCAACTTTCAGTTTCAAGCTGTTTAAATCCATCTCACTGATGGGCCCAAATCTAGTGCTCACATGTTTGGGACAATTAAAGTCAGCAGGATCTGTGGCTCCCTAACCCAGGCTTTATTGTATAAGGAGTAAACAGCCACTTGTAATTTAGTGAGTAAGTGCAGGTCTTTCATGATGCACATACCAGCTCCACTGTAAACCGATCAATTTCTGTGCTTGGCAGTGGCATTCATAAGGCCCCTACGGAGCATTATCCCATGCCTGAGGGTCATTACTCTTCCACAGAAGCACTGACAGTTGTGATGAATGGCGGGACCTGGGAAGAGGAGTGTTTGGATGTTTAAACGGATTACATTTTCCTTTTAGAGCAGTAGACATTAGATCACATCTTAGACTGTCTACCCATGTGGACAGTGAGGATGAAATCAGTGCAACTCTTATGTGACTAGTGAGATTCAGGTGTACCAATAATTGTTTCTATTGAGGGGAATGTACTTGACTTTGCATCCTGTCACAATATTGTATGTGCTACCATGCAATAGGTGATAGTCATATACAGCTTCTGAGATGCTGGGCCGTCAATAGGCATGAGAGCCCGTCCATCACTATTATCTACAATAAGACTCATTACCTGCCAGCCAATAAACATCCCATTTACACCATCTGCAATGAATTAAAAAGTGATGAAAAGAATCAGGATCTGTTTGAGTTGCAACATGATTGTCAAGTTTATTTTCATCTCTGGAAGCCCTTCAGTTCTTTGATAAACTTTAGGGAAAAAAATATATGATGAAGAAGATCAGGAATAGTCTGGCAGTGACAACTGTCAGGTTTTTAATTAGTGATTTACAAATACAATAGGCCTCTTAAAATCTAAGAAAAGTCCAGGCCTTTTTCAATTACCCTTTTCAGCTCTTCCCTCTCTCTCTGGTTTTCAGGTGTGCGGGAACTGGGCATCCATGTTTGATACTACTAAACTGATACCGACTACAGTGAGAAATATTTCATAAAAATGTATATTTCAACATAAACTCTGAGGCAAAGCTAGCACTGTATCCAGAAAGGAAGTAATGATGAGTCTAATTTACACATGTAGTGATTTCTTTGGCTAGTGTGAGTTCCATGTTCTATGGTAAGGTTCTCTGTAACTATTCCTGCTTGAAGAAGTTATTGGAGTATTAAAAAGATACAGAGGTCTACTGGCACTTGAGGACCATTTAATTTGTATATAAGCAAACTGTCTGTCCAGATTACACATGGGGGCTGTCCAGTGGTAGAAACTGCAGAGCAGAAGAGTAAATAGGGATATCAGACAAACAACATGAGAAATAGCAGAAGGATTTGACAGTTATTCATACACATCACCTTATATTAGCAGAATCTCTTGTTTTTGCATCTTCCTTTTTCTTCATCAGATATTCCAACAACAAGGAAATAACTTTCAATCTTAGCTTGAAGATGGGGGTTCTCAGTGTTGTCCAAGGTACTGCTCTAAGAGACCAATTCTAAAATGAGGATATTGAAGATAAGCCCTTCTGAAAATAACCCTGGCCATGCAATAGGATTTTACTCCCAGAAATCCATCTCTTCCTCCCACAAATTGCCCTTGTGGTAGTAATATAGGAAGGAGATTATATATTACCTCATCTCCTTACAGAAAAAAGGACAAGTGCTATGGGAAAGCCTTGTGTCTTTTAATCATTCTAGGCATCCCCTGCCTTCAATATTTCACTAAAGAGGTCCTCAGTTGCCTTTAGAAAGACACTCTAGTGAGAGAGAAAGAAACAGAGTGATGAAAATGATGACCTCATCTGGAAAGGCTTTCTAACCAAAAGGGATAAACTAGCTGTGACCCCCATCCTCAAATCTGTGAAGTAGACAAGGATAGAAAGGTAGCATGAAGTATGACTAACTCTTCAAAATTCTGCTTGGTAACTGTTCCACCTGACACTATAATTTAGCAGGAGACATCATTTTTTTTTAATCACAGGCTCATCTTTATGTTTTTAGGGGAAAAAATGTAAATCTCTATGTAGAAGATTTTGAGGGCTACTGACCTTAACTGTGCTGGAAATAAGGAAAAGAAATGTCACACTGTGGGAATGAGGAAGCTATTTTGCAAAACCTAGCAAGGGAGTGAATGAGTTTCATTCTCCCTTCCCCTTCTCATCTACCCAATTATGAACTCATACACTGTATTGATTCTGTTAGGACAAAGTTAATTGCTGATGGGGTCACATACAAGTATAGACTTTGCTTCTCTAGAAATAAAATCTGATTATATTTGAGGCATTCAGTCCTGAACGGCACATTTTCAAACTACAAATAGTTTGTACCAGATAAACATGTACCAGATAAGTTATACTGTGAATTTATGGTGTTCATTTTAACTAATAAGTTTCACCAGTCTAATACTAAGGTTGAGTTAGGAAAGTTAATTAATCTCTAATAGCATCAGAAAAGGGAAGCCCAGTATGCTTTTAATAAATGTACACATAATCAAATGCAAAATCCTGATTTCTTTCACTGATTTGCCAAAGATCAAAGAAATACATTAGGAAGGATGGTAAGAAGAGGCTGTGTGGGAAAATGGAAGTTAAATTATACTTCAATTTATTATATTTTTCCTAAAAAATAACTTAATGTACATGCCAGAAATTGGTAAAAATTGAGCTACTATGCTCATGAAGTGTTAATACTTTATGTGCCACATCCTAGATCTACATAGAAAACAAAATGGTGGCGTTCTTAAGGTCTTTTTATACTGTCACTGATATCTAGTTGCTTTGGCAGTCTTATGGTAGAGTCTTGGACTGGATTGCTTCTCAAGTCTAAATGCCCAATTAAACATGAGGCATTGCTCTCGGTTAATTTCTTGGCAAGACACCATATAACTGTCCCATGAAATAAACCTAGATTTAGAGAGAAGAGGGTAAATTTTTGAAGCTACATTGAAGACACTTCTTGGAGTGACCCAACATCAGTAGTCCAGCTTGGACTTACTTTTTGTGCTTATATAAAATAGTGTTGTTGAAAAAAATAATTCTGAGGTCAGAAATGTAACACAGAGTAATAGGCACAATCTTCACAGGCATCAAATGTGTAAGCTTCCACTTTGGTTATGAATGAGCAAATAGAGAGGGACCATAGTGGAATACCTGACCTTTGTATCTAGCTTCATCCTACTCTACCGAACACAAGAAGATTGTGTGTGTGTGTGTGTGTGTGTGTGTTTAAAACAACAACAAACATGGATCAAATTGCAGGGTATAACAGCCGGTGGCCACATCTGCAGCAAAGACTTTTTTGTGGGAGCTCCAAAAGCTCATAACCATGGAGTGAACCATAATTATATTGTTTAGAAACCCATGTCAGAGAAAAAGCTCCTTTGACTTTATTTCCCCTATTTATGTTGGGCTACTTGGAAACAGGCCATAGGAACATTTACTGAATCTCTGTAACTTTTGTTATTTCGATGGTTGTAAAGTAGAATGGAGTAGTGAATGACTTAGGAAAGTAAAAAAACAGGAGGATTCAAGTAAAAAGTTCAAAAAGGTGCCACTTGACTCCATCATCTTTTTAGATTAGATTTCATAACTCTTGAGGTCTTTCCCCTTGATGTCTGTTGCCAGAGAACTTTAGCTAGAGACAAAATAATAATGAAATAGAGTTAAGCTGTAATAGTAAATAGATACATAGATATCTGGAATCTCCATGTTTTTAACTGCAGATATTTCCATTTATTTATGGGATTAAAAGTGGTCTAAAGCGATAAAAGTTCTGTGAGGTTTATTTCTTTAAAGACCGTATTGAGAAGTTTACAGAAACATCTGGGACACAATCAGGGTATGTCTAGTCATAGCCTCACATCTACTTACATCCTTTCTGGTCTTACTAGTAATGTACCTTATAGACTAGGAGAAGATTTTACATCGAGTACCATATAATGAGTAGCAACTTTGCTTAGAATAACTTGTAAGAGTAGAATCTGAAATATTATCTACAGTTTCCATAGAAGAGCACTTTTTTTCTGAATATCCCACTTTTGATCTAACACTCTTTTCTTTATTTCGTTGCATATATACCCCTTTCTTCATTTCCATCTGTCAAATGTTGTCTGTCCTTAAGGCCCATCTCAAAGTCCACTACTTTTATGCAGCCCTTCATGCCTACTTCTCTTCATCTTTCTCTGTAGCAAAGGTCATTGATTCCTCCTAGGGACTCCTCTCCCCACAATTTTTGGTGGTGCTTGTATGAAACTTAGTAATTAATTTGTGTCATCATCTGGTATTAGTCTAATTCTTCTGCTAGATGTTAATTCTTTAAGTGAAAGACGTTTACTTGGTATAATGTCTTGGACATAGTAGATTCTCAATAAATATTACAACTCAAATTGAATCTCTTTCATTGTAAACAGGAAATTTTTTTGAGTTTTCCATACTACTTAAAGAACAGACTTATAAATAAAAGCATCTCTATATTCAAAATTAGAAAGAGAATGAAAATAATTTTTAAGCCTTGTAAGTCTATAAGCTCCCTTTGTTTCATATGTTCAGGCATCTTTTATTCCAGATCCCCTTTAGAAAAATTTATCTTAAGCTCTGTATATTCAAAAGACAACTCATAAATTATGATTTTTTTAATGGAGAACAAAGACACAAACAGGAAGAAAATAAAGAGATCTAGAATGGGACCAGGGGACTTCCCTGGTGGCACAGTGGTTAGGAGTATGCCTGCCAATGCAGGGGACATGGGTTCGAGCCCTGGGCCGGGAGGATCCCACATGCTGCGGAGCAACTAACCCCGTGCACCACACTACTGAGCCTGCGCTCTAGAGCCCGTGAGCCACAACTGCTGAGCCCGCGTGCTGCAACTACTGAAGCATGAGCACCTAGAGCCCCTGCCCCGCAACAAGAGAAGCCACTGCAATGAGAAGCCTGCGCACTACAACAGAGTAGCCCCCGCTCGTCGCAACTAGCGAAAGCCAGTGCACAGCAATGAAAAACCCAACACAGCCAAAAAAAAAAAAAAGAATTAGACCAGAAAATAAGAAATTATAATTTCTTCCTAAAGGGTGAATGTAAGTTCTTAAGGACAAGTAAAAAAAAGAAAAATTACAAAGCTAAAACAACACACTTATTGTCTTCAAGGCTTCCTCCATAAGTGAAAAGGAAAAAGAGTTGAGGAATGGCAGTCTTGTCCAGCATCATGTTTACACAAAGCTATAGACAAATCCACTTGCAGTTTGGACTTCAGTTTATTCACAGTGAATGTGAGTCAGTTTGATAAATGCATGTGCTTTATGCAAGTCATCAAACAAACTGTGGAATAAGTGATGTAAATACAACCAGCTACTGAACTAAAATGTACTCAGGAAATATTTTAATTGCATAAGAAAAATAGGATCAGATGTGATAAGTGAGAAAAATAATTAAAGAAGATATAGTTATATAGAAGTAGAAAGGATATTTTATAGAAAGAAAATTGAGGATGCACAGTGAGGAAAGCAAAATAGAAGAAGGATATTTGGAGTCAATTGCCCAAGCAAGAAAAATGTCAAGTACAAAGTACACTTCTTAACTGATAGGTTAACCAAAAGTCTAATATCAGTATCAGTTTTTTTAAAAAGTCAACTTGTAACCCGTTATGAAATCAATCCTGCCACAGCTTTCCAAGAAATAATATTCTTAGTGTAATGAGTTAGAGAAATTAAAAACGAGAAAGGCTCAAAGGAAGACAGTAGTAAGTTGTTTATGTCCTAAATTGGGCATCATTAGTACTTTTATAGTTTCGTGTAAATTGCTGTGTGAAAGCCAAATTTCTATTTACAAAAAGAAAGTGATGCTGTAGTAGAGAATGGATTGTACTGCATAGACTTAAGACACGAGGAGCCATTGTGGTACCGGTAATGGTACCGTGGCGAAAAAATCATCAGTGAGGATATACATTGAACACTTAACAGAATTTTGCCATTAATTTAAATATATTTTAGAAAAGGAAGTAGAAATATAAGACTGGTAGAAGAATTGTTGTATATAATTGTCCCACTCTACTAGCTCATGTACTACAAAGTTAACACTTAAAGAAAATATTCAACACACTCATACACAAGGTGGACTGCTTAAGAAAAGGTCTTATTTTTAAGTTATAAGGACTGGTGAACAAGACTATAAATGCTCTTTGGTTGGATAGACATTTAGTAAAATGTCATAAAAGGATTTTGTTTCCTTGAATAAGAGGAACATCTGCCATTATATAGAAAGCTATAGAATTGTCATCCTTTGTATTTTCTCAGTAGCCAAAGGTCAGAAATAAATATAGTAATACCTTGGTATATTAAGAGGCTTTCATATGTTTGTTTATTTCTTTGGGTACTTTTTTCTTTAACCACTGTGAGAAGTTATTTTCTTATCCATGACTAGTTTTCTTCAAGGTAGGTTTTCAGGTCCTAATAAATATAAAGAAATGAGATTCCTACATCCATTTCTTGTGCTCTTTTTGCTTTATATTAATGTTTAAGACATAATCCAGCTGTGTTTTTAAAATGATTTTCTTTTGGTATACGTATAGGTGAACTCGATTCTGAGAATAACTGAGAGCCTGGGGTTCTGCAGCTCCTTAGATATCAGTTGCATGAGAGAAGGGAGATGATCTAAGAGATCAGTACTGCAGGTCAGCTCCCCACAGGTTTCCATCATACCTGAATTGACGATGAACAGAGGCTACAGCCATTGGATTCCTGCACAGTGCTTTGTGCAAAATAAGTGTGAATTTTCCTTTTTCCTCTCAACCCCAAACAAGCAAGAATTCACAGTGTAATTGATAGTAGTTCCAAAACCATGGCCATAAGGCCAAAACCTGAGTGAGGCATAGAATATGCATATAGGCATGTATCTTTCCAGGGAACTACATGGTTTTTGATCAGGACTGATCTGAGTGGAAATTTAAACCTGCTGTAACCAAAAGCCATCTTATTCAACTGGCTTCATTTAAATGCTTAAATGCTATTTGAGAAAAAAGAAGATATCCAAGTACACTAATAAAAATTACTTGATTATAAGTTGTGTCGAGATGGCACATCTATCGCTGATGAAAGCAGTGCTATGTCAGTGCCCTAAGAATTACAAACAATAGAAAATTAATATAAAAAAATGAAAATGTACCCTTTAAATAATGCTGCAAACAGGTTTAAAACATCTTCCATTCAGTGATGGAACTTTTATGTCTCCTTATTTTAAGCTTTACGCATAGCTGTATTGTAAACCTTACACATATGTAGACCCTTCATAAATAACTTGTTTAATTAAAAAATTAGGTAACTGAATGAAAGTTGTAAGCTCTTATGTAACATTAGGGAAAAGAGGTCTTCTAAATCTGCAGGTCTACAGTTTACACACACACACACACACACACACACACACACACACACCCTCCTAATCATTTGTACATCCCATCACTACCCAAAGCACCTTCCACTCCAGGAGTCTGCTTTCTTTTCCAATTACTATCCATGAGACCCTTTCCTCAGGCTCTGGCACTAGGATCATTTTAAAATTCTCTTCTTTTGCCCTTTACTTCCCATTTAATCAATCACTAAATTCTACCAGTTCTCCCCCAACAACATCTCTTGAGTTGGCCTCTTTATTCTCTTTATTTTCAGGACCTCCCAGTGGGCCTGGAGAAGATGGCCCTCATCTCCTTTCTGAACCACTAGAAATAGGCTACCCTTCCTTCAGGCTGTTTTCAGAAAATCCTTTAAGCATCTAAAATAATTGCCCTCACCCATCATTTTCTTCATCGCATTTCTTGGTTTAGGATTCTACTCTGCTTCTTTTCTACCTCTAGATTAAAATCCAAATTCCTCATCTGGTTGTAAGCTCCTCTACTACCAGTTATTCTCCTTGGCCTCTCTTTCTTCCCCAGCTCCAAGGTCCCCATTAACTTCTGTTTCCCCCAAAGCAGAATGAACAGGGGTTTGGTTGGCATCTTGGCAGTCTTTATGACCAGGTGAGTCAGTTCCTCATGCAGTTCCTTGCACCCACTGTGACCCTCCTGCTCTGCCCTGCTTTCTCTACATCAAGCATCATAGGCTGACCCTTTCCCACCTCCATGCACTTGTCCGTGCTCTCTTTCCACTCTGTGATGATCTTCTCACTCACTTTAGAATATGTAGATCCATCACTCCCTTCCAAATTCTTTTTTGTCCTATTACCCTAGTCTTTATATGTCCTGTCTGTACTCACTTGTATGTTGATCTAGGAGTGTTAAGTAGTGTTGCCTGAACAGGTTTTGTTGTTCTCAGATTCCCAGCAAGACTACAGACATCTTGAGGGAATAGAGAGTATTGCCTTAAGTATGGTGCAGAATTCTCCACATAGAACTTCTTCAGTAGACAGTTTCTGACTTCCTAATGAAGTATGTGACCACTAGATCTCAATAAGACATTTGGATTCTCCAGACACAATTAAAAATAGCCGTATGTTGCAAAAGGACTCACTGCATATCTGTAACCCACTGCTCCAGACCAGGAACTTGAAAATGTTTGAGGAGCAGGACTCTTACAGAGGGTGTTTAGTTGGGAGGCCTTGAATATGGTCTACCATGTGAAGAACATCAAAGGACCTATGTTTCCCAGCCAAGCAATAGTTCTCAGAGGCAGTGGGCCAGGTTCACCATTCGGTAGAGGAAGTTTGCCAAATGTTGTTATAATATTCAAATGGGTTTGTCCTTAAATGAGCACATCTGATGAGCATCCCCACCCAGGCTGCTCTCTGAAGATGTAAGTGGGCAGGAAAGCACAAGTGTGATTCAGTCAGCTGCCAGAGACTGACTGGCTCCAAAAACATCCACACCCACCACTTTACACTGTGCAAAATTTTACTCTAGTTGTGCCAGCCCAATGCTTGAGAATTATCAATGAATCAGTAAGCAAGAGAGGCCATCAAGATTTTTCCTGTACTTATGGATCGCAAAAATTCTTCATTAGAAAACTTTAACTGACTCTCCGAAGGTCTCCTGGGGACAGCTATTATGTAAGAAAATCTCCTTCTGACTCTATTTTAGCCCACCTAATAAAATCTGATGGCAGCACATGGATTGCTTCAGGGAACATAGTTTCAGGGTTAAAAAAGACGTAGAATTAAATTTTATCTCTCGCTCCCAAAGAAGGGCTGTCTCTCTGAGAGTATATGGAAAGGCCTGTTTTGGCCATGAATTAAAGAAACGTTTTATGAAGATGGTTCAGATCAAAGATTTGAAGAGACCATTACTTCAACTAGAGGCTTGGATTATGTATACTCTTAAGTAATGGTGTAGACCCCCTTCCTCCAGCCTGATAAAGAGAAGCAGACTATTGAGAAGCCTTTGGTGTCCCTGCAATGGGTTGTCGATGACAATCACACTTTACCTGCACCATAGCTAACCTCTACCTTGCTGCAAGGTAGGCATTATTATCCCCAATTTACAAATAAGAAAAAGGCTTAAAGTGACCAAGCAGCTTGCACATAGTACACAACTAGTAAGTGACTTTGGTAAACACCCTAATCTCTCTGGTGCCAAAGCCAGTTCTCTTAGTCCCCACGATGCTGCCTTCTAACTGAACAACACAACATATGTGAAAGCATTTTTCAAACCGGAAAGTGTTGCACAGGTGGTAGTTTATGTGGGAAGCAGAAAGTCCTGAGAAGGGCAATGTTCAGATTACCCTGAAAAGAGAATAAATGGCTTTTATTCTAAACACTGTAAAGAGACTAGCAGCCCTTTTGGTTATGTACAAAAGGCCATAAGTTGTGCTTCTGTGTCATGCAGAAGCATCCAGTAACAAGTTCATATTCCTCTTTGACTAGCCTAGCCAGGAGCATAAATATCCAAAGCAGTTTTTGCCTCCTTCATATACAGGGATGCTCATGGATAATGCCATCCCAAGGAGGAAGAAGGTATGAACAGAATCCTAGTTAATATAAATATCAACTTCATGAGCCATTTCATTTTAGTTTTCTGACAGGGTTTCTTCATGATAACTGCATGAAATAGGTAGTCATTCTTCTAAATATATTGATGGAGTAAAAGTAGCTCCCAGAGATACTATCTTCCATGTTCTAGACACTAATTAAATACAGACTGAATGAATGAGTTTTCAGCATAGCTGGAAGAAACCCTACACATTTGAAAATCTAGTTTTTAAGAACACTTCATGTAATTTTATTGGTCTTAGGTAATGTGCCTTTCTTATAAAATAGATTTTCCCCCCAAATCACTGTGTTTTTTATTGATTTGTTTTCATTATTTCAAAAATGGCTCTAGTTGGCAACTCTTGGCATTTTAGCAAGGAGATAATTTGTAAACAAACACTTAAATGATATAAATAAACAATTATTTCAAAAATTTTGAATGAAATGAAACAAATGATCACTGTTTTGAACTTCATTTACCTCATAACCAAAACCACTAAGCCTAACTATGACTAGTCTTCCCTTCATGGTACTAGGAGATGGTGTTGTATGCTTTCTATGGACCCTCTGGTTCACTGCCTCATGTCAGACATAGTAGGTGCTCAATAAATCGTTGCTGAATGAATTAATGAAGTACCTCCAATTTGTTTGTCATCTAGCTTTGTGAGGCTTCCTGGAGTGGGGAGGGGGATGTGTTTAAATGAACAATATTTACCTATTTCCTGAGATTTTTCACGCTTACTCTCAAAGGTAAATGATGTATGAAAATCTTCAAAGAAAAGGACTTCAAAAGTTTTTGAGTTAAACTATCATAGAAAGAAAAGTCTGTCCTTTCTCAGAAAATAGCCATTGCTTTCTTTATGACCATTGAAACCTTAACTATTTTCTTGGTCTTAAAAGTATAAACTGTAATGTTATAAATATATGCTGATATTGTTAAAAAGCTTGGGGAATATAAGTCTTTGGGTGTAGATAGCTAGTGTCCTTGTTTTTTTCTGGAAACAGGCCATTTTCTAATAGAATTTATATTAACTAAAGGTTTTATAGTCAATTTATTAATTGTTAAGAAAATGAAGTACCAAAAAAGATAGGTAACTTGCTTCACATCACAGGAAGTCAGAGATGATATGTGATGCTGAGGTCATTGATCCACCTATTCCCTTCTGTTCGAAATATCATTTATACCATTGATTTAACATAGAAAGAGCCAACAGGGTTCAGAAATTATTGGTTATGTATGTTTTTCTGGGTATTACATGTGTGTGAGATTATTTGCATTTCAATAATTATCTATTGTGATTCATGGTTTCAGTATAAATCTCCCCACCTTTCATTTAAACCCATTTATTGCATTGTAGTACACCCAGGAGCAAACCCTGGCTGTGAATGTGCCAGGAACTGTGCAATAAATTATCAGTCTATTGAATAAAGCTATTGAAGAATCGGTATTTATACTTTTGGAAAGGAATTTGGCCATGTTACTCTGAGTGGGTCTGATTAACCTGAACCTTGCCTGTATACCCCACTGCCAGAGGAGAAAAACCAAGTAGGTGGAACACATGTATCTTTTGTGTACCTGTCTGCTAGACCTCAAACAAGATTACTGTTAACAGGAAAAAACAAATTTCCTTTTCATTCTACAAGGTAACTTAGCTGCTTTCAGATGCAAAAGCCCTTCCTCCCAAGCTGCATTCTCCTTCCCTCACCCCCTCCCCTTTAATTCCTGTCTGGAATGGATTCCTCCCAAATAAGGATAATCCTGCCTTACTGTTTACTCACTTGGTTACCTTCTTGGGCTCTGCAGCGTCCACAACAGGCTTTGCTGCTTTTATTCCTGCCAGAATGCACTTAGGAGTTTTTATGATTGTTTTGCTTGAGGTGGCACTTTAGCTTTGAGCCCTTATATTTATGACTTATAACTTTCTCTCTAAATTGCATGTTGGACTAGAACTTCTCAAGCATATTCTCTATTTAGACACAACTGTTTCATAACATTTGAAGAAAATATTGAGCATGGCAGCCCAATATCCAAGAATTCATTTCACTCATCTGCCTTCAGAATTAGCTGATGTACCTGATGCATCATGTATTGAACATATCTGGATGCTCAGTAGTAAGCCATAGACATGTACCTATCCTAAGGAAACTATTATGAAAAATATATCTAACAGCTCTATGTACCTTTCAATAGAATAAATTTTAAATGATTATTCTGTGTTTCAGAAATACATGTGGACAACCAAATGATGGTTAAATTATGGTCATTCGTTCTTTAATGATAATAGTTGAGATGGTGCTATAAATTCCAAGAGAGCTTTGCAAAGCCTGTGTTACATATGTCACTTCGTTTAATCTTCACAGTTACCTTACAAAGTAGGTATAATTACTCTGATAACAAGACTGAGAGAGGTTAGGTAATTTGCTCAAAGTCAGCTTGGCTAGTAAGTAGCATTAAAAGGACTTGAATCCCTATCTACCCATCTCTGGAGCCTTGGCTTGTCCTATTAGATGTTCCCATAAACTTGAATATTCTGAGTTACTCTCTTAAGTAGTTGTTTCACATGAATACCTTTTGTCATATATTTAAAGAACAGACCTATATGTACTATCCCAGCCCACAGGTTGTTTTGGTTTTGTTTTTACATAAATTCTCTTTTCTTCTCCAGGGGATGGCTAGAAGGGAAAGTTAAAGGATTTATAGGGGAAATGGACAAATTCCTAAACAAGGAAATGGTAATCACTCAAATGGGGTACTGTAATTTTAAACTAATTGCATTTTTCCAGTACTTTTGGTTACATAAAACTCTAAGCAGACATCTAAGAGTTGAATTCCAATCGATTGTACTTTATATTCTTTCTTAGGAACTCTATCACAGACACATTTAAATGAAACATATATTGTAGAAAATCATATGAGGAATGTTGTAGAACTAACAGACAGTGGCACTAGAAACCTTAATTTTGAATTTCATGACTTTTGTGCAATTAGAAGCTCAACCTTAACATTACATTAACTTAGCTTTTCTGCATTTAATTATAGATATTGGGTTAAAGCTATGAAGTTAATATTTTAAGCCTCCATTAATGGTTGTAATCGATTTTTTGTATTATTTTTTGCTATAATAATCAAAAGAGCACTTAACCTGGATGGGAATAAATCTGGGATTCTGGAGATTAATATTAAATCTGCTAATGTATTGTCCTACCATTCCCTGGAAGACTAGGTTATCTGATGCTATATTCAAGAGTTTACAGGTGAGACGCGTCTCTGGAAAATGGCCTAGGTTTCAGTATTTCTCTTTGAACTGTCATAGTAGCATTGTTTTTTTTAGTTTCACAGTGGGATGTATTTTAAGCGAATGGAGGATGGGGATTCAAAGATGAAAGGAATCGACATAAAAACTAAAGGAATTGCTTAATTTGTAAATTTAACCCTGTGTCATGATTCTTCATTAGAGATATTTGCTATACTGATTCAGTACCAAGCACAGGGGGCAAATGGGACAGAAAGGGCACTAACTGTATTGAAGATGGCACTAGAAATTTGGAGGGCTCTTAATAATTAGGTACTTAAGCTCACCTAGAGAAGTGATTAGTGTTTAGAAGTGGAGACATGGCTACAGGAACACAGATAAATTAGAAGGGAACAAAATGTCCAGTTTGCCACAGTTCTTTGCAACAATAATAGCCTGCCCAGGGGATGTGGAAATACTGTTCACGCTGCTTACACAGTCCCCACAGTCTGTCTGGTCCCAGTAAGTTTGGCTGTGGTGGTAGAGATGTAGCCTGAGCATGAAGACCCCTGGGTTTTGTTTCCTATCTCTGTCACTGACTCACCGACACTCTCAAATAAATCACATTCACTCTCTTGATTTTTCCATTCTCCTACTTGTGACATGGATGACATGCCTTCCTCTTAGATAATACTAACCTTTATATCGTATTTTTAAAAATCGTGGGTTGAAAACAGTTTACAACTAAGAGAAGGTGAATATTTACCGCACAGTCACTTGGCAAACACATGGCAGGATCTCACCAGGGGCTAGAGATACAAACACAGATGAAACATTGTCCTGGAGTAGCTCACAGTCTAGTGAGGGCTGTAGGGAACTGGAAGGGTGGGTACAACCTAGTAAAGAGATCAAATATCATAGGGTTACAATATTAGTGCAGTGCAGAGAAGCATGTGATGATCGGATATTTGAAAAGCAGTAATAAGTATGCAATGGTAAGTAAATAATAAAAACAATAATAATGTGATATAGTGGAAAGAACACTGGGATAGGAGTTTGTTCTGGCCTTGCTGCTGACCATGCGTGGTACAGAGTAATACTCTCTGTTCCTGTGTTTCTTTATCTATAAAATGGCTGTAATATCTGATTGCTCATAATACAACGTGTCAAATAAGAACTGTGTATATGGCAGCACTTTGAAAACTTTACAGTGCTATGCAGATATCTAGCATTATAGCTATTATATCACCAAAAGTGGTAGAGGATCAACATAGTTAAATGGGTGATTCAGACCAAAACTCATTTCACCAAAAATGCCAAGCAACTGGAACAGAAGTAAACTTTGGTGCTTAAGTTTTATGAATCATGCCTCAGACTAAAATTTTGTTATATGGAATTGATAATGTCCTGGCCACAAACTAGCAATATAATTGTGACTTTCCAAAATTATAATTTTCTGAAGCTAGGAGAGAGAAACTTAAGATTGGAAAAAGCCTGGACACTTACACGTTAAAAGCGACAGGATGGAAAAGAAGGATTGTGCTTTTTCCAAATGTCAAAATTTTAAATCCTAATAAAATCCAATAAACAGGATATTTACCATGGCTACAACAACTAGCAAAGGTTAGCATGGACGAAGACTGGAAACCACTGAAGGTGCTAAGGGACAACAATCAATGAGAATGCCAACCCTGGATGCGTTTTAATCTCACTGGCATGTGCTCAAGTCAGGAGCTGCTTCTTTCATAGACTGTACCCAATCATAACCATTATTTAGAAGAGATTTTTTTTAATGCACATATGATTTCATTACTGTGCTTTTTATTTTTTCTTAGCAGCAGTTACTTTTGACTCAAAGTGAGAAAACTGTTCTTACATGGCTTAACTCCAGCAGTTTGAGTAACATGACAGAGTGCTCAGACATAAACAGGACCTGTCTCTATACATCTTGGACAGAGAGAAGAATATTCAAACATGTGTATCTTGCACTTAATTTAAACTGTGTGGTTGGTTACCTATCTCTTTGGCAATTCAGTATAAAGTTTTATTACTGTGAAATAGAATAGGGTAAGGATTTATGTCACACAAAAATGAATTTCCATGGATGGGAACACACATGAAATAATTTAGGTAAGCAGTATGTCAAATGAAAATTTAAGATGTTAGAGCCGGTGGTGCAAAGGAGGAAGCAAGGAGGAGTTTGTGTAATAGATGATAAATATATCACCAGGGCAAGAAAAAGGACCACAGTTGCTATAGGAGGTTATTATTAATGTTGAAGAATTGTACAAAACACTGAAGAATGAATTTTAAGGCAAAGAAATCAAAGCAACTGGTTAGATGAGGGGGAAGTCTCATTTGAATGTCAGTGGAAAATAAAACACTTAAAATCAATGCAAGCCCTTACAGTTACACCCAGGAAGGAATGAAAGCCACAAATCTAAAATTTCTGTTTAGACATTAGGGACATTTTTTAAACTTTTCTTTTGCAGAGGTTATGGAAGGAACAGCAGTGAGCAAAGCTCCTGTCTCCTCTGCAAAAATCCTTTCTTTCCATTGATTCAATTTTGCTTCAAAGCAGTCCCAATTTAAGAAACAGAATGTGAGAATGTTCACTCTCAGAACAGCTCTCATGATTCTCTGCCGGTTTACAGAGTAACTTGGGTATGATGGAAGGGTATGAAAATCTCCTTTATGTCATTCTGTACTTCTTGCCTTTTTTATATGTTTATGTGAAGAAATTCATAGCGGTAGGTCTCTGACATTGAGTTTAAAGAAGTACTATTTTTAATCTGCCTTCACTTCTCTAGTCCTCAAACTTAGGTTAAAATCTCAAAAAGACTGTAAAAACACTTTAAGATTTAGAATTTAATTAGCTAACTTAGATCAGGGACAGAGGAGAATAAGGAGAGTTTAATGTGTCTAACTCGTTGTTGTTTACCAAGAGAGGGAGCACAGGAGGAGGAAGAATAGGTTTGTTTTGGGACTTGTACTCAAGGTTGCTGCAAGATGTTTAAATTGTCTTAAAATGTCCAGCACACCATAGACAATACAGGTCCGAAGCTCCAGAGAAAGTGAGTGCTGGGCCGGAGATATTCGGGAGTTACTTGTTAGGAAGTGGTCGGTGAAACCATGAGACTGGGTGAGATGACTCAAGGACAAGTTGTGAGGAAAAGACCCAGACCAGAATACTAGGAAATTCTAATACTTAAAGAGTAGCTAAGAAAGAGAGCCAAAGAAAAGATGAGAAAGGACAGTCAGAGACAGAGAATGAGAGAATCCAGCCAGTATTGAGGAAACCAAGGGTGAAGTGTTTCAGGGAGGGTCTGTGGTGAAGCCAACTACAAATAAAACAGAAAATGTCCAAGGAATTTGGCTCAAAAGAGTACTAACACTGACAGTAAGGTACTATTTGAGATAATAGTTTATAGCTATAATTTCATAGGTGATAGGGCTAGTAGAAGCCCCCTGTAACTCCAGACATTTTTTTTTATCCCTTAGTTCTCACATTTCTCAATTTATCTCTTCACTTATCCCCCTCTTTGGTATTTTTTTAAATTTTTCAAAATATTTAATTTGCATTTTATTTTAGGAGCATGGTTATTATGAAGGCAGTACACAAAATATATTAAATGGCTACAGTTGTCACAATATAACATTTCCACTCTGAAAAGCTCATCATCCCTGCCTTCCACCCAAATAGGACAAGAAAAAAGTTAGGATTTTTTTTTTAAATCAAACTTCTTTTACCACCGTCTGCAATTTCCAAACTAGCCATGCTCTATTCAGCATTTATTCAACTAGCTAGAGATCTGTGGAGGATGAGGAAATGAATAAAACACATACTGTCCTCGAAGATCTTACATATCAGTATAAAGAATCCATTACAAGGTGAAAACATGTTCAAAGAGACATAAATAAAATGTCTTGGAGGGAGAGACAATCTCTGGTTAGAGGGCTTCTTAGTTAAGGTAATATTAGTTTCTATAATGCATAAACCTCTAAGTCTCAGTGGCCTAATATAAAAGTTTATCTGTTGCTCAAGTAAGGACTGGTCAGGGATCCAGGTTGGCCGAAGCTCTGTCATCTTTAGCACGTAGCTTCCAAGGTCAACTTAGGTGTGATATCCAGTCAGAAGACTGGTGAAGGGAGAGAGCAATAATTGCAAAGGAACTTTTATGGGTTAGCCCTGGAGCAGCACATGTCACTTCTGCCGACATCCCACTGGCCAGAATTTGGTCACAAGGCTGTAGCTGTCTGCAGTGAGGGCTGGGAAATGGAGTTTGGTTATATATCTAAGAGGAAAAGTAAAGGGTGTTTTGAATAATTAGCCAGTGACTGCCTAAGGGTCAGGGAGGGCCTCTGGGGTAGGACTTAGACTTACAGACAATGGGGGAGTCCGTGGAAGAGTGATGCTGAAAGGGGAAAGGAGGGGTCGAAGGAAGAAGCAATTCCAGCTTCCCCTCCATGAGTCAGATCCACAATGTTGGTTGGGACATGTTAGCTTTCAATACAAACTCCTTAACAGCATTGTTCTCTCATCTGAGAAGATTAGTCTATTTCTGAGAAAAAAAAAAAATCTGCAAAGCATGGTAATTTACTTCACTGGCTATTGAATGTTAAAGCAGAGAAGGATCACAGACTTTCTCCTCAAAGCCTCATTTCAGAGGCGAAGAAGAGGAGCCCAGGGAGACCTTACCCTCTGGATCTCACCCCGTGAAGCACTGTCGAAACCAGGGTAGAGCCCAGGCCTCAGCTTCCATTCCAGTGCTTTTTTCTGTGAGGGAGGCACAAGCTTTAGCAGTTTTGGTGGGGTGAAAAAAGGAGGTTAAATTCCATTCACCACAATTATGTAGAAATAACCATGGAGCTTCATCATAAATTGTTTCTGTCATCGTATTTAAATTCTACTGCCAAACGAAAGGAAGTCAGCTAGTGCTGATGTAAAATCTCTTCTGTAATCGGTATAGTCCATATTTATTCCTTATGAAAAAGAAAAGCTTCTTTCTTATTCTGAAGACCAGTGTATATGTCCTCTTCTTCACATGTCTCATGTAGACATTTAACCGTCCAAATATACAGAGCAAGGGTAGATGAAATCAACATGTTTACAATTATTCTCTTACCTAAATTTTAAAAGAAAGAGGGAACAAAAGGTGAGTGATGAGTGAGTTGTATGGCTCTAATTGAGTTTGCGTTGCTTTCATTGTTACAGAATTTTAATTGACATGGATGCTTAAATGTATATCAAAATGCATGTCACAACTTTTGTACAAAAATAAATTTGACTTTAGAACGTATTTTTTCAAGTGAGAAGGATAAATGATCTCAGAACTTGAGATTCTTTACTTTTAAAAATCATAAGATCAGCTCTTTAATTAAGAGGTAAAGAAAAGTACTCAATGTCCAGGTAGTCAAATCACCTGTATCAGGATAATCTAGTATCATGAAAGATATCATGAAGCGAGAGATGAACTCTATCTTCAGAATAACTGGCCTAAGAATGACTTCTTTTATAGTATCATAAGATCCACTTCTAGAAGTCTTCCATCTCGGTGCAGGAAAATGGAAATGACACTGGGTACAGCAAAGAATTTGTTCTAAATTTACTCATATCCATTTCAATCATAGGGCTTAATTGTTTTTCCTTTTAAATAGTAGATCTTTTATATGCAAACATTCTCTTTTCCAAAACAGTTTACATGAATATATAGCCAGCCTCTGGTATATTAAATATAGATATAGATCGACATATAGAGATAGAAAATACTAAATCGGAGTTACTGATAAATATGTATTTTTAAGTGGTACAGAGTGCAGTTATATATACCCCCAACCCGTTTGACAGTCTTTTCTCCATGTGTTCTTACAGAGGCAGATTAGACAACTACTTTTTATACCCCTGAGATTATGGCAAGGTATTGCAGAGACCATTAGATAATGAAGTACAACTGAACATTTATAAAAATCAGGTCTGAGAAAGTCTGTTAATAGAAGTCTAAAGATCTAGCTGTATCTGGATGTGTGAGTATGTGATGACAATGCTGTACAAACCTAGATATCAAAGGGCTTCCTTCTCACTGCAGCCCTGTGAAGTAACATGGACATTGTCTTATCCACCCAGTGTTTTGGCAAACAACAAAGGTTTATTGATAAACCAGTGCTTGAGTGCCAGAATTACTCTACTTCCTGTGTAAGAACTGCCCTCCTGTGAGGTGCGAATCAGATTTTTGGACCTGCCATCTAGTGGCCACTGCAGTAACAAGACAATGGTATAACATTTTTGTCTTCATTTGAAAACTGGAGTTTAGATGTGGCTCATCTGTGGATAAGTACGGAGGTACTCCACCCATTACCACAGTCCCTCCTCGTCCCTTACACACACAGCCGCTCCCATAGAGCAGCTTCAATCAGAGTGTTTGTTATACTCACAGGAAAAACAGGTTTTTCATACAAAATGGTAAACTTCCCACCTAGAATTTTTAAAAAAGAAGAAGAAGGAGGAGAAGAAAAAGAAAGAAAGTCTTCCGTTATTGAGGAGAGATCTGGAGTGGCAAAGAGAAGGGGAGGGAGAGGAGGGGAGAGGGAGAGCAGGCACGTATTCTGTCAAGTAGTTCTACTTGTGAGACTAATTCTTACAAACTGTGCACCCAGCAGAGTAAACCTCTTATTTTGCTGCTTTTTCTCCGATCCCCCACAAAGCTGTAATGTTCTAGTTGCTTTTCCCTGTCCTAAAAACCACATAGGCATGTGATATGATACATAATGTTGGCAAAGGAGCAATTTACAAATGACTTAAGTAGGTAATTATTTATTAGAATATAGGCCAATAGAAGTCTGTGTTACCGTAGCAAAACCTGGTAAAAGGTTAGTTTTAGTTTTGTTTCAGTGTTTCTATTATAATCCCTGGTTATTAGTTTTCCTTTTTCCAGGGTCTTATGCATGGAATGTAAGAAAGCACAATGGGCTATTATTATTATTTACTATTTGTCAAAGAAACATGAATATACAGAGCAAAGGACAGTTTGTGAACTATGCCAGACAGTCCCCAGCCCCAAAGACCTCACAATACAACTCTTAAGCAGGTCCTGAAAAATCCAAGACAGAATGAAAGCAGATGGATGAATGATACTTATTCACTATCTTAAATATAGAACTCAGTGGTACAGGTGCATCTTCAGATGTTATTTGAAAGAAGAGACAGAATATCTTGGCATTGAGTCACTTATTCGTAAATATTATAAATTTTATATTATTTGAGAAGCTATTCTAAATATACTGGGTGGTTTGAAAGAAGGTGTGAAAACCGATTCCTTCAAATGAGACAAAGGGCAAATCGAGTGAGAAGCAGGGACTGAACACAGAGAAAGTAGAGAAGGACCAGGCCAACGATGGAGGCAAGGAAAAATAAATCCCAAGGGGATACATAAAGTTTGATAAAAAAGAACTGCAAGGATTTCTTTTTAAAGAAAGATTCAAATCAACCAAGAAGAAAGATGATCTTGGCAGCTATGTCCTGAATGTACTAAAATTGCCAAGAATCTCCAGGAACAATAATGGCAAAGACAATGATTTAGTTACGGAAATTGCAATGCAAGGATGTAGAACTCTGCGTGGCGGACAGAGGGTCCTGAAGACAATATCGGTACAGCAAGAAGATTAGTAAGATTTAGCAAAAAGCAGAATGAAAGGTGGGAAAGGAGTCAAGTTTGTCAGATTGTTGAGGAAGATAGAAGTCAGTGAAACTATCCAATGAAGCCGTGGTATTTTTTGGAACATTCATTATCTGTCCTATGTTATGTTAATTCTTATGGAGTGTACCATAGATGTAAGTCAAGATCCCTGAGCCAAAAATAAACCTGTGTTCAAAGTGAAAAGATAAGATTAACACCCCTTAAACAATTACAAAAAATAAGGCAGCTGACATGATTAGGCATAGCAGGATTTGCAGGAAGGGAGAAATCAGCAGATCTCAGAGTAATCATGGAAAAGCCATCCAGGAGATGAGACCCAAGCTGAGCCTTGAAGAATTGGTGTGTGTGCGGGGGCTGACATTAAAAGCAGGGGAGAAATATGATGAAATCATCAGGATAGAAATTAACAGGATGTTTGGAGGGAGCAGTATAATACTCTTAACTGCTGAAATGGATGGTTTGAGCAGGAGGGCAAGTAGACAGAGGTAGTAAGTAAGGCCAGTGTGTGAACCTGAGAAAATTAGGATTCATCAGCATGTGACAGGGGTCCATTCATTAATTCATTCTAGAAATATTTATTGAGGGGGATATTATATTTCAAACACAAAACAGTCAAGGCTTTTCCCCCTTCCAGAACTTACATTCTAATGAGGGAAAATAGAACCCCTCCAACAAAAAGCAAACAAATAAATGAACAAGATAATTTCTGATGATGAATACCATAAAGAACATTAAACTGAGTTATAGAAAAAAGAGTGATTGGCAAGAGTAGTGATGGCCCAAAATGGGGAGAAAGGAGAATCAATATTTGAAAGTGGAAATTCTTCAGACTTGGAAGTAATTCAGATAGAAAGAACAAAGGGAAGTCACGGGTTATTTGCAGCTAGCTAGTCTGGGAAATTAAAAGTTTGCTAATGCCAGTCATATAAGCTGGGAAGATTGGTAAGTGAGAGAGGGGAAAAGCTGGGGAGCAGGTAGGAAAGCTTACTGTCCCCATACCCCTTCTCAGTGGAGTGATCGACTATACCTCTGGTTGCCACCTCCAGTTTCTTGAGGATTTTAGCCACTGGCTCACTAACGCTCTTTTCATTTCTACCTCATCACAATTCTCGGTCATTTCAGTGTCTAAATATATAACCCTTCCAATACTTTGCCTCTCACTTCCTTAATTCTCTCATGATCTGTCCTCTACCCTACCATATCTACTCACTCTCGTGGTTTTACTTTTTTTTTTTTTTTTTTTTTTTTGCGGTACGCGGGCCTCTCACTGTTGTGGCCTCTCCCGTTGCAGAGCACAGGCTCTGGACGCGCAGACTCTCAGCGGCCACGGCTCACGGGCCCAGGCACTCCGCGGCATGTGGGATCTTCCCGGACCGGGGAACGAACCCGTGTCCCCTGCATCGGCAGGTGGACTCTCAACCAGTGCGCCACCAGGGAAGCCCTCGTGGTTTTACTTTTGACCTTTTATTTACTAATAATTACAAATTTTCCATAACCTCAATTTCAAGCATCCCACTCTCCAACCCAATCCCACCGTTCCCTCTATTACAACAATCCCTGAAGCCTACTGGGGCCTCCAATACATTGATTCTACCCACAGCCCCTCATATTTGCCCTTCCTTATATAGCCTAGATTCCATGGACGATGATTTTAATCATTTCATTGCACACACCCTTAACTCCCTCCATCTTCTTTTGCTTCACTGTCCTCTCAACTGGCAAATCTCAGCTACTCCGATCATATGCAACTCCCCATCTATTCCAGGCCTGTATGCCAGCTGAGTGAGGCTGGAGAAAAACACACAGGTAAACTGATGACTCTCACTTTAAACTCATGACCACTCAGAGAATCTCTTAGTGCTGTCATGCAATTACATGACACTTCCCTGTGCATTCGCTTTCCCATGCCACTACGAGAATACTTCTCATCTTTCCCTCTCTCAAACTTCCAACACCTCCTTCCCCATCCTTACTCTCAACTTACGACCCTCTTTCCTACTTCACTGAGAAAATAGAAGCAATGAAAAAAGAACTTGCACAAACACTCACTCCCCATCACACCTACCCTCCCATCTGCATCTGTATCCACATATTCTGCTTTCTCTCGTGTAACTGTGGATAAACTCTGCCTGCTTCTGTTCAACCTACCCCTCAGTGTGCATTAGGCCCCGCCCCCTCTCACCCACTCATCCACGGTGTTCCTGAGAAATCTCCCCTTTCTCTTCCTTGATCGATTTTCCCTATCTACCAAATCTTTCCTATCAGCACGCAAGAATGTTGTCATTTCTCTCGCCCTAAAAAATACTTTCTTATGATCCCACACTCCCTGTAGCTAGTGTCCCATTTCTTTGATTCCCATTATAGCAAAACCTCTCAAGAAATGTCATGGTACTCACTATAGACACTCTCCAATAATCCTATTCTCTAATTCTCTCTCGATCCCTCTCTAATTAGCTTTGCACCCACCAACGTGGTAAAACAGTTCACACTAAGATTATGGGTGACTTCCATGTTGCTAAATCCATCAAAAAATTTGCAGTCTTTCCTGATCTCTCAGCATTGTTTACATGGCTTGTTATTCTTTCTCCATTAAAACCTGTTCTTCCCTTAGCTTTCAGTCCCCCACACTCACCTGATTTCTTTCCTACCTCACAGGCCATTTCTTCTCACTCTTCTTGGCTGATTCATTCTCATTTCCCAACATGTAAACACTGGAGCGTCCTATGGCTCAGTCCTTGAACCTCTGTTTTAATCTCTGTTCACTTCCTTAATATTCATACCTAAGCTTACGGTTCAAGTTTGTATCTCTAGTCCAGGCCTTTACCCTAGCCTAGAATATGTGAATTCTAGCCTCACATATTTAACTGCCTACTCAAAATCTCCACTGGAAGTCTAATGGGCACCACAAAAGTGACATCCCCGCATGGAATTCCTTGTTTTACCTGACAAATAGGCATTCTTTCCCACCTCTGTAGTAAATAGCATCTCCATCCTGAGAGCTGTTCAAGTCAAAAATTTATTTCTCTCCCAGCCCTTTATCTCACAAATCCAACCTATCAACAAATTCTGCAGTTCTACCTTCAAAATACATCCAGAATCTTACCACTTCTCATCCTCACCACCATGCTATCCTGACTCAAGCTATCATCTCTTACCTGGATTATTGCAATAACCTCCTATCTGTATCTTTTCTGTTTCTGGACTTGCCACATACAGCCTATTCTCAAAATGGTAGCCAGAGTGATTCTTTGTAATGCATGTAAAATAATTTAAGTCAGACCACGTCTCTCCTCTGCTCAGAATTTTCTAATGGCTCCCCATCTACCCAGAGGAAAAACCAAAGCCTTTAGAGTAGTCCACAAGGCCCTACACGTTCAGTTTCCTCAGTTAATTCTGTGTCCTCATTTAGCGCTTGATCCCTCACTCACTCCTCTCAAGCTTCATTGACCTCCTTGCTTTCCTCACCTACCGTACATGATTTCACCTCGGGGCCTTTGCACTTGCTTTTCTCACCGCCTGCAGTGCTTTCCGCAGATAAGTCTTGTTTGCTCACTGTCTTCCGGTCTTTGCTCAATTTTCACTTCTAAGTAAGCCCTTTCATAACAACCATATTTAAAATTGTGCCCCCTTCCTTTGCTTCATTTTTCTTCGTAGCAATTATTCCCTTCAGATAAATATTTTATTTACATATTTATTTCCCCTTGTCATAGACTATAAGCCCCATGATTGCAGGGTTTTGTATCTTGGTGGGGTTTTTTTTGGTCTGTTTTGCATTCTAAGAAATCCCCAGTGCCTAGAATAGTGCCTGGTATATAAAGGGTGTTCAGGAAATACTTGCTGGATGAATTGAAGAAAAAAATGAGTGCTTCTTTCTCTGAGTTTACGGATGTTTTTATTAGATGCAAAACTTAAAATTGTATCATTGGCCCGTGATTCTCCACGGCAAAATTTTCATTCTTCAAAATTAATTTTGAAAGTAAGAGCACTTTGTGCAGGTTTATCCAGAATATTAGATAGGCCACTATTTCTGTTTAGTACCCAAAGCAGCAACATCTAAAGCATTTTTTTTTTCATTTGGTAAATGCTTACTACGGAATATGGCTGTGCTAGACACAGGTAATGACATGTGCAAAGGCTCAGAAATGTAAGAGAACATAGTACAATGAACTGTTACCATATTACAAGTGACAGGTAATGGAGGCCTAAGCTAATGTGGTGCAGTGGGAGCAAGACCTAGAAATGTGAGAAACATCATCAAGTAAAAGGTCACCAGAGTCAAGAAACCTGATTGATGGAGAAAACAAAATGCTGTCTACCTTTATAAGGCTATAAAGTGGAAAGTGATTATAAAAGAACTGGATAAGAGTGGAACTTGAACACAGAGGACATGAGTTGTAAAATTCCCTTTGTAGGATGTTGACTTAGAACCCGTCATCATCATAGTCACTATAAGAATATTTGGTGTGTTCATTGGGACCCTAAAGAATCATTCTGGAAGGTGCTCCCAGATCAGATCCTAACTCTCATTCTTCCCAGAATAGTTGAGGACCCAACTATTGAAATAGTTTGAGGTCCCAAATTTTATGCCTAGTAACCTCACCCTTCCTGAAAGCATTTTTTCTTATTTTATAAAAAAAATTATTAGATTATTGAATAGAATAGTATATGTGTATATAGATAGGTACACGCATGCACACACATAATAGTTTAAAACCCCCAAAAAAAAAAAAAACCCAATTAACTGTTAATATTGCTTTCTATGCACAAAAGCCTCCGTTGGTTATTAAAAGAAATTACATTAGAATTACAAATCTGGTGATTATTTGAGGGGTGATGATTTCCAGGTATGGGCTTGGGCATATGGGTGAATATTGATGCTATTTGCTCACATAGAGAACATAGGAAGGAGAGAAACTATAAAGGAGAAGATAATTGAGCTTTGGACATGTTGTGATATCCAGTTGGAATTGTCAAGTAGGTCATTTGATATAGAGGGCTACAGGTCAGAATTAATGGCTTAAGATGTAGATTTGAGAACTAATGGCTTGAGATGTAGATTTCAGAGATTATTAATATATTGATGATAATTTAAATTTGGAAACAGGGATTTCCAGTGGGCAGTGGATATATTAAGCTGAAGTATGTGTAATAAAACATTACCAGACACAGACCTAGAGGTCAAGGACCTGGACATAATCATTTATCTGACATTTCCTTAGACTGGTTTTCTCCTAAATTCATTCCCACTTGTTCCCTACACCAACCCACATCCTATCTCCAGCCTTCCTTTCTGTGTAAAAACATATACAATTCAACACTTGGACCCTTTACATGTCAGACATGCCTTGATCTCTGTACAAACACTATACCTCAAAACTGTATGCAGAGCATTAGTATGTTCATGAGAACACACTGTCAGTGCACTTTAAGCTCTCATTATTTTATGAAACTATGGAATGAGCCTATTTGCATTGTGAACAATGTCCCCTAATTTATGTATTTGCTAAGAGTTTTTGTCAGATTTTCTGTGACCAGCGTGTATTCATCTGCTATAATGTCAAACCATTGGGAGGTTTAAGGAGACCCTTGTTAAAAAATGAGAGGGGACTCATCTTTATTCTTTGCCTTTCCACTTTCGGGGCATGAAACATAGGCACTCAGAACTTAAGTTACTCCTTGCCAGCCAGCCTCTCTGTAAGTCAGCCATCCTCAGGAATGTAACTTTCGATTTTATTTTTCTCTTAGATTTCTTTTTTTTTCCTTGCCTTGAATCACTTAAAAATGTTTTCTTGCGATACCACTTTTGTCACCTCTAGACCTTGGTAGGTTCATTTATTTACTTGTTTTGTTTTAGAATATTTTATATCAGTTCTTTCTCCTCATACTTGAAATTTTTCTGATGGGGGCAGCCTTTGGGGGAAAGATTATGTTGGTCTTATATTAGTAGTTGTAATCTCTGTGATCCCGAATTTCTAGAATCTGTGATGGTCAGGGACTTCTCTTTGCTGTGCCTCTTTATTGGCAGTCTCACTTTCTTTCTCTTGTCTTCTCTTTCTCCCTCCAAAAAGCTTCTGCAAAATGTATCTTCCCCACC
This sequence comes from Phocoena phocoena, assembly GCF_963924675.1. Classification (NCBI taxonomy): domain Eukaryota; kingdom Metazoa; phylum Chordata; class Mammalia; order Artiodactyla; family Phocoenidae; genus Phocoena; species Phocoena phocoena. The sequence continues at coordinate 85,513,106 of NC_089222.1, forward strand.
AATCATAATGTTGCACTCTTAGTGTATGCGGTCTCTATGGTAACTGGGACACATGCCACAACACCAAGATTCCTGGAGCAACCATCATTGGCAGGAAATCAGTGCATGTACTCCTCTGGCACCATGGAAGTTTCCCCACTGAAACTGGAATCAGATACTACTATTTTAATACACAGGGCAAGGAAAGGAGCAGAGGAAATGCTATAGACCCAGTCTCTCTACAGGCACATTATAGGGTTTTGGGGGATTCTTGAAGTTGATCTTATTTATTATAAAGCTAGACTGGTGTGCACACCCTGATCAGACATGGAGAAACTGGTTGAATTAAGGGAGGACATTCTTTTTCTTACAGACACATGACTAGACTCTAAACAAGCTAATTTTATTTAAATTAGGCTATATTCTTAGGTAAGCTCAGGGAAATTACCAATACACTGTAAAAATTATTCCCCACCATCGTAGAGACAGACTTTTTCAAGTGGTTTCTCCAGCAACCACATATTGACGCAGTGGGGTCAAAAGTCCCAGGATGGGCAGTTCATGAAGGCAATGAGGATGAAACAAGTTTTCATCCGTCTTGTTGCTTGCTCTAGGACTGAACTTCTCCCAAATATATGGAGGACCATACTCCCAAATACAGTAGGGCTGAACTTCTCCCCAGTATATGGAGGACCACACTCCCAAGTACAGCCCACTAGTAAAAAGGGCCTAAGGCAGGGTTTTACAGCCTTGGCTCTGTTGAGATTTGGGGAAAGATAAATTTTTGTTATGCAGAGCTATCCTGTGCATTGTAGAATATTTAGCAGCATCTCTGGCCTCTACCCGTTAGATACCAGTAGCAATTTCTCCAGTCTTGACACTTAAAAATGTCTCTAGACATTGCCAGATGTCCCCTTTGGGAGCAAAAATTGCCCAAGGACCACTGGCTTAAAGCAAGATGCGGCTTGGGTAAGGAAAGAGAGCTGGAGAATTCCTTCAAAGGCCCAGAATATTCATTCAGTTAGCCATTCAGCAGGTATTTGCTGAGTCCTTACTATCTTCCAGGCACTCTTCTGTGTATTAAAGATATAACTACGAATAGACAAAGGCCTGATCTCATGGCACTTCCCTTCTAAGGGAGGTATGCCATGTGTTCCTGACCAGCTGGATCCCTTTCCCTCCATACAGCTTAACAGCAAATGCTTCAAGCCAACTGAGGGCCAAGAAAAGAAAAACACAAGTTCATATTGAAGACTCTTTTTCAGTTTAGGAACCTCAAAAATGGCTATGATTTAAAAATGAAACTTGGCAAGTGATTAGTTCATATGTTTTAGTTTATAATGTGTTTTAATCATTTTTGGGTGTTTTCAAAACAAATGGTGAGATTAGGGGTATTTTTCCCTTCTATTTTTGGCCTCTTTCCTCTGGAGAGTCCTTCTCTTGTGTTTAGTTTTGGTGTTCTTCGTGTATTTGAAGAATACTTTTAAGTATTTGAAATGTGTGCACGTGGATGAAAGGAAATGAGGAAGGAGAAACATAAGACTTTGTGATTCCTGCTCAAACAAAGACCCATACCCCAGCCCCAAAGCCAGTATTGAGGCACCACTTCCTCAGGGAAGCTTCTCACGAACCTCTCGCGGCCAAGTCCCCTAACCCAGGAGTTCTTCTAGCTCTCTTCACACAGCCTCATCACAATCGTAATTAAGAAAGGGACTGTGAAATTAGCCATTCAGGTGTTTCCCTTTAGAATGTAAACTCCATGGGGGTCAGTACCATGCCTGCTCTGCCCACAGTTCTGTTATCTTCAGCACAGGGGCTGACACACTGGAGGTGCTTAAGAAATATGTGTTGAATGACATTGACTGACTGAGAAAGCCAGCTTTGGGGCTGTCCTGCTCAAAAGGTTTTAGCCTGTGCACTGCCTGTGGATACCCTACCTCCACTCTTGGACTTTATCATGTTGATCTTTATTTTGTAGACTCTGAAGTAATGTGTAAACTCCTAAAACTATTATTAAATCAGAAAGTCTAAAGAACCACTTAAGGTCATTAACCTTAGGGATATTTCAGGCTTATACGTAGATTGCAGGAATGTAAGGGAAATAACAGGGCATGGTATTGAGGAATATTTTTAAGTATTAGTACTGCCCTGAGCATTGTTCAAGAGTTAGCGGGTTTACAGAATAAATGCTTGTGATTGTCAATGTGGAGCACAGAGTAAAATTACATAATTTTTTCACTTGTTTTCATGTTTGATGTCTGTTCCCCCCATTAGAATTTAAGTTCCATGACAGTGGAGAACTTGTCCTATCTATAACTTTATCCTTGGTGCCTAGAATGTTATTTGACCCATAGTAGATATTCCATAAATATTTGATCAATGAATAAATGGCAGGCATTCAATCAATCCTATGTTGATTTATAGATTAACTGCTTATTAGTATTCAAAAAATACAGTAACATGATGAAGTTCTTATTCATTCATTCAACAAATATTGTTTGAGCTTTTCATGTATACCGTGCATCCTTGTATCCTAGAGCAGTGTCTAGCGCATAGTAGGTATCAATTAAGGACTTGATGAGTGAATGAGCTACTTAGTATTCCAGCATACTCAAAGATGTTTATTTATTAAATGTGTTAGTTTACTAGGGCTGCCATAACAAAGTGCCACAAAACTGGATGGCTTAAATAACAGAAATTATTGTCTCACAGTTCTAGATGCTAAATACCGAAGATCAAAGTGTCAGTAGGATTGGTTCCTTACAAGGGCTCTGAAGAAGAATTTGTTCCGTGCTTCTCTCCTACCTTCTGATGATTCACTGGCAATCTTGGGTGTTCCTCAGCTTATAGAAGCATCACCCTGATCTCTGCCTTCATTTTTACATGGCATTCTCCTCATGTGCTTGTCTGTGTCCAAACTTCCCCTTTTAAGAGGAGAACAGTCATATTGGATTAGCAGCCCACCCTACTCCAGGATTGCCTCATCTTTATTAATCATATCTTCAATGGCCCTATTCTCAAATGCAGTCACATTCTGTGGTACTAGGGGCTAGGACTTCAACATATGAATTTGAGGAGGACACGATTCAACCCATAACACTAAAACAGCAGAAATCTTCAGGTAGTAATATTTTTAAAGTTACTTTCTATTTTGAAAACATCAACTTCTCAAAATAGCATCTAGTTTTATAATTCTATATGGAACTCAATGTGGTGATATTAATAACGTTTACTATATTACACAAAAATGTGTGTGTTTATAGAGAGGAAACATGAAGAAAGTCCCAGAGGCATGAATGTACAGAGTACCTTTTGTTAAATGGTGTATGACCAGACAATGGGTTACATGGGGAAGACTGCTAGAGATTTTGAAGAGATTTTATATGAATTCAAGACATTCAGATTTTATTTTGTAGACATCAAGGAACCAACACAGAAATCAAAACCTATTGAACTGTAGAAGGGTACTAAAAGGATGAATTTTATTGTATGTAAATTATTCATTAATGAACCTGACTTTAAAAAGAAAGAAAGAAAACGAGAAGGTTGAAGAATAGACCTTAGGAACTAGCAATTCAGAGGTTTTTGGAGACCTTGGCAGTTTAATTGGAAACACAGGTAGAGAAACCAGATTTTATTGTGCTGAGGAATAAATTGGAGTTTAGGAAGCTCGAAAGTGGTTCAAAGGAGGGAGAGATTGGGTCCACAGAAGATGGTTTGTTGTTTGTTAGTTTGTTATGGTTGCTATTGTTTGTTTGACATGTGGGCAACTGAAGCATGTTGGCATGCAGTAGGAAAATGGAAAATACAGAAGAAAGGAGTAACTGATATAGTAAGATCCTGGAGGAGATTACTAGTGCCAGAGAAAAAAGTCTCTCAGATGTTAGGGATGGGTTCTGACAGAGGTAACATGGTGATGGGACTGCCATTTGATGGTTTCTGTCTTCTCTATGAAAAAAGAGGCAAGGTTAATACAGTAGCTGAGAATAAAGAGTAGGAGGTAAGTTACAAGGAGTTGATTACAATGATAAATGGCAACTGGGGATTAAAAAAGGAAACAGACTAGGGAAAGATATAAGAATTGTAAAGTAGTTCCAGAACTCCAGCTTAAGTTGGAAACCAGGACTCTGGAAGGGCACCAGGCTGTACAGTTTTTCAATTTTTCCTCAGCATTGCTCAGCAGCCTGGGAGCTGAGGCAAACATACTTGAATGGGTTCTTCTGGCCTCAAGAGCTAACGAGCTACAATTGAGAGCCATAGATGGGGAAACTAATGGTGGTTGTCTTTAAAGTTAACCATGAGGGCCCAGACCGGTAGAGAAGAAATTGGAGATTAATAGCCTAGGAGAAAAGAGAAAAAAAAAGAAAATCAAAAAGTCATGGTAAGAAGGCATTTATTTTCTGGAGTCATGTATATCCCAAGAAGGAAGTCTGCCCCTACCACACATACTGTTTGCCACTGGTCACAGAGAAATCACAGAAAGTAGACTGAACACTTTGGAGGACATAGACTGGAGGTCAGAGTTTCATTCCCAACTTTACCAATAATTTAAGACTGCCATCATTACCACCATTATCACAGAAGACTAATCCTTAGGAAAAGAATATACCTGTGTATGTAAAAGTGGAAGAAAGAGGAACCTTCCATGGGACAATGGTAAAAATTGACAAGAGGCAAATATTTTTCCTTCTTGCCTCAGATTCCAAAAGCATACTGATGTTTCCCTCAAAGCATGCTCTTTTATCTCTCTTATTTTAAGATTGTCTGTTTATTCGGTTACAGAATCTCCAGAGCTGGCACCCTTCTTTTGGCACTCTCTCTCTCCCTTTCTGGGTTTCCTCTTTCTTCTTGCTTCCTCCTGTCTTTGGCCGTTGAATGTTGTCATATGTCCCAGCATCTTCCCCCACCCAGTGACCAAATAAAGTATTTCCATAAGCTTTGTATTAGAATTTTTTTCAAGAAGACAAGGCCTAAAATGGTGACTCTTGGTTTCAGGATACATTTAGGTACCTCACAGATGACACGGTGCAGCTAGCCCTTCATTGTCAGATGAACCTGAGCATCTCTCTAGGATTCATAAGGCACCTCTGCTCCTGTGGGCCCCGTCTCCATATGTCAGGGAGGCAGAGAAGCCATCCATGTTACCCACTGTGAGGTGCCATGCTCTGGTTATCCTTTATTTGCTTGACAACACACAGGGTTAGGAGTTCCCCAAAACCAATCAGAATTCCCAGGCTTCTTCTCTTGGTATTGTCATATATAAGTCCAAAAAATAATTTGGGGGAATTTCAATAGACAACTCTTAATTCCCTTTCTCCTTACAAATATGAATCCTTATACAATTCCATTTTCCCCCGGTTTTTTGTTTTTTTTTTTTTCCTGTTCATGATTCTCTTATAGCTCTTTCCAGTGATGCTAAAAGCCAGCTGGTCTGGAGATTAATATGACCAGACATACCATGAATTTTTTAAATCTCAAAATTCCCAGTTTCTAGTTCTTGGTCAATCAAATATAGGTTGTATTATAAATGTACAGTATATCATCCTGTCTTCTCTAATTTTTTTTTTTTTGGTCTCACTATGCCCTAAAATTGTTCCTAAATGCTTCTTTGTTAGAGGCAGAGGAAAACCTGAAGAATGGAGGGAGACGAAGTATGAAGTGATGGAAAGAGAAAGCATACTAGGGAAGAAGGGAAGCCAATGAGGAGATGGAAATAAATAGTGATTTCCCTTTTCCCTGGTTTCCTCAGAGCACTTGTATGTTTGGTTTTGATATTCCTGTCACCTAATGCCCCAGATGACCTCTCCCTAGCAATGTGCTCTACAAAAAGAATGTATTTCACTGCCAGTGAATATCTCCTATCTACCCAACAAGCCAAAATCTCCTGCCCTAGCAGCTTAACATCCTCTCCAGCCTTCCAAGCCTCTTGCCAGCTGACTCCAGGGACTTGGACCCAGGGCCATTAGTTCCACTTTCGCCTGGCCCATGCTGGCATGGAGAGTGTTAATGGCTGATGTAAGTGTGAAAAGAACTTAGGCAATAATTTGGTTTTACTTTATTAACATCCAAAATATAAACAGGTAAACTACATGTTGAATTCATTAATTCTTCCTCTACTGTTTAAAAAGATGAGAACTGCATTTTTAAAAAAGGGATTGATTGGTGTCATGTACATATTCATTCACTCCTGTTTATACAAGATAATAAGAATATTAACATGGAGGCAGAGCAGTGGCACTTATAATTCTATCACCACTGTTTATGTAAGAAGAAAATATCTGAAAAGAAACAGGGAGAGAACATTTGCTGCTCTGTACATACATTAAATTCTTGTATTTTTGTTTATAAGGCATTTGAGGGAGAAAAATTTAACAAGTTGAGGGGGAGTTAGTGTTCTTTATACCATGTTCACTGCAATTGACCTAAGATAGCTAAGTTTAGAAAAGACAGAAATATAATGGAGGGGGTACCTCCTTACAAGGAGCAGAGGGACCAGAGACATGTGCTCCATTAAATCCTTCCTGAGATTGAGCTTATTTAAGATTAGGATTCTCTGCTGGGTGCTGAAATGTTCTACCCCAGAGAGTAGTGAGTGTTGTGTCTGGGAGACCATTGACTCATAATTTGCCTGTAACTCAAGATATGCTTCTCAGAAAATGAAAAGAAAAGAAAAAAATGCTGTTTTAAATAAGATTGTAAGGACCCATTTCAAACAAATAGTTCTGAGAAGATTTTTATGATATTTTCTTGACTGAAAAAGAAAAGGTAGTTGGTGGTGGGGTAAGGGTTTCTTATCTAAGTTGACATTAACTGAGCTGATAATATAGGCCACAAAGGGTCAGATTATTGATGAGGGCTTAATGGGTGTCACAGGGCAATTGAAAAGAGTGAATAAGGAGCAAGAAGTGTTATAGGTAGGTGGTTATATTTATGATAACCTACCTAAGCGGGCTAGTAACCTGTTAGTGATAATGGAGACATAAAAACTCTCTAAAGTGTACATTAGAGTAGAGGTCCTTGAGAGCAGGAATGGAGTCCAATTAGCAGAATAATTAATAGTAGACGCTGAAAAAACTTCTGTTAAATTAATGAATAAATGCATGCCGCCATCTGGACAATGCTTTGCATGTTCTCCCTTATCTAACCAATTCTCAAGGAAAGTTCATACACTTTCTTAGTCTCAGTTACAAACACAGGTGTCTCTCCAATGAGAGAGTTGAATTTTCACAAGGGCATAGAGTCACTGATTGTTTTTAATTTATTCATTTCAATCCTCATTCACATTCCTGTTCTTGTTCCACTTAGGTAGCCATATTCTATTGCAGCTGGACCAATTGTGCATGCAAGTGATGAGAAATGAGATTAGAGAGGTAGTGAGGGATTGGGGCTTGCAGACTATGGTAAGTCCTTTAGAAGCCCTTAACATCAGTGATGGGCAGGAGTCTTTGAAACCATAACAATCCTACTATAGGATGACCAGATGAAGCAGTTCCAGCCAAAGGCCAGAGGCACAGATGTAAGAGCTTGATTTGGGCTATAAATCAAATATAAAATTTCCAACCTGTGTAAATAAAAGCACTGTCTCATTTGGACCCTCTTTTTTGCCTATTGAACCAGTTTTACCAACCTAACACTTTCAGTTGGCAGCCACACCTATAAGACGCTTAGGGGGAAGTAGTAAATGTGTTTTAGAACTTTCATAAGGCCTTCAGTTCAAAAGCATAGGATTTAAGACACTTCAAACATGAATTTTAAATGTGATAGGTTTTCCCTTGTACTTACTGACTACTGTGCTAAGAATTACAGAACTCCTGGGCATCAAATAGTGTGTGCATAAATCACTCTGCAAAAGAAAGAGAGGTTGAAAGTTCACACAAGACGTGCATGTTCTATGGCCAAGTCCTACCAAAATGAGCCAATTTGCCACATTTACTTTTGAGAATGAGAGGGGTCTGATAGTTTGCCTAAAATGGGACATTCAGGAGAGATCATTTTCTTGTCCATTTATGTATAAATCGTTGACATTTTGAAGCTGTATTCTAGTATAACTGAGGGAAATAGCTCAGAATTTTTCTTATCACATACCAGAGATGACAGACTTAAAATCTGATGGCTCTTTTGATAGCTTCTGAAAGAACTAGAACTTGTCTGGCTCCATTTGTCTGGCCAAGATGTATTTCTATGATTTATCCATGGAGTTTTTAGCAGAACCTTACACTTACTGTCTAAATTAATGATATTCCCTTCTTTTGCCATAACAAAAATCACGCTACACTATATACATTATGTTAAAGATTTTTTATTTTAGCATGTGGACATATTCTGTAAAAGCTTTTTCAGTTTCATCATGTTGACAAGCTGATTCCATTAAATCACCCACCATCATCATGTTCACTTTTTTCTTTTCTTTTTTGAAAAGTTAGAAAACAGCGATCATCTTAGAGTTTTCAAGACATTCACTTTGGCAAAAATAAATCTGGAAAAACATGAGCCTATTCCTTGAAATGGAAAAAGGATGTGTCGTTCTTCTCCTTGACCCTTCTCTTGAAGCTTTTAAAGATGAGGAAGGAGGCTGTGGGTCTCTTTAACTTTTTTCCAGTAAAATGAGATTTTTAAAAATTTTCTGGATATAGCTCAAACTTCTCTACCTCAGTATTTATTATGTATTATTTGTTATTTAAAATAGAAACTTCAGTAAGTTGGATGAATAGCATGAAAGGGTTTCATTCAAGCATTTTTGAGCATTTCTGCACTGCTGATAAAATGTTATTTGGTAATGTTTTAGGGCCACACTTCTGTTTTGAATTAGAGCAGATATGTCCCAGCTCTCCCACCACCAGGCTTTCCTCACTGAGAAGAAAAAAAAAATCATCTGATCATGCTACTGCTGGATCATTTGAAACATTGAGTAGGTGTGTGAAATGAGGGGAAAAAAAAAAAAAGCTCAGTATGGGGTTAATTTGCTCTGTAGAGTTGTGGATGGATCACTTCCTCAGGACCAACTCGTACAGAGGAACCACACATGTACAGACTTCTAAAAATAAAAGAAAGCCGTGAACCTTCAGACTCCGTGGCACAAATTGATTGCCTTTGGAGGTGAGAAATACTCACTCCCTTTTGTCAGGGATGAGTGGGCCTCACTTGAAATATCCGGGCAGGCCACTGTCTGGTCCTGAAAATGAACCTGCGGCTTGAGGAGAGCTCTGGCAAATTGGGCACTTTCTGAAATTTACCTCTGCTGACTCTTTAAATTCATGTCTTGCTCAGTTTCTTTTAATGTGCCTTATTTTCTAGGTCTCATCTTGGAAACGACATAATTTCTTCCTGAAAATATAGGTGAATTCTTTCTATTTTCATAATTGTGTTTCACAGGCTGCCACGGGTTCCCTGCCTGCTGAGATCAGCTCAGCCAGGGTTTGGCCTGAACGATTCCTCTAGGTTGTTTACAATCTAATCCTTTCATGAAGTGGAAGGTGAAAGAGCAGACAGGAAACATCCTCAATTCCTAGATCATTAATAGGTGAATACAAGAATTCAGGTATTTATAAGTAAATTTCACCCACAGGGTTGTCTGAGGCAGAAAGATACTGTGAGAAATCTCCTTGAGCACGTGCTCCTAAGAGCCAGGAACCAATGGAGATTAACCAGGGGGAAATCACCAACAAAGAACATGTTTGTAAAGTTTCAGAGAAAACCATTTATGTTTTCTTATGTTTCTGCCTAAATTACTCTGACATCAGTAGGAACACTTCACAGAGTATATAGACAGAAAGTCCCACAATGTTTATAACTTCCAAAAGGAAATATATATATACACACACATATATATGGTATATGCATGCATATGTATGTATCTTTATTTGAAGTTAAGCTATAGGCAATATTGCTTCTTGAGATGGGGAATCAGGTGACGCCCTTGGAAAGTAAAGCTGAACAATCTGTACAGTCCAGAGCAGAATCCACCTCCACCACCATCACCACACACACAAACACATAATCACCAAATACCTCCTTCATTACCTTGGGAAAACCTGAATTTGGATCTTGTAGAGACAGATAAGAAAATGACAGTTCCCCTAAGAAGAAGGATTAAACGCAGTTAAATTACTAACTTTTCAGATAACTGAGAGCAGGTTGGGGTTGAGGAGGATGGAGAGCTGACTGAGTGTGTCCCCAAAGATGCAGTCCAGGTCACATTTGTTTCTTTTTCTTCAACTGCCTGATGATAGGAATGTGGATGTAGAAATAGGAAGGGATGGAGGGAGGGAGCCAGGAGTAAGTTTTATGAATTCTAACAACATTATCAGCTTATTGTACCACAAGCTTTCAAAATTCCAGTTGCTGGTTAGCTTGACACCCTTGCTGTTCAGTTCATTCATTTTTTTTTTTTTTAAATATCTTTATCGGAGTAAAATTGCTTTACAGTGTTGTGTTAGTTTCTGCTGTATAACAAAGTGAATCAGCTGTATGTATACATATATCCCCATATCCCCTCCCTCTTGCGTCTCCCTCCCTCCCACCCTCCCTATCCCACCCCTCTAGGTGGTCACAGAGCACCAAGCTGATCTCCCTGTGCTATGCACCTGCTTCCCACTAGCTAGCTATTTTACATTTGGGAGTGTATATATGTCATTGCTACTCTCTCACTTCATCCCAGCTTACCCTTCCCCTTCCCCACGTCCTCAATTCATTCTTGACATTCAAAACAGCGTAAGCAATGGCTACATGTACCAACCATTATCCTTGTTAGGTGGTCAAAGTCAGTTTAATGCTGGCTTTATTTTCTGTACTGATATTGAACAAAATGTTTCTCTTGAAAGGTCTTAGACCTCTATCCTCCCAGCTCCTGATCTCAGCAATAACCAACCTCCAGAAGTCATTAGTGAAGACTAGAATAATATCCTATAAAAAGTCATCTATGAAGAAATTGGCATAGTGTATCTCTGATTTGTGTCCTTATGAAAATAATGGTTTGCAAAATAAAGCATTTCTCTGTCTCAATCTCTTTTTTTAACCAGATCTTTACAAGTTACATGGGGACTGATTTTTTTTCCTAACAAAGGTTGAATAACACTCAAAGGCTTTAGTAGCCAAAGTCCATCTTTAGAAATAGCTTTCTTCTATAATGTACTGCCAATTTCTTATGTGTGTGTATTTTGACCTTCCTGATGCCTCTGCTATGGGCTGCCTGTTGATTGGTACACGTTACTGCTTTGCTTATAAGAGTTGGGCAATAGTTCAGTGATCCAGTCCAAATCTGGGCCATAGATAGAAAGGGCTCATCTTCTATTTAAGAAATGTGGCAAACTGCTTTAAATGAATTTGGTTCAGACAAGGTCATTGGAACTGTTCATCTAATCCTGTGTGCTGTATGTAATGGACACTTCTGCTGAGCTCCAAAGCTGCAAGGTAAATAGATAAGAAAGCCAGTAACTTGCCGCCCCTGTTAGAGCTTTCCCTGAGTCTGTCATCAGATTTACATTCTTAGTCATATGGAGCCCCTTTTGGCCATTTAAAAGTATTTGTTCGCTGGTTCTCCTGATGTCTTTAAAGATAGACATCAGAGAATGTCCTGGGAATAATAACAATGAATTCTTACATTATTTTCTGGTCTTTTTTCTAACTTAAAAAAAAATGGATATTGAATTTAAATGCATATTCATAACAGGTTTATGAAATATTCAGCTAAATTTCTTGGACGTGAAAGAATTAATTGTTAGAATGTTTTACTGTAGCTAATCATTATGTTAAAACCATAGTAGATTCAAGTATATTTTTGCTCAATTCTATTTGAGTAATTAATATACACTTGGCAAATTGAATCAATACGTAAGCACCATATACACTGTTTTGAATTTTGAAACTTACAGACTTTCTGTGTTGCCTTATCCTCTTCTAACCATAAAATGTATTTTACTCAACTGTGTTGTGATTCTGTACAATTTGGGGAGTCAGCATTTTATAGGATTTTGTAGTCATATAGAGCAAAACAAGACTAGAGAAGTATTGAATTCACCCTCCTGACTGGAGGCAGAGCTGTATTTATTTCATCCGAAATAGATGAGGATCTTTCCTACTTTTAAATAACTGTGAAGATAGAAATTTCATAACAGCTCTTAGCAATCTATTTGATTATTTACCACTTGTACATTTAAGATGTTCATCCTTAAGTCTTAAATTCTTCACTGGACAGTTTAATATCATTTCACCCTAGGACAAAAATACCTATCATTATTCTCTTTATAACGACTCCTCTTATAGTCAGAAAACTATGAAGATACACCTCAGCACTTTCTTTCTTAAGCAAAATTATTCCAGTTTTTTAAACATTTACTTTTATCTCTATAGCTCTTTCTGTACAAGAGTGGCAAAGGGGACTATTTTAAAAAGTTCTGTCATACATGATGCCCCTGAGTAAGGCACTGCATATTTTAATTTCACTGTGCCGATGTGGAAATAGCCACAGCTTTTTCATTATATGCTGATGGACAGAGCATTTGTGTTCATTTAACCTTGAGGTTGAAACTTGTTCCCGAAAAAGTAACTGACTCATAGCATTGGCTAGACCCAGGAATAAAGAGCATCAGTTTTCTTAATCTTAAAGGCTCATTTTGCCCCCCACTCTAAAATGCACTAAAATTAACTTTTCCTTGCCCTCTCTCTGGTGCTATTTGTTTACTGATTTAATAACTTTTTTCTATCATCTTTGTCTCCTAAAATAGATGGACAGCATTTATTCAACAAACACTGGAGTGTCATGCTGTGTTTAGGACACTGTTCTAGGCTTGGGAGATTCTAGTGTGAACTGTTAGCAAAGGCTCAGGGGCAGAGGTGTCCTGAGCATGTTCAAGGAAAGCAAATAGCCTGTTACAGTACGTAAGGAAGCAGTGGTGGAGAAAAAACAAGAGAGGTGGATTGGGGCCAGATCGTGAAAGATCTTGGATTGCTCTTAAGCAAATAGTTGGTGGTGACAAGGACAAAAGTAACATTTTCCAATCTGTATTATGGAAAGCTTTTATCAAGTCTTTAAAACACAGACTGTGCCCACGTTGTGCTCTTGGTTTAGTATCTAACAGACCATTGGGTGAAAGTACCTGCTTAATTTTTATCTTTTGATATAAATTTTGTGTTATAATTTTTCCCTTTGTATTAAAAAAAATTCAAGGGAACCATTTGAGTAAAGACAGCCTTCTGTTCACACTGATCTGGATGTTTCTTCCTCCTGCTGTGCCCATATTTATTCCAAAGCCCTCTGTACCACTAACATGTTACTTTCTGTGTTTATATACCAAGGAGTCTTGGGATGAGTTTGTCCTATAATAGACACAACTTTTTGTACCAAATGGCATTAATAGTAAGCTGTGAGCAGCATTATGACCAAGTGTTTCTACTTGATTGGACCACATGATAACAATACCAGACCTTTTCAGCCTCCCCTAAAAGATATTAATGTACTATAATAAAAGGTCTTGTACACCAATCCATTTGGAACATGTAAAGCTATAACTTTAAGAGTTTGAAAGGAAGGAAAGTTGTTCGGTATAAGATTGTAGAGAGCTCCTGAATGTCATCCTGCCATCGAATTAAGTCTGTTTTAGGAGCTCTAAGAAATCATCCTAAATATATTAAACAAATTCAGTTCCTGATACTACCTCCCACCCTACCCTGCCACCCCTCCCAGCCTTACTGCTTTTACTTCATTCTTATTTCTCAGGCTTTATACCTGTAAGAATCAGGAAGACTCAAGAGGATTTGTATGGGATGGGGTAGAGTGTCAAGTTGTATCTCAGCAATGTCTCAGACTCAGAAACAATCCTATACCTAATTGCTGAACTTCAGTTTTTGAAGTCTCTCTTTTTATTGATCATGATTTCATCATCTTGGTTTTTGAAGACAGACATCATTCTGTGTTATCATAGCATATTAAGGAAAGGTAAGGCATCATTGTGATTTCCCTACTGTTCTTCTCAAGATGGTCTTGAAAAGCAGACCCCAAGATATAAATGACCATTTATGGCATTTATAGTCAGTCTCCTTAAGACTGACCAAAGGAATGAAGGCACTTCAAGAAACTTGCAGGAGACCCTAAAGTACCTAAAGGGAAATTGAGCATGTTTTGTATGCACATCTGAATAAGCCTTCCATCTGACTTTAACTTATAAATCTTTTGCCAGGTGGAAAATAGAGAATTAAAAACCTCCAAATTCAGGGTGCATGAAATGTCATTATATCTAGCATAAAATTCCTTGAATCTGTCAGATAAAGGAAATCATGTATCCAGAGTGAAGATGGAATATCAATTGACAGGAACCTATGAAGCTGGCACATATTCTGAGACATATGAATCTAAAAACCCAATAGGGCCTCATCCCTTGAAAACACTGGAAGCCAGAAAGGTATTAGGAAAATCAGTAAGGTAAAATCTTCATCCTACTATTTGGAATGACTCCCACATAAGAATTAATTAACACAATACTTCTAGAACATTAAAAGGATGTTAAAATGTTATGTCTACTCATAGAAAACAAAGATATAAACCCACCTAACTGCTAGAGAAAGTAGTTGAAAAAAAAAATTGGATGGATTAAAGACATGTCTAAGAGGTCTTTTCTGTCCTGTTGTCACATCATTTACCCTCTTCAGATAGAAGGATAAGTGTTGAACTTCAGTTCATCTGAATTCCTCAGCTCTGTCATCAATGCTGTGACACATTCTAATTTTCTGATTCATTTATGATGAATAAGCTCTCCCTTTTCTATTCACAATGCTGAAAGTAACCAGTTGTTGTGAGTGAGTTATGATTACTTATTTTCCATTTTTTTATTACACTATTATTTTCCCTTAGCAAAGCTTCTCTCACTCTTTATCAGCCAGTGTGAATCCCATGTGCGGAAAAGCCCTTGGACAGTACCATTGCCTAGGCTTGGAGTTAGTCAAGAGGAACGAGAGACTGACAGCCCAGACTCCTTTTTTAACCCAGCCAGGTACCTCAGCTGTCAAGTGTCTCAGCTTCTGCACCAAACAATGGGTACAATAGTAGCTTTCCCTTACCACCCTGAAATATCTAGACTGCAAATCAAGCCCAAACTGTCTCCTTCCAAAGGAGAAACTTAAACTAGCCTACAAAATTCTTAATGAGGCCAGACTTCAAGGGCAAACATAAAGTGGGAAACACCTAGAGGTACTGGAACTTAAGGATTATAAATATGCAGACCTCAGAATGGTGCAGACTTATTCAGATCCCAGCAGCTGTCTGATTTAGGGTAAGTTTCCTAATTTCTCAAATCTCCCTTTTTCCTCTGGTAAAGTGGAAGTAATAGTATTTACTCTTGTAGTCAGGATTAAATGATATACTGTTAATGCTGCTTTTCAAACTCTTTCAGGGAGGTGATCATCAAGCTAAGGTGAGCATCCAATATTCAGGGTGCCTGGACATCACCTGAAACAGTCTGCTGCAAATGAGGCTTTTCAGTGAGGTCTCAGGTTTCACCCTAAAAAATACGTACACATTTTGCATTCTACCCCTCAATTTATCCTTGTTTGTTTCACTAAACTGGGAGTTCCATGAGGACGAGAACAGGATCTGTTCTTTTTTTCTATAACGTCCAAGAAATAGTTATTGGATAAATGAGTACATATACAAATAAGAGTTTAAATTACTTAGTCACAAAGACAACTGACCCTCTAAAGAGACAGCCGTGTCTTTATTATTTATTTTGTGGCTTTGCACACTCTTGTCACACTGCTCCACCTCCCTGGGTATACCCATATTCAAATTTAAGAAACATTTACTTAAGATGCCTGGAACCACAGAAAGTACTCAGTGAATAGTAACTCTTATTATCATTTCTCTGCTCACTATTCCTCTACCTCATTGATCCTAAGGCTCTATAGACTTTTTAAAAAAGAAGTTATAAGGGACTAGGAAAGTCAGAGTCTGGAAGTCCTGTAAAGGAGTCTGTGTGTCTCTAGTGACACACACTCACCCATGTAGAGATCCATTTTCTATACATTTCATTTACTCCTGGCTTTAACTCTATAGCAACTTGTTAAAACATCCTAGAGGTGATGAGTAGGGGGACTGAAAGAGCATTTTCTCCCCTCTCCCCTTAGACCAAGGGTTACTAACCTGGAATTCTTGGAAGACCTTCATGGAGTTTGGGAGATGCTTGAAACTTGGTGTTTTTGAAGAATTTCTGGGAAGAGAAATTCTCATAGGGATCTGTATCACCTCAAATGTTGGGAACCGTTGCCGTAGAACATAAATGGAAATCAGAATGGACTAATCTTTAAGTTACAGTTAATAATACTTTCAGTTCCTTGGAGATTGATACTATATAATAATTTCTACTCAGAAATCACAAAACTAAAACTAGACTTCACTACAAATCACCCTTTCTCCCCCTCTCTACTCTTGCCTCCCCGACCAGGTTTTAAGGTCTTGATTCATTTTGCGCTTTATAGTTCTATATTCTTGGCTAGATATTTGTGCTTTGAACCCAGCATGCTTAATGAAAATGTTTTTAACCTTATGCAAAACTATTATAGATAATTCTTTGCATTTCAGATGAAAACAATTTATAGACATACAAGGTGAATATCACTTAGGCAGAAAGGGCACATATCAATAAAATAACAATTTGAACTGAACAAAAATAAACCCATGTAGATTAATACATATTTTCAAAATTGCATAGCAGATTGTAATTCAATCAAGAAACGGGGCCTTTTGACATTTATGAATGTTTATAAATTGTATAAGAACTCTGAGATTAAATTTTTAGCCTTAGAATTAAATTTGGGATAGATAGTATTGTTTTTCATTAATACATAAAGACAACAATTATATCCAATAAACTCTTCAATTTAACTTGGCTTTAATTTGTCTTAGACTGTGAGATACACACTGTGATTTTTCTCTCCATCTTGGATTCCTGTCATTGACAGCCTGTGTGTCATTTGACATCCAGGAAAGATAGCTTTTCATTCCAGACCTTGGATGTATTAATCAATCTGGATACAGTTTACATCGATCTCTTGATCACATCAAAAATTTAATTTTGACTGATTAACTTTTATGAATAAATACTCCTTTCCTAGAAAGGAAAGTTATGCTCTTAGATATAAGAGCATAAATACTAAGTATAGTTCAAAAAGAGCATAATTATTATTGAGACTTACTGGGTTTATAACATGCAACAGAAAAATAAGTGAGCATATTGCATAGATAACCACTAATCATATTTTTCTCCATTTTCTCAAGGGTTGGGAAAGAAAGAAAACTCAAAAAGGTTGGAGGAGGTAGGGAAAAAAGGGAGGAGAGAGGGAAGGAAGGAAGGAAGAAAAGAAGAAAGGAAGGAAGGGAAAAGCTTTTAAAAGATGCACCAGTGAAGTGGTCTAGGATCCTAGCTTGTGGAAGGGACGAGAATGTAGCAAAACTTAGAGCTTTAAAGTCGTTGAGGCTAGTTGGTGTGTATATATATATATATATATATATATATATATATATATACGTATTTCAAGTTTGTGTGTACTTTCAATGAATCATACATAAGTTAATTATCTTGCTTAAAATTTTCATTAAGCTCATCAATTTTGTGAAACAATTTAAAAACATTGGAGACGGCCAGCCTCTCTTGTGTTGGCATACATTATGGTCCAGGCTGCAGATTTTCATCTTAACTCTTCTTGTCCAAAGAGGGGAACAACATACTTCACTCCTGCATGTTCATGGAACAGGGTTTCACCTTGTCCATAAAAGGAAAAACTTTTTCTTTGGAGGAACCTCTATGATGGTGCATTTTCCCAGAAAACTTGCTGAGAAGTGAAGTCTCTAATTGCCAGTTTTCTACTTTAGCCTTATTCTATGCTTTAGTCAGGTCCTTGTACTTGATCTCTTTTAATACAGTTTGTTTTTCATATTTCTGAAGGCCATATGTGAAGTGGCTAAAATCATGGTGTCAGAGAGACAAGAATTCAATCAGTGTATGTTAAGTCCTTGACATATTTGAGTTGGGTCGGGTAGGGAGACCTGGTTTGTCTTCTCAGCATCCTTGTTTGGTTTATTAATTTCTCTTGGATCTTCTGTTACTTCAGTTTTATTCTTCTGTAAGAAAAGCTATCAAAACAGTAGCAAACAGGCCAGTCCCATAATCACTTATTTGGCTTGTGTGTTGAAGATTACAAAGGAGGATTATCAGACTTGAAATATAGAATGAGAAACTGTTAAGGTCAACTCCCCCCAAACCTGAAGTTTTCATTATTAGAAATGCATTTTGGGGGACAAATGCTTTTGTTTAAAATCATTTTGTCAGAGGGGACACTCTTAGGCTGGTGAGACAGGGTAGACAAGGCAGTAGCAGTCCTCAGCTAACAATTGACAATACATGGAGGCTTTGAATTTGCCCAGAGTATCTTCTGGGCATTAAACATAATAAATCTACCCTTAAAGGAAGCAAAGTTTATCAGTTTCACTCATCTTTGTCAAAATTAGCTAAGATCTGTCATGCACTACATAGTAAAGCTTTTATCTATTCTCATCAGTACTGCCCAATAGATATTTATGCAGCGATAGAAACGTTCTATCTGTAAGGCAGCCACTAGCCACAGGTGGCTGTGGAGCGCTGGGAATGTGACTAGTAGACTGAGGAGCTAAAATTTTAAATATTTTAAATTTAAATAGGTAGATATGGCTAGTGGCTACTGTATTGAACAGCGCAGCTCTAGGTAATGCTCATATGATTTCGATCAGAATGAAGCTGACAAAGAAAGAGGTTGGCACTCCTTCTGTATTGGTCAGATAGCAGCAGGTCACACCTTTGGAAATTTTACGAGGCTGAATCTCCTCTTTCTTGGGCTCCAGGTGACAAAATGGGCTCTTACTGCTCATGCTTTAGGAGCAATTAGTCCTGTCTAAACTTAGATTTGCTTTCCTTCTCTCCACAGTATCATTGGGTTTATTTTTAATTCCTTGTTTTGTCTTTGATTTTCAGTTCCTTGACCGTCATTCTGTGACCTGCCCCTTCTCTTTATGTAAGTAAAAGTGGTTTTTTTCCTTTTCAAAAAAGCACCAGATTTGGGAAATTTGGGTCTTTATTGGCATGTTCTCCAGTTGACATTGTTGTGGTTTCCAGTGCTTCTTCAGTGTGTATTATCTTCTTTTGTGTTTGGAGTCAGTGCTGTTGGTGGTAGTAGTAGTTGCCATCATGAGGGGGCTGAAAAGACCAGCATCCCAAGCCACTGGACTTATATGAAGACTTCCTTTGACTCAGCCACGGCTGCTGTTTGCAAAAGTCACTGCTCTTCTAAACTACAGCTTACATTCTTCAGTCAGATACCAGCCACAGTTGGGCTTTTGCTCCACTGTCAATCAATGGGCAATTATTTATTCTTCAGTTATACACCCATCCCTAGGCCCAATAGTTTTTAATTTCAACTTCTAGATCAGAGCTTTCATTTTTTGGACAAAATTTTTAGTATCCTTTTACAGGAGGTACAAGACTGAAGTACAAAACTTTAGTGATTTAGGCTAAAATTGTGTGTGAAATAGTAAAGTACAGAGAAAATAAAAAGAGAGAGAGAGAGAAATCATATGCCAGGAGGTTTATAGAAGGTACCATTCTTTTTTTAGAAAAGATGGAAAGTCATTTGGGGAGAAAACAACAACAACAACAACTTGATTTCAGATGAAGAGAGAACATTTATAATTTAAAGCCCAAATCAGGCTGCACTGAGTTGGTTTGGATAAATTTCACCTTGAGCTGCTTGAAAGAGATTCTGGGGCCACGAGCCCAAATAATCAAAGTCACTACCTGAGACACCACCCAAGAGATGCTACAGGTAGTGGCAGTTACCTCACGTGATAAATATTATCAGCATCCTTCCAGCTGCTTCTCACTCTCTGGTGAACGCTGTCCCTTATTCACAGCATACTATCTTCACTGACTCCTTCACACTCTGAGGTGTTTCTTGTGTTGCAATCATTTGCACAGAAAGGAGGTTCCCATGGCTCTTTTGCTTGCGTGTGGCTTCCACTCACATTCCTAGAAGCTAGTTGCAAATATATGTAGGGGAGCAGAATCTTCCAAAGGATGCTAAGGCTAAAGTCTGAAGTGACATTTATTTGACAGAGAAAGGAGATTGATTAAAATCCCCAGAGACTGGTGCTGTGTGTAATGCATTTATACAGCAGGGGTGGGTCCTCTCTGCCCCTGACAAGTCTTGTTATTCCTCATTCTTGGTGTTGATAGAGTGGGTCTGTCAGTGCTTCGGAGGGTGTCAGCGTGCATGCATGTGGTTACCACTTTACGTCTCTGCATCCCAACTCCAGTTACCTAGCACTGCATATTTCTAGTCCTCTGACTGGCAAATCATTTTTGTTGCAGTTCTTTTGTGTAAAAACAGTTCACATAATAGCTCTGTGTTAGACAAGGCATTAATCCTCACATCACCGGGGATGAATCAGCACCGTGCACTTCTGCCCGTACGGCTCAGCTATTATGACGTCAACACTGGAGGGCAAGCCTCAGACATAAGCAGTGCAGCAGCCTGGAGACCTGGGTCACAGATTAGAAATCGAGGGGAGACCTTTGAGATAAAAAACGTAATTGAAAGGCTGTCTCTGGCTCATAGGAAAATGTGAAGCTGATTCTATGCTATATCAACCATCAATCTCACAGCTTCTAGAGAGATCCAAATTTTTAACCAGAGAGAAGGCTGAGCAAATGACCTGAATGGGCTAATAGCCCATCCACATATCCACTAACCTTTTCCCACCCCCCAGGCCAGGCTTCATGCTTGCTTAGATTGTTCCAAATCCTGAGACTGCCTTTATTTCAAAGGTGACAGGGCCTATGACAGTCCTGCTGTCCTCAAGTGCCCCACAGACACAGCTGATGGCTCCAGAGGTGGTGCCCCAGGTGCCCATCAAAGGGAGAAGAAAAGTTCCTTGGGGACAGATCAAAACATTATCTCCCCAGTGCTTCTAGTTCCTAGTGCCTCTTTAATGGCCTCCTCCAGACAGGTGCAGCATTCTGCCTGTTCAACTTTTTTCTCCTCGGCACTGCATTTAGTCCAAAGTCCCAGTCTTCATTTGACACAGATTTCAATAGGAGCTGAATAGCTTCCAGATGTTCCCCCAAAAGTGTTTCATCCCATTAATCTTTAGCAGAGCAAAGAGGAGCCCTCTATAACCTGCCATGCTGCCTTGAAGCAGATAGCACAGACTCTCCCTATTTGAGAAACTAGGTTCTTAAAAGGTAGACCTCTCTACAGTTCGTACTAAGGTTCATTCTCAGAACACCTTTCCATATTGAAAACTAAATGTTGAAAAGGCTGAAAATTAACTGCCTACATTCTCTGTTAATAAGACATTCCTCCATCACACCCTCTACCCCTCACTCTTCCTTTCACCCTGTGATAACCATCTAAAGTGCCTTACTGCTGGCGTCTTCTGCCTTCATTAGATTGCTAGTAGGCCCCTGCCCTGCTTCTAGAAGCTAATACTACTGCTTGGCTTAGGTTTTGATTGGTTATCATGCACAGCTCTTCATTCAGTTTTCAGTCAACAAACATTTATGGAAAGCTGGTCACTATGCTCAGTTCCTAAAACTGCTATATAAATAAGAAATGCTCCCCATTGTTAAAAATCTCACAGTCCAGTAGGGGAGATATATAGTAAATAAAGGCCATGCCATGTGATAGGCACTGGAATGGAGGTATATACAAGATGTAGCGAGGGGAACAAGAAAGGAGCACCCGCCTGTATGTGGGAGGTGCCCAAGCTGGGCCTGAAAGTCTAAAGAGTGAATTGTAGTTTACCAGGTGGATGGGAGGAGGGGAAAGCAAAAGGGGATCATAATCAGAAAAAAAGCCAGAGGAAAGTCAGAAGGTATCTGCGCAGCAGCCTCATCCCGAGTTCGTGGCTAGAGCTTGGTGATTGAAAGGGGATCCTTTCAAAGGAGATGAGGCTGGAAAGTGGGCAGGAGGCAGATCACGAGGGCCTTGTATGCCGAGCAAAGAAGTTTGGACTGGAAGCAGCAGGCTTGGGGAGGCTTTGAAGGATTTTAAGTAGATTTATGTTTTAGAAGAAGAGCATTCTGGTGACTGAGAAAAGGGAGACCAGATCACAGATGAAAACCAAGGGCCTGAACTGTGCAGTGGGGCTGGGAGTGGAGGGGAGGGGCGATTCGGTAGTGCTGACATAGATACTGACGTTTGCCTAATGCCAGCCTGGCTTGGCCCCGTGCATAATCCTTGCCTTCTAGGAGAAAGGATGATGTGTTGTTTGGGGCCAAATTTCAGGCCAAAATAGACCTTTATGGGACCTTCACCAGAGACCTCAACTTGAGTCTGACCTACCGCTCTCCAGAGATGTGTGTCTCTCTCTCCCATGGTGGCCTTGGGGGAGTGGCAGGCAGAAAAGGAGAGGACATTGCCAGTGTCCTGCTTTTCTCTTCTTTCACCTGAAAATGAAACCATTTCTTAGTAATATGCCCCTAAAGTCAATCATTGCCCCAGTTTCCTATCATTTTCCCACTGCTGCCCTTTTCTGAGGAGAAGTTCCAAGCCATTGAGCTGAATTGCAACTTACGCACGGCCGGGTATTGAAACAATGCAGTATATTTGTTCCTTCTTTCTGAATTAGAGTTCACCATAAGTGTGCTTTTCTCTTGTTCACTTTGGGCTGCCAGGACAATTTAAAGGAAATTTTCAACAGCTTATGTTGCGTGTACCATGTTCTTTTTTGCAAATGAGAGGATGTCTGTGGGTGTGTTTAAGTCTTCTCTGTACTACTTTCTGGAGAAAGGTTTGAGGAGATGAACAAGATAAGGAGGAGAGACCTATTGAAAGCCCAGGTCCCTTCAGTGACCTGAGTGCAGAACGTAGGCTGGTGATCAGATGGTCAATTATGTGTTTGTCAAAACACAGTGGGCTGCATTCCAGACTGCCAGCTTTGGAGGCCCGGCTTCTGCCAACCAAATGTCATCTGGGAACATGCAACACTGGGCACTGTGAAGGAGTTTGAAATAGACCATGCCACAGCCAACCTACTGCCAGTCTTATAGCACCAATATGGCATGCACAGCCGGGCCCCATGTTTCAGAGCTCAGGAATTCACTGTTCTAAATTCAAGAGGTCAGATGGGTTCATGTTTTCAAAGCCTATGTTCTCTGCTTTGAACATTGTGACTTGCTCCTCTGTGATTTCCAAGTGATTTTTTCCAGTCACATCGCTGTGGAAACCACTCTTTTTGTGATGGTTATGAGAGCCTTGTCAATGTCCCAGAGGAGAGAAAAAAAATAAACTTGCTCTGACAATGACTATGATTCCGACAGAGGGATTCCAACTCTTAGGAAATTACATTAAAGGTGCAGAGCTTTTAAAATATCAGGAACCACCTTGGCAACTTACAAAAAGCAGAAGGGCTTTGCCTATTTTATAAAGTGATTTGCATATACCTGCATAAATAATGTCCCCACCTGTACTTTTATGCATTTAGGTTGAATAAATTAAATTCAGTGATCTTTAAAATATTCACTGTCTTTCATTGCTCAGATACCATTTTCAGGACCCTTCCTCCTCATTTTTTTTCCTATTAGTAATAGTGGCTATTTTTTTCAATCTTTTGACTAATTCAGAGAATCAAAACACTTCTTCAGACCAGCCTACCACAGCCAGGAGCATTACCTCCCTCTGCTTGCATTTCTCTTAGCCTTTCTACCTATTAGGCCATGCTTTCCATATGCTTTTCATAAAGGAAGTGGGGGGAGTATATTACTAAAAGGAAAACACACTGATACACATCTCAGGGACACACTCATATTAACCTTTCTTTCTTAGGCCACTGCCACCACTAACCCTAACCCTAACCCTAACCCTAACCCTAACCCTTCAGGAGCCATCCAGCCACTAAGCCATATCAATTGTAACTTGGGCCTTCAAATCAAAGCCTGGTTAGTAGTGCAGCCTTAAACACAATCATCCCATAAGCTATAAGTACTTATTATATACAGAGAATCATATTTAGTGGAGAGTTAAAACATAAACTAGGACATTGCCCTTGCTTGCTCTTAAGAAACTTAAAATTGAGTTAGGAAAAGAAGTCGTACTATTGAGTGTTCATATGCGTAGCAAATGATAAATAACAATTCCAAAAGGAATGAAACATTCCAATAAGTACTATAGGATTTCATTCGTGAAAGAGAGCCTTGAGGGCTGGAAAACTTCATGTAAAATGCAATTTAGCTGGGTCTTGAAAAATGGCTAGAATGTAAACAAGATGAAGAATAAAGGAATGGTATTCCAAGAAAAAGCATAAACCTAAGTGTGGGAATCTTTAGAGGGGTACAGTAAATAGCACTGTTTTTCCCCACTCAAATTCTAAACCCATTGGAAAATAAGACAAAAGAACTGATGGCTGAGGAACCAAAACTTTTGCCAGAGTCTGGGTGGACAGATGTAACTTAGTATGAGAGGTAAAAAGAGCTCACTGACTCCCATTCTCCCAGGGGAAAATTTGGGTCTGCATAAGAACAACACTTTTCCAGGTCACTAACTCCCACTAGTCTAAGTAGTCAAGGAAGGAGAAAGTCTAAATTCCCGTACTTATGAACTTTGATAGATCAGTTCCACCTAACTGAGAAACATGGACCAAGGACTGTCTTACCAACATGATGACTTTCCTCCATGGAGAAGTATAAGGAATGAGGCCAGAGGCAAGATATGTTTAGAAAGCTTCCCTATGGAAACTGGGAGTGGGGAAGAGGCATTCCTATAAACCCTAAGATCCACAGGCTGGAAAACAAGAAGAGGAAATATTGAGTAAGATGAAAATGTGAACCAGAGCCAAGAGGCCAAATAAGGCTCTCATCTGCCTAAGGGGACATACCTGAGGTTGAAACCAGTAGTCATAGAATTATTGGAGACCTAAACTAAGGGATCCTTTTCAGACTCTCAGAGTTACCAGAATCAGAATCCCAGGAACAAGCAAGAAATTAAGATAATGGACTAAAACCTAGTTGGGAAAAAAAATACAAAAACTCTTATCTTTTGTTAAACTAGTAATAACAATTAGAAATAACATTTGTTGAGTGCTTGCCTTTCTTTAGGTACTGGACAAAATACTATTAATGGTTATATGATTTAACCTTTTAAACTACTCTTATTAAATAGATGATGTTATGATCCTAATTTTGAAGATAAAATGGAGATTTTGTATGTTTGAGTAATTTTTCCAAGAATGCCTAGGAAGTGATAGAGATAGAACTTGAATCCAAGACTATCTGTCTTAAAAGCCTTAGCTGAATTTCATTAAACACAAAGTAAATGTCTACTAAGTGCTGAAAGTATAATAATGAGCAAAACAGACATGGTCTCTGCCCTACTGGAGTTTATAATTTGGGGGATGAAAGACGGATATTAACCAAACTGTCACATGAAAGAACTTATAACTGCAAACTGTGCTTTCTGTTATGACATTAAAATGCCAGGTTTTCTAAGAACAAATGTAGGAGGGGAATACTTAATAATAATAATAGTAAATATAGGAGGGGCATATTTAATAAGTGAGTCTGGAAGTACAGTACAAGCTTCCCTGAGGAAGTGTGGAAGTACAGTACAAGCTTCCCTGAGGAAGTGACATTGAGCTGACATCTGAAGATGTAAAATAAGAAGTGAGATTAGGTGGTGGAAGAGGTTTCCAGGCTGAGGGAACAGCATGAATGAAGGCCCTGAATGTAGCAGAATAGAGAGAATGAGGTGAAAAGCAGCCAGGTTGAGGCTGAAGAGATAATACAGGGCCTGATAATATCAGGATCTTTGTCGGTCATATTAAGGACCTGCCTCAGGGCAATAGGAAAGCAAATTTAAGAATGAAAGTGGCATGATCAACTTTTTATTCTAAAAAGATCATGCTACTCTTGTACATTTATCCCAAACAAGCAGAAACATATCCACACAAAAATCAAAATTTATGGCAGCTTTATTCATGATAGCCCAAAACTGGAAACAACCCAGATGTCCTTCAATGAGTGAATGGTTGAACTGTAGTACAACCATACCATGGAACTGCTCAGCGCTCAAAAGTAATGAACTCTTGGTATGTACAACAACTTGGATTAACAGCAAAGGTGTTACACTGAGTGAAAAAGCCAATTTCATTTATATAGGATTCTTGAAATGAGAAAATTATAAAGATGGAGAACAGATTAGTGGTTATCAGAGATTAGGGAGTGGGGGAGAGATGGAGCTGACTGTGGCTGTAAAAGCGTAGGCCAGAATATTCTTATATGTAACTGTATTTGGACTGTGGTGGTGACCATGCAAATCTATACATAAGGATACAATAGCATAGAACTACATACACACACATACATGAGTGCATGCAAAATGAGTGAAATCTGAATAAGGTGGATGGATTGTACCAATGTCTATTGCCTGACTGTGATATTGTACCATAGTTAAACAAGGTATTATATTGGGCCAATATATCGATAATAGAGGGGTAGAGGGTATACCAGATCTTTCTGTATTATCTCTTACAATTACATGATAAACTACGATAATTTTGAGATTAAAAGTTAAAGATAAAGATCAAGCTAGTTTCATTATGGTAAATGGTCTAGAAGGAGCAAAAGTAAGGAGGCTGCTGTAATAGAACAGACAAGAGATAGACTAGGGTAGTGACAAAGGGAATAGAAGAATAATAAATGCAATCAAGAGATAATTCAGAAGCAAAATATACAGGATTTTCTTATGGATTGGATGTGGGAGATGAAGGAGAAAGAAGTGGCAACTATGCCTACTGGTTTTATGCTTGTAAAACAATATGGAGGATGGTGCCACTCAGGGTTATATGAAACACCAGAGGAGAACTGGGGTGGAGAAAAGATCATAAGATCTGTTTTTAAAATGTCTAGTGTCAGATGCTTTTGATAGAGATAAGTGATCATATTGAGTAGGCAGAGGAATATATACAACTGGAATTCAGAAGTAAAGCAAAGGCGAATGAAGCTGTTGGCATGGATGATAATTGCCTAGGGGCAAGGTTAGATTGAGAAGAAGGCCCCAACTGGGACTTGAAGAACTCTTAATATTTAATCAGCTGGTAGAGGAAAATGAGGCTGTGAATATCCTCAGAAGGAACGGCTAAGAGGTAGTAGGAAAATAAGAAAACATTGGCACAGAAGCCAAGAGAAGAAGGTGTTTCAAAGAGAGTGGTCAGAAGCGACCACTGAGAAGTCAAGTGAGTTAAGGACTGAAAAATATATCACTTAATATATTAATCTGGAATTATTGTTGACCTTAGCAAAAGGTGGCTTGTTGAAGAGGTAGAAGCAGTAATTTATTCGTCATAGGATGAGGAAAGCGTAAGAAGTGAAGAAACAAAGACAGCAAATGTGTATCAGTCTTAGAAGTTTTACTGTAAAGGAAAAGAAAATGAGCTAGTATAATATCTTTGGAATGGGGGAGTGAGGTCAAAAATTTGGGGGAAAAAATGGAGATACTGGCATCTTTATATGCTTAGGAGAATACAGTAGAGAGGAGAGATTCAGTGTATAGGAGAGACAAGAGGATAGGATGATTGGTAGTGGAAGATTCCTGATAAGGACAGAGACATGGAATCCTGAGCACAAGTGGAAGGAGAGAAGTAGGGACATCTCTTCTATAGTTACAAGAAAAAAGAAGGAACGGTAGGGATAGATGCGAGCCATGTGTACGTTTAGTACTGAGAAGTTGAGAGGTTTCCCAAGTGATGGCTCCTAGGGAGCAAGGTCCTGCTAAGAATAAGTGAAGAGGAGATTTGAGGAAAGTAGAGGTTTAAAGTAGTTCTTGGGACAAATGGGCAGTAGGTTAGCCAGAAAAACAGCAGTATTCTCCTTGGCAGTGTGGAAGGTCTAGGTGAGCCTGGTGGGTTAATGTGGTACCTGTCTGTCTTGTGCGATTTTCTCCAGCAGTTCAGTGATGAAGGTGGAAGCTCAGAGATGTGCACTTGAGTTCAAATTAGGATGGAGCTTTACCTAATGTACATGAAAAGATATTAGAGTTTTTAGCTTCGTTTTTGTTCTATTAGAGGCCAGAATGAAAAGGCAGTGAAAGGGCTCCGTTCAGTTCTCTAAGCATCTGGTGAGTACCTACATTGCACCAGGCACTGTGTTTGGTACAGAAAAAACAGTCTAGTGAAGTTTAAAGGCTGCTATCTAGTCCAAAAGGCCAGGAACAGGTGATTAGATAACCTTTACCAAAATACACAGAAACCCATGTCATTACTTTTCTTTCTTCTGCCCGTTCCTTCCTCCCAACCTGGCATTACCCAATTATTTTCTTGCTTTCTCACAAAATATCTACTGTCTGCCTTATTGCCAAGCCTCTAATATGCATCATACAAATATGAGTGACAATTCTGTTTTCTCCCATCATCATTTTGCTAAAATACGGTCATTTAGGAACAATTAGATCATCTACTTGAAGTGTGGTATTGGTACCGTGTGAATTTTCTCTAAATTTTAAAAGCTTCTCTCTAACTATACAGAAAGGCGATTTATTTAAAAGAGGGATGGAGAGAAGAAGAGTGGATATATGAGAGAGAGGAAAAAAATAAGAAAAAGAAAGTTAATTATCTATAGAAGACCTTATATAGCAGCTCACCCTTGTCATTCAAGGGAACTCCCACTTGAAATGAGTAGATGAGCCTCCATTCCTAACGGTGGCCTACACCATCAGCTTCCAAAACAGCTTCCAGACCTGGAGACATTCCAGAGTGCTATAGACCAACTAAATTCCAGCTTCTGGTAATGTAAGACAAGATATGAAGAAGACCTGAAGAATATGGAAATTCCTAATTCCAGTAGCAGTAGGATTCCTCACTCAGATTATTCTAAGCATTATAAAGTGGTAGCTTACAAAGAGGTGGTGGTAATGACCGCTTTCCTTTATTTGAACACATTCCATTCTGCTAGATTCCCTTTAGGAAATGACATTAGGACCATTTGACTCAAAACTACATTGCAGATACATCTGGGGTAAAATTCGGCAGCGGCTGAGCAAAGCAGCTGTATTTTTTTAATATTTACTTCTTTCATGATTCTATAATTCACACTTATTGTAAAATATTAAGGTATAGAGTACGGAGAAAACATCCACAATCCCACTAAACAGAAAAAAGCTATTATTAACAATTTTTTAGATCACCTTCTAGTCTTTTCTCTGAATTTTAACATAGTTGAGCATACACTGTGCATATAGGGTTGTATCCTATTTTTTTTACTAACAAGCGCTTCTCAGTGTAATTACATACTTTTTGTAAATGCCACCATAATGTCTGAATAATTTTCTATCATATAAAATCCCCAGAATTTTCCTAACTATGCTCTAGGTATAGATATTTGGGTTATTTCCAGTATTTGAGCTTTTTATACTTTAAAGTCTTTTAGGGTGAGAACTATAATGTGTCACCTGAATTGTCAAACTTGGAGGAAACTTGAGGCAGGCAATGATGCCACCCATTCAAGAGAATGGTCACCCTATTAAGAGAGTTACTAACTGCTAAGACTATGAAACTCATATTTGAATTTTTAAGTAGTTGTTGCGGAGTTTAAGCTTTTTTCCCCTAAGGTTAAAATTCTAATTTTTACTTCTAAAGTATACATTTAGTTCGGCTTGCATTTGTTACAATGATGATATAAAAGAAAAAAAATCCATTCAAAAATCTCACTGCCCAGAGATAACCACTGGTGACACTTTGGGGAATATATTTCCAAACATATCTATTTATCTGTCTCTTTTTCTTTCTCTTTGTCTTTCTCTTTTCAAAATGAAAGGAAAATCTACTGGCTGTTTTGTAATCTTGTTTTTTTATTCAACATTGTAATAAGCATTTTCCATGTTAATAAATATAGATCTACATTATCTTTTTGACAGTCACATTGTACTCCAGTGGAGGGTAATTTATTGAATTAGTCACTTATTGATGGACATTTAGGATATTTGGAAATTTTTTCTAACCAAACAATGCTACAGTAATCATCTCTATACATGTGTGCATTTTTCTTTTAATTCACTTGCCTGATTATTTCCTTAGGATAGATTTCTAGTAGTGGAACTGCCAAAGGAAAGTTTATCTACTGCTAAACTGTCCTGCCACAAAACTGTATCAATGTATACCCCCGCCAGCAAAGAAAGAGGCTGCCCATTTCTCTGCATCTTCACTAATTCTGTAATTGTCAATTGAACTTTTTGCCATATAAGTGAAGACTTTCGTACTGAGGGTATGAGATGCTTTTTCCAAGCATACAATCAACTGAAAACTTAAAGAAAAATGTATTAAATTTTATTACATGAAAATAAAAATCACTATGGTAGAAAGTATTTTTTTAAAACTGGGGAAAATATTGTGACATATGCCTAATATTTTTTTTTGGCTGAATTTTTCACTGATTTTTCTGTCGTTTTTTTTTAACATCTTTATTGGAGTATAATTGCTTTACAATGGTGTGTTAGTTTCTGCTGCATATCCCTAATATTTTAAGAGTAGGTATAAGTCAACAACGAAAAGGTGAATAATACAGTAAAAACTTGGAAAGGGCAAATGAGCAGCCTCACAAGTGTTTAGCTGTTTAGTCTCATCCTCTGCTCAAAGGCAGTGCTCCTCAGGCACTGTGAGGTCACCCCCAGCACTGTTTCCTGTGCTCTGCACGCAGCCCACACCCTCACCACCCTCCCAGCGAAAGCTGTGGGGAGAAAAGCACTACTCAGGGGACCCGCGGAGTTCCTGGGTGAGGCACTGATAGTACTTCCCTTGGTTACATACATTCATGTTTATTTGACATCACCATCCCCCAAAGCGGCAGGCTAATTGTTCACTCACATGAATGTGAAAATGATCATCTGAGCTCTGCCATCAGACTCCAGAATCAGTCAATTATTGGGAAGGGGAAAATACACACTGGCAACATTGCTTGATCCATGTCTCTAGGGCAGAATTGACACTATTCTTCTACCAGATGTAGATAGAGATTTCTGGATGTTCTCATAAAGTGCTAGAGGCCATGTCATCAGTGTCCTCCACCTTTCCCTCTCTCTCTCTCTCTCTCTCTCTCTGACTCCCATGTGTATTACTACATACTTAATGAAATGGAATATTTATCAGCAACTTCAGGGAAAGTGAAAGACGCTAGAGAGGCAGAAATGCCACACTGACAGTATCAGCCCCTGCCCTTCACGGTGCAGACTGACAGAGCATCTTCCCTGTGTTTGGGGATAGAGAGCATCTGATTCCCGGAGTGTGTACCCCAAGCTTCTTAGAGGGGCAGGAGTTGTGCAGCGCTGTTCTGAGTGGTAATTGGAGCATTCCTTCAGCACAAAAAGTTCATTTGCAGATGATAAGGGATGGCACGTGCTTCGGGGCATCCTTTTTCCCTCTTTAACAGAAAACCATGTCTGAAAGTCGTATGCAGTGCCTTAAATCCTTAGGTAGCGTCCAGAAAGGAAGCAGAAAAGAGGCAATCATGTTCAAGGTTGTACAGAAGCTCCTTTAAACAAACCACAAGCTAAGGCAAATGGTAGGACCCAGGCCTAGTATATGACTCCTCTACCTGAGCAGTGAAACTGCCCAAGGTGGGAGCACATGACTACGAGCTAGGTTTCAGTGATGCCCCTGGAGCAGTTAGAGGCCGCGCTGCCCCTCTGCCAACTCAGAGTGCCGAATGTCTGGCTTTCTTAATGATGCCCTTAGAAAACGTTACATATTATACCCCTCCCTCTATAACATAGCTTATACTCAGAGGCCAAACAGGGACCTAGTGATGATGGTTAATGTTGAGTGTTGTTAATTAACGTTGAGTCTTCCTCATGTTCTTTCTCACCCTTTTCTTTTCTTCCCCAAACATGGTTGCCAATTTAAAGCTGGGCAAAGGTGTGTATATAGGGTATACATTATATATATGTATGGTACATATGCCACCTACTTATTCAAAGAGTCTTTCTACTCTCTTGCACAGGACGTCTTTGTAGTGATAAAATTAAGGTTTTTTTTTTTCTTTCTTTGGATTCTTCTTTTATGCACTCTTTCTGTAGTCTCTGTTATTTCTCATTTCTTCTAATGTGAGCTTATTGAAGACAAATCAGGCATACCTACCTTGTTCAGAGAATCATTTCCAGATTATTTTAAATGGACCACCTTACCTCTCACACTTTGGTAGGGTAAAACTGATTCCACCTTTAGTTCCTTCCTGGAAATTTCTAGGCTTTTAGTACATGGAAAATAATTATCACCTCTAATTTAAAATTAACCCTGTACTTTGGGTGAGAGAAGCCTGTGTCTCATGACAGAATTTGAGTAAAAGTTGCTCTTAAATCCTCTAACAATGTCCTTCTTTCTGGTCCTTACAAGCTAGTCAAGGACACATAAGAGAAGTAACAGGAAGTCTCTAGTTAGAATCATTTTCTGGGATTTTTCCCCCTGCTTTTCTCCATCATCATCAGACTTAAATAGTGTCCACTACATTAGTTCTTTACCATTAGATTCCACATACTCCTCTACCCATTTTTTATTTTATTTTATTTTATTGAAGTATAATTGATTTACAATGTTGTGTTAATTTCTTCTGTACAGCAAAGTGACTCAGTTATACATATATATATTCTTTCAAAAATCCAAAAAAAAAAATCTGTGAAAGTGATAACCACAATGAACAGCAAAAGGATGAACATGAAGATGCAAAAGGGGACACCACAGTCATAAAATGTGGTGGAGAAGAGTAAGAAAATGTAGACTTTTTTTCTAGAATGTGTTTGAGCCTATATGACTACCAGTCTACCAGTTTTATAATAGCACTTTTCAGTGAAGCTTAGGAAGAACCTTAATACTGTTTAGTTTTCCCAAAATGCATGAAGTGTCTGTTGACAATGTGTCTATATCTATCTATCTGTCTATCTCTATTTATAAAGAGTCAATTTCTTGATCATCTTATTATCACCAGTCATTAACATCACTCATCTAGAATTGGTACAGAGGTCAGCCACCTCACAGTAGGCTGTGTGTTCACCACTCCACTCCAACTCTCTGATATACCTAGGAAAAGAATTTCAGAAATGTACACTAACATCCAGAAAACTACTTCAGAGATCTGAATCTTGGTGCAGGAATCCAAGAGAAATCTTACTGGCCACTATTATTGGGAATTTTCCCCTTTTCCTCAAACAACAAAGAACTATAGCCAAAACACTTTAAAGACATCCTTTTGAGTGATTTTGATATTGGATTCTGGTTTATTCTTTCTGAGAAAATGAGGGATTACATTTAAATTCCAGATAAATGCTTTTACCTAATAGGAAATTAATGTATAATTTTTGACTGTTGTGATACAATGATCTTTCATGAAGTTCAGTGTCTAATAATCATTTCCTCTTTGGTAATGACCAAGAGATAGAGGCTTTCTTTAGAGAGGAGACAGGAGCTCTTTGGGTAGCCCCACAAAGGGACACAGACTTTGAAACAGGAAGGGATGCAATTAGAAGCCAGAAAAACAAGGGAGAGCTGGGTGCACATTAACAGGGCCAGCAACCCTAAAACGAGTTCGGCTTTAGTTAAGATGTAATCGAAAACACATACTCTAGATATTCATCCATTTCTAGGATTGTGCAGGGGTTTACTTTCCTCTCATCTCTTAGCAAAAAATAACTTGATCTAAGAAGAAAGATTTCCCCACACCACAGTCAGATTATTTCATGGGAACAGTACACCCTTGGCAGATCATACTGACTTGTGGACCAGCCTGAGGATCCAGGGAAAACAGACTGAGTGACCCAAAGGGACAGAGTCAAGGCCAGCTGTGGACAGGAGTCTTTACCATCTTCCAAAATCTACCCCAAATCAGTCATTTATTTCTTTTCTCAACAATAGGCATTAAAAAAACCTTAAAGATCAAAGGTCCTTTTCAGGCCTGAGCTATTGATGTGATTGTAAAGATTATTTCTAGGTCAGCTACAGCTACCTTTGTCTGTGGCTGGACCCTCAAAGCAGTCCCGTACAGGAACACATGCGCGCACTGTTTGTGGGTATGGGCTTTTCTCCTGCCTATTAGATGCATTACAAAGTTGCTTTTAATGGGGCCTCTCTGCATTCAACAGAAATATTTCTGGAGCTCTCCTGGCTCCCACAACATTTGCTGGGTGCACATTTAATATGTTTTAGCTTTACTGCCTGAAGGTGGAATCAGGGACATCTACCTGCACATGACAGTGCTTTGGCTTTTGCAGTTGCAGAACTTAATGTATGTATCAGTAATGAAAATCTTAATTAAGAAAGCTGCATCATTGTCCATGAACACTCATTTTTCTCCCCCTGCAAAGCCCTTTGTGTATTGCAGTATATACCTGGTCCAGACAGACAGAGCCCTTGAAGAGCTTGTCTGGCAGATCTTCTCTTGATTATTAACAGCTAGCAAATGACAAAGTCTCGCTCTCCTTTTGTCTTGAAACTGAGGCTTGGAACAGCAGAGCACACAATGTACTGTAGGATTTGTTTGTGTTTTTTTCAACTTGCTTTTATTACGTTGGTGGGTTTAAAAATCCGACAGTGTTGATCAAAACTAATTTAGGTAACTTAGAGTTGCCAAAATACTAGCAGATGCATATTTACACATATACTCTCAGAGAAATGTAATTTTCCATATAGAAACAATGCACAAACAAAAGAAGGGACAATTTTAAGCTGTTTGCCCATGTTTCTGGCGCCTTTGGCCTCCGTGCTTGAAGCCTGCCATGTCCCTACTTACATGACCTTAGCAGTTCCTTCTTTCTCTGTGTTGATATGCACATGCCAGTTTGTCATTTGTGCAAAGTAACATGATTCGGAAGATGTAATAACTTTAAACAGACAACTGACTGTACCCATAAAAAAATTGAGTTATTAAGGTCTTTTGAAAAGGTGGCCTATAATTATGTTTATGAAACTATATCCAATTGTAATATTTTAATAGTGCCCAAATCATAGTTCCCAAAATAAAGTTAATTCATTTAAAATTCTTTTAAAAGCCTCAAAACATTTTACTCTTAAAACGTAGCAACTCCATGACCTTGAATTATGACCTACATGATGAGGAGAGAGACTCATGTCTCCTCCACCTGTGTGTATGGTCAGTTTTCTGCATTTTTCTAAGTCCCTGGCCTTAACCATTTTCTGGAAGACCCATGTAAGTAATTGAATTGGGCTCCAGCTCTATACTTATATAATGGTTTCTACTACAGTAGAAGGACACACCCACCTGAAGAAGGTCTAGTAATAAATATTTAGAACCTGTCTTCTTACTGTACATATACTGCCCTCATCAAGAGGGGAGCAGACACACTGTCTCTGGTGGTTCTAGTATAATAATGTTTATTTACTCTGCTTCTTAGAACTTCACATGCTTTAGCTCATTTATTTTCATAATCACTATAAAGTAGGTAAGTCAGTTTTCCGCATATCAGTAACATGGGAAAATTTGTGTAAATATTCTCTATGTATCATGTAAGATGTGAGGAAGACCTTATTATGGCAAAGTTATTTTCAAATATTCTTAAAGTCTCATGTTTGCACTCAACATTTAAAATTAGGGTTAAATATGAAAAGTAAATAAAAATAGACTTATGGTTTTATACTAGAACCATAATAAGAGGTTAGGAGAGATGATATCAGGGCTCTTAGTTGCTAGATAGGAAGCATTATGAACAGGTTGTTTTACTCTGGAAGATTCTCCCTTTCAAGAACCATCTGGCCAGCACTGCCATAAATTCTAAAGCAACTGTGAAGTAACTGGCCTAGAAATATTGCAGGTACATAGTGTAAGGCATATAGTAGGCTGTCAATAAATGTTTGGGGAATGAATAAATAAATAAATTATGAATGAATAAGGGAAAGGATAAATTTTGTTGGCATTTCAAAGACTAAACCAGAAGATCAGGTACTTTTCTTAATTTTGGAAAGTACTTGATTAGAAGTTTGAAGTGTGCTGATTTTCTAATCCTTGATATTCAACTTTCCAAGCAATAAAATACTCAGTGGGGGTAGGGGGGAGGAAGGATGGATTGGGAGGTTGGGATTAACAGATGCAAACTGTTATGTTTAGAATGGATAAACAACAAGGTCCTACTGTATAGCACAGGGTGCTATATTCAATATCCTATGATAAACCATAATGGAAAAGAATATGAAAAAGAATATATATATGTGTGTGTGTGTGTGTGTGTGTGTGTGTGTGTGTGTGTGTAACTGAATCATTTTGCTGTACAGCAGAAATTAACACAACATTGTAAATCAACTATACTTCCATAAAATAAAATTTTTAAAAATAGTAGAATTACAAAGAATCTTAAGATTTAAAATGTGGGTAGATTGGTTACCTTCTGTCTCTGGAATACACACACGTGTGTGTGTGTGTATCTCCATGTATGTATGTAAACAATCACTGGATCACAATGTAAAATGAACTTCTTACTGTGAGTCTTCAATAAAAATGTTTTTTAAAAAATGGGTAGATAAAGATAATATATTTTCCTATTCAACATATCTACAATGTGCTTAAAATTGAAGAGCGACTAGACCCATTAAATAGGCAGACAGCAGGCCTTCTGATGATTTACCCTCATCTCTGCCTCTCTGCTGAGACCTCAATGTGTTTCTTCATTTTTGTGCTTAAAATACCATATGCTGTATCAACTTTGGCCCAGTCAACAAGCTGAGGAATCAAGCAAGTTAGGGCCAAGAAGTGCCACGCAACTGGAGTGAAGGGTCTTGGGAAAGCATACCAGCTGACTGTAAGGATGCTCTTCAGTCCAAACCTGGCCACCATTTGCTCTCACATGGAAATACATCCACTTCCAGTGTCATAAGTGATCCTGCCAGCAAACGTGTGCTCCGTGGTCCTCCAGAACATCGTATTTATGTTAGTGCCTAACGAAATGTCCATAAAGCAACGTTCAGTTTGTTATATTTAAGCGCCCATGACTTCCTTATTTCAAAAGCAAGTACCTTTAAACATAGTAATAGCATTTCTCTATATGCAAACCTCTGTACATAAAAAGGTTTACATTTTAAAACAAACATGTTTTTGAGTTGTATCCAAATTCAGAAAAAGCATCTGAAAAATTTAACAGCTGAAAAACACTTTCTTCTTGCTGGGAAAACTTAAACCTTGCTAGGCTTTATGCAACTTAAAAAAAAAAAAATCACTTCTGTGCTGAGAACTAACATGAGAAATCTCAGCATGAAAGGTTGTTGGAATTTTTTTTCTTCATGGAGCTAAAACCCATCCTTGGTTTTAGAGTGATGCCACAACATACATATGCTTTGTCAGGAACAAATATGATCTAATTTCAAGGACATCTTCAACAAAACTTAGGGGGGAA
This sequence comes from Phocoena phocoena, assembly GCF_963924675.1. NCBI lineage: Eukaryota > Metazoa > Chordata > Mammalia > Artiodactyla > Phocoenidae > Phocoena > Phocoena phocoena. The sequence goes on from NC_089222.1 coordinate 85,550,471, forward strand.
ATGATAAAGGCTACTCAAGGAGCAATCCAGTGTCTGAAAGCAAGGGTTGAGGACATCATTGTACCATCAAGGTCCAGAAATGCTGCTAACCTGGAGCGGGTTGTTACTGTTTGAAAAGCCTACGGGCATTTGTTTTATTATTGTCTCACTCAGTCCTTCCTCAGCTGAGAGGGTCTCACAAGGGAAGTGCTGCTCTGAGATCGTGTCCTGGACTTTGTTTTCTGTTTGCTTCAGCACTTCAATAAATGATCTGTTACCTGCCATTATGACCTGCGTGCATTTGCCAAGCAGTTTTTCAAATCAAACAAATTATATGGCTGTGTTTCTAGAAAGCTGAACCATTTTGAAGATAGTTTGGAATTGGAAACACACGTAGACATGGCCGTGCAATTGTAGGTTTATACTGGACACATGTGTTCAGGCATATTCAGGAAAATAGGAAAAAGAAAATAGACTGGACAATGTAAATATGGAAATACAGCTTGTTCAAACATTTGCAGCCTATACTCCTAACAGTGAGCATATGTAAAAGTGACTTTGTCAAGAAGGCCCACATTCAAGCATATTCCTCCTAATACTCTCCTGGGAATTATTAAAGAACACAGTGTAATTTTTAAATATCATAATGGCTACCCTTCAAGTGTGATACCTCGGGTAGTGACTTAGGGAGCCACTTATGGGAGGAGAGACAACAACAACATACTCTATTATTTACTGGGTGATTTTTTGAGAGAAACGAGTCCTTCCTTGAAGACAGGCTTAGATATTTCAAGACCTCCTCAGAAAATTTTTTCAGCACCTTCTGTGCTCCAAATTGAGGCAGTTTGCATCATGTTTCAGTATAACTGAGTAGCAGGCTGGCAAATTCCCTGCTTTTCTACTCACCAAAATCCAAAATAGAACTCACAAAAACTCCTTCCTTCATCACCATACCCCACAAAAAACACCCCACTGGGACCCCCGGGGAGAAACAGATCCCCCCCAAAAAACCCACCAACCAGTAAATAGAGCCAGCCCAGAAATACAAATTCCCAGCTGTAACTGGAGCACTTTGCTCAGTACTGTGAGCTTGCTAGTGCTGGCACATTCTTTATAATACAGATGCATAGATGTGCTGTCTGAGGCGGAAGAGACGCAGCATCCCCTTGTCTAGAGCACCTTGCATAGGAGTAGCCTCCCAGACCCAAAATAAAAGACTTAATTTGCCATCTGACCATTTTTTTTTAATTAAGGCTTCCTGTGACTTAATTTCTCGTAACATCTGTAGAAAACCACCTTTTTCGACTTTTGAAGCATTTTCCAAATTCAAACTTTCACTGTATCTTACACATACGCATACACATTTAGAGATTATATATTTAAAGTGAAATATGTAATATGGACCACTTCATAGGTTTTCTAAAGAGTGTGCCTGTGCGTGTGTTTACTAATGAATTATTTTACAGTTAGGACATAAGTTAATCAAACCAGTGGGAAATCATTGTTCTAAACCAACATGTATATTAACTTTTTTGGACCATAAGATATGCATTCTTAAAGAGCAGCTTATTTTATGGAGTACTCCTTCTTCTTCTCTAAAATTGTTTTTTAGAATACATCTTTTCTAATTAAATAATACTGACGAAAGTGAAAGGGAGGAAAATATGCTCTAACCAGAGATCCAGTTTAACTTCCAAAGTTGGGCCGAAATTTTGTCCAAAACTTAAATCTGCCTCTGAGGGATAAAGATTAGAAACACTGAGGGGACTTCCCTGGTGGCACAGTGGTTAAGACTCCATGCTCCCAATGCAGTGGGACACGGGTTCGATCCCTGGTTGGGGAACTAAGATCCCACATGCCATAGGGCGCAGCCAAAAAAAAAAAAAAGAAAAAACACTGAGGACTTTACAAAAGAGAGCAAGGTCCAAAGGCCATTTCCAATAGCTTAGGGATGAATTCCAGGGGTTCAGACCTGTGTTTGACAACAGGCCCTTTCTATTCCTGTGTCCTTGGGGGCAAGTTAATTAATCGGTTAGCCTTGAGTTCCTTAGTTATAAAATAAGAATAGTAATTGCTTCCAAGAATTCTCGTGAAGATTAAATGAAATAATATCAATATGTGTGAAGCATTTGATCCAGTATCGGTCACATAGAAAATGCTCCATAATGGTTGGTAGTTAAGAGTCTAAATTATTTTAGCATTGTCAGTATCTTTCGAATAAATGCCTCACCTGGAGATGGCCATGATGCACACTTCAGTGTGTTATTTCTGGCATGTTTCTCGGTTTATACATGATGACTTTTTTATAACCACAACACATATAATTATGCAACCAGCATTTTGTTTTTACAAGATAATATTTATCGTACACTAACACCGTGCCAAGGTGCTATGCAAGGCACGTGATGTATATCATGTCATATGGTAATCCTTACTACAGCCCTATCAGTCACCATTATTACACCCATTTTTCAGTTGAGGGAACTAAAGCTGAGAACACATCAGCAGTTTGCCTGCAGTTACATAACTAGGTAATGATGGAGTCAGATCTTGAACCAGGCAGTTAGTACTAAAGTCTAACCGAAGAAAATAATTAGAAATAGATTAAAAACTTTGTACACAAAATGTTTATCATGAATATTTTTTTTTACCTTTTCATTGTAGATATTTCAAACATATACAAAAGTAGAAAGAACATCATAGTGAACCCTCATGAGTTCCTTACTCAGCAACAATTATCAGCTCATAGCAAATCTTCTTAGACATATCTATGCTATAAAACTAGAAATAAGCTATATGTTCAACTCCAGGGAATTGGTTAAGTGTATTATGACATATCCATTAGGATTTTTGAGTCATTAAAATGTTTATGAAGGGCTTATAATAACTTGGACTATTTATGCTATATACTAAAGGGCAGCATATATAATTATACATATTGTGTAATCACAACTATTTTTTTAACTTTTTATTTTATGTTGGAGTATAGCCAATTAACAATGTTGTGACAGTTTCAGGTGAACAGCAAAGCGACTCAGCCATACATATACATGTATCCACACAACTATTTTTTAGTAATAAATTGTAGATCCTGGAAAACTATGCTCTTTTGTCTTACCCCTTTTCTGTTTTCCTAAATTGTATATCATGGGCATATTTTTTTGAGCATATTTTATTTTTAATGGTACAACAATTGTTTCTCTTATGTTTAGAAAAATATATAGGTGTCTTCATGTGTAAAGGGAGACTTCACTATGGAAATCAGTTTATGCAAATAGAGTATGCCATATAACAGAAGCTTATCTCCTCTTAATTATCAAAAGATCTTTTATTTTATTAATATTAAGTTTTGATGTATAATACCTTAGATTGATATCCAGCTTTCTTAGAATATATTTACCATAATTCATACTTTTCTAAATGCCTCAGGGTCATCATCATTAAACAACAATTGTGTTGTGTTTCTACTGATGCTGATGAGGATGTGGAAGTATAAAAATAATGCTGTATATTTGAATATTGTTTTGTGGTTTCCAAGCATTTGCAAGTGGCATTAACTATTTGGTCCTTAGTCTATAAGATTATTTGCTTCTGTGTTTATTTACCCCCAGATTACTATAATATTTTTAGTTCTCATGTCTTCTTTTCACAGTTTTTATTTCTCTTCTTCAGTGATCAAGTTTCTTCTTGTTGTGCCAGCCTCATGTTAATCCGCACTTCTTCTCTAATACATTACTTCTAATCTGCTTCAGACTAGGAAAAAAAAAAACAACCAACATCACTCAGGTTACACATAAAGTCCATGCATTTACTCATTCACTTAACAAATATGTAAACAAGTGCAGTACACTGTGTACTCAGCAGTGGGGGGGATACACAGATAAACAAGACACAAATCCTGCCCTCAGAAAAGTTTTCATCCAGCAGCAGGTCTGAGATGTGTGCCTGCTTTGCTAGAATCCATAGTAGAAAGTGCTGTGCTCTATGAAAGCAGTATAGATTAAGTATTATTGTAGTTCAGAGAAGAGCTAACTGGGGGCTTTACCGAAGAGGCGACACTGGATTTGGGCCTTAAAAGGCAAGGAGGACTTGAGCAGACAGATAGAAGAAAAGAACATTTCTGAAACCGTGAGCAAAGCCGGGAAGAATCAAAGGGTAATGATTCCGCAAAGAAGTAGTTGGGTTTAACTAGAGCATGGAGTGTGTGAAGGCGAGTCGTGGGAAATAAAATGGTAAAAATAAATTGGGACCAGAAAGTGGAAGGACTTGATTACCAGGCCAGGAATTTGGACTTTATTCAGTAAACGATGGAAAGCTATTGAAAGTTTTTAGTAGGAGTAACATAATCAGAGCTGTGCCTCAGATTGGCTCTGCCAGCCGTGAGCAAAATGGATTGGAGCAGGGAGAGACCAGAGGACACAGATCAGGTATGAGACTATCCCAATAGTCCAGGGAAAGGCAACGAGGCCCCTAACTAGGGCAGGGGCAGAGGGAACGAAGCGAGCTGGTAAACTGATTGAGATATGGCACAAGGAGAATTAATCCATTATATTTGGAGAGCAAGGGAGAGGAAGGCACAAAAGACGTCATTATGACGTTGAGCCTGAGTGGGGCCATAAACAGAAGCAGAGGGCTAAAGAGCAGGAGCAGATTTGGGAGCAGAAAGCACAAGTTTAATTTTGAACATACAGCGTGAAGGTACGGACGGGGTATCCATGAGAGTTCAGCTGGGCTTTTGGAGACATGAGGCTACAGTGCAGCAGAAGGGCAAGGCTTGGAGATCAAGATGTTGTCTCTGTTTCAAAGACGAAGAGGACAAAGTGGCAAGAGCAGAGCTTATCAGAGAGACTTGAGGGACTTTTGTGAGGTCTACTTGACTTGCAGGTCTTTTACACTTTCTTTCTCTTCTTAACTGTATTTGGGATGCCACATAAGTGGCTTGCAGTTGTGTGAATTATACATAAAAACATACAAAATATACTCTAAAGTAATGAAATAATTTGGAATATAGCTAATGGTATCAATTTCACATTATCCACAGCATTTATCTTCACATATAATATATTCCTGTGTGACCTTAGAGAAGTCACTGTACCTCTCTGGGTCTCAGATTCCTCATCAGTTAAATGAAGACGTTGATTAAGATCCCTGGTCACCATAACTAGCTGAAAGCAGCCAAAACTGACATTATATACGAATCACTTGGGGAAGGGAGGGGCAGAGGCCAAGGCTCAGGAATCCAGATTCTTTAAACCTTCCTAGGTGATTCCAATATGCAGCCAGGGTTGGTAACCACTGGGCTACACATTCCAGCTCTTACATTCTGAAGAGTTATCAATCTTTCAGACAAAATGGGCCTTTTTTGCCACAGTTGACAAATAAGAAAATATATCCAAAAGAACGTTTACTGTCAAATTCCATCTATAACAAAATACTCCCTCTCTCCTCTTTAAGTTAAGAGTAAGATAGAAAACGTATTTGAAAAGCACTATCATTTAGAAGTCTCCTGTGATGTTATAAAGTGTGAAAGATAAGTGTGAAGGGGGAGATGGAAGGGGCAGAAAACCAGGGAGGGTCAGGCACGTGCGTACATACAGCAGCGCTTCTCTGTGCACCCGTGGACTAGCCACACACCCAGAACCCAGCTATGCCTGTGCTCTATGGTTGATTTTAATGCTCCCACCGTGCTTGTTTAGGTTGCATATATCAGCATTTCAGAAGTTCTTGTGTAGATTGTTTTTGTCTGTTTGAGCAATAACAAAATAACAATAACAAAATATTGTACCATAGACTGGATGGCTTATAAACAACAGAAATTTATTTCTCACAATTCTGGAGACTGGAAGTCCGAGTTCAGGGTGCCGGCATAATCAGGTGAGGATCCTCTTCTGGGCTGCAGACTTCCTGTATCCTCACATGGCACAAGGAGCCAGAAAGCTCTGTGGGGCCTCATTTAGAAGAGTACTGATCCCATCCAGGAGGGCTCCATCCTCATGACCTAATCACCTCCCAAAGACCACACCTTTATTATCATCACACTGGGGACTAGAAGTCTAAGATATGAATTTGGAGGCGGGAGACAGAGACATTCAGACCATAGGGCAGACCCAGAACGGGTCTAGAGTGAAGTTTTTTTGAAGCCTATTGCGATTCCAGTGGAGGATGAGCCCTCTTCTTGATTAACGGGCTCATCTTTAACACACCCTCTTTGTTTTATTCGTTTTTCATCATACATTTCATAATTGAACTTGTACATAGCTCCATTATTACAGCATTGCCTCAGCAAAAAGAGATATATTCTGAGGGCCCCAGAGTTTAGAGCATGCTGGCCTGGGCCACGCGGGTGAGAAGAAGGGAGAGGGCTGGGGTGTCAATTCTTTGTTCACTTTCTGTATTGTTTCTCCCTTCCTCCCAATTGAGGAAACAGTCTCCTGAACTTGACCGGCCAGACTGGAGAAACCGGTTGGAACACGGGAAGTCTGAAAGTTTCCAACTTCCAAACTAATTTTGACATCCCATTTGCCCACCTAGTATTTATTGAGGAGCTGCTATAAGTAGGGCATTCTGCTGAGTCTTTATTTTCACCAGAAATTAGCGACCAATTGTGATTTTGATTGAGTGCTGGCTACTACCATAGAACTAAGTGCAGAGGAGAACTAACAATAATGATGATACTTTACATTCACATGGATCTTAATAGTATTTTCACAGAATTAGATTTGTGCCCTCCCTCTCGACTAGGGAAATCCTTCTCTCATCCTCATTTGTATCATCACCCATCACCCTTCTTCTACTCCTCAGCCCCACAGTTATCCATTACCTTTCCCCAGTCAAACTGTGGCATCTTGACTATTTACACTCAGTTAGGTGGTCTGGTAGCCTCATTAAAGTAATTTACTCCAAGGTGTGAATGAGGTTTAACCCTCTTGGAAAAATTTATATTTTAAAAATGAAGCTTGTTAGACAACTGGGTTTTTTTCCTCCAGTTAATGACATGGGAAAAGAGATATTTTTGAGTAGGTCTCTCAGACACATCCTCTTTGCCCTCTGTGCCCCAACACACAAAGCTTTATTTACATTCGCAAAAGAGAATAACATAGGAAATCAGCCAAGCAGACCTATGTATCTTCCCTACCCCGCCCACGCATATTCCCTCTCCCTCTCTCTCTGCCTTCCCACCCTACCTCTCTCTCTAAGCTCTGCATTTTGCTATACTTTTAATGTCATATGACACCCCCATGTATCAAACACCTGCTGGCCTCCACCATGCTGGACGAACCACCTTGTTCCTAATCTGTTCCCACTCCAAATTCTGAGCCTTGGTTCCATTTTCTATTTATAATCTTATAACTGCCCTTTAAATTTACCTCTTAGATTTTTGTTCCCCTGATCTTGGAGATAATGTAGTAAAATAGATGAAACTTAGCTCTGGAGTCAGATGCCACTTCCTAGGCGTATGACCTTAAGTGAGGTATTTATCATCTCTAAGCCTCTGTTTCCTCATATGTAAAATGGGCATATTGTGAGGATTAACTCTGATATACGAATAGGATCAGGAACATTTTGTTAGGAGTTCAATACGTGTAGTTACAGTATTAATATTGTTTATTATCTCCACTTCCCTCAACAACTTTGATTCGCATTTCCTCTACTGGTTCTACCTTGGAGAATCTAATTCTTGAGTGTACTGTGCTGGTCAGGACCAGTTTCCTGCACTTGACCTTTTCTGCTACTTTACATAGAAAGTTGACAATGATAGAGACCATATTTTATGAACAAAAACAGGACATAATTTTATAAATACAAGCATATTTGTAGGGATAATAAAAGGCAAGCTTGGAAACCAGGTCTGTTGCAGGAAATCAGAGACTTATGACTTCTTATACTGTGAATTTTATACTCTGAATGAAGATGAATTTCAGAGTCACAAGGGAGTGCTAAACATAATTAAGTGACCTCTCTGATAACCCATTGTATTCAGAAAGCAAGGTCAGTAACACAGGGAACAGTTGTCTACACTTCAGGGAGGTATTTTTCTCCCCCCAAAAGAGAAAGCAGATGCTTTGAAGTCAGATCTGGGGTTACATCCAAACTCCACCCCTTAAAATACAATGACAAAAAGACTCAAAAGCCCCTATAATTAATCTGTTACTGGTAAGGAAACTGAGGCTCAGATAAATCAAATAATTTGACCAAGATTAATGACACCCATCTTGCAGACGTATTATGAAGATGAGAAATTTCGTATAAAAAGCTGGCATATTGTTTGGTCTAAATAAATGCATTTCCTGGAGATCTAGAGCCAGGTTTCTCTTCAAGATGAAAAGGAACTGAAATTTTGCCCACTTTCCACGTATAACCGATCTGTACATTTAAAAACAAACAAAAAACTAGCTACTATAGAATATGGAAATAAACATTTTCCACATTTACATTTTTAACCCCAATTTGTCCATTAAGTATATCCAGATAGACAGATTGGATATAAACTATACTTTTTCAACACTGATTTCTAAAAAGGAAGTTTTCAAAGGATTCCTAACGTACTTTAGCAGTTTAGAAGTGTCTTTTGTTATTATATAAGGGAAAGGTAGGGTACTCTCTGGCTGTGTCATTTAAAAAAGCCATAAAAAATGATCACTTAACATTTTATGGAAAAATACCCAGGCACTTAGAGAAATTTCACAAAAAGGAGACTCCATATTTTGATATATTTAATGCCTAATTTCCAAGTAGAAATATTACTCTTATCTAAATAAATCTTGAACATTTTAGATAAATTGAAAATGTGTATGCCAAGTGTTCTTTTCCTATTGCGAATGAATCAATAATTTTGAACTTCATTCCATATGCCTCTTAAACTTATAGTGAATAAAACAATACTGATTTTTCAAAAATTAATACACAAGCTCAAGCTACCAAGTTTCCAAATTATGATATTTCCAATGGCAAATGAAATAACATGCTGTCCATGCAGTTAGTGATTTTAGGCAATTTGAACATCATGATAAAAGGAGTGGGGAGGGGGGGATTACAAGCAGTGTTATAATTAAAGGTCTGTTGATTCTTCAGTTTAAATGCCATTGTTGAAAGATTTTTCACTCAGATGTCAAAGTCTGTGGCCAGCCAAAACTTGGCATGCTAGAACTCAGCCCAGGGAAACATTGTGTTCTACTGATTTAAAAACCAAAATCTGTTAAGAACAGAAATGTTGGTCTTGGGCTGATTTCTCACGAATCAGAGCCAGAGAATAGCCAAATACCACCTCCTCTTTACGAAAGGAAGTAGTGCAGGTGGATGTTAAAGTGAAATGTGTGTTCAGGTGGAAAATGAAGGGAAATGATCGTTAGATGTCATCATACAGTACATTGGGTTAAAGTTTTATATAATTAAAGCATGGTTCTTTGAGAAGTTTGAAACATTTTAGAAGCGTCTTCTAGCTAATATTTCATGGATGATTAAATGGGGAGCAGAATTTACCTACCTTCCAAGATTTGCATATTCAAGTTCAGTTTCTCCAGTCACATCTCTTGTTACTGCAAAAACATGAAGGAAACTTTATTTGCTTAACTCACTACCTAGAAATATATTTTCAAACACCATGTTTGAAATTTGAAGGTTACAAACCAGTGACCTGTGAGCTGCATCGAACTAGCCTATTGAAAAACAATTTTGTCCATATAGTATTTTCAAATAATTTGAGAGTTTGAGCCAACCTTTAAAGATCAAGATCTCACAGAAAAGAAATCCAGATCTTTTCCAGGTTCTCTTGAAAATGTGGTGAGCTTGAAATATTAGACCTGCATTTTTACACAGGACCAGTATCTGGAACTTGGTAGTAACTGTTCCCTTCAGACAAGCCATGTTGTCTCCAGTTAGACAAAGTACCTATTACCCCACATTTTATGTCACATCCACTAAACTCATTTACTCTATCACCCTGGCTCCTAGAGGCACTTCACTTTTCTTTCTTTGCTTACAGTATATGTATTGTTTCTTTGCTTTCTTTGCTTGTGGTATTAAGTTTTAAAGCTTCCAAAAATTTCTTTCCAATAAATGATAGTATTGCAAAGGCTATGCACACTGGTGTTCAACAAAGCATTACTGAAAATGATAAAAATTAGAATGCAATAAAAATGTCCAAAAATAGGGAATTGCTTAAAGCTATGTTGATCTATCCATAGAATGGAATACTATACAGGGCTTAAAAATATATGTCTTGAAAGAATGAAGGTTACAAAACAATTTGTACAGCAAGACTCCTGTTTTGTACAAGAAAAAATATGTATGCACAGAGGAAGAAGGCTAAAGTGATGTCTCAGGGCAGGCTTAAAAATGTACACGTATACAAAAAATATATAAAAATAAGTAAATAAATAAGCCCCAAGGATATCTACTCTAGATCCCCTCCCATATGACTTCTTTACTCCATTTTTACCCAACAGTTGGGACATATCCTGAAGCTATTTTTCATCTCTCTATCTGAAACTGATTATTCTTCTTGTCTTTATTCTTTAGAGGATACAATTAAAAATAAGAATTTCAGAGTTGTTTTAAATACTTGAGAAGCCGTTCCTGCTTGCCCACACACTAGACTACCACCATGGCAAAGAAAGAGAACCAATTCCTGTGTTGACCTGGAATTGGTTTGTTCTTCTAAAGTACCCTTTGCTGATACCAAAAATTATTCAAAACATTTTGTAAACATCTTGGAGCAGAAAAACTTCACATAAATATGCACTTTATAATATGAACACAAAACTCTCAGGGGCTGGAACTGAAACTCATCATTGCAAAGGAATCAACTTTGTGCCAACAAGTAAAAGCCGTCTAAGCATTTATGGAAATTACTCTGATCCCAACACTTAGCACAATGCCTGGCAGATAGGAAAGCCTCCAAAAGTATTTGTTAAATATGAATAAATTTGCACTCCCACCAAAAAACAATTGACTTGCACATCAAAAAGTCAGTCATCTTTTTAATAAAGATCAAACAGTAAAATTTGAACTTGACTCATAGAACTTCCAGACGTAGGTCAGGTGCTTCAGAGTTAATAATGCCATAAATTTTTCCCACAAAAAAATAGTTTGTTTATGTGTGTGCTTGAGCATATGTATGAGTTTAGGGAAACAGTAGAAAGGGATAAGAGGTAGTCCTTTTTTTTTTTTTAACATCTTTATTAGAGTATAATTGCTTTACAATGGTGTGTTAGTTTCTGCTTTATAACACAGTGAATCAACTATACATATACATACATTGCCATATATCCTCCCTCTTGCGTCTCCCTCCCACCCTCCCTATCCCACCGGTCTAGGTGGTCACAAAGCACAGAGCTGATCTCCCTGTGCTATGTGGCTACTTCCCACTAGCTATCTATTTTACATTTGGGAGTGTATATATGTCCATGCCACTCTCTCACTTTGTCCCAGCTTCCCCTTCCCCCTCCCCGTGTCCTCAAGTCCACTCCCTACGTCTGCGTCTTTATTCCTATCCTGCCTCTAGGTTCTTCAGAACCATTTTTTTTTTTTTTAGATTCCATTTATATGTGTTAGCATACAGTATTTGCTTTTCTCTTTCTGACTTACTTCACTTTTTACGACAGACTCTAGGTCCATCCACCTCACTACAAATAACTCAATTTTGTTTCTTTTTATGGCTAATATTCCATTGTATATATGTGCCATATCTTCTTTATCCATTCATCTGTCGATGGACACTTAGGTTGCTTCCATGTCCTGGCTATTGTAAATAGAGCTGCAATGAATATTGTGGTACATTACTCTTTTTGAATTACGGTTTTCTCAGGGTATATGCCCAGTAGTGGGATTGCTGGGTCATATGGTAGTTCTGTTTTTAGTTTTTTAAGGAAACTCCATATTGTTCTCCATAGCGGCTGTCTCAATTTACATTCCCACCAACAGTGCAAGGGGGTGCACCCTTTTCTCCACACCCTTTCCAGCATTTATTATTTGCAGATTTTTTGATGATGGCCATCCTGACTGGTGTGAGGTGATACCTCATTGTAGTTTTGACTAGCATTTCTCTAATGATTAGTGATGTTGAGCACCCTTTCATGTGTTGGTTGGCAATTTGTGTATCTTCTTTGGAGAAATGTCTATTTAGTGCTTCTGCCCATTTTTGGATTGGGTTGTTTGCTTTCCTGATATTGAACTGCGTGAGCTGCTTGTAAATTTTGGAGATTAAGCCTTTGTAAGTTGCTTCATTTGCAAATATTTTCTCCTATTCTGAGGGTTGTCTTTTTGTCTTGTTTATGTTTTCCTTTGCTGTGCAAAAGCTTTTAAGTTTCATTGGGTCCCATTTTTTTATTTTTGTTTTTATTTTCATTTCTCTAGGAGGTGGGTCAAAAAGGATCTTGCTGTGATTTATGTCATAGAGTGTTCTGCCTCTGTTTTCCTCTAAGACTTTGATAGTGTCTGGCCTTCCATTTAGGTCTTTAATCCATTTTAAGTTTATTTTTGTGTGTGGTGCTAGGGAGTGTTCTAATTTCATTCTTTTACTTATAGCTGTCCAATTTTCCCAGCACCACTTACTGAAGAGGCTGTCTTTTCTCCATTGTATATTCTTGCCTCTTTTATCAAAAATAAGATGACCATATGTGTGTGGGTTTATCTCTGGGCTTTCTATCCTGTTTCATTAACCTGTATTCCTGTTTTTGTGCCAGTACCATAGTGTCTTCATTACTGTAGCTTTGTAGTATAGTCTGAAGACTGGGTCTCTGATTCCTCCAGCTCTGTTTTTCTTTCTCGAGGTTGCTTTGGCTATTCGGGGTCTTTTGTGTCTCCATACAAAGTGTGAAATTATTTGTTCTTGTTCTATGAAAATGCCATTGGTAGTTTGATAGGGATTGCATTGAATCTGTAGATTGCTTTGGGCTGTATAGTCATTTTCACAATGTTGATTCTTCCAATCCAAAAACATGGTATATCTTTCCATCTGTTTGTATCATCTTTAATTTCTTTCATCACTGTCTTATAGTTTTCTTCATACAGGTCTTTTGTCTCCTTAGGTAGGTTTCTTCCTAGGTATTTTATTCTTTTTGTTGCAGTGGTAAATGGGAGTGTTTCCTTAATTTCTCTTTCAGATTTTTCATAATTAGTATATAGGAATGCAAGAGATTTCTGTGCATTAATTTTGTATCCTGCTACTTTACCAAATTCACTGATTAGCTCTAGTAGTTTTCTGGTAGCATCTTTACAATTCTCTATGTATAGTATCATGTCATCTGCAAACAGTGACAGCTTTACTGCTTCTTTTACGATTGGGATTCCCTTTATTTCTTTTGCTTCCCTGATGGCTGTGACTAAAACTTCTAAAACTATGTTGAATAATAGTGGTGAGAGTGGGCAACCTTGTCTTGTTCCTGATCTTAGAGGAAATGGTTTCATTTTTTTACCATTGAGAACGATGTTGGCTGTGGGTTTGTCATATATGGCCTTCATTATGTTGAGGTAATTTCCCTCTATGCCTAGTTTCTGGAGGGTTTTTATCATAAACCGGTATAGAATTTTGTCGAAAGCTTTCTCTGCATCTATTGAGATGATCATATGGTTTTCCTCCTTCAATTGTTTAATATGGAGTATCACATTGATTTATTTGCATATATTGAAGAATCCTTGCATTCCTGGGATAAACCCCACTTGATCATGGTGCATGATCCTTTTAATGTGCTGTTCGATTCTGTTTACTAGTATTTTGTTGAGGATTTTTGCATCTATATTCATCAGGGATGTTGGCCTGTAGTTTTCTTTTCTTGTGACATCTTTATCTGGTTTTGGTATCAGGGTGATGGTGGCCTTGCAGAATGAGTTTGGGAGTGTTCCTCCCTCTGCTATATTTTAGAAGGGTTTGAGAAGGATAGGTGTTAGCTCTTCTTAAATGTTTGATAGAATTCGCCTGTGAAGCCATCTGGTCCTGGGCTTTTGTTTGTTGGAGGATTTTAAACCACAGGCTCAATTTCAGTGCTTGTGATTGGTTTGTTTATATTTCCTCTTTCTTCCTGGTTCAGTCTCGGAAGGTTGTGCTTTTCTAAGAATGTGTCTATTTCTTCCAGGTTGTCCATTTTATTGTCATATAGTTGCTTGTAGTAATGTCTCATGATCCTTTGTACTTCTGCAGTGTCAGTTGTTACTTCTCCTTTTTCATTTCTAATTCTATTGATTTGAGTCTTCTCCCTTTTTTTCTTGATGGGTCTAGCTAATGGTTTATCAATTTTATTTATCTTCTCAAAGAACAAGCTTTTAGTTTTATTGATCTTTGCTATTGTTTCCTTCATTTCTTTTTCCATTTATTTATGATCTGATCTTTATGATTTCTTTTCTTCTGCTAGCGTTGGGTGTTTTTTTTTGTTCTTCTTTCTCTAATTGCTTTAGGTGTAAGGTTAGATTGTATGTTTGAGATGTTTCTTGAGGTAGGATTGTATTGCTATAAACTTCCCTCTTAGAACTGCTTTTGCTACATCCCATAGTTTTTGGGTTGTTGTGTTTTCATTGTCATTTGTTTCTAGGTATTTTTTGACTTCCTCTTTGATTTCTTCAGTGATCTCCTGGTTATTAAGTAGTGTATTGTTTAGCCTCCATGTGTTTGTATTTTTTACTTGTTTTTTCCTGTAATTAATATCTAGTCTCATAGCGTTGTGGTCAGAAAAGATACTTCGTACGATTCCAATTTTCTGAAATTTACCAAGGCTTGATTTATGACCCAAGGTATGATCTATCCTGGAGAATGATCCATGAGCATTTGAGGAGAAAGTGTATTCTGTTGTTTTTGGGTGGAATGTCCTGTAAATATCAATTAAGTCCATCTTGTTTAATGTATCATTTAAAGCTTGTGTTTCCTTATTTATTTTCATTTTGGATGATCTGTCCACTGGTGAAAGTGGGGTATTAAAGTCCCCTACTATGATTGTATTACTGTCAATTTCCCCTTTTATGGCTGTTAGCATTTGCCTTATGTATTGAGGTGCTCCTATGTTTGGGTGCATAAATATTTACAATTGCTATATCTTCTTCTTGGATTGATCCCTTGATCATTATATAGTGTCCTTCTTTGTCTCTTGTGATAGTCTTTATTTTAAAGTCTATTTTGTCTAATATGAGAACTGCTACTCCAGCTTTCTTTTGATTTCCATTTGCATGGAATATCTTTTCCATTTGCTCACTTCCATTGTTTATGTGTCCCAAGGTCTGAAATGAGTCTCTTGTAGATAGCATATATACAGGTCTTGTTTTTTTTTATCTATTCAGCCAGTCTATGTCTTTTGGTTGGGGCATTTAATCCATTTACATTTAAGGTAGTTATCGATACGTATGTTCCTATTACCATTTTCTTAATTGTTTTGGGTTTGTTATTGTAGGTCTTTTCCTTCTCTTGTGTTTCTTGCCTAGAGAAGTTCCTTTAACATTTGTTGTAAAGCTGGTTGGCGGTGCTGAATTCTCTTAGCTTTTGCTTGTCTGTAAAGGTTTTAATTTCTCTGTCAAATCTGAGTGAGATCCTTGCTGGGTAGAGTAATCTTGGTTGTAGGTTTTTCTCTTTCATCACTTTAAATATGTCCCACCACTCCCTCTGGCTTGCGGAGTTTCTGCTGAAAGATCAGCTGTTAAAGTTATGGGAATTCCCTTGTATTTATTTGTTGTTTTTCCCTTGCCGCTTTTAATATTTTTTCTGTGTATTTAATTTTTGATAGTTTGATTAATATGTGTCTTGGTGTGTTTCTCCTTGCATTTATCCTGTATGGGACTCTCTGCACTTCCTGGACTTGATTGACTATTTCCTTTCCCATGGGAAGTTTTCAACTAATCTCTTCAAATATTTTCTCAGTCCCTTTCTTTTTCTCCTCTTCTTCTGGGACCCCTATAATTTTTTTTTTTTTTTTTTGCGGTATGTGGGCCTCTCGCTGTTGTGACCTCTCCCATTGCAGAGCACAGGATCCGGATGCACAGGCTCAATGGCCATGGCTCACAGGCCTAGCCGCTCCGCGGCATGTGGGATCTTCCCAGACCGGGGCATGAACCCATGTCCCCGGCATCGGCAGGCGGACTCTCAACCACTGTGCCACCAGGGAAGCCCCTGGGACCCCTATAATTTGAATGTTGGTGTGTTTAATGTTGTCCCATAGGTCTCTGAGACTGTCCTTAATTCTTTTCATTCTTTTTTCTTTATTCTGCTCTACGGTAGTTATTTCCACTATTTTATCTTCCAGGTCACTTATCTATTCTTCTGCCTCAGTTATTCTGCTATTGATTCCTTCTAGAAAATTTTAAATTTCATTTATTGTGTTCTTCATCATTGTTTGTTTGCTCTTTCCTTCTTCCAGGTTCATATTAAATGTTTCTTGTATTTTCTCCATTCTATTTACGAGATTTTGGATCATCTTTACTATCATTACTCTGAATTCATTTTCAGGTAGACTGACTATTTCCTCTTCATTTGTTGGGTCTGGTGGGTTTTTACCTTGCTCCTTCATCTGCTGTGTGTTTCTCTGTCTTCTCATTTTGCTTATCTTACAGTGTTTGGGGTCTCCTTTTCACAGGATGCAGGTTTGTAGTTCCCATTTTTTTTGGTGTCCGCCCCCAGTGGCTAAGGTTGGTTCAGTGGGTTGTGTAGGCTTCCTGGTGGAGGGGACTGGTGCCTGTGTTCTGGTGGATGAGGCTGGATCTTATCTTTCTGGTGGGTAGGACCGCATCCGGTGGTATGTTTTGGGGTGTCTGTGACCTTATTATGATTTTAGGCTGCCTCTCTTCTAATCAGTGGGGCTGTGTTCATGGCTTGCTTGTTGTTTGGCATAGGGTGTCCAACACTGTAACTTGCTGGTCGTTGAGTGGAGCTGGGTCTTAGCATTGAGATGGAGATCTCTGGGAGAGCTTTCACCATTTGATATTATGTGGAGCTGGGAGGTCTCTGGTGGACCAATGTCCTGAACTCAGCTCTCCCACCTCAGAGGCACAGACCTGACACCTCGCTAGAGCACCAATACCGTGTCAGCCACATGGCTCAGAAGAAAAACGAGATAAAAAGAAAGAAAAGGGACTTCCCTGGGGTGGGGTGGGGTGGGCAGTGGTTGGGAATCCGCCTGCCAGTGCAGGGGACACAGGTTCAATCCCTGGTCCGGGGAGATCCCACATGCTGGAGCAACTAAGCTTGTGGGCCATAGCTACTGAGCCTACATGCCACAACTACTGAAGCCCATGCACCTAGAGCCCGTGCTCTGCAACAAGAGAGGCCACCACAATGAGAAGCCTGTGCACTGCAATGAAGCGTAGCCCCCACTCGGTGCAACTAGAGAAAGCCCGTGCACAACAATGAAGACCCAATGCAGCGAAAAATAAATAAATTTCAAAAATATAAAAAAAATAAAATAAAATATTTACAAAAAAGAAACAAATAAAATTTAAAAGTTATTAAAATAATAATTATTAAAAATTAAAAAAATAAAAAGTAATTTAAAAAAAAGAAAGAAGAGAGTAACCAAACCAAAAAATAAATCCACCAATGATACCCAGAGCTAAAAACTATACTAAAAAAACAAAACAAAACAAAACAAAAACAAAGAGACAGAACCCTAAGACAAATGGTAAAAGCAAAGCTATACAAACAAAATCACACAAAGAAACATACACATACACACTCACAAAAAGAGAAAAAGGAAATATATATATATATATATATATATATATATATATATATATATATATATATATAAAGGAAGAGAGCAGTGAAATCAATAAACAAATCTACCAATGATAATAAACTCTAAATACTCAACTAAGATAAACATAAAACCAGAAACAAATTAGATGTAGACCCCAAGTCTACAGTTGCTCCCAAAGTCCACTGCCTCAATTTGGGGATAATTTGTTCTATTCAGGTATTCCAGAAATGCAGGGTACATCAAGTTGATTGTGGGGTTTTAATCCACTCCTCCTGAGGCTACCGGGAGAGATTTCCCTTTCTCTTCTTTGTTCGCACAGCTCCTGGGGTTCAGCTTTGGATTTGGCCCGGCCTCTGCGTGTAGGTTGCCTGAGGCCATCTGTCCCTGCCCAGACAGGACGGGGTTAGAGGAGTGGCTGATTAGGGGGCTCTTTCTCACTCAGGCCATGGAGTCTGAGGCGTGTCATGTGTTCTCCCGGGGAAGTTGTCCCTGGATCACAGGACCCTGGCAGTGGCAGGCTGCACAGGCTCCTGGGAGGAGAGGTGTGGATAGTGACCTGTGCTTGCACACAGGCTTCTTGCAGCAGCAGCCTTAGAATTTCATGCCCATCTGGTGTCCATGCTGATAGCCGCAGCTCGCGCCCATCTCTGGAGCTTGTTTAGGTGGTGCTTTGAATCCCCTCTCCTCATGCGCCCCGAAACAATGGTCTCTTGCCTCTTAGGCAGTTCCAGACTTTTCCCCAGACTCCCTCCCGGCTAGCTGTGGTGCACTAGCCCACTTCAGGCTGTGTTCACACAGTCAACCCCAGTCCTCTCCCTGGGATCTGACCTCTGAAGCCCAAGCCTCAGCTCCCAGCCCCCACCCGCCCTGGCGGGGGAGCAGACAAGCCTCTCAGTCTGGTAAGTGCTGGTCAGCAGTGATCCTCTGTGCAGGAATCTCTCCGATTTACCCTCTGCACCCCTGTTGCTGGGCTCTCCTCCGTGGCTCTGAAGCTTCCCCGCTGCCACCCCCCATCTCCGCCAGTGAAGGGGCTTCCTAGTGAGTGGAAACTTTTTCTCCTTCACAGCTCCCTCCCAGAGGTGCCGGTCATGTCCCTATTCTTTTGTCTCTGTTTTTCCATTTTTCTTTTGCCCTACCCAGATACATGGGGAGTTTCTTGCCTTTTGGGAAGTCTGAGGTCTTCTGCCAGCATTCAGTAGGTGTTCTGTAGGAGTTGTTCCACGTGTAGATGTATTTCTGATATATTTGTGGGGAGGAAGGTGATCTCCGCATTTTACTCTTCTGCCATCTTGAAGGTCGCTCTAGAGGTAGGCCTTTTAAAGATGAGTTCAATGATGAAGAAAGACTCCAGCTCTGAAATATGCCTCTTCACCATTAGTGATTTGACTGTTTTGACCATCTATCTCCACTTCTCTAGATCAGTCTTTACCTTTGGGCTCCATAACATCTGTTTTCACGATTCTCCTATTCATCTGAATGTTCCTTCTTGCCCCTTCATGCATTCTTCCTTCATCTGCCCACAAAATGTAAGTTTGCCTTTCTTTCTTCCCTCACTGCATTATTGAAGTGTGTGAGCAGTTTTAGCTTCATCCAGACATTTGGATCACCTCCCTGAAGATCTGAGTATCTAGTCCTAGCTTATAGTCTCAGGTACCACAGACATGATACCAGCTGCCAACTAGACAATCGCACCTGGATGTGCCACCAAGAGCATCTCAAACTCCTACTGCTGTCCTTTGAGTATGCTAGAAGCTAATCAAATCAACCCCAAATACAGTTCATGCCTTACTATCTCCATGCTTTTATTCATCCCATGCTGAACAGTTGGAACTTTTCCCACATTCCAAAGTCCATCTCAAACACTGCCGTCTTAGGGTAACTTTTTTCAGTGTCCATCATCAGATGATATTCCTCAAGCCACTGAACCTATGGAATTTTGTTAGCAACACTTTATGGTAATGGCTTTATTTTGCATTGTATTTTAGTTATGTGGTATTTGTTTTCTCCCATATTCTAAAAATTATGGTTATGGCTTCTTATTCTTCTTTGTAACTATTTTCTAGATCTTAGGTTCTAACAGAGTCTTTTACTCATAGCAGGTGCTCATTAAATATATATTGAATTAAATTGGGTTTATGTATCAATGGTCGTATGTGCGTTAGGGTTTGAAAGACCCAGAAAACCCACCTACCCAAAGTGTCTCCCCTACTTTCCAGGCCATAATATCTTGCTTTGGAGACTTGCTCTTCCACAAATGGGAATTTTCCACTAAGTTATCTCTTTTCATTCCCTAGAAAGTAAACTATTGACTGGTTAAGTTACTCTGCCTTCTAAGATCTACTCATTATATACTAAGAGGGAGCAAAGTCTTGAAAGAATAGGCAGAGGTCAGGTATGTTCTCTAGGTAGTAACACATAGGAAAATGTACCTGAGACAGGTAGGGTAATGGAGAGTAGCTTGGGCTGTATCACTTTCTAGCTGTATGCCTTACATTTCTTAGCTGCAAAATGGGATGATAATAATATTTTCTACCTGACCGAGATGTTATGAGACTAAGTAAATAGTACTAAACTGTAAAGAATAAATACTAAACAATAAAGTACTTAGAATAATATCTGGCATACTCTAAGTGCTAAGTATTAATATATATGGCATATATAGTATATATATAATCATATGTGTATTAAGCATATATGTATATACCTAATACATATACATTTAACAATTATTAGAATTGTAATTGTTATGTCACCCCATGAACCTGATGGCACATCCCAAAGAAACTCCTAGATAGCCAGAGACTTTCTGGGGATGGAGAGTGTAAAAGAAAATAGAACAGGCTTTGTCAGACAGACCAAGGTGTGACACACAGGCTGCCACCTGTCAACTCTGCGCCTTGGGGAAGTTACTTAACCTCTGGAAGCCTCAGCTTCTTCATCAACAAAACCAGAATGCCCACTTTTACATATACTTTGAGGGTTAAGTGAGTTTTTGTTCTCCCTAGTGATTTTAAGATTGGATCTGATTCTTTTGGTGATTCCTATCCTTTTTCTGAACTTCACAGTTGTTTTCTTGATAAATTAGATTCCAGACTTTTTGTTTTGAAGCAAACTTGAAAGAAATGGGTGGCACTGTTCAAAAGAAAAAATGGTGGCAGTACCAGCTAATAATTTCAACATATCAATAATTTAATGCAGTAGTGAAATGGTCACCAATTAATACGCACCAAGCCTGACAGACAACAAATAATTATAAAACTGTGGCTAAATCCTTAATCTAGAAAAAACTTACCAGTCAGAGCAGGTTTTGTTGTTGTTGTTGTTTTTAATGAAATATGTTCTATCTATGGAAATAATTAACTGTACTAATCCACAGGTTTTACAGTTGATCATTTTTTTTAAGTACAAGAATTTAGATTTTTACTGAAAACAGAAAGTCCTTGCCATGTAGTCCTATTAGAAAGGATTTTTGTTGCGGGGGGAGGGATGGGAGTGGAGGGGGGAAACAAAGGAGGGAAAGCAGTCTTGAAAATATCTACAAACTCCCAGATATTTGGATCTGAAAGAAAAAGAAGCTTGGAATGTACTTCTCACATTTAGTCCTGTAGTTGTAGTGCTGTGATGCGGCACTTAATGCTCTAGGGGACCTCGCAAGCGTTACAAATGCAACCAAAAGTCTCATAAAAACAAGCCTCTTAACAGTATGTGAGCTGGTCTGCAATGGCCTCAGGAAATCCCCCCAGCTATTCACGTCCTTTTTACCCACTACATTCTCTGACTCAAAGGGAAACCTCACTTCACCTCCTTGACCAGAATTGAGCAGACATTGATTTGGTTACCCAGTGCTTTACTTATTCATTTATTAGTCTTCATCATTTGTATTCCACTAGAACAAAAGAATATATCTCTGCTTTGCATTAATTTAAGTTTAAGGATGTGCAAATGCGGTTTTGTGAGAGAGTGCATATTTATGTTTATGTAATTTGTGTGTAGCTTGCTTTAATTTAAAATATTTGCCGTCAAAGCTGTAGTACATACTCACCATCACCTTCATTGTGCAGAATGATTCTGCTTGATACATTAGCTGAATTCCTAAAAATGTTGCATGTAAAGTGAGCTTTTTAGAAGAGAATCATGTTTTTCTATTTACTTCTACAATTAGTCAGGTTAAGTGTCACATGGGAAAAATAAGTGGCCCAATCCATAATTTAAAAAAAGAATTAAGAATTGCAACTTTCACCTCAGTGATAATGATGCCTTTATCTATGGCCACTTTATGTGGCTTAATTGCCACCAAGAAAAGCCAATAAGAATTGAATCCAATTAAAAAGCAGATATTTTGGAAGCAAATGCTATGTGTAAACCACTGTACTGGAGGCATTGGGAAATTCAGAGAAGTGTAAGTCAGGGTTTATTATAGTCTAGTTAAGGGTGCACAACAGAAAAGATGGGATTGTATACAACAGTGAAAGATTTAAATAACAGTTCTAGATATTTAGATATGTCCTTTGCACAATTACATTAATGATTTATATTAAAATATACCAGGTAATTTCCCTGCCATTGGAAGGACTCATTGATTGGGTACCACCTATTCTTAGAGCTACTGAGTGGCAACAGTGCATGGGCTCTTCATCTGAACTCGACTCATAGGTTAGTTTAAACAAAGTTTGGGCAATTCAAGCAATAATAATTTGCATCGTGGCAAGATACATGTTCCTGTCTTTTGAAATGTTGAACACCCAGTAGCTTTGCTACAGATTTTCCTTCAGGAATGCTTGTTGAACTAATAGACATTTCTAAGTAGGTGTTTGATGTTGAGCAACCAAGGAATGGCCTTTGAAGATATTTTCACTCCTCAATACCAGCTTTGGATGCTATGTAGCTTTTATTTTGAATCTGTTTTTACTTAGGGAATATTGGCCAGAACAGAACCATAATAAATTCTGCAA
Organism: Phocoena phocoena; assembly: GCF_963924675.1. Taxonomy (NCBI): domain Eukaryota; kingdom Metazoa; phylum Chordata; class Mammalia; order Artiodactyla; family Phocoenidae; genus Phocoena; species Phocoena phocoena. The sequence goes on from NC_089222.1 coordinate 85,573,071, forward strand.
CAGTGTCTATTTAATGTATAACTGATCATAATTGACCCAAAGATCATATAGGGATTTAAAGGAAATAACATCCTTAGTTACCACCTTAACTATAACCTGACAAAAAGATTAATGTAAGTTAAGGAGAAAACCATGGTGTTATATACAACTTAAATGCCTGAAAGTGTGCAGGCTACCATATGCAGCATTTCCATATATACCTTTACTCTTCTGTTGAAGTGTAAGTAATAACATCAATAGTGCCAAGCAAATGGGATCTTTAGCTTACAAAGCATTTAGAATATATCATTCCTTTTGATCCTCAACTTGTGATCTCAACAATTTGTGAGATTATTAAGTCACATATCCACATTTTACAAATGAAAAATCTATGAATTTAAAAGGGCAGATGACTTGCTTAAGGACACAGAGCTCTTAAAAGGTGCAGCTGCTTCCCGTGATGCACACGTTGTGACTGGCTCAGAGGAAGTAACAATCCAAGCAGAATCTTTTCCACACCACAACTGTCCTGCAAGGCACCAGGCACCAAAGAGTTGACAAAATGTGACATGTAGACTTTAATCTTGATAGGATGGAAGAGCCCTCAGGCCAAAAGGCATACCTACTATGATTTCATGCAAGAAGGAAAAGGGATGGTTATGTATCTTTTATAAGATATATTTTTCCCGCTTATACAGAGTCCTTGACAAATACTGTGAATTTTCATTACTAAGAAATTGGATAAAATCCTGATGGTTTTCCATGAAAATCATGGTTGTCTCTGAACTGGTTGTGTGAGAGTTTTTTCGGCTCCTTAAGAGATTGGACTTCAATATCTAAAAAAGTCTCAATCCTGATCTGGACAACCCTTCCCACCTACCAGGATTTATATCTTTTCCATTGAAAAATCTGTGAATATAATCAGTTGTCTTTGAGCTGGCTTCCTGGAGCTTCTTACTTACTTAAGAATATGGTATGGGGCTTCCCTGGTGGCGCAGTGGTTGAGAGTCCGCCTGCCGATGCAGGGGACACGGGTTCGTGCCCCAGTCCGGGAGGATCCCACATGCCGCGGAGCGGCGGGGCCCGGGAGCCATGGCCGCTGAGCCTGCGCGTCTGGAGCCTGTGCTCCACAACCGGAGAGGCCACAGCGGTGAGAGGCCCGTGTACCACAAAAAAAAAAAAAAAGAATATGGTATGGAAATGAAAGAGATCATGGACCGCTTTACTAAAACTGAGTGGCAGTGGGAATTTATAAAGAAGTATGACTCTGAATCTCACAAGCCACAGGCTTTCATTGGTGATATAGCATTCAAAACTGCCACTGCATTTTGTTACCTGATGAACAAATCAAAAAATTCAGCACCTGGTTCTGGAAGCTAAAAATGTCAGTGGGTCCTCCATACATTATCACATCATTTAAAAGTCTACAGACTTCCAGGCTTCATTTTTGGCTTGGAGAATTAGAACTGACGTTTGAGCTTCTTGAACTTTTTTTACTCTTATTTCTTCAGAGCCTCGGTTAATGTGAAATATCAAGGTGATATCCCCAACACCTTGGTCCCAGGACACTCGCAATCCAAATTGATGTTTCTTCCATAATAATAATGCTGCAGTTATAAAGTATATAGTGTTTTCATATTCATGATCTTATTATGTCCTATATTAGCCTTTTGCATAGACAGGGCAATGATAATAATACTAATAATAATACTAATACTACTAATAATATAATATTGTCATCCCCATTTTGTATGTGATGAGATGAACTAAGAACATGATCTAAGGTCATATAGTGGGCAAGCAACAGAACCACAATTAAATTACACCCAGATGGACAGGTGATATCACTCAGAGTCCAACATGTTTTTCACTTGCCAGATCTCACAGATTTGCCCTATGATTCTCAGCTAGACTTTAGAAGTATCTAAAGAGCTTATTAAAACAGAGGCACTCAGATAGTCACCTCTGAGTATCTGATTCAGTAGGCCTAGAGTAGGGTCCAAGAAGTTATTTTTCTAACAAGTTTCTAGACAATACTGATGCTGCCAAGAACCACTCTTTAGGAGCACTGTCCTCAGGTTGTATGCATATCTGAGTGGCAAAGTCCGAAGAAGAAAGTTTGTTTTGCATGATGTTGCCTTTTGCTGCTTCTTTTCTCCATTTCTGACCTCCACTAGGAAAAAGTAGAACAAATTTGGGGTGGGGGCTAGCAAGAGGGCACCTCACTGTTTAGAATAAGTTTCGATCTTCTTGCACTCAAGAATTACACGGCAAAACCCTTCAGTTTGCTTCTAACTAGAACCTACCGTTGACTGTGGTAGATTAACTTGGAGATGAATAGCAACCCACCAATGAAGAGCTGCTGTAAGACTGGACATAGGCAAGTGTGATTAGATGGATCCATAGGCAACTGATCCATTAATCAATAATCTTTACATATATTTCTCCATGTCAACTTAGGAGGAAGTCCTTAAGGGCAAGAAGGAGAGACCCATTCTTGACCTATCCTAGTCAATATTTTTCTGAAGACTAGTAAGAAATCTTGTATCACAAACTCAGTTTGAATCAACAAAGTAATATATCTGCTTTAAAAAAAAAAAAGCTAAGAAATATTTTAGCTGTGTTGTGAAATAATGTCCAGGTCAAGGTAGCTGATAGTAGGGCTGGTTCCTCTGGAAGCTTTAGGGAAGAATCCATTTCCTTGCCTTTTCTAGCTTCTGGAGACCATCTGCACTCCTTGGCTCATGACCCCTTCCACAAATAACTCCAACCTCTTGTTTCTGTCATCAAATCTCTTACTATTAGCTCTGACTCTCTGTCTCTCTCTTATAAAAACCCTTGTGATTACATTTAGATCACATCCACAAGACTCCTTTGCCATATAAGGCAACATTCGTAGGTTCTGGGGATTAGAGATATCTTTTTCCGGGTCATTATTCAGCCTACTACAGTTCCATCGTGGCATGTCTATCAGACTACACGTGGAACACAGAACCCCTTTCTCAGCACCAGAGTTTAAGAGCCCCTTTAATAAAATATGTCCAAAAGGAGGGTGGTCAGGACTATGAAAGGCAAGCGTGTGACAGCCATGTTGCCCACGGTGGCTGAGAAGGGCATGGGACCAAGAAACAGACAAACTGGGTTCCAGTACTTATCAGATAATATGTCTAAGCCACTCAGCTTTTCTCTGTAAACTGAAAGAACCAGAGAATCTCCTAAATACCACCTAGGGCTAAGATTCTGTGCTTTTATAAAATTTATCAAGCTGTTTCTAGATGACATTTAAATTTAAAACCAAGAGTTTGTTTACTATCTCTAATATTCAGTATAAATATTGTCCACTTTTCTTTTGAATTAAAAATTCACTTAAATTTTGAATTTAGAATGTGTTATCCAAGGACTTCTTGCTATAAAAATAGTGGTGAGGCTATAAAAATCTCTAGTATAAGTGCTTTTCCCTTGCTAATTCTTAAATATCCTACCCAATAATACTACTTTAGTCTAAGCATCAAATCACTAGTCTTCAGGCAATAAGTATACCCCTTTTACATATTGGAAACTCGAGGTACAGAGAAAATAAATTGCAATTGCATATGAAGACCTAAGAGAGTTAACAGTTGTTGCCTCCAGCTTTTCTGAGATATCATCTACCACCACGGCCAGATGTGATACCAGACAATGTGTTAAATACGCCGAGCAGAGTGTACAGACCTTGTCCCAAAGATGTCAGTCTCAAAGCATGAGAAACAAACTAGAGGACAGTCACTGAATGACTGCTGTCATTATTACAGGGGTCAAAGAAGTGGGAAAGGGCTCGGGTTTTATTTTATTTTTTTTAATTTAATTTAGCTTGTTCTTTGATAAGGGCATGGAAGTTGACCACTGATTCTCAAAAGAAAACAGGTCTAGTTTGATACAAATCTCTCTGCAGCATTAGAGTCATCCCACAAACACCAATTTCAAATGATGATTTACAGAGGGTCACGAAGAATAATTTGGAGGAAGTTTATAGGAAGGAAAGCTTTGAGAGCTGAACCAGAAAAGGTGCTTGAAAGTAAATCAAATTATGGCATACATTGAATTATGGCATTTATTAGTATGTGCAGAGTATGCATGGAATTTTGAACTAAAAGCTGAGGAAGCAAAGATCTAGACACTCTCATGCATAGTAAATAAATTAACCCTTTATTCTTTTCCTATCTATGCTCCTTACGTTTGGTGACTTGTTCATACAAATGTACACTGAAAAGGACTAATAAACCACGCTCTTCCATGGATGCACTTAACTATTTGTGCACATGACTAAAATGGATGCCTCTAGGAGATTTTCTTTGGTATCATGTAGACACAGTCAGTATTTCAAAGGTCAAGAATTCTTTGGGAAAAAGAGGTGGTCTGTGTGCGTTTATGACTGGCAAACTTTCCTAAGCTTATTAAATTGGGAACCCTTGTCCTTTTCCTCTTTATTTGAAGATTACTCTAGTAATATGTTTGGTGAAGAAAAATGCTGCTAAATAAGTCAGGGGCTAATAACCGGATTAATGACTACTCTGAAACCTATGAGTTCAATATACTATGCCATTCGGGACCTAGTCTTACTTTCTACTTTAAAAGATTGGTTTTCATTGCTGTTTTTTATGCTGGAAACTGCACAGTATAAGGAAATCAGCTTATCATGAGCAGGTCATCAGCTCTTGAAATATCTGCCCATGAGAAAAAAAAAATGATTGGAATCCTGTCACCAAGGAAATGGTTTAAAAATCTGTTTATTTCAATGCCAAACAAAAATCTCATCTAGTTATCTTTATTTTGCAATAACTTTAATTCTTTTGCCCATTCATTCATTTATTACATGGCTACTATATACTAATCATTTAGAAAAAAAGAACACCCTAGATGATTATACAAACCTTAAATATAACTATATGTTTGTGTGTGTTCCTATGCTTTTTTAAAGAGCACATTTATGACAGGAAGTGAAGAATGGCATAGTCAGGAAAAAATTAAAGAGACACGATGTAATTATCTGAACTGGAATTAAGCCAATTAATAACCCATGTGCTAACACTACCCTCAGAGTGCTGAAAATGCCATCAGATATTTAAATGCCCTGGGTGGTCATAGCCAGCGATCTTCACCTCATCCATTTTCAGCACCGTCCAGGGACGTGGCTGACCCTGGCTTCTGAGGAAGGGCTGCCACCTGAAGTGAGCTACAGAGGAGGTACAGATTGTATAGTCCTAGCACAATATTCTCTCAGGTGATCGTGAATGGATTTGCACTTATTTTGTAATGAAATCGAAACACTGGTGTTTTATGCATTTGCTCATTTATTCAACACATATTTACTGAATACCTACCGTGTGCCAGCCCAGCATTATGGCTAAGAATGCAGGCTTTAAAGTCAGATTGCCTGTGTTTCATCTCTGGCTCCACACTTACTAGCTGTGTGCTCTTGAACAAGTCACCTAAGTCTTCTATGCCTTGATTTTCTTTTCTATGAAGTGAGGATTTGTGGTACCTAATTCATAGGGTTGTTGTGGCACTAAAGTATGATGAAAAATGTTAAGTACTTAGCAGAGTGCTCATCACAAATCAAGTGCTCAGTGATATCTTGGTTATTATTATTATTAGCCAGGAAATATACCAAGGTCTGGAAACGAAGAGCTCAAACACCCCTCAGATAATCCCTGAAGTTTAGATTCCAGAATTTAGGGCTTTTAAACTTTACCCTTTCCAGCAGAAGTCTGTATTAGACTTCTGGATCTGTATTAGATCCTTGCTTTGTTATGTGCATTCATGTCTTAAACCTGCATGCTTTGAACATAATACACACAGCACATCCAGAGTATGCAGTTTTGTTTATTCACACCCTCATTTTCTGCCTTCCTCAATAAAAGCTCAATAAAAGCTACCATGTAATGACCAGCCCCGGATTCTATCTGTGTTAGCTCATGTCATCCTTAAAATAACCTTATGGGATGGATATTACCACCTTTTACAGACAGGGAAACTGAGACTGTGAGAGCAGCTGTGACTTACACACTTTTACAAAGGTCTGTTTGACTCCAAAACTCATTCCCCTTTCACGCAGGTCACCTAGAACGCATTCACTAAGGACTGCACTTCTCTGCCTTGGGTTCTTGCCTATCAGGTGCTTGGAGATCTGCAGGAGGACCTACCAATGTCAAAATCACTGATTCCTCCTCCCCCTAAATTGATTGACTGTGGACCGTATGTTTTAGACATGTCACAACAGCCATTGTTAAAGAGGTTGTCATGCAAATAAGCTAAATTACTCTGGCCATGACTTCTCTCTGATTACTTGCCTTTGAGTGGGCTCCCAGGTGCCTGACATTTCTTTCAGTTTTCTTCTGTCACCCTAAGTAGCAACATCGTTGCTGAAGCATGACTGAGAGTTTTCACTTTTATATACACCATGATTCTTGTTTTAGGACAAGAGACTTAATCTCTCCAGTAACATCTGATAGAACTGTTCTCTTCTTAAGCACCCCTTTCCCCCTCAAAAAAAATTTACCTTCAATTATCTGCTGTAAGAGGAAGATCCTTACTGAATATGATCATATATGTCCAAAAAAGATACCATCAAATACATAGGCAGATAATACAGTTTCCCCCTTTCTATTTTAGTAGCTCGTTTCAAATGAAATATATAGGAAAAGTTGCCTATAGCTAATCTTTCAGGTAGAAAATCTCATCAGTGATTGAAAATGACACTGTAAACTGAAAGATTCAATCTCTTTCACCTACAGTGTGCCTACATTTTAAAAATGAGTTGTATGAAAGAACACATCTTTTTACATTGTGATGTATAGCGGATGATATTCACAAAGAGAATTGCAAACTCTGGGAGAGGCCTTTGTAGATCGATCAACTGGCCTTCACTAGCTTGGAATGTGGCACCAGCTAGCTATACCTTGCTGAGACTGGGCCTGTACAATTCAATATTTTTCTGCTTTTCTCTGAGAATGAATTAAGCACTTAAATCCCTACCCCTAGAATTCAAAATGAACCCCCCAAAATTTCCACTTAGCTATTTAGACATTTTTAAGAATTAGAGGTCTGTGCACTGGCTGTATAGGTGGAAGAATCTTATTATTATGAAGACAAGGGTGATTTCCATACCTGTTGGGCCAGAATCTTTAAAGAAAGCTGGAAGTTGGCTGGTATGATGGAAACAGCACTGGTGGAGCCCTGGGTTCCAATGTCGACAGTGCTGTTGCCTTTATGATTTATTAGCCTGAGTCTCTGGCCCTCAGTTTCCTCATCTGCTAAATTAGGGCGTTGGAGAGATTGATCTCTGTGGCTTTTCCCGGCTCTGGTATTCTCTGGGTCTGCGAATCGCCTTCAGTGTCTGCCATAGTCTGCCTTGCCAGCTCTGTTTGTCACAAAGATTAATCCATTTTAACTGTACCTTGGAGTGCTCCCGAGAGAGAAGGACGGATGGATTGTTTTGCACCTATTATTGCATCAGAACTTTTGCCTTTTTAGACGAGATCGTGCAGTGCCTAAAATCTGTCTGCCTGTCTGCCCACTGACTTTGTGCTGATCTCTTGCCACGGTTCCTCTTCTTCCAGCATCCATCTCCCTCCAAGATCTAGACTCGGCATCCGACTGTACCTGTCTTGTTCTCTGCAGCATCTGTCTGCTACACTCCTAGACCATCGTTAATAAACTTTCACACATTACACACAGACCCTAATATGCTGGCACCTGCACATAAATATCTACGTTGATAAAACTAGGGTAGAAAACTCCATTTTTTAAAAAGACCTCTATCTAGTGCCATTTACATTTGCACTTTTTGTTTAGTTGTAAGTTTTAATAGTTCCCCCTTTGAGGATTTGTCAGTAGGAGCAGTATTGCTTATCAGAACACACCAACAGTCTTTTTGTAATATTCGCTTTTCCCCTTTGGTTCAGCCGAGCCTGCTGACAGATCATTCAAATTCAATTGTTTTATGTCTAAGCCGAACAGCTAATTAAAGTAGGGATGATTAACCTGACTGGCAGTGTCGCTCTCCCTCTCGCGCTCTCTCTCTCCCTCTCCCTTTCTCTCTCTCCCTCCCTCCTGTTCCAATCAGTCTTTTTCTCACACTCTCTCTCTCTCCTTCCGTGTCTCTCTCCCTCTGTCTCTCTCCCCCTCTCTCTCTCTCTCTCTCCCCCACCTCTTCCTCTCGGTCTCTCCCTCCCTCGGTTGGTCTCTCTCTCTCTCTCTCTCTCTCTCTCTCTCTCTCTGTCTCTTGCTCTACTGTTTTTTTTTTTCCTCTCTCTCTCTCCTAAACGTGGTCTGCTTGCTGATGGCAGAATGGCACTCGGAGATTTGTGCATTGTGTCTGGTTTCCTACGGGCAGGCTGACCCAGTGCCTCCAGGGACTTATCAATAGACCACTCAGAAGAGACACAGACAGGAGAGAGGAGGAGGGGTGGGGGGAGAGAGAGAGAATCAATATCAAGAATAGAAGGAGCTCCGAAGCCATTTTTTTTTTAAAGAAGTATCGGGACTTGGGAGAGGGTGACAAAGAAGGTTTTTCAAAGAGGCAGTGGAGGAGGTTCTAATAAATTTGGAAGGAAACAGTTCCCTGTCTTGGGAAAAGGAGAACTCCTGACTGATTAGCATTCACACCAGGTATGAGATGTTCGCTACCCCTTATCACTGTGTCGCAACCGAGATGGAAAAGCCTTTTTTTTTTTTTTTTTTTTTAAGAGACCTAGGGAGCATGTATTTCGCTGTGTTTGTTGTTGGGGAGTAAGGGGGTGGCGTGAGATCTGTGGGCATTTGTGTATGGGAGCAGAAAGAATGGAAGCAGTACAACGGGGGGTGGGAAAGAGTATGGACTATGTTACTGTCTTCCCTGTCTTTGTGCACCCCTGGGGGGTTACCCAAGTTCATTTCTAGCAGGTGGATTTAGACGGGAGTTACTTAACGCTTGACCGCCAGTTTTGAAAAAAAAGAAAAAGAAAAAAAAAAACGCTGCTTCCTATGTCTATTAAAGGAAGCTCCAATTTCTCTCTCTCTCTCTCTCTCTCTCTCTCTCTCTCTCTTCCTCTCTCTCTCTCTCTCTCTTCCTCTCTCTCTCTCTCTCTCTCTCTCTGCCCCCCCATCTCTCTTCCCCTCTCTCCCTCTCTCTTCTTTTTTTCCTCTTCTAACCAGACAGCGGGAGGGTTCCTGGCTCCCAGCCAGCCCAAAAGCCTCTAAGTGTTTTGCACTTGTTTCAGGGAGTAGCTGCCCGGGGATTTTTCAGCATTTTCACTAGAGAACAAAGAGTTCTTTACAAAGGGAAGGGGTGGGGGGGGGGGCAGTGAGCTTAATGTCTGATATATGTTTTTCTATTTTTATTAGTTTTTCGCCTAAAAAGAGAGAGACAGGAACAGAACATTCACTCTATAAAGACACAAAGACATTCAAAAGAAATCCAGTTATCTTTTCTCCCCATCACCCCAATATATATACATAAAAAAGGAAAAGGAAAAAGACTAATTAAGTTGGATATGTTGCTCTTTTCTCGTCTTTTAATCTTTCTAAATCCAACTGTTCTATGCTCACTCTATGCTATTTTTTTTCTACTCACAATAAAAGTTGTTCAGGATTCATCCTCTGCTGTCATCTCTTTACCCATTCTGGGTCCCTAAAATCCTGTGCAGGAGAGAACAAGACTCCACAAAATAATCAATTTAGTGGCAAGAACGTCTTCTACTTTTGCCACTTAGGTAAAAAGTTAATTATGGGATTTGGGTTCCCAAAATACCAATGGGGTACATTAGTTCATTCGGTCTCACAAGTTTTTGCATCCGTTTAATAGGTACCGCTTGTGTCACTTGTCAGTTATTAAGAAAAGATACTAAGGGAACAGATATTTGTATTTTATTTTTGTTTCTATTTAATGACGTAAATTACAAAACCCCCAGAGAGATTACTGCCCCATCCGTGATACACTAGTTCAAGCGAAATATAGTCTAGACAGAGATTTTTCTACGATTCTGATTGCCACGTAGCTTTGCGTGTTCTCCATTTGATTTTTTGCCTATGCATGTATATTTTCACCATGAATTTGTGTTTGTAGCAAACATTCCAGAATGCTTATCATTTTCAAATTAATGCTCCAACAAAAGAAGAAAGAAATCATGTGAACTGTCTGTGCAAGACGTGTAAACAATTCCACCTTTTACATATGCTGTACATTTATATCTTTATACTGACATCCTTGAATTATAAACTCAAGGAAATGTTTTCTTTCTAAAAGTTCTCCTCCTAATGCATTTATATTTCAATTGTTATTTGGAAATCTCTTTAAGATACTTAATAGACACAAAACTGAACTGGGGGAAAATTCACAAGCACCACAAAAATTCTTAAATATACATTATGTACAGTACCTAACTACAGATAACTATTTTACTAAGTGGAAATCAGCTACAACAGTTATTTCAAGATTCAGAAACTCTTTTCTTCTTTTTTTTTTTTTTTTTTCATTCACTGAAAGTATAATCTGTTCCTGTCCCTGGGGTGGGAAACTGTAGGGAAAATATATACATTTTTCCATATTTTTAGAATACATTTAAGTAACTGCTTCTTAAGGGTGTAATACATATCAGGGCAGAGGGTGGTGTCTAGTCAATAAGCCCTTCTGGCTGGGAGGTGTGAGCGCCTTATGTTTGAAGTAACTTGATAACAAGGAGTCTTTTCGGGAAATCTTACTGTGTATGTGTTGCCTCAGTAATGACCCACCAGAGAAAAAACAAGAGCTAGGTGGCCAGTGTTTGCGCTTGAAGTCGCTGAAAGACATTAGAATTAGGGGAACTTTTGGCGAATCCAAATTTTTCTAGGGTAACTCACTTCTTACCGTTATGTGTTTTCCTCAGGAAAATTCTTATATTGCCTTGAGACTTTTCTGTATTTTTGTAGAGATTTTTAATGCTCTTAAGAGTGCTTAAGGAGAAAAAGATCTTTAAAAAGAAAGTCATCAAAATAAGAGAAAAGAAACTCGGTCTTGAAAAAGTTTTATATTGAAGGCAAGAGCTTTTTTTTTTCCCCCTTTTGGCTTGTTTCTGATTTTTTTTTTCCCCTTGAACTCTTTTGTTGCTGTGGGCTGTTGTGTTTGCATTTTTGTTTTTTGTTTTGTTTTCTGCTTGTGCTTTTTTTTGTTGTTGTTGTTGTTCTATTTTTAACGTAACCAAGGGGGTCTATGAAAGAGACAGAGGGGCTACTGGAAGAGGCTGTTACTGAAAGCTGCACTAGCCCTTCTTGATCCCAACTCAGGCAGCTCCTATCAGCCAGTTGTGCCGCCAGGAGTACAGTGAAAGGTGATAGCTGTCATTCTGGGATTCTTCGTGCATCTGACCTGAGAGTAACACATTCACAGTCGAGGAGAAAAGGGAAAAAAAATAGAGGAGGAGGAAAGAAAAGCTCTTTGAGCTGGAATACACTGGCCCTTTCTTCCTGTAGGCAATCCGCTCCAGTTCTTGGCGACGTGTCCTGCACTATCAGATATCATATGACTTTTTATTTAGATTCCTTTTCGGAGAATGGCCTGTTAGGACTCTGTTTGTTTTCTTTTATTTAATTTCCTTCTCCGCTCACCCGCTAGTTTTGTGTATCTGTGTGTGCGAGAGAGTGTGTGTGTGCGCATGCATATGTGTGTGCAGTTTTTATCTTTGTTTTTGTTCTGTTGATCTGATGCTTTCTTTAAGGACAAAGCTTTAATTATTTCAGTGTACTGGTTTAATCATTTGCCAAAAAGAAACCTCATTCTAGGCTTTTGGGGGGTCCATTTTTAGACATGTCCATTAACACATGAGGCTGGAAATCCTAAATGCTTGCTGGTCGGCCCTTGGCCCATTCCCTCACCTTAATTTCACCCTCCCCCTCATCAGCATGCACAGTAGTATAAGTTAGGAAACACCTGTGCTGAGTTGAGAGGGAAATAAAAGTAGAAGCAACTTCTTCAAATCTGCACTCCTAGTTTCACTTTAATAAACTTTTTTTTAATCACTGATTTTTTTTTTTTTTTTTTTTCTGGCACCCTCTGCTGAGCTTGAAAGCATCAGAGATACTGAACGATGTGTCTGTGGAGCTTTTGTGAGGCCAGCTGAGCACCCCTGGAAAGTAGAGCAGGGGCTGAAAGTCATTCAGTGACTTAAGAATTAAGTGAGAGATTTGAATAAGATCTGTGAGATCTGTGGGCCGGGCAGGGTTTGGTGATAGATGGTAAAATGGAATACTTAGGGTTACTCAAGGAGGAGAAAAAATTTCCAGTCAGGGTAACACAGGCATTCCTGCTGCAATTAGGGCCTTAAAAACTGTATTTAAGCCAATTTTTATTTTGTGTAACTCAAAATTTAACTAATAGATATGTGATTGCCTTCCTCTCCATGGCTGCTATGTAAAACAGAGGAATTATACTGACATTATTCCTGGGTTTCTCCTAAATTTTTGAGGTATTTCTTTTTCAGTTTTCAAGAGTTCAGATTTTAGTTAGCAAAAGAAAAACATAACTTCTCTAGGTATGCAAATAGTTTCCTATGCATTATTCTTATCAACGCATAACCTATCTGTACATAACGTAATATATCCTATTTGTATCAGGATTTTTTTTGTATAGTAACAAGCAAGACTGCCTTGAAGGTACAGATGACCATTACATTCTTTAAACTTATAGTTTTTAGTTCCTTGTTACTCTCCCCAAAATTATTTTTTACAGACCTTAAATATCTACTGCCTTATCTTAGCCCAAGGTGAATTTTGTTGAAACTTAGAGGGAATTTTATTCCACCTCTTAATTTAAGAGTATCCAGAAGGGAAGAGGGAACTATTTTTCGTTCAACAAAAATTTTAGAAGCCTTTTTTTTCCCCAGCAGAAAACTCCAAAACAGCTTTGTCTCAGAACGTTAAACTTGGCATGGATCAGAAATGTGAGTTTTGCTTTGTTTGAGGAAATTTGTTTTTGAAACAACAATGTTATAAATATTTTTAAATTGCCTGCTGAGCATGCGCTGTGTCTGACTTTATTCATAGTTTTAAACACACACCAAAGTGCAGTCTTCTGAATGGCCACAGGTAAGGCTGTTGATTTGTAGGATCTTTCTCAGAGCCACCTTCAGTGAGTCTACTCAGTTTTCCAGAAGGGAAAAGGGCGAGAGCTGAGTTTAAACCTGGATTCCCTTCTAAAAACCATAGAGCAAAAGTAGATTCCCCCATTAAGGCTTGCACATTATACTTAGGGTAAGTACTATTCAACTTTCCTTTCTTATGGGAGTCGCCTGCCTTAACTTTTCGGCTTACTACTAGCAGAGTAAAATAAGAAAAAAATTGAACTCAATGAGGTATTTGACTGAAGTAGAAAATTTGCAGATTTTTAAGGGCATTTATTGTGCATAAATTTGGGGATCCGAGAATTTGCCAGTGAAAAGATAGCAGCTCTGTGCTTACAGAGCAAAGATGTGCTAGTCTGAACATGCCTGATCTCATCTGGAACCGAAAGCTAAATCTAGGTGGGCCTGTAATAATACCAGAAAAAGAACACATGTATCTTTTGTGCAACCTTATTTTTTAAAAAAAAAAACAACAGGCTTCCAAAGGGAATGACAAAGAAGTAGGTTCTCCTCTTGCTGAATAAGTAGTCATACTTTGCTCCAGGAGATATAATATATTTCCAGTTGTTTTGGGTTGTTTTGTTTCATTTTGTTGTTGTCATCCCTGTGGAAGTATATTCTTTCCTGTCGGTGACTGTTAACACTTTACATTTTTCAGAATGCTTTATCTCCATTAACTCCATTTGATGTTTCCTCACTTGGTTACCTTTTTCAAGTCTGCGATGACCCTCTCAGGCTTTGCAATTCTTATCGATTCTTGCCAGAATATATTTATTCATTAGCTGTTTGTTATAGTTATGGTGGAGATGATCTCATTTTTCAGGCCTTTATAATTATCCAAACAAATTTCATTTTGAGGTGAAATTTCTCATAGCTTTTCTTGACTCAGAACTGAACTTGTCTTGCAGAGGCTTGAAGAAAAGCCAACTAGCCGTTTTCTGAGAACTAAATATTCTAAGAAATGCAAATGAAATTTTTTACAAAATACATATTGTGCATCTATGCAATGCTTTTACTAATTTTTTTTTCTTTCCATGATTTAAAATAGAACTTGAAAATTAAATGTTATTTTTAAAAAAGAAAAAAACGTGCCAGGTTAATGCTGATACTTTAAATGCCCAATTTAAAATAATTCAAAGTTTTTATTTCTATGCAACATATCACCTTTCAATGTCAGTCAGTAATCCTTTGTGCAAATATACATATATATATACACATGCACACACATACAGAGACACAGCTTCACTTTACGTTTATATTAATTCTAGTTTTGCATGAAAGAGGATTAGCCTTAATGCAAACTTTTATTAATTTATTATATTTTATTATTTTTCTGTAATTTAAAAATCCAATTATTGCCTCCCTCCGATTATTTTATATACATATATATTTATTAATGTCTTTTTGTATTCTAATAATTTATCTCAACTTATAAAGTATTTTTATAAGTCTTACATACTCCTGAATTTTATGCAGCTGTATTAACATTCAGGTTTATTCCGATACGATTTGCTTTGTTCCGTATCTGTTACTGTGTTAAACAAGTTTTTTTACTTTCCCAATCTAGAAAGGCTATGGCTATTTTTTCTGTATATTATTTCTATATGTCTTCAGTATTCTGAAGAAGAAAACTTTTTAACCTCATGATCCCCTGGAAAGCTTTCAAACAAGTAGGAGAAGTAATCTTTACCTTGCTACTCCCATGTCTGGTCTGTTTGCTCTCACTATACCACGCCCCGCCACCAGCAACCCTGAAAACACAACAGTAATAAACATGATATGATAACTTTTCTGATCATAGAACCAGGAAATACCAGAGAAAATTGTGGCATATGTAGGAAAATGCCAAGTGCTTCTCCAGTAAGATCAGCTGTTTTTGTACTTTTTTTTCTCTCCTGAATTTTGTTTGTGACTTTTTTGGCTTGCTGAAGCATATCCCCATAATCTTATGAAGCCACAGCAAATTCCCAGTGCCACAACAGCACTGTGCAGCTGGGGAGAGCCCAGAAGAGCTGATCCTGGGTGGCTGCAGACTTCCCGAGCAATGATGTAAGGCGGGAGGAGTAAGTAGGCTACTCTTCCCTTTGCTTCTTACCTGGGCTGCCAACTGGTCAGGTAGAACGATTTTTTTCTGTTGCTTTCCCTTCAGCTATTTGGGGCTTTTCCTTCAATTACCAATGGATTTCTACCTTTTTCCAAGGATGATTTATCCAGCAAAGCATCCCATTTTTCTTTCATATTGAAACATGGAAAGCTTTGGAGACTGGGAAGGGCAAAGGAAAGGGGCTCAGGGTAACTGGGAAATATTCAAAATGGCATCAGACTCAAAGCTGTTTGGGGGTCTGTAACTTTTCCGTTCTCCCCAGAGCCTCTACGAGGTTGAAAGTAGTGAATGGGATAACTATAGGGTACAAACTGTGATCTAACTAATTCAGTAGATGGAGCTCTTCCCCCTAAGTCTGTATTTAAATTAACGTCCCACTCTGGTTTGTGGGGCTCTCTGTTTCAAGGTGTGTCATTACCACACATATAAACTCAAGGGCCTAGATTGCTAGGAAAGCGATTTCCTGACACTTTTCAAAAAAGGATGCAGCACTCCGCTTTGAAACACAAAACAGCACAGGGGAGAAGGAAGGATGGGGTGGGAAATGAAGTTTACATATCTAAATTTCTCCCTATGTTTGTTGATATTCTCAAGTGTGAAGTTAACTCCTAACACTATAGAAGTGATTATTACTGTAAATGTAGAAAAATGTATGGAACATACAGGATTTGGTCTGTGTTTGTTGCAAATCTTCCAGGCTATCTGAACTGTGCAGATCTCCTCTCATTTGATTCTGCAAAGGAATTTTAATACTGTAATGTAATTGTTTCATCCAATTAGTCTAGAGAACCTGGCTGAAATGTGACAAATTCTAAATTGTGACGGTGCAGAGGAGGGCAAAGCAGCTGTGTTAGGAAGGTGCCTTTATGGAAGCCAAAATATTTTCAGCAATAACTGAAAATAGATCTCCAGTATCTGCTTTAATATGGAAAGAGCTACTTGTTTATTTCCGCTTAAATTAATTGAAATGAATAATTGTCATAAAATTTGCATCAGTGTTACAGTATTCTCAGTACCAAAAGGATAAAGTTCGATCATGTCCTTGCCTGGTACCAGAAGAGAAAATATAGATATTCTGTAGTAAATTATCTTTCTTAGTGGAATGTCTTCTCCCAGATTGGAGATATTACTGAATATCTCTTGTTAAATCTTGATAAGATCATTTGGCCAAAGTAGAACTGGGCTTGGCTTTAGTACCAAAAGAAATAGCATTTTTAAGGGACTTGGATTTCCTTTGCATACCACGTGTCTGAGTCCGATACAGTCCAGAAAAACAGAGAGGATGAGATGAAATTATTCCTAAGCAGCCGCTGTAGGCCAAACACTGAAACAGTGCCAACCTGGACCAATCAGGCCAGCTTCTCAGAAGATGCATGCTTTTGTCGAACACTTACATGAAGAGAAAGAGGGAGGAAGCCCTTGAAATTGCATTCGTATGAATGATTCTTCACTAATTTCAATAAAGTCCATGGCAATAGATGCAATGATTTTTATTTTTTTGTAAAGAAGAAAATGTCAGTTTTCTTGTCCAGCTAAGGATCTCTGGATGCTGTACTCTGACATCTTTTGAACAAAACTATCCTTTTGAATTTAAGCAAGTAAAAAACTTCTCACAGAGAGCAAAGAGTAAAACTGATGGAAACTCAAAATCAATTCCAAACCCATTTCTGGCATGATGAGAATAACATTTGTGCTGTGTTTAAAGCAGTTTAAAACAAGAAAATGATAAAATGATCAATATACTTAAAGCCAAAAATAACCAGGAGAGAACAATCTGTAATCCATTCCAAGACCTGAAACCCTACACTTTTGATTGAACATGAAAATAAACGAATATATCTTTTATAAGGTGGCATTGTAAGCCTTATAATATAAAGAAATGATGAGATGCCAAGCTTTCAACTCTATTTAAGCTATGTTTTCAGAGTTTAGCCAAACAAAAATTTCTAGACTTAAACTATTGTAAATTTATTTATTTCTACATACCCGGACCATAGAAAGAGCAAAAGTTGAGGAATATATAGAATGCCACAATGGACTACATTGCCACTTCACAGTCTATGTACGTTCTTTATTTATTTGAAAAAAAAAATTAAAACTACAGCAAAAAGAATATTTTTTAAATTTATTTATTTTATTTTTTATTTTTGGCTGTGTTGGGTCTTCGTTGCTGCACACGGGCTTTCTCTAGTTGCAGCGAGCAGGGGCTACTCTTCGATGTGGTGCATGGGCTTCTTATTGTAGTGGCTTCTCTTGTTGCGGAGCACGAGCTCTAGGCATGTGGGCTTCAGTAGTTGTGGCGCGTGGGCTTCAGTAGTTGTGGCGTGCAGGCTCAAGAGCGCAGGCTTAGTAGTTGTGGCTCACGGGCTTAGTTGCTCCGCGGCATGTGGGATCTTCCCGGACCAGGGCTTGAACCCGTGTCCCCTGCATCGGCAGGCGGATTCTTAACCACTGCGCCACCAGGGAGGCGCAAAAAGAATATTTTAGACTATATCTGAAAGTGAATTAGTCACTGTGGAACGGACTTGAATATTTCTTTAAAAATACCTTGACTCTTGGGCTTCTCTGGTGGCGCAGTGGTTGAGAGTCCGCCTGCCGATGCAGGGGACACGGGTTAGTGCCCTGGTCCGGGGAGATCCCACATGCCGCGGAGCGGCTGGGCCCCTGAGCCATGGTTGCTGGGCCTGCGCGTCCGGAGCCTGTGCTCTGCAATGCGAGAGGCCACAACAGCGAGAGTCCCGCGTACCGCAAAAAAAAAAAAAAACTTAACTCTTGACTAATTTATTAAATTCAACACACACATAAATATAAATCACGCATATTTTATCCTTATTGCTTTACTAGATTGAAAGACTAAGTTGACATCAATACATTTTGAAACTATGGATTCAAGGTCAGTGAAATGCCACTGTCCAAGTTTACAAAAACCTCTCTAGACTTAAGATTTTGCCCCAATGAACGACTTTCTACCAACCTTTCCAGAGTCATTCGACTGGCTAGTTATTTATTGATCAGATAAAATAACATTGTCCTTCTGGATGAAGAAATCCTGGCTGAAAAATTAAAATGACAACAAATTGCAAAAGCACATTTAATTTCATTGACCTAAGGTGCAGTAGGAATGATGATAATTCTAATGAGCACTGTGACGAATGTAACTACAAAGAAGCATGTGTGATTACATCCGGAAGAGTGACCTCAGTGGGCAAGGTCAGAAGGGTGAGACACAGGAGCCATGACAGAGCGGAGGCTAATGATGAAAATTATTGGAGATGCTTAAAGCTTGTAGCTGGCTGCAAAACTAACAGATACCAAAAGAAAGAGTCCATGAATTTTAAAAGTAGATAGAAAGGCAATACTTTTCCTTATAGGATATAATCGAGTGTAGAATTCACTTTTGCAGAGAATTACAACAACCTCCTGAGCTTTGGCTGTCCAGTGTGGTAATAGTTGTAAAGAGCTGTTATGCTCACCTGCTTAAAGATTCATATAAGTGTAATTGTTATAGCAACTTGTTATGCTATTGTTTGAAGTTGAAAAGCTCTGCTTTAAGTGTCGACAAAGCAAATGTCAGCATCACAGAATCATAATCATGGCATCTTAGAGCTTGAAAGAGCCTTAGATATCTCAATAAAGGTGAGTGGGTTACCAAACTCTCCAGAAAGGAATACTGAATATCTGGTGCAGGACCATGTAGAATTTTTCAAAATATGTATTTTATATATTGTGACTTACATTTGGAAAACACTATTTAATAGAAAAGCTTAAAAAACAGAGAAACTAAAGCTCCACAATTCATCTTGACTAGTGGTGCTATACATTGAATTCTGTGAACCAGGGGTTCTAAATAGAGAAGAATAGAAACTTTTCAGTAAAGCACAAAATTTTATTTTCACCAAAGGGACAGGGTGTTTAACAGAAGAAGAAATGCTATTTGGGCTAACACCACGCTAATAGGAAAATGTAAATGGAAAAGTGATCAAACTTTCTCAAGATGAGGAAGGCAAATTGTACGAGAACTCAAGCTTTCTAGCTTCTGCTCTACACCACAAGCCTGACCCCTAAAACAAATTTTATATAAATAAAAAGTGGATGATATTCCAGAAGTAATTGAGGAAGAAAGCAGAGTAAGCAGGCCCTTAGCGTTCCTATTTCTATACCAATAACCCTACCTTACATGGGGTAGGGGGCAAATATGTGTGGTAAGGATAAGGCATTCTGGGGAATGAAAGAAAATGCACCCACATTGACACTCCGTGGACGCGCTCTGCTGTTAACGTTGCTTCCCTCATGCAGCCCTCACATCCCTTCCAAGGTAACCTTGTATCTCATTTCTCTTCTTCCCTCTATCCCCACCAAAAGAAAAAGAAAAAGAAAGAAAAGAAAAAATTTTTTGAGAAATTGTAGTCAGAAAATCCTTTAGAAAGAAGTCCTTCTCCTTAGAAATCTTCCTGTACAAATCAATGTATCTAACTGTTGTATCAGAATGTGAGTTCTAATCAGAGGGTACTGAGTTAATAAGTTTAAACACATTTTAACAGGGTTCCTCCTTGTCTCCTAAGTGCACCCTACATTTCCACACCCCTGTTCTTTTCACCTGGTGCTTCCAAGTAGAGACAAATTCTGCCTTCTCTATTTCTACAGTACTCTATCTTTTAATGGCTTTAGTCATATTCACTCTTATAGATTAGCCATTTGTATGTTTATTTGTAATGTAAGGAACAGGTCTATGTAATCTGGGCAGTGCCCTTAATTTCACTGGGCCTCAATTTCCACATCTATAAGTAGGAAAATGATAACTACCTTGCTGGGATATTGTAAGAATTCCTGCAATGGAGTATATAGAGTGCTTAGTACCATGACCAGCGCATGATCATCTCTCAGTATCATTGTTGTTGTTTCTACTACTACTATTATTAATATTCCCTTTCCCCTAGTCCTTCCCCAACAGTATTCTTTTCGAGATCATAGATTGATCTTATTGAGTTCAAAATCTCTTCAAGCAACAAACACAATGACTTTTACATAATAGGAGCTGAATAAAAATATATTGAATCTTTTTTGTGCAAGTCCATAGGCCCCATTACTTCCTTACAAAGATCCTTCGGTTCTTTCCTGGAAGTTTAGAATAGTCAGCCCTGGCCAACCTATGGACGCCATAAACGATATCAGTATTGCTCACTGTAGACTGTCGGTGCCGCCTGCCTTCCCTTTCAGGTTTCACACAAGCCCCCCAATCACATAGGATTGCTCTTTGCAGCATCCCCAGAAGTGTCAGCTTATCGTTCTGTTTCATGTGATTAATGAGCTGGTTATACCTCTGTCTGCAGCCTGAACTAGAAACTTTCACTTTGGAGAGCAGGTCAAGATACCGAATTTAATTTTAGTTGCATCTGTTATAAGCCAATTGTGTATTCGTTACATTTATAAATTCCCTCTCCAGCCATATATTTTCATGGCTGTTGAAAGCTCCTGAATCTGTGTTGAATGCCCTTAGATTTTACTTTGGGGACCAGAAAATGAGGCAGTGAGACATTTTTGAGAGCTAGCTGTCATCTTTGGCATTTCTTCCTTTTAGTGTCTAATCTGGTCTGTTTGAAGAAGGGGGCAAGTATATAATTTTTTATCTAACTTGAATGTGGTATGGTAATTCTGTATCAATGAGGTCTAGGGTCAATACAGTTCATCTACACATTTCTGTTTTCCTGGCATGCAACCCCATTCTGTGGAAATGAGAAACTTCTAAAAACTGGAAATGATAAAATAGCTTGAGGCATGTCAGGGTAGAGATATAGCATTAAATACTTCAAGTCAGCTGTAGGCAGGATGGCATGCAAGGTGGACTCGAGGTGTATATGGATCTTACTGGTTCTTCAGGGTTACAGTGAATAGTGAGAAAATAAAAGGGGGTAAATCACATGGCCATAGCTGAGGAGAAGCTGACCGTAGGGTGTGCTTAAATCAGGAAGTATGCTGCATCTTAATCAGCCAGAAGTTCCATTTATTTGAAAGCGAGCTGGTATTTGTGAGGGGAACAAGGTCACATTTAGTAGAACTGGTAATTCAATAAAGGGTTCTGACTTTGCCAGAGTAATTGTGTTGGCATCAAGAGAAGAAAGTTTTGCAGATTTCTCTGTGTGCACTTGCCATTACTGGTGTTCCTGGTGGGTGGCTGAATCATCCTGATGGCATTCAACAGGAACCAGCTGCTGAGAATATTAAAATGCAAGCATTTATTCCTCTAGAGAGACAGTAGCATCTGCAAAGTTTTCCTATCTTGATAGTACAGATAATCCCAGGGAGCACACTCTAGTAGTTTTAACTCTCTATTCATTTATACATTTTCTTTTATCATTATCGTCAGTATCTCAAGTTCTAACAGGAGAGAAGAATGCCTGAATCCACACCAGGTTGTAGAGACAGATAGGAAGCACTTAGCCAAGGACATGGGATTGCCTCTTGCGCTTTACCTTGAATTATGATCCTCAAGAGGAGAAGCTGGCATTTTTCTCCCTTGGCTTGCCTTCACAGCAAAGGGCCACCATACTTTGAGTCTTCAGAGCTCCACCACCAGCAGGAAGAGAAGGCCTTGAACTTCCTCACCCTCAATACAGACTTCTTTGGAGCTTTCCTTTTTACTTGTAAAACTTGTGAATTTCTTGCTTTCCTTGTGTGATTTGTTGTTGTCTTGTTTTGTTGAGCTAGCATCGACAGTTGGGGGAAAGGGCGGTACAGAAGGGAGGTTTGGACTCCGTAATCTACTAGGTCTTTTCCATCTCTAATATTTATGAATAATGTATTGAACTGATGGAAAAAATGTTGAATATGTTCGTTATGACTTATATTCACCGGTGTGTTGCCTAGAATATAAAAGAGCAAAGCAGTTGCAGCATAGCTAGTTCCTTACAATAAATGTGCTGGTACGACAGAGCTCTGTATCCTTTCCTATTCTACTATGTTTCGTCCCCAGACACACACTCTACGTGTCTGAGTGGCAACTGCAGACTGGATACTGGATGGGATGACAGCCAGCCCAAGTTCTGTAGGGAACCGGGACGTTCCTCGTAGAGTCTAGGTCCTAAACAGCAGCAGCTTTCTTGAAGGTCCTGACTAAGCAGTCTTCTTCAAGGGAAATCGCTGAAGCCAGTTTCACATCACAGATGCTGCTCAGGTGCTGTTATGCTGCAGGGGTTACAGTTCTTACCATCAGAAAAGAAACTTATTTTGTCCCTTCATTTTAAAAAAATCGGTGTGGATAACTAATTTCTTGGCAACATTAGGTTCTAATATAGAGGAGTAAGAGTGGCAGATATTTCAGAATTAACTGTTATTTATCTTCAAAATTTATTATGTTTTTCTCTACCGCTTTTCTTTCACAATTGTGTTTTGTTTAGG